>NW_024543072.1:7942500-9335000 GCF_018167655.1 Microtus oregoni | reverse complement strand
TTCACTAATCATGAGAGGAAGGCAAATCAGAACCATAGTGAGATATGCTGGAAGACTGTCTTCTGAACAGCTTTGCTGGCCATCTTCATGAGATCAGCTATGCCCACTTGCAACAGTTCATCACAAACGGACATGGGGGCTTCTTTAGAGAAGGAAGCAGTGGGGAATGTCCCTGGTTTCTCCCTTGATATTCCACCACTCCTCTCAACCATATGTGTGAATGGGACTTGAGGAAGGGTTGGAATGTGCATATTGGGGAAGACTAGGGGAAAGCAGACTTGGGAACGTGTCTATGAGGACATGGGGATGCTGGGTTAGAACTCTGTACTCCAGATGTTTTGGGGTCACCCATGCTCCTATTAGTATCCCCTCATCCATGCTCTACAAGTAAGTCCAGTAAATTGGTTCTCCATTAAGAACTGTGGTGAGATCTGAAGACTTTAGGGGAAAAGATAGACATTGCTCATATCTCTAGGGAAAGAATTTTAACCACAGATATTATCAGATATCCCATGGTAATATATATAATACATAATTTATGGATAATATATAACTGAATGATCATATCTTAGTTGAGAAAGTGCTTGCAGCATAAGCGGGATTCAAGTTTAATCTCCAACAGTCCCATAAAAGCCCAGGCATTGTGGCATGTGTTTGCAATCACAGCCCTGGAGAGGGGAAACACTGGATACTGGGCATACTGATCTAGCTGGCCAGCCTCGTCTAATCAGCCAGCCTCAGTCCCAGTGAGAGACCCATCTCTCAAAGCGTAGGGCTGGGAAATGGCTCAGTGAGCCAAGTTGTCACTTAGCAATCGTGAAGACATGAGTGGGATCCCTAAAACTTACATAAGAGATTGGCAGTACAGCCTGTAACAGCCGTGTTTACTTATGACTGCTGGGTGGGAGACAGGTGGAGAACAGACCTCTGGAAACTTGTTTACCAGTCGCTCTAGCCAAATGACAAGCTCCAGTTCAGTGAAGAGGCCCTGTCTCAAACACTATGGCGGATATCCATAGAAGAAAACACCCAAAGTCAACCTCTGGCCCCTACATGTGTATGTATTCACATATACAGATGCATACATGCATATGCACCACACACACACACACACAGACACACACACACGGGACTGTACTATCAAAAAAAAAAACCCAGAAAACAAGCACTCATAATAGTGAGAAATGAAAGGTTAAAATTATAGCCTTCTATAACTTGTCTGAGCAGTTTATGTATATCCACATATCCACATGTGTATGCACAGAATACATTTGAGTACCACAAAAAGAATGATGCCCCATTCTGACATCACAGTTCTCTAGTGCGGCATCACCGATGTAAACTGTGATGAGCTGATGCTCCATTGTGCCATCACTGCACTAAATCATGACACCACAATTCACCGTTGTGCTGTCACAGAGTTGCATTGTGTTATTGCACTGTGTTATAGCATTGTGATGTCACATTGCTCTCGTGTCATCGCTGCCCTGCTGTGTTGGCACAATGGGCATCATGATTCCATAATCGTGACACACTTCACGTTGTAATGACCAAAGAGTGTACTGTGAAATTACGATGGAACATTCCGGTGTCCGTGGCCAAATAAGGCACTGTGGTGTCACAAGATAACACTGATTGAATACTGAAGCATTATGAAGGCTCAACAGATTATCACAGTGGCACAATGAGGCATTAGGTAGTCACAGTGGAACATTGTCCCATCAGAAAGGCGCACTGTGGCATCCTTGCAGGGCATTATGAAGACGTAATTCAGCACTGAGATGAGACAGCGGCACATTCTGATGGAGAGAGGAGAGCTATGATGGGATGCCACAGCTCAGTTCTGAGGGCGGTGAATTCTGACATCGTGATTCAATACGGTGACACCACAGTGAAGCACTGGATCATCACACTCTACATTTGATATCACAATAGTAGTGTGATGTCATAATTGAACATCTCAATGTTACAGAAGGATACTGATGACATAGTGGAGCGTTCTGGTGTCGCAATGAGGCATGGCACAATGGAGAATTTGATGCGACATTCACATTGTGATAGAAGAATACTGCAGCAGATGTCTCCCCTGGTGGCAGGGTGATGTGTCTCACTGCCTTACCCCTGCATGAGATCAGCCCCCAGAGAAGAAGGAAATGGGGAGAGGAAAGAAGTCTCTTAAATATTTATTGCTGTGACAAAAATACTCAAGAAAACCAACTTAAGAAAGAAAAATGTATTTCAGGTTTCAACCCTTAGTTGGTAGGATTCATGCCTTAGGTGGGGGTGAAGCAAAATACTGTAGCAATGGGCGCTGTAGTGGGTTATTACCTTATGATGATGAAGAAGCAGCAGAAAGAGAAGGGAAAGGAGGGGAGGGGAGAGGAAGAGGTAAGGAGAACAGAAGAGGTGGGAAGGAAGAACAGAGGGGGAATGCCCTTCAAGACCACATTCTCCATGGCCTACTTTTTCCTAGACCCTACCACCTCCCAATAAACTATCAAATTATGAATCCATGAATGGCTTTACCGACTAAGACAGAGCCCTCATGATCTGGTCACTTCCCTAAAGCCTCATATCTGAACACTGCATTGGAAACCAAGTCCTAGATGCATGGGTATTTCTGGAACATACCTCTGTCAGTCATAACACTAAAACAGACTGAGCACTAAAGGAGACTGAGTTTTGGGGGCTGGTGAGATGGTTCAGCTGTTAGTACTGACTGCTCTTCCAGAGAACCCAGGTTCCCAGTATCTACATGGCCGCTTACAGCCATCTGTAATTTCAGTTCCAGGGTTCAAATGCCCTTGTAGGAGTCGGGGTTCTCTAAAGGGACAGAACTGATAGAATGAACACATGCGCATGCACACACACATACACACACACACACACACACACGTGCACGCACACACGCATATGTGTGTATGATTTATTAGAAGGGTATTTATTAGAAGGATACTTCCCCTCTCTGTTCATATATATGATGTATTCAATATCTGTGTCCTGAGCAGTTGGACAGTGAGTGTCTCCAAACAGAAAGCCCAAGTGCGTGGAAGTTATTCAGTCCACAGGACTAGATGTCTCAGCAGTCCCAACCTAGTGCTGGGTTCCCAGGAAGTCCTAGAGAGCTGCTGGTCTTCAGTCTGTTTTAATCCCAAGGAAGAAGGTTCTAACACCTGAGTAGGACTGTCTCATTTACAGGGTAGATGAACTTTCCAGCGGGAGTGAAGGAGAGCAGGCAAATTAGTTTCTGTCTTAGTTACTTTTCTACTGCTTGTTAAAACGCCACGACCAAAGCAATTTTAAAAAGGAAGGATTTAATTTGGCTTATGGTGATGAGAAGAGCCCATGATGGTGAAGAGAAGAGCCAAGAGTTCACATCTTAATCCACAACTCACAAGGAAGAGTGAGCGAGCACTAGGGATCACGAATCTTTTGAAACTTGAAAAGTCTGTCCCCAGTGACACACCTCCTCCAACAAGGTCACATCCCTAATTCTTTCCCATAGTTCCACTAACTGGTACCATGTATTCAACGTGGGCTATTCTCATACATGTAACCAAAGCCCGCTTCTGGCCTCCCTGAGTATAGCAGACATGCACATGGCCCACAGAATTATGAAGACAAAACTTCCATATACATATTATAAAATAATTTTTTAAAAAGGAAATAAACCACGCTTTCTTTCTCCAAGGCCATTCTGTCCCCGTGATTAGAAGTGGAAGCTTTGTGACGACCTTTCACGTAAACTGCTGCACACTGGAAACCTACGTGGGGGGACTTTAAACAGTGTGACTGGGGCTGGAGAGATGGCTCAGCGGTTAAGAGCATTGCTTGCTCTTCCAACGGACCAGAGTTCGATTCCCAGCAACCACATGGTGGCTCACAACCATCTGTGATGAGGTCTGGTGTCCTCTTCTATCAGGCATATATGCAAACAGAATGTTGTATCCATAATAAATAAATAAATATTTAATAGAAAAAAAAACAACAGTGTGACTGTGTGGGTCCGACCTGGAGATTCCAATATGCTCCATCAAAGTTATCTAAAGCCCCTCAGTTGATTGCAGTGTGATGGGTGGGTGGCGGGCTGGCTCCTCGACATGAAAGGGCAGCCCCATGCTAGCAAATGCCTGGCCAAACATCCATTCGTCGACTGCAGCCAATTTTCCCTGATGTGCCCTAATAGGAGGAAGCTGTGGCATGGATAATAGCAACCAACAAACAATTTAAAACTAATTTCTACTTGGTTTGGGAATGCAGCATGTGACTTCCTGGCTGCCGACAGCTGGCTAATTCAGTTTGGCTCAGATGAATAGGTCTTTCCTGAGCTAACAACACAGCTCAGCCTTGTACTGAGGTGTGTGTGGAAGGAAGCCGGCCAAGGAAAATGTCGCCTGTGGTTGGCTCCCCAGAATGCCAGACACACAGTCACTGTGTGTCTGCTTACCAAACTGTGGACACTCGGCTTACCAAAGGGTTCCTCGATGGGCCAAAGCTAGACTTCTGCTGACCCCTCACTTTGTGGGTTGGGGCCCAACAAAGGAGAAGAGGTGGGGGGAGGAGTGTGTACCTCCAGTGGCTGCTGAGTGTTTCCATGAACAGTATATATGTGACACAACTCTAAGTTATGTTTCCTACACCCCTCACGGGAGAAGAGGAAGCTGAGGGTCTGAGAGGCTGGACAACTACCAAAACAAAGCTGGCACGGACTCATCATACTCAAAACCTTTCCCCTCTGAGAGACCCATCTAAAGTGAACTGCTGCAGAGAGGTTTGGGTCATACATATCCTTGGATCAGTCTCACAGAATGAACTCTGCCTTCCCAGGTTTTCATTTCAGTCTAAAGGCAGTGGCAAGGAGACCTTCAGAACACACTTGAGGCGACTGAGGGACTCTCCTTCCAACTATGGAGGCACGCCTAAGACAAGAGCCCCAAATACCAATCTCAAATATGCCACACCTGTTTGTACTGTGGCCACATCTTCCAGGTTTGTGCTATCCCCCACCAATGAGACTAACAAGGGCAGCAAGGTGGCCCTCTCTGGAAGAAGTTTTGTCCCATTTTCTTTGGTCTTCTGAAGCATTGATACCTCCCCTCTCCCTTTCCGCTGGGGTCTGATCTACACCCTCATCTGGTGGCTCAACCAGCCTTTCCAAAAGTTCCCATGTGTTATCACTGGTCTTTCAAGAGGCCCTGGGATGACAGTCCTTGCCTCCAACTATGTGGGAAAGAGAGGTCATACTACCACCCTGGCTGACTTACCAAGGGAAAGCTGGGCCACCGTTTTTAAAGGTTCAGAGACCATAAACAAACAAACAAAAAAAAAAAACCCAGCTGTTTCAATGGTTGCCTTTATCACTGGCCTCAATGCCTGGAAGGAAGGCAGTTCAAGTAACAACTGATTAGCACTTCATAAGCAATAGCCAAATTTAAAAGCTATTGTAATTATCTAACCTAGAAATGGTAGGTATTTATTTCTGGGGTCATTATATACCTTTGGGGGAGACATCTGACAGTCATCAGCTTTCCAGTGCTGAGACAAAACACCTGAGAAAATCAACAGAAGGCAGGCAATTTTTATTTTGGCTTATGGTTTCTGAGGGCTCAGTTTGTATTAGTGGGCCCCACTGATTTGGGGCTTATTGTTTCTGAGGGCTCAGTCTATATTAGTGGGCCCCACTGATTTGGGGCCTGTGGCAAGGTAGGACATCATGTTAGGGCTAAATTCAGGGCTTTGTGTGTTCTAGAGAATGTCTCCAGACCTGGCTTTCTGAGACTGTCTCTCCACATGTAGTTCAGGCTCGCCTTGAGCGCTCAATGTAACCCAGGCTGATAAGAGGAATTTTTCAGCTCCTTTATAATCTTAAGGTACTGCTATCTGTCAATAAGCAAAACGCCCTTAAACAGCACAGAACTATATATCATGGATAATTCTGCTGGTCTCGGTGCAGTGTGAACACACAAGGTAGCTAGTCTACAGTGGTTAGTTTGGAGGTGGTGTGACTTCTCTGCTTCAATAAGTTCTTTCCAAGAGAAACATTCAACTTACCAACTATAGGACAAGCTCCACTACACCTGAGACTAGAACCAAGTAATCAACAGTAAAATACAAGCTAGACCGTGCCCACACAACTTTACTCAAAGTGTCTCTATATACATCACTTTTGGAGCTTTCATTTCTTTCTCCACAACACTTTGGAGTTTTTGTTTGTTTTTGTTTTTCTTTTGTTATTATTGTTTTTTCACGACAGGGTTTATCTATGTAATAGCCCCAGCTGTCCTGGAACTCACTCTGTAGACCAGGCTGACCTCGAACTCACAGAGATCTGCCTCCTGAGTGCTGGGATAAAAGGCATGTGCCACCATTGTTTGGCCAGAAAGAGTTTTTAAAAGGTAAAGTTTTAACTTCGGAAATGGGTTTACATAAAAGGAAACTGATAAGTAACTTGGCCGTTAGACACTTACAATGCTGTTATTTGATTATTTATGTGGTAGCATACTGTTAGTCAATTTTCATTCCTTAAAAATATCTGAGAAAATCCATTTAAAAAGAAGAAATATCTATTTTGATTCACAGTTTTTTAAGCTTTATTTTATTTTTAATTATGGGTACATGTGGATCTCTGTGTGAATATGTGCATGAGTGTAGGTGCCCACAGAAGCTGGAGTCCCTGGAATTGCAATTACAGGTGAATGTGAGCTGCCCAATATGCCTGGGAACCGAACTCACTTCTACTGCAAGAGTAGTTTGTACTCTTAAATGCTGAGTTGTCTCCAGCTCCTAGCTCAGCTGGGAAGGTTTCGGTCTGTGGTCAGTTGGCTCTTTTGCTTTGGACAGGGAAGTCATGAGAGGACTTGCCTACAGTGGCATGCATGCCCGGGTCCTAATCTTCAGTGACCTCTTTCCACTCCCCACGTCCTGAAGGCTCGACCATCCTCCAGCAGGGCCACGAGCTGCTCACCAAGTCTTTAGCATATAAGCCTTTGGGACCGTTTAAGATCCAAAATCATAACAAATAATGGAAGCCTTTTCTGTTTTTAATCAAGTTCTTTAATAAAACATAATTTTAAATGTTTTTGCTATGGAAAGTAAATTCTACCTTGCTGGAAAGAGAAAGTTCCTCAAAACCGTCAACAGTTTATTCACATATTAGAACGGGTCAGCCAGTGAAAGTCCTAAAGGAAGACAGAAAAGGACAACATTCAGTCAGAAGAAATACCTGTATTTGACTCACTGTAATTGCTTTATGACGTAGAACTGGACAATCATGGTAAAATAAGGTTTGTGTTTGGTCTAGTCAAAAGGAGCTAAAAATTAATTAGTGAAACCAGCTGTCTTACACAAAGCAGCCTAGGAAACTTACTTTTCCCTAGTCTTCTTCCACTAACCGTGATCAGAACACAGAAAAGCAGAGTTAGGAAGAAACAGACATTTACTTGGCAGAGAAGGGGCAAGACCACGATCTCAGGCCTGAGATGCACAAACAGGAAGAACTATGGAGCTTCTGGCAGTGTCCTCCCCACTTGGCCAAGACACGGGTTACCACAGAGCAGTTAGTTGTCCTAACCTGTGGGTCGCGGCTCCTTTGGCAAACGTCTTCCTCCAGAAATATTTACATTATGATACATATCAGTAGCAAAATTACAGTTATGAAGTAGCAATAAAAAATGCATGGTTGGGAGTCAGCACAATGTGAGAAACTGGATTAAAGGGTCACAATATTAGGAAGGTTGAGAACCACTGCCACAGAGAGAGATTCCTATGCAAAGCAGGAAGCAGCCAGCCTGCATTGTGAGTCAAGGGCAAATGGTGCTAGACAAACATTCAGTTAAAAGAGAAAAGCTTGGAAATGAAAATATGTCAGGATTCCACTGGAATGAAGGTTAAAAATATATTAAAGTGTTTAATATAAAAATAATCCTACAGAATTACTAATGGGGGTGATAATTTATACTTCTCCAGAAATACCCAAATGATGTTCAGAGGAAAATTGCAGAACAGATTTAAAGCAGATCCTTAAAAGAATTAGAAAGATTCCTGCCAATGCCACCTGCCTGCTTCCTCAGCTTAAGCTATGTGTGTTCATCTGCCTAGCCAGCAGGCTCTGTTCTTGGAATCCTTTCTCTCAGCTCAAAGGTAAATTCTCAAGTCTCTAATGTCTATTTTCAAACAAACAGAATTTTAGCATAATTCTATATATTAGACAGTTTCCAAGCTAGTTGCTGTGTATTTTATTGATTGTTCAGGTATCTGGCCATTTGTGCCCCATCTTACGCAAAGAAGAAAGAGACTGGCAGCAGATCTTTGCTGAGAACCAAGAGAGGGACACTAGCTATGCCTCACTATGCGCCAGAGGTCACGTAACTGAGCGGAATGCAACCACGCAGATCCACGATTACAGGCTCATATATGCTGTGCTCACTGCATTTTCTTTTATGAGCCTGCTCCTCTTGACATAGAGCCCCTGTCTTTTCATCTCCTCTTTGCTAACTCATTCTGATCTCAGTTTAAGCACTACCTCCAATGAGCTTTGCCTATAGCACCAATGTATTTCTTCACTTAGACTTGCTTAGAACTGCAAGTCAATTCCTTCCCGTCATGTCCTTTGCTCTGTCATGTTTTGCTTACTTGTTACTCCAACAAGCACACATAACAATATCTCAACAAATACTTGTTGAACAAGCAAATGAAACTTCCAAATTCAGAAAGAAACTTAAAAAGACTTCTGAATCCCAGAGAGTATGCCTCTCAGGGAGGAATCAGGAGAGAACATGTGTTTCTTGCTTTCTGCTCAGTAGCTGAACTTGCCTGGGCTTTCCGTGTGCTCTGTGGTTCAATCATGATGTTGATAAGACAGGGTTTACTTGTGTCTTCCAGTGCCTGCTTCAGAGAGTTTTGGAGTTCTTCTGGTGTTTGTACAAAATACCCTTTGCCTCCAAATGCAGTCATGACCTGCTCATAATGCGAGTTTGGCAAGAGACACATTGGAGGGACACTGAAAAGCAAGTTATAAGTCAATAAAATTTAAATCTTTCAGCTTCTAGAAAAAGTAATGTCCCCAAATTATCTGTGAAAAACATAAACTGACCCACGGGCATACTTTTTTCCAGAACAGCTCTCTATAACAGCAATATGCAGAACACATGTGATTCCTTGTCCCTCTTTTATTCCATCTCATATTTCCATGCCCCCTAGGTGAGCTAGCCAAACTCCAGGCCTTCGTTGCTAGAAGAACCTGCAGCTTTCTCTACCAGTGGCGGCATTCTTAAAAGTTACTGGCTGGCTGTTGTAGGGTTTTGGGTTAGGTTTTGTTTTGTTTTTTGTTGGTTTTTTTTTATCTCCTTTGTTCATTTGCTTTTGAGATAGAATCATATAACCTTGACTGGCCTGGAATTTGTTGTATAAACCAGACTGTCTTAAACTTTCAGAGATCTGCCCATTGCTGCCTCCTGAGTATTGGGATTAAAGGCGTGTGTCACCATGCCTAGTTCCCCACCGCCTTTTTATTCTCGGATGGATTTTTTTTAAGCCTAGTTCTTTTTCCCTTTAGAGCAAAACAACAACAACAAAAACAGCAAACTAAACAAAAACAAAAAGCAATCAGTTAAGCACTGGGTCCAAGCCTAACGAAGATACCCAACAATCCCTTTGACAGCACTTTAAATGTCACCTGCATTCTAGTTATTGGATGTGGAATATACCCCTCAATCTGAAGTCTTCAACTTTGAAGCCATCAACTATCTCAACTTTTTGAAGATTCTCATCTTTGGTTCTTGTTGGTACTGAATTTTCAATAGTTCAATGTGATTCAGGTAAATGTGCATTTCTCAAAGCACGTACAAAGTCGCCTGGTGCAGGCTGTGATGTGTGTGGTCATATAGGTATCAGGGTGCTAACTGGCAATGTCACAGAGCAGAGCAGTGTGGCCCATGTCACTTGCCCTCTGCTACAGCTGGCTGGTCACCACATAGAACCAGCCGAGGGCATGGTACAGAGGCAGCGCCATCAAAGCTGAGATGCCAGTACATAAAACTGCAACTTCCTCATTATTTTTGCTTGTTTTGAGACAGGACCTTGCTGTGTGGCAGAGTCTGGTCTGGAACTCAGTATGTAGCCCATGCTGGTGACCTCACTCTGAATCCTCTTGCCTCAGCCTCCCAAGGGCTTGAATTACAGTTTCCCCCTACTTTCCACTGAATCTTCTTTGTGTATGACGGAGTCTTGATATGTCTTGGACCCATCAGCTCAATGATCTCCTCTTCCCATCTCCAGATAGACTAGTGAATACAAGTGTGTGTCACTACACCTGGCTCCCTGTGCTTTTTATTGTTTATATAGCAATGTCCAGTAGAACTTTCTATAATGATAAAAATTCTTTACATACAGTATGGTGGTCACATCACTGCCTGTTACTATGGGTAATTGAAATGTAACTAAACTGAGAAATTGAATTTTTAATACTTATTTATTTATTTATTTACTTTTGAGACAGGGTTTCTCTGTGTAGTCCCGGATGTCCCAGAACTCACTCTCAAACTCAGAGATCTGCCTCCCTCTGCTTGTCAAGTGCTGGGCTTATTGTGTGTGCCACCATGCATAGCAACAAAATATTTTTATTTTATAAGTATGGGTGTTTTGCTGGCATGTACGTCTATGTACCTACCACATGTGTGCAGTGCCCAAGGAAGCCAAGAGGTTTAACCAACTGTCAACAACTTCTCAGTCAAAGAGGAAAGGGTACTGATTTTTTCTTTTAATGAGACAGGGTTTTATGTAACTCAAACTGACCTAGACTTGCTATATAGTCAAGGATGTCCTTGAACTGCTGATCTTCTTGTATCTACCTTCTGACTAATAGGTGTGCTCCAGCAAACCCAACTGGTATGAAATACTGGGGGTCAAACTTAGGGCTTTGTGAATAAGAAGCAAGTATTCTACCAACTGAAGCCTAGAAACTGAACTTGTCACTTTATTTTTAATGAAGTTTATGTAGTAACATGTGATTCAGAGCTTCTTCACCAGACAGCACAGTCTATACTATCAACTAGAAGGAAGCCAAAAGGCATGGCGTGGTGGTTTGAATGAGAATGGCCCCCACAGGCTCCTACATTTGAATATGTGGTCCTCAGTTAGTAGAATTACTTGGGAAGGATTATGAGGTGTGGCCTTATTGGAGGAGGTGTGTCCCTGGGCACAGGCTCTGAGGTTTCAAAAGACTATGCTATTCCCAAAGTGTTCTCTTTTTCCTGCTTGTGGATGAAGATGTGAGTTCTCAGCTACTGCTCCAGGGCCATGCCTCCACTCCACCATCATTAACTTAACCCTCTAAAACTGTAAGCCTAATTAAACTTTTTTTAAAAATACAAGTTGCTTTGGTTGTGGTGTTTTATCACAGAAAATGAAAAGTAACTAGTACAAATAGCTATGGAAAAACAACAGTGTAATGAAAACACTGGCACTCTACTCTCTGAACGCCTCAGAAAGTTTTGTCAATGCCCACGGCAGTTCTGACAGTCTTAGCTTGACTCTTCCATCAGATGGTAAAGGCGTAGCTTTGTGGTAAAAGTAAGGAAGATCTTTAAATGCCAACTATTTGTGATGGCTAACCTTGGCTGTCAGCTTGACTGCATCGACTAACACCCGACCATCTGGGCATGACTGTGAGGGATTTTTCTTGACTGGATCATTTGCGGTCAGAAGACCCACTCTACATGCGAGCCACACCTCATGGCAGTCCAGATAAAAGGACATGAAAGAAAGAAGCTTGCTTTTTGTTCACTTGCCCTCAGCTTTGGTGGGATGTTCCTCTATTCTGCTGCCAGGCGTTCCTTCACTGGTGTTAGAGACTACTTTCTCAGGGTTCCAGTAAATACTACAGATAAGCTAAGACATCAGATTCGTGGACTAAACAGCTACTGGACTCTTGGCCATCCATTAGAAAGCAGCAATGGTTGGGTGGCCAGACCACAGTCTGTGAACCACTAATACATTCCCTTTTCTTTTTCTTTTATTTATTTGTTTGTTTGTTTGTTTATTTGGTTTTTCGAGACAGGGTTTCTCTGTGGCTTGGAGCCTGTCCTGGAACTAGCTCTGTAGACCAGGCTGGTCTCGAACTCACAGATATCCTCCTGCCTCTGCCTCCCGAGTGCTGGGATTAAAGGTGTGCACCACCATCGCCCGGCAATACATTCCCTTTTCATATATGCAGATTCACATCTACATTCATGAGTTCTGTTCCTTGAGAGAACCTTGACAAATACAGCATTAACAGTTCTCCCTGGTGTAAATACCAGCACTGCTATTACCCTAGGGTAGACATCACAAATCTTGACCTGAGTCTTCAGTGTCCCTGATTGTAAACAATCATAGACAGCTGTACAGAAAAGATCCACTTTAAAAAGGCCGACAAACTAACCAAGTTTACAGCATGTAGGCACATTCCAATCCAGCAAACTTTTAAAAGACAGACTAAACACATGACACAACCTAACTGTACATTTGTTGTGAGTTACTCACATTGTGGCAGCTTCTTGAAGATTTGACATTTTCCCCCAAGTGTCTGCATCAACTCCTTGGTAGATTCCATTATTGTTTACTACCAAGACTATAATTGGCAAGTTGTACCTAAAAGGGAAAGTAAACTATGAAGAGATCATTCTTTCTAAAGCAATTCCTTTTTCTTAAAACTGAAATTTTTACTTAAAAGGAGACAATTTCAATAAATTTTTTCAATAGGGAAAACCAAGCATTAATTATCCTAATAAAAATATAAAACCATTGATAGAAACGTTGCAGCTGTAGGAATGTACTCAAGGCTGATAGTCTGCTTAGCTATGGATCTTAAATAACTAAACTTTTACAGGCAGCTACAAGAAAAACACCTTCTCCATTCCCTCCCTTCCTAGGCCTATTTCTACATGGTTCCTAGGAATACTGTCTGAAAAGTCCCATTATATTGTTGAAAGTGTCAATGACAACCAGCTCATGCTGGATGTTGTGAAAGACACATTGGCAAATAACACCCAATCTGCATCTCTAATGAAAACCAGCATGGCATGATCGGTACAGAAGATAAGTGTCCAAATGTCTCAAACAGTGCAGCAAAGATGAAAAGCCTAAAAAGGCTGAAGAAGAATGTGGGCTTGCTTTTATTAATTGTTGTATGATATTTTGATTGTGTTCTGACAAAGTTTGCTTGGCACCAGGGGGTAGGGTTAGCCACTATCTGACCAAAATTTACCACAAAGGTTTGAAGGACTGTAGAGAGAGGAGACAGGAAGTAGTAAGGTGGGGCAGAGAGCGGATCTGGGCCCTTTCCGACAGAGGAACTGAAGAGGTAGAAAACAACTGGCAGTTGCTCCCTGTTCTTGATCTTTCAGGTTCTTACCCTAATATTTGACTCCCAGTTTTTTATTGATTAAAATTAATTAGATTAATGCTTTATCATATTTTTCCCTGAGGGTTTATAGTAACGACACAACTGAGTCACATGACCGTGGAAGCCATTTGCTCTCTGCGCTGGAAAGGAATTACCACCCTCTAAAAGGCTCAATTCTTTTCACACATCATCTTTTTGACATATGTGGATTTTCAGTATAGACCTCTAGTAGACCAAACTTTCCACTAAAATGCAATAATGCTGACTATGAAAAGCATGTGAGAATTGAACGTCTCGTGTATAATAACATTTTTCATTAGTGTATTTTTAAATTCTCTTTAGATTTACTTAGTTTACGTATGCGTGTATTTTGCTTACATATATACACGTGCCTGCCTGGCACCCTCAGAAGTCAGAGGTCAGAAGAGGGCTTTCGGGTCCCCTGGAACTGGAGTTAGAGGCAGTTGTAAGCCTCTGTTGTGGGTACTAGGATCAAACTTAGGACCTCTGTAAGAGCAACAAGTGCTCCTAATCTCTGAGCCATCCCCAGACCCACAGAAGTATATTCTTTTTTCTTTGTTTTGGTTTGTTGTTGTTTTGTTTTTAGCTTTTTTCTGTTTTTTGTTTTGTTTTAGTTTGGTTTTTTTTTTGAGAAAGGGTTTCTCTGTACAGCCCTGGTTGTCCTGGAACTCACTCTATAGACCACGTTGGCCCCAAACTCAAGAGAGATCCGCCTGCCTCTGCCTCCTGTGTGCTGGGATTAAAGGTGTGCGCCTCCACTGCCTATCTCAAGTGCACTCTTAGGTGAGATTATATAGTTTATAGAAAGGAAAAGTCACTCCTGTAGTCCAGGTTGACCCTGAACTTGCTAAGCAGCTGAGGATAACCTTGGCCTCCAGATCCTTCTGCTTACTCTGTCATCTCTATTCCCAAATGCTGGGATTAGTGGAGTGCATTGCCAAACCTGGTTTGATCTTGATAGTTTTTTATACCAAAGTATTGAAAGTCCCAAAACATGTTTCACAAAAAGCCTACCACCCTAGTAGAACAGTCTTATTATAGTTTGAATACAGCTGGGGTAAGAGGTTGGGAGAGCCCTCACGCTGACACAGTGGGAGTCTCTCCATGAAAGTTTATAACTAGGAACCTCAAAACATGATGCTGTCCGGGACTCCTGTTGTGAAGCAAGTGAGTATTGTACGTTTTCATATTATGAGAATAAAATGCTATGATTTAGGGCTCTGTTTACCTGCAGATGGTTTCTACTTCCATGCCAGAAAACCCAAAGGCACTGTCGCCTTCCACACAGATGACCCGCTGCCCGGGACTTCTATCTTTAGCCACCAGAGCAGCTGCAATAGCAAATCCCAAACCGACTCCCATTGTTCCAAAGGTGCCAGCATCAAGCCTGTTGAGAACAAACCTAAAATCAAACTCTGTAGCACATGTCATGCAGGGTGGAGGTGGCACAAACCTTTCAATCTATATTTATATGGTTTATGAAAAAAGTTAAGAAATAGACATTTTTCTTTAATATTAAATTTTTGGAATATAAGGAAGCGAGTTGTCAAGGATAAGCGGCATGAAAGGAAAATGCCACACATGATTGCTTGGATGAATGTAAAAAACTGAGTACACAGGCCAGGCGGTGGTGGCGCACACCTCTAATCCCAGCACTCGGGAGGCAGAGGCAGGTGGATCTCTGTGAGTTCAAGACCAGCCTGGTCTACTGACCTAGTTCCAGGACAGGCTCCAAAGCCTGTCTCAAAAACAAAAACAAAGCAAAACAAAACAACAACAACAAAAAAAAAAACTGAGTACACAAACCATCACGTTATACCAAGAATTATGAACCACAAACACTATAAAACTATAAAATCTCACCTAAGAGTACACTTGAGCTGAGCAGTGGAGGCGCACACCTTTAATCCCAGCACTCAGGAAGCAGAGGCAGGTGGCTCTCTCTTGGATTTGAGGCCAGCCTGGTCCTGGCATGTACAAGTCTAAAATATTTTTCTTAATCAGTAGTACTGTGGTTTCAAATTAAACATACTGTCATTTTTTCTTGGAGTCTTACCTGTGGCGAGGAAGGTAGTTCTGAAGCACGGTACGGCCAATGTCCATAGTATTAGCTCCCTCACTTACTATAAAACAGTCTCTGGGTAACTGTTCTTGAACATGGGAGAATACTGTGTAGTAATTCATAGGGAGGGATCTTTTGGAAGCTAATTCCTAAAAACAGAGGTAGGTATACGCTGAGTTACATTGGGACATAATGATAGTAACAGTGTCAGTAAGTATTACCAAAGTCATTTTGGAATAGTTCAATCCCTCCAGTCAGCTACAAGATTCCCAAATGGCTGTACGCTGGCTACTCTTTGACTGCGAACAATCCAGAACCATGCTAAGAACAATGTGCCCTACAGTCCCAGTTGGGACACAATACATAAGCTAGGGAATCCCCTCGACCTGGTGAGTGGATGAACCTTTCCTATTAAACACCTGGAGAAGTCTTATAGTAAAGATGGCAACACTGGGCTAAACAAACAGAACGGTAATACCTGTGCACTCTTAGAAAAACATTGTCTCAACTATTTTTCAGAACAGTTTTATCTGAAGTATGGTCCTAAATTTAAAACTAAAAGTTAGGATTACAGAAGATGACCTGAAAATCTGGTTCTTCTCTCTCACAGTGTAGAGGTATACACTGTATATGTTACATCTATTTAAAGAGTCCCTGATTGACAGAGCTGTAGCAAGGTCTTCAAACAGCCTCATGGCCACCGGTGCTGAGAGGAGCCACTGGTGTTTCATCAGTTAACAGTCCTGTCCCGGCACTCCAGCCTCACTGGTGCTACCCTGCTCTGCTGGAGGTTACATTCCCCCCGTGCACGCCCCTAGCGCTGACAAAGGAGCAAACCCTAAGGAGCTCCTAGGGAAAGACGCATTACTTACAACAATGGAGAAACTAGAACTTAGACTGGTTCTTGGCAGGAGAAATAGTCACTGACTAAGTAAGATTCCCCTGCACGGTGGAGTCAGCCACATCAGTTCTGCTAGGACGTTTGGTTCAAAGTACAAACTTACTCTATGATGACAGCTACATTAGGAAACACAGTGCCTAACTCAAACTGCAGATTTGCAAATGTATCGTTCTTTCAGGAGGAAATCCTAGGGCGGGCTGGAGAGACTGCTCAGTGGTCAAGGGCATTTGTTGCTCTTATGGAGGACCCAGGTTGGGCTCCTGTACATACATGGTAGTTCACAACTACCATGTTCCAGCTCACCTCCAAGGGTTCCAGACACACATGGTGCACATATATGCAAGCTCACACAAAATGGAATCAACAACTTAAAAAGAAGAAACCCTAATGTATACTGAACACTACACCCAGCTGAACCAAGACACACCCAAATACACAAAACAGTAAAAGAAAACCTACCACCCCATCTGACAATCAAAGAGAAAGTGCTGTATTTACAATGACTTTGAATAGAAAACAGCAACACTGCTGAAGAGACCCACTGTAGTACTCACTGGGAAGGATTAGTGGTGACCTCAAAATTCAAGACAGTCTCCAAACCTTCACTCTGAGGCAAAGCCACAAGGGCAGATGTGAAAGCCACAAGAGTTTCTGGCAGTGACTTGAAAGATAAATGGCAGTGTGTGAGGAAGGGGTGGACTGACACTTGCCTTGAAGGAAAGATATCTAAAGGGCAGATAACTAAGTCCTAACATGCCCTTAGGACTTAAGGGACATTCTTGCATCAATCCTTAAATGTCATAGGATTTAATTATGATATTATGCACCAAAATCAAACTGACAGCTTTCCAGGGTCAGATTGCTTTTCTTCTCACAGCTCACAGTGACTCAAGAACCATACCCTTAAAATAAACAAAAAAAATTAAAAAAAAAAAGAACCATACCCTTTGGACGCTCAATTATGCAAGGAGCTTAAGGCCCTTTCAAGGTAAAGGAAAAGCATGCACAGGGGCATGCATATGCTTTTTCTTAACTATTTACAAGGTTGAAACTTTACTATCCACCCCTTCCCCCACACACAGGGTTTCTCTAGAGACCAGGCTGGCTATGAACTCTGAGATCTGCCTGCCTCTGCCTCCCCAGTGCTGGGATTAAAGGCATGTGCCGCCATGCCAGGCTTCACTACCATTTCTATTAGGCTATTATGTGACTTTCTGGTTTGTGGACCTTTTGAGAGCTGTGCCCCAGCAGCACCCCTTTTGATCCCCAAGCCTACACAATGCAGTACTTCCTAGGACTGTCTATGCCCCATTATGAGAGGCCAAAGCAACTCATCAACTTGAAGGGATCTTGAAACACAACTGGTCCCACATTACCTTGGATGCAGCTTCATTGGTCCTCATTTTTTCCCTCAGAGTCTCCCACCATTTGCTGTCTATGGGGTACTGCCATGGGGTTTTATCAAACTGTTCCAAAAGCTAAAAACAAACAAACAAACTTCCTTAAAGTAGGCAATGGCACACAGCTCTGCCCTTCACATTGCTCACACTTGCTTCTCTTCCTGCAGAGCAACTGGTGGCAGACCAGTGGGTGGCAGGGTGAGCCACACTCAGACCAAATGCTGCAGAATGACTGCACATGTGACATGGACTGCATCTGCATCTCAAATGCTGTGTACTCAAGATAACGAATATCATACAAAATCGAGCGATAAATGTGACCATATTTTACCTCCGGCCACAATGAAATGTATAGATTACATATAAATAGAAAGTTAGACAAGTCCTTGATTATAGTTTAAAGAGTAAAAATTCCTTTACTACCTAAATATATACTGTTATATTTCCATTGTGTAAGTCAAGTTAAACTAATGCTGTATTGTAATTTTCTCAGAAAGCTGAATTCTACCTATTGAATTCTGGTTTGAATAACCTTAAATTTTCATGACATCAAATTAGTGTTCTAAACGCTTAATTTCCACAAATATGAATAGTGTACAATGAGCTGAATTTACCAAGTTCCAAATTTACAGTTAAAGTTAGTTTCCCATCATGAACTTGCCACCAAGCCAATCAAGACTAACATTATCCAGAATTGACTGTCCACAGAGAACAGTCCACAGGAATTAAAACCCAGAGAAAGGAATTACCTGCTTAGAAACAGCATTTATGTCTCCTAGCAAAGTCACAGAAGGCCTTACATTATTCCCCAATTCTTCTGCACAGATATCAATCTAAAAAAGAGAAAAACCTGAAGAACAAGCCATGTTTGGTCTTTTTTGTTTTGAACAAATTGAGAAATTATTTTTTATTTTCTGGTATGAGTGTTTTGTCTGTATGTATGCCTGTATCACATGTGTGCCTGGTGCCCAAAGAAGAAAGAAGAAAGCATTAAATACTCCTGAACGGAGTTACAAATGGTTGTGGGCTGCCATGTGAGTGTCAGAATTGAATCCTGAACCTCTGGAAGAGCAACCAGCTCTTAAAAACCTTTAAAAAAGGCTATTGTGCCAGTGGTGGGGTGCATGCCTTTAACCCCAGCACTTGGAAGGCAAAGGCAGGTGGATCTCTGAGTATGAAGCCAGCCTGGTCTACAGAATGAGTTCCAGGACAGCCAGGACTAAACAGAGAAACTCTTGTTTCCAAAAAAAAAAAAAAAAAAAACCCAAAAACAACAGCAACAACAAAACAAACAAAACAACAACAACAACAACAACAAAACTCATCCAAATAAAAACAACAACAAAAAACTTTAAGAAGGACAGAGAGGTGACTCAGAAGTTAAGACCTCTTCTAGAGGACCTCAATTTGAGTCCCAACACTGGCTCCAGTTCCTGGGTATGTGGTGCCCTCTGCTGACCTCAGGGGGCATCAGGAGAGGTTGGAGTACTTTCCAGACATTCAGTTTAGGGGCAGGTGAGTTCAAGGCAGAGTCATCTAGAGATTTCCAGAGGCAGTTTTAGCATCTAAAAGGACAATTCACCTCCTTACAAGGCAGAGGTGTCCCTCCAGTCTTTCCTACTTAAGCCTCTCTTTGTCTTTAAATACACTCCAGCTGCAAGGAAGAGGCAAATTATGCTTTTCAAATTGTTTCAGACTCGACTTTGAAAGCTTTTCTCCTTAAAATTAGCACAAGATACTTTGTAGGCTTGAAAAGGCAGCTGACTTTGGTACCTGTAATTACATCAGATAATTTGTAAAATCTATTTCTGTAAGAGAAAAGGTTCTTTACAAAAGAGGGCGAACAAAGAAGCACAGAGCTGATCAGAGTCATCCCCCGCCCCCATGCCCAGTACCTGAATAAACTTCACATCTGCCTGGTATCTTGGAGGCAATCCAAAATGTAATATCCAGTTCAGCCTCGCACCAAATAACACAATCACATCAGCAAACTGCAGAGCCCTATTAAAAAAAATTAACAGCAAAGAAACTAATGATTTTCCTAAAATATTTTCGAAGTCTAGATAATTTGGAGCTTCTAGAGTAAATCTGATCTTTCTAATTGAGTTTTGAAAGATTGGGAAGATGGCTCAGTGGGCAAAATGCTTGCTGTGCAAGCATCAGAACCTGATCTGGACCCTTGGTGCCCACATAAAGGGTGACTGCTATGGTGCTGTCCCAACCTGGGCGCTGGGGGTGGGGACAGGTGCAAGCCAGGTGCCTAGTCAAACTGGCAAGCTTCAGGATCAGTTAGAGATCCCGTCTCAAAACTAAGGGGAAATGTGACTGAGAAGAAACCTAAGAAATCCTTGGCATCCACTGCATGTATGCACTCTACCCCCCAACACATAGAAAAACATAATCTGTCATTTTGTTTTGTTTTGAAGATGGGATATTGCTTTTTAAACTAAAGTTGGCCTCAAACTTGTGGTCCTCTTCCCTCAGCCTCTAAATGCTGAGGTTACAGGCATGCACCACTATGCCTGGCTAGCTTTTGGTTTGTAGGTGTTTCTGGGGCTGAAACCAGGACCTCAAGCATGCTAGTCAAGCACCTTAGTGAGTCCCACTCCAGCTCCCAGACCCATGTTTGCATTTCAATGCATTCTTCACATTGATTTCCAGGAGCAGATTCTCCTTGGTGATGGGATTAAAGACATGTGCCACCATGCCCAATTTATACAACACAGGACTTCATGCCTGCTAGATAAGGACTCTCCCAACTGAGCTACATCTTCAGTCTGGAATTGCTTTCGAAAATATACTATATGCATTTTCACCTAATATGCAAATAATCGAGACCAGGTTGTGCTTTCACAAATTTTCAGTAACTTCATCATCTAAATTTGGGACTTTTGCTTTGTGAAAATTCCAAAGATTCTACCGATGGTACTGTAAGCACATCACTCTGTAGGCAGCAGAAGGCAGATATTATACCAGTGTGATGCCAACTGAAGAATTTTTACAGATATAGAAAAAATGAAAATTGGATAAGAGTCCAAACAACTACCAGGAAGTTATAGCACGGGCCTTTAATCCCAGCACTCAGGAGACAGAGGCAAAAGGATCTCTCTGAGTTTGAGACCAGCCTGGTCTACAGAGTAAGTTCCAGGACAACCAGAACTACGAAGAGAAAACCTGTCTTAAAAACAAACAAAAAAGAAACAAAGAGCCTGGAATGCCACACACCTGGATCTGGCTGCACCTACACAGTTTGGATGATTGTCAGGGACAACACCCTTCCCCATAGGGGTGGGCAAAAATGGCAAATTACACTGCTCCACCAGCTTCCGGAGACTGTCCTCTGCACGGGAATAAGCGGCACCTGCAAGAAATGCAAATCACTGGATGATCAGTCACACTGCACACTGGGAACCTCCAATGAATCATGTGATCCTCTACTGTATAAACATCAGCTTTAAAGCAAAATGAAGAACTGCCTTTAAACAAAAACGTGTATCTCCTGCTGCTCTCGCCTTCCTGCTTTATGCTCAGGGTCTGCTAAACTACTACCCACAAGTCCCTGAATATAAATGGGCAGGGAAGACCTTTGCCCTCTATTACCTGTAAGCCTCCTCTGCAGTACACTGTGTCTGAGTTTTGAGGGTTGCTACAATGCTGTGGTACATATCTGTTTTTACAACTGTGTGCTGCAGAATAAAACATGCCCTCAGTGACACTGAAAACTACTAACTGTTTCAACATATAGGAATAATCTCATTTCTGTAGTCATCATGACTGCTATTATTTTATTTAATTACATACATACAGAGAGAGAGAGAGAGAGAGAGAGAGATAGAGGAGAGAGAGAGTGTGTTTTTTTTTTCAAGATAGGATTTCTCTCTGTAACAGTTCTGGCTGTTCTGGAACTTTCTTTGTAGAGGAGGATGGCCTCAAACTCACAGAGATCCTCTTGCCTCTGCCTCTTGAGTGCTGAGATTAAAGGCATGTGCTACCACAGCCCAGCTTTAATTTTATATTCTTTAGAGCTAATAGCATATCATCCATTTCTCTATAGAATTCTACTAAATAGTATAGTTACATTGATATCCAGTATCATGTTTTGTACTAAAAGGTCATCTTAGAATTCTTTATTATGTATATGCAAGAAAAATAGTGCTTTTAGTTCAGCCAGAAAGTTTTCTTACTCTTTTTCTTGTCTGGGTGTCTTTGTATACTCAGGCCTTGCTTCTTAGACACCTTTGTTCCCCTTGTCTACATGGGGAATGACTGTTTCTTTTTTTTTTTAAAGATTTATTTATTTATTATGTATACAACATTCCTGCAATGTATGTTTGTATGCCAGAAGAGGGCACCAGATCTCATTATAGATGGTTGTGAGCCACCATGTGGTTGCTGGGAATTGAACTCAGGACCTCTGGAAGAGCAATCAGTGCTCTTAACCTCTGAGCCATACTCTCCAGCCCCCAATGACTGTTTCTTAATGGTACAGCTGTGGATGTCATATCCTCTAGATCCTTTCTTCACAACACCCACATAAAATACTCCCTTTCTTATAACTCCATCTCACCTTCCCAGAGCACACAGCATAAGAGTATATATATAAAACAGTGAGGGTGTAGCTCAGTAGATAAGGTGCCTGCAGTGTAAGCATGAGGACCCAAGTCTGGATCCAGACATGGCGGTACACATCTGTAACCCTAACACTGGAGAGTCTGGATCCAGACGTGGTGGTGCACATCTGTAACACTGGAGAGTCTGGATCCAGATGTGGCGGTGCACATCTGTAACCCTAGCACTGAAGAGTCTGGATCTAGACATGGTGGTGCACATCTGTAATCCTAGCACTGGAGGAATGCAGAGAGGTGGATCGCAGGAATCACTGGCCAGATACTCTAGCCAAATCAGTGAATTTTGGATTCAGTAAAAGACCCTGTTGACAGCTACAGAAAGACTTTTGGTATCCACATATGTACATGCATGAAAATGTACACATACATACCATACATAGAATTAAACAGAATTGTAAAGTGCACTTGTTTAATCCCAGCATTTGGGAGGCAGAGGCAGGCAGAGCGCTATGAGTTTGAGGCCAGCCTGGTTTACAGAGCAAGTGCCAGGATAGGCTACACAGATAAACCCTATCTTGAAAAACCAAAATAAATAAATAAATAATCCATCTACAAAATAGAAAAAGAAAAAAACAATAATAATAAATTGCTAACAGGAATATGAATTGTTTCTGTGATACCTAAGGAGTAAGCAATTTCAGTTCCAAAAGTCATTCAGATACCCATACTTTTTAATTTAGTTAATTCTCTTTTTGGAGCGCTACCATAAATCCTAACTATGGAAAAACTTCGCATAAGAATGTTTACCACAGCTACTATAAACAAACAAACATTTCACAACAACAAGCGTCAATGTATACAATTCAACATTAAAATTGTGTTTAGGAAATAATTTCAAGAAAAATAGTTATTATAAATAGCTTATCAAATATAAAACTGTCTATATGGCATTATCACAATATGTAAACTAGGCATAAAAAATAAAATACTGGCTGGGCAGTGGTGGTGTACACCTTTAATCCCAGCACTCAGGAGGCAAAGGCAGAAGGATCTCTGTGAGTTTGAGGCCAACCTGATCTACAGAGCTAGTTCCAGGACAGCAAGGGCTGTTACACAGAGAAACCGTCTCAAAACACCAAATTAATTAATTAATCAATCAACTAATTTTTTAAAATATTTATTTATTATGTATACAATATTCTGCCTGTATGCCTGAAGGCCAGAAGAGGGCGCCAGACCTCTTTACAGATGGTTGTGAGCCACCATGTGGTTGCTGGGAACTGAACTCAGGACCTTTGGAAGAGCAGGCAATGCTCTTAACCACTGAGCCATCTCTCCAGCCCCCAACTAATTAATTTTAAAAGTGAAATAAATAAAATACTGTTGGCCAAAACTGATTTCCTTGGATGGAGTGATTTCTTTTTTTCTAAAACTTTTCTAGATTTTTCTGAAATATCTGTAATAGACAAAACTTATTTGTAGGAGGGAGGGATTGCTTGTTGGTTCCCGGCTAGCTCAGATCCGAAATAATCACACAGAAACCATATTATTTCAATCACTGCTTGGCCCATTAGTTCTAGCTCCTTATTGTCTAACTCTTACATATTAATTTAACCCATCTCCACTAATCTGTGTATCGCCATGTGGCAGTGGCTTACCAGCAAAGTCTCAGCACATCTGTCCCTGGCAGTGGCTCCATGGCATCTCTCTGACTCGGTCCCTTCCTTCTCTCAACATACAGCCTAGTTCTTTTCCCCCACCTAGTTCTGTTTTTCCCAGACACAGGCTCAAAGCAGTTTTTTATTCATTAATCAATAAAGCAACACACAGACAGAAGACCTCCCACACCACTTATTTACATCTAAGTCAAGAAATAAAATTATTCTTTGTGAAAGTAAGGTCTTCAGGCCACTAAACATGAGTTCTGTGATTTGGAAATGGATGAAAAGACCATTTGCGGCAATTACAAACACTAGAGCACATAAAAACAAGCAAGGAAGACAGTGCCAACATTCCCACAGTCTGTGACCTAGGAGTTCTTGTGCTACCTTTCCCGATGATGAGCAGGGGCCGTTTGGCATTTCTAATAACAGATGCTGCCATACACACAGCAGGGGTTTCGGCCATGCTAACTGGAGATGGCATGCAGCACTCCTTGTACCTAGAAATAAAAATGATGCTGTAATAATGAAAAGAGGCTAGGGGCTTGGAGATAGCTCAGCAAGTAAAGGCACTTGCCACCAAGTCCAAAGACCACTAAAGCATGCATATGCACACACACAAATAAATGCCTTAGGCTGAGAGTGGTGGTGCATACCTCTAATCCCAGCACTCAGGAGGCAGAGGCAGGTGGATCTCTGTGAGTTTGAGACCAACCTGGTCTACAGAGCAAGTTCCATGACTGGGTCTATAGCTATTGGGAAACCCTGTTCTCGAAAAAATTTTTTAAAAAATGAGATCTATATTATCCAACTATCTAGACACACAATAAAATAGGGCATCAACCTCTACACAAGTTTAAAGAGAGGCTACATTTTCAACTCACCTAAGGCACACTGTCCTTCATTCCTCAGTATTATTTTGATAGTCATACTCACACACACACACACACACTAGATGTCATCATGTCTGGTTCTAACAAATAGAAACTACCCCAGTATACTGAATATACTGACCACTGTCTGTAGCTACTAGAGAACCATTTCCATAATAGCAAGGTCCACAAACATTGTGTTTAAGAAATAACAATGAAACACGCTAGGCAGTGTTGGCACACGCTTTAATCCAGCACTTAGGAGGCAGAGGCAGGCAGATATCTGAGTTTGAGGCCAGCCTGATCTACAGAAAGTTCCCGCCAAGGCTCTGTAGTGAGACACTGTTTCAACACACATATACACACTTAAAACAATGAATATTCATTGTTATAGATGTTCAGTAAATAAACTACAGGAGGAATGTAACCTATATAATGTGTATGAAGGCTCAGGACAGTAGTGCACACTAGTAAACCCAGTACTTGGGAAGTGAAGGCAAAAGGATTGGCTTTGAAACCAGGCTGGACTACACAGTGAAATCAGTCTTAAATCTTCTAACTATAAATTCAACATGTTGATTAAATATGCATGACAAAAAGGAAAGGTACCATTCTACTGGGCATTTTTACCTCTGTCAAGAAGATGACCTCTCCCTAAGCTGTACTATCTACTTTGATAATAATAATATTGGCTTATACAGAGTTTTGATGAATAAAAATAAATACAAAGATGTTTCACAGCCAAGGTCTGTGAGTCTCACCTAAGGGGCTGCATGGATTGGAGCTCAAGTTAATGACAATTAACAATCAAATCCCAATAGCTAATTTAAATTCTTTAACCTAAATGTTGGGAGATGTGTTCATGGGTCTCAGAGTGCATCACAGCTGAAACAAAACTTTGAAAATAACAAAGTTAGACTTAGATGTTTTTGTTAAGTAACTTTGAGGTAAAAAACCCAAGAAGACTATCTAAAGTCTTAGAAAGAAACATAGTTGAATGTGAAACTCTTTAAGGTCAGGAAACAAGAACAAAGCAGTCCAATTATAACTGGCTGATGGACTTCCATTGCTAGATTTGGATGATGACCAAAGGTGATGATTAATCCTTTATATCCATTTCTGTTCTCAATCTCCTGATGTAAGCCAGGCGGTGGTGGCGCACGCCTTTAATCCCAGCACTCGGGAGGCAGAGGCAGGCGGATCTCTGTGAGTTGGAGACCAGCCTGGTCTACAGAGCTAGTTCCAGGACAGGCTCCAAAGCCACAGAGAAACCCTGTCTCGAAAAACCAAAAAAAAAAAAAAAATCTCCTGATGTAAAAACTATTAATGAATGGATATGTACCCTAAAGATTTAAAGGAGAGCTGACTGATTCTTTTTCTTTTTTTATATTTATTTATTTATTATGGATACAATATTCTGTTTGCATATATGCCTGCTAGAAGAGGACACCAGACCTCATTACAGATGGTTGTGAGCCACCATGTGGTTGCTGGGAATCGAACTCGGGTCCTTTGGAAGAGCACGCAATGCTCTTAACCGCTGAGCCATCTCTCCAGCCCCTGACTGATTCTTTTTCAAATATCAAAGTTTATGTTTATTATTTATTTAAGATTCCTTTCAAGATAAGTAATAAAGTAATTGGCCCGCTCTTTGTAACTGCAGAATGTAGCCTGCCAGTGAAAGACCTGACAAGAACACCATGCTTGCCACGTGGTTAATCTACAAGTTGTTTGGGTATGAATGCATGTGGGTTCTTGGGATAATTTGTATTTCACCTGTAATATATAAAATGTTTAATCATATGAGGGAGATTAAAAACATTTTTTTACCAATAATCTTTCACTTGAGAAATGGAACACAACTGTTTTGACTCTTGCACTGCCTGGAAGATTCTGCTGGGGTATAAAGCTGTGAAACAACATGAGGAGAGAATAAACACAGAAATCACCAACAGAGTATGTGAGTGCCTTTTCCCCTAACACCCCTCCGATAGAAAAGATCAGCTTCGCCGACTCTGTGGACTCCTGCCAAAGCCTTGTGCTGCTGGAGGCTGGCCCCCCCAGACAACAGTACAATAATAAAATAAAACTTTTTTTTTAAAAGAATGATTTAGACATTTCTGGATTTCTCTAAAAATGTTATAACAGAAAAGGCATATTTTATTCCTAAGACTAAAGAAATACCACTTAGGGGGTTGATGGACTACGGTAGCATATTTATCAAGGCGAATGACAATTAAGTGTGACTTTTTTGTATTTCTTTTCACTCAAGGTTTATTTAAGAAATCAAAGTGAGGGACAAATCACAGAAACACACTTCAGAACATTTTAAGTTATAGGGATGCTAGACAAACACTTTTTATACTAAATCCTAATAACTCTTTCATCAGTCATCTATCTTATCTCTTGGCTTACAGTGAAATGCTTGTCAATGTGTGAATATATGTTGCTGTGATTGATTTAATAACAAAACTGGCCAATAGTTGAACAAGATAAGGTTAGGGGGCGAGCCAGACTAAGGACACTGGGAAGAAGAAGGGTGGAATCAGAGGCATCTCGAGCAGATGCAGAGAAGCGAGATGAAAGTGCGATGTTGAAAGAAGTTACAGCCACATGACAGAGGGTAAATAAGAAACACGGGTTAATTTAAATGTAAGAGTTAGCTAGGATCAGCCTGAGCTATTGGCCTATCATTTAAAATTAATAATTTTAATTAATTTTAATTAAATTATAGTTATTTGGGAGCAGCTGGTGAGACACAGAGAAATTCAACCTATATGTTAATAACCCATACGTTAATGGAGATATATATCTGAGGTTATTAACTGGGTGAATAACTTTAAATAAGGAATCAGGAAGTTCCAAGTATTAGATTAGTAATTAAATCGATAGACAGTTACTAAGTAATACCATTTAAATGAAGAGAACCAAGCCTTTTGGCTAGAACTCAGTTTAATTACAAAATCATCAAAAGTATTGAGACACTTGGAGATTAACAAACTGCTAGATAAATTCTTTTCGAAGAGTAAATGTGATAACACAAAACTAAGGAAGAATCTGAATAATTCTTACTTTATAGAATTCACATTCTCCTGGAGGATCACGAGATCTGCAGGAATGTCAACGTAACAAGCACCTGGCCGACCATAGATACTGCTTCTCACTGCCTGTGTTTATGACAAACAAAATGTCTCAATTATCATATTCTTCAAGTTAATCTAAAAGTGTGAAGTGAACACTAAGTTTTCTTGAGGCATTCTTTGCTGGATAAAAGTTATAATTAAACCGGGCAGTGGTGGGGCATGCCTTTAATCCCAGTAGTTGGAGGGCAGAGGCAGGTGGATCTCTGTGAGTTCAAGGTCAGCCTGATCTACAAGAGCTAGTTCCAGGACAGGCTCTAAAGCTACAGAGAAACCCTGTCTTGAAAAACAAAAACAAAAACAAAAGTTATAATTAAAATTGAAATGTCCTCCATTAACTCTTATTTCTGAAAGATAGTTTCGTCTAAAGGGGGATAAAGAGTCCCTGTAAGGCCCTGAGATTCATGCTCTATTACACCTGAAGAACATTCATTAGTCTCTGCTTGCTGTTTACGCTGGATCATGAACTTTTACCCACTTCTTAACCTTAACTACTTGGCAGCGTTTTCAGAAACTGTGAAAATTTACGATGTATCAAATTGATTCTGTAATGCATGGTTTTGAAATAGCTCAATTATAATTTCACATAAAACTCTTGCTAGCTAACATTAATTTACAACATGTTATTTAATTAAGTAAAAGACGATCTTATATGCAATATTCCCAACATTTTTTGCAAGTGCTTAAGAGATCATTACCCAGATATATATTTATCTTTACTTTGGTTCAAATAAAAAGATAATTTAAGGAACTAACATACAGGAGAAACTTTATTCCAAAAATAGCTTGCTTTCCCTCTGTTTCAATAATTAAATATAACGGCAGTGAGCGGTAGAATGCAAATAGCTTTTGAACAATGTCATTTTTATAGTCTGGGAATATTATCGCTCCATTATGAACAAAAATAGCAGTGCTGAAGGTGTTGCTCTGCAGAGGAGTATGTGCTTGGCACATTACATGAGACACTGGGGCCAATCTCCGGAGAGCTTTTCAGTAAATACTGTACCTTTTCAATAACAGAAGGAATATGTTCTATGCTGGCTGGCCGGGCAGAGAACTTGCTATATAATCTGCAAGCTTCAACCTATACAGAAAATGAAAATCATTTAAATTCAGATCACAATTATATTGTTCTCATAAAGGGAAGCTAAAATGTTCAAGTCATTACTGCTTTTTACATTTAGAGGCAAGATAGAAAAAAATGTGGCTTTTTTTTTTTTAGGTTATCTCAAAAAAACATTCAAATCACAATCAAAGTCCTTTCTCAGGATGATTCTAGAATCAAAACATTATTTTCCTTTCTCAGATTAGCAAAAATAAAAATAATATACACCATGTACCATAAAACAGGCAAATGGGTATTCTTCTTATAAACTGCTGGGGGAGGTTAGCTGACAAGCAAGCGCCCAGCAAGACTAAGACATTCACCTGATGCATCTTACATCGTCTTCCATTTCTGCTGCTTTTCTCATGTGTTTTTTGCTATGCTCTGGGAACATGGGAGTTGGAAGTGCTACCTCTATACTGTCCAATGCACTTTGAGGAACATGGAGAAATTTGCCCTTGATACTTTTCAGTATGAAATCTATGGAAAAGATGACAGCCTTAGTCACGCAGGCTTGAGGGGCCAAGACATCCTTCAGTTTTTCAGAATCTTATGTTCATGGCCTTCAGTTTTAAGAACTTCCAATAAGAAAAGGATATTTGAATTTTAAATCAAACTGTTTTAATTTACAATGTAATAAACTTATTATTTTAGGAAAATATATTTTAATGGTTGACATTAATGCTCTACTCCATGCTTCATATGAATATAATTTTAAAGTAACTTCAAATTTTCTTTAAACTATTTTACACATTTATCTCCTCTCTGTATGTGGTGGTTTGAATGAAATGGCCCCACAGGCCCATAGGGAGAGGCACTATTTATTAGGATGTGTGGCCCTGTTGGAAGAAGGATTGGGAGCAGGCTTTCAGGCCAGTGGCATTCTTTCTTCCTACTGTCTGTAGATCCAGACATAGGCTCTCTGCCATGCTTCCTGTCATGATGAACCTGTAAATCAGTCCCAATTAAATGTTTTGCGTTCTAAGAGTTGTCATGGTCATGCTGTCTCTTCACAGCAATAGACACTGTGTGTGTGGACTGTGAAGGTGGGAGTTGAGTATCCTGTCTGTTCTGAGGTTGTCAGGCTTGATGGCAAGTACCCTTTCCCACTGTGCTTTCTCACCTGCCCTAAATTTTATTTTTGTTTTGCTCTAAATTAGGGTCTTGCTAGCCTAAGATAGTCTTAAATGCACAATCTTCCTGCCTCAGCTTCATAACTGTTGGAAATACTGGTGTGTGGCACCATACCCAAGACTACACCTAAATTTCCTTTCAATTATTTATCAATTCTACTTTTCTGGATACATTAGCATCATTTGAAAACTTTTGTTACTGTTATAATTAACCAATAAAACTTTGTATTCAAGAGTATAAGGACTTAAACCCCAAGGTCCAAATCAGGAGCAGAAGGAGAGAGAGCACGAGCAAGGAACTCAGGACAGCGAGGGGTGCACCCACACACTGAGACAATGGGGATGTTCTATCGGGAACTCACCAAGGCCAGATGGACGGGGTCTGAAAAAACCTGGGATAAAACCGAACTCGCTGAACATAGCGGACAATGAGGACTGCTGAGAAGTCAAGATCAATGACACTGGGTTTTGATCCTACTGCATGTACTGGCTTTGTGGGAGCCTAGGCTGTTTGGATGTTCACCTTACTAGACCTGGAAGGAAGTGGGAGGTCCTTGGACTCCCCACAGGGCAGGGAACCCTGACTGCTCTTCGGGCTGACTGATGAGAGAGGGGGAGTTGATTGGGGGAGGGGGAGGGAAATGGGAGGCGGTGGCAGGGAGGAGACAGAAATCTTTAATAAATAATAAAAAAATAAAAATAAATAAATAAAAGAGTATAAGGACTTGTACCGAGGGTAGTATTTTATATTAATGCAATATAAATTCCGTATTAAACTTTGAGTATGGTTCAGTGGTAGAGAGCCTATAGCATGTATAGTTCCAGAGCATTCCTGTTACAGGTCAACCATTCACTCAGCTGTTTTCATTCTATCCCTTTTTTTCTTTAGATTTATTTAATTCTGTGTGTAAGAGTGTTTTGCCTGCATATATGTATGTGCACCATGTATGTGCAGAGTATCTGTGGAGGTCAGATCTCTTGGGGCTGAAATTATGGACAGTTGTGGTCCACCATGTGGACCTGGTAGCCTAGGTCCTCAGCAACAACAAGTGCTCTCTCTTAACTGCTGAGCCATCTCTTTAGCATCCTGCAAGTTATTTTTGAAGCTGTAACATTTTGCTGACAATTTTTTCAACTTCTGAAATACTTTCTTTTCTCCTAAAATAAAAATAAATGTATAACAAGTCTGATAATTTTGAGATAATTTTGATAATTTTTAGCTATTTTTCTAGTGTCTGAGGGTTGTACCCCAAATCCATTTTTATTCATATACCTATTTATTTATCTAGGTTCCTCAAGACAGGGTTTCTCCGTGTAGCCCTGGCTGTCCCGAAGCTCGCTCTATAGAACAGGATGGCCTCGAACTCAGAGATCTGCCTGCCTCTGACTCCTAATGATTAAAGGCGTGCACCACCACCACCCAGGTTTTTTTTCTTACATCTTTAATACTATGCAAAGGACTTAATTTCAGTTTAAAAATCATGTCAGTTTTTTGGGGGGGTGGGGCTGGAGAGTTAAAAGCACTTACTGCTCTTCGGAGGACCTGAGTTTGGTTCCTAACACCCACATCAGGTAACTCACAACCGTCTGTAATGCCAGCTCCAGGGGTCTCTGTGGGCACCTGCACACACACACACACACACACACACACACACACACACACACACACATAGATCTATAGGGACTAGAGAAATGGCCCACTGGTTAAGAGCAATGGCTGTTCTTCTAGAGGACGCAGATTAGATTCCCATCACCCACATGGTAGACACAGCCATCTGAAATTCTAGTTCTAGGGGATCTGACATCCTCTTCTGGCCTTCACAAGCACTATACACACACTGCACAGATATACATGCGGCAAAGCATCCAGACAAATAAATAATATAACAAAAAAATTAAGTCATGTCAATTTTGGTATAGATCAGCAGATCTCAAACTGTGTGTCATGACCCCTTTGGAGATCAAATGACCCTTTCATAGGGGTCACCTAAAGACCATCAGAAAACACATATATTTATATTATGGTCCATAATAGCAGCAAAATTACAGTTATGAAGCAGCAATGAAAATATTTTTATGGTTTGGAGTCACCACAACATGAGGAAGTGTACTAAAGGGTCACAGCATTAGGAAGGTTGAGAACCATTGCTTTACATCTTTTTAATTCTATATATGCACATATATCTGAGTGTAGTACCCACATAGCCTGAAGAGAGTATCATGTTCCCCTAGAGCTGAAATGCCCGTGGTTGTGAACCACCCAAAGTGGGTGCTGGGAACTCTCATCTCTGCAAGAAGTGTGTGTCGCCACTGCCTGGCTTCTGGGGCTAACTAATGGCTTGGCTCTGCACTCACTCTTCAGGCGAGCTTTACTTGTTAGATCACAAACAAAATTCCACCACATTTCATATTTTTAACAGACGTTATAAATTGTGTTTGTGAGAGGTTTTTGGTTAATGTGACCCAAATGAGGGTTATCTGGGGAGAAGAACGTTAACTGACAAAAATACCTCCATTAGATTGCCTGTAGGGCATTTTCTTGATTAATGGAAGTGGGTGGGCACAGCGCACAAGGCCACCCCTGGGCAGGTGCTCCTGAATTGTGTAAGAAAACAGGCTGCTGAGTGTGCCCTGAGGAGCAAGTCTTGCTGACCTGCTGTTCCTCTGTGGCCTCTGCATCAGTCCCTGCCTGACTTCCCAGGACGAGGAAACAAACTCTCTCATCCCTAGTTGGTTTGGGCCACAGTGTTTCACCAAGCATCAGAAACCCCAGGCAAGACAGTGTTTTTACTTCGGCAGTATTTAATCGTTGCTCAGATGGTAGAGCTGGGTACCTGAGGAAACTCCTGAAAGGCTCCCATTGTTTCTTGATTTCTTTCAGAAGAACCACCAATCACAATCAAGGGCCTGAAATAGCAATTTTTTTAAAAAGATAGTTAGAAATGAGAATATAGAAAACATTCACCAGTGTCCAATGCATGACAATTATGAGTGACTAAGACAGAGAACAAAGAAAACTACATCTTCCTTGAAAACCTAGAGATTAAAAAAAATTAAGATGTAATCTGATGGGCGAGATCCCATTCTCAAAAACCACAAAAATGGAAAACGTACAGTAAATGCTTTTCTTACATCAGCTCCCTCCTTCCATGTTAACATTAGGTTTCCAGGTACAGTGACAAAATCAACTTTATGTCTTACTGTTCCTGAGATGGAGAGAAGAAAATTTATATGTTCTTGAGTAAACCTATTTGGAAATGGAAAAATGAGCAATAGTTCTCAATTTTCATTTCTCAAGGCTAAAAAAGTTCTCCACTTTTTATTTCTCAAGGTTAAAAAATATATCAAACTTGGGGGCTGGGGAGATGGCTCAGTGGTTAAAGAGCATTGCCTGCTCTTCCAAAGGTCCTGAGTTCAATTCCCGGCAACCACATGGTGGCTCACAACCATCCGTAATGAGATCTGGTGCCCTCTTCTACCTGCAGTCATACACACAGACAGAACACTGTATACATAATACATAAATAAATATTTAAAAAAATACATCAAACTTAAAGGTTTTTTTTTTTTTAAGATTTATTATGTAGTGTTCTGCCTGCATGTGTGCTTGCATGCCAGAAGAGGGCACCAGAGCTCATTCTAGATAGGTACTGGGAATTGAACTCGGGACCTCTGGAAGGGCAGACAGTGCTCTTTTTTTTTAAATTAATTTATTTATTATATACACAGTATTCTGCCTGCATGTATGCCAACAGGCCAGAAGAGGGCACCAGATCTCATTACAGATGGTTGTGAGCCACCATGTGGTTGCTGGGAATTGAACTCAAGACCTCTGTAAGAGCAAGCAAGCATCCTGTGCTCTTAACCACTGAGTCATCTCTCCAGACCCCAGACTAAAATATCAATTTCTAAGGTAGATATGGAAGAGGAAGACAAGGAAGGAAGACAGGAAGAAAGAAACACAGTGAAGCTCAGACAGACAACTCTGTGGGTGAGGGCAATTGTTAGCAATCCTAATAAGGTGAGTTCAGTTCCTGGAGCCCATGATGCAGGAAACAGCCAACCTCTGTGGGTTGTCTCCACATGCTAGGTCTTGTGTGGGTATGCACAAACACACAGGCACACACGCACACACACAAAGTGCAAAGAAGAAAATGTCCTTCACATTAAAAATGTTCTCAATTGATCAGAACATAATCCCCTTCATCCTACTATTACTGATAAAGTAGCTGAGAGAAGGTTAAATAAAGGAAGGATGGATGATGGAGGAAGGTCATTGGCTAATAAAGGCACTGCCCTGGCCCTTTTTATTGGTTAGAGGACAGGTGGGAGGAGTAAACAGAACAAAATGCTGGGAGGAAGAGGAAGTGAGCTGAGAGACTCCACAGCTCTCTCGGGAGCAGACGCCTGAGAGAGAGACGCCATGCCCCGCTCCCGGGATGAAGCTCCGACCCAGGATGGACTAGGCTAGAATCTTCCCGGTAAGACCGGTGCTCACAGATTATTAGAGATGGGTTGATCGGGATGTGAGAATTAGCCTGTAAGGGCTAGGGCTAAAGGGCCAAGCAGTGATTAAAAGAATACAGTGTCCGTGTAATTATTTTGGGGCATAAGCTAGCCAGGCAGGCGGCCGGAGTGTTGAGGATGCAGCCCCGCCGCCGCCCTTATTACTTCAGATGGAGAATAAGCATTAAACAATTTATAAAGCAAATTTTAACAAATCAAAGAATACAGTTGCTAACCAGACAAAGCAAGATAATGGAAATACACTTCTACATACTGAACAAAGGTGTTTAAAAACTCTCAGCTAGGAGTAGTGCTATAGACCCATAATCCTAACTACTCAGGGGCCTGAGGCAAGAGGATCACAAGTTTAAGGCCTGTCTGGGGCATGTGTGTTCAAAGCCTCCTAGACTAACTTAATAAGATTTTGTTATACACACACACACACACACACAAAGCTTAGCTGGGTGTAGTGTCAAATGCCTTTAGTCCCAGTACTCAGGAGGCAGGCAGATCTCTGTGAGTTCGAGGTCAGCCTGGTCTACAGAGTAAGTTCCAGGACAGTATTATTATGATTATGATTATTCCAGACTAGCCAAGCCTATATAACATAGTGAGGGTCTAGGTTCAATATTTAACACATTTTAAAAGTAGTTCTTATTTAGAACTACAAGCATGCTCACATCCATAAACACAAATACATACAGAGAATGAAACTCTAAAATGTTCAGTGTTTCTTTCTTAGTGATGGACTTAATATGTTCTTCCTAGCATTGCATATAATAAAGGCTACAATGTTGTTTTGATACCTATAGTGAACTGATACTATAGTCAAGCAAATCAACACTCACAATGTCACAGTTACCTTTTTATATATCACAGAAGTACCCCAATCTACATTTGTAGCAAATTTCCAGCATTCAGTACAATATTATTAACTCTTGTCCTCGTGCTGCACATTGAACCTCAGCCGCGGCAGGCACCTTTTGACCCCCATCTTCCCCATCTCCAGTCATTTCCCAGTTCATGACCTTCTACTCTGTTTCCAAGCATAGCAGGGTGGACTTTTGTTTTCCCCAAGTCTTTCCACTGTAGATCAGTTCTACTTTTCTAAAACACACAAAGACACATTTAAAAAGTTTTGAGCAAGAATGATTTAATTACCAGCAGTTCATGTTCGCATTTGCCATGCCACCCAAGGCGTGGATGAGACCTGGGCCAGAAACCACAAGGCACACTCCTGGCCTACAAGTAAAGCAGAGTTATCAACAGCGTCAAAGCTAACAGCAGAAAGAAAAGAGGTGTGAATGCCAACCAGCTATCTCAGCTTTGAACACACCAAGTACCAATTCGTATTATGTTAGTTAGGGTTTCCATGGAAAGTTCCTGGTGGAAAGACATGTAGTCTTTACTATAATTGGTAAACAATTATTAGAATATCTTAATTAAAAATGAGTAACATCAAGTTTCTTTTAAGATATAATGTACATTATTACCATCACATTGTATTTTACTAATCTTTCGTATTTTGCTCCAATCATTTTGGGTTGGAACAAGTTCACTGATTACAGAAGCAAATTTTTGACAGCCACATATATTTTATATGGATTTTTTCATTTTCTAACAAATAAATATAATACACTCAATCTCCATGAGGCGGTGATTCTAGATGCATGGTTTTCCTCCCCATCTTTCTGAATGCTTTCTGCTGACATAGTTCCTGAGCCTAAGCCACTTAGCAGTGAAGCCTTTACATTTCCCAATCTTTCAGACTTAAAGGAACACTAACAACAGTTCTAAGTATCCAGAGCAGTACCATCCCCAGCGAGCCCTACAGATGTAGACATCCTCCCTCCCTGTGCAATTCGACAGGTCATGGACCCCACACAGTCACTGAACACTTTCAGTGTGGCCACTACGAAAAAGCAGTTCTACTTAGCATCTTGGTTATTTTTAATTAAATGGAATAGCTACACATCACTAATGCTACAATACTAGACAGTATAACTCTAAAATGTTCAAAATAAGAATTTCAAACTAAACTGTCAGTTTGTAAAAATAACCATCATTCCAGAATCAATTAAAGCATCAAGGACTGTAATTTAAATGCTTTCCAGGGTTAACAAAATCACAGATAAGGCCACAGAATAGTTCAAAGGCTGTTTCAGACAGCCTGGTTTTCCTCAGGCTCAAATTCAGAAGGTTCCCATTAAAGAGGACTGTGAGCTCTTGCTTGTTTATATTTCTAGAATTTAATTACTAACTTCACTTTTAGAATTTAAAAAATCTTACTAATGCTTATTTTATATATATATTATATATATATGCCATAAAAAGTATGGTACAAATTTTAACAAAGGCCCAAATTCCACCTTAAAAAATATGTGAATGTAGAAAAAAAGTAAAATATATGAAAAAAAACCTTAGCGGTTGTGGGATTACAGTAATTTTAGTTTTTCTTCCTTTTATATTTTCTACATTTTCTAAAGTGGTTATTTTTAACAAGTATTACTTTTTAGTAAAAAGCGAGGGCTGAGTAATTATCTAACACAGAAGACAGGAATGTGCGCTAGCAACCTCATTTGGAACCAAGCCTTTTAGATGAAGTGGCCTAAGGAAGTTAAGGGTTACTTCTTACTAATACTATTGTCTACAATCTTTTCAAGCCAACTAAGTTGTGAGTTGACATGTATATTTCTACCCCAAACTTTTCGGTATATTCTAATCAAGTGGACTTTAGTTACCTGCCCGTTAGGTATCCAACCGCAGAGGCAGCATAACAAGCCTACAAAGAAAGGGCAGCAGGACTGAATGAGACATAGAGGACTCTGGTATAAATACAAAAAAATCTAATTACTAAAGGATGAGAATTTGTGCAAACAGAGGTAGCTCTGTCCCGACCCAGCCCACATCTTCTTTTAAATAATCACTCAGAGGCTTAATATTAACTGTAAAATGTTTGACTGAATAGCTCAGGCTTAATTACTAACTAGTTCTTACAATTAAATTAACCCATTTCTATTAATCTATATATTGAGACGTTACCGTGGCTTTTACAGGTATGCTGGCATTTTGTTTCTTGGGCAGCATCTCTCCTGACTCAGCTCTCTCCCTGTATTCAATTTGGCTTCCCTACCTAGCTATATTCTGCCTTGCTATAGGCCAAAGTAGCTTTTATTATCAACCAGTGAGAGCAACATATATTCACAGCATACAAAAGGGTTATCACAGAGTAAATTTGAGCTGGTCATGGTGGTGCATGCCTTTAATCCCAGCACTCAGGAGATAGAGACAGGCAGATCTCTGAGTTTGAGGCCAGCCTGTTCTACAGAGTGCATTCCAGGACAGTTAGGGCCACACAGAGAAACTCTGTCGCAAAAACACAACGAAACAAAAATAGTTGAGAGTTTACATAGGAAAGGAAAGGAAGAACTGGAATACTACTCATTTTTATGAGATGTGATAACCATACATTTTAAGGAATGGCTTAAGTATCTAAGTTTTATTTTTTCAAGGAACGTTTCACTACTATTTGTTATTATATTATCATCTTTAGAATCTTATCAATCATTTATGTCTGGCACTCCACTTATGAAGGGTTAGTTGATTTGTTCAGAGTCTGGTCTCATTACCTCAGGCTAGCTTTGAATTTGTTGTGTAGTTCATGGTGATTAGCCTTCCAAGTCCTGGAATTTTTAAGGTTTTAGTTTTTCTGTATTGTTTCCTACTTCACTAGTCTCTGCTTAGGCATCAATTACTTAACTTCTTCCCTTGAGTTAGATCTGATTTTCCTCTCCTAGTGTCTTGAGAAATAAGTGGACAGCACTGGTTTTAAACTTTACTAACAGATTCCCCTCAACTACTTAGGGTAAAATATCTTAGCTACATATTATGAATTATATTTGATGTTCATCTTTTCAAATTGATTAAAATATTTTCTATTTGCCACTGTGATTTCTTCAACTCATCTTTAAATTGGGGTTTGTAGCAAGGTCTGTATTTCTATCCCTCACACTGGTGATTTGTGTTTTCCCTTTCATTGTTTATTGTGTTTCCCTTTTATGAGTTTTCAGATAGGTATATGAGGCAGTGAGTGTGTTGCTTCTTTTTTTTTTCTTTTTAATTTATTTAACTTTATTTTGTGTGCATTTGTGTGAAGGTGTCAGATCCCTGGAACCAGAGTTACAAATAGTTATGAGTTGCCACATGGGTGCTGGGAATTGAACCTGGGTTCTGTGGAAGAGCAGCCAGTGCTCTTAACCACTGAGCCATCTCTCCAGCCCTGTGCTGCTTCATTTTAAATGTGATTTTTCACTTATCCTTCTGTTACTGAGTTTGCTTCCACATGGTTGTTACACATTATTTACTGTATGTTTTCAATTTTTAGCAAGCAATCTGTTGCAATTTTCTTTAAGGCCAACATGGTTTTCTATCTGTTTGTTTTGAGACATGATCCCACTGTGGTCCAGGCTGGCCTTGAATGCAAGGTAAGCCCCACAAATCTGTGAGCTCCAGGAACCAGCTAGGAGTTACTACGTTTGGCCACTTTTCACTCAACTGTACTTCATTCAGTGTATAAGGAAGATGAGGAATACAAAGTTAAATCAAATACAAGATGCCCAGGAAAAATGCTGAGTGCATTTTAAAATTATTCTTTGTCTAGGACATTATAGTGTTACTTATCTCTTTTTTTCTTTGGTTCTTCAAGACAGTATTTCTCTGTGTAGCCCTGGCTGTCCTGGAACTAGTTCTGTAGATCATGCTGGCCTTGAACTCACAGAGATCTGCCAGCTTCCACCTCCCAAGTGCTGGGATTACAGGTGTGCACCACTGGGATTACAGGTGTGCACCACCAACGCAGGCTAGTAAAAGTCTGGAGTCCAAGTGTTCTGATTCTGACCCCAGTTCCCTTCCATTCTACTGTTGATTTTGACAAGTTTCTCGGCACACTTGCTTCTTCATCTATAAGATGAATGCAGTTCACAGCACTAATAGGAGGATGAATCAGGGCTCTCAGACATGTAAAGCGCTGAGAATCAGCTTCCTGACAATCTGTCCGCTTTCTGGCCACATGATCAATGTCTCAACTACTCTAAGGAGCTGATGAATGATAATCAAGCAGTACCCAGGTATATCTTTCTCTTTAGCACAAACATGCTCTTGAATCCTGAGCCCTCTTGCATATTCCCTTCATTAAACCCACCATCTTCCCTTCTAGATTGTTCCTCCTCTCTCTATTCTTAACCTCAGTCAGTAGAATTATCATTTGTAGTCTGAGTCCCTAACCTAGCACTCACCTCCTTCCTAATAGGTAATGCCTACTCTTTCCTCAAGATAGCTCTGGCATTATCTTCTGTGGGATGCTTTCTCTGAAGACTGTATTTGTCTGTCTATGTAATTCTTTTGTTGTTGCACTAGGGAAATCCAGAGCACCAGGCATGTTAGGCAAGCACTCTACCACTGAAAGATAAAACAAGCTGTCCAAATCTCAGTTCACTGGGTTGGCTCCAAACCTGTGATTTGTTTCACTCGAGTAGATAGAGATTACAGTTGTAAGCCATAGACTTTCCATAAGCATCCTTTGGCCTACCTGTCCACTCTTACGGCCTGCTGTGCCTTTAAGCTATACTGATACAGCATGCAACAAACATTACTTCCATGAGCAATCTTTCCTGTCCTATCAGAGAACCAGCCACATACTCTGCAGCTACTATCTCTTCATGGATTCCTTTTGTGAGGACCATTATTCTAGATTACCTTTTTTTGTCATGCCCCCACTTTTCCCAGTTGATCAACTTGTAGTTGAAAAGTAAACCTTATTTCTTCTTTATATCCCTTTCTGCCACTGCTTATGCAACACCTACCAAGCATATAGTACATACTCAGCACATGTCTAATGCAAGAAAAAGAAAGCAGTGGCAATCATACTTCCCCTAGAAAAACAGTAAAATGTAGATCAGCAGCTATACTTTCTCACGCAGGTAAAAAAAATACAAAGTTGTTCCAAGTAAGAAAACGGAAAGGTAAGTGTACACAGCTCAGTGGCAGGGTGCTTGTTTAGTATGCACAAGGTCCTAGGTTCAATTCCTAGCACTGAAGAAAGGTGGGGGGGCAAAAGAGTAAGCAACCCAAATTCAATATCTACCAGTTTTCAGACTGAAAACACTCCCTATAAATTCCAAACCTTGTTGATAAACATTTTTCAATTAGTAAATAATGTAGAAGTTATCTATATTATACAAACGCCTCAATCAAACCAAGCACCATGGAGATAGGAAAATGAACCCTAACGCCTGCTGCACTGGAGCTCACATTTGAGGGCAGAGAAAATGAGGCAAGAGGGGGCAAGAGGGTAGATCAAAGGGCAACAGTGGAAGAGAAAACAGGACTCTGCCTCAGCTGGACAGACAATGTTTCAAAATAGTACTCTTTTCTAAGATTTACTTTGTGTGTGTGTGTGTGTGTGTGGTCAGACGACAATGTGAATGGATTATCTCCTTCCTTCTTCCACGTAGGTCCTGGCCACTGAACTCAGATCATCATTCAACCCCTCCATCCACAGCAGATTCTTGCCAGTGTTGCTGAGAGAGGGTAAGACTGGGCAGCCAGGGGAAACAATGTAAGTGGGATCACAAAATGTCTACTTTGCTTTTCCCGCTTCCAGATTAAACCCGGGTTCCCGTAAGAGCTTTACTGTCGTTAAGGTCTTTCAGCTTACCCCACGCCTGTTATGCAGCATGAGTCCTAGCCTTCAATCATCCATCCTGGAGATGCTCTCTGAGCCCTTGTCATGTATAGAAATCACACCAGATACTGACAATACACATATGCAGCGATGAAGCAACATAGCTAGAACTTACAGCCTGATAGTGGCCACGGACCATCCCTTCCAGTTCTGACGTCTGAGCACAGACCCAAACTCAGAATATCTGAGTTTCAATGCCACTACCAAATGACTCATATTGGGCAAGTTTGACTTAATCTCTCTGCATCGCACTTTCCTGTCAAGTAGGAACAGTGTGGTATGTGCAATGCTTTAAAGGTGATGTGGGGGGACGCCATGTGCAGTGAATAATTGCCATTCGGCCATGTCCACACTCACCGCTTGCTCATTCCTCATCCCGATGTACCTGATGCCCAATTCCTGTGCAGCAAGGGCGATTTCGGTCACGGGGATGCCTACGACTCCGAACATGTATTCCACATTCTGGGGGGGAGGGGGGGACAGAGGAATAAACGCAGATCACCAGAAAGGCCAACAGGACCCCCCCCCCGCCCCGCCCTCCTCCGTCTCTATGACAACGCGTTCTCTCTCTCTCTCTCTCTCTCTCTCTCTCTCTCTTCCCCTCCCTCTCTCTCTCCTCTCCCTGACGATCCACCATACTTGCGTTTTCAGGGCCTGGGCGATGACTTTAGCACCAGACACCTGCTCCTCGCTTCTATCGCTACCCTCTCCCGAGTTACTTCCCGGCATCTTCCACCTAAAGTTACTTCAAGGCACTCTGGCGGCCCACAGCCTCACTATCCAGACAGAGTTGGCCGCACGCTACTGGTGACCGACAGGAGAACAGCCAACCGCTTTTAGCCAAGAGAAGGGGCGGGACTAGGAGTCAGTCCTCCGTGAGGCGATAACATGAGCACGCCCATTCTCCATTCAGCCTTTGCCCGGCTCTGCCGTCAGCGGAGGCGGGATGAACCGGAGACCGCGGCCTATGCCGAGCAGGTAAGAAACCCAACCTCCGAGTTGGCCCGCCATGGTTTCCGTCTCCACCGGGGCAGCGACGGGGCTCAGTCCCGCGCAGGCGGGTAACACCCGTGCACCTCGAGGGTGAAGGCTGAAGCCGACCACGTGGGGGAGGGGCGTGGCTCCGGCGCGCACCTCCGCCCCCGCCCCCGCCGGGGCTTCTTGCCGACGGGAGCAAGCCGCGCGGAGGCTGCTGGGACGCGGCTAGCTTGGAGCGAGTGGAAAGTTGAGGAAAATGACCCATGGGTCGTGCTGTCATGCTTCGGCACCCTCTGATTTCATAACTGTGGTTTTTGCACGCCACAGAATGTGCACGTTACTTAGGTCTGTGCTCAAAGGTGTACTTTTTTTTTTTTTTATCATAGATGACACCCAGCTTGTTTGTCGAAAGATAAACTTGTCCAGAACATCCTTCACACCGCAACTGCCCGTGCCCTCTGCCTGGTTTTTATTTATTTTTGTTTCTGTGGAGTGTCACTAAGTTAATAATGTTGGTTGCTCTCGACTTACGGGTTCAAGGCGAAGCCTGCTGTCTATACAGCCAATGGATTCCTTTCTCAAAACAATCACTACCAGAACTCTGTATGAAGTGCACACTTAACTCTGATTAGAACAAATCACTGTAATTCAGATTAAGTGCGTTTTTTTATATAAAAGAATTAGTCAGCCGGGCGATAGTGGCGCACGCCTTTAATCCCAGCACTCGGGAGGCAGAGGCAGGCTGATCTCTGTGAGTTCGAGACCAACCTGGTCTACAAGAGCTAGTTCCAGGACAGGCTCCAAAACCACAGAGAAACCCTGTCTCGAAAAACCAAAAAAAAAAAAAAAAAAAAAAAGAATTAGTCTCCAACTGGCCATATTTTGCCATTTAGCCAAGTGAAAAACCATTGAGCTGGTTCTTGTCTTCACCTGCAGTGCATGGTACACCATTTCACGCTTCCCTCGTTGCCTGTTGTGATTGAGCAGAAGCGATGTGAACACTGACTGGAAGGCCAAGAGTCACTCCAGTTGCATCCCACTGCACCATAGTAACCCCAGGATCTGTAATTTACACAAAGCACTCTGTGCAGGCATTGCACACATTAATCATTGCACACATTAATCATGTTGGCAGTGTGCTTGAGATTTTATTTGTTGAATTTTGCCCTGGTTGAGTCAGACGTGGTGGTGTGTGCCTTTAAAGCCCAGCACTTGGGAAGCAGAGGCAGGTGGATTTCTGTGAATGAGAGCCTAGCTACTCTACCTAGTGTGTTCCAGGACATCAGGGCTATGTAGAGAGATCCCTGTCTGAAATGACAAAACAAAAATAAAGAGGAAGGAAGAAAAAAATCTGGCATTTTAAAAATAATTTATTTAACTTTATTTTATGTGCATTGGTGTGAAGGTATCAGATCCCCTGGAACTGGAATCACAGACAGTTGTGAGCTGCCATGTGAGTGCGGGGAATTAAACCCAGGTCCTGTGAAAGAGCAGCCAGTGATCTTAATCACTGAGCCATCTCTTCAGCTCCTTGGCATTGTTTTTAAGTTTACTTGTTGCTCAAAGGAAGAATAAGCTTTTTGTTTTGTTTTTGTTTTTTCGAGACAGGTTTTCTCCATAGCTTTGATTCTCCTGGAACTTGCTTTGTAGACCAGGCTGGCCTTGAACTCAGATCCGCCTGTCTCTGCCTCCCAAGTGCTGGGATTGAAGGCACCACTGCCCCGCTGGAAGAATAAATCTTTAAAAAATGTGCTAGGGATCGAACTTAGGACCTTGTGTGTATCAGGCAAGCACTCTACCACTGAGCTGTATCACCAGCTCTAAATTTTAACTTTCTTAAAAACAGAAGGCTAGGGGTTTGGAGAGATTGCTCAGTGGTTAAGAGCAGCGGCGACGCTCCACACGGCCTGAGTTTGATCTTCAGCACCCACATGGTGTCTCACAGCCCTCTATAACTCCAGTTCCAGGGAAACAGATGGCCTCTTCTGGCCTCTGAGGGCACCAAGCACACACATAGAACACGACACGCGTGCAGGCAAAACACTCGTACACATGAAATAAAATAACAATAATAATAAAAAGCAAAAGAAAAGGCAGTGTTGGTAACAAAACTTTCCAAAGGGCAGAACCAATCATCAGAATCTAAATAGTGATTATTTTAATGATCTAGATTTGAGATTATGAGGAGTGACTTGGCAACTTTCCTCCAAGTGGGTGAAGATAATATCTAGGTACCTGGGAGAAGCAGGGAGAGCTGTAGGTAGGGTGTGGTGAGGCATGCCTCCAATACCTGTACTCAGGAGGCTAAGGCAGGAGGATCCCAAGGTGAAGGCCAGCCTGGGCTAGAGTGTCCCTGACCCAAAAATAAGTGATTAAAAAGAAAGTCGCAATATTATGCCCAGGAAGATTAACTTTCAGAAGAAGGCAACTTCTATAGGCAGTAATTCCATGGCCCCAGATTGTGATGTTATCTCTGTCGGTTCATACGAACACTAGGAATCCTTACAACCCTAGCTGAACCTGTGACAAATAGGTCATACCTTACCAAAAAGTGGTGCTTGGTTACCAAACAAAGAAGGAATTAGGATTATTTGTTAGTCCACCTTCATTTTGTTGTCGTGACAAACACCTGACCCAAAGCACATTCAGGGAGGAGAAGGAGTCATAGTCCATTTTTCAGAGAGGTTGTCAGATCAGAACTCAAGGCAGGGACCATGGAGGAACCTACTCGCTGGTTCACTCTGTGGCTTACTCCCTGCCTGGTGCTTACTGAGCTTTTTCAGATAGCCCTGGACCCCCTGCCCTATGAGCTGGGCCCTCCTGCCTTGATTAATGTCCATCTTGATTCGTCCCTCACAGATGTGCCCGCAGACTGGCAGCTACTTTATGCAGACACATTGCTCAGTTGACTCCAGGCTGTTTCAGGTTGACGATCGATGATAACTAGGAAATTTGTAACATATTATAGAAGGGCTAAAAAAATCAAAGTGGCTGACAATCAAAACGGAAACTGAGTCCATATCTTCTGCTTTTCTGGTATGGGGATTGAACCCAGGGCCTTGGGCTTGCTAGGCAGCTCCTACACCTGCTGGGCCTGGGAATCGAGCATATGTTAAAGAGCAGAAGCAGCTTTACTCCACCCCACGTGGGTACTTCTAACTAGTTAGGGCCACAAGCAGGGGGATCCGTGTTGTGACCCTGAGCAGGGGGAGTTGGTCCTTTTTGAAGCAAAAGCTGCAAGTTGGGGGCAGGGTTGGGGTGATATAAGAAAAAGAATCTTTACAATTTGAGGTTAAGCTCTGGGTGACAATTTGGGTACATTCTGGGAATTTACTTGTGATAACGTTTTATAATTAGTAGTACAATTTGTGATAACAAGGTATTTGTACAAACTTAACGGGGTTTGTGGACACTTGCTTACACAAGTCTGTGGCTATCTTAACACAACGGAGAGCTTAATTTTTAACCAACTGTTCCCCCATGACTGAGAATATAGGACAGCGGTCAAGCAATAGAAGAAGCTGGGTAGGTGGGTTAATAATGTTCAGACGTACTCTGAGGTCTTCGTACCACTAAGCCCTGTTTTTACTCTTTTTTTTTTTTTTAAGACAAGGTTTCTCTGTAGCTTTGGTGTCTGTCCTGGAACTAGCTCTTGTAGACCAGGCTGGTCTTGAACTCACAGAGATCCGCCTGCTTCTGCCTCTGGGATTAAAGGCGTGTGCCACCACCGCCCGGCCTGTTTTCACTTTTTACGTTAATACAGGGTTTCACTAAGTTGTCCCGGTCGGCCTTGAACTTTGGGTCTTCTTGGCTCAGTCTTCTGAGTAGCTAAGAGCACACAGCTATACCACCTGCGAGTAAAAAGCCAGGAACAAAAATGAAAAGGAAATCTATATAGAGCACTATTTTTACAAACAACCCTTAAACTACACTGCAGGAAATGCGCTGTAGAAAACATCAACAGAGACAGAACAGGCATCAAATAAGGGGTAAAATGGTTGCTCGAGTGTAACAGGCTAAGTTGATTCTGTTTGCTTCTCATTAAATTTATCACCTTTATAGTAGCAAAGCTGAGAAACAAGCTTGAAGCAAAACTGCCCATGGAGACAACTTTAGACGCTGGAGCCGTCAGGGACAGCTTAGTAATAACTCAATAATATGCCCGTTTTGTTGAAAGGCACTAAGCACTTTCCCCTGGTATCCTCTGACCTAGAGAAAGCTTGGATTCCTGCCTCTGGCCTGAACTTTGCCTAGCAGTTTAATGCAGCCATGACCTAGCACTGAAGCCGGGAGCACTATGGAAAGAAAACAGAAAGAATGTGGTTCTCGTGCTTTGTCCATTCTGGGTTTGTTTTGTTCTTCTTTTCTTTTTAAAGTAAATTTGAAAGAGTTTCACATTAGCAATAACCACCGCAATGATATGTGTACTATGAAGACATAATGGCTCAGCATGTAGTGTTTCTCCTTGGAACAGAACTGCAAAGTCCCCAGGGTTGAACTAAGGACATTTTCATAAGGGAAGACTTAATATCATAAACTGGTTTCATCATCATAACCTTTGAGCCCTTTCTTGGGGCTTATCAGCAACTCATTGTTTTCTTATAGTTAATATTTATGGCATCTTTCAGACCCATGAAAGGATCAGAAGTTACTACAAAGCTACAAGCCAGCTTCTAGCTCAGGAAAGCCACACAGTGGGCCGGCCTCCTGTGTCCCGCCCTGACTGCATCTCCTTTCCCATCCCATAGAGGGAGCCATTACTTTGAACTTTATGTTTATAATACCTTCATGATCCATTTTTAGGGTGTCTTAATCTATTTCTGTTGTTGTAAAAGAGTACATGACACTAGGCATTGCCTATTGTTCTGTGGTGCAGGGGAAGCGATTGTTCCACCTCCATCCCTGACTCTTCCCCTGCTTTTTATGTTGAGGTAGGGTCTGTGAGTTGCCTAGCCTGGTCTTGAACTCACTCTGGAAGGCCTTGAACTGGTGAGCCTTAGCTTTAGCTTCCCAGGCAATTGAGGATTATAGAGTCTGCATTATCAACCCTGGTCACTGCTAAGTACTGTGTAAGGACTCCTATTTCTGCCCACTTTTCTAGCAGCTCAGAGGAGTCCGTTACTAGAATCGGGTTTTGGTGAGAACTGCAGAGCAGGAAGGCAAGCAAATGTGTGAGGAAGAGAGAAAAAGAAGACCAAACTAGAGATGGCGAACTCATTCCTAAACAATTCATGAGGATAAATGAGTCAGACGCCCTCCAACTAGACCCCACCTTCCAGCATGGCTGTGTTGAGGGAAATATACCATTTAGGGGAACACAGTCAAACAGTAGCAGACTTTTAGGGTAGTTTCTCAGGGTATGGATAGCGCACTCTGAAGACTTTGTATGTCTTAACGCCTATGTGAGTCTCCGTGTAGAATACTGCTGTGAGGTATTGCCGGTTTCAACAGAAATTGTTCTCCAAGGTCATTTTAAGAACTTTCCTTTATAACATCATTGTGTGAGAACTGCCCTTTTCTCCATCAATTGGAACCTTACTGTTTTTGTTTTTGCCAATCTAGTCTGGCATGGTAGTGCGCACTTATAATTCTAACACTTGGGAGACAGAGCAGGCAGGTTCATCCTCAGCTACATCGTGAATTCAAGGCCAGTCTTGATTCCTTTTAGGAAGAGGATTAATAGCAGGAAACAAAGAAGGGTAACAAGGAAGAATATGATTGAAATGCATCATGTTGATTGTGAACCACCATGTGGTTGCTGGGAATTGAACTCAGGACCTTTGGACTGTCAGTGCTTTTAACCTCTCAGCTGTCTCTCCGGCTCCTGAGCCATCTCTCCAGCCCCACAGTCCAGTTCTTAACACATGGGATTTTATATCTTAGGGAGTATAAGAAATCTCTGAAGACATTTTTGGTTATCACTATCAAGGGACACTATGGGCAACAGTGTCTATGATCTGGGTGTTTTGTTTTGTTTTGTTTTTCTAGACAAGAGTTTCTCTGTAGCTTTGGTCTTATAGATCAAGCTGGCGCTGAACTCACAGACATCTGCCTCTGCCTCCCGAGTGCTGGGATTAAAGGTGTGTGCCACCACTGCCGGCATCTGGGTATTTTAATAACCTGTAGTAGCCCTGACAGCATATAATTATCTGGTCCAGATAGGCCTGGTGGCCTTTGCCTTTAATTCCAGCACTAGGAAGGCAGATACGGTTAGATTTTTGTGAGTTCTAGGCAAGTGTGGTTAAGTCCAAAGTATCAATACTGCAGAACTGAGAAATGTTTATTTTATTATTTTTGTTTTGTTTTGTCAAGACAGGGTTTCTCTATGTAGGCCTGGCTGTCCTGGATTTCACTCTGTGGACCAGGCCGGCCTCGAGCTCGGGGATTCTCCTGCCTCTGCCTCCCAAGTGCTGGGATTAAAGGTGTGTGTTACAACTGCCTGGCTTCATGTCATTCTTTTGTTACACACACACACACACACATACACACACACTCACACACACAATTCAAGTAGCTAGCTGGGCTATGGTGGTTCAGGCCTTTGGTCCCAGCATTTGGGAGAGAGAGATGGGTGAGTTTCTGTGGGTTCGGGGCCAGCCTGGTCTACAGAGTGAGTTTAAGGACGGCAAGGGTACACAGAGAAACCCTCTCTCAAAACAAAACAGTAAAAAACAAAAACAACAACAAAAAGTACTGCTGCTGTCAGTGATTATAATGGCACTGTGAAACTTTTGGGAAAGACAGTGGCAAATTAATTATGCTTAAATAAATATGAGTATGTTCTTATATTTAGTTTAAAATATAAATTTAAAATATTTCAAATTTACAGTTAAATTTAATACTTTAAAAAAAGAAATGCATCGCGTACATAGGTGAAATCTCATAAGAAACCTGTCATCATGCATATTTAACATATGCTAGTGAAACATTAAAATAAAATTATAATTTTTGCCAACTTGATTGACATAAAATAACTTGTCATTTCCAAAGATACTGTGATTATGAATGAAGTAAAGTTTTGCCCTTTTCTTTACTAGATTATTTATCTTTTTCTTATTGGTTCATAGATATCTTTTATATGTCCTGAATGCAAATTATTTGTTTTTTCTTTGTTTATAGCTGCTTTTTTTTCTTTTTGAGAAAAAATTTCCCTACTTGAGCCACACTAGTCTTAAACTAGAGATCTGCCTGTAGTTCCCTTTGAGATGTTGAATTTTCTAATTATCTGTGATAATTGTTTTCCTTTATGTTTTATTTCTTGTATCTCATTTTATAAGTGGTCCCTAATTTGAAACTTTTAACCCTTTTTCTGTGTCATAAAGTTTGTTTCATCTTTTGTATTTATTTGATTTTCTGACCTTGTTTGGACTCACTAGGTAGTCTAAGCTAGCTTTGAATTTGGTATTCTTTTGCCTCAGCTTCTCAAGTGCTGGGATCACTGATGTATACCACTATGCCAACCTCATTAAGTCTCTAGTGTACCTGGTGTAGGTGACCTGGTCCAGCAAGTAATTCTTCAGTGGCAGGATCCTGAGGGGGGAGACCCAGGGATGAGGGAACAGAAAATAAAAAATAACAACAAAGCACCCAGAAACTCTGGGACCAGGAGATCTCAATTAAGCTGATGGTTTATGCCAAGTAAGTATAGCATCTTATATACATTTTACAGGGGAAAATGGGCAGAGTCGACAGATAGCTATCATACAATGAGATGGTGTCGGCAGGAAGCTAACCAAGCAAAGATGTACAAAGGGAACACAGGGAATCTCAAGTGTGTAAACAGAGCACATGGCAGCTTTGGGACTGATAACCCCAGTCTCTTCAGGGGAAAAGCCAGGTTCCCAGGAACCAAAACCTTAATACCTTCCAAGCCCTCAACCCAGCCCCAAACCAGATCTTGCCAAGTCTGCCTCTGGGCAAATACATAGAACTAGTGTTCTCTTTGTTATTTCATCAGCGCCTCTGAGAAAGCCTTGGGTTGGCCTGGCTCCCAACAACCAGGAAATACACGCACACAAGGGGCAGAGGTGTGTGGAACCTGCACTTGTTTCTACACAACACCTTTATGAATTAGGTTTGCTTGGATATCTATCCACCCAAAATTTGGTGGCTTAAAAAAAAAAAACAACCTACGTATCTGTGAACCCAGGTTCAGCTGGGCTCATGCTCAGCTGGCCTCATTCATGAGTCTGATCATTTGCCTATCACTAGATTATACTGGCAGTTGACAGACGGGGTTGTCTGTCTGGGCACCTGGCATATCTGCCACTGAAACACATCTCACTAGACACCTGCTTTCTTCATAGCTGTAGAATGGGACAAGACCCATTGTGTAAGCCTTTGCATATTTGGTAATGTCCCATTTGACACAAGTCACTTGGCTAAACTTAGACTTGACTCTGAGCTAAATTACACTATGAGGAAATAGAGAGGGAACTAATTGATTGGGTTTTGTAATAGTCAAGTTGCCATAATTGTCAGTTGTTTGAGCACCATTTGTAACAGTTCATTCTGATTCCAGTATCATGTTCTGTCGCTTTAGACACATATCAAGCTTCATGTATGCATCGCTTTCCTCTTGCTGTGGTAAAATACCATGAGCAAAGCAACTTCAGAAAGAAAGAGTGTATTTTGGTTACAGATCCAGAGGGATAGCACTCATCAATACACAGAAGGCATAGCGGGGTGGCAGAAACAGGAAACGGGCTGATCATATTTTCATTTACATAGGAAGGGGGTGAGGTGAGAGAGAGAGATTGATTCCCATGTGCAAGAAGCAGAATGAGGCTGTAAACCCTTAAAGTGACCCCCAGTGACATACTTTATCTGGAAAGATTCCACCTCTTAATGGTACCATAACCTCTCCTAACAGTGCCAAACAGCAAGGCTCAAGTGGGCAAATACATGAGCCTATGTGGCACATTTCTTAATTCAAGTCATTTTATACACACACACACACATATACATACATACACACATATATCACATATATACATATATTTGTTCTATTTCCATCATATATATATATATATATATATATTGAATAAAACTTTCTATTCGCTTCCTCTTCTAACACCTATATGATACTATTTTGTTTCTTTTGACAGTGTCTTCAGAGTTTTAAGTCTGGTTTGCTTTTTCGAGACAGGGTTTCTCTGTGGGGCGGTCCTGGTTATCCTGGAACTCACTTTATAGACCAGGCTGACCTCGAACTGAGATCTGCCTGCCTTAGCCTCCCAAGTGCTGGGATCAAAGGTGTGAGCTACCACCACCAGGCTCATTTTGTTAAAACAAGGTTTCTTTATGTACTGAGGTTGACCTAGAACTAGTTATATAGCCCAGTGTGGCCTTGAACTCACAATCCTCCTGCTTCAGGCTCCCAGGTGCTGGGATTACAGATCTGAGCCACCACATCTGGCTTCTGCCTTAGTGTGTGTGTGTGTGTGTGTGTGTGTGTGTGTGTGTGTGTGTGTTGTATGTACATATTTGAGTGGCATGTGCAGGAACATGTTGAGGCAGATGTCGGATGTCTTTTTCAGTTGCTCTTTAACTTAATTTTAAGACATGGTCTCCCTGAACCTGAGCTCATTAGTTCAGCTAGACTGGCTGACCAGTGAGCTCCAGGGAGTCCACCTTTTCCCCCAGTGTTAGATTACAGCATACACCAGTGCTCCCCACATTCATTGAGTGCTGAAGATATGAGGTAACATGCATGGCCGGCAGATTACAGACCAGGGCACCTCCTGACAACATCTTCTCTATTAGTTTTAAGGAAATAAAGAGGAAAGAAGTGCCTACCGACTAAAAGACACTTAAAAAGTCTATTTTTTTTTCAAATGGGCAACAGTAAATTAATGTTTAGTGGGTGACAAAGCTGTTTTAATAATTTTTTCTTTTTATTTTATGTGTATTGGCATTTTGCCTGCATGTGTGTGAGAGAGAGTGTCATATTTCTTGCCACTGGGGTTACAGACAGCCATGAGCTGCCACGTGGGTGCTGGGAATTGAACCCAGGTCCTCTGGAAGAGCAGTCAGTGCTCTTAACGACTGAGCCCTCTCTCCAGTCCCAACAAAACTGTTTTTTTAAAAAAGAAAAAAAGAGAGAAAGAAAGAGACATGGTGGTTCTAAAAGTGTTTTAATTACATGAACATTTATGAATAAGGTTGTCTGACTTAATAAAACAAAAACAAAACCTAGACATCTAGACACATAATTAAATTTTAGCTTTAGATTATCAGTGGAAAAAGTTTTAGTATAAAAATACTTTTAACATGTGAAATTATGTGAAAATCAGATATGACTGGCTTTCCATGTCTGACAAAAGCCATAATTTTTATTTAAGGTGGTAAAGAAGTTTCCATTAGCCAGCCTTCCTCATAGCTAGAAGAGGTTGCTAGGCAACCTTTGGGGAAAGTCAATGGAACTGGCAAGTACATCCTGCTTCTTCACCATGTGGTGCCTAGACTTGGAGCTGTCATCTTGCCACCACAGGGTAATCCTGCAGATGGAAGACACATGCAAAGGCAGATGGAAAGAGAAGAATTCGAGTCTTAGTGAAACCTCTTGAGTCTGACCTCATGGAGAAAATAATTCTTCTATATCCTATGTAGGCGGAAGTTTCTATCCTACAAGCCGCTCCCAAGTAATCATGCAGAGGCTTAATATTAATTATAAATATTTGGCTAGTAGCTTAGGATTGTTACTAGCTAACTCAAATTTGAAGTCAAGATACCTTTAAAATATATGTTGGTTTAGCTTAGCAGTCTGTACAATGAAATGTCTCTCTGTACTTAGCTCATTCACAGTCAAAAATTTTAAAGAAAACACAATAATATGCATAATCCAGACTCTCTGTGTATTTTCCATCATTATGTGGCTTATTTTTCTTTACTCCTTTAATTTATGACTGTCTGTACTCATTTATATTACTTTTACTGTCTCTTTAAAGACTTTGTTTTATTTTTTAAACTTATTTCTTTTTATAATTGTCTATACTCTTTTTCTTCTCTGTCCCAAGCCTACATACATTTCTCCAACACTGTGACCTTTTCAGAGGTTTATTTATTTATTTTTTTAAATATTTATTTATTAGGTATACAATATTCTGTCTGTGTATATATGTGCAGGCCAGAGAGGGCACCAGACCTCATTACAGATGGTTGTGAGCCACCATGTGGTTGCTGGGAATTGAACTCAGGACCTTTGGAAGAGCAGGCAATGCTCTTAACCACTGAGCCATCTCTCCAGCCCCCTCAGAGGTTTATTTTTGTCTGAATCTGTCTTTATTGCGTATCTGTAATTATTTTCTGATAGGATCACCTTTTTTTTTTAAAAAAAAAAAAAAAGCTAAGCAGGCATGGCTAGGACCAATTCTATGGCCCTGCCTGTTTGCTCTGCCCAGGTCAACATGGTGGAAGTAATGTTCACTGCCTCTGTGAGCCATGCTCAGTGTCCCAGCTCCAGGGACACAGCGGGTCTATGTTGCCAGCAGCAGGTCTATGTTGCCATTAGCAGATTGTAGCACACTACTCACAAACCCCATTTAAGTGCAGGACCTTCTGAAAGAACCAGAGTTCATGCTACTAGCAATAGTGAGGGGGCCGCCCCCTTTTTAAAAGAGGCTGTGAAGTTTTTACTGCTAGTGCTGAATCAGGAAGCCTTCTCTTAGAGGAGCTACACTTCTTTGCTTGCTACCAACAAACAGAGCCTATCTGGAAAAAAAAAAAAACGTGGTTACCAAGAATCTGTGCTTGGCTCCCATTTTTGTAGTTCTAGAAGCGCTCTCTCTCTCTCTCTCTCTCTCTCTCTCTCTCTCTCTCTCTGTCTCTGTCTCTAAAAGCTTTTTTTAGGTCTTATGTAGATCCATGTCCCATTTGGTGGACACCATTTTGTAGATAGAGATTGCTTGTTCATTTCAAGGCCACCCATACCTGAAATAATCACACAGAAACTATATTAATTACTACATTTCTTGGCCAATAGCTTAGGCTTCTTATTAACTAACCCTTACATCTTAAATTAACCTATTTCTATTAATCTATGTATTGCCACAGAAACTATATTAATTACTACATTTCTTGGCCAATAGCTTAGGCTTCTTATTAACTAACCCTTACATCTTAAATTAACCTATTTCTATTAATCTATGTATTGCCATGAGACTCATGGTTTGCCAGTAAGGTTCTACGGCATCTGTCTCCTTTGGCAACTACATGGTGTCTCTTCTACTCCACCTACCCTCTCTCTACATCTGTTTGAATTTTCCATCTGGCTTTACTCTGTTAAGCTATTGGCTAAAAGCAGTTTCTTTATTAACCAATAGCAATAAAACATATTCACACTATACAGAGGGGAATCCCACATCAAGGGAGGAGGGTGGAAGGGGACTGGAGAAGAATATATAGTCCATTCTTATCCAAACAGCTAAAATAAAGAACAAAACTGTAGTTCTGTGCAGAGTTGTGCAAGTAGTCACAGTTCTGTGGGAAATGGTATTCTACAGAAGACTCACTAGAAACATAGTTGAGACCTTTTCTATTAACACAGAAATTCAATGCATTCTCAAAATTCAAGTTTCAAGATTTGGAGAGATACTAACATTCCATCACATAATTAATTAGAAAGTAGTGAACAGAATTTTAGGAAGATTATGTAAAGAAAGGGAACATGAGTTTTGTTAATTCTTGAAGGCAACTTGAATTTATTTCTTGGGAAATTAACGAAATCTTAGCAGCTAAAGTATTATTAAGAAGAGCACTCCCAAGCCAGGCGGTGGTGGCGCATGCCTTTAATCCCAGCACTCTGAGGCAGAGGCAGGCGGATCTCTGTGAGTTCGAGGCCAGCCTGGTCTACAAGAGCTAGTTCCAGGACAGGCTCCAAAAAACCTACAGAGAAACCCTGTCTCGAAAAAAAAAAAAAGCACGCCCAGTCTCGACATCTTGGTGAGTAAACTAACAGCTTTATTAATGAAGGTATTGAGGGATGCAGCAGTGAATGGCTGCTGTAGGGTGGTGGTTTCCTCCTAAGATTGCAGCATGTTGGGGGAATGTGATGCAAATGTCCTGCTGAGAGTCACACACTTCCATAGGCGGCAGGTGGGAGAGTCACACACTTCCATAGGCAGGTGGGAGAGTCACACACTTTCATAGGCGGTGGGTGGGAGAGTCACACACTTCCATAGGCGGTGGGTGGGAGAGTCACACACTTCCATAGGCAGGTGGGAGAGTCACACACTTCCATAGGCGGTGGGTGGGAGAGTCACACACTTCCATAGGCGGTGGGTGGGAGAGTCACACACTTCCATAGGCGGTGGGTGGGAGAGTCACACACTTCCATAGGCGGTGGGTGGGAGAGTCACACACTTCCATAGGCAGGTGGGAGAGTCACACACTTCCATAGGCAGGTGGGAGAGTCACACACTTCCATAGGCAGGTGGGAGAGTCACACACTTCCATAGGCAGGTGGGAGAGTCACACACTTCCATAGGCAGGTGGGAGAGTCACACACTTCCATAGGCAGGTGGGAGAGTCACACACTTCCATAGGCAGGTGGGAGAGTCACACACTTCCATAGGCAGGTGGGAGAGTCACACACTTCCATAGGCGGTGGGAGAGTCACACACTTCCATAGGCGGTGGGTGGGAGAGTCACACACTTCCATAGGCGGTGGGAGAGTCACACACTTCCATAGGCGGTGGGAGAGTCACACACTTCCATAGGCGGTGGGTGGGAGAGTCACACACTTCCATAGGCGGTGGGTGGGAGAGTCACACACTTCCATAGGCGGGTGGGAGAGTCACACACTTCCATAGGCGGTGGGTGGGAGAGTCACACACTTCCATAGGCGGGTGGGAGAGTCACACACTTCCATAGGCGGTGGGTGGGAGAGTCACACACTTCCATAGGCAGGTGGGAGAGTCACACACTTCCATAGGCGGTGGGAGAGTCACACACTTCCATAGGCGGCGGGTGGGAGAGTCACACACTTCCATAGGCGGTGGGTGGGAGAGTCACACACTTCCATAGGCGGCGGGTGGGAGAGTCACACACTTTCATAGGCGGTGGGTGGGAGAGTCACACACTTCCATAGGCGGTGGGTGGGAGAGTCACACACTTCCATAGGCGGTGGGTGGGAGAGTCACACACTTCCATAGGCGGCGGGTGGGAGAGTCACACACTTCCATAGGCAGGTGGGAGAGTCACACACTTCCATAGGCAGGTGGGAGAGTCACACACTTCCATAGGCAGGTGGGAGAGTCACACACTTCCATAGGCAGGTGGGAGAGTCACACACTTCCATAGGCAGGTGGGAGAGTCACACACTTCCATAGGCAGGTGGGAGAGTCACACACTTCCATAGGCGGCGGGTGGGAGAGTCACACACTTCCATAGGCGGCGGGTGGGAGAGTCACACACTTCCATAGGCAGGTGGGAGAGTCACACACTTCCATAGGCAGGTGGGAGAGTCACACACTTCCATAGGCGGGTGGGAGAGTCACACACTTCCATAGGCAGTGGGAGAGTCACACACTTCCATAGGCGGCAGGTGGGAGAGTCACACACTTCCATAGGCAGGTGGAGTATGCGTTGAAGCATAGTCCCACGCCTAGTAAACTGAAATAGAAAGGACACCCAGGAACTGCACAATGCTAAATTGCCATTTTGTTTTGAAGAGACTTTGGGAGGTGGTGAAGGTAACAGAACCTCACAGCTACTTCCAGATAGTATTTTGGAGTTGAAGACTCAGTAGCTAGTGAAGACCTCCCAGGTTTATATCTCTGTGTGCCAAGTGGGAACCCGGCTTGCCTCTTCCATAACGGTATAAACACCGTTTCGGGTGCCAGGACTGGGACTGATTCTGTGTCTTGCCCTTTGCCCTTTGGTTTTTTTCAGTGCGAAATAACAAAACTGTATGTGTACTGTATTGGCCTTTCCACCACGTGGATTACGACAGGATACTTCACTGCCTGCTATTGTCTTCTTGCCCTAGCGGCTGTCCTTTAGCCTAGCATTTGTGGTTCAGTGACTCTGGAGCTGCCAACACAGAAGGAATGACTTGATTATACAGTGAAGTCCCTGTGGTTGTGCCCACCACACAGGTTATTTTGTTTCCTCCTATTACCCTGTCTTTAGATCTCATCCAGCTGTCATCCTTACTGTTCATTTTCTCTAGACTCCCTTTTAGGTCTTTATTCCCGGTCACGTCGCTTGCTTTTCTAATTCTTGAGCATTTCTATTGTTTACTTCATTTACACCATCGTCAGGTTCCTTTGTTTGCCATAACTGTGTGTATGTTGGGGCGGGGGGGGGGATGGGGTGGAGCACAGGCTGTTGAGAGCACAAGTGGAGGCCAGAGGTAGACGTTAGGAGTATAAGGTGTCTTCCTCAATTGCTGTCTAGAATCTCTTGCCGAACCTGGAACTTGCAGATGCAGCTGGACTGGCTGGACAGGAAGGCCCTGGAACCGGCCTTACAGATGATGGACATGGACATCCTTGCCTCTTACATGGCGCTGGGATCCGAACTCAGGCCCTCATACTTGCACACAGCCACTTTATTTACAGGGCTGTTTCTCTAGCCTTATTTTCTTCCCTACTTCTTTTTCATTTCATTTTGTCCTCTTCCTCTCTGTCTTCCTTCCCTCCTTCTTCCTCCTCTTTTAAATGCTTCCTTCTCTTGTCTATTTTGTGCTGGTTTTTAAATATATAATAAGCAATTATTGCTTTGTTTTCATTCATAACAGAGTGTTTAGTAACAATTTTTACTACGTGTGGTAATTTTCTGGTGAGTAATCTTCAATTTCTTTTCTTATAGTAGTTTTCAAAATATCTTTGGCTTTTTGTTTACTCGGTTCAGAACGAGTGAATCCTCCAGCACAGTTTGGGTTTATTTGTAGGAGTTTATGTGGGAGGTAAACAAGGCTGTGTGATAATTACCTTCTCTCTGCACTTTGAAGATATCTTATTTCTGTCTCTGATATTGAAAAGTCTACTGTTGTTCAGCTCACCATAAAAAAAAATCACTGTACCAGTTTTTTCAAATTAAAATTAGGGTGTGGGTGGGGGAGTGCATGCCAGGTGGGTGTGTGGAGGTCTCCCTAAGGTTGGTTCTCTTCCACCTTTATCGGGGAGCTGTGACGTGAACTCAGGCTGCCACAGCTTTCTCCACTGAGACATCAGGATGATTCCAAAGACCTGTATCTTTAAAGGTCATGCTTTCCCACGTTTGCTTCCAAGACCCACGATTGCATAAGATTGCCTTGCTGTAGGGTTCTCTTTTTTTGCTTTTTCGAGACAGGGTTTCTCTGTGGCTTTGGAGCCTGTCCTGGAACTAGCTCTGTAGACCAGGCTGGTCTCGAACTCACAGAAATCCGCCTGCCTCTGCCTCCCGAGTGCTGGAATTAAAGGCGTGCGCCACCATCGCCCGGCTGTAGGGTTCTTTTTTATCCTGAATTTATTATTTCTGTGTTTCGTTATCGGACATGAGGCTTTCCTGTAATTACTTCGTAGGAATATTGTGGGACATCATATGTGGTTTCCCTGTCTCTACCCTACTTTCTTTGTTTCTGCCATTTCTGTGCTGTATATTTTTTTAATTTAAAGATTTTTTTAATTTGAATTTTATGTATCTAGGTGTTTGCCTAAATATTTGTCTGTGCACCCCATGCGTGCAGTGCCCAAGGAGCTGAGAAGGAGGCATCAGACCCTCTAGCTGGAATTACAGATGGTTGTTAGCAGCCATGTGAGTGCTGGGTACCAAACCCAGGTCCTTTTTAAAAGCAGCAAGTGCTCTTAACCACTGAGCATCTCTCCAGCCCTTCATGTTGTGTGCCAGCTCTAATCCTCATTCATCTCTTACAAACCTCTCCATCTGACTCTATTTAATAATCCCTCGCTCTTTGATCCACTTTAGGGCCCACTGGGCTCTGTCAGTCATCATCAATGCCTTTGCCATTTTTCACTTGGGTTACAGTCATCTGAATTTGCTAGGGGTCTCATTTTGCTGTGGTCTTTGGATTCCCTTGAGTAATAATTTCTTTGTTTTATGATGTTGAACATTTTGTTGAAGACTCTGATTGGAATCTCCTGTGTGGTCTGGGTCAAGAGTTTCTATAGAGGGGGCATGGACTGACATATCCAGGCGTCTCAGGAATGTGAACATCTTCGGAATTTTGTGCTTCAGCACCTTTATCTTGTGGCCTGGGTTGTGTGTGTGTTGTCAGAATTTGAATTCCCAACTCACTGTAAGCAAAAGCTTTGGTTATCACTTCTCTGAAGTGTAGTGTCCACAGCCTAACTTTGCTGTGGCAGATGGGTAAGCTGCCAAGAGACTGAAGACAATACCCAGACATAGGAGAGTCCAGTGATAATGGAGACCATGAGCACTTTCCCTCCACGGTACTTCCTCGCCACCTGCTTACTCCAGGTAAGGGGTTATAGGCAAGCTGACTAAGTGTTGGTCTTTCTTATTTGCCGCCTTTGTTTCCGTGTGTTCAGCATCCCAGGGTCAAGCTGTCTTTAGGGTCATATAGCCAAACAAGTTCTCTCTGCTTCTCACAGGTGACAGCACTGGTCTGTCGGTTCCCAGTGTCCCTTTCTGTCTTCTTCAGGAAAGCAATAACCAGGGCATTCTGGTTCTGCCCCTCCCTCATTGGCTCTTTTTACTTGAAGGATCCTTGGGGTCAGAAATGGATTAGTTCTCAAGGACCATACTGGGGAATACTCATCCCTTCTCTGGAGCTAGTGGGGGGATTGCTGATGGCTTTTTATTTTCCTACTTAGAACAAAGCAGAAGATGAGATATATGGTTCCAGGTCCAGCAGTTACTTTTCCAGGCAGGCAGGCAGGTGTGTGTGGTTTTTTCCATCTGTCTTCTTTTTTTAAGATTTATTTCTTTTATGTACATGGTGTTTTATCTGTATGTACACCTGCACGTCAGAAGAGGGCATCAGAAAGAGACATTCTGTATGGCTGTGAGCCACCACATGGGTGCTGGGAATTGAATTTAGGACCTCTGGAAGACCTGCCAGTGCTCTTAACTGCTGAGCCATCTCTCCAGCCTTCCGTCTTTTCGGTGAGGGAATAATTCTTCGAGTCTTCTTAGCTAGATGCACAGATCTCACCACAACCCTAAGATTTTTTTTTTTCTTAGACTGTCTCTGACAATTAAAAACGAAACGTCTTAGATGCCAGGCTTGGGAAATCTTCCAATCCTACCTTCCCATTCTGGCTTCTAACTTATTTTTTATTTAAAAGACTTTATTTTTAAGAAAATCTTTAGGTTCATAGTAAAATTGAACAGAAATTACAGTTAGCCTGTACCCATCGCCCTGATTCTTACACAGCCTGCATCATTATCAACATCCTGGACCAGAGGGTGGTACATTTGGTACAGGCGATAAACGTGCCTTGGCCCATCATCATCCAGCAAAGCTCGTAGTTTACATTAGGATTTGCTCTGCCCATGGTATTTGCAGCCCTCTTTTGGACACAGACACAGTGGTTATAGATAGTCCTTCACCCTACAGGAAGGAGGAGGCTATCGAAGTCCAGCAGTCCTGCACCTTGGACTCAGAGCTGAGCTCACCGGCTCCAGGCACACGGCTATGAATGAGGTGCTCCTTACGCTGAGCAGTTTCCCAGCCATGAGACCCAGATCGGGCCTGCAGTCTCTGCTGATTGGCACAGGACAGGGCTCACTTGTCACCAGAAGGCAGACCCACCGACCACTGCATGGGATGTTAGACGTTCAACCCTCCTTTTCCAGCTACGCAGTAGTTACTTTTCTGTGGCTGGGATACAAATATAGAAGAGTTGATTTGGGCCTGCAGTACTAAAGAGCTATAGTGCACACTAGCGGAGACAGCATGGAGCAGGCATCTGGAGCAGGAAGCTGCGTGAATCAGTCTTCAACCACAAAGACAAAGCCAAGACAGCAAACAGTGCTAGACCATGAGTTCTCAAAGCTCCATCCCTCACTGACAGTTCCTTCAAGGCCACACCACCTCCAAACAGCAACACCAGCAGGGAACCAAGTTTACTTGAACCAAGGGGGTGTATTTCTCCTTCAGACCATTGCACCCTGACTGGCCCCCATTGTCATTTTCCACCCAGACTCTGCAGTGGACGTCACCAGGCCCCTACTGTGGCTGTTCCCAGCACTGGAGCCCTCAACCTGGTACCTGGCTCCAGTGTTCAGAGTCTCTGAGAAACACTGCCAGGGACTTCTCCAGTGCTGGCCTGTTGTACCAGGCAAATGCTTGCCCTAGATTTAAGGCTGGGGAAGAGAGGAATTCTGTGGCTAGAATTGCCATCTGGGACACCAGGGCCGCCAGGCTTGCCTTGTGTGCCTTCCTCCCTAGGGTGCCAGGGCTGGAGCTGAGGCTCGCTGTTTTTTCGCGGCAGCAGCTTTGTGTTTCTCCATCCTTGCGAGATTCCCTCTGTTCCTTCTTGATTGCCAGTGTTCTCCTTACCCCCTTGGCATGTAGTTCTGCCCTACTTACCCTGGCCCTTCTGACATGCAGAGGAAACGCTAACCTCCGGCTTCGCCTGGAAGCACCTGCTGTGTGCCCTAAGCTGCACTGGCCTGTGGCTTCAGTGTCTGGTAGTCATCTAGGAATTTCCAGCCATAGCCCTGAATCCTGCACTCCTCCTCCTTCTCCTTGTGCAGGTTCTCCACTCACGTGTTCACAACCTTGTAATCGTCCCATAGTGTGTGTCCCTGCTTTCTTTCTGAAGTTTTTTGTGGCTGTCGTTTGTCCATTTGAAAGACAGTTTTGCTGTATTGTGGTGCTTGCCCCAGACAGCCCCCCCTTTGCTGGCTTCCTGAGTCCTTTTATTTGAAGTTTCTATTAGCAGAGTAAGGTAAAGAGATTATTTTCTCAGCCACGTCTATTCTACTAAGGAGCAGCTAAGGATTCTTCGTTTCTGTTAGTGTTTTTGTATGTTGTACCTGGAAGAACCCATCCTTTCTTCCACCATGTCTTTTCCCCCCAGCTGAGCCCTTAGCACAGTTGTCATAGTTATTATAAGTGCTATTCTGATATGTGTACTGCCTTTTCAAACTTTGGTTTTGACGTTTTAGTATCCTTGTAAATTTTTGTTGAGAAGGTTGGAGAGATGTTTCAGGGGTTAAGAGCACAGGTTGCTCTTCCAGAGGTCCTGAGTTCAATTCCCAGCAACCATATGGTGGCTCACGACCATCTAGAATGAGATCTGGTGCCCTCTTCTGACGTGTGGCAGGCAGAATACTGTACACATAATAAATAAGTAAATAAATAAATAAATCTTTAAAGAAAAAAATTGTTGTTGTTGTTGAGAGAATGACATCATGCTCTGGTAATGCGAGCAGCTTCAGGAACCAGGCCTTTGGTAAAGAGGTGGTGGTGTGGAGAGCCCACCAGAGACCACTCACCAGCCAAAAGTCATTCCAGCTGGCTGGACCTATATTCAGGGATTCAGGACCCAAGTGAGTGCCCCGTGATTAGAGTAAGGGGTTTTTAAAGGCTAAAACCATATCCTGGTGACTCTGTCTTGGCAGTTGCAGTGGGTGGTTTTGTGCCCGAGAGAAGTGTAACTGAAGATAAGATAAGCCGTCTGCTGCAGCTGGAGGTTTCCCTAGGCAGGCCATTTAACAGAAGCTTACCTAAATTAGCGGGGCACCTTGACCTTGGGTTCCTAGAACAGAGTTGGGTAATTTTCCACAGAGCTTACCAACAAAAGATCAAATTCCAGTTCCATCTAAAATGGCTGCAGCAGTAATATAAGATGGAGGAACCTCTGCACTGTCTTGCTGTCACAGTACCAAGAGAGGTGTCCTGGAGTTTGCAGGTACGTCGTGGACTGTCTGTACCCTTGTACTTTTGACCTTGGACTCAGGGCTCTCCCTCAAGGTGAGGTGGAAAAGCCAGAAGGAGCTAATGGGGAGATTTCCCTCTCCCACGCGGCAGCTGGAGAGGGCTAGAGGTAGCGGTTTGTGACTTCCCCTGATCCTCCCAGAAGTGGGACGAGGGCTTTTCTCTAATCTTCATTGTGAAAATCGCTAGCCTTCCTAGAGGCATGCTCAGACTGGTCCCTGGGCCTGTCCATCTCAGCCTCACCCATGCTGAGCCTTTTGCAATTTTCAATTACCAGTTAGGCTTCCTGCCAGGTTCTGGGGGCCAAGGAGCTTTCTGCTTGCTCCCAGGCCTCTGACCTCCAAGTGCGGTTCTCTGTGTTTGTCTGTATGCTAATGTACAGCTGGGAGAGCCCCTGATCCTCAGTTTGTTAGTAGGATAAAGTCTCCGTATCTATGCTTCCTGTGGGCCAAACCAGAAACTTGAACTCTCTGCTATCTATCTATCTATCTATCTATCTATCTATCTATCTATCATGTACACAGTCTCTATGCCTCCATGCATTCCAGAAAAAGGCACCAGATCTCATTATAGATCATTGTATTCACAACGAATTGAACTCAGGACCTCTGGAAGAGCAGTCAAATCCCTTAACCTCTGAACCATCTCTCCAGCCCCTTGATATTGTTTTTAATAGTTGTCATTTATTAGAAAAACCGTGTAACACTAAAGAAAACATAACAACAACAACAACAACAACAACAACAACAAAAAGATAGGATCTGTCTATGCAGACCAGACTGGCCTCAAAACCTCGGTGATCCACCTACCTCTGTCTCCCCAATCCTGAGATCAAAAGTGTGCACCACCCCTGCCCAGGAAAGAAAACATTTTAAGCAATTCCAGCACAGGAGACAGAGGCAGGAGGATCACTGCAAGTTCAAGGCCAGCCCCGTCTCCGTAGTGAGACCCTGCTTCAAAACAAAGCAGAACCACAGAACGTGGTGAGTCCCTATGAGATAACGTGTGTGCTCCCACTCCCTCACCAGCTGCCATCTGCGGTCTTTGCTGGCATGCACATGTGCTTTACCCAGCGGCTATCGCTGTCGCTATGGATAGTTTCCCGTAAGAGGACATATTAAGCGTATTTCATTATCAAGGTTCTTCTTAATTATGTTTTAACCTTCTGCCTAATGCTCCGTGTCACCGATATGCATTGATTTCCGTGATTTTCTTCCTACTGCTCATGGCTTTCCTGTTAGACCGGACCTCCAGGATCGGCCACGTCAGGGAATGGAACAGTGAGCACTCCACATCAGAAGCTTTATTTTCAACTTACAGGTGAAGGGGTGAAAGCTTCGTTTTCTCGCCTTATTTTATTACGAGGATCAGAACTGATCTTTAGCCCCCTGCACACTGAAACCCGAATGCCCATTTCGTTTACTTCCGTGTTACGCTGTCGTTCCCCCCCCCCAACACCCTCCTCCTCCGTTAGAATGACGCCCTGAGATAAAGCCCCCAAGCAAACGGTGACGCACTCGGAACACCAGTTTTCAGATCTGTTTGGGACAGTTAGAGATCGCTGTGATCACTTTACTTGCTTGCCTTAATTTTTTTCTCAACTCAAAGTTTGGGAAGGTACCAGTTTGAATTGGTCTTCTAGGGAAGTTCGGAGGCTTTTCCCGTGCCTGTGGTTTGCCTGTCTGCCTAAGGGCCGCCTTGATGTTCATATTTTGCGTGCAGATTCTGTCAGTCTGCTCTTTGACCGGTTTAACTGCTTCATCTCTTAGACAGCTGTCCCAAATATCTGGTGTCTGGCAGTTGTTTGTGCATGCCACAAGATATTTGAGCTTATTTCCAAATTGTTGTTTAGCCGCCCCAGGTGTATTTATTCTACCTTTCCTCCATGTTTTGATTGAGGCATTGAAAGGCTGTGTGAACTCCGACACATGTGAAATCCTGGCTGTGGCTTCAGTCCCTTTTTAGGTAAAGGGCCACCTCTCTCCAGCCAAGGAACTGGAATGTCTACCTCAGCTTTGCAGTAAATGCTAAGAAGTGTAGAACCTGCAACATTCATGGAAGGAGCCGAACCTTCCCTTCCCGGCCATAGCTGCAGCACCTTTGGCTTCCCCAGGTCTGGAGGACTTAGCCCCTCAAGCTTAGTAAAGCTGCAGGATTTTGAAAACAGGCCACGGGCCTGTCCAGTTAAGAGACTGGAAAGCATAGGACAGTTGGCCGTGTGTCAGGATCAGGATACCACTGAGACTGAGCTGGGACCTTTGCTATAGAAATAGACGCCATTCATCACATAATGCCTGATTTAACCAAATCAGACCAGGCAGAAATGCTCGGGACCGCTCGGTGAGTCACTCCACACTCTGCACTGCTGTTGCCGAGAATGGGCTGAGTGGTAAGCAGGCCCCAACAGGGAGCTGTCATTTTATCATGTCCTGCCCTCTGTCTGAACACACCACTGGCTTCTCTTAGTCCCATATGATCTGTCACATGCTCCTTCCTCTTCCTGATCCAGGGACTGATGACATCAAGATCCATGAGTTTTTCTGTTCCTCTTTCTCTGGACATAGTTACCTTTGCCAATTTGTGCCGCTCAGCTCTGCGGGGGAAGGCGCCTTCACCTGTTACCTGTAGGATTCTTTGCTTTGGCCTTTGTGGGCGCTCTCTCTCTCTCTCTCTCTCTCTCTCTCTCTCTCTCTCTCACACACACACACACACACACACACACACACTTCCTACCATCACTTGTGTTTCTTACAGACTGTCCTGTGAAGGACTATCATTTTGGTGTGAGGAACAGGAGCAGTCTTTGACCCTCTCATGTACAGCCTGCCCCTGTCTTCAGCTCTTCCAGAGGACTGGCATTCTCAGAGCACATGGTGACAGGACTGATTGGAGCACTTGTCCGGTTCCATCTGCCACATACCTAGACATTGTGACCTTCGTTCACGTGAGATTAGGTGTCCGTCATGCATTTAATAGAAAAAGGCAGCCTTCGTGCTGTCTTCTGAGATTGTCATCCCTGGCAGGGTTGACAGGGGACTCCAGGCCAGTTGTGCTGCCAACTTTGGTCTTTTAAAGGTGGTTCTTATCATTTAAATTTTAATTAATTCAACAGGAAAATGGAGGAGAAATTTCCACAATTCCCTATTGGTGCCTATTGAGGCACACTTCAAATCACCTATTTTAAGACAAACTCTCACTATATTACCCAGACTGGTCTTGAAGTAGGTAATCCTCTTGCCTCTGTCTCCTGAAAAATTGGAATTATAGTTTCAAAACACTATCCCTTGGTGCTCATGAAAACACTTTAAAATGTACCCAGATCCCATTAGCTGTATGGGAAAAACACCTGAGAAATAAAGGTGATATTTCTGACGCCTGGTTTAGGAAGACCAAATCCTTTAAAAAAAATCAGATATATTAAGTTTTCCTTTTTCATTATGAAGTAGGTGAGGGAAGGAGGGAAACAGAACCCATCTGCTACTGCCTGTCAAATAAATACCCACGGGTGGTAGTGGTTCTCAGGTGGGCCACTAGGTGGCAGTCACACCTGTAAAATCAGTGTGCTGGGCTTTCCCACAGCGGATGGCGCACACAAAGACCCCAAGATTTAAATACAAATGCAGTCAGCAAACAACAACCACCTCCTTACCAAAATCCTTCAGCACTGCAGGAAGATGTTCGCAGTCATGGGCCAGGACCTAGGGCCTTGCATGAACTGGCCAGTGCTGGACTGCAGAGCCACAGCTGCAGTTCGGGAGGTTTTACTCAAATGAACCTCATCTCAGAGAAATGTAGGCTAACATGTCATGATCTCTGGATTTCTCCCTTAGTTTAAGCTGTTTAGTTAGTGCAGCAGAACTTGGTCCTGTCCAAGGCGCAGTACCGAGCCATTTCTGCCTCATCTTCTTTAAAGTCACACCTCAGAGGACTTGGCACTTTCCTTATTGTTCTTGTGGGTTCAGCTGTGACTTCGCACAGCATTGGTTGCCACGCTGTGTTTATTTACAGTTGACCTTTTCAACTGGCTTGCAGGCTGTCACCCAGGTAGCCCAGCAATGGCTCCCTCGGGACAGAAAGGCCAAAATCAGCTCACTGTTTAGTCTGCGAAGCTGGGGTCCGGGCAGATTCATGGGGAGCTGCTGGTGTTCAGTCTACAGTGGAATCCTGAAGAAATCTGATTTATTACCAGCAGCCACAGTATAGATGAATTGGCCAGGTAAGCTGAGGGCAGGCAGGCAAAGGCAAAGTTTCCTCTTGTGTATTCATTTATGTGACCTGCTATCAGAAGGTGGGGCTCAGACATAGATAAATCTTCCTGCTTCAAACAATTAAAAACAAAACAAAACAAAACAACAACAACAACAAAAACCTTGATGGAGTGTCTAGTAGCTTGGGTTTTAGTTGATTCCAGATGTAGTCAAGTTGACAACCAAAATTAGTCATACTATGTTCACCCCTTGTCAACTTGACACACAGTGATATCTTCATATGTGCTAAATTTTCAAATGAAAATGATAATCAGGCCATAATTCTGCTTAACACTGTAGGCCTGTTAGAGAGGTCCACAAGAGCCCAGAATGGAGTATAACAAGGGTTTATTTACTGGGGATTAAAACTGACAGTAAAGGTAGAGAGCCACAGTCCTCTCTCGGTGCTGGAAGCTGAGAACCATATCCAGCAAAGAAAGGGGTCGGTATCTAAAAGGCTATTGGCTGAAGGAGTTCCCACAACATAACACCTCTAATGAGATGTGGGAGGAGGACAAGTGATGTGCACAGAGGTCTTCAGTCCAGTGACCAGACGCTGCTCTTCCTCTAATTCCACTGGCCACCCCTTCCCACCTGCATCCTCTGACCACCCCTTCCCACCTGCATCCTCTGACCACCCCTTCCCACCTGCATCCTCTGACCACCCCTTCCCACCTGCATCCTCTGACCACCCCTTCCCACCTGCATCCTCTGACCACCCCTTCCCACCTGCTATCTGTGCTCCAGCCATACAGATCCTCTGCCATCTCTTGAATGGGGGGGCATGCTGCTACCTTGCACCCTCCTCCAGGTCCAGTGTGCCTTCTCACAGCTGCCTCAGGTCAGAGGTTGGTGACCTTCCTCTCCACACTGTCACAAACTGTGCACTCTCACTGTCTGTTTCTCCTTTACCCATATTGCTATCTGACATATAGAAACTGACGTCTTTAAGTCCAGCCTCCTGTGTATCCAGTGATGAGCTCCAAGAAGCCCTGTTTGCTTACTGATGCATTCCAGACATGTTCCTGGGCCTGGCTCAGTTAGCTAATATGTGGATGTCTGGAGTGAGTATCTTCTTAGAAGTGGGGTACCTCAGAGACCAGACCCTGTCTCAGAGTGGAGCACGCCCAAAGAGGGCAGGCACATTGTCTCCTCAGCTATATACTGGTCGAGGCCCTGCCACAGTTCAGTTCCCTGTGTCCTGCAGTAAAAGGACTGTTACCACCATGTTGGGCCAGACACTTACTTCTGGCTGTTTGGTTAAGGTCCTGGCCATCTCCAAAGATGGGTCACTGGTTGGGTTTCCAAAAACTCCTTGGCTCCAGAGCCCCTGTTCCAGGAAGCCCTGCATCCCAGTATCTGTACATCATGAGTCAGTACCTAGCAACTGCCTCATCTACATGTATCTAGAAGTGCTGGCCACTCCAGAACATCCCTTCCTCCCTGCCCCCTCCTTAACACAAGCTGCCCTTGAATTCTGTTTCAAGGTAAGGATGACCTCGTCTTTTCTTTTTGTTTTGCAGTGTGTGGTATATGTGATGCGTGTGCCCATGGCGGAGGCCAGCATCAGCAGACTTCCTCTAGCATTCTTTACTATGTTTTTTTCTTTTTTGAGACAGAGCTTCTCATTGACTCAGGGTCCAGTGGCTAGCCTGACATATAGATCAACCTATGTCCATCCCTTGCAGTGCTGGGGTTACAGGTGCGCCCCCGTGCCCGGCGCTGGGGTTACAGGTGTGCCCCCGTGCCCGGTTCTGAGGTAACTGGTGTGCCCTCATGCCAGCTTTTATGTGGATGCTGGGGTCTGAATTTAGAGCCACTTTACTCCCCAGCCATCTCCCCTGATCCAGGACCTTGCACTAATGGTTCTTCTGCGTGCACCTCTTGGGTGTTGGGATTCTAGGGATACACTCCACAATGGCTGGTTTGTGCAGCGCTAGGATCAAAGCCAGGGCTTTGTGCATATCAGACGAGCACTCTGACAGCTGAGCTGCCTCCCTAGTTTCCGACCCTGTCACTTTAAAACTGAGCACCCTTCTGCTGCTGCTGAGCCCTTCGGCGTCCTTGCTCAGCCTCCTTATGTTTTTCCTGAGACTGTGTGATGCCAAGTGCGGAGAGGAAGCCAGCTTCACAGCATTGGTGAGAATGTCTCCCGCTTCGCTGCCATTGGGGAAGGGCAAACTCTTGCAGCTATTTTTATTGTAATTAGTCATTCTCTCCTACCTCGTTAAGCCTGAGCCTTTGAAGCGTGAATACCTGGTTAACTGTGCATAGCCTCTAATTATCGATCTACCTTTGTTCTCTCTCTCTCACACACACACACACACACACACACACACACGATTGCAACTTGGGACTTTCCTATTGTACTCCTACAAAGAACACAAATTTCACTTTCTGAAAATAGAAAGGAATGTGGTATTTTGCTGGTCCTGCAGTTTCCTTGTTATTTCCTTGGATTGCAGTTAGATATCTGTATCTCAGGGCCTGGGTGAGGCTCAGTGGCAGAGCCCTAGGCCGCCATTTGTGAGTTCCGTCCCTTCCCTGTGTGCCCATATCTGCACACAGAAACTGTCAAGGCCCCTCCTAGCCTGGGAGTCCCTGACTTGCCACCAGCAAGGCCTGCCTTATGTGTCCCTCGACCTCAGCCAGTTTCCACACCTCCTCAAGGGGCCATCAACTTGGGCTTTAAAAGTATTGTCACTATTACTGTGACCTCGCCCAGGCTGCCCCATTACTGTCCTTTCAAAGAGGAATGCAAAGTAGATTTTTTTGAAGCATGTAAAATTATTCCTTGGTGTCTTTGCAGACAAAGTTCCAATAAGAAAGCTTATCAATTACTCCTTTGTGTCCACTCCAAAACTCGTGACTGCTCACTCAAAGGCCCTTGTTCTTGCCCTACAACATTGCTTACAGTGTCCAGATGAGTGGCAGCAAACCCTGGGCTTTGTATGGTCCATTTATTCCCCGGTGAAACGAATGGCAGTTGCAGATGGGATGGGGGTGGGAGGAAGAAGGCAGCTCCCTGAGGACAGTTTGATGTCGAAGGGTTCTGAATGAGGATCCCTATGTCTAGTCTTGGCTGTAATAAATATGGCTTGTTTCTGGAACTTTTAGCCAAATAATAAAAAGAAGACTAATAGCAGCCCAGGCGGTTTGTTTGGGATATAAACATACGCATCCCGAGTTGAGGCTTGGATGTCATTTTTTTGGATGGGATGCCATTTTAAAGAACAGCGGTGGGATTCCTTGATTTGTCGTTGTTACGTTGGCTTTGAACCAGAATTCTTCTTGGGTGGTTGTCAGCCCCTGTCTGTCTCCACAGGGCAGCCGCTTGACTGTGGTACACCTCCAAGGGAGGGGCTTAGCTAGGAAACCAGGGGGTTTTTTTCAAGGCACAATTGGGCCAGTCACTGAAAAACACTTAGTAACACATGCAATTATGGAGAATAACTATTTCTATGTCAGGGACAGGACAAGGGAGGATACAGAAGTGTCATTCACTTTTGTCTATGGTAAGTAGAGTCTACTCACATACAAAAAAATTCCAATTTATTTTCTGGAAAAATTCCATGTTATCACTGTAAGAAGGATTTTTATTTCCATTTTTTTTTAAACCTATCCTGGAACTAGCTCTTGTAGACCAGGCTGGCCTTGAACTCACAGAGATCCACTTGCCTCTACCTCCCACGTGCTGGGATTAACAGCCTGCGTCACCACTACCCCAAACAGATGTGTGTTTTAGCAAGTGATTTGGAGTAGCATAGACAAAGGTGTAGAAAGCAGTGGCTGGCAAGACTCACCCAGGTTCGAGCAGAAAGCCTTGCAGGGCTCTGACTGGGAAACTTGGGTATGGCTGCCCTGTGGGTGATACAGCAAATGCTAGGACTCCTGATGGCCCCCAAATAGACTGAAGAATGTCAGCTAGGAAGCTGCTCTGCCTTCAGGAGCCTCATGACCTTTACAGCTGTCCTAGAGGGCTGACTTGTAGCACTGAGTAGGAAGGCTCCGACAGAGCGTCAAATATATCACAGAAATTGTGTCAAAAATTCCGCACAGTTCCTGCAGCGCACAGTGTAGGCGCCTGGCTTGCAAGGCAGTGGCGCATTGCAGGATTCCTGCATGCTGCGTAAGAAAACAGAGGCAAACACGGAGTCTGTTTTGCAAATGTTCTGAAACCAGTCTATTAACACAGCGAGCCATTTGAAATGCAGCTCTACGTGTTTGGAGAGAAAAACATGGCTTTTATTAGGGACATGAAACAAACTCTTTGAGCCGCAGCATCGCTGCGGGCGAGTGTAATTGCCAGGATTAATAAATCACATCTGCGAAAGTTCAGTCCTTGGCAGCCCTCCTTATTCAGTTCTTCTCCCCTTGCCGGTTCGTTCCAGATTTATGGTCTGCATTATGTCTGGAGCCCGTACCACGCCTGCTGTCTTCCTCCTCTGCTGTTGTGCGCTTGCGCTGGGCCTCGGCTCAGGCTCCCTGGAGCACCGCGAGGCCAAGCACTACATTGCTGCAGTGTATGAGCACCGGTCGGTCCTGAGCCCAAACCCTCTGGAGCTCACCAGCCGCCAAGAGGCCCTGGAGCTCATGAAGCAGAACCTCGACATCTATGAACAGCAAGTGATGGCTGCAGCCCAGAAGGCAAGAGCCCTTTTTGTCCTTAGCAGAGCCAGCTGCTCTGAGCAAGGAGAAACCGCAGCCTCTCAAGGCCCCCCTGAGAAATGCGTCAGCTTTCTGGTCTGAGTTGATAGGTCAGCTGACTGGCATCTTGCTTCTCAGAAGTTAGTCAGCGGCCCAACCAACCGCACATGGCAGCTTATTAAATCGGGCCCCACTCCTGACCTCCAAAGTCAGGACCAGCAAGCTAAGCAAGGTCATCATCTCCAAGGAGTGTTTTCCCCAAGCTGAAGAAGCCCCTGCCTAGGTCTTGGGTGGCTTTGCCTGGGATTTGACGGTGAAGTAAACAAGAGCTGGAGTTTGGGTCTGGTGCCCTAGCCGACTGTTCCAGAATGGGTGCAGTCTGGGCTGTGGGAGTGTGCACAGCACATCCCCGGGGGATTAATGATATTCAGAAACAAACAACAACAACAGAAAAAAAAAACCCACTTGAAAACCATTGAGCACAGTGAACTCCATGCTCAGAAAGGCGTTCAAAGCTTACAGGAACTTGTAAGTGCCCACAGAACTGCCGCTGGCTGTCTGCCCACTGTCTGTGGTGCACTTCGTGCAGATGGGGAGCCCTTAGTCCAGACGGAATAGGACCCCAGGCTCACACCCTTGTAAGGACTTCCTCTTGGCTGTCTTCCCTCTTCTGCCAGCCAGGAAGGGTGGGGGTGGAGGATAGGCTCCCCTGGGACAGGGGAGGAAGTGCTGCTCTCAGAAGAAGCTGTGGGGTGGGGAAGTCTGGAACCAAGAGGATCTGAGTTTTTTCCCTGTTGGTGGGGCCGCCAAGCCCAGCTGCTTGAGGAAGGCCTGCTGTGCTAATGACGATGAGCCAATGTCCTGCCTTTGCTGCTGGTGTGGACCTGACCATGCCAACAGACCCACCACCCCATGCCCACACCTCGTGACCCGAAAGGACATAGCTACCACTTCTTTTTTTTTTTTTTTTTTTTTTTTTTTTTTAATATTTATTTATTTATTTATTTATTATGTATACAATATTCTGTCTGTGTGCATGTCTGCAGGCCAGAAGAGGGCACCAGACCTCTTTCCAGATGGTTGTGAGCCACCATGTGGTTGCTGGGAATTGAACTCAGGACCTTTGGAAGAGCAGGCAATGCTCCTAACCACTGAGCCATCTCTCCAGCCCAGCTACCACTTCTTGGTGCACTTTAAAATCCTGGGCTAGTTAGTGTCTATGGTCCAGCATTCCTCGTGGATGGCACTCCTCTCTTGTCCCCACCTGGCACCTGGCTTCTCGGCCCCCCTCAGTAGCTCAGGACGCACTATTTCCCAGGTGTTCCACTGTGCTACTTCTGGGAAGGTTTTGACCACAATCTGACCTTGAAAAGCTGCTGAATTCCATCGTCTGCACACCTGCCCCAGTCCCCCAGGAAAAGCCTGAGCTTCCAGTCCTCTTCAGACTTCTCTTAGAACTGTGGGCACGAATGCACTGCTGTGTGGCAGGGTGGGTGGCAGGCCTTCTTGCTCCAGGTGATGTCCCCAGTGGACTCCTGGCAGTCACATCACACTGTGTTTCCAGGGCACTTAGGACCTCCTGTTCCTTTACACACGAGGCTGTGTGCGGCCCCCCTGCACTCGGGCAGTCAGCTGACAACCTGAGCAAGCCTTCCCATCCGAGCTGTTCCCTGCTCCGGCCTGTTGGGCTATTTAGGGATCTTTACTGACATCTACATAGCGTTCATGCATTTGATACTTATCCCTTTTATGTCTCTGCTGAAGTCAGTGTAAAATAAATCCCAGCTGTACTTTCAGGCCTCCTACCAGCCCTGACCCACACAAGGGCAGGCCCTGTGGTGGAGGCACTGAATGGCACGGTGCCTCCTCAGCACCTGCAGGCTCACCTGGCTTCTGCATCTGTCCATGGTGACTGCCGAATCTCCAGCTTAGAACTCCCAAACATGGTTATGTGAGTCGTGCCAGGGGCTCACAGGGCTGCTTTGTGTTGTCCAGCGCCTTCGCTCCTACGCTGTGTTTGCGGCATCCACGTCTTACATCAGATGCACTGAAGACAGGAGTTCCCCACAGGACCCCTGGCATAGAGGGACAACAAGTCAGCCTTAAAGATTAGACTGTGCAGTCCCAAGGGTTGGTGACCTTCATTCCTCGGGAGTTCTTGACCTCATTAGGCCTGTCAGGACCCAGCCAAAGCACTGTAGTCAATGTGTAGACATAACTGAATGGCAGGCTCCCTAAGACATCCTTCAAGTGTTTTTGTTTTGTTGTTTTGGTTTTTTTCTGAATAAAGGAAAACCTTTCTCCAAGTATAATTTTCAAAACGTTAAAAGAGTGACTCATAGCCAAGTGGTGGTGGTGCACGCCTTTAATCCCGGCCAAGGCAAAGGCAGGCGGATCTCTGTGAGTTCGAGGCCAGCCTGGTCTACAGTGAGTTCCAGGACAGCCAAGGCTACACAGAAACACCCTGTCTCGGACTCACCCCCCGCCCCCCCAAAGGGGCTCATGCAAATACATAATGAACAGTTTTTATTTAACTCATTTGATCATGGTAGGAATTTGAAAAAGGGAATGTTGCCAGTGACCCAGCAGTGACTGGGAGAATTTGTTGCTAGCTAAAATAAGCAACTGTTCCTCAAGACACAGATGCAGTCTTCAGTGTGAGGACTTGTTCCATTTTGATTTTGATGAACCAGGCTCAACTGTTAGCTAGGCTGGCCTTGAGCTCAGGAGCCTCCAACCTCCATCTCCTTGGAGTAATCTTTTAATTAACAAAAGGCAGCGGTGGCATATTCTGTACACAGTCAAATCTCCTAACTCTGTAGCAAGCCTGCTAATCTGGGAAGACAGGCCATCTCCTTCTTGAGTTTGTGATCAGATTGTTTGCACCGTCAAGGCTCATTGTACAATGGGAAGGTCATTGTCACTCAGTGCTATGGGGAGCCACACCAGTTTGTCGATGCGTATTAAGAATGTAAAACTTGCTGGGCAATGGTGGTTGCACTGGGAAGCAGAGGCAGGATGATCTCTGTGAATTTGAGGCTAGCCTGGCCTACAGAGTGAGTTTCAGGATAGCCAGGTTTTTCAAAACCCTGTCTTGAAAAACGAAAAAAAAAAAAAAAAAAGAATGTAAAACTTTTCCCGCTCTTTAACCCAGCGGTTTCACATGTGAAATTCACTGTATTCTAAGTGGAAGCCAACTAAAGACATGAACACCTTTCAGTCAGGGTAGTGAGCGCCGCACACAGACCACACACCGACAGCTGCCTCAGCTTTGGTTTTACTGCAGAGGTTGCATTCCGATGATCAATGGAGGAGAAATGGTGGTATCTTATGTAACAAGCAGTTGGCATTTCTGCTTGTTCTCTATGAGAAAGACAAATGCTACACAATATACCATCTCATCAGCACCCAGACACACAGGGAAAAGGACTAGCAGAATGACAACAGGCATCTTTGTGTTAGAGATATGCATTGATGGATTTGAGTTTTTTGGTCTTGCAGATTTTTATATGGTTAAACTTTGGAGCTTTTAGAACCAGAAGTGGGTAAACAAACCTAAATAAAATTGCAGTTCCCTGAGGAACTAAGTGCTGGCGCGCCTGCTATTGTGTGTGGCCGCCTTCACTACCTGCCGCCTCCATCCTCTGCACTGGGCCGACATCTAGGCCTGGCATTTTCATCCACAGAGCTGGAGAGCCCCCGGAGAGCGAGGTGAGACGAGGGCAGAGGGCTGCCCTGTTTGTTTCTCCTCCCTAAGTTGCTGTAGATGCCACAGTGTGGGGAGAGGCCCGCAGTCAGCAAGAGCCCCTAAAGGGACTCCTAAGTCCCGGGTGGGAGCTGCTTTGTGTACCGCACTTGCTGCTCATCCATGGCCCCCAGAGTCCAACTGTGACTACACAGTGGAATCTTTTAAACAAACACTGCAGCCAGGGCTCACCCACATTCCAGTCGGTTGTTTTATGGATGGGCCTCCATATCAGAGTTTTTCCCAGAAGTTCCCCAGCTGACTTAGGCATGAGAGGATGGGCAAGAACAGCTGGACTAGAGGCGTCCGCTCCCCCCTCCCTCCATCCCCACATGCTGGTGGTTCTTCTTCCAGGACACGGACACACGTGCGGCCACGTCCAGCACTTGGGCGGTCAACTGATGGCCAGAGAGCAAGCCTTCCCACTGAGCTGAGTTGAGCCATCTTCTTCCCAGCCCCTGTCCTTCAGCTTGTTGATGTTTGGCAGCCAAGAACGTGGTGCTTCCTTACCTCCCGACACTCTCCTGTCTTTCTACTTACAGGGTGTGCAGATTATAGTGTTCCCAGAAGATGGCATCCATGGGTTCAACTTCACAAGAACATCCATTTACCCATTCTTGGACTTCATGCCATCTCCCAGGCTGGTCAGGTGGAACCCCTGTCTGGAGCCCTTTCGGTTCAATGACACGGAGGTAGGTGAGAGGACCAGTGAGCAGAGCCAGGTCCTTGGCCGAAAGCCACAGCATGCTGCCTGAGGTCTGAAGGAGGTCTGGGCTCCAAACCACAGAACCCAAACGCCCCAGGCCCTGTGTTAACTAATCTAGGACATTACTTAGCTGCCGGGCTTTCACTGGTGAATTACACAAGAAACACACGCAAACTGAAACATATTAAGCAAGTCAAGTTCAAACAAAACAAAACACTCTAAAAGTTCAGCTCAGCACTGCCTGGCCCTCATCCACTGGCTTTTCTGGAAGCTTCCTTCCAACAGTGGTGTGCTGTGCTTTCTTTTCTCCCCCTCCACTGACCTCCGGCCGAGCAGGAGACAAGCTCCCTTCTTTTCCCGCTTGCTATTTTAAGCACTGCTTCAGTGAGCATTCTGTATGTATATTTTTGTAAGCATGTTCAAGTTTTCCTGCAAAACTCTTGGAAATGGAATTTAATTAGTTTAATTAATATCTAATGTATTCTTCAAATACTAAATTTCGGGGTTAAAAGATGTTTGTCTCATTTTACATACCTCCAGTACTAACTTGTGAGTCTGTTTTTCTGCCCTTGGGTCAACATTAGATGCAATACTTCCTTGAGCTTTTGCCATTCTAACAAAGGTGAAGACTTGGCTCCCTGAATTTACATTTTGTCGTCACTACTGAGTTTAGTTGCAGGTGCCTCTGTGTTTGTCCTGTGAATCACATGTTCATAGCCTTTGTACACTCTCACAGTGTTTGCCCACTGACTTACGATAGCTGTTTATATATGACAGACACAATACAGGAACTTCTTTACCGAAATATGATCCAAAAGGCAGTATTTAAACTTATTTTATTTATTGTCCACTCCAGGTCCTCCAGCGCCTGAGTTGTATGGCCATCAAGGGACAGATGTTCTTGGTGGCCAATCTTGGAACAAAACAGCCTTGCCTTCGCAGTGACCCCAGGTGCCCAGATGACGGGAGATACCAGTTTAATACAGATGTGGTGTTCAGCCACAATGGAACCCTTGTTGCTCGCTACCGTAAGCACAATCTGTACTTTGAGGCGGCTTTTGATACCCCTGCTCATGCGGACCTCGTCACCTTTGATACCCCCTTTGCGGGCCAGTTTGGCATGTTCACTTGCTTTGACATCCTGTTCTTTGAGCCTGCCATCCAACTCCTCAGAGACTCCAAGGTGAAGCACATTGTGTACCCCACGGCCTGGATGAACCAGCTGCCGCTCTTGGCAGCCATTGAAATCCAGAAAGCATTCGCCACTGCCTTTGGTGTCAGTGTTCTGGCAGCTAACATCCACCACCCGACTCTGGGGATGACTGGCAGTGGCATCCACACCCCTCTGAAGTCCTTTTGGTACCATGACATGGACAACCCCGAAGGCCACCTTATAATTGCCCAGGTAGCCACAAACCCCCTGGGACTTGTTGGGATAGAGAATGCAACTAGTGAAACGGACCCATCCCATAGTAAGTTCTTAAAAATCCTGGCCGGTGACCTGTCCTGTGAGAAGGATGCCCAGGAAGTGCACTGTGAGGAGGCTGCCAAGTGGGACATGAACGCACCACCTACTTTCCACTCAGAGATGATGTACGACAACTTCACCCTGGTGCCTGTCTGGGGAAAGGAAGGCTATGTCCAGGCCTGCTCCAACGGTCTCTGCTGTCACTTACTCTACGAGAGGCCCACCCTGTCCGAAGAGCTGTACGCCCTGGGTGTCTTTGATGGGCTCCACACGGTACATGGCACTTACTACATTCAAGTCTGTGCCCTGGTCAAGTGTGGGGGCCTCGGCTTTGACACTTGTGGGCAGGAGATCTCAGAGGCACAAGGCCTGTTTGACTTTCACCTGTGGGGGAACTTCAGCACTTCCTATATCTTTCCTCTGTTTCTCACCTCAGGGATGACTCTGGATACCCCTGACCAGCTCGGGTGGGAAAATGACCACTATTTCTTGAGGAAGAGTGGACTGTCCTCTGGTTTGGTGACAGCAGCTCTCTATGGGCGGTTGTATGAGAGGGACTAGAAAAAGTGTGTGGTCAGTGGAGCAGGCTGTGCCAGCGTGCCTTTCCACAGGACCGTCTCTACCCAGAGGGTGGAAAGGGACTTCCGTGGCACAGGGTCCCACCCTCAGTCCCACCCTGGGAACTGTAAGAAGATGGGAGAGGCAGTTCCTTCTTCCTTTCTACATAATGACAGACATTTTGTGGTATTTTCTATTCACACTCTTTTTCAAACCACACCTTCTTCCTACTATGCAATTAGTTTCAAATGCTAAAATAACAAATAGACATAAGTTGCTACTTTACAATCCCACAGAGCCCTGGTTGTTTTTTTTTTTTTCTTTCCATTTTGTTCTTTCATTGTTGATCAAGTGACACAGTGTCCATATTCTCCAAGCCTCGAACACTTTCTGTGGTAAAAAAAAAAAAAAAAAACAGACTCTCGAAGCAAAAGCTGTGAAAAGAGCTGCTATGGTGAATCATCCTATTCTGGTCAACAGGGACTCTGTTCGGATGCGGTGGCAAAGTCAGAGCTACCAGCAGTGGCAGAAATGTAGCCCTAGAAACAGCCCTTCCAAACAGCAGGGAGGCGAGGCTTTCTCATGTGTGCCTTGCTGTCGTGGTGGCAGTGTGGGCAGGCTTGGAATCTCTGCAGGAATGTGGTGCTGTGGAAGTGGGGAGGGGGGGCTGGAAAATGTTGAGCAAGGCCAGGCTAGGAAAGCATGAGTAATAGAATTATCCCCTCCAAAGCGTCTCATCCAGGGATTCCAGAGACCTTAGCCAATCGATTTAGCTGTGCTCAACTGAGTTTGCACCCAATAGGTCTCCCTCGTGCAGAGAGGCTGGGAGCTGCCTGGCCAGTCTGCTGCAGTCACAAACTCAGCTCAGCTCATCACAGCAGGTGTTTTCTCAGGGCCTACAGAAGCACAGAGCAAGGACTGTGCACAGTAACTGCTGCGCACCAGAAGCTGAGAAGCCATGGGTAGCACAGCGACGACATTTATAGGCCACTGATACTTTCTTTGCAACCAATGTTTGAAAGCCATTTAAAAAGTATTTTACTTCTATACAGAGCAATTGTTTCTTTTATTTTTGTTTATTATTTTATTATTTTTTGAGTACAGAATGGATAGTCTTCTGAAATTTGCCTCTTTTTTTCCCCAACAGTAGAAAATATTTAATATACCACCTGATAAGTAACAAAACACTTGGGATTAATTTTCCCCTTTGTCCATATATTCAAAGAATTGTAAAACCATTCAAGAAACAAGAGATGTAGAGGTGTTTCAGATACACTGAAGGGAAATGCTTAAAGGCATATCCTGAAACATATGCCACTTGTGGAAGCCCAGAGCCATTCCCTGCTGATCCTGTTAAAATCCATTGTGCAGGAAGGCTGTGAGAAAGACCACATCTATGTACAAACCAAACATACTATTTTTTTCCCACTAGTCAGAATACTCATTATTTCCTACAATAACAGATTTGAAAAACAAACACATTTCTTGAAAGCAAATCCTTCATTAAAGTACAATTAAGGACTGAGTCTGACCTTAACCATTAAACAAGTAAAACCCTATTTATTCCAGGTAAGACTATCTTAGTTTTGGAGTGGGCAGCGACTATCATCCTGATAGGACTGGCTTTGACTTTAGGATCTTTCTGAGTGAGCTGCTGCTTCGTGTATAATGGGGGCTGGTCATACTTCCATTGAGTACCGGTAATTCATCTCAGCCTTAGGTGAAGACATGGAAGAGGTGTGTTCTGTGTGACGCAGGTCTGACCCTGTCCTTGTTCACACCTCCAATATTCTAGCTACAGTTAGGACAGACCAGAACCGATTCCAGTCCCAAGCTGTAAAAATTCCCAGGGCATTTACACAGTCTCTTTGGATGTATACCCTGCCCTCAAGAAAGACAAGAAACCTAAGTTGTCAACCCAGAAGTTTCATCTCATCATCCCAGCCTCAAAGGAACGGAAATCGCTTGCTGTTTTTCCTTTCCTTTCCTGCCTAGCTTTTTATCTTGAGGGATGAAATTTGTTTCTTTAATGTTGCTATTTAACTCCTTTAAAACCATGAGTGTTATACAGAGAAACCCTGTCTTGAAAGACCAAAAGCAAAAAAAAAGAAAATAACCAAAACCATGAGGGTGAGTATGTGTGTGTGTGTGTGTGTGTGTGTACACGCGAGTGTGCCTGTGTATGTGGGCACATGTGCCATGGAGTCACTTGAGAGGCAGACTTCTGTGAGTTCTAGGCCAACTTAGTCTACATAGGAAGTTCCAGGACAGTCAGGAATACTTAGCGCAACCTTGTCCCAAAAAAACAACAAAATTATAAAACTGTATGAAATGAAAACTGCACTCTTCCCATGCTCTGGCAGGGAAGTCCCTCTCTGGTCCTTGGCAGGGTAACTGAGGGTATCCTAGGTTCTGGTGGACAGCTCTTGCAAGTGTGAATTCGCTGTAAATATCCTGGTGCTGTCTCAGCCCTGGGGCAAGTCATTATGCCTAAAGGGAAAGGCATCCCGTGGCCCCAGTCCTGGTTGACTCACAGCTTGCAAAGGCTTGGCATGAGTCAAGTTTTGAGAAAATGAGCAGGGATGAACAATTCAGAATCCCTCAGGAAGTCCTGGGATTCCTGTGCCCTGGAACGGCCCCTGGGGATGGTGCAGGACCTCTCCCACCAGAGGACAGTCTCTGCCTGCTCTCTCAGTTCAGGTGTTGCCAGGAGGCGGGAGCTGGCAGGCTGGATGTGGCTCCAGATATGGCTGTCCACAGTCCATGCTGCTTCCCTGCCCCCAAACTAGAGAGACAGGAATTCTCTTAAAAATGCCTATCACCACTTCATGTCAAGATGACCCAAACCAGCATGAGAAGCTGTATAGAAAGGCTCGTCCTGAATTCAGACCTGCTACAGCTAGTCCCCTCAGTAAGTGACAATCCTAGACACCCGTGAGATCAGCATTGTGTCCTGCTGGAGCCCAGACCCTCCCAAGAGTCACTTTCTAATGACAATTCAGAATTGTCATGCAGACAGAGGGCAACAGCAAATAATGGTGGCAGAACAAAAAGACTCTCGCAATTAAAAGAAGCTGCCAGATGGCAGAACAAAGGGAAGAATGGGAAAATGAATAAAACCAACCATTTCTGGATAAAAATATACTGATGACTAATGGTTGTGGTATGCTTTTGTTAACTATAATACTGAAGTTCAGGAAGCAAATGGTAACCCTGACCACAGCATTCAGGCACTAAGCCCAGAGTACTTCTGGTGGAGGCCGACTTGGGGGAAGTGGCTTGCTTAGTCTGTGTGGGCTTTCTGGAGTTGCAGCTGTGCCTAACTGGCTTCTCTCACAAAGGAAGGAAGGGCACAATGAGATGTATTCACACTGAGCTTAACATCTGGACCCTAGAGAAGCAAAACCCCCAACAGCCTTCTTGAAGACTGATCCAGTTCCAGTGTCTACCACCCATTTATAGGGGCAAAAATGCCCACCGCTGCCACCAAGGAAAACTTGTCTGAGCAACCACGTCATGGGTGAAACAGAATGGGACTATGTTGGTTAACTATGGCAGTTGTAGCAAGTCCACAAACGTATTAGCTTTCAAATAAACACCAAATGGATTCTATAGTTATGGTACTATACAAAAGGGCTAGGTTTAAGCCAACCATGTTGGCACATACCTGTAATCCCAGCACTCAGGAGACTGAAGCAGGAGAATTGAAAGACCAAGGCCTACCTAGGCTACATAGTATGATCTTGTCTCAAACACATACAAACACAAACCAACAGAAAGTTGGTTTAAACTCAGAGCTGGGATGCATAGCAAGACATCTGTGAGGATTATGGAGGTTGCACTATTTCTGTGACTACAAACAGCTACTCAGGAAATGCAGGCCAAATGTGCAGGCTCACAGGGTGAGAGAATGTGGCCCCCTGCCTCAGCCCTGGCTGGCTTGTAGCCCAGCAAATATTCTGCTGTCCTCTGAGAAAGACGCCATTGCCCCAGAGGAGAGGCACGACATCTCCACTTTGCCTAGCCCAAGCTGCAGACTTACCAGCAAAATGAAGTAACTGTTGTTTGGAGCCACTGAGTTCTGGGATGACTTGTTATGCGGCAAACATATCAGAGCTGGCATCCGCGAACCATATGGTTTGGGCAGCTTGACAGTCTTTAAAAAATTAAAAATATAGAAGGCCAGTGAGGAGACACTAGTGACTACTGTCTGTGTGCCCTGCTGGCTGTGGAGGACTGTGGAGGGGCACAAGAGTGACAGTGTTAAGCTGGGGAGTGACGCCATTTGAACTGATTGTTCTCATTGCCTCTGAGTTTCAGAAGCCCTGCCCCTTTCTAAGTCATGCATACCTCAGGGTTCACCAACCAGAGCAGTGCAATAAAAGTCATTCTAGGAAAGAAAAACTGCTAGAATTTAGAATAAAAAACTGCACCAGGCTTTCTCTTTTGGGTTACCAACCAGTCCCCAAATCATGACACTGAAATTTATTATTAGTTTTGAATGCTCAGCCCAGCTGAGGCTCATTTCTGGCTAGTTCTTTTAACTTCAATTATCCTGTTTCTCTTTACTTACCTTTTGCTTCCGGGCTTTTTCCTTTCTTCCTTCTGTATATCTTACTTTCACTGCTTTTCATGGTGGCTGCCTAACTGGCTCCAGCTGTCTCCCTCTTTCTTCCATGTTCTCTTGTCCTTCTTCTCTCATTCTTCTCGAACCTAAATCTCTCCTTATGTATTTTCTTTGCTCACCAGCACTGTGTATCCCTCTTCTGTCTAGCTATTGGTCATTCCCTCTCTGGTCCTTGGCAGGGTAACTGAGGGTATCCTAGGTTCTGGTGGACAGCTCTTGCAAGTGTGAATTCTCTGTAAAACTCCTGGTGCTGTCTCAGCCCTGGGGCAAACCATTATGTCTAAAGGGAAAGGCATCCGGTAGCCCCAGTCCTGGTTGACTCACAGCTTGCCATCTCTCTAGAGATGTCTCCTCCCCAAGAGAACGTGGTTGGATTTAGAGAATGCAGTCTTTCTGGCTTTTCACTTGGTAACCTGGATTTGTGTGCTATGTGTGGTATATGTGTGTATGTGTTTGCATGCAAGTGTGTGTGCATGTGTGTATTATGTGCGAAGACACCCGTAGTTGACACTGAGCGCAACATCTCTTACCAAAACTAGAACTTACCACTTAGGTTAGACTGGCTGGCCAACAAGATCTAGGAATCCTATTTCTGCCCCCAACTCCCAGCTCTGGGATTACAGGTATGTGCCAATGTGCCCAGCTTTCTAAAGGGTCCTCGCAATCTGAACTCAGGCCCTCATGTTGCATAGCAAGCACTTCAACAGAGCCATCTCCTGAGCTCCATGATGGGTCATTTCTTAGCTTTGCGTAACCATGGATGTACTAGTTTGCTTTGCCTTTTTCCTACTGAAGGTCTTTTTGGTTGCTTCAAAGTTTTAGCAATTGTATATACTATAAACACTCATGGGCAGGCCTTTGTGTGGACATACATTTTTAGTCCCTTTGGGTAAATACTAGAGAGCACAATTGCTGAATCATGAAGTAACTAACATGAGTATGTCTTTGATTTCTAAGACAGAGTCTCTCTTCGTAGCCCTGGAACTTGCTATGTAGACCAGGGCTGGTCTTGAGCTCACAGATATCCACTTGCCTTTGTCTTCCTTTGTGCTAGGGTGGGGTGGAGTCAAAGGTGTACCACCATGCCTAAAATGTTTTAGTCTTGTAACAGCCAAAGCGCTTTTTCAGAGTGGCTGAAGCATTCTGAATTCCCACTAGCAATGGATGGAGTTCTGCCAGATGCTCAGCAACAGCACTCTGTGGTGTCAGTGTTTTCAGTCTCTATCACTCTGATTGGTGTAGTGCTCCATTTGTTTTTATGGCAATGGTGTGGAGCATCTTTCCAATCTTTTGTCATCTGTACTGTCTATTCTTTTATCCATAAGGGAAACATTCCAAGGCCTCAGTGGATGCCTGCAACCTCACAGTACCAGGCTTTCCATGTGGTTTTCTATCAGTATATATTTAACTTGTAAATTTTAGTAAGAGATTGACAACCAATAATCAAAATTATAGAAACATACTATAACAAGTTACATGTGACCTTTCAAACTACATTACTCTAGCACATAAATAAGTAAATCTGAGCACAGTTGATTTCCATATAAAGTCATCCTTTGCTGCAGGATGCTCTGTATGGCTTCTCCATAGTATGCCTGCTTTTCAGAGCACTGCTCTTGAGCTTGGGGCCATTATTAGGCACAGTAAGGATTCATTGAACACCAGCACTGAGGTTGTGTGGTGCCGGACAATCATCTATATTCTGCCAATTACATTTTAAATAAATGCTGATTGGCTGATAGCCAGACAGGAAGTATAGGCGGGAAAACCAGACAGGAAGGTAGAGGTGGGCCAAAGAGAACAGGAGTATTCTGGGAAGAAGGAAGCTCCTCCCGTCCTGTCTAGATCACGGAAGAAGCAAGATGTGACCTGCCCCACTGAAAAAGGTACTGAGCCATGTGGCTAACATAGATAAGAATAATGTCTACAAGAGCTAGTTCCAGGACAGGCTCCAAAAGCCACAGAGAAACCCTGTCTCGAAAAACCAAAAAAAAAAAAAAAAAAAAAAAAAAGAATAATGGGTTGATATAAGTTAAAAAGAGTTAATAAGAAGCCTGAGCTAATGGGCCAATCAGTTTATATCTAATGTAGACTGTGATTTTCTCTGGGACTAAATGGCTGGGGGACTGGGCGTGACAAAACCCCAACAAGCAGGCCCTCATGTTATAGTTGTAGCAAATGAACTGATAGGCAGATGTCTAAGTTATCAGCAGACACTAGTGTGTTCATCATAGGTATATAGGGCACGAGGATGATTTATGTCCCTGGTGGGACAGAGCAGGATCGGAAGCTGTATTACCACACCAAAGAATGCCTTCAACTTCAGGGCTTGAGAATTGCTTACTTTTTTGACACTCAAATTTTCTGGCCTGCAGTGAAACCACAAATAAGGGAAGAATATTGTTTATCTGTTTGGGTAAGATCTTTGGCAAAGCCTATGGTCTGTTTCCACAAAAGGTTACAATTGATTTTTAAGTCATCTGTATGTTTTGAATAACATTCTTTTATCTGCCATGTCTTTTGTTAGTATCTTATCTGAGTCTATGGCTTGCCTTTCATTCTCTGATAGTTGACATTTGCAAAGCATAATTTAAAATTATTGAGGTCTAGCTTCTGTTCTCAGATTGTACCTTTGGTGTTGTACCCAAAGTCACTGTCAAACCCCAAGGCATTGAGATTTTGCCTATAGTATCTTCTAAGAATTTTACATTTAGATATGCAATCAGTTTCTGAATGAAGTTCCAAGTGTGTACATTCTGAGCCTCAACTGACTTTTAGTAGAGGTTCATGAATTCCAGTAGTCTAAATGGTTTTCTTTAGCTCTATTTTATCATCCTAACTCAGCTGTCAAAGATGGGTTGGATGTTGTGACCCCAATGCCTAAATTCTATTCTGTTCCAGGTTTTTTCCAATGTCATACTCTCTAGTCAGTGTCTATATTGTCCTGTAGCTTTATGTAAGGCTATGAAGTCAACTCCTGTCAATTCTCTTTGTTCTCCAGTATTCTGTGAGGGTTCTCTTTTTCTTATATACAAACTTTAATGTCAATTTGTTTATAAAACAAACTGGCTAGAAACTCCATTTAGACTGTATTGACTCTATAAGGAGGATCTATTATCTTCATATTTTGATGTATGAGCATGAAATATTGTTCCAGTTTGTTTTATATATTCACTTCATTTAGCTCATATACATTTTTCTTTTTGTAGCTTTTCACAAATTCTTTCAAGGAATTAGTCTGTTTAATCTAGGCTATGAAATCTTTGTGTAGGAAGTTGCTGGTGGCAATCCTTTAGTATTCATGTTCACTGGCTCTGTAGTCAAGTTGTTTCACTGTGCCTTTAAAAAAAGCTTTGATAAAGAAATCTAACAATCTTTGCAAAGCACCAGGTGTTGGATTTCCTAATTATAAAACTTTTATTATTTCATTATTTTGGATTTCTCTGGGTAGCCCTGGCTGTCCCAGAACTTACTCTACAGACTAGGCTGGCTTGAACTCATAGAGATCCACCTGCCTGTGGCTCCTGAGTGCTGGGATTAAAGGCTTGAGCCTCTGCTTTTATTTTTGCTTAATTACTTTGGATTTACCTTGCTCTGGTTTTTCTCAGTCTCTTAAGGTGAAATGCTTACAGGGTTGATCTCAGATCGTTTTTTTCTCTCTCCTAGTATGGACAATCAATGCCAGAAACTTTACACTTAAACACTGCTTGAGTACCAACACAGACAATTCTTAATGTTTCATTTAATTCACCATTTAAAAAAATCACAGTATCTTCTTTACCTGCTTGGTTTATATGTATTATTTAATCTTTAAGTATTTTCTATTGTATTGATTTCTAACTTAATGCTATCAGTGTCCAAGAGCAGATTCTGTTGACTGAGTTTTCTGTCCTGCCCGGTTCCGGCAGTCATTAAGTCCCAAAGAAATCACACAGAGGGTCTACATTAACTATAAACTGATTGGACCATTAGCTCAGGCTTCTTATTAACTCTAATAACTTATATTAGCCCATTATTCTTGTCTATGTTAGCCACGTGGCTTGGTATCTTTTTCGGTGAGGCAGTTACATCTTGCTTGCTCTCTGGTCAGGTCAGGACTGGTGAATAGGACTTCCTTCTTCCCAGAATTTTCCTGTTTTCATTGACCCGCCTCTACTTCCTGTCTGGTTGTCCTGCCTATACTTCCTGCCTGGCTACTGGCCAATCAGCGTTTATTTAAAATATAATTGAAAGAATACAGACCATTGTCCCACACCAAGGTTCCATATATTTTCTACAGTTTTAAGTCTGCTAAAGAATGTTCTATACTCCAGAATGCAGTCTATTTGGTGTGGTTCAGATGAGTGTGTATTTTGCTGTTGTAATCTACAGAAGTTGTCTGCTATGTCTAGCAGTTGATGCTGCTGTGGAGATCAACTATGACCGCTGATTTTCCACCTGCTAGTCTCCCATCACTGGTTAACTGGTAGGGATAGCCTCAGGTATAAAAGTGGACGCATCAGCTTTAATTTTTCTATCATTGGTTCTGATACCCTATTGTTAAATGTCAAAGAGAAAGATTAGGACTTTGAACACAGGGCAAAAATAGGAACATTGCTTTGAAAGAGTATTAGCTTTGCTGCCTAGTGGCTGCCAGGTGGCATCAGGAATGTGAAGTCCAAGTTTCTAAGCTACCGCAGAGCTGGAGAGTGAGGGTGTGGCCAAAGGCTGGGGCACTTCTGTTTTTACAGTCCCTGCTTTTTCCTAAACACACTCTCTGAAGGTTGACAGCAGCCATGCATGTCCGCTTTTGAGAAATTCGATGCTGATAAATTTTGTCAATACTTCTTTGGAAGCAAATTTCAGAACTGCTTATTCTGCCTTCTTCACTGTCATATGGCAAACGCTTTTCTATTAATTGAAGTTTCATAACTGTACTGGACATATAGACAATTCTCTATACTGACTATAGATTTCTGAATAGATGCACACAAAATACAATAGTTAGCCCAGATCTTTGTTAAGCTTGGCATCAGTGTGCACATTTGGAGTTTCCATGCCTCACAGTAAATATTTGGAACTGAGTACCTGCATCATACAGTCCATTACAGGAAAGTGCTAGTCTCTGGTCACCACCTCCCTGATGGAGATGGTCCCTCTTTTTCTTATCAATTGTCTTTGTTGGAGTCAGAACACAAGCAACAGGACAGCGCTAAGCCAGCAGTGAGAAAGTCTGTCCTAAGTCCTTTTTCAGTTCAACTGGTGAGGCATCTGCCATTCAAGCCCCTCAAGTGCCTCACCTGGACACTCCTATGGCCCTGGCCATCTTTCATTCCAGGGCTTGGATGTTTCCAGTGAAGCACAGGTTTCTTCCCTGAACACTCAGCCTCCAACCAGCTCTGGGCACATAACTCCACAGGAAGTCCAACACTGGGGAAGCATGGAGATGAGAGTCCCGAACCCAGGCTCCAATGCCCAACCTTTGACTGCCGTTCTCATGTCCTGTTCCTACATCAGAGTTGCAGGCAACTGCAGGCCTTCTCCCTTCCTCATGCTCCTAGTGCTGGGATCAAAGGGGTGCACCACCGCACTCCCCCCATACCCAATACTATTAACATTCACAGCTGCTCAGCGAAAGAAGGCCACTCTCCTCCAGACACAACTTTGCCTTAGATTTTCTTCCTGCATTCTCTTGGGTTTTTGGCATTTCCTGCTTTGAGGCTTCATCCTTAAGAACTACAAAGAACTTTTCTTTCACATATATTATGCCTTAGTGACCAGAATGTGGGCTCACGCCAGATTACCAAGGCAGAAGTTAAATGGCAAGTTTTCCCATCCATGTGAAGTGTGCATTTGTCTCTGTTAGATCAGAGCCTAGTAGTCACAGTGCCTGCTGATGTTTTGAGGATCAGAAAGAACCAACTTACCTGATGTTCTTACCCATTCTTTATTTGTATAAGGCTCATGCTTTAGGAAACAGTGCTTCTCCAACTCAAGTGTCGTGCCATCTCTCTGGCTATCTGGTGGCAAAGCAAGTTAATGCTGTATAGGCAGGGGCATTCGAAGAGGGCTCACACTCAACAAACTAGCTCAAAAGAAAATCAAAGAAAGCTCTGGGGTAGAGCGTTTGTCCCTACCTTTGGAGAAGAGTCCAACCCCATATCCCACCCACACTAGCAGGGAGTTAAGAAAGGAGCACGGTGCAGTATATACTTGTAACTGAAGCACTCCGGGGAGACGGAGAGATAACAAGGTTGATGTCAATTTAGGATACATAGTAACACCCCGTATCCAAGGAAACAAACAGGACAAAGAGCATAAAACCAAAGAAGAAACCGGCATTAAATAAGACTTACAAGGGCAACCACCAGCTGGCACAAGAATCTCAGGACTGTGACTGTGGGAGCTGCACCCACCAGCCTCTCCTATCCTGCCATGCCACTTGTTAAGCTCAATGGGATGGCAGGAGATGTGATATACAGAGTACACAAATCATGATGGTGTGGTCAGAATTCCTTCCAGGCTCATGAAAACCCTACATGTAACTTTTTATATTTCAACCCAGGCTCAAGAGTGAATACAGATAAAAAGAACGAAGGTCAGCTCCTAAAAGGTGGCAAAGCCCTGCATTGGCCCCAGCTTGAAGCAGTCACTCTAAGAAACCTTTATCAGCCAACCTGCAAAGGCATGAGGCTTATTTTAAGCAAGTGAGATATAGGGTGCTCAAGAGGGCAACAGTAACCGAGGTGAGCAGGTGGTGGGCTTTCCAGAGCCACTCCATCACAGAATGAATGACACTATATCCTCCCTTACCTCTCTACATCCAGAGCCTCAGTTCCTTTGCAAGTAGCAGGTGTTCAGTAACGGTTGTGACCAAATTTCTGTTTGTTCTAAAAATAGTGACCTATGAGAATAAAACTAAAGGGAACTTAACAATTTTGAAGTCAAGATAAAAACCAGAAAATCAGCCAACATGTTAAGAGACATTAAAGGATCATAGCAATGGAGGACTGCCTGCATTTAAATTCAAGTTTTTAAAACTAACACCCTGTTAAATGCTATTAATAGTACCTATCTCAGTCATGGGGATTAAGGGATAATGTATTTATGACTTTGCCTGCACATGACAGATGCTGTACTGGCCTTTCTATTACTGTTACCTACAGAGATGATTTCAAGAAAGAGTAAAGCTCCCTTTATCTGTTGCTCCAACCAGCTATTAATATCTATATTTTGTGCTTGTTATCTAAGCTTCATATAGTTTCTTATAGTCTCACACTCAGGAATGCTAAGTGTTGAAGAGCACTGCATCCGCACATAGCCATGTTCAATGCACTTTGAGGCCCACTGGCTCTGCTTTGGAACCAAGGAAATCACTTAGCCTTTCTTCACCTGCTTAAATCAGACTTGTTCTTCATGTCCAATCTCTCTGTACCTCCTCCACAAAGCTCGTTCTGTCTTCTTCAAGGTGTCCTGTTTTTGCTTTCTTCAGCAGTTTATCTCAATCGTATTTTGTCATCATCTATTTACACTGTCTCAAGATCAAACTAGCTGTTGAAGGGTACCACCACCATTTTGCCCATTGCTACCCCCAGGTACATAGCAGGTAAGGAATACTTAGTACATTTGAAAGATTCATTTAGATAAATTCGAAAGTCTAATTTTATTAAAAAGTCACTAAATTTTTAAGGACAAAAGTCAGAAATGGGCATGGAGGCACATACCTGTAATCTCAGCACTTGGAGGTGGAAGAAGAATGACCAGGAATCCATCCTGGACTATTTAAGACCCAGAAGCAACCTAGAAAAACACTTGTCTGAAATCCTGCCATAACTTATCACTGTACATTTTAAAGAAAAACATTCTTTACATGTAAAAAAGAAAGACACTTGATTTTTTTGCATTAAAAATTTTTTATTTCATTTAAAAGATCCAATATATGAAGCCAAATTAACCCCAAATTTATAGCTACATTTAGAGATCCCCTGAACTAAATGGCACTGGTTCGAGGTCACCTATCATCACTATTTCCCCAAAGTTGTTTTTGAGCAAAAGCTGGTATTACTGTAATACATGTATTTCAGATATTACTTTTCACACAGAAGTTAAAGGCTGACAGGCTTTTCCCTTCTGGGTGAGGATAAAAACACCACAGAACCAGGTCCAGTGTTTTTGCACACTAGGTGTATGTTAACTATAAAGTAACGTATGATGTTGTGCTTTGCTCGTGTATTTATTCCAAATACTGGGGTTGGTCAACACTTTCTGGGACAGTACTTCAGAATTTCCCTCTTCCGGTGCATACCAAAGGAAGTGAGCCAGAGACAAACTTCTGCAAAGCAAAGGAACAGCTTTTCTAGTTGGCCAGAGACAAGACAGCACAAACCACCTCCAAAATGTTTCCAGTTACGGCATCATTTAGATAAAGTGAGGCAGAATCTATGGTCTCTACATACATATGATGATAAATTAAAAGATGAGTTTGTTACTTTATAGCTACACCTTGGATGTCATTAGATGTGGAGACAGTGTGTTTAACAAGTCCTTCTGGAAGTCATGTCAGCAAAGGAGTCAACAGCCTGTGAAAGAGAAGACGTGGCAGAGGGTGGAAGAGTCAGTCTTCCAACACTCTCCTGAGGACAGAGCTGGGCCCAGGACAGGAGTTACCGGGAGGGAGGCTTCAACTCCGTTAAGGAGCCCTCCTAACAGAGCTGCTCAACAATGAACGCACTGCTTGTGAGGTAGAGTCACTGCAAGTGTTCAAGGTGGAAAGACAACCTTGGAGAAGGGACGCCTGCATTTGTTAAGAGGTTAGACTGGATGAACCTCAGGTCTCTTTCAATTCTGAGATTCTAGAAAATTCCCTCAGGGAATTCAGAAGAGAATTCCTAAAAGGAAAGAGAAAGCACACATATGGTATACTTTTAAAATCCTTTTGAGTTTTTTTTTTTTTAAGGTACAATAGAAAATGTACTCTAGAGTCTTTAAAATGTATATTTACCCTCCTACCACTATTAGAAAGGGTTCATTACAACTTCTTTATATATAAAGAAAAGATGGAGATTATAATTTTGTAAATATTTTAGAAAAAAATGTTTAAAATCTAGTAGTCAATGCCCTAGAAACTTTATAGATTTTTAGGTAATATGCACAGATACAAATACATTATTCATTAAATACAACTCACATCTGTGTTTTATTATACTCTAAAATATACAGGAATCTTGATGTACTGAAAGAGTGCAAGTAAATACAGTATTCAAGCAGCCACTATTTCTATGTACATGCTCATTAATTTTTCAAAAAACCCACAAAATTATCAAAGATCAAAATACTGTTCTGTGTTTTCACACTTTATATTCAGAAAAACCAGCTGATAATTTACAATGTCATAAAGTTCCAGTTTCACAATACAAAAAGGATAAGATGAATTGGGTATCATTTTGTTGCAATGTATGGAACTTTATCCGGCTATATTAAGAACCCCCTCCCATGTGAAATTATTTTTACTGGGAAAGTGACAGCTATAGTAAAACAAAACCACAGAGAAGTGTTATTTAAAAGCCTAATGTCAGCTCAGCCCCTTCTCTATTACCTGAAAGGCAGTCTTCAATTTGGCAGGCAATCTTTCTCAGACAGCAACAAGCTGCAAACATGCTACTCTAGATCTGAGTCGAACCCAAAGCCTGAAGTATTTTAAATTCTGCCCAATATATAAATGCCTTCCAGGTGACCTGATTCTGTTTATGATAGAAATCATCATCTATAGCAAACTTCAGTACTTCTGAAAATGAAGCCAACTGGTTTGTTGAAATTTATAAAGAAAACAAACACCCGAAGCTAGGCATGGTGGCACACCTTTAGTCCCAGCACCCAGGAGACAGAGGCAGGTGGATCTCTTAAGTTCAATGCCAACCTGATCTACACAGTGAATTTCAGGACAGCCACAGCGACACAGAGAAACCCTGTCTTTAAAAAAAAAAAAAGAAAACATCTGAAAGCCTTCCTGCTATATTAAACCATGAGAAAGCAGATGTCTTCTGTCACATAAAAATTTTAAAATTCCAGTTTTTATACAAATTAAAACCAGCTTTAGATGATCTCTCATAACAAGGATTTAAAATTTTTTATTTTGATTCTTGCTTTGCAAAGCTCAAAGATTAGTAAGTGAATGAAAGTCCTCCAACCCAAAGTGGAGGTGTGCCACCCTGCAGAGGCTTAACCAGTCCCACTCCCCAGGACAACTGGGCTACAACAGGTGAAATAATATGATTTTTAATTTCATCAAAAAATTTCCCCTATGGAATTCCTTAAATAAAAATTATTCAATTTAAAACCAAACACTCAAAAGTGGGCAGTAGCCCTGACCTAGTCTATATCCACTTACACAGTACCTAGTCAGCTGCTTCTGAATTCTATAAAAACTGGAATCTTAAAATTTTTACGTTAAAAAACCAAAAACATCTGCTTTCTCTCATGGATTAATATAGCACTGAAGGCCTTTTAGATGTTCTCTTTACAAAAATCAACACCAGACCAAATGTTAGCTTCATTTTCAGAAGTATTGGTTTGCTTCCGATGATGTCTTATTTCACCTACTTCTATTCCACAGACGGCGTTCTAAGAAAAATCTGTACGTTATTTGGTCCTTTGGCAATTTGGTGCGTACATAATGCCTATTATACCAAACTTTATTGCATTTAAATTTAGCTGTAAATTTATGGGTAAAATTTAACCTAGTGTTTTTATCTCTTCCTTTACAGCAGTGTTGCCTGTATAAGCAAGTCAGGGAGCAGTGTCCCAATTTCTGGCACTGAAAAGCCAATTAAACAATCCCACAAAGTAATCCACATCAATGTGTTTTCCATTGGTCAAGTCATTATTAAGATTCTAGAAGCTTCTTTTGCAAAACTTGCCTTTCAGATTCTTCTTCCTAACGTCATCACATTTCTTCTATCCATTCACTGCGTGATCTTTCTTCAAGATGAATTTGTGTATGAGTAAGAAAAGTGCTTTTTTCCTGAAAAAGCCCAGTTTGAAGTTTCAGTGTTAAAACTTCCTTCAACCTTTAGCTCAGCCTTTCAGTAGGTCTCAGAATCAGAATCGTTGAGCTCGTCCACGTCAGTGTACAAGTACTCTTGTTCCCCACCAATGTTGTTGAAACTGCAATAGGAGCTAGGTTCATTCCTCATGATGGGCAAGGCTTCAAAGCTAACTGTTTTTGAGGTGTTGGTATAACGGTTAATGGCATTTAATGTCAGGGATGACAATGGGCTACTTGACGAGACAGGCATCATGGTGGCCAAAATGAGAGCCAGGCAGTCAGCCACATCCTTATTGGGAGCACAGGCCAAAGCTGGGGTATAGCCTAGGATTCAATTTAAAATATAAAAATTAATATCCGAAGATCCATGAAGCATGAGGTAGTACATCTAAAGGTCTTAAACTTTACACATAGATTCTATGGCTTACAACAAATTCTTTCAGCAGATAGAGTCACAACTTTCTAGCAATCAGAAAGAGACATGATCATAAAAACGCAGAGTAGAAGGAGAGTGTTCAAACTGAATAATAAAAGAAGAAACTAGGGCCTCATGATGCACACTTTCCCCAACATCCCACAACTCACACACCCAACCCAACTCAGAAAATACTGGGTATTCTTAGAATAAGGAGAAGGAAAAACCTCAACAAATCCACAGATTAGTCAATCATCTTCGTTTAAAACAGTGAGCCAAGGCTTACTGTCATTCATATCTGTGTAAGTCAACTTTTATATGCTGAGTATAAATGTGTATATGAACTAAGCATTAAAGAGATATTCATTAACTACATACTAAATGAATTATTAAGAGTCATCTTTTCCTAATGTGTTTGTCATTCAGCCTCGGATGAAGACTATGGTAGGTAAAGTATCTTGTGTAAGTATGAGAATCTAAGTTCAATTCCAGAATCCATATAAGTAAACCAGGGTGTTGTAGGAATTAATTCAGCAAATGCCAATAGTCTTTTAGATACCAGCCCATTAGGGTGTGGTCTGAGGTACTGTAAACACAGACAGGAAGCATGCTTGGCCCCCTTTTTATCCCTTTCACATGGTTAGTGGTCAGAGTTCTGTTGGCAGTGGCTTTCTATTGTGAGTGTTCCCCAATAAACATTTGTTAACCTTTACTACAGGTTCTCATGGACCTCCATTCATTGAGCTACACCATGTACTGTGGTGTACACTTATGGATTCCTGAGGTCTACTGGGCAGACATATCCACACAAGAAAAATGATAAACTAAAAAGGCAAATGTTAAAAGCCCGAAATCTAAGACAAATATTTCCTTTTATCTTAGCAGAAAAGCTTCTTCAGATATAAAGTATCCCAATAACAAGAATCAATGGGCAAACAACAGAGAAGCATGTGGTACCTTCCTTGGCAGAGAACGAGCCTTGTGGATGAAGGGGAGAAAATGGTGAGGAAATGTGTGATGACATTTCAATTATTCCATATGAAGCTTTGATTTTACTTGTTTAAGCCATGTGGAGGCAAGAAGTGCTAATGCCACAGATGTTTTATAATTTTAGCCTATAGCTTCATTTATTGTTGCACTATTTTTCATATTATTATGCTTACATTTCAGAACCCACATACATATGGATTATAAAAGACTTGTTTTTTTTTTTTTTTTTTTTTTTTTTTTGGTTTTTCGAGACAGGGTTTCTCTGTGGTTTTGGAGCCTGTCCTGGAACTAGCTCTTGTAGACCTGACTGGTCTCGAACTCACAGAGATCCGCCTACCTCTGCCTCCCGAGTGCTGGGATTAAAGGCGTGCGCCACCACCGCCCAGCTTATAAAAGACTTGTTTTTAAAACAGATTTATCACACACCAAATATTGATAGTCACCAGTCAGAACAAGAAAGAACACAGAAAGAGAACATTACCAGTACACCACTAATACTACATGTCTTTTCTTCCTCCACATTGGTAACCATTATCCTGACCTTTTCCTTCTGTGGTAACCATTTCCTTGTTACTTAGTTTTTGTGAACCTAATTTAAATGAAAGCACATAGTATACACATTTTAAAATCAGACTTCTTTTGCTTAATTATGTATGAGACCTAATATTGTAACAGACAACTATAGTCAGCTAATTTTCACTGTTGTATAGTATTCATTAATATGATAATACTGCAATATATACATTTAACTACTGCACATCTGGCTGTTTCCACCTCTTCAATATATTTTCACAATTATTATTGTTATGATGGTGATGATGATGATGGTATTATTAGCCTTCATGATTAAAATACAATTTTTCCCTTGTAAAACTGTCATTTTGCTAAAGGTCAAAGGGAAAACTAGCTGATTTCCAGAAAGAAATGGAAAGAGTGACTGAAGGATGAATATATTTTAATTAAACTAGTTCCTCAAAATGCCCAAGCAAGTACTTTAGTCTCACCTATCTTTAAGGCTCTTCTGAAAATGTGAAGGTGCTAGTTACTGTTACCCCAATGCTGGCAAGCATAGCCAAATCCTTAGATAGGGCATGATGCCCCGAATGAGTGGGAATATCTCTCTCGTCAGTATCTGTAGGCTTCTTAAAACAGAAGTCTCTCTCTTTTCTACATGAGAAACTCTTTGATGACATTCCCTGAATATGTAACATGTTTCTTCTTATTCAGAAATACATCTCAATATCACTAATCCTATTCTTGGGAGTGAACAAAGGTACAGAATGTACTGGTGACTTTATCTTGTCTTTATTTAGTCTTTAGAACGTAATTAATCACCAACCTGTTGTTACTAGACTGATTTACAACTAACACTACACACAATCGTAAGATGAAATTGACAATTCTTTAACCTGTGAACTGAAGCCACATTACTATGAAACATGTCAAAGGGCATTAGAAGTTAACTAGGTCACTAGTGGGGAACCTTCATCAACAGGGTTATGACCCTTTCCTTTTCCTTTTTGTTTCTTTGTCTGTTGGAGACAGGGTTTCTCTCTGTAGTCCTATCTGTCCTAGAACTTGCTCTGTGGACCAGGCTTGGCCTCAAACTCAGAGATCTGACTGCGTCTGCTTCATGAGTGTTGGGATTAAAGGGGTGCATTACCACTGCCCCACTTCTTTTTTATTTTTAAAAAGACAATATGAATTCCTGCAAACAAAGTAATACATATCGGCAGTTCTAATGTGCATAGTGTGGCCCTCATTTTAATTTATACAAGTAGTTGTATTCCTAGAAATATATAGTTTGCTTTTGTGCTTCAGATCCATACATTTTTTTTTTTTTTTTTTTTTTTTTTTGGTTTTTTGTGTTTTTTTTTTGTTGTTGTTGTTTTTCGAGACAGGGTTTCTCTGTGGTTTTGGAGCCTGTCCTGGAACTAGCTCTTGTAGACCAGGCTAGTCTCGAACTCACAGAGATCCGCCTGCCTCTGCCTCCCGAGTGCTGGGATTAAAGGCGTGCGCCACCACCGCCCGGCTCAGATCCATACATTTAATTGCTCACTTTCACTCAGGTTTCCCTATGTCCCCAAATAAGCGTAATACAGGGTAATTCTTGGCCCAATGCCATTTAAAATGTCATCCACACAAGCTTCCCAAGCATAGTGGGTATAACTTCACCTACAAAATCTCACTCCTTTACCAAATTCCAAAGATCATACACCCTAGAAAACATTTTTTCATTCTAAGTACTCATCTCAATGCTATGGCTACCTATGCCTCTCTTATTTCCCCAATCTAGTCTTGCTGTTCCCCTTTCAGACTAACTGCCATTTTTCTAATGCTTAGACTCCTAACAAGTTGACTTAATGCTTACACTTACCCCAGGTTCTATCTCTCAAGAGGCTTATTACTCTTTCAGCTTAAAAGGTTCTCTCTCAAACTAACACAGAAACTTACAATTGGAAAATGTGCAGATGAGGGACTTTAGAGTACTTATTACTAAATGGGATGTCCTCTCCCCTCAAAGGATCAAAGATCTCTGTGAAAGAGGAGGTGGGAAAGGTTCTAAGAGTCAGAGGAGGCCAGCTTGGTCTACAGAGGGAGTTCAGGACAGCAAGAGTGTCACACTGAAAAACCCTGTTGTGGACCCCACCCTCCCCACCCCTCAAGGAGCCATAGAAGATGGATAACTCCATGGAATACATCTTCCAGACACAACAGGACTGAAGCATATATGAATTAAGAGGCTGTGGGAGCATGAACAAAGCCCACACATTTCAAGCCAGATAGGGTTCAAGCACTGAGAAAGGAAAGCAGATAGAGCTCCCACCTCTAACTAAGGAGCAATCTGCAATTTAAAACCACTGGCAAAGAAAAAATTAGTTTTCTTCACTAGCTTCACTGAGTATATTAGCCACACTTCAGGGCAGGCCCCATGCCCATTAGTAGTTGGCCAATAATCACTACTTTTGTATTTTTAAATATTTTTGTATGTATTCTTGTAGACATTTTGTCTCATTTGCTTTAGATTGTTTTGTCCTCTTGGTATTTTGCTTATTGATTTCCATTTTTCATGTTTTTCTTTGTTTGTGTGTGTTTGTGTGTTTTCTGTTTATTTTTAAGGAGATGGGGAGAGGGAGAGGGGGAGAGAGAGACAGAGAGAACATAAAATGGGTGAGTAGGAAGGTAGGGAAGATCTGGGAGAATTGGGAAGAGAAAACATGATCAAAATATATGAAAAAAAAATTATCAATTAAAGAAAGTTCCGCCGGGCGGTGGTGGCGCACGCCTTTAATCCCAGCACTTGGGAGGCAGAGGCAGGCGGATCTCTGTGAGTTCGAGACCAGCCTGGTCTACAAGAGCTAGTTCCAGGACAGGCTCCAAAACCACAGAGAAACCCTGTCTCGAAAAACCAAAAAAAAAATAAAGAAAGTTCCCTCCCAACTTGCTGCTATTTGGAATGTCTTTTATCTGATCTTATAAGGAATGGTCAAGAGTCTTTAATGCTCCTTTATAGGGAGTAGACTATGTCATACTTATTTCACACAGAAGTCTCAGATTTAACAGTTCTGACATAATTAAACATGCAACAAATATCCACCAAAATCCCAAATTCTTTTGACACTTAGAAACATCAATGAACACAGATGACAAAGATTCTCTGCTTTTATGGAGTGTGTTTTCATTCTAATGGAGGAGATACACACATAGGCATTGAAAAGTACATCATATTCAGTAAGTTAGACTATACTAAGCTTTATTGAGAATAAGAGATGAACAGGCTAACTGGGACTAAGAATGCCATAATACAATTAATTAGTGAGGTAAAGTTTCACGGAGATGAAATCTGATTTGAAATAGTTAAGGATTTGGTTAAAGAATACTTGCAGATTAGAGCGTTCCTGTCAGAAGACAGCTAAAGCAAAAACTGTCACACACACACACACACACACACACACACACACACACACTTTGGGGTAGTTTCGTAGGAGGGACAAAGCGAGTCAGAAAGGTCATAAGAGTGGACTACTTTGTAGGTCACTGTGAGAACTATGAATAAATTGGCAGTAAAAATATGTTATCATGTGTTTTAAGGGTATCTGTTGTGTGGGATAGCAGAGAGAAAGACGGATAAATATGGGATTTACTTTAAATGTAATCAGTTGCGTTTGCTGTTGGAGTGTACAGTGGGCGTGAGAAAGGAACCAAGGACAATTCAAATTCTTGCCTCGAGCTATAAAGAGAAGATCTGTCTTCAACTGAAATCAGGTTTGGAAGGGTAAGTTTAGAGTGAGTAAGGAAAAGGGTTGACAGTTCTAGACATCTGTGTGGTATTATGAATTCAGCAGTTAGATATATGAATGCAGACAAGACACTGGGGAAGGTATGGGCTGGCAACATAAATGTAGGAAATCTCAGCAAATAATGTTCAGAATCAAGGGTTAGAGTAGTCACCTAGAGAGTAAATGTAGACAGAGAAAATAAGAAACAGGATTATTAGATTTCAGAACTCTACATCAGTGTAGAATCCCTATAAGCCAAGTAAAGGAAGTTTACCAAGAGAAAAGGAGTAATCATATACCAAAAGCTGTCCAGTCAAGTGAAACAAAAGCTGACTTAATACTGTGGAGAACTAAGAACCTTGATGAGAAGAGATCTACAATGTAGTGGGGACAAAGGCCTGCCTATAGAAAGTCATCCTTGCTGCAGTGGAAGACAGAAATATAGTGGAGCTGGCAGCAGTTTTGAGACTAGTGATTGCTACAGTGGAAGAATCTTAATGTTGATGGGGAGACTGGGGTGCAATTGGTGGTAGAGTACTTGCAGAATATGCACAAGGCTCTGAATGTGACTGCAACAACACATAAAGTGATAGCTGACAGGTATTTTTGGTATCCTGATAATAGATTTCTCTACCAGAGCAATAAGCCAGATCAAGATGAATTAAAAAAGACCAGGTTTAATGAGCCAATCATTCTTGGCTGACCTTTCCAAGTCCCAAGAGGTGAGGTGGGGGGGGGGGGAGGGGGAGGGAGGGAGAGGGAGGGAGGAGGAAGAGAAATCTAGGGACAGGGAGACCTTCAGGGAAGGAACTGGACAGGGGCCAGGAATCTGGAATGGGGAGGAGTGGGACCAAGGTGGAACTTCCAACTGAGCATAGTCTCTAGTAGGAAAAAGTAACAGAATCTAATTTAAGAGTAGAACTATTGGCTTTGCCTAAGAATATGATATTTTAGTAGGGCCTTGGTAAATATCTGTTGAAATAACAAAATCTTTGGCTACCAACTGAGTAATAGTGGTGACCAAATAGTGAAGATCAAATCTGGCTTAACAGAAGATACATTAATTCAGAAGCTCACCTACAGATGACTTTCTTGTTTTTTATTCTTATTTATCTACAACAAGGAACTCAATATTTATTTCAACACTTTTCTTTGCACAATAAAAAAGTACTGAACTTCATTTTACTTAAAAAATACACCATCAAGAGAAAAACTTCTACCAAGAAATTGGTCAAGGGAAGGCACACAGAACTTACCATTTTCATCGACGGCAAGTACACTTGCTCCTTTCCCCAGAAGTTCTTGAACAACCATTGTTAGCCCGTTTCGGGCAGCAACATGCAAAGGCCTGGGGGAGAAAATTGTACATATATGTGCAGTGCATGCATAGACAAACAGCTGGTTGCAAAGAGCATTTGATCAAGTTGTGAAGAACTAGAGATGAGAATCCAAGACACCCAGTTCTCAAACAATGAAGACAGGAAGGACAGTAGCACCTCAAACATCAGTAGTAGTTTCCTGGCCTCATCAAACCCTTTGAACCTTCCAAGACTCCATACTTAAAAAGAGTTAACCAAATAAATTACATTATTTTTTTAAAAAATTTCTTATACTTTTGAAGTTTTATTATAAATACATCATTTCCCCTTCCCTTCCTCTAAATCCTCCCATATACTCCCATTTTTGTGCTTTTTCAAATTCATTTGCTCTTTGTTTCATTTATTTTTCTCCTATATATATATGCGCATATACAGGTATATTACTAAATATAACTTGTTCAGTCTATATAATGCTACTTGCATATACTGTATGTATGTTTTCTGACTACTGGTATTGAATTGATGTGTTCTTGGAGAAGACCATTTCTCTGCCCTCAGCATTCCTTAGGAACCAATAGTTCTTTGAAAGGGGTTGACACCTCCTGGGTTTCCCTGATCCACTCTAGCAAGGTTATTGTTGTTGCCCTTATTCAGGTCATGTTTAGGCAGTTATGTTGGCAAGACTTTGAGTGTAGCTTCTGACCTTACCAGAAGACACAGTCTCATAAGATATTCCATGACCCTTTGGTCCCCTCTTTACAATGTTCACTAATCTTAGGTTTAAGTAGCTGTCCACTGGGACTAGGTGAACTACAGCCCTAACTTATAAGCAATGAAGTGAACAAATATATAATAAAAGCTATAAACAGCAATACTACAAATTTTAATAATCTTTAAAAGATGTTTATTGGCCCCCATGACTAAGATTTGGGCCTTTGAGGGGTTGGAGATATGGCTCAGCGGTTAAGAGCATTGCTTGCTCTTCTAAAGGTCCTGAGTTCAATTCCCAGCAACCACATGGTGGCTCACAACCATCTGTAATGAGGTCTGATGCCCTTTTCTGGCCTGCAGGCATATACACAGACAGAATATTGTATACATAATAAATAAATAAATATAAAAAAAAAATAAAAGATTTGGGCCTTTGAGAGATTTGACTGAACCTACAATGTGAACTATTAAAAGCATTTTTTTTTCTTTTTTAAAATCAATGGAAATTGGAAGACAAAGATGGGAGACATGGGCCTATTTTTTCTGCGAGTCAAATTCAAGACTTACTGCTTATTCCAAGAGACTGATTCTTTCTGAAACCTCTTTAAATTTACACACACACACACACACACACACACACACACACACACAGAGAGAGAGAGAGAGAGAGAGAGAGAGAGAGAGAGAGCGCACTTCTCACCTCATTTACTGCTAGTATGAAATGGTATTTTTCAGATGATTATGATAATACACAGACTAGAAGTACCTTCCTTTAGAAAATTATAAAGTAAACTAAGAAAAAAAAATCCATCAATGTTGTAAAAGTTTCAGTTCAAATATCAAAAATTTCAAGTAATAGAGCTTTTAGTTATATGATTTACAGTTTGTAACTGATCTATACTATTGGTCACATGTTAAAAGTGCATTTATCCTTTTTTAGAATTATAGAGATCACTAAGTTTACCCAGATACTCAAAGTACTTACGTTTGCAAGGCTGCATTGGTTGCATTGATGAGGTTTCTATCTGTTATCTTTTCCAGTATTAACAAGGCACTAGTTTCATGACCCTAAAATTGTGGCAAATAGATCTTAAAAACAGTGAACTATTAAGAATAAACACATCAACTCAACTATCTCTAACATATGTACAATATTACACGCATATCACAATTTTTCTAAGATAATGTCTGAAGTGTTTATTCAAAGGTATCAGAAATGTGAATAAAAAACAGGTCAATAATAGCTAAGTATTAAGCTCGTATTTCAAAACCTAGTAAGCCAACACCTCCCACCCCACTCCAGAAACTCAGGGTTAGTAATTCTTAGGCTTGTTTCTGACTTCTGTTCATTCTAGTGAGCTGGAAAAACTTAATGCTACTCAATAGTAACCAAGAAAATATATCCTTAAACTATGTACAAACCTTGCTGCAAGCCAAGTGAAGGGCGGTGTTTTTACTTTTATCTTGTAAAGTCAGGTCTGCACTAGCACTGCTCACCAGCATCTCTGGGAGGAAAAAAATGCATCAATTGTTATGAACATGATTCTTAGACTATCAATAACTTACTGTAGAGAGATTAAGACATACAGAAAAAAAAGCCCTCTTGCAAGTAAAACACTAATACATAACATACACATTATATTACTATGCAATTATATGGAACCTTTATATTCTTATGCGAATCATGTCCTAGCAACAATAACCAACATTTTGGAGTGTTAATGTTCAAAGTTTTATATGCCCTGGACTTACAGGCTATCTTTAACCCTCACATCAATCTTTTAAAGTAGATGCTGTCATTTTGCTCATTTTATAAGTGAAAAAAGTGAGGTAGGAGAGGTCACTTAAGATCTAGGACTCACACTCATGCAGTCTGATTCCACAGCCTGTGTTGTATGAGGTTAAACCACCTTGATTAAAAAAAAAAAACTTTTCAGTCAGTAAGGGCAATAAACCAAAATGAAAATGTGGAATTTGGTGAGATAATTCATGGAAGTCAGAAGGGTTGGGATCTAAGTTACACATACAACAGAATTCATACTGAGCTTAAAAAAAAAAAAAGCAACATGGGTTGTGATTTACTACCTAGCCCAGAGTGGCCTTACACTTGTGATCTTCTGACAGGCTCTTTGGTAGCTGAGTTTATAGGTGCACACTAAGCCAGGTTCTAAACAACTTCTCTTTTCTTATGGAGATACTATGCAGCCAAGGCTGACCTCACACTCAGAGGCAGTCCTACTGCCTCGGCCTTCTCTAAACAGTTTCTTTACCAACTGTATTGGTTTGTCCGTTTTCTGCAGCCATCATGAGGGGTGTTTTTCCAGTAGAGTCCACGGAATTGACTTGAGCATTATGGCTGAGCAGCAGCTGTAAACACTCTACATGGTCTGTGAAGGCAGCGGCATGGAGAGGAGTTCTGGGACACAGAGAAATACACAACAAAAGCTGAATAGCACATACACCGAAAAATTACTCCTTAATTTAGGACAAAAAATTTTCAAGGGTTTATCTAGTAGGTTATAAAAGCATTGCTAAGATACAAATTGTGGGACCCTCAACACAAATAAGTTCAATGGAACTTACAAATTTCTACTTTAGATAGGTATACTTGACACAATCTATTTTAAACTACAACTTGCCTAAAAAAAGGATGAGCTATATAATACTATTAACATTATATTGTTAAAGAAAACTTAAAAGGACAAATAATTTACTCCAAAATTACTACATATTACAATTGCTAGACTCTTCTTTCAGCCTTTAATCTAATTTAGAGAAATATGAACAATTTTATTTGGGTTTAAAATCATACTTTTTAAATCAGGAGAGTAACATTTATATTTTAAAATAAATTAAATTGATAAAAAAATCAAATGCCCTAATAATGCAAAGAACTTAAGACTTTATAATAATTTACAACATCTGCAAAGTCTTGTTTTCAATTAAATATGAGTTCTCTATAAACTCTCAAACAGATGGTCAAATTACAGTGCTTTCTCTTATGCAAAGAAACACTGTGTGCTATTAACTGGAATCCTACCTTCCCTTTGAATCTGTGGCATTCACAATGTTGGCTCCTAAGGTATCAATAAGCATCTCAGCAGCACCTTCATTGTCATTGATCCTGAAAAAGGTACAAGATGATAAGTCTATGGTAACAGTGTTTCTTAAAACACCGAAAGGAATTTGATTCACTATGACTTTACTTACACAGCACAATGCAATGGACTAAAAGCATTCCCATCTATTTTCTGGAAAACATCCTGTTCTAAAAGTAGTTCCACACATGTCTCATGACCTAATACAGACATAAGAACCAGATATTAAAATCCAAGAGATACTTGCAACAATCTCAAATACACAGAAGAATCTAGAAGGGGACCGTTTAAAAAGACTCTGTTACATCCCACCTTCACTCTTTTTAGACCATAACCAGTGATCTCAAGAGTGCTATAATGTTTCCAGGCACACACAATTGCCTAAACACTTATTTTTTCTTTTTACAATTCAAATGGCATACTTTGTTCTGCAACTTTCCTTTTCAATTAATAAACTGTATGCATCTTCTATAATAACATGCATAGGACAATTTCCTAAAACACTGTATTGTGAAAAAGGAAAATATTCTGAGAGAAATAGGCAGAAAGCTTTTTTAAAAAGCAGCTTTAAAAACATAAAATAAAAATCCAACAAAACAATAAATTCCAACAAAAACTAGTTTTTCTTAGCCTAGGAGTTGGGTCCCAGGAAGCAAATTTAGGTTGTCAGGCTTGGTGGCAAGCACCTTTACTTGCTAAGTCATTTTGCAGGTCCCTTAAAAAGTTGCTCTTGTAAAGATTTTTAAACTTCTCAAGTCCCATTAACAATGCAGGTATCATCAATAGCTGTAACCCACAAAGCCTGAGACCAAGGGCTAGAGATCCACTATCTGAGTTATAGAGTACTTTATCTGCTATCTCCAGGGATTAGCACTGGGTAGAACCAAGCTACAATCTAAATACAGTCTTATTATTTCTCTTAGTATTTCAGAAAGTTCTTTCTCTCTCCTTTCTTCCTCCCTTCTTTCCTTTCTTTCTTTCGTCCTTCCTCCACCCCCCCCTCCTTTTTTTTGAGATGGGGTTTCTCTGTGTAGCACTGGCTGTCCTGGAAGGCACTCTGTAGACCAGGCTGGCCTTGAACTCACAGAGATCCGCCTGTGTCAAGTGCTGGAATTAAAGGCCTGTGCCACCACTACCTGGTTCAGAAAGTTATTTCTGAGGGTGCTTAAGAACATCAAGTTGATTAGTTGTTGAAAGGAACAATAAATTGAAATTCTGGACTTTAAGCTTAGTAAGTTTATAGTCAATTATTTTCTAAAACCTGGTCATCATTTCATTGAGAGAAAAGCTTGTTTTGGTTAGAGTACTTCCATTTTTCTGTACAAAAATTACTAATCAGTTAAACCATTTAATGTATTCCACTTATGTAATGTCAAATTATAAAGGAGGCATTTGGCTAAAAACATGGCATTAATTTTAGACTGCAGAGTCTGTTACAGCGTGAACTAACATTACATTTCTTCTAGCTCAATTCAGAATCACTACAATTTTGCTTTTCAAAAAAAAAAAAATCAGACCCATTTGTTTTTTATTTTGTTTTTAATGGCAACCAAGCATGCTGTTGGTGTAAAATTCTGTTTCTATGAGAGTAAACCTCCAAAAGACAAGTAAATGCTCTACCTTGGGAAATACACTTCCTGTATAACATGGAATGTCACTGATCACTTTAAAAAAAAAAAATCACCCAATAAAAAATTCTGCCTTCAACAGGCAGTGGTCGCACACACCTTTAATCCCAGCACTTGAGAAGCATAGTTAGGCGGATCTCTTTTTGTGGCCAGCCTGGCCTACAAAGTTTCAGGACAGCCAGGGCTACACAGAGAAACCCCCTCTCGAAACCCACCACCCCAAAAAAATTTTGCTTAAGAAGTTTATCTTGCTGATTTTTACATAAAATTCACATTTGTGGATACTTTCTCAGGTTATTAGACTCATAAAATGTTAATTCATAGTATAAAAACAAATCAAACTTCAATGACAATATACAGCAATTCTTTTGATTCAGGTACAATCTTTGGCTACTCTACTATACCCATTAAACATCAATTCAAGAGAGCTGAAAGGAAAAGAACATAAAAGCTTATCTCAAACACTTGAGAATTAATGACCTGTCTTTAGCATAATAAAGGACAGGAGTGAGATACAACTAGAGAGTAGATTATTCCTAGTCTTTCCACTAATCTTACATTTTAAGCCCGACTTATAAATATGCTACTGTCATCAATACCACAATGTATTTTGAGCTGCCTGTTTTTACTTATTAGTACCTAGTAGGCAGGCACTCAGTGCAGGTTTTTATCGGATACTTAACCATTGTAGCAAGCCCAGTGAAGTGCTGTATACCCATGATTGTCTAGTACGGCGAGATTTGCATCTATGGATGCTGCTGACTGCAAAAGAGCTCCAAGAACTCCAATGTGTCCACAGGCAGCTGACAAGTGTATAGGTGTCCGACCCCTGCTGTCCCGTAGTAAGCACTTAGCACCATGTTGAAGTAATGCATCTACACATTCTTCATGGCCTGTAACTGCCTGCAAAACAATTTGGGTGTATTAAATACATTATGTGGGCACCATGGACCAAATTTAGTTAATTTAATTTTGGCTTACCCCTCTATGCAATGCTGTCCTTCCCCACTTATCTTTGGCATCTACGTTTGCTCCTTTGTTCAGTAGTGAATATACACAGTCTGTGTGTCCATTGAGAACAGACAGCATTAGAGGTGTCCTGAACAGGAACAGAATTAGGTTTAGTGTTATCACTTACAAAACTCTAAAACAGCAATGATGTCATGGCTTATTTTCTATATATGCACTATCGTGACATAACTTTTTATGTGTTTAAAAGAAAAACTAAATATATGCTTGTCTTTCTCCAGTATATAAACTATTACAAACTTACTAAAATAGGGGCCAGAGTATTAGAACAACTAGTATTTTAACAACAATCAAAGGCAAGGTATAGTGTACTCATGCCTGTACCCAGCATTAAAAAGGGTGAGGTGGTAAGGTAGTAAGATTGTAAAATGGAGGAGTGCCGGGGCTATATTGTAAGACATAAAAAAAGTTAATCTAAAAATTATTTAAACTTACTGTCCATTTCCATCTTGAATATCTACTGCATTCTGTGGTTCTGCATTTCCTATTAATAACCGTAAGCATTCCGAATGGCCATTTGTCGCTGTAAATAAAAAATTTTAAATAATTTTAAGATACATCATTAAACAAAAATATATTAGAGATAGCACATCTTTTAGAATATAATTTGGGGACAGTTTTACTGAATTCAATAAGCAGAACAACAACTATGTGTATAAAGAAGGTTTTATACTGTATTTGCTATTAAGGAACTTGTCTGCACACAGCAAGCGGAATGCATATACTGCCCCCACCCCTTCATCCTCCCTCATGTTAACAGAATCCTCATTTTATTTAGCTTGCCACTAGAAGAATTAAAGGCATGTGTTATACTGCCCAGCTGACTCCATCTTATTCACACCACTTGACAGCTTCTACAGACATCTTTATCTGAGAGTTTAAATGCTTGTTATTTGTCTCTAAACCTTGCCTGAATAACAAATACTTCTTAAAAGCTGCTCTGGGATCAACAGTTAGTGTGTTCTATATTTCTATAGTCTTCTAAAATGTATCTTTCCCCCAAACAAGTACAAATCAAGTCATATATTTGAATGGGTTCTTAATGTTCCATAAACAAAGTGAATTGAATCTGGTCACATAAGATTGGAACTAAGAAAAACACTTGGCTACTATTTTTCAGTTGTACCAGTACTGGTTATTGAAAATGAGTACTGTGCCTTGTAGTAATTCTTATAAAGAACTGGGAAATTTGTGTCTTCTATTGATATACTGTTGATACTAAGTCATTTCTATAATTGTTCTCTTTCCCCTTGCCAATCTTTTTCCTACATACCAACAACTTGGTTACACATCCCTGCATTTTTTAGTACACTGGCAAAATTATGAAACTACAACTTGGGGTAGTTCTTGTAGAAGTTAAAATTTTGTGAATTTTTTTCTGAGGGTTTAATGCAGTAACCAGTAAAATAGTAAAAGAGACTATTAGGGCTAGAGAGATGGCTCAGTAGCTAAGAGAGCTTCTGCTCTTGCAAAGGACCCAGGTTTGATTCCTAACACTGACATGATGGCTCACAACCATCCACAACTCCAATTCTGGGAGATGTAACACCTTCTTCTGTCTCTTGAGTCCCAGGCACACATGTGGCACACACATATATATGCAGGCAAAACACTCATACACATGGAATTCAAATAAGTCTTAAAAAGAAAAAGACTTATTTTTAAAACATTAATGATTTGCCATGAAAGCACATGCTAATCTAAAATATTTCATTAGAAAGAAGTAAAAGATACCTATTGAGTTCTAGGCTAGCCTGGTCTACAAATTTTGTTCCAGGACAGCCAGGGCTACAAAAAGAAACCCTGTCTCAAAGAACAAAACAAGAAAGAAAGAAAAAAAAAAGAAAGAGAGAAGGAAAGAAGGAAGGAAGGAAGGAAGGAAGGAAGGAGAGGACGCAAGGAAGTAAAGAGTACAAAACACTAAACTCTGGTGATAACCTAAGTATTTTATTTCATAAATCCAATCCTAAAGGTATATGATTTTATAAAAGTGTTGCTTTTCCTTCAGAATACAATAATTTGACTACTTAACATAAAAGTAAACACAACTACAGTATCAGTATGAAAAAGTACATTAGGATTATAAACATTATCAAGTATAATATTTGGCATACCTGCTGCATGGATAGGTGTTCTCTTCAAAACATAATCTTTTACGAGGATTGAAGCTCCCTGATTAATGAGTACATCCACACATTCAACATGGCCCTTAAATGCTGCAAGATCTAAGGGTGTTCTACCACTACTATTTCTTACATCAAGATCTAACAAAGATTGTACCAACACTTCCAGGGCTTGGTGATGACCATGATAGGCCTAGAAATAAAAATATATAAATTAAAAAAGTACATATTTAGACCAACTCCCCAATTAGGTTTCTATTTCTCTCTTTCTCTATTCTGGGAATATAAACTAAGTACTTGTGCATGCCAGGTAAGTAAGCAAGTTTTACCACTGAGTTACATTCCCAATACACTAATGTTCTGGAAAATGTAAGCAAATTCATTTTTTTTAGCAAATTCATTTTTTAAAAAGATTTATTTATTATGTATATAGTGCTCTGCCTCCATGTATGCTTGCACACCAGAGGAGGGTACCGGATCTCATTACAGATGGTTGTGAGCCACCATGTGGTTGCTGGGAATTGAACTCGGGACCTCTGGAAGTGCAGCCAGTGCTTAATGGCTGAGCCATTTCTCCAGCCTGCAAATTCATTTTTACACTGTTACAACTGAGATAATACAAACTTTTATATTGAGAAGTCAGGAAGTTTAAATCATAGATTTCTTTTCCATAAGAATCACCAGCACTCTCCCATATAAAGAAACATATATTCTGTAAATAATAAAGCCTCAAATGGCAGGAGGTAACAATGCCTGAATAACAGCAGGCATGGAAGCTCTGGCTGTGAAGTTGGTGACAAAGTGTTCCAGACAGTTCACCTTGACACTGCATTGACACTGCACTGGACACTACAGGAAATAAAGCAATAAACTTCAAAGGACAATAAAGCAGTTATTTCTTGGGCAAAATGTCTAAAAATTGGGCCAGTGAAATGGCTTAGTGTGTAACAGCACTTGTTCTGCAAGCCTGGTTGGTGACTTAAGTTCAATTTCCAGAACTCATGTAATGGTAGGACACAATCAAAGTCATTTAGGAGATAGTCTGAAAACGGGGTACAGAGGGTTCAGAGTGTCCACTCTAAAAGGAAAGAAAAAGTCAGAAAGTACAAGCAAAGAGAAAGGTTGGCTTTGCTGGAAGTTTATCTACAAACTTAATTATCTCAAAGATAACACGAGTGTAGACAATAGAATTAATTTTAGGATCACACCCAATTTTATATGGCAATATTAGGTGGAAGAACTCATGCTACTCTAAGAATGAACTTTGAAGAATTTCACTGGATACACAGAAGATAGTATTTAAAAAAATAAAGAGGAGAGAAAATAGATGCTTTTTTATAAAGCTCTTCTCCTTATCACTTCCTTCTACAAGACTGAAGGAAGGCTGGGTGATGGTGGCGCACGCCTTTAATCCCAGCACTCGGCAGGCAGAGGCAGGCGGATCTCTGTGAGCTCGAGGCCAGCCTGGTCTACAAAGGGAGTTCCAGGACAGGCTCCAAAGAAAAAAAGACTGAAGGAAAAGCCTGTGTCTAGCACCAACATTAGGAAGAAATAACATTTTCCTTAAACTTCACTCCATTGTCTCACTATAAGGTTATCTGAAAACCTGAGTTTAAAAATAATAATAATTTAAAAACTACTCTAACTAATTTCTGAAAGTCTCTTAAGATTAGATATAAAATGTTAAAATTGTAAAATAATCACATTTCATTGAATTTAATCATTAAATTGCAAAACTGTCTATTTCAGTTAAAAACCTAACACACCAGCACTTACACTGTCAAGAGATGAAACAACACTAAGTGTCCACTGATAAGCTGATTGAATATAAACTGCAATATGAACATAAGTAAGCTCAAAAGTAAAGGATTAAAAAAGTTCTTTAAGTCTTAATTCCATGATAATGACTACACCAATCAACACAAGTATATAACCATAGTGAAACAACCATTAAAGTTAGCTATGAAGGCAGTACTTACAGCCAAATGTAAAGGACTTATTGTCGCTCTATTATCTGAATCACTCAACATATCTGTTCCCGAGGTTTCCATTAACTGAAAAAAGGAGAGGCCATTTAAAAATGATAGAAATGATACTTTTTAAATATATCAGTAGTAGTTATCCCTCCTATCCCTCACTCCATTTTAGAGTATGTCAATAACTCAGCAAATTCACAAAACAGCATAATCACAAAAGCACAGTAAGAATCACAGGCTCTGAGCTTTATCAACCAGGTGTTTGAAGAAACATTCTTCCATCAGGTAAATACCTTCCTTTCTTGAATATACATTCTTGTCATTGTCTTTGGTATCAGGGGTATGATGTGAAAATATGTCTAACTTTAGTTTTAATGAGAATAAAGAAATATACTATTTTAAATGTTTTGGGGGGAACTCAATTAATACTTACAACATCCAAAGGAGTTTCACTTGCAATCTGAAATAAACGAAATGACATTTTATGAAGTTACTCATATATATTAAGATGTTTAACATTTTTATTGATATAGGACTTTGTTAGTTTCTGTTTTAAACCCATGATTTCTTTGCCTTCAAAAAGAAGTCTTTTACACAGACAACAAATCTACATATAAAGCCTGTAATTTAATTCTAAAGATGCATAGTAACCTATGAAATTATGGGTTATTTTTACAGTAGCACAATAATGGTTATATGAATTATGTTGACCTTCTTAGATTCCTTCCTTGAGTTTTATTTCCTACTGAAGGGAAGCAATGCTTATACATGTCTATAAAGGAAGCTTTGACCTAAACAAGAAGTATATGCACTGCAGTATATTTTAACTCATTTCTTCCTTTCCAATTTGGCAAAGAAGGGTTCTGAATCGTGTATATTCCAGGACAGACTATGGTTGAAATTCAAACTTCCTTTGCAAAAGCAGATTGTCCTTTATTAAGAACTGGGAAACAAAAGGACTTTGCATAGTTCTCTAAACACATGAGGGAAATGTAACTCCCTCAGGGGATTTATTTTTTTCAAGTAAGACATGGTTACAGCCCCTTTGGATGTCAGTGTAGCGATTTCTCAGAAAATTAGGAAACAACTTTCCTCAAGATCTAGTAATACCACTTTTGGGTTTATAGCCAAAGGATGCTCAATCGTGCCATAAAGACATGTGCTCAACTATGTTCATAGCAGCATTGTTTGTCATAGCCAGAACCTGGAAACAACCTAAATGCCCCTCGATTGAAGAATGGATAAGGAAAATGTGGTACACAATGGAGAACTACACAGCAGAAAAAAAGAATTACACCTTGAATTTTGCAGGAAAATGGATAGAGCCAGAAAACATTTTGAATGAGGTAACCCAGACCCAGAAAGACAATCATCACATGTACTCACTCATAGGTGGTTTTTAAACATAAAGAAAACCAGCCTACAAATCACAACCCCAGAGAACCTAGACAGCAATGAGGACCCAAAGAGAGACATACATAGATCTAATTTACAAGGAAAGTAGAAAAAGACAAGATCTCCTAAGTAAATTGGGAGCATGGGAACCTTGGGAGAGGGTTGAGGGGAGACACAGAGGGGAGCAGAGAAAAATGTAGAGCTCAATAGAAATCAATAAAACTAAAAAGGGGGGAGAAATATTTATTTAAAGGGGTAGAAATAAATGCAACAGACCTAGAAGTTGAACAATACAAAGATCTGAAGGCTGGCATATAGCTCAGTTGGTAGTGTGCTCACATGAATGAAATCCCCACACCACATAAAACTAGATGGGATGGTGCAAACTCAGGATTCAGAACGTGGAGGCTCAGAAGTTCAAGGTCATCCTCAGTTACACAGCTAGTTTGAGGTCAGTCTTGCGATATGCGACCATCTCAAGAAACACAACATTTTCATAGTCTTCTTCAAAGATTAATCTGCTTTTTTTTTTTTTGAGGAATTTCTCACTATGTTGTCCTGGATTCAAGTCAGTGTCCTTCCTCAGCCTCCCAAGTAGGACTGCAGAGATGTCCCACTGTGCCTGACTCCCCTCAAGAGATGAAATGCACTATCATTTAGACAGTATCTCACCGAGCCCCAAATTTACAATATTTCTGCCTTAGTTTTTTAAGGATTAGGATTATAGGTATGTGCTACCACACTGGATTTAGTGGCTTGTTTTTCCTTTTTGTTGTTGTTTGGTTTGGTTTTTTCAAGACAGGTTTTCTCTGTGTAACAGCCGTTGCTATCCTAGAACTAGTTATTATAGACCAGGCTGGCCTCAAACTCACAGAGATCCACCTGCCTCTGCCTCCCAAGTGCGGAATTAAAAGTGTCCGCCACCACTGCCCTGCTGTTTTTCCCTTTTCAAAAGATAATTAGAGAATGAGAGGTATCTTACTGAAGCAACTATGAATTTAAGAGGGAAATGGAGTATGAAAATGTTAAAGAACAAAGCTAAATGTTTGCTGGACTTAGTCTCATTTTAGTTATATTACTAAACTAAAAAACTCACACTAGTTATCATGAGAATTCATAAATCTTACCAGTTGAAGACACAGACGGTGACCATAAGCAGCTGAGTAATGAACTGCATTGTATCCTTGTTTGTCCCGGATTCCAGGATTTGCATCATTTCTTAGTAAGTATTCCAGGCACCTATATATAATAACAGCAAAAATGAAAATTCCAAATTTTACATTTAAATATTTTATTATAAAAAAATACCACAAACCCACAAAATTACATGCCAAAATTAACCAGGCTTAAAGAAAGACTATAAAACTCAATAAACTTTTCTATACTGTAGAATATACCATTATACTGCATGAGCATATATAACTGTGACTGGTTTAATAAAGAAGGTGACAGACCTATAGCTAGGCAGGATAAGATTAGGTGAGAGAACCAGACGAAGAGAATGTTGTGAAGAAGGAGGAGGAGGGGAGTCTCGAAGAGACGCCATAAGACACAGAGTGAACAGGGTGGGAAGTATATACATTAGATTAACGAGCCTTAAGACAGCACACACATTAATATAAAAGGATTAATTTAAGTTATAAGAGCATGTGTACATACATTATAATATACATTCACAATAATAATAAATAATAAACATGCACACACACATTTTTGGGTATGGTCATGTGTGTCATAGGAGGTATATGGAAGTCAGAAGACAACCCTAGGTGTCAGCCCTAATTTCTACCATTAGACAGGTTTCTTGTGGTTTGTGGCTATGTATCTCAGTCTAGTTGGCTAGGGAACTTTCAGGGATTCTTTATCTGACTCCCACAGCAAGGTACAAGTGTTAGAATTTCAGATGTCTACTACTAATCTGGATTTACATAGGTTCTGAGGTCCTCAACCTTGTGAGGTCAAGTGCTTTATTTACTGAGTCATCTCCCCAGCCTGAATTATACACATTTTGAAAAGGATTTAAAAAGTGAAAAACAAAAGCTTTTGTGTTAACTGTAACTTCCCAGAACCATGTTTTTAGCATTGCTCCCTAGGAATAACTAACTGTTCCTCCTCTGACACACGAGGGATACTAGAAACACTGAAGATATAATTTGCTGTCTTCACTGGATATCAGTCTAAGAAAAATTTTATACTGAGGCACTACAAATGGATCTGGTAACGGGATTTCTTCTGCCGGTTTATATATCACTTATCCTTTTCTTCTCACCCACCACTCTTGATCAGCATTTCTCGGTTTGCTATCTAACAATATTGAAGCAATATGTACCTACTATATGTCAATCTCAGCATTCAGGAAGCAGAGGCAAGCAAATCTCTGAGTTTAAGATCAGCCTGGTCTACAGAGTGAGTTCCATGACAGCCAGGGCTACACAGAGAAACCTTGTAATGAAAAACAAAAAACAAACAAACAAACACTGTTTTGCAGGAAGAATAAGACCATCCTCTACTAGATTTTTCAACTAAAGGCCAGATGCTTGGGAGACAGCAACAGCTAGGATTTAATAGTAATTATGAAATGTCTTCATTTTTCAAACTGTGGACTCAGGGAATGGTAATAAAAATATAAAAAGGCAACAAACATTTGCAGTAAAACGGTCCCCATATAAAGATGCCAGTTTATAGAAATAACAATCTTCTTCTCCTTCCACATGATACTTACTTGCCATCTGTGTCTGACGTGGCTGCATAGTGCAGGGGTGTGCAGCCTCTTTCATCAAGGTCATTCACACTTGCTCCTGATCCCACAAGAGCAAACAGGCACTGGTAATTGCAGTTGGCAGCAGCATAGTGCAGTGGAGATCTTTTGTGATCAAGTAACACAGGAAATATAGAAGCCAAGAACATACATTTGTAAACATAAGCATAGCTGAGCTTTGTTCTAAACATTTAGTTACAATACAATCCCAAGTTAATTACAACCTCTTTATTCTGCTTAGAAACCTAAAATCTTTCATTTTAATAAAGTTTGCCTTACACTAACAAAAATGCCCCAGAGTCCATGTCTTGAGTAGAAAAAGCAAAGAAGAAAAACACAGACACAAACAAGAGTGGTCATTATCAACTCCACATAGGGCCTCAGCAGTAACACCAGAGCTCTCAAGCATAAGCTAGGTGCAGGCTTACAGACTAACTTCCTATTCAGAGAAGCTAATGTGCCGTTTTAATCTCTAAAGTTATGAATAATTATAAGTAATTTCTCTCTGATTACTAAAATCACAGAATTCTATTAAACATAGGATAACTATTTCAAGATGATAGATCTAAGATGATTTTATGATTTCATTAAAAGAAAAAAATTATGGTAACTTCATTTCAGAGTTCTTCACAGTGTATTCTTTCCCTCTAATACATTTATAAGGAAATGATACCAAAATATTATTTTGCTTTATTGGATATTATACTATTTTCGATTTATTAGTTTGAGCCAGGGTCTCACTATGTAGCCCTGACTGGCCTAAATTCATACAGATCTATTTCCTAATGCTGGAATCAAAGGCAAGTGCTATGATTCCCAGTTATTATAGAGATTTTTAAAATGGAGTTAATACTGGAAATACAGTTTTCAACCTCATATTAGAATATGATATGCTTCAAAAATTCTCTTTACTATTTGTTGTATGGAATTTAAAAATTACTGCAAATAAAAAAAATAGCTTTAAACTATTGTTCTTTCTATTAGTGCATTTATTCTTCCAAGTATTAAGGGGTCAAACAGCACTTAGTTTTCTTCTATTTATTTCTTACTTCCTACCTTACACAATTCTTCCTTTTTCTTCTGCATTGGCACTCTTACAAGAAACTAATACAAACCTACACATCTCCTTCCCGTCACAAGTCTTTTGTAGTTTTTACCTGCTGACACATATTGCTTATGCTACCACCAACATCTTTCAAACAAATTCAAACTGCATTTAATTCTTTCCTGAATGGTTTTAATGTACTTTGTGTGTCTAATCCTGCTAAACATAGGAGTAGATAATAGAAGCTTCAACTGCTACTACTACAAATGCTAGTAACAACAAAGCTAGAAATGAGACTTTGTCCTTTTATAGCTGTTTTCCTGCAGACTGTATTCAGTGGGTTATATGGATGTGTATAAGAGAAAAATCACACACATATTTGTAACCTATTTTTTCCTTTTAGTAGTGGTAAGTAGGTATAGGAAGTAGAAAACTTTCACAAAAGATGACTTGGAAAAATTCTAGGTACTATGAATTTTGTAAAGGCACTCTGGTACAATGTAGTTTTAAGTTCCTATGCCAAAATTATAGGAAGAGGACAATTAATATAAAGAAGGGTAAGGAGCTAGAGAGACAGCTCAGCAGTTAAGAGCACTGGCTGCATTCCCAGAGGACCCTTGGTTCAGTGTTCATAATGATCTCTAACTCTGGCACCAGGGGATTTGATGTTTCCTCTTTTGGCTCCCATGAACACACAAGCAGGTAAAACACCTACACACATAAAATAAAAAAATTCTTTAAAAGGTGGGTGGGTGGGGGACGATGACAGAGGCTAGGACTGTAAGGGGAACCCAATTAAAAGACTGGAGCTGCCGGGCAGTGGTGGCACACAGCTTTAAGCCTTTAATCCCAGCAATCAGCACTGGAGCAGAGACAGGCGGATCTCTGTGAGTTCGAGGCCAGCCTGGTCTATAAAATCTACTTCCAGGATAGACTCCAAGGCTACACAGACAGATAAACAAACAAATAAACAAAAAGGCTGGGGCTGAGAACAAACACTTAGAACCCATTGACTTAGCTGGCTGGTGTTCGCATGTGCTCTTTTTCTTTTCCTTTTGGCAGTGCTATGGATCAAATGCAATCCTGTGCACTTGGAAAGATAAGTCACAACCCCAGGTTTGCTTCAGAGTCTAGTAATCATAACTACAACTCCAAAGATGCTGTGTGACACATAAATGTAAATCTTAGAGGTCAGTTAAAAGCCCAGGAAGCCATTAAGTAAGCAAATTTAACCTAGCTTTAAATGAGTCATATAACTGATTACCTCCCAAATTTATCCTTTTTGTTGAAGTCTGCACCAGTATTCAACAGAAGGTTTAGGCACTCCAAATTTCTAATCAGGGAAAAAAAAAGTTTGAAAGTATAATTATCAGTGATTTTATAATAAAAATGGTAGGCTTAAATAAGCATAAATGAATATTTTTAAATGATAATTACATTTTATAAAGAATAAAACATTAAAATTTATTATATTTAGCACTTTAAAAAGTTATGTGCATATACTGGCACAAAGGAAATAAGTGAACTATATTTCTGTAGAAAAGGAAGATCACTTTGTAAACAATTCTAAGAGATTTGTAGGAAACCAACACTTATATTTAAATGTCTTAAATTCAAGGAGTTTAAAAATACTCAATTAACACAGAGCTAGTTCCAGGACAGGCTCCAAAGCCACAGAGAAACCCTGTCTCGAAAAACCAAAAAAAAAAAAAAAAAAAAAAATACTCAATTAAAATGAACTAAAAACAAACAACAAAAATTTTTTATACCCTTAAAGCACATAATAGTAAATTAAGCTCCCCCACTCTCCTATATTTTCATTGTTTATTTAGATAAACCTTAAAATTGTAGGACCTGCTTACATAATTTATTATTATAACTTAATTTTTATAAACCTGAACAACTTTGTATATTACAATGGAAACCATGCCAGTTGACTTCCATAGGCAAGTTACACACAGATTAGGTTTTAACTGAAATGTCCTCTGGTGACCTTAGAAGAAGAGGGGAGTAAGTCACATATGCTCTCAATTCATCTTTATAACTTAGACTTGCATGGTGGCAATCTTGGTTCAGCACATTTGTTCTTTGAAATAACAGGGAAATATTAAGGAATTATCATTAGAAATAAAATGCTCACAAAATGTCCTTTGGGATATTAAATGGCTTAACACAAATCTAACTGATCAGAAGCAGTAAGATAACAGAATGTTTGCAGAGACCAAGACCTCTGGTCATTCAATGGAACTAATTGACTAGCTTTCCCTACAGTGTTTCTTAAAACTTAACCCAAACAAGGAGGGTGTTGTGTGCTTATAATTCCAACACTTCAGAGGCTGAGGATGGAGACTTGGCTACATAGCAAGATTCTGTCTCAAAAATAGGGACACACACACACTCTAAACTAAAAATAATATAAATAAAATTTAGTCTAAAATATTCTAATCACATTTCTTCTGAGCCAAGACATAACTATATAATCAACATTTTTTTCTCTGATGATATAATTTTTAAAGTACTATTTACAGTGGAGTACAGTATTATTTAGAACACTAAACAATACTTTTAATATTTTGAATGTTCTCATCATTTCATGAACATCTTTATTTATATAGGGATTATTTTCTCTTTCTTTTGTAGGTTTGTTCTTTCTGACTTAACACTCATGACTTAGTTGAAATAAAGCCAACAGGCGATGGCGGGGGGAGGGAGTAACTTTTGCTGCCCTGGACTGTCTTTTGTTAAACTCCAGGTATGTTTCAGTTTCTATTATGGGGAGACTCAGAACTAATAAAGAGGAACAAAGAGATAGCCTTCATGACTGGTATCTGTCTCTCGAGATTTCTGGAATGAACCCAGATGCTCTTGGGATGCTAAGTGTATAATCTAATACTGTCTTCATAAAAGAAATAAAAATACTATTAACATACCCTCCAGCTGCAGCTGCATGTAGACAGGTCCTGCCAAAATCATCTGGGGTATCTATGTCAAATCCTGTAAGAATGAATACATATCTTCTCTCATATAATATCATAGATGTATTACTTTATATTAAGATAGTATTATCAAAAAATATATCACATTGTTCTTTTCAATCTTAAGCAAACTTATATATTCATTCATTTATTTAGCATATATTCTTAACAAGTACAAAAATATATAAAGAAAAAGACTAGTAATGTACAACATTACAAAAAAATTCTACTAAAAGTTTGGTAATTTTACAAGCGCTATCTATATTGCTTGTCTGAAAGGCTATATATGCCAGGAATGATAGCTCACACCTTCAGTCTCATAGTCTCAGTCACACAGAAGACTAAGGCAGGAGGATCTAAGGCAGGAGGATCACTACTCTGAGTCTTGACTAGCCTTGGCAACATGGTGTAAAACCTGTTACAAGCAAGCAAGCAAGCAAACCACTCTAATCTCTAAAAGGCTATAGGGAGCAATGGGGATAATAGTCAACAAGAAAAAGAAATAACAGACACAAACAGAACCCTTAAGATCATGAAATGCAAAATGCTAGTCATAAAAGATTTTGTTGGGTAATTCTATAGAAATTGTATGAGTGATAACTAATATACCACATTATGCTAATGGAATTTCTATTATAGGAATTAAAGATATTCCACAATGGATGAAATTTATGGTTTATACCCACATGAACATATGAATATTGAACTGTATACATTAAATAAGTGAATTTAGAAGTGTATTATACACAGATATCTCAATAAAGCATTTTAATCAGACATGATGGTACACACCTGTCATCTGAACACTTGGGAAGCACAAACAGGAGAATTGCAAATTCAAGGTCAGCCTGGGCTTTACACACTCTCCACTCATATTTCCCTCCCTTCCAAAATAAAAAGACATGTACTTTGTTCCATGTGGCTATTATTAATACTGAGAAGAGATTTTAATGTTCCTTTTCATGAAAGTGAAATGGACAGTTTCATATGAATACATGTTGATCCAGACTTAAATAAAACAACCACAATAATGAAGTTACTCAAATAAAAATGTATTGTACATACATCCCAACAAGCAGAGCCCCAAACCTCAGAATATCTGTCTCACTCTATAATATTTTCACTGAAACCTCATTAATTTATTTCAGTAAACATGAGTGTTAATGTTTAACATTCTTATATTCTGAGAAATAGAAAGTAATTTAAAAACAAATCCTATACAGTCAGTAATTTATTGCACTTAATAACAATCATAGTTTGCAGTAATACGGAAAAAAAATCCACGCCGACTACAGTTATAGCATTTTAAACTAAGTATTAACAATAAATTAATAATTTCACGAGCCTATAAGATTATGACTTTTAACTCTCAAAATGAAGACCCAAATCAATGAAACATGCCAAATTAAGGTATACTGCTTCTAGAACAAGTTAGATAGGGCAAGTTAAGAAACTACCATCACTAGATAGAAGCTGCTCTATAGACTTCACACCCCATGTCTCCAACTAACAAAGAGAATCAACTATAAGAATAAAGCATTTCTCAGAGCTGCTAACTGTGAAGGGTGAGAGAGAACGTGTGAGCAAGCACGCACAAACAAACTGGTCTGAAAAGGTTCCACTTACCTGAAGAAAGAAGTTTTCTGCAGCAGTCTGAAAAACCACTTAAGGCTGCCAAATGGAGTGGGAACATTCCATGTATACCACGCCTTAAATTAATAGACAGAAACTTCATTGAACACATGAAAATACAATAATATAAATATATTTATTATAAAAATATTTACTTAAGTAAAAATTAGGTGAAAAGAAATCTCTTAATACTTTGGAGAAAGTCTGGCCAGTCATTGAAAAGTGGTAAAACTAACTACCCAGCTATATTTTCCCAAAGCTTATCTTTCTAACCTTAGTACTAGGACAATAATAGACTATTTTATTTTTTGGTTTTGCAAGACAGGGTTTCTCTGTATAGGCCTGACTGTCCTCGAACTCACAGAGATCTGCCTGCCTCTCTCTCCCAAGTGCTGGGATTAAAGGTGTGTAACAGCACCAATCACCAAGACTCATGGTGTATTTATGAGGTCTATATTCTAATGTCAAATGCTTAGCAGCACCTTTGGGTTATGTTATTGATACTTTTCTCCCCAACGAAAATATTTCCAGATATTTGCTCATGAAGCAAAACTTCTTCTCCACCTCACTTCACAATTTAAAATCATTTCTGCAAGGTGCTGGGCTCAAGAATGTTCATCTCAGTCATTTTATAATAGTAAAAATTTGAAAGCAACTTGATTGCAAGTAAGGAGAATATTGTATGTATCCTTATACAATAAAATTAAATCCTGTAAAGTAAACCCAAGTTGTATAAACAGATCTGAAAAACCTAAAGTCTCTATATATCAGCAAACACGTATATTTTAAATCGAAAAAAATGTACACAGCATATCATCTATAATACATAAAAAGTTTACAATTTGTTTATTAATACATATAAATGACATAAAAATTAGAAATACCAATATAATTATGGTGTTGACTTTCACAGTATATAAAACCATGTATATTTTAAAAATGTACAGGGCAATTTAAATAGGATGGGGCTGGGGGACAGGGACCCCTTTGTATCAGCAACTAGGGACTCCCTGGGCTCTGCACAGCACAGTCTGAAATCACTGTCTATAGATGGTCCAAGAAAAGCATTTGGTATGCACAATTTTTATAACTTCTAGATTGAAAAGTAAAGGGATCATAAAAGTTAAGTTTCTTATCAAAACCATGTATTATTTATGCTGGAGAAAAAATGAACAGAAATATAAAAATATGCCACACTGGCTACTCAAAATTATATATAAAACATATAAGATATACCAGTGTGAGGATAAAAGGTAAGAAGAAAGCAAACAAAGAAGCCAATGACTACACTGTTGAAGATAAAACGCACACTCCCACTTGAAATCTCTACAAAACTGTACACTTGCTTCTGTGCTTCCCCAGACAGCAATTACCAGCTCTGTAAGTACTGCTTACTTTGCAGTGTCAGCACCACTTGTAATAAGAGTGTTGATTAGCAGCTCGTGGCCATACCGGGCTGCTATATGCAAAGGGGTGTTTCCATTCTTATCTTCACAGTCAATTACAGCTCCTATGATAAAGGACATAGTGTCAGACACTAGATTATATAGAGATTGGTCAACACTGTGAAATGCAACATAATAAATTGATGCTTAAGTATAAACTAATGGATATAGCAATTCTAATTAATTTCATTTAAAGCATATTTACTTGGGGTTATCAACTGCAAATTTAAAACAGTTTTGTAAATTGAGAATAGGACTTAAACATATTTTAAACTAGTAGAAAGAGTTCTAGGGTGCAATGAGTCTAAACATTCTGCTTTAGAGCAGTACTTAAGAGCTATCCCATGTTTCATAAAGTCGACTGCTCATACACAGTACTCTACAAATCTTTGGGTCAGGGATCTATTATTATTGTTGCTGTTGATGTTATCATCATCATGATCACCGTTATTGTTATTTCCCCTTGCAGAACTCTAGGAACTAAAAACAAAGGGGTTCTTGAGATGGCTCAGTGGGCCAAATGCCTGCTATTAAACATGAGTAACAGAATTCATGTAAAGTTGGGTATGGTAGCACCCATCTGTAAGTCAAACGCCCAAATGATGAGTTAGGAGGTGGGAATAAAAGAATCCCCGGAAGGGAAGCCCATGCATGAGACAGCAGTCTGCAGCTAACATCATAAAATTCTATCTTAAACAAGGTAGAAGGGAAGGATTAACATCTGTAGCTGTCCTCTGATCCCTACATGTCCACTATAGCATCTGTATGCCTTTCTTTCACTCTCTTTCTCAATCACATTAACCAATATATACACATAAAAGATTGTGTTGTTTTTCCGTTTTGTTTTTTTTTTCAAGACAGGGCTTCTCTGTGTAGCTTCGGAGTCCATCCTGGAACTTAATCTGTAGTCTGGGCTGGCCTCAAACTCACAGAAATCTGCCTGTCTCTTCTTCCCGAGTGCTGGGATTAAAAGTGTACATCACCAAAACCCAACAGAACTTTTTTTTTTTTAAATGCCAACAAGCGGCTGGAGAAATGGCTAATTGGTTAAGAGTATAGGATAGTCTTCCCAAAGACCTGGGTTCACTTCCCAGCAGCAATATCAAAGTTTACAACTGTCTGTAATGAGAGTCCCAGGGAACCTGACCCCTTCTTCTGGTCACCATGTGCATCACATGCATGTGGTGCAGAGACAGACATCCAGGCAAATATTCATGTACATAAAATAAAAAGAAACAAAATCTTAGAGATCAATAAAACCTTTAATAAAAATTGTATATTAAGAACTATTAACAAACACTCCTTTAGAACATGGTCTAAGAAACAGATTTACATTAATAGCCATAAAAAATACTAAAAAGTTTAATTTACCTAGAAATAATTCAAACATAAGAGAATAAAGTGCAGAGATTAAACTAAAACCTTAAAATGAGTTCATTTCAAAGCATTCAAACAGGAAAAAATAAAACAAAGCACATATTAAAAATATACACAAAAAGGCGGTTTTCCAATTAGCAATAATGAAAAAGAAAAAGGTCGACCCTAATTGCTATAGAAATAGAATTCATAGCTGGGCAAGGTGGTGTTACAGGGTAAGAGGATTATGAATTCAAGGTTGCCAAAACTACGCAGGGAGACTTCTCCCTTCCTATCTACTCAAAAGAGAAGAAATAAAATTAATAATTCAGAAGAATAGAAGTAACTATGAATGATATATATTCATGGTATTTTAGCCTCTACTGATTTTTAAGAGATTTAAAATAAAATTTTAACAGTATATACACTGCTATGGCAATTCCACAGTGCCATTCGCTATGTAAATTAAAAATAAAAACCAAAAAACTACATTGAAGAAATAAAAGAAACAAACAGAAATACTTTTTACCACTCTGGATAATGGTTTGTGATCTGGAGAATCTACCGTGGAGAGCAGTCATGTGTAGTGGGGTTTTCCCATCTTTACTCTGAAATAATAACAAAAAATTGTTTACTATGCTGTACCAGGATATGCATTCTTCAGTTGTACTTTAGATACCTTCTTATATAAATTTTATAAATGTTACTCAAGAATTACATTTTCCAGAGGTTAAACCACCTTTTCAAAGTATGAATTGAATTGGCTTTTTCATTTTAATGTAAATCAAATAAAAAACACACAAAACTCCCATGATTACTATTTATACAAATCTTGTATGGCACTGTAGAGTATAATCTTAGCATTCCCATTTCTTCAGGTCAGAAAATTAAAACACAGGATATTAAATGATTCAACTAAGTGCACCATAACCTCAAGTGTGGTAGAGTCACAATGGGCTTCCCAAGTTTAACATTCAAACTTTCACCTTGCACCAATGCTTTCCTTTAATGAAACCCAGAACCCTCTCATCTTTAGTCTGTTGTAATACGAGCGGTGGGCTACGTTCCTGGCACCAGGCCGCTAGCACGGCTAGTTTATACCCGAAATAATTACACGGAAACTGTATTCTTTTAAACACTGCCTGGCCCATTAGTTCCAGCCTCTTATAGGCTAGCTCTTACATATTGATCTAACCCATTTCTAATATTCTGTGTAGCACCACGAGCTGGCTTACCAGCAAAGATCTTAACCTGCGTCTGTCTGGAGCAGGAGAATCATGGCGACTGACCTGACTCAGCTTCTTTCTCCCAGCATTCTGCTCTGTTTACTCCACCCACCTAAGGGTTGGCCTATCAAATGGGCCTAGGCAGTTTCTTTATTAATTAACCAATGAAAGCAACAGATCAGAAAGAAATCACTCCCACATCATTAGTCACTATTAGTCATTTAAAAAATCCAATGTCTTAATTTGTTTATAATTACTTGTAATCAATATTGTTAGCTATTTTTTGAACTGTTTAAGATAATCAGGTTGGCTGGCTGTGCATTTCTATTTTAGAAGAATTTCTAATTTAGAAGAAATTCAAAATGAGAAAAACAATGTCTGACTGATGTAATATTTTCTTCCTAGTTAAAATCTTGTGGTGAGTTAAACTATACAAAGGAAAGAACCTGTTTTGCACTCTAATCCTTTATTACCTACCATGCAGTATGCCTTCTATACATATACTGTAACAAATGCTCCAAGTTTATATTAACTCTGTAAAACCTTTTCTGCTATTTGGACACAGTTATCAAAGTGTTTGATTGTATAATTTTGCTACCTTGTTTTGGAAGAGGAATTTTATGTTACCTAAAATTCACTACATATCCCAGAATGTTTTTAAACATTCCTTCCATCTCAGCCTCCCAAGAGCTTGGATTATAGGAATGCACTACAATGCCCAGCTTATTTTGTTAATTTTATGATTTTTTTTGAAGCATAAACCATCTAGTAACTTTGAGGGATTTCTAATAATCTGGAAGCACTGGAAGAAAGGATGAGAAAGTATGTACACATGGAGACTCCAGAACCACAGCAACATCAATAAATCTTAGCTCTGACTCTCATAACAAGAACTGGGACAAGTTCCCTAACTTTCTTGAGTCTTTATTTCCTCACCTGAAAATGAGGATAATATTATCTATATCTTAGGTATGCTGCACAGTCAAAATATAACAACCTCTGTAAACCACTTACATATCATACGTATAACTTGTTATTTTATTCCTTGACAAAAAGGCACAAAGCTATTTCACAGAAGCATTCTGGTTTCATGTTTTCAAAAATGTTCACTATGTGGCAAATTTCAACTCAGTGTTGATATTTTACAGCCATTTTTTTTTTGGAGACAAAAAAAACAAAGAAAATAATAATGTATAATGTAAACAGCATTCATAATACAGTTAAATTAGAAAGATATGACTTCAGATAACATTTTTAAGTATTAAAAACATATTTTAGGTAAAACTTGAAATAGTCCTTATATGCCAGTCATTTAATCCTCACAACCCTATGATAAAGATACTATTATTTTCAGGCCAGTGAGTTGGCCTACTGGGAAAACAACCTTCCTGCCAAGTCTGATGAGTTGAGTTTGCTCTCTGGACACGTATGAGGGAAGGAGAGAACCTAATCCTGCAAGTTGTCCTTTAACCTCCACATGCAGGAACGCACATGTACATACCTTAAGTGCATACATGTAACAAAATTTATATAAAAATATAAAATTATTTGTTTTATAAGTGAGGAAAGATACAGTCTAAGATTAAAGAATTCCATTTTGTCTTCTAGCTAACAAGATAATAAGCTTATACAAAACATTAACTAGAATATTTTTACTTTCTACATACTGATTATAGAAAGTATTATAAATATACAAGGAAAAAGAGATTAAGATTAGCAGTTGAAAAATACAGCTTAATAATAGTAAGAGAGCACATTTATTTCTCTCTAAATTAGAGAAAAACATGGAGATTCTTTTAGTGTAGGACGAATAATAAAAACGCAGAGCCATATATTGTGGTTCAACCTGAAGATCAGAAAAGCAAAGCAGTCAATAACTAGAGAGACCTTTTACCTATACCCAATCTTCAGACCAAAAGGGCAAGATCCTATTTTCCAAAACCCTCAAACTCTACACTCCAGTGAGTTCCTGTCTCTTCCCCTTTATATTTCTCTCTCTGCCCAGCCATATGACTCCTATCTTCACCTCCCTAGTGCAGGGATTAAAAGTATGTGACTCCCATACACTGAGATTAAAGATGTGAACCACCATCACCTGGATCTGTTTCTGGATAGATCTTGTGTAGTCCACGGTGGCCTTAAACTCACAGAGATCCACCTGCCTTTGTCTCCTGAGTCCTGGGATTAAAGGTGTGTGCTACCACTTCCTGACTTGTATGGCTGACTATGGTGGATGCTTTGCCCTCTGATCTTTAGGCAAGGTTTATTTATTAAGACACAAATAATATACCAATGTATTTCTCCTTTTTGTCTAAAATAAAAAGGCTCTAACTAATATAAGAAAAACTATGCACAATAAGTAATATATACATAATATATATAAGGCAATAAATACATCAACAATGTCTAGTCCATTTGCATTTGACAAATTCAGGGGAAATACTACATTATCTATGCCATCTTGGTGAGTCCAAAGTCTTGTACCTAATTTACTTTCTATCTTAATTTGCTTTCTGCATCTGGTAAACAAGAAAAACTGTAACTATCTAGTCTTTAACTCCCTCAGAGACCCAAGAAATAAATATTTACTGAGTAAGCAGATTAATATACAAAACAACTATTTCTGCATATTGTAAATCGGCAATTATGTTGAGAGGTTCTTTAAAATCCCTTAGAATCACATGTAATTCTGACTTTTGTAAGGGCTTTGATCCATTTACTTAAATTTTCTGATTTATAACTTGCCTTTCCTGATTTATTTGCATCGGTATAGAATGTAGAGGTTCTAGTTATTGGTGTGTCCAGAATGTGACGAAGGATCCAGTTAGTTCTCTTTATAAGTTGAATTCTCTTGCTTTTTAGGACAGTTGTTAATCTCTCCCCAAAAATTACTACAAGCTCTTTGTCAGGGTTTACTTTCTTCCCACAATTTGTCAATTTCATCATTATTAAAAGGTGCTATCATTTCTGCTGAGTTCATGCCTGCTAATTGACAAAGTATCAACTTTCGTTTTAGAATTAGCTCAGAGACCTTTTCCTCATAAGTTGTTAACTTTTTATTCAGTTTATGTGGTGAAAAGATCTATTCTAAGAGAGTATTGTCTCTCTGCATTAAAATTCCTGTAGGGAACTATTTGGAGGGTAATAAGACCAGAATGCAGTTAAGATTTGAATCCACAGGATCCACATGTGACTTCTGTAATTTTTCTTCAATCAAAGCCAATTTTCTCTCAGCTTCAGCTGATAATTCCCTGGACTATTTAAGTCCTTGTCGCCATCTAAGCTTTTGTTTAAATTAATCAGTTTATCATGTTTTATTCCAATAGTGCAACGTAGATGGGAAATGCCTCCTAGCATTCTTTGGAAGTAATTAAGAATCTGCAATTGATCTCTCCTAATTTGTACCTTTTGAGGTCTAATTTTGTAAACCTATCTTATAGCCTAAATAGAATCTCTTCTATGAATTTTTTTTCAGGAGCAATTTGTATTCACTAAAAAAAGCAAAATTTTTTTACTTCTTCAAACATTCTTTCTAAAGTATCTACATTGGACTTACATGGTAAAATGTTATTCATGTAAAGGTAAACTATAAATTCAGGAAATTGCTAACATCATTTCCAATAGCTGAATTACAAAATATTGTCACAGGGTAGGGCTAGTTAAGATTCTCTGTGAGAGAATCTTCCGTTGATATTTCTTAACAAGCTGAGAATTATCTCTGTCTTTTTCTTGTAAAGGTATAGTGAAGCAGTCTTTTAAATCAACAACTATAAGAATGGCCATCCATAAGCAGCAGAGAAAGAAATGAAATGCCAGACTGTAGAAAACCCACTGGCTGAATCGCCTTATTAACAGTTCTTAGATCTGTTACCATTCTCCATTTTCCAGATTCGTTTAAAAAACATATACAAGAGAATTCCAAGGGCTGGTTGATTCTTCATTATGCTGAGCATTTAGTTGCTCCTGTACCGGCTGTTCTACAGCCTGCAGTTTCTCTGTTGTTAAAGGCCATTGCTTAACCCATATAGGTTTGTCTGTCAACCACTTTAAAGGTAGGGCTGTTGGTGCCTTTGAATGGTCAGCAGCTGTTGCGCCCTGTTCTTGTACAACCTGAATGGCTGGTCACTGATCTTTACAATATCTTGTAATATTTTCCCCAGAAACATATAGTTTGTTTCTAAGATTGGGGGAATGGTCATTTGAATACTTCATTGCTGTAACAAATGACATCCCTACAAATTCATTTCTATGTTAGCCATATATGGTTTTAATATTTCTCTCTGTTCTTCTGGCCCTATACAGTCAACCTGTCTTGCGTTCTGCTTTATGTGACATAAAGTTTCGATTCCCAAAAACTGAACATTTATATCCTCAAAAGGCCAATTTAGATGCCAAGATTCTGATGAAATTATTGTTATATCCACATTTGTGTTTCACAGACCTTCAATGACAATGTCAGTTATTTGTATTTTTATTTTGGTCTTTGTTCATTTATAGAAGTTTGCCACTGGGCGGTGGTGGCGCACGCCTTTAATCCCAGCACTTGGGAGGCAGAGGCAGGCGGATCTCTGTGAGTTCTAGGCCAGCCTGGTCTACAAGAGCTAGTTCCAAGACAGGCACCAAAGCTACAGAGAAACCTTGTCTCGAAAAAACAAAAAACAAAAACAACAAAAATAACAAAAAGTTTGCCAAAATACCCACTTTATGGATTTTCCTGATTTTTAAATTTTCTCTTCTATACCTGTTCTATTATCCAAAGTAGTATGGTTTATTACAATAGGCATTAGGTTCTTTAATTACTCTGGGAAGGAGCTTCCTCTATGATGACAGGAAACAACTGAACCGGATTTGGTACAGGGGACTGAAAGACAGCCCTCATAAAGTTTCCCAATGGCAAAGGATTACCACGAATATGCCTGTTGACCCTTGTTGTCATATCCCTTTTTGTCATTAGTTCAATGCCTGCCTTTGCCACACCATCCCCATAATTCAGAACGGGGAGGCTTTCTGAATGGATCATGCTTGGACAAAAACATTGTTTCTAGGAATGCCCTGTTTACAATCCCTTTTAATGTGACCTTGTCTGTCACAATTTAAACACTTGAAATTTCGGTTTTTCTTCCAAACCTCTGGAAATCACCTCTCCGGTATCATCATGGTCAAAAGATTAAATATTAAGTGTATCTTGGATCCATTCCTCCAAAGGTGCAGACCTTGCCTTTAATGGCATAATTAATCTTTTGCATTGAGAATTAGCATTTTCAAAAGCCAGAGGTTCAATTACTAATTGTCTAGCTTCTGAATTGGGTATCATTCTGTTTACTACTGATATCAGTATCTGTAATAAATCCACAAAGGTTTCCTTTGGGCCCTGTATGACTTTAGTAAATGATTCATAAACACATCACAGAGACCTAAAAAAACAAACAAACCTAGATTTACACGGAGAAACTCTTGTTACGAAAAACCAACATAACAAAACTAAATTTGATCTTTGCCTCTGAGTTCCATTAAGATAAACTAAAAGATTTTATCTTTGGGGAAAAAAAACAATTCTCCTTACAACAGAAATTGTTATTTTTCTGGGCTTGGTAAGAATTCAAAATAAAATGATCACCTGGGTGGTGGTGAACGCCTTTAAACTCAGCACTCCCAGAGGCAGGATGGTCTGAAGTGTCAAGGTCAGCCTGTTCTACACAGCAAGCTCTAGGCCAGTCAGATAATACATTGAGACCTTTTCTCAAACAAAACAATGAAAACCTGAAAACTTTCATATCCATTTTATTTAAACTATTTAAAGAATGTTACTAAGTGACTTGTGCCAGAGGATATTATCATTTAATACAGCAGATGGCAATTAATATTCAGGTGTTAGTAGTTTACCAGAAGTTCAGTTTTAGCAAGGCTTATGAAAATATAGCCTTTTACTTATGCTGTGCCTTCTTATTGTTGCTGCTACATGCTCTTCTCTGGTATCTGATATGATGTATTTATATGTGGGGAGTCCTCACTACACGTATTATAGTGTGTTTATCTCATGATTACATCTCTAGCTACTAGGCATTTTTTATCTGTGGACTGTCAAGAAGGTAACTCCTCCTTAGCTGCATTGTTTAGTGGATATTTATAATGTTAGCTTATACAGAGTTTTGATTAATAAAAATGAATACAAAGAAAGAAATACTACCCAAGTCAGGGGTTATAAATTCCCACTAAGAGCTGTCATGTACTACAGCTTAGCTTGACATTAAGGAAACAGCTGGGGACATGAATCTGGGACCTCCAAGGGAGTAGGCAAAAACCAAAGACCTCTGCAGGTCCAGGGCACTAATCAGGAACCCCCAAAGGAGTAGGCCCGAGCCGGGACTCTGCCAGAGCAGGCCCAAGGCAGTAACTTCAACAGAAAGAGCCACAAGCAAACCATCTCGGTGGGAGAAAGCCCTAAGGAGCCTCAGTATTGTACAGCAAACCTCAAGACCATTGAGAGACCTCCAGGAACATGGAGTGACCAATGGGGTGACTGGAACCATGGCCCTGACTGTACCACCAGGAGCAACCATCAGAGCCTTGGATTTACTGGCACCTATAAGATTGATCACCAGAGTCACAAACAGCCCCAAATATACCATTCAGAGGAAAAAATGGATAGACAAGGTAAGAACACATACAATACCACAAAGAGGAACACAACACCAGTAAAAACTAGTGACCTACAATAGCAAGACTTGAACAACCAAATACAGATGAAGCCGAAGAAAATGACCTAACAAATAACTTTAGGAGAATATTTGAGGCCCTTAAAGAGGAAATAAAAAATTCCCACAAAGAAATAGAGGGTGAGACAAACAAAAATGGAAGACATCAACAAATCCCTTAAAGAAGACATCAACAAACCACTTAAAGAAAGCCAAGAAAAAGCAATCAAACATGAGAGAAACTATTCAAGACTTGAAAACTAAAATAGAGACAATAAAGAAAACACAAGCAAAGGGAATTATAGAAACAAAAATCATGAGAAAATGACCAGGAACCACAAATGCAAACATAAACTGCAGAATACAAGAGATGGAAGAGAAAATCTCAAGCGCTGAAGATATAATAGAGGAAATAGACTCATCAGTCAAAGAAAACATTAAATCTAACAAAAGCTTAACACAAACTATCCAGGAAATATGGAACACCATGAAAAGACCAAACATAAGAATAATAGGTATAGAAAAATGAGAAGTTCAACTCGAAATCACAGAAAATATATTTAACAAAATCACAGAGAAATGTTTCCCAAACTAAAGAAACATATGCTTATGAAGATACAAGAAGCATACAGAACACCAAATAGACTGGATCCAAAAAAAAGTTCCCTCACTACATAATACACAAAACACTAAACATACAGAATAAAGAGTACTGAGAGCTGAAAAAAAAAAAGGTCAAGTAACATAAAGGCAGACATATAAGAATTACACCTGACTTCTCAATGGAAACAATGAAAGCCAGAAGGTTCTGGTCAACTGTTATGCAGACATTCAGAGACCATGGCTGACAGCCTAGAATACTATACCCAGTAAAACTTTCAATCACCAGAGAAGGACAAAACAAGATATTCCATGACAGAACCAGATTTAACCAATACATAACCACAAGCCCAGCCCTACACAAAGTATAAGAAGGAAAACTCCAACCCAAGGAGGTTGGCTACATCAACAAAAAAACAAATAATAGATGATCTCACAGCAGCAAATCCCAAAAAGGGAAAAACACACAAAATAACATCACCAACAACAAAAACTAAATTAACAGGAGATAGGAATCAATTGTCATTAATATCCCTTAATATAAATGGACTCAAATCACCTATATAAAAAGACACAGACTAACAGATTGCATAAACAGAATCCATCGTTCTGCTGCATACAAGAAACACACTTCAACCTCAAAGACTGATACCACCTCAGAGTAAAGGGATGGGAAAAAAAAATCTAATCCAATGGACCTAAGAAACAAGCTGGTGTAATTATTCTAATATCTAATCAAACAGACTTCAAACTAAAATCAATCAAAAGAGATAAAAAAGGACATTTAATATTAGTCACAGGAAATATACATCAAGAGGAAATCTCAACACTGAACATCTATGCTCTAAATACAAGGGCACCATCATATGTAAAAGAAACACTTGTAAAGTTTAAATCACACATTAAACCCCACACACTAATCGTGGGAGACTTGAACACTCCCCTCTCACCACTGGACAGGTCTGTCAGACAGAAAATAAACAGAGAAATGAGAGAACTAACAGATGTTATGACTCAAATGGACTTAACAGACATTTACAAAACATTCCTTCCAAACATAAAAGAATATACCTTCTTCTCAGCATCTCATGGAACACTCTCAAAAATTGATCACATACTTGATAACAAACCTCAATAAAAAAAATTAAAAAAAAACAAAAAAATTGGAATAACCCCATGTATCTTATCAGATCACCATGGTTTAAAACTAGAAGTCAACAGCAATACTAATTCCAGAAAGCCCACAAACACATGGAAATTAAACAATGCTCACCTGAGTCATCAATGGGTCAAGGAAAAATAAAGAGAGAAATTAAAGGCTTCCTAAAATTCAATGAAAATGACCACACAACATACCCAAATTAATGGGACACAAAGAAAGCAATGTTAAGAGGAGAGTTCATAGCACTAAATGCCTATATAAAAAAAGCTGGAAAAATCTCACACTAGTGAATTAACAGAACATTTGATAACTTTAGAAGAAAAAAAAAGCAAACTCACCCAGGAGAACTAGATGGCAGGAAATGAAATTGAGAGGTGAAATCAACAAAATAGAAATGAAGAAAACAATACAAATAATCAATGAGACAAAGAGTTGGCTCTTTGAGAAAAATCAAAATAGACAAACCTTCATCCAAATTAACCAAATGGAAGAGAATATCCAAATTAACAAAATCAGAAATGAAAAGGGGGACATAACAACAGGCATGAAGGAAATACAGAGAATCATCAGGTCATATTCAAAAACCTATACTCAACAGAATTGGAAAGCTTAAAAGAAATGGACAACTTTCTGGATAAATATCAATTACCAAAATTAAATCAAGACATGAGAAGCAAATTAAATAGATCTATAACTGCTAAAGAAATAGAAATAGTTATCAAAAGTCTCCCAACCAAAAAAAGCACAGGACCAGATGGTTTCAGCTCAGAATTCTACAAGATTTTCAGAGAAGAACTAATACCAGTACTACTCAAATTGTTTCTCACAATAGAAACAAAAGGAACATTGCCAAACTCTTTTTATGATGCTACAATTACCCTGATACTGAAACCACATAAAGATATTACTAAGAAAGAAAATTACAGACCAATCTCACTCTTGAACTCTGCAGCAAAAAACATCAATAAAATACTGGCAAATCCAATCCAAGAACACATCAAAACCACCATTCACCATGATCAAGTCAGTGTCATCCCAGAGATGTAGAGATGGTTCAACAACTGAAAATCTCTCAAACTACGTGATCATCTCATTAGATGCTGAAAAAGCTTTCAACAAAATACAGCATCCTTTCATGATAAACGTCTTGGAGAGAAAGGAAATACAAGGAACAAACCTAAACATAATAAAAACAATATACAGCAATCAAACAACCAACATCCAACTAAATGAAGAGAAACTCAAAGCGATCCCACTGAAATCAGGAACAAGACAAGGTTGTCAACTCTCTCCATATCTATTCAATATAGTTCTTGAGGTCCTAGAGCAATAAGACAAGAGGAGATTAAGGGGATACAAATTGGAAAAGAACAAGTCAAACTGTCACTATTTGCTGATGATATGATAGTTTACAAAAGCGACCCCAAAAATTCTACCAAGGAGCTTCCACAACTCATAAACACTTTTAGTAATGTAGCAGGAAACAAGATTAATTCAAAAAAATCAGTAGCCCTCCTTTATATAGATGATAAATGGGCTGAAAAAGAAACCAGAGAAACATCACCCTTCACAATAGCCACAAACAGCATAAAATCTTTGAGTAACTCTAAACAAGTGAAAGCCATATGACAAAAATTTTCAATCTTTGAAGAAAGAAATTGAAGAAGACACCAGAAAATGGAAAGATCTTCCATGCTCTTGAGTAGGCAGAATTAACACAATAAAAATAGCAATCTTACCAAAAGTAATCTACAGATTTAATGCAATGCCCATCAAATCCTAGCAAAATTCTTCACACACCTCGAATGAATAGTACTCTACTTCATATGGAAAAGCAAAAAACTCAGGATAGCCAAAACAATCCTGTAAAATGAAAGAACTTCTAGAAGTATCACAATCCCTGACTTAAAATTCTATTACCGAGCTACAGTACTGAAAACAGCCTGGTATTGGCATAGAAACAGATAGGAGGACCAATAGAACCAAACTGAAGACCCAGATATCAATCTACACATCTTTGGACACCTGATTTTTGACAAAGAAGCTAAAATTATAAAATGGAAAAAAGAAGGCATATTTAACAAATGGTGCTGGCATAACTGGATATCAACATGTAGAATAATCAAAATAGATCCATATCTAGCACCGTGCACAATACTCAAGTCCAAATGGATCAAAGACCTCAACATAAAGCCATCCATACTTAACCTCATAGAAAAGAAAATGGGGAATACACTTGAACGCATTGGCACAGAAGACCAATTCCTAAATATAACCCCAGCAGCACAGACACTGAGAGAAAAAATTAATAAATGGGACCTCCTGAAACTGAAAAGCTTCTGTAAAGCAAAGGACCTGGTCAATGACACAAAACGACAGCCTACAGAATGGGAAAAGATCTTCACTAACCCCACATCAGACAGAGGTCTAATCTCCAAAATATACAAAGAACTCAAGAAATTGGACACCAAAAGATCACATAATCCAATATAAAAAGGGAGTACATACCTAAACAGAGAACTCTCAACAGAGGAATCTAAAATGGCTGAAAGACATTTAAGGAAATCCTCAACATCCTTAGTCATCAGAAAAATGCAAATCAAAACAACTTTTTTTTTTAAAGATTTATTTATTTATTATGTATACAGTATTCTCAGTATTCTGTCTATAGGCCAGAAGAGGGCGCCAGATCTCATTACAGATGGTTGTGAGCCACCATGTGGTTGCTGGGAATTGAACTCAGGACCTTTGGAAGAGCAGGCAGTGCTCTTAACCGCTGAGCCATCTCTCCAGCCCTCAAAACAACTCTTGAGATTCCATCTTACACCTGAAAGAATGGCCAAGATCAAAAACATTGATGACAACTTATGCTGGAGAGGTTGTGGGTAAAGGGAACATTTCTGCATTGCTGGTAGGAATGCAAGCTGGTACAGCCTCTTTGCATGTCAGTGTGGTGATTTCTCAGAAAATTAGGAAACAACTTTCCTCAAGACCCAGAAATACCACTTTTGGGTATATATCCAAAGGATGCTCAATTGTGCCACAGGGACATGTGTTCATCTATGTTCATAGCAGCTTTGTTTGTCATACCAGAACCTGGAAATATCCTAAATGCCCCTCAACTGAAGAATGATTAAGGAAAATGTGGTACATTTACACAATGGAGTACTACACAGCAGAAAAAATAACGACATCTTGAATTTTGCAGGAATATGGATGGAGTTGGAAAACATTATTTTGAGTGAGGTAACCCAGACACAGAAAGACAATTATCACATGTACTCACTCATAGGTGGTTTTTAAACATAAAGCAAAGAAAGCTAGCCTGCAAACCACAATCCCAGAGAACTTAGACAACAATGAGGATACTAAAAAAGACTTATAGTCTAATCTACATGGAAAGTAGAAAGTAGAAAAAGACAAGATCTCCTGAGTAAATTGGGAGCATGGAGACCTTGGGGGAGGGCTTAAAGGGGGAGGAAAGAGGGAGGGAGGGGAGTAGAGAAAAATGTAGAGCTCAATAAATATCAATAAACAAAATTGGAAAAAAAAAAGTAAAGACAGAGCTAAAATGAGAGATAGAATTGAGAAAGCAGAGAACATCCCAAGAGAAGGCAACGTGTGAGAATAAGAAGGAATCCAAGAGAACAGGTGTGAATGTGTCATTTTTTTCTAAGAAAAAAAAATCCCTTGGAAAGAAAAAGGTTTTAACATCATAATGCAGTGAATTTTTCCTTTTAACCCTGCCTATAGCCAGAAGCTGGTTCTTCTTAGGCTGTCATAGACTTGAGGATTGAAAACATACATATACATGCATACATGTATGTTTTCTTTTCAACTAAGACAGTATATTGCTATATACCCCACAGTGGCCTCAAAATCACCATCCCTTAGCTCCCAAGTGTTATGATTTATAGTGTGCATGGAAGCCAAAGAACAACATATGGTTGTTCCTCAAGCACCACCCACTTTGTTTTTTAAGGGAGGGTTTATCATTGGCCTAGAGTCCCCAGGCCTGCTAGCTGAGTATTTTTACAGTCCCTAGAGGTCAATTCTTTAAAAAGATAGCCTAGAGGCTTGAGAGATGGCTCAGCAACTAAGCGCTCCGGTGGTCCCAGTTTGACTCCCAGCAACCACATGGTGACTCACAATTGTAATTCCAGTTCCAGGGGATCTGACTCCCACTCCTGGCCTCCATGAGTACAAGGCGTATATGCAAACAAAATATCCATATACATAAAATAGTAAGATAATTAAAAGAAATTAAAAAGGACAGCTTAGCCTGAAGCGTAATAGAGGCTCTTAAGTGATACTTTCTGGTCTTCCTTCCTTGAGTGTGAAGTAAATAAAATTGTCTCAGTTGAAAGAGAAGAGAATGAACTAACTCCCACTAGACTCAATGGTGCTTCACTTCTCTTGTGTAGGTTAATATTCTCAGTTAGGAAAGGCAGTGTTCATGTACATCCATGTTCAGAAGGAGCTAAAATTCTCCATAAACATTATTTTTAAGCTTATAAATTTCTACAAGATTCAAATTTGATTGATTGTGGTTTTCTTCATAACACAAGATAGGGTTTATCAGGTACTTTAAGTGATAAACTGATGAATGAATACAGGAAGAAACAGTGAAAAGACATCTTTAACAATGTAAAACAATTATATACTATGAAATAATAATGCTTGAAATATTGGTTACTGATGTTTCTCACAGAATTACACAATGAAAATAAATTTATTTTGAGTCCTGAATTTTAACGTATTTCTAAAATGCTTACTCCTGAAAGCAATTATGAACAAATAGCCAAACGACTATTCTTTATGTGTAAAAAGATAACATTTTCATCCTAACACTATGAAAAATTTTATAATAGAAATTTCAGAAATGAGAACAATTTCAAAACAGTACTACAGCATGAATATCCACATACATATCTGAATTCTATTACCAACATTTAACTCCGTGTTTTTAATCACATTATCGATACAATTATTTGATGCTTTAGCGTTAGTCACAGCTGTCATCACAATGTGACAATCAGGGTGTATCATTCAATATTCAACACCTTCTAACACGAAGTTATTGTTTCCTTCTAACAGGAAGCTGACACATTACGAAGCGCGCTAGTCTTAAGAACCCTGGTGCTATTCCACAAGTGCGTATCTACATTACACAATGCCTTCCAAGAACAAAGTAGCACTGTTACCCTGTAAGGTCTCCTCATGCCCCTTGCCAGGCGATCCTTCCTTCCCATGGGCAACAACTGATCTGTTATATTCCCTCTGACTATAAATTCTGGAACTCCAAATAAGCAGAATTCCATCTGTTCTAGAATCTTGCATAGATGGAAAATGTATTAAATTCTTTATCTGATTCAGCATAGTATTTTAGAGATTTATCCATGTTCTTTTATTGGAGGGGGTAGTAGTAGAGACAGGGTCTCACTGTATAATTCTGCTTGCCTCAACTCAGAGATCCACCTAACCTCTACCTCCAGAGACCTGGATTAAAGGTGTGCGCCACCATGTCTGGCCTTATTCATGTTCTTAAGTTTACCAGAATGTCTTTTTAATTCTGGTCTGTGTTATGAATATTGTTTTAGACAGTTAACTAAGTACCAAAAGTGTGGATTCTAATTTTCTTTCATACCTTCATATTGACATCGGCCCCATTGGTAACCAGGAGTTCTAAACACAGTGCTCCATGTGTTGATGCAGCAGCAAAGTGCAAAGGTGTGAAACCTTTTTCATTCTTCTGATTTACATTAGCACCACAGTCTATGAGCTCGTTCACAACAACATCTTGTCCATTATAACAGGCTACATGAAGAGGTGTGTTTCCATAGGCATTTGGTTCGTTCATCTATAGGAAAAAATGTGAATGTTAAGTAGTTCTCTTATTACTACTATAATCTATTTTAAATTATTAATTAAAGAAAAAGGGATAAATACAAAGATGAGGTTTATAATGTTAAGGTTCTTTTAACATAATAAACACAACAGTAAACAATTTAGTGTTCAATGGGTTACATACACTTAGAGAATGTACTTCACAATACAATGTTAAATTCCTCCACAAGAGTTATTTTAAAAACAACATATTTTCAAGTCTTTGAGCTAAGGGAGAATTTATTATAAATGCGAGCAGAAACAAGAATGCTTCCTTCATCTATTTCTCACATCTTTTAAGGCCACTAAGCTAATTGGTTGAAACAGAACTACAGGTACTAGTGAATAAAACTGAAACTTTTACCCATCTTGTACTTTTCAGGATCCCGCTCAACAGTATGTCTGGGTGTTTGGAAACTTCTATTTCCCACATTTTCAACGTCTTTCTTCCTTGTTTTTCAGTACAGGGTTTCTCACAGTCCTCAGATAATGCAGCTCCACAGCCCTGTCATGTCTGGTCTAACTAGAATCACATTAACTTTATTGCTTCCCTGTCTTTGCACTGTCCTTTCTCCTTGTCCACTGCTTTGAAGAGCCAGTTAAGTTTGATCAACATGTCCCTACATACAATAAGAGTAAATGATATCAGGAAAAAGATGGTGGCACAGACCTATAACCCAAGCACTTGGAAGCTGAGACTGGAGGATTCCAAATTTGAGGTCAACTTGGGCTACACAATGAGACTGTTCCCAAAACAAAATAAGAGTAAATAAAATAAAAGAAGTAAAGGACATGTATTTAAATAATGGCATAAAAAAGCTACGTGTATTCTTATTCAGGGATCAGATATATACCAAGAAAACAATATTCCCTCCTAATCAGAATGGTATCACTATATAGTGCTTATAGTAGTCAATATGTATATTTGGTTAATAAGTATATTGTCTTCCTTCCTTGCTTCTGTCAGTATCCCATACTGTGATCTGCTACAGTCATTTAAATAAAGGTAGAATTACCACTCAGAAAACTGACAGTAACACAGCTACCTAGTCAACGTGTGTCTGATCTGCTGGCTCCCAGAGAACTGGAAGAAACAGAGCTACAGGACCTGAAATATGATGGAAAAGAAAAGCTTTGGGAAAATCATTCATCTTTGGAATCATTCCTCTTTGGAATGGGTTTTAACTCTTTATATATTACGACTAATTACCTATTATATTGGCTAATTTTATGTTAACTTGACACATCTGTATATCTGAGGAGGGAAACTCAATCAAGAAACTGACCCCATAAGATCAGGTATAGACAAACCTATAGGGCACTTTTCTTAATTTAATGATTGATGCAGAGGGCTCAGCCCATTGTGAGTGGTGCCATTCTTGGGAAGGTGGTCCTTGGTGCTATAGAAAGAGAGTTGAACAAGCTATAAGGAGCAAGCCAGTAAGCAGCAATCCTCTAGGCCTCTGAATTAACTCCTGCCTCCAGGTTCCTGCCCCGACTTCCCTCAATGAACAGTGATGTGGCAGCATAAACCACATAAACCGTTTCCTCCCCAAGTTGCTTTTGGTCATGGGGTTTCAGCATAGACAATAGTAACTGTAACTAAGACAGATATGTTGATCATATCAGGATACTAGGTAATTAAAGGGTTGGAAAGATTTGGTAAAAAGACAAAGATATTACTGTTGTCTTTCAAACCTAATTTCTGACAATATAGTAAAAACAAAGAATACATTAATTTATACTGCTCAATCTATATACCTACATCAACTCCAAGATCTAGAAGGTACTTGACTACACTGATCATTCCACTAGAGGCTGCTGCATGAAGAGGTGTGTAAGATTTCTTATCCTTGCATGTCACTTCAGCTCCATGAGATACAAGTAATTTCACTACTTCGATGTGACCTGAAAATACATTTACAAAAACAGCAAACAAACTCAAACAGATCAGTACATAGAAATTGTTAAACATATTGTGAATACCTTTTAAGAAATGTAACAGCATATTAATGCATGAGTAATAATTCATGCTATACTTCAAGAGAATTGAAAAAAATCTAAGAAACTAGAATTTAGACAAAAATTTGTAGAGAAAACAACTAAAAACATTACAATTCACTATTTTATCTAGTGTTAATCTTGACTCAATCTTGTTCTTCTACCCAAAGTTAACATCTTTCTTTCTCTTTCGTGATGTCTTCCGTCACGTCACAACATGACACAGTAGAAAGGAAGACACTTACCGGATAACAGAACCTTCATCTTGGATCTCCAAATCTCCAAAATTTGAAGGAAATGAAATTCTGCTCAGGATAAATTACCTAATCTCAGGTATTCCATTATAGTAACACAAGGTAAATAAAAAATGTGCTGCTAACTCTAAAACACAGAATACCTTATAATTAATTTTATCAAGGACATCCGAACCAAGCTATGCCCAGGCCAAGATTCACACACTTAACTATTTTAGAAGCTCAACTTCAAGCAAGCCACAAAACTATTCTGGCCCTTCATTTCATGAAAATAACTGTGAAGTCAAACCTAAATTTTTTTAAAAGTAAAAGGCTTACTTACTCCATTGTTTGTGCAGACCTTTTCAACACAAAATGTACTCTTTAAAATCACACTCTAAAACAAACTGTCCCTAGAGGTGGCTGCGCGGCGGCCAGACGCACAGAGGCGGCGCAGCGGCCAGACACACAGCGGCGCAGCAGCCAGACAAGGCTGCGCGACACCGCATTCAGGAAGAGGCTTTGGGGGACCGGCGCGGTGGCAGACCCAAGCATGCAATAAGGAGAGCAGATCGCCCTACTAAAATTAAAGCAAAGAGGTAGGCCTTTGGATGGCCAGGTCACTGGCACACGGGGACCCTGGTCCTGTCCTGAAGACCCTTCGGAGGGGTGAGAGGGTTCTTGGCCTGCGGCAGGAACCAGGAAACAGAGCAAGGGCATTGTGTAAGCGGAGCCCTTGGCCAGCAGGGAAACCTGATCCGGTTTTTAAAGGACCCATTAGATAGGATCAATAGGAGGAGATGGGCAGGCGCCAAGGCAAGAATTCACCCAATAATCTGAAAAACAACATGAAAACACCAGAACCCAATGATCTTACAACAGAAGTATTTGAACAACCTAACACAGAAGAAGTGGAAAAAATTGACTTTATGAAGGCAATAGAGTCCCTTAAACAACATGTAAAAAATGCCCTTATAGAAATGGATGAGAAGTATAACAAAAAGTTTGAAGAAATGAGGAAATACGTACATGATACCCTGGGAAACCAAGAAAAAACGATCAAACAGGTAATGGAAACAGTTCAAGAATTGAAAACTGAAATGAAGGCAAGGAAGAAAATACAAATTGAGGACCAGTTGGATATGGAAAATATAGGTCAACGAACAGAGTCTACAGAAACAAGCATAATCAATAGAATACAAGAGCTAGAAGAAAGAATCTCATATGCTGAGGGCACCATAGAGAAAATGAACGAACAGATCAAAGAAAACAGCAAAGCCAACAAATTCTCAACACAAAACATTCAGGAAATATGGGACACAATAAAAAAAAAAAAACCAAACCTAAGAATAATAGGAATAGTAGAAGGAGAAGGGGCACAGCTGAAAGGCCCAGAAAATATTTTCAACAAAATTATGGAAGAAAACTTTCCCAACTTAAAGAAAGATATTCATTTAAATATTCAAGAAGCATACAGAACACCAAACAGACTGGATCAAAGAAAAACATCTCCTCGCCATATAATTATCAAAACACAAAATATACAGGTTAAAGAAAGAATATTAAGAGCTGCAAAGGAAAAAGGGCAAGTAACTTATAAAGGTAAACCAATCAGACTTACACCTGATTTCTCTATGGAAACTATGAAAGCCAGAAAGTCCTGGATAGATGTACTGCAGAAGCTAAGAGACCATGGATGCAAACCCAAACTACTATACCCAGCCAAGCTATCGTTCACTATCAACGGAGAAAACAAGACATTCCAGGATAAGAACAAATTTAAACAATACGTAGCCACGAATCCAGCCCTACAGAAAGTAATAGAAGGAAAATCGCAACCCAAGGAATCCAACACTGCCAACACTACCTACAATAACCCAGGCATCTAGTGACCCTTCACCAGCACATCTCAAAGAAGGGAGACACACAATCTCTACTACCAAAAGCAATAAGAATAACCGGAGTAAACAACCACTGGTCATTAATATCACTTAATATTAATGGGCTCAATTCACCTATAAAAAGGCACAGGCTAAGAGATTGGATACGAAAACAGGATCCAACATTCTGCTGTTTGCAAGAAACACATCTCAACCACAAAGACAGGCACCTACTCAGAGTAAAGGGTTGGGAAAAGGTGTTCTAAGCAAATGGTCCTAAGAAAAAAGCAGGTGTGGCCATACTAATTTCTAACAAAACTGACTTCAAACTAAAATCAATCAGAAGAGACCGAGATGGTCACTTTATACTCATAACAGGAACAATTCATCAGGATGACGTCTCAATCCTGAATATCTACGCCCCCAATATAAAAGCACCTACTTATGTAAAAGAAATATTACTAGAACTCAAGGCAGACATCAAACCACACACACTAGTAGTTAGAGACTTCAACACACCTCTCTCTCCAAGGGACAGGTCAATCAGACAGAAACCTATGTTACGGGAGGTCCTCCCACTCCTCCACCCTATCGCCGCTGAGATACCAGCCCATTGGGGCGTGGTCTCTCTCCCTTTAAAAAAGCGGTCACTTCCCTCTCCTCTCTCTCTTTACTTCCTGCTCCGCCGGCGACTAGACTCCCTTCCTGGTTGCGCAGAGGGCTGACGGTGATCTGTAAGTTTTTTCCCCTTTAAATAAATACCATCCTATTAATCATAATTCCAAACTGGTGTGGCATTGTTTATGACTTACGCCTTCAGTTGGCACCCAACGTTTGGTTTTAGAACCTCTCCTTTCCCCGCTCGGCTGCCGGCCGTGAATTCGGCTTGGTGGGAGCCCTCCCTTCCTCAGCCGCCGCCAGCGGCTTTGGCCTCCCCACGTGGATTTAAACTCCACAGCCCCGCGTAGTCTCTGCCGCGTGGTTTGCTCTTTTCTGCGTCGTTTTTAAATCTCCCTTGCAAACACAGCTCTTAAGTGGCACGAACCAGAGCACGCGGTTGCTGAAAGCTGCAACCCCTCAGAGTGACTCTGTCACATGGAGGCATAAGTGGCATCCAGGTTGCTCTTCTCTATCCCTGGATTCTGGGTTTCTGGTTCCGTCTCTGGAATTGATTTAATTACATTTACTTTGTTGAGAAACTTGCATTTTCCAGTTTTTAACAAATACTAGGCGGACTCTGAAACAGGACTCTGTTTTCGTCGCGACTTGGCAACAGCGCCACCTGCTGGATAATAGGTAATATGGCAGTTTTCGTTTCCAACGCGAATTTTACTGTTCTGGTTGCCAATACAATGGGTTATATCATGCAAGGTTTATATGACTATGGGGATAACTTAATTTACTGGTTACTAGGCTTCAGTATTCTTTTGAATATTCTATCATTTAGGAAGATCATGGCACTCCTAAGAACCATACAATCTTTACTAGAAACTCATGCAGGTCAGGAGATTCAGGATTCAAAAGAGACAATAATTAAGACAATAATAAAAAGACTTGAAATGATTGAAAAAATGATTGGAGCTGGTGAACAGAGTAATAAGGCACAAGGACAGGATACAATGCCAACACCAGCTATTAGAACTGGCTTACCCAAGGTTTTAGCGGCATACCCTATACTTAATTCTGACAAAGCGTCAACTTCTAAAGGCTCAAAGGGAGTCAGAAAAGCTAGATGGACGCCAATAGCAATGAATGATCTAAAAGAAATTAAGCAAGCTATTGTTAATTTTGGCTTGCACTCTGCATATGTAAAGGAAATGATAAGGACTTGAGCTTCTAATGTTAGAGCTAACCCCCATTATTTCCATCAGTTAGTGTCTGCAGTTTTAGATAATGGACCTTCCTTGAGGTTTGGAATTTATTTCAGAGAAGAATCCAAACATATGGAACAGCAGGAAAAGCAAAAGGTGTCGAGGTTTCCCAAGATCAAATTCTTGGTGCAGGAGAATATGCTGATCCACAGGTCCAAGCTCTTTATGATGAAGTACTGTGTCTATGTCACCAAGCAGCTTTAAATGCTTGGAATAGGATACAAGATCCAGCAAAAAGGGTTGAATCATATACTAGAATTAGGCAGGGACCGAGAGAACCCTTTATTGACTTTTTGCAAAGATTAATTAAGGCTCTGGACATAGGGGTAACAGACCCAGAAGCTAGACGAATACTTCTTGAATCTCTAGCTTTTGAGAATGCAAACATAGAATGCAAAAAGATAATTGGGCCTTTAAAGTCTAGATCAGCACCTATGGATGAATGGATTCAGCATACGATGAATGTTGAGACGTTTAGCTATAACGATGAACCTTGGGTAGGAGAAGCGATTTCCACAGCAATGAGGAGACATCAAACTGCCAGGTGTTTTAATTGTGGTAAATTAGGACATCTGAAAAGGGATTGCAGGCACAGAATTTCTAGGAATATTGTCTCCTCTGGGAATGACAAAAATAGGAGACCTAGGCCGACAGGTATATGTAGGAGATGCGGTAAAGGCCGACATTGGTCCAATGAATGCAGGTCAACAACAGACAAACAAGGCAACCCGATACCATGGGGAAACTCCTTGAGGGGCCTCTTGCAGGCCCCCAAGCCAACAGTGGCCCAGTCATTCCCAGTCACAGTGGAGAACGTGCCTCAACAAGAAAATTAAAAGCTCCAATTTCTGCTGTAAAAAGTAATACTGGTCTAAACGATGAAATACGTGTGGAGGATGAGTCAAAAAACCCAGTAGGACAGAGTAAACGTATATTTTGGCAGACTTCTATTAATGATCAAAGACCAAAGCTAAGAGTCTGTATAAATGGCACTTTTATTGAAGGCTTATTAGACACAGGTGCGGATGTAAGTATCATTACCCCAGAATCTTGGCATCCGAATTGGCCTCTTCAAGAGGTAGATGTTCAGTTCCTGGGAATTGGAACCCTATCTCGTGTAAAACAAAGCACAAGATGGGTTGAATGCATAGGGCCCGAAGGGCAAATAGGAAGACTAAGGCCATATATAGCCAATATTGCTATAAATTTATGAGGCCGTGACCTGCTACAGCAATGGAATACCCAGATTAACATTCCTGTATTTCCAGGAACTCATAATTCTGGGAAGGATATGATGAGGTATTATGGGAAAAGGTCACCAGCCATTCAGGCTGTACAAGAACATACAGCAAATACCAAACCTTTAGAGGTACCAACAGCCCTACCTTTAAAATGGCTAACTGAGAAGCCAATATGGATCAAACAGTGGCCTCTAGCTGAAGATAAACTACAGGCATTGGAACAACTGGTGCAAGAGCAACTAGATGCTCACCATATTGAAGAATCAACCAGCCCTTGGAATTCCCCTGTGTTTGTTGTAAAAAAGAAATCTGGTAAATGGAGAATGGTGACAGATCTAAGAGCTGTCAACAAAGTAATTCAACCTATGGGCCCACTACAATCTGGAATTTCTTTGCCTTCTCTGTTACCAAAAGGATGGCCTCTTATAGTTATTGATTTGAAAGATTGTTTTTTCACTATACCGTTACAAGAAAAGGATAGAGAAAAATTTGCCTTCACAGTGCCTACTTATAATCTCAGCCTAATAGGAGATATCAATGGACTGTCCTCCCACAGGGTATGCTCAATAGTCCTACACTGTGCCAATATTTTGTAAGTAAGCCATTGGAAATAATTCGTAAACAATTCCCCAAGTCCATCATTTTTCATTACATGGATGACATCTTGTTATCTGATTCAAATAAAGATACTTTAGAAAGGATGTTTGAAGAAGTAAAGAAAGTCTTGCCTAGGTGGGGATTACAAATTGCCCCTGAAAAGATTCAAAGAGGAAATTCTATTAATTACCTAGGTTACAGAATAGGGTTAGAGAAAATTAAAACGCAAAAGGCACAAATTAGGAGAGACCAGTTAAAGACTCTTAATGACTTCCAAAGATTGTTAGGAGACATTTCCAGTCTACGACCAGCTGTTGGGATAACACCTGATCTAATAGTTCATTTAAACAAAACCTTAGATGGTTATAAAGATTTGAATAGTCCAAGAAAACTGACAGCTGAAGCAGAAAAGGAACTGACAATGATTGAGGAAAAATTACAGGAGGCACATGTGGATAGGGTGAACCCAAATCTTAGCTGCATCCTAGTCATATTGCCTTCCAGAATTTCTCCTACAGGGATTCTAATGCAGAGGGACGATATTATTTTAGAGTGGGTATTTATACCTAATAAACCAAGTAAAAAATTAAAAACTTATATGGAAAAAGTCTCTGAATTAATTATAAAAGGTAAGCTGAGACTTCGTCAACTAGCAGGTATAGACCCAGCAGAAATTATAGTGCCTTTTACTACTGAAGAAATAAAAAAGTTATGGGAAGACAATGAACCGTGGCAAAGAGCTTGTGCTAATTTTTTGGGAGAAATTAATAGCAACTATCCCAAAAGTGGTAGACTTAACCTTATAAAAAGAACTTCTTGGATTCTTCCTAGAATTGTACGTGATGCTCCAATAACTGGAGCCTGTACGTTCTATACTGATGCAAATAAATCAGGGAAAGCAGGTTACAAGTCAGATGAATTGAGTAAGGTGGAACAAAGCCCTTATAATTCTGGCCAGAAGGCAGAATTATATGCCATTCTTATGGTGCTAAGGGATTTTAAAGAACCTCTTAATATAGTTACAGATTCACAATATGCAGAAAGAGTTATCTTGCATATTGAAACCGCTGAATTTATACCAGATGAGACAGAGTTGACTTCATTGTTTATCCAGGTACAAGACATAATCAGGAACAGGCTTTGTCTGATGTACATAACACACATCCAGTCCCATACAGGTCTGCCTGGTCCTCTAGCCCAAGGCAATGCTGAGATTGATCAATTATTGATTGGAAGTGTGTTGCAGGCCTCAGAATTTCATAAGAAGCATCATGTCAATAGTAAAGGCCTAAAGAAAGAATTTTCCATTACTTGGCAACAAGCTAAGGACATTATAAAGAGATGTCCTACTTGTTCTTTCTATAATCAAACACCGTTGCCTGCAGGGAGTAACCCAAAGGGTACTAAGAGAAATGAAATCTGGCAGATGGATGTGTTCCACTTTATGGAATTTGGTAAATTAAAATATGTACACCACACCATAGACACGTATTCAGGTTTTCAATGGGCTACTGCCCTGAGCTCAGAAAAGGCTGATTCAGTAATCACACATTTATTGGAAGTTATGGCCATCATGGGTATACCTGCGCAAATAAAGACAGATAATGGTCCAGCATATGTATCTAAGAAAATGAAACGCTTTTTTGATTATTATAATATAAAACACATTACAGGTATACCAAATAATCCTACAGGTCAGGCAGTTATAGAAAGATCAAATCGTACTATAAAGGATATGCTGAACAAACAGAAAGGGACAGAAAATACCCCCAGGAATAGATTACATAATGCTTTATTAACCTTGAATTTTCTTAACGCTAATGAGAAAGGAACGACAGCAGCAGAGAGACATTGGATAATGGAAAAGTCTGCTGAACTAAATCAACCGATTTATTTCAAAGATGTGCTGACCTCTCAATGGAAGCCAGGAGATGTGCTATGTTGGGGAAGGGGTTTTGCTCTTGTTTCCACAGGAGAAGAAAAATTGTGGATACCATCAAAATTAATAAAGTTTCGATTTGAAGAGGAGAAACCTCTTGGAAAGGAGAAATGACAACTTATCCACAATGATGATATTCATACAGGTGGTAAGAAAAACATATAGAATGGGGGCAGGGTTCTGTTCTTATCTCCACAGGAAAACACTCATCTTTGAAAAATTCAAGGGACCCTGGATATTTGGATACTGACAGATGGAAAAATACCTGCCCAATAGGAAATATCAAGAAAACTGAATGGGTTGTGTAAGTAAAATTAAACCATATTTCTAAATTTATAAAGCTGGTTTTGAAGTTGGACTCTGGCTCAGTCCCTCTCCAATTCCAAGCCTGTTAGTAAGAGAAAAACCCAGAGTTTCTGGAGTTTCTGTCTCATGTCAAGAGCCATGATGTGGGACAGAAAGAAATATGAGTTTAGAAAACATCTTTGCTTTTCTTCATATCTATCATACTTTTCATTGAATATATCTATCATGTCTTTCATTGAATATATATATATATGTCTATATGATTAATGTTTAAGTTTTTCATAATGAACAATGAGTTTTTCCTGAAGTGACATTTCAAGTTTCCAGGAAGAAGATGGGGCCCCATAACAACAACTCCACCTGGTTGATATGACATCATGATACTGATAGCGCTACTACAAGACCTGCTTTGGATACCAGCTGCACAAGACAGTTCCAACTTGGTTAGCTGAAATGGTGCACATCTTATACAACATTTTGGCCAGACCTGCACAAAATACTCAGAGACTATTGGCAATTTTAAAAGACATTGATCATGAAATTTAACCATCATTTTACTTTCACAGGATCCCCCAGAAAGAACGTCGCCCCTATGACAGCTGTAAGCAATTCTAGAGGACGACGTCCCCTCTCCCAGTAAAGTTTGCCCTTGGGTTTAGGGACATCATTTAGGGGTTGATTATAATTAGTATACGATTGAGGGTTGGGGGAGGAATTTTATGAGCTCAGGGATCATTTTGGAAAAAAAAAAAGAGGGATGATGAGATAATAGATTTGTAATTGTGAGTTACTGTTTTTAGACAAATATATTGGTATAGATTCTTGTATATTGACACAAAGTTAAATTATATTGACTATTGTATGCATGCATATTTCTACCTCTGTTTAAAACATTTTTTATGTATTGATATATATTGTATTGATACATATATATAGTATATACTTACCATATTGCAGTGTACATTTCTACCTCTGATTAGATACTTATATAATGTTTGTGTATTGATATATATATTTACCTACTGCAATGTATATTTGTACATTGTTTATATTTGGAGGCCATTGTCCTCATTTGTTTCACAGTCGTTTATTGTCTTAGTCTTTAAGTTAGATAGATATTGAGAATTATATAGACTAATAGTCATCTAAGTTTGTCATTTATAATTAGACTAATCAGGTTCTTTTAAGTATATAGAGATTATACTCAGTATAGATAGATAATCTTCAACTTCTTCAAAGAGCTGTAGAAAATGGCCTTTAATCTAACTCAGAGTTTTGTGGTAGTGAGACACGCTCCTGGCAACACCACTCTATTCCCGAGAGAATGTTGAGCACCAAAGACACTCCACCTGGAGCCTTCTTTTTGGCAGAACTGGCCTTGGGGCAAAGAAATGCCCATACCTCAACCACTAACAAAGATACAGAGCATGCATCAATGGATAAAACAGGACGGTCATATCCTGCCAAGACAAGGTAAGATAGTTTTGAAAAGTTGCTTGCCTTTGAAAATGGTATGTCAGTTATGTTAGGCCTTAGCCAATGGTGGTTGCTTCAACGCTGCTAATGTGAGTTTGGGTGATTGCCTAGGTAGCTAGTTGTCTCTGTGATTTGTTGCATGTTTTGGAAGTTGTTTTACTGAACTTCCTAATTACCCAGGTAACATTATTTCCCTTCTCAGATCTTCGATGGGGTTGAAGACTATATAAATGTAGTTACTTTCTCTCATGACTTGGCCAAGTTATTTATTATACAAGACCTAAGCTAGTTAGAATAGGATATTTGTAATTATTGAATATAATTTCATAGTAGGTTTAGAACTCTCTTATTTAAACAAAAGGGGGAGGTGTTACGGGAGGTCCTCCCACTCCTCCAGCCTATCGCCGCTGAGATACCAGCCCATTGGGGCGTGGTCTCTCTCCCTTAAAAAAAGCCGCCACTTCCCTCTCCTCTCTCTCTTCACTTCCTGCTCGGCTGGCGACTAGACTCCCTTCCTGGTTGCGCAGAGGGCTGACGGTGATCTGTAAGTTTTTTCCCCTTTAAATAAATACCATCCTATTAATCATAATTCCAAACTGGTGTGGCATTGTTTATGACTTACGCCTTCAAACCTAATAGAGAATTAAGAGAATTATTGGAGGTAATGAAGCAAATGGGCTTAACAGACATCCATAGAACATTCCACCCAAATAGGAAAGAATATACCTTCTTCTCTGCAGCTCATGGAACCTTCTCAAAAATTGACCACATACTCGGAAACAAAGGAAACCTCCACAGATACAAAAAAATATCAGTGTCCACCTGTGTCTTATCAGATCACCACGGATTACAGTTAGAAGGCAACAACCACGCTACCCCCAAAAAACCGACAAACTCATGGAAACTGAACAGTCAACTACTGAACCACACCTGGGTCAAGGAAGAAATCAAGAAAGAAATTAAAGTCTTCCTTGAATTTAATGAAAATAAAGGGACAACACACTCAAACCTATGGGACACAATGAAAGTAGTGCTAAGAGGAAAGTTCATAGCACTAAGTGCCCACTTAAAGAAAACGGAGAATGCATACATTGGGGACTTAACAACACACCTGAAAGCTCTATAAAAAAAAAAAAAGAAGCAAAAGCGCCCAGGGGAAGTAGAAGACTGGAAATAATAAAACTGAGGGCTGAAATCAACAAAATAGAAACACAGAAAACAGTCCAAAGAATCAATGAAACAAAAAGCTGGTTCTTGGAGAAAATCAACAAGATCGACAAACCCCTATCCAAACTAATTAAACGACAGAGAGAGAACACGCAAATAAATAAGATCAGAAATGAAAAGGGGGACATAACCACAGACACAGAGGAAATTCAGAGAATCATTAGATCTTACTACAAAAGCCTGTATGCCACAAAACTGGAAAATACAAAAGAAATGGACATTTTTTTTAAATAAGTACCATATACCAAAGCTAAACCAAGACCAGGTGAATGATCTAAATAGACCTGTTACTCGCGAAGAATTAGAAACGGTTATCAAAAATCTCCCTTCGAAAAAAAGCCCAGGACCAGATGGTTTCAATGCGGAATTCTACCAGAACTTCCAAGAAGAACTAATACCTATACTCCTTAATGTATTTCACAATATAGAAACAGAAGAGGCATTGCCAAATTCCTTTTATGAAGCTACAGTTACCCTGATACCAAAACCACACAGACCCAACCAAGAAAGAGAATTACAGGCCTATCTCACTCATGAACATCGACGCAAAAATTCTCAATAAAATACTGGCAAACCGAATCCAAGAACACATAAGAAAAATTATCCATTATGATCTAGTAGGCTTCATCCCAGAGATGCAGGGCTGGTTCAACATACGAAAATCTATCAATGTAATTCATCATATAAATAAACTGAAAGAAAAAAACCATATGATCATTTCATTAGATGCTGAAAAAGCATTCGACAAAATTCAACACCCCTTTATGATAAAGGTCTTGGAGAGAATAGGGATACAAGGGTCATACCTAAATATAATAAAAGCTATTTACAGCAAGCCAACAGCTAACATTAAATTAAACGGAGAAAAACTCAAAGCCATCCCACTAAAATCAGGAACACGACAAGGATGTCCACTCTCTCCATACCTCTTCAATATAGTGCTTGAAGTTCTAGCAATAGCAATAAGACAACATAAGGAGATCAAGGGGATTAGTATTGGAAAGGAAGAAGTTAAGCTTTCGTTCTTTGCAGATGATATGATAGTATACATAAGCGACCCCAAAAACTCTACCAAAGAACTCCTACAGCTGATAAACACCTTTAGTAATGTGGCAGGATACAAGATCAACTCCAAAAAATCAGTTGCCTTCCTATTCACTAAGGATAAGGAAGCAGAGAGGGAAATCAGAGAAGCATCACCTTTCACGATAGCCACAAATAGCATAAAATATCTTGGGGGAACCCTGACCAAGGAAGTGAAAGATCTATTCGACAAGAAGTATAAGTCTTTGAAGAAAGAAATTGAAGAAGACACCAGAAAATGGAAGGACCTCCCTTGCTCTTGGATCGGGAGGATCAACATAGTAAAAATGGCAATTCTACCAAAAGCAATCTATAGATTCAATGCAATCCCCATCAAAATCCCATCAAAATTCTTCACAGATCTGGAGAAGACAATAATCAACTTTATATGGAAAAACAAAAAACCCAGGATAGCCAAAACAATCTTATACAACAAAGGATTGTCTAGAGGCATTACCATCCCTGACTTCAAACTCTATTACAGAGCTACAGTATTGAAAACAGCTTGGTATTGGAATAAAAACAGAGAAGTCGACCAATGGAATCGAATAGAAGACCCTGACTTTAACCCACAAACCTTTGAACACCTGATTTTCGATAAAGGGAGCTAAAAGTATACAATGGAAAAAAGAGAGCATCATATATACAGGTGCATGTACAAATAAATGAAGACACACACACACACACACACACACACACACACACACACACAGTGCTTAGATCATAATAATAGGTTTTAGTTTTCTTTCATGCAAGGCAAACACAGTGTCATTTCAGCTATACCTCCAGTTTAATAAGATGCTTCTCAATTCATCTACACAATTTATTTATAACCCAATAAAAAGAAGGATGGATATGAGAACGAACTTTTAGTGAATACCCATCTTAAGTTAAATATCCCAGGCCATCATCTTAGATGTCTCTTGTTTTATTCAGTTTTTATAGCCTGGATCCAGTGTACTGTTGTAAAAACCTCTCTTACATGTTGCATTGCATAAATGCCAAAACCAAAATGCATTATTTCCCCTAAATATATTGTTAAAAGTCAATTTAAAAAGTACATACCCATATATGCCGCCCAGTGGATGGCACGTCTATCTTTCTTATCAAAAGCATTAATATTGGCACCTCTGGACAGAAGTAGTTTGACCATCTGGAATAAAAGTAAATATTTTCATGGAGATTCAGAAGATGAATTGTTTATAAATATGCCTTGTTTTAACTTCATTATTTAACTTCATTTCTTTGGTACTGAATGGCTGTAGTTGTAGAAAGGAACTAAAGTAGTAAAGGCCATTTAATATAATATGATAACGTGGGAGGGAGTTCACTGTGTTACTGAAGTTACTTTTAAGATGCCCCTTTGCAATTCAATATTTTATGAACATCTAAGTAAGTACAAACCTTGAAAGTCTAAAGCTGGGAATACTTAAAAAGTACTGCTATTTATAGCCTAAAGTGTTATTAGAATGTAAAGAACTGTCTCATACCAGTAATGTCTGAAATTTAATTTTATTCCTCATGGTAGATCCACTATGTTTAAATCAAATTATTACAAAGTCTATTTTCAAATGTTATATTTCAAATTCAATATTTATAGTCTATTATAACATAATGAATCAATAATTATGTTATAATATTTATGATTGTTTCTCCTTTTTGTGATCTATGCTACAGTTGATGCATGGATTTGGCACATTAAAATGAGAAGAACAATGAAGCCACTAGGCTTCCAGCTGCACGATCTTGAGAATGCTGTTCTAAAATTTTGTGGTTTTGGGTCTGCACACTGAAGGACTAGGATCTGGGTACAGTCAAGTGCAACTTGTTGCTTGGAAGAGGCTAAGGTAGGAGGATAGCCTAGTGTGAAGGAGTTTGGAACATAGTAATATCTCATTTTTAAAAGAAAGGGAAGTGAAGATAGTAGGAAAAACAGTGCAAAAAAGAAAGAAAAAAAAGAGGAAAGTAAGGAAGGTAGGCGAAGATGGGGAGTATGTGTGAAGCTGGACAAAGTTCTAGCTCTGGTTCAACTAGGCTTGCCAATACTAGATGAAAGCATAACTACTTTATGTGTAGTGTATACCTGTTTGTGTTGTGTGCTAGTGTATGTTTGTATATGTGGAGACCAGAAGTTGATATTGGGTGTTTTCCTCCATCATGCTCCACCTATTATGACGATGGGGCAGGGTTTCTCTGTGTGGCCTTGGTTGTCCTGGAACTCATTCTGTAGACCACATTGGCCTCGAACTCAAGATATCTGCCTGCCTCTGCTTCCCTGACTGCTGCAATCAAAGGCAATGCACCACTACTGCCCAGCATGCTAATCATTCTTTTTCTTTCTTTCTTTCTTTTTTTTTTTTTTTTTGAGACAGGATCTCACAGCTAGAGTTTACCAATTTGGGTAGGCAGACTGACCGACAAATTTGAGAGATCTGACTGTGATTACAAGTGTGCACCACCACACCCTGCTCTTTATATGGGTGCTAGGGATCTGTCCTCATGCTTGCACAGAAAGTACTTAGGGACTGAGTCATCTCCTCAGTCCTGTCGTGACTAATTTTCTTTTTTTAAGAAGATTTATTATTTATTATGTATACAGTGTTCAGTCTGCATGTATGCCTGCATGACAGAGAGGGCACCAGATCTCATTATAGATGGATGTGAGCCACCATGTGGTTGCTGAGAACTGCACTCAGGACCTCTGGAAGAGCAGCCAGTGTGCTCTTAACTGCTGGACTATCTCTCTACCCCAACTAATTTTCTTAATCTGTTCTTTTGATGGTTCTGTCACTAAGGAATTATTTTAATAATGAAATAGAAGAAAGCATGATTTCACCACTGCCTTTCTTTGCTATTATCCTACCTTCTGAAAGAACAATGAAATTGTTGTCTCCCTGCACTTTCTTGACAATGACAAAACATCTCTTATGTTTGTTTATCCTAGAGCAGACAGTGCTGTCATTCTAGTCCATTATGAAATTCTAGTGTATGTGTATTAAGTACTAAATACATTTTTAAATTTGAAAACACTTATATTACTAGAAAAGAAAAGCTAGGATATTTTGTTTGCTTTTCCTATGAACTGAATGAATTAAAAGGGGGCAAATTCATTAATAATCAAAGCCTGGAAGAATCAGTTTCTCATTGAATGCACTTACCTCACCATGCCCACTGAAAGCTGCATGATGTAATGCAGTCCTCCCTGCTCGATCTGATACATTCACATTGCTCAGAAGCGGCACCAAAGACTCAGCACACTTGACAGCTTTATTAGCAGCAGCTATATGTAAAGGCGTCTGCCAATTTTTGTCTCGAGCATTAACATCGGCAGAATGCTTCAAAAGTATCTGTACTGCTTCCTAAAATATAAACAAGAGGCGTGAATACTTTTAGGCATTTATAAAGATGTACACATAGTGAGAAAATAAAAGTTCTGAAAAGAATCTACCTATAAGTAATGACAATTTAAGAAAATATTTTTAGTTGAATGGTAGTACTTAGAGCCATAAAAAGATGTATCCTGATAACAAATGTTCGCATTTCTCACTAAAGCACAGCACTCTATTAAAAGGCACAAGGAAAACAAAAGAAATGCATGTGTTTCATTAAGTGTTCATCTGGTTTCTTATTAGCAAAATACATCAGCATACACATTGTATAGCTTAAATAACATGTACTTTTAAATATTGAATATAAAAACTTAAAAAGGCATTTCTTATCTCTCAAAAATTATGCATACATTTACCAAGTGGAAAAAAAAATCACTAGGTCTGGTTCATTAAATTACTACAGAAAAAGTTTTTTATTACACTGCTATTTAACAGGAATATTATTATGGAAGCAACTTAAGAATTACTGTCCCAAATATTCATCCTTAGAAACGTGCGGAAACCTTACACTATCACTTTTATAAAGCAGACGTTTGCCAGGATTCTTAGGACTTTATTATGTCACTGGCATTAAAAATATAATCATAATTAAACAGCAAAATTGTGTCCTTACAGTGATAATCCTATCTTTGGTAGGTAAGTACAAAATCACATACAAAAATAAAAAGCAACAGAACTAGAACAGAATCTCAGTACTATGACCTTTTAAAAATAATTAAAGGCCGGGCGGTGGTGGCGCACGCCTTTAATCCCAGCACTTGGGAGGCAGAGGCAGGCGGATCTCTGTGAGTTCGAGACCAGCCTGGTCTACAAGAGCTAGTTCCAGGACAGGCTCCAAAACCACAGAGAAACCCTGTCTCGAAAAAAAAAACCAAAAAAAAAAAAATAATTAAAACTTTATTGTTGAGAACTTGCAAATAAAAAACATCACACAATGAAAACAGTCAGACTCAAAAATCACGTGAATTTATACAATTAGAAGAGTCCTTCTGAAGCTGAAGAACTTCAGCTGTGGGCCTTACTTTCAATATCAATTATTATTTTTATGCATTTATTCTACCATACCCTCACTCCAAATCCATGAGTTAAAACTAGAAAAACAATGAGCTTCATATCCTTTCATGTAAGTGTCCTATGCCTATGTTCCACCCTTCCTCATCACCTAATATGTTCCCTTTCTTGTTCCTTTTACACATTATACTGTATATACATATAATTGCTTGTTTATATAAATTATATATGAATACACATAAACTATAGACCAGAGTTCACATGAGGAAAAATATGCAGTATTTTTCTTTTCTGAAATTGTGTGACCTCAATTATTATTATTATTCAAATATTCTTCAAATTATTCATCATTTTTCTTCAAATTGTGATTTCATTTTTCTTTAAAGCTGAATTATATTCCATTTGTACAAGATTTTAATAGGCATTCATTTCTTGATGAGCATCTAGGTTCATTTAGGGTTTTTTTGCTATAGTGACTAAAGCAGTAATAAACATGGGAGTGCAAATATCTCTGTGGATGGTAAGAAATAATAAAGTTTAGGGAATAAATTAAAGAACTATCAAAATAACAAAATACAAAAATCAACCAGGGTTGATTCTTAGATGAAAAGAGTGTCATTACAACAGAGCAGCAAAATACAGAACATTATGAGGGATTATTATGAAAAACTATACTCTAAATATAACTCCGGATAATCCAGAAGAAATAGATTTTCTAAATGTACTAACACCCAAAAAATTAAGCTTAGAAGGTATCAATAATGAAAAAAGGCTCATTACAAGTAATGAGACTGAAGCCATAGTCAAAGGCCTCTCTCCCATCAAAGAAATCCCAGAGCTAGATGATTCACTGCTGAAGTCTATCAAACTTCCAAGAAGATCTCATACCAATTCTTCTTAACTTGTTCCACAAAACAGATGAAGGAGCATTATCAAATTCATTCTATAAAGTGAGTATTATTCTTATGTCAAAACCACGTAAAGACACAGGAAAAACAGTAAGAAAACTACTGACCAGTTTCTTTAATGAACACAGATGCAAAAGCTCCCAGCAAAAAACTTGCAAATAGAATTCAGGAACACATTAAGGAGATTATATATTATGACCATGTGGGCTTCATCCCAGAAAGGCAATGTTGGTTCACATACATACATTAATAAATATAATACACCATATAAATGAATTTATGGACAAAACCCACATAATCATTTTGATTTTTGATAAAAAGGCCACTGACAAAATACAATATACTTTCATGATAAAGTTTTGAAGATATTAGGAATAGATGGAATATACTTCAAACTAATAGAATATATACAACAAAGCTATAGCATACATTATAGTAAACAGAGACAAACTGAGAGCACTTCCTCTAAAACATAAAATGCCCACTCTCCTATGTCTTGTTTAATACAGTATCAAAGTCTTAGCTATAGCAAAAGAAAGACACAGAAGACGGATAAAAATAAGAAAGGAAGAAGTCAAATCATTTTTATTTGTAGATGGCATGACCCTTGACTTAAAAGACCCTATGTAATTTACTAGAAAGTTCTGTGATCTAATAAACACAGCAAAGTTGCAGAATACACAAACCAACATAAAAAAATACCCCAATGGCCTTCATATTTTCCAATGTACTCTCATAGAAATAAATTACAAAAATATTCCATTCAAAATAACTCCAAAAAACTTGAAGTATTTAGGAACATAATCCAATCAAAGAGTGAACAGACCTCTATACAACAAAATCTTCAAGACAATGAAAAAGGAAATCAGAGAAGGTACCAGATGATGGAAAGACCTTCCATACTCTTGGATTGTAGAATTAATATTGTGGAAATGGCTGTATTACAAAAAAAGAATACAGATTTAGTGCAATTATCTATAAAAAATCTAATGTTATATTCAACAGATCACACAAATCAGTAAGTGTACTGTCATACTGAATATATTTAGAAAAAGAAAACAAAGAATCATGAACCACAAAAAACTACAAATACCCAAAGTAATCCTAAGCATTACGAATATTGCTGGGGGTATGACAATAACTGATCCCAAACTGTACTATCAGTATAGTAATAAAGACAGTCTAGTACTGACATAAAAACAGGAAGGACAATCAACAGAAAAGAGGACTCAGAAATAAAAGACAAAGCTATGCCCACTTAATTTTGACAATAAGCACATATTTGAAAGAATGATAGCCTGTTCAAAAAAATGGTGTTCTCAAAATTGGGTATCTATCTGCGGTAGAATGAAATCAGATTAATTTTTCACTTTGCAAAAAAAAAATTATAAATGGATCAAATTCCTTAATTTAAAACCTGAAACACTGAATTAAATAAAACAGAATATACTTTTCAAGATACTAGGCTCAGCAAGAATTTTCTGAATAAACACTATCAGCACAGTAACTAGCCTTAAGTATCAACAGATCAGACTTTATGAAAAATTAACTAACAGCAACAGATACTATCAACAGAGGAAACAGTACAGAATAGGAGTGTAGTAAAATGGGCGGCGGGCTGCGTTCTCAGCACCCCGGCCGCCTGCCTGGCTAGCTTATGCCCGAAATAACAACACACAAACTGTATTCTTTTAATCACTGCTTGGCCCATTTCTATCTAGCCTCTTCTAGGCTAATTCTCACATATTAATTTAGCCCATTTCTAATCATCTGTGTAGCGCCCCTAGGTGAGCTTACCGGGAAGATTCTAGCCTATGTCCATCCTGAGTCGGAGCTTCATCGTGTGCATCTGCCTGGGAGCTGGGAGCATGGCGTCTCTCTGAGGCATCTGCTCCCGAGAGGAGAGCTGTGGAGTCTGAGCTCACTTCCTCTTCCTCCCAGCGTTCTGTTCTGTTTACTCCTCCCATCTATCTTCTAACCAATGAGGGCCAAGCAGTTTCTTTTTATTTAACCAATGACCTTCCTCCATCATAGGAGAAAACCTCTTCAGCTACACGTCATGCAAGGAATTAATATCCAGAATTTACAGTAACTCAAAAAATTAAATACCATGAAAATAAAACTGCCAGTCAACAAATGGGTAAGGGAATTGAGCAGTTAAAAGAGACACAAACAGTCAATGACTGATTTTAAAAAGTATTCAATATCTCTAACCATTAGGGAAAAACAAATTAAAACTATTCTTACCCTATTCAGAATGGCTTTTCATCGAAAAATCTAACAACAGAGGCTGGAGAGGCGGCTCAGAGGTTAGAGTATTTTGCTGCTCTTGGGTTTGGCTCTGAGCACCCACCCATATGGCAGCTTACAAACACCTGGAACTCCAGTTCCAGTGGAGCAAGGGCTCTTATCTGGACTCTGCAGGTCAAATACTCAAGACACATAAAGTCAAAGTAAATAAATCTAGGCAAGTAAATCGGGCAGTGCTGGGAACATAACTAGAACTATTTTATGTAAAACCATTCTATGTGATTTTGAAAAAAAAAAAAGTAATCTTAGCAAGCTGTGTTAAGGCAGCTAACTCAGATAGGAGCCAAGCCTAAGATAGATTCTCTGATAAGTTAATGAATCAGCCCTAAAATGTGAGTCCTGGAAGTGCAAAGCTAACACCAACTGGATCGGTACAAAACTGGAGGTGGCCACAGACCTTACTGTGCTCTCTGACACAAAGCTCCCAGACATTAAGTCACTGCACTGATCCCCATCAGACTGAAACTGGCCACTGTGTGACTCTGGCTCCTGAGACCTTCAAATTTCTTGCACAGTTGATGAGTTAGAGCTGTCACTGTCAGAGCTAGCCACTGGCCAATGCTCTTAAGGACCTTCTAGAACTTCCAACACCCTCCAGGTGTGACATAGCTGAAGGACCTCCCAGCAGATGCTGGTCAGTTCACAGCTCACTGGCTCTGCTTGTCACAGTCAACATATATTGAGGACGACGTAGAGAAAGAAAGATCCACATTCACTGCTGAAGGTAAAAATTAATACTGCCATTATGAATATTAGCTTGAGGGTTCTTTAAAAATTTAAAACAGAACTACTGTATGACTCAGCTTTCACTCTCGGGCACATATCACTTACAAGACACGATTCAAGTTTGTAAAACTGCCCCTTGGTGCTCCTGTCTAGGAGAAAGAGGATACTAACTGAGCACCGCTCTTTTCCCAATTGTTATATTACTACCTAGTGCACACAGAGAGCATTAAAGTGTGAAGATCTATAAAATAACAAGGGTTCAAGGATGACTAAATGGCATAAGCACAATGTTGGTCTTTGAAATAAAGAACAATCAGATTGTCTGAAATACAGGAAACAGCAGTAGTATTTAATAGGGTTAGCAGAAGAACTGGAGAAATGCTCAGGAATCTACTAACTTGCTGAGGAAGTTAAGCAGTGTATCAAAGATAAAGAGGCCTATGGCCCCTACAATTCCATTCCATTTAGAGAAAATAAACAGACCTTTTCAAGAATGCTGTTAGTTAGGGTTTCTACTGCTATGACTAAACAACATGACCCAAAAGCAACTTAGTGAGGAAAGGTTTATTTCATCTTAAAATTTATCATGAAAGAAAGTCAGGGCAGGAATTCAAGGCTGGAACCTGGAGGCAGGTAAGCAGAGGTCATGGAAGAGTGCTGCTTACTTGTTTGCTCTTCCCCACTTGTTCAGTGTGCTTTCTTAAATAACCAGAATGACCTGCCTAGGGATGTGCCACCCACAGTGGACTAAGCCCTCCCACATCAATCATCAATCAAGACAACACTCCACAGACTTGCCTACAGGTCAAAATCTTAACACCATTTTCTCAATAAAGATTCCCTCTTCTGGGGCTAGAGAGAGGGCTGAACAGTTCAGAGTGCTGGTTGCTCTTGAAAAGGCCCTGGGTTTGTTTCATAGAACCCACAGCAGCTTACAATCATTTGTAACTTCAGTCCCAGGAAATCTGATACCCTCTTATGGTACCCACGGGCACAAATCATGTATGTGGTACAGAGATATACATGCCGGCAAAATACTTCCCACCCCTCACCCCCATCACACAGCATACCAAGCTTGGGTATGGTGATACACATCTATAACCCTAGCACTTGAGAGGTTGAGGCAGGAGGATCAGAAGTCTGATGTCAGTCTACAGAGTAAAAGCCTGTCTCAAAAGAAAAAAAAAAAGAGAGGAAAAAAAAATCTCTTTTCAGATGACATGCTCTGTCAAGCTGCATAAACAAAACAAACCCAACAAGGACAACTACTCATATAAATTTCTTTTGAACGGCCATAAAATCAAATATACAAATATCTACCCAATAAGAAATCAGAACGGCAAACTGTATACTATTCACAAATAAAAGGGAACTCATTATTAATATCAGCAGCATCAACAAATCTTAAAAAGGTTATGTTGCAGAAATCAAAACAACAGTACATATTGTTTAATTCAATTTTACAAAATTCTACAACAGGGAAAATGATAGTATATAAGTAATAACTCTAGCTGCCTCTGGGGATATGAAAAGCTGAATAAAAAGAGACATGAAAGGGCAAGTTAAGTATCTCATGCACTTTAATGAAGCAGCAAAATGACAGAAAAAGCAAAAATCAGTTGCCTTCAAACATCTGTTCTCATAAAGGTGTTATAAGGTCTAGAAGATAAAAAACACATTAAGAAAACTTTCTAAAAATATCAGTTATCTTAATGCATAAAACTATAAGCAGGAAAGAGTCTTTTATCCATGGGAGAAAACTCACACTCACTAAGACAATACTTTTCAAACTGAAAAGGGAATTAAAAGTTGGCGACACAGTGCAGTGTTGGATGAAGTACGAGTATGTATAGACCCAGGCTTGGATCCCTAGAACCGTTATAAAATAAAAAGCCAGGTAGGTGTGGCAGCTACCTATAATCCTAGCACTTTGGAGGCAGAAACAAGAAATATCCAGGGCAAGCTAGCTAGCTATCCAGCCAGAGTTGATTCACCAAAAAAATCCCATTTCAACGAATAAAGTGGATAGTGACCAAGAAAAATGTCTGATGTCAACTTTGGGCCTCCACATGCATGTGATACCAATGCAAGCACACTCACATACACACACATGTGAATATGAATGCAGACACACATATGCACACGACAGTCACAAAAATGCACTTAAAAGTATTATTTCTGAAATTAACTTCAATGTTCAAATAAATCCTTAAAACTAGTCATTATATACTGATGACAGTATGTTTAACATACCCTTGGGACAGAATATTATGATGCAGTAAAGAAAATACTCAAATAGGATTATGTGTTAGAAAAATGCTTTGTAGGGCTGGAGAGATAGATGGCTCAGTGGTTAAGAGCACTGATTGCTCTTCCAGAGGACCCAGGTTCAATTCCCAGCACCCACATGGCAACTTACAACTATCTGCAACTCCAGTTCCAGGGGATTAGACACCCTCACACAGAAATTCATACAGGCAAAATACCAATAAAAATGAAAATAAATAAATAAAATAGAAAAACACTTTCTCTTGGAGGGACTGAAATAGGGTTTCTACTCTTGTTTACTCCAGACTCCAAGAGCCTTACACACAAAAGGAGAAATCCAACAATTAACTTAGTTTGTACAAATTCTGGAATAAAATGACCAGCCTAGATATTTTAGTAGTTTTTTTCTTCAGTTAAAGATGGACCCATGCAGGCTTACTTAGTGTTTCTTTATATACAATTTACTAAGAGAAATATCATACCTCACTACAAGATGCAACTGCTCTGTGTAAAGGTGTCAACCATTTGCTGTCTTTGGCATTAACTCTAGCTCCTGTAACAAGAAGAAAAAATAATTGAAATAATTTACATGAACTATTTTTAATAAATCTCAAGTTAGATGTAGTCCCAATTGGATAACGATAGAAAAATTATTTGTATATTTTCTGCCAATAAGTTACCCTTGTTATAAAACAAAATCATTCTTCTAAATTGATGTAATTATCAAAAAATCAATCAGTTCTTCCTATTAAAAATAAAATAAACAACATTTTATATCTAGGCTAGAAAAGTCACCTTTATACAGAGCATATTCAAGATAAAATCAAATACCACTTTAAAGGATGTATTAACCCCAAAATACTTAAAAGAAATGAACACAATATTACTCCAAGATGAATTGTATATTAATTTAAAATCTTGGTTGCATTCCCTTACTAATGAATTATTATGTCATAAAGTAATATAAAGATAGTTATACAGATCTAACTATAAATACATTATTACTATAAGGTTATTGTACAAAATAGACCCAAAGATTACAAATGTATGAAAACAAAGAAGCAAACCAATTTACATGTCTTACTTGGTTATACCTAAAGTTTAAAGAAGAATTTTTTAAAAATCAAGTATGTATAATTAAAAAAAATTTACTGGACAAAAGTACTAATAAAATATCCAACAAAATAAAAAAATATTACATTATAAGCCCCCCCTCCCCTCGTCTTTCAAGACAGGGTTTCTCTGTCGCTTTGGAGCCTGTCCTGGAACTCGCTCTTGCCAACCAGGCTGGCCTCGAACTACAGATCCGCCTGCCTCTGCCTCCTAAGTGCTGAGATTAAAGGTGTGTGCCACCACTGCCTGGCTTTAAATTTCTGCAGGGGATGGATAATCAAGTGCAGTGACTTTATGCTATAGTTGTAATGTAGCTGTGTGACCACCTCTAAACCTAAGTTCCTTCATCTATAAACAGATTTCCTAATAATTCGGTACAAAGATTACCATATAACATATGTATACCCAGTACATATGCTGATGGTAGATTTAGAAGACCTGAACCCAAGAGACTATAAAACATGCAGAACACATGTATTAAAAATTTGAGAGTAGCAGGGTGGTAGTAGTACACACGCCTTTAATCCCAGTACTTGAGAGGCAGAGGCAGGCAGATCTCTGTGAGTTTGAGGCCAGCCTGGTCTACAAGAGTTAGTTCCAGGACAGGCTCTAAAGCTATACAAAGAATCCCTGTCTCAAAAAGAAACAACCAATAAAAAACCCAAAAACAAACAAAAATCTTTTAAAAACTATTTTTCATGGTGATCTGTGGACAAAAAAATTAACAACCCACGTAGTTTCTATTTTGTTAGTATGTAGAATAAAACGCTAAAATTCTTAGCTATCCTTAATCATTGTTTCCAAAGCTTTTATACAAGAGAGAGAGAGAGAGAAGGGAGAAAGGAGATAAATATTTTAAAAGTTTTAAAGTAGGGTGATCAGGGTGCATTATGTAAAATTTCTAAATAATAAAAATATTATGCTAAAAAATAAAAGCACTAACGAAATGCTTTGATTTCTTATAATGTAAAGGCCAATTTAAAAACTCTGCCGGTACCAATGAAAAAGATCTCTCTCTTACATACATGCATTAATTTATATGTGGTTTGCATACTAACAAACAAGATATACTAATACAGGGGGCTGGAGAGATGGCTCAGTGGTTAAGAGCATTGCCTGCTCTTCCAAAGGTCCTGAGTTCAATTCCCAGCAACCACATGGTGGCTCACAACCATCTGTAATGGGGTCTGGTGCCCTCTTCTGGCCTGCAGCCATACAGACAGAACATTGTATACATAATAAATAAATAAATATTTTTTTAAAAAAAAAGATATACTAATACATATTTTCAAGAACAGTAAGTAATTTGGCTGCGTTTCTAAGAAACAAAAAGGGAATAACAACAGCCAACAATAATGATGTATAAGAGTCACAAGCGAAGCAGCACATTTTTGATGTTTCAGAGTCCTAGAGCCTCTTTTGGTGTACCCTCTGAAGGCAATAGATCTCTGTCCTACAAAGAACTCTCCTAAGACTAGCTAGCTATACATTTATACTTTGGATAGCAAAGCCAATATAGCAATGCAAAAATATACAGCCAGAGTAAAATTAAGTGGTCCAACAGCTAGTCAAGAGTATAGACTACTAGTCAGAAAGGTTAACAGGGAAGATGGGAAGAAAGGAAAATAAAAAGGAATGGAAGGAGAGAAAGAGAAGAGCATTATATCACCTCAAAACAAACTCTCTTTGTGGAGAGAATTAAAAAAAAAAAACTGTAACAGTCTTTAGCAGTATCATCACAAGCTCCACATATGACAAAGGATAAAAACCTATGAGCTACAAAGATGTAAAGTCACTAAAAAAATATTAACCTTTTTACTATGTCCTGGTCATTCAAACAGAAACTATACACTAGCGACCCCATCTTCACTGCTACTGCTAGGTTACTGGTAGAAGTTTTGGCAGGAGAAATCACTGCAAACAATCTGAAGACAAAAAAGAACAGTTTAAATGAGACGGGATTGATGACTATTTTAATGGCTGGACCATTTCTCCGCCTTCAAAACACAGTTCTCAAAGAATTAGTAATTTATATTTTAAAGAACAAGAAATGTAGATAGATATAGACTGATTGAAAATGGAGGGAGAAAGCCTCTACTCATGAGCCAAAGGAAGAGGCACATAACAGAGCCTTTGTTTTTAAGAAGGAAGAAATCACACTCATGACTCCATCTCAGGTTTCTGACTAGAACTGTGAAAAAACAGATTTCTGCTGTTTAAGCTGCCTGCTTGACGGAACTTTTCTTTTTTCAAACGACAGTCCTGGCTGATTAATACACTTGAGTTGCAAGCAAACTTTCAAGTGGTTCATACTTTACGTCTAACTCTTGAGGACAGAAACAACAGATTCTTGTTCTGTACTTAGAGTTATTTTCCATGAGAGAACAACAAAATGAATTTTTGAGTAATGCTTTCCATATGCTGGGAGCTTAACAATTCATCAGTCAGCTAATATGATTTGAATGGAAGTATTAAACTAATTGCTTCCAAACAAAGTATCTATTCTTAAGTGATAAAAAAATTTTAGTCTTTTGGACATTCAAGAATAAAAATTATTGTGTATGCAAGTTTTGCTCAATGTGAAGCAATAGTGGTAACAAAGGAGGTTAAGTACAGGAAAGAAGAGAGATTCAAATTATGGAGAGTTAATGTGAATTGAACAGAATGTGAGACTGAATTCTGCCTCTAGCTTTTCAGCTACAATAATAGAATAAACTTCAGTTGTAAGTCACGCATTTAACAAAAGATGTCTTTGTTTTCTTGTTTTGTAATACTTTTATAGAGCTGAGGGTAAAATAGGGTAAAAGAAAAAGCTATTTTTAGTATATCATTAAAGAGATATATTAAGTAATCATTGCTTACTGTTATTTTACTTCTTCTAAAAGAATTATTAATTCCAGTGGATGTCAGTTTAACTCCATATTCTAAGAAAGCTTGACCATATGTAGGATGTCAAAAAGCACTATTTATTTACAAGCCTTGGAGCTGCATCACACAGAACTATTTACTTTGTAATAAATTTGACTATAAGCTTTATAAAATTTAATCTTAAAACAACTCATTAAAAATAACATTGATTATTATTGATAATAATAATGATTATGAAATAATAATTTTGTGAAAAATCTAAAAGAATATGAAGAAACAGCACCTTCAATGAGGAAATGGTTAATACTAGCTGTGGTGGTTTGAATGAGATGCTCCCCATAAGCCTTGGGCATCTGAACACTTGGTCCCTAGTTGGTAGTCCTGTTAAGACATTTAAATGCTGCCTTGCTGAACCAAGTGTTTGAAGTTTCAAAGGCAACATGCCATTCCCAGTTCACTCTGCTTTCTGTTTTTAGTTTGAGATTTGAGTTCGTAACTCTCAGCTTCCAGCTGTTACATCTGGTACCTGCTGTCATGTTGTCCTGAAAATTATGAACCCTAACCCTCTGGAACTCTAAGTCCAAAATAAACTTTTCTGAAAGTTGTCTTGGTCTTGGTATTTATCACAGAAACAGAAAAGTAACTAATAAAGAAATTGGTACCAAGGAGAAGGCTACTGCTTTGACCAACTTGACTATGCTGGTTTTTAGAGGAATATGGAACTTTAAACTAGAAAAGTAGTGAACACTTGCAAAGCTTGATAGGAGCTTAGTGGACCATGATAGTATAGTATAGTATAGTATAGTATAGTATAGTATAGTATAGTAATGTACAGGGCTTTGAGCTATGGGAAAGTAGAGGTCCAATGCAAGCGATTTCAGATAAGCAATATTAACAAGTAGGCTAGAGACCACTCCAGATATTTTGGTAGATAATGTGGCTGCTTTTTTTTTTTTTAAACCTTATCCCTAAGAACTTTCCTAAGGCTAAATTTAAAAGTCATGGACTAATTTCTTTGGTAGAGATTTCAATATAGCCTAATATCAGTGCTGTTGCATGGTTATTAGCAATCATTCATATGTAAGTCTACAATGAAAAGGAGCAAATGAGGTAGAAAGAAATGCAAAATTTATAGTTTGGAGAGAAAAAAAAAAGACACTGCCAAGCTAAATGTTATAGCTGTGGCTTGAGCTGGGGAAGAGGCTGTAACTGTTAAGAATATTGTCACACCATTAAAAAGAGGTCAAGTCTGCGGTGGAATAAAGTGAAGGGTGCCCTTAGGACAAGACACCAGCTAACAAAGTTCTCAACTTGTGAGAAAAAAAAAATTCTGTTCCTATAAAGCAACAAAAACAACAAGTGCTGCTGTGGTTAAAGGCGGGGGGGGGGGGGGCAGAACTCATCCCATGTTTGCAGCTCTCCCTGGCAGTGTCATGCACAAGGTGCTGGCTCTGGAGTCATGAAGGATACATGGAAGATAAACTTCCTCTGCAGTTGAAGAGAGTCACTGAGGCTAGGTATGGCTGGGATCAGGGGTCCCTGCATGGAGGCCTGAAGAGGCCATTGTCTGAAGTTGTGAAAGGTAAACTCTGGTTTGTGTTGGAGACCCCCATGATGGTGGTGGAGTTAATCTTGCAGGCAGTAAAGCTTGAGGGACAGTGCCATCTAAGCACTTTGACATCAGACAAGAAGTTACAGAATTTGGAGTTTGCTCTGCTGGGTGTTGGTCTTACTTTGGTCTACTGTTTCCCCACTATGACTCTATTTCTTCCTTTTAGAATGAATAGTAATGTGTATCTTGTATCATTGTATGTTGGAAGGATGCATTTGCTTTTTTGATTTTACAGGGGGTTACAGCTGAGAGACAGTCTTGAATCTCAGAAGAAATTTTAAAACAGTGTTGAGTCTGCAAAAGACTATGGAGAGTTTCGAATTAGACTAAATGTATTTACTTGCATTATGAGATGGTCAGAAGCCTATGTTAGCCAACAAGTGGAATGTGGTGGTTCAAATGAGATGTCCTCCATAAGTCTTGAGCAAATGAATCCTTGATCCCCAGTTATTTGGGAAAGGCTTCAGAGGTGTGGCCTTGTTGGAAGAAGTGTGTCAATGAGGACTGGCTCCAAGGTTTTAAAAGCCAAGTGTGGTTTCCAGTGCTTGCGCTCGCTTGCTCGCTCGCTCGCTCGCTTTCTCTCTCCTTCCTGTTTGAGATGTGAGCCCTCAGACTCCAGCTTCCATGGCTGACTCTTGCTCTCATGCTGTGTCTATCCTTATGCACTTTACTGGAACCAGAAGCCCCAAATAAACACTTCTGTCTATAAGTTAATTGGCTACTGGGTTTTATTACAGAACAACAACAATAATAAAACTAACACTACCATAAACAAAAATACAAAAAAATTCTACATATTATGGGAAAATGTGTACCCAATGAGGATGGACACTGACTCAAGTGAAGTTTCTTCAGTTACAGGAAAGGCTGCTAAATTCTCCAAAAAGCACATTTTGTACAAGTGTTAATGTGTTCCTTTCTCTCGGCTATGTATATTCTAAAGTCCCAAACACTCATATGATCTGGAGCTGTCATCTCTCCACAGAAAACACTGTGCTAAGAGATTAAGCAGACAATGTGGTTAATTTACACTAGTGGTGATGAGGGAGGGTAACAGCCAGTCAGCAATAGATCACTTAATAAGTCTATGGACTTGAGGGAAAAGAGCTACTTTAAGTTCAACAGTATATTCAATAAGAGACTACGCTGATAAAAAACAAAGTATACATGGTTTAAATAAACTCACTTGAAACTGTTTAGTTATTACACATCCTTTTATTTGTTAGTGCTTTGTCAGTCATGAATTATAGGACTGTTTGGAATTTGTTCAATGTCTAGGGACCAGACTCAGAAGGTGTTAGGCTTTAAAGTCTATTTCCTGATTCAGTAATAATGTCAAATGAGAATGCCCCTGGTGCCATTTATACATGATATGGTTTCTTTAAGGGAACAAAGTCCTTACTGGAACTATTCACTTTTAACTAAATGGGGAAGGGAGCCCTCCATAATAGATAATATAAAACAGTGTGTATATTAAAATAAAAATGAACACAATTCTTAAAGACAACCTACAAGTTATCAAAGTCTTAGACATTAAAATAAGCAGAACTGTGCTGCTTCTTACATAGCTAGTTTCTTATTTTATCTTTTCATGTATGCTGTGTATGTGTCTGAATGATGTGTGTCTAAGTCAGAAGACAACTGCAGGTTCTTGTACTTTCCTTCCATTGTGTTTTGCAACAGGGTTACCTTTGTTGTTTACCATTATATATTGAAGCTTTTAAAGACTCTCCTGTCTCTGTCTTCCATCTCACTTGGCCACACTGTATTGTTTTAATAAAATGCTGATTGGCCAGTAGCCAGGTAGGTAGTTAAGTGGGGTGACCAGGCAGGAAGTAGAGGTAGGACAACAAGAACAGGAGAATTCTGGGAAGAGGAAAGACTCAGTCTGCAGTCATCACCCAGACGCAGAGGAAGCAAGATGAAACCACCTCACTGATAAAGGTACCAAGCCACACTGCTAACACAGACAAGAATTATGGACTAATTTAAGATGTAATAAAGAGTTAATAAGAAGCCTGTGTTACTAGGCCAACCAGTTTATAATTAATGTAGACCTCTGTGTATTTCTTTGGGACTGAACAGTTGCGGGACAGAAACATCGGTCAACACACTGGGATTAGGAACGTGCCAGCACGCCTGGTATCACACGGGCACAATGGGATTAGGAAGGTGCCACTATGCCTGGTCTCACATGGGTACACTGGGATTAGGGAAGTGCCATCACGCCTGGTCTCACATGGGTACACTGGGATTGGGAATGTGCCATCACGCCTGGTCTCACAGAGGTTCTGAGGATCTGAGTTCAGGTCTCGATGCCTATGTGACAGCACTTTGCTCACTGAGTCATCTCTCGAGCCCTAGCACAGCTATTTCTAAACATTTAAAAAAAATGGTTTTTCAACAATTTTGTGACAAAACTTCCCTGCATTAAATTTTGACTCATCAACATATTCTATTAAAAACCTGCCTTAGTTAAGAGGAAAAGGACATTTTTTTCAACTTCTTGTTCTTAACTTCAGTAAGTTTTAGCTGAAAACTAATGACTAAACAGAGATAAAATAATTCATAAAGAAATTAACAATAACAGATAGGTCCACACCACACCATATTTAATTCTGTATAAGCATAAAATTTATTTTAAAAGCCAGATTTAAAAATTCTAAGTATATGTATAATGGTATTTTTTGAAATTGTGTGTTTTAAAATTTATTATTTTTATTTTATGGACATAGGTGTTTTGTGTGCATGTATGCCTGTGTGAGGGTGTCAGATCCTCTGGAATTGAAGTTACAGACAATTGTGAGCTGCCATGTAGGTGCTGGCAATTAAACCTGGTCTCTCTGGAAGAGCAACCAATGCTCATAACTACTGAGCCATCTCTCCAGCCTTACTGTTTTTGGTTTTTCGAGACACGGTTTCTCTGTAGCTTTGGGGCCTTATCCTGGAACTAGCTCTTGTAGACCAGGCTGGCCTAAAACTCACAGAGATCCACCTGCCTCTGCCTACCGAGTCACTGAGCGATTTTTAAGAAGACTACACTACAAAATTTCTTTCCTTAGCTCATCCAGACTGAACTAAAATATCAAAAGAATGATACCACTCCATTTCATTGTTAACTTATATGTTCAACCTAGAAATGCAAGAAAAATTCAGCGTCTCATATCCTTTACAAACAAATATCAGAAAAATAATCTGTTTTAGAGGCTGGAGAGAGAGCTCAGTGATTTAGAGCATTTGCTACTCTTACAGGGTGCCTAGGTTCAATTCTCAGCCCCCATGCGGTGGTTCCACAATGCTTTAACTCTACTTCCAGGGAATCAGAGGCCCTTTCCTGACCTCTGTAGGTACCAGGCATAGACGTGGTGAATACACATCATGTATTCATATACAGAAAAAATTCTGGCTATAATAAAAAATATTTCTACACTATTTGACTGCCTGCTTTGAGATCCGTAGGCAGTCTGATGACAATGAGAGCTATCCAACAAGAGTAAGTTCTAGTGTTATATAATAAAAAACTTGAAAAGTTTAGGAGAGTTAAAAAAATAGAAACAAACTAGAATTCTCCCTGCTTCATATGCACAACAGAGTATCGTAGGCTGGCCTCAAACTTGTTATGCAGCTGAGAATTATCTTGAACCTCTGATTCTCATGCTGCTCTCTCTCAAGAGCTGGAATTACAGTAACTTGTGTGCTGTCACATCTAGTTTAGGCAATGCTGGGGAGCTGGGTATGGAACCCAGAGCTTCTTATATGTCAGACCAACTGAGCTCATAAACTCAGCACATAAAGCATAATTTCTAAAAAGGCATTTAAAAAAATCTTTAAAAATTTTGCCGCAGCGTAGTACTCTAATGTGTAGATATTCCACACTTTCTTCATCCATTCTTCCATTGAAGGGCATCTAGGTTGTTTCCAGGTTCTGGCTATTACAAATAATACTGCTATGAACATAGTTGAACAAATGCTCTTGTCATATGATAGGGCATCTCTTGGGTATATTCCCAGGAATGGTATTGCTGGGTACAGGGGTAGGTTGATCCCGAATTTCCTGAGAAACCGAAACACAGATTTCCAAAGTGGTTGCACAAGATTGCATTCCCACCAGCAATGTGTGTTTTCCTATGTAGGAGTATGTGGTATACATAGGTATATGTGGTATAAATGTGCATGTGAAAACCAGAAGCTAATATTGGGCTGTCTTCCTTATAATTTTCTACCTATTTTTTTAATCAGGTCTCTCACTAAACTTAGAATTCACTGCCTTTGCTAGGCAGTCTGGCTGGCCATCAAATTCCAGATATCCACCTGTCTCTGCCTCCTCTAGTACTGGGATTACAGCTGTGTACTGCTAAACCTGCATTATGATATGGGTTAGAAATCTAAACTTAAGTTGCATGCCTATACAATAATCACTTTACCAACTGAATCATATCCTCAGCTCTAAATAAAAGTCATTTAAAGAAATTCTGATAGTACTGCCTTAAATTTCTGTATACACCAAAACTTGTTTCTTCTCATCTAGCTTCTGGGACACTATTACAACTATTATTCTCTCCCCTTTGGAGAAGTCACCTTTGGAATGATGTAACTGTCTCCTTGTAACTATGTATTCAATGAGGTCCATGAAAATTACAATATATAAGGCCTTTTGTAAAAGTTATCTCCTACCCATTCCTCCTTATTTACGCTTTTCATTTTTCCATAACAGATTATTTTAAAAAAAGCAAACTGAACATTACTTGTATTTATCAGAGTAGAAGAAAGTCTGTAAGGACAGCAAATTTTTGTTCTACTTCTTAAAGTACTTTAAGCACCTACACCAGGTTATATGATCAGAATCTGTAGAATGATCAAATTGGTTTCAACTTATGAAACCAAAATTAAAAAACAGGTTATATATTCAGTAGGCAGCCAGGCTTAAGAAATACTAATTATGACAAAACCAAACACAATGAACTCATCAGAGGAGTTGTCGTACCAGATAAAATAAGCAGTTCAATGATCTCTGCATCTCCAAGATAGGCAGCGGCATGTAAAGGAGTTCTCTTCTCGTTGTCCTGCGAAAAGATGAAATAGCACTTTTAAGATAGAGTTTAGAAGCATTAGTAACTACCAAATTATTATTTCTACAACTCTACTCCACAAGTCTCAATAACAAGATATAGGATGTTTCAACTGCTAAGATAAAAAAAAAGCCTTTACAAATGTAGTTGGCTATAGCTATAAAAACATGGCATGAGGAGGCTGGAGAGATGGCTCAGTGGTTAAGAGCATTGCCTGCTCTTCCAAAGGTCCTGAGTTCAATTCCCAGCAACCACATGGTGGCTCACAACCATCTGTAATGAGGTCTGGTGCCCTCTTCTGGCCTGCAGGCATACACAAAGACAGAATACTGTATACATAATAAATAAATAAATATTTAAAAATAAATAAATAAAAGCATTTAAAAAAAAAACATGGCATGAGTTGAATGGTTCGGTCCTACTTTGAAAATCTGCAAAGAACCAAATTCCAAAAGGTTTTGAGGATTAACATGACACCACAAATGGAAAATTAACTTTGAAGAAATTTTGTTTCACATGTAAAATTCTAAAAGATATTATGCACATATTCTCAGCTGATGTGTATAAGGCACCTTGAGATGACAAGTCTCATAATTAAACTTGAATCTCATCCTCAAACAATTTCCCCATACACACACACATACACCCAAAATATTTTTCAAAATCTGAAATCTCACATATTCTGATCCCAAGAATTTTAGATAAAGATATTCATCCTATATAAAGTCCATAAAAGAATAAATAAAACTTTAAAAAACACAGGTGAGGAAACAGTATGTTCATACATATATATGCTTTTTCAAGACAGAGTCTCACTACGTCGAACAGGTTGGCCTCAAACTCAAAGATAACCACCTGTTCTGCCCCCAAATGTTGGGATTAAAGCCACTATATCTGGCTTGAGCAAATCTTTTTTTTTTTCACTTTTTACTACTTTTCTTTTGCCAAAACAGTTCCACAATTTTAAAAGCTTAACACTTTAAATAGAAACTTTAAATAGGTGTACTCATAGGACATAGAAATGACTTTGTGAAGTTAGAATTATCCTTTAACACTATAACAAGGTTAATCTTAGTGTTTCTATTGGTTTCTACTTTCATACTTAAAATACATACATGTCTGTTTTAATACCTAAAATGCATTTTTCCCTAAATCTTCCTCCAGAAAGGGAAGCTACATTTAATGTACAGCTTTATAATTCTCTTCCTCCAAAGCAAGTGTACTCCAATTGATCAAGCAAAGTACAAAGTAATGTCACATTAAGGGACTTTTAATTAACAAAGTTAATACAAAATTACATTGGAATATAACTGACATGGTTGTATTTTAAAAAACACTGATTTAGAGGTAACTATTTTGAGATTTACATTTAGTACTGTTAATGAGAGTTTTTGTAACAGATTAAGTTTTTTCCCACCATGTTCTATTTGTTGTCTATAGAAAGCAAGTTGTTGGCCGGATGATCCTCAGTGGTCTGGGGTGCAGGCTTCAAACCTGTAGCTGTTTAGCGACAGAGTGGTTCAATTCCACCTTTCGGGCGCCAAATAAAAAGGAAAAAGGAAAAAAAAGAAAAAAAAAAAAGAAAGCAAGTTGTGCCAGGCTGTGGTGGCGCACGCCTTTAACTGATGCACTCAGGCGGCAGAGGTAGGAATATCTCTATGAGTTAGAGGTAAGTCTGGTCTACAGAGTGAGTTCCAGGATAGCCAGGGCGACACAGAGAAACCTTGTGTGATAGTTTGAATGTAACTGTCTCCCTGTAAGCTCATAGGGAATGACACTATTAGAAGGTATGGCCTTGTTGGAGTTTTAAGTCACCGTGGGGTTGGGCTTTGAGATCTCATATATGCTCAAGCTACACTCAGTGTTCCAGTTCACTTCCTATTGCCTTTGGATCAAGATGTAGAATTCTCAGCACCATGTCTGCCTGCATGCTGCCATGTCCCATCATAATGACATAATGATAATGGACTAAATCTAAACCACCCCAATTAAATGTTTTCCTTTGTAACAAGAGTTGCAATGATCATGGTGTTTCTTCAAAGCTATAGAAACCCTAAGATACCCTGCGGGGGGGGGGGGGGGGGGTAGGCAAACTGTAGCTTGTTATCTACTGTATGATGAGGTTACATCCTTAGATTACCTAAAGTTATGCTATTTATAATTAGTGTAGACCAAAATAGAGGAGTGAGTGAAAACTCACAGAACTTTCTGATCACCTTCACTTTAAAAGGTAACTGTCAAACTGGGTAAGTAAGCAAGCCTAATAGCAGTATTTGGAAGGCTGAGGCAGAAATATCATAATTAACTTCCCTGGGCTACATTATGAAGTTCCAGATCAATTTAAGCTATATAGTAAGATATTGTCTTAAAAAACAAAACAAATGAAAACAAAACAAAAACTAGCTTACAATTGGAGTGTTTTATCACTTCCCACAGGCTAACAGGAAGATGTGAAACCAAGTCAGCTTTGAACATGCAGATGTATATCAGTATCACAGACTGTCAAACAAGATTCTAAATGATTTCATAAGAACTGAGCCACCATCTTGGAACTTTAACTTCTAGACTACTTGAAAAAATAAGCTTGTATAAAGTAGAATAATCCCCAGTCTTTATAGTTTTTTGGGAGGGTGGTGGATTATATGTGTGAATACAAGGGTACATGAGGAAGTCAGACGTCAACCTCAGAAGTCATTTCTCAAGCAAGAGCTGTCTACTTTGTTTAGACAGGATCAATCACTGGGATCTGGGGCTTGCTCCTTAGGCTTGTCTAGTTGCCCGACTGTGCCTTCCTGGTGCTGATATTATAAGATTGTACCACCACATCCAGCTTTTATGTGCTGCTAGAACTCTGGTCCTCAAACCTGTCCAGCATACCCACTGAGCTATCTCCTCAGCCTCAAGATTTTAAAATATAATGAACTTACTTGATTTTGTAGTAAGTTTCCAGTTTGAGAATCTCTAAATTACTTTAAGAAAGAACAACAAATTGGGTGGGGGGTGGTTAGCAATACCATATAAAAATACTATATGACCAGAGTTAGAAGCTAGTGCATCAGTTTTGTTATTTTAATTTTCATCCCAAGAAACGGAATAGACTCAGAGAATCACACACCAAACAGTTGTTGAAAAGCTAACACAGAATATCTAACAAACATTGAAAGATAAAGATTTACTGAAAGCTGAATATTAATTTAAGACATTTTGGTACAACTTATTAAATAAGAAATTCTACTAATGTAACGATATGATAGACCCAGTAAAAAAGAAAAACATCTCTATTGCAATGAATAAACATGACAGAAAGAACGATGACACAGAAAGTAAGTCATCTGTGTCTAAGAGATGCCTGGAATTCTATGACTCAACGCTTGGAATACTATGAAGCTATGACTCATATGAGCATAATACCCCTTTATGTAAATGAAATAAAAGGAGGGAATTAATAATGGAAGAAAAAAAAACACAGACCTTATTAAATTTGATGTCCCCTAAATGGCTACTTAATGTGACACGAGAGGCTCTTCTTCAATTTTTATTTAACTAACTCACATGACTAACCAATATTCTTGGTTTCCTAGATAAAATGAATAATTATTTTTTTGTACATGAGGTACTTTGACTCATACAGTCTTCTACTAACAAATCTACAAACAATGGGGTCTGTGTATACCCAGAGTAAAATGTGTTTGTAATTTATGTATATGTGCTCTATTTAAATTGACAAATTAGGAACAAAGAATCAAATATGTCTATGATCAACAGGCTAAATATTATTTTTAAAATTTAGTAAAGGAAAGCTATAAAACATTCAAAGAGTGCTAGAGAACTGAAGAGGAGGAGACAACTGAAGCACTAGGCTTTGGGCCTTAGTAATCATTAAAATCTCAGGAGTTTTATTCTAAGACTAGCTTTGCCCAAGAGGGTCTCACTCTGTACCACAGGCTAGCCTAGAACTCTTATGTAATATATGGAGGCTCATACTCAAGATCATCATAACTCTGTTTCCAAGGTGATAAGATTATTGGCATATGCCACTAGGCCTAGCTTAAGATGCTCATTTAAAGGCTTAATTTTTCATACCACTTAAAGAAATTAAAAATGCACTGTGGGTACAGTGCAAGGAAAATATTCCTATTACTGAGACGCACATTATTAATGAAAAACCTCGAGCTTAATTTAGGGAAATCCCTGGTAAGTATATTGTTATACTGAAATGCTTAGCAATAGTCATACTTTAAACACATCAGAAAAGAAGATTACGAGTTGGACATCTACACATTGAAATACTGTGCTTAAAATTTAAATTGAGACGGAAAGGGAGAGACAGGTGAGGGTGTGTTGTAGGTCACAGGAGAATAAACACTGCATTATGGGAGTTCAAGAAGGAAAAGAAGCGGAGTCGTTGGTGCATACCTATAGTCCTAGCACTTAGGAGGATAGAGAGAGGCAGGGGATGAGGAAAAGCCATCCTTACTACATGGCAACTCTATATCAAACAACCCACAACACAATACAGAAGGAAAGACAGAAAATTTGTTTAATGAAGTAACATCTAAAACCTTCAAATTAAAGTGTAGCACAAGTAATAAAAACCCAGAGACAGATATTGGGGTTCAAGCTGAAGATCAGAAAAGCAAAGCAGCCAAGTCACTAAAGAGTTCTTACCTCTGTGAAATCTTCAGATTGGAAAGAGAGCGAGTTCCTGCCTCATTCTGCCTTATATTCTTCTATAGTGCTGGGATTAAGGGCCTGCACCACCATCACCACCCAGCCTCTATGGCTAACTAGTGTGGCTGCTAAGATTAAAGGTGGTGCCACCATTGCTTAGTCTGTATGGCTGACTAGTGTGGCTAGCTCTGCACTCTGATTGTCAGGCAAGATTTATTTATTTATTTATTAAAACACAAATAAAACATCACTATATTAAACCCAAAATTTGAGATTTGAGAGAGAAATGGTATTCCACATAAAAGTGAACATACACATATACACTGACACATAACAATCTTCTCGAAGACAATTCTTCCTGTCTACTGTTATATGCAAATTTTAATCTCGAGTATGTTTTAAATGTAAAGAGCAAAATTTTAAAAGTTCTCATAAATATAGAATGTTATCTTTGACTCAAGTTATTAAAGATTTCATGAGTTAGGGAGACTGCTCATTTGGCAAAGTGCTTACTATGCATGAGGATCTGAGTTCGATCCCCAGAACACACATAAGAAGTGCAGTTATCATGCCTGTAATTCAAATCCCAGCAATGGTGAGATGGGAGGCAGAGACAGACAGATCCCTGGTTCCTGGACTAGGTACCCTGGCCTACATGACAAGATTCAGGTCATCCAGAGACCTCATCTCAAACAAAAGGTGGAAAGCTTTTTAAAAATGCTTTCTCGAAATGCTCTTTGGAAACATACTGAATACACAATTCAGTGCTACGTGGTATTCTAAGTTATATATGTATCTTCACAATCAATCTTACAACACCTATCCTTATACCTGAGAAGCTTTTCTCTTGAGCCAGCAGTTCTCAACTGTGGGTTATGATCCCCAAAAGGGTCGCACATCAGATATTCTATATATCAGATATTTACATTATGATTCATTAACCGCAAAAATTATAATTATAAAGTAGCAATTATATAATGTTATGGCTGGGGGTTACCACAACACAATGAACTGCATTAAAGGATCACAACATTAGGAAGGCTGAGAACCACTGTCTTAAACTATCCTCCTTACTTCCATTATTCCTAGCCCTACCAAAATAAATAAATACACCATCTCTATGGATTTGCCTGCTTTGCTTACATATCTTCGGGGTTTGTTTATACCATAGAATTATTAGCATTCCACTTTACTGATGAATAATATTCCACTGTAGGGATATATTACATTTTTTATTCACTCAGTTGATGGAAATTTGAATTGCTTACATTTTTGTCTATTACTAGTAATAATGACAAGAACATGAATTTCTACAAAGAAAATCTTGTCAGGTGGTGGTGGTGCATGCGTTTAATCCCAGCACCCAAGAGCAGGGGCAGGAGGATCTCTGTGAGTTCGAAGCCAGCCTGGTCTATAGAGCTAGTTCCAGGACAGTCAGAGATACACAGAGAAAAACACCCTGTCTCAAAAAACACCACCACCAAAAACAGAGATAGAGAGAAGGGGGGAAGAAGAGAATCTTTATGTGAACTTGTTTATTATTTTTAGAAGGTATATTCTTAGGAATGAAACAATACGGTAATAAATATAGCAACTCATATTTAGACTTGAACTACCAACCTGTCTTCTACAGTGACTTCTTAGCAGAGTGAACAAGGGCTCCAATATCTAGAAAGTCTTGACATCATTTGTTAATCATCTCCATCAAGCACATGTGGCACATGCCTTTAATCCCAAACTCAGGAAACAAATCTCTGAGTTCAAGGTGTTCCTAGTCTACAATAGTAAGTTACAGGCCATCTAGGGTGAAACAATGAGACCCTGCCTAAAAAAGCAAAAAGCAAAATCCAAGACAAACCAAAGAAAACAAAAACCACAACTCCATCAACTTCATTCCAGTGTGTAGCAAATGGCATCTCAGTTGTGGTTCTGATTAATATTTCCCTAATGGCTAATCATGTTCCGCATGTCTTTATGTGCTTATCAACCACTGTGCACTTTCTCTGGAGGTGTGTCTATTCATCATTAGCCTTTTTTTAAAAATTGGGATATTTGCCTTTTCATTAAGGATAAAAGAACAAATAAATATAGTATGTCCCATGTCTGTGACCAATGTGTCACATTTAGGTTTCCTATTACCATCAGGACACAAGCTATCAGTCCTGCTGTGGATTTGTTTGGATGATCTTCAATTCAAATTCAGTACTAACACTCTTTACTTGGGAGGTAGTATTAAATGACACAGTAGAGGGCTCAGTTCCTCAATACTGCCCGCAATTCAGACACTAGTCACAAGTTCCAAGTTGTCTTTTCTGTACTTCTAACTATAAATTATGATTCCTATAGTCTCCTTCTATCTTCCTGTGTATATGTCATTCCTCCAGGAACTCCTGTGTGTGATCACTGGTGATCACACCAATCTTCAGTCTTTCCTCTCCAGAAGCTAGAAGGTGGACAGAAAAGACCATTAATAATGCCTTAAACTTTTGGGTGATCAAATCCCACTCTGATACCCAAACCACAGAAAGATATTACTAAGAAAGTGAATTACAGAACAATCTCACTCATGAACATTGATGCAAAAATGCTAAACAAAATACTAGCTAGCAACTAACTAGCAAATTGAATCAAGAACACATCAGAACCATTATCCACCAAGACCAAGTCGGCTTCATTCCAAAGATGCAGGGATGGCTCAACATACAAAAATCTGTCAACGTAATCCCCCATATAAACAAACTGAAAAATAAAAACCACATGATCATCTCATTAGATACTGAAAAAGCTTTCAACAAAATACAACATCCCCAGCTGGGCGGTGGTGGTGCACGCCTTTAATCCCAGCACTCAGGAGGCAGAGGCAGGCGGATCTCTGTGAGTTCGAGACCAGCCTGGTCTACAGAGCTAGTTCCAGGACAGGCTCCAAAGCCACAGAGAAACCCTGTCTGGAAAAACCAAAAAAAAAAAAAAAATCCCTTCATGATAAAGGTCTTGGAGAGAGAAGGGATACAAGGAACATACCTAAACATAATAAAGGCAATATAAAGCAATCCAACAATCAGCATCAAATTAAATGGAGAGAAACTCAAAGAGATCCCACTGAAATCAGGTACAAGACAAGGTTGTCCACTCTCTCCATATCTATTCAATATAGTTCTTGAAGTCCTAGCTAGAGCAATAAGACACCAGAAGGAGATCAAGGGGATACAAATAGGAAAAGAAGTAGTCAAACTATCACTACTTGCTGATGATATGACAGTTTATATAAGCGATCCCAAAAATTCTACCAAGAAACTTCTACAACTCATAAACATTTCAGTAATGTAGCAGGAAACAAGATAAACAAACAAACAAACAAACAAAAACAAAAAACAAAAAAACCAAAAAAAAGAAAAAAAACAAAAAACCAATAAACAGTAGCCCTTTTGTACACAGATATAAAAGGGCTGAGAATCAACACCCTTCACAATAGCCACAAATAGCATGAAATATCTTGGAGTAACTCTAACTAAACAAGGGGAAAGACTTGTATAATGAAAACTTTAAATCTTTAAAGAAAGAAATTGAAGAAGACACCAAAAAGTGGAAAGATCTCCCATGCTCTTGGGTAGGCAGAATTAACATAGTACAATGGCAATCTTACCAAAAGCAAACTACAGATTCAATGCCCAGCAAAATTCTTCACAGACCTCGAAAGAACGGTACTCAACTTCATATGGAAAAGCAAAAAACCCATGATAGTCAAAAGAATCCTGTACAATAAAAGAACTTCTGGAGTCATCACAATCCCTGACTTCAAACTCTACTACAGAGCTACAGTCCTGAAAGCAGCCTGGTATTGGTATAAGAACAGACAGAAGGACCAATGAAACCAAATAGAAGACCCAGACACTAATTCACACACCTTCTAACACCTGATCTTTGATAAAGAAGCAAAAATTATCAAATGGAAAAAAGAAAGCATATTTAAAAAATGGTGCTGGCATAACTGGATATCGACATGTAGAAGAATGAAAACAGACCCATATCTATCACCATGCACAAAACTCAAGTCCAAATGGATCAAAGACCTCAACATAAAGCCAGCCATACAGAACCACATAAAAGAGAAAGTGGCAAGTACACTTGAACGCATTAGCACAGGAGACCAATTCCTAAATAGAACCCCAGCGGCATAGACACTGAGAGAAACAATTAATAAATGGGACCTCCTGAAACTGAAAAGCTTCTGTAAAGCAAAGGAAATGGCCAACAGCCTACAGAATGGGAAAAAAATCTTCACTAACCCCACATCAGACAGAAGTCTGATCTTCAAAATATACAAGGACTCAAGAAATTAGTCATCAAAAGAACAAATAATCCAATAAAAAAAAATGGAGTACAGACCTAAACAAAGAACTCTCAACAGAGGAATCTATAATGTCTGAAAGACAATTAAGGAAATCCTCAACATCCTTAGTCATCAGAGAAATGCAAATCAAAACAACTCTGAGATTCTGTCCTATACCCGTAAGAATGGCCAAGATCAAAAACATTGATGACAACTTATGCTGGAGAAGTTGTGGGGTAAAGGGAACACTTCTGCATTGCTCGTGGGAATGCAAACTGGTACAGCCCCTTTGGATGTCAGTGTGGTGATTTCTCAGAAAATTAGGAAACAACTGTCCTCAAGACCCAGCAATACCATTTTCGGGTATATATCCAAAGGATGCTCAATTGTGCCACAAGGACATGTGCTCAACTATGTTCATAGCAGCTTTGTTTGTCATACCAGAACCTGGAAACAACCTAAATGCTCCTCAACAAAAGAATGGATAAGGAAAATGTGGTACATTTACACAATGGAGTACTACACAGCAGAAAAAGTCATCTTGAATTTTTCAGAAAATGGATGGAGGTAGAAAACATCATTTTGAGTGAGGTAATCCAGATCCAGAAAGATAAATATCACATGTACTCACTCATAAGTGGTTTTTAAACATAAAGCAAAGAAAACCAGCCTACAAATCATAATCCCAGTCAACAATGAGTACACTAAGAGAGACATACACAGATCTAATCTATATAGGGAGTAGAAAAAGTCAAGGTCTCCTGAGTAACTTGGCAGGATGGGGACTTTGGGGGAGGATTGAAGGGGAGAGGAGAGGCAGGGAGGGGAGCAGAGAAAAATGCAGAGCTCAATAAAAATCAATAAAGAAAAAAGAGAAGACTGGAGAGATGTTTCAGTGATTAAGAGCACTTGCTACTCTTCTTGGATGATGAGGGTTTGGTTTTCAGTACCCATATAGTGTTCCTAACTTTAACTCCAGTTCCAGAGGATCCAATAACTTTTACTGACATTGCCTGTCATGGCTCACAGACATACATGCAGGGAAAACACTCACAAGCATAAAATAAAGTAGTAAAAAAAAAAATTTCTTTTCAAATTAAAGGTAGTCAGGTGGTGGTGGCGGCACATGCCTTTAATCTCAGCACTTGGGAAGCAGAGGCAGGCAGATCTCTGTGCTCAAGGCCAGCTTGCCAGAGTGAGTTCCAAAACAGTCAGGGCTGGTTCACAGAGAAACCCTGTCTTGAAAAAGCAAAAATAAATGAATAGATAGATAGACAGATAAAAGGGCTGGGGAAATAGCTCTTGCCTCTCACGTCAGATTCTATGTTCAATCCAAATTCAATCCTTAGCACTGAAATCCCCTTCCAAAAAACAAAGCATACCTATTGGCTTTTGTTTTATTCCTTTGGGAATGATTATCCTGTTAAGTTCAAAACATTACTAGAAAAATAAAAATACTATGCTCACTCTTTATGTCCCTCAATATCCATTTGATTCTATATGGACACTAAGATACTAAAGAAATCACTGAAGATTCACATAAAGTAATCTTGGAGAGGCAAAAAAGCAACCTAGTTTCTACATAAATAAAACTACAAACCTTCACTGAATGCTATTTCTTTTTCAAATCAATGTTAAATACTTGACCTACATTTCGTACCTGATTTTTTGTTGTGTTTGATTTTCTTTAAAGCATATGACACATCCCAAAATAGTTCGTTTATTGTATTTTACTGGTATTGGGGAACATCTTTGAAACAACTTTGGTAAGATATATTCAAATCCTTGATTCTCTATAAAACTAACAAAAGCTGGGGAGATGGTTTAGTGTACAAGAGTGGTTGCTGCACAAGCAGGAGGACCTAAATTTAAACCTCCAACATGTGAAAATCCAGGTGTGGCTGCTTGTGCCTAGAACTTTGGCATGAGTGCCAAGACAACAGAAGAAATAGTATAGTGCGCTTTTGAAATGTACAAGTCAGATGAAGTTAGTCCACAAGTGGTTATAAGACATGAAAGATTTGTTTCAAGGCTTCCTAGCAATTTTCTAAAACTATATTATTTAATAATCTACAATCATTTATTTCATAGTAGAGAGTCTCAATTATGTATGTAATGAGAGTAAAATATTTTCTTTGTGAATACAGGCTTTAAGTGGGACGAGGCACATTTTCCCTTTCAGTCTTGACTCAAAGTATTTTGATTTGCACAATTTTGAATATATCAGTTACTTTTACACTGGCTTATATGTACCAATAATCTGGCAGCAGGATCTGAAATGCAAGCTTTATATTACCAAATGCTACACATTTGGCTCAATTGAGCACTGTACAGAATGGTGGTGATTAGCGTCCACCTTGTCTCTATTCCTTTGCCCCTGCCCCAGGCTTTCATAACTTCTTGAGTTACTTTTACGATTTTATGCTTAATAATCTTATAATTCTAACTTTCCTCTCTGTAATACAATGATAAAACCTCAGCTTGACAGAATACTGATAAGAACGTTAAGTAAATGGCTTTTCTAGAAATTGAGGTTCCTGACCTGAGCACTGAGGGTAAAATGATTTGAATGTGCTCTCTAAAGTGTATGTGCTGCCAAGAGGACAGTGAATGGGAGCGGGGAAGGAGTTTAAGAGATAATAAGGCGTTCTAATATGACTGGGTGATAAAGAGCTCTCATAAGGGTCAGCAAGATGGATTGTAGAGAGCTGCGTAGAGCCACACCTGATGGTGATGTAGAGAGCTGCGTGGAGCCGCACCTCATGGTGCTGGCTCCTGCCCTCCACGATCCCGAAAGCTCTCTGTGACAATCAACTCGTAAGGCCTGACTCATGCTATTATCACACAATGATTGTCAGCTGCTTGCATATGCGTGGACCTATGGGCAGTGCCCACCTGGCAATCCGGGGTTGGCAGCCTGTGCCTTTTTAAGGGCTGGAAGAGGTTTGCGGGGGGGGGGGGGGAGGGAGGGAGGGAGGGGAGAGAGAGAGAGAGAGAGAGAGAGAGAGAGAGAGAGAGAAGGAGAAAGATTGCTGTGAATAAAGTCCTGAATAAAACTGCTGCAAGAAGAGCTCCAGTGTTGCGTCTTCCTTGCTGGTCCAGGTAGAGCCGTGACAATGGATCAATGGATTAAGGTGCTTGCAGCCAAGTCTGACCTGAGTTTGGACATACATTTGTAATTCCATTACTATGGGTAGGTGGCACATAGACAGATTCCTAGAGCTTGCCGGCCAGCCAGTTTAGCTCGATCAGTACTTCAGGGTCAGTGAGACCATGTCTCAAAGAATAAGGCAGAGGGTGACAGAAAGGCACTGATGGTTTATCTCCATTTATATACATACAACACATGTGCATACATATACACATACACACAAGTCTCACAGAGATTAACACTCATCTATAAAAGGACGGCAGCTTTTTCCTCATACTGATTGTCCCCAAAGGTAACTAATACTTTAGTTATTAATAGCAACTAAAACAACCAAGAACTGTCCATAAGTATTATCTTTGTCAATGTCCCAAAAAGCTCTTTAGTATGGTTTAGGGACCCCACTGGATGGCACAAACTGAGGAACCATATTAGAAGGGTAAGATAAATTCCATTTTGTTTACATCATAACTCATCCAAAATAACACTGCACCACACAGAGGATTCTTCTGGGCTTCTTGCTTCTACTATAATAGAAAACCAAAGATAGAGGTAGATTCTAAATTCAGAGTCCTAACATTTAATACTTCTTTGTAGCCAGTCTCACCCCATGGGAGATATTGAGGATGGCCGAGGTGGACCACCTACAATCAGGAGGATGGCGAGGATCGCAGGAACACGGAGAAAGATCTTAGCGGTAGCTGTGTATTCTGGCCAGTGGAGATGTATCAACAGAAAAAACTTTCCTCCATGTAAATTGATTCATCACAGGTATGGAAATGTTAAAATCACAGTGTTTGTAATTTATATACCTTGGCCTTTTGTTTACCATGAACTGCTAGAGCATGTAAGCTTTTTCCAACATACTCAAAAAATCTTTTTGCCTAGCTACAAGTAATGTCATCTTCAGTGAGAATGGCTGTGTTAAAGAGAAGAGAGCTTGTTAAACAGGTTGAGCACGAAGAAAAAAATTAAACATTTCAAATCAAATGAAACACTGTTTACATTAGGAACGAAAAGCACAAAATATAGAAAAACCTAACAAAAATCATACTCAGTGAAAGTATAAAATATTGGCAAAAGAAATGAAAACTTAGCTAAATACATAAGCTAAAAATATCTGAATACTATGCTATACTTGCCAATCCTAGACAGTTTTAACTTTCATAAATCTTATTTTGACACTGAATGATGAAATACAAATATTTTTCTGCTACCTTTACAAGACTGTTCTTTGAGTAAAACATTTTTAAAAGGTTCATACATATGTCCATCTCTGAAGTCAAACTTTGTAAGTAACACTAATATCTACCACTCTGGACAGAGGAAAGTAATTTCTACTTGTAGAAAAATAGCTTGCTGTAAATATAGATCAAACTTTTCTCTGAAATGGGGTGCCATAAATATTTCAGATTAAATTATCTGAGAACTACAATATGACATCAAATTCTTATAAATTCTAAGGAAAGACATTTAATTATAATTTTGGTCATATAAATCAGAAAAACAAGTGGTATCTTCTGGATAAAATCAGGAAGGCATTCAAAGACATTGAGGACCTTTGGAGAATCCTAAATTTAGGTTCAAGAATGACCCTGAAGTTAATTAATGTAACCCTACATATGTAGAACAAAAGCATAATGTCAACGCTGAAGTTAAAGGGAACTGTTCTAAGTTGTCTGTCTAAAATGATGAAGAAAATTTGATTCATAGTTCAAATGTTCTTTATACTATAAATAACAACATAACTTTAATTTTGAAGTTATTTATTTATCCCTAGTGGTTTAGTGTTTCTTTCATAAGTAACTTCCTTTTTCAAAGTTTGCTATTTCTATTGTAAAGTAATCAGTTATCTATCCTTGCTAAGTTACAGACATAGCAACTACTTTTCCATTCCTCCTTCCTATGGAAATTCAAATCACTATAGACATAGCCAAACAAGCTCCTATTCTTTCCCCCAAGAAATGAAGCAGGCAATAAACCACAACAGACATAAGCAAACTAAGTAATAGGTTGGTAGGTAGGTAGGTAGGTAGGTAGGTAACCATTTTCTATTTTGCCTACTGATAGAGCAGGGTTATAATCATCAAGACTTTAGGGGATATTTTGTCAGTATTCTAAGCAAAGATGCTTTCTCCTGATTTGAAAGGAAACCTAGAGAATATTTTTTCAGCTTTGTTTTGAGCATGTGCAGTTGTTACTCATTTCATGCTGTGTGGACAAGGCTCAGATCCTAAATTCTGCATTGTCATAAGACCGACTAATAATCAGCTTGCTCTGGAGTAAATTATTCAACAAGCATGCTTAGGGCCTTGAATTTGATCATCAACACTACAATAAACTAATACTACCAACAAACTACACATACAAAAAGCTTCCTTTACTGAGCCAGTAAATGGCCTTATTTGAGTTCAGCAGCTATGCAAAATCTAGGGGTGAAAACAAGCATCTGAAACCCCAGTCAGTGCTGGGTGGTAGGCAATCTCTAGATTAAGTGAAAGATCCTGCCTCAAAATATAAGATGAAGAGGAACTCAAGGAGATATCCAATGTCGACATCTCGACTTCACATGCAGAGACAAGAGCACATGCACGCACGCACAAATACAACATAAACACACTTGCATAAAATAACCTTTAAAAACAAGAAATCTGAGTTTCAAGGAGCATAATTCTTCAACACTTAATCTTTGTTATTACTAGGAACCTGCTACAGTCTCCCTCAAAGAAGGGACACTGATATTTCTTATAGTGTTAATGATGTTCAAAAACAAGATTTATTTTTTCCATTAAAGGTATTTTGACTGAATAAAGTAGAGAATAAATGGCACCTACGAGCTTTGTGATGGATTAATTAGCCATGGTAATTAGATTATTCCTGAGATTCTCACTAAATAAGAAATGTTAGTATTATTAAAGCTAAAGGTCAAAGACCAAACAAAATAGTGTACATTCATTTCCCTTCTGCTCATACATCTACACTCCTACAACTATTGTCTGTGCTAGGCAAAGTGGACTTGCTAAGACAGCCTAATTAGGTAAAGTGAACCATGCATTCCACTTAAAATAAATAAATCCTGAATTAGGTGTATGCTTCTCAAACTAAATATAAACCAAGAAGCCATTCACTTGAAAAGTTATGACAGCAGTCTCTAGGTCAATACTCCATGTTCTTAGAAATCAACCATTTGAGTCAATAACACACATCTATTTAGATAATCTGAACTTCAGAAGATAAACGTTTAAATATCTAACAACATTAAATGGTACTCTATAAAACTAAAGAAAGAGATAAGAGTTCAAGATATGCTTGTAGTGTATTATGTTTATAGTATATATTTCTTATAATTACAAAAAATTCTAGAACATCTATTTTGGTAGTGTTATAGCAACTTTAGAAGTCATGAGACTTTCCATGCCATCCTTACTTAAGAGGAATATTTATTTCCAGAAAATGTTTATAAAATAATGAAATTATTTTGTCTTACTAAATTAGATTATTTAAGCAAGTTTAATAAGTTAAAAAAGGGCAGTACTGGCTGCAAAATAAGACCCTATTTCAGAACAGTTATATATAAATATTATATATTTAAAAAATAATCTCCATACTGTTTTATATATTTTCTTTCTACACTTTCTAGCATGTTAACCTTGAATATTACAGCTACTATATTATTAAGTTCAAAAAGTTTTCAAACAATCCATCAAAATTGAGTCTAATAAAAATCAAGAGTCTCTGTGTGTATCTATGTATATATCTATCTATCTACATAGAATCACATACATATGACCCATGAAAATAAAAAGACTAGTTGAGAAGAGGAAGGGATGGAAAAAGGAAGAGATAAGAAAGGATAATAGAGAGTAAATAAAATCAAAGTATATTGATTTACTTGAACAAAAAATGTGATTAATGAAGCCCATCATTTTGTACAGCAAATATACTTTAACAAAAAGTATTCACAAAGCTCTCACCACAATTATTTACAGAAATCACATCTGATATCATAAGATACATTTTAACTTTACAGAAATCTTTTCTGTCAAGTTTTAAAAAGAATCCTCATATCTAAAAATAATAAACTGTCATATTTGCATTTTACTTTCAAAACATGGTTCAACAAAAGAAAAACACGTATCTCTACACACACACACACACACACGCTCTTTATGAATGAGAACAGCAAAATGTTATCAATGCTGAACCGAAGGAAGGGTCTTGAGACGATTTTTTCAATATTCCTGCATTTGAAAATTTCCATATAAAAAGTTCAGAGGACAAAAACCTCTCAATTGAGTTCTGGGAGCTGTGGGTTTTCTGATAGTACATTATATATGTCCAGTACATCTCTTTTGATCACGAGCAGGATTTTCCCTCCCTCACTGAAAACAACTGTTGCAAAATTATGCTTTTAAACAAAAACATGCAAACAAAATCACAATACTAGGACAGAGTTTTTTAAAAGTAGGCTAAAAAGGTTGGTGTAACTGAATTAACTGCTTTACCTGAAAGTTAACATCTTCTTTCTTAAATATTAGTGCTCGAACTTCATCTGGATCACCATTAAATATAGCTTGCACCAGTGATGGCTAAAAAAAAGAAAATGAATAAATAAACATTGATCATATAATATATATAACTTTAAAGATATTTTTGCATGATTTCTAAATCTAATGTTTTTTTTTCTCCCCTGTAGCCATAATCTTTTTTGAGGGGGTAGGGAACATAAATCAGACATTTCATGCAGTCTAATAATATTAAAAGTATGGAGTTCATCCTGGGGAGTGTAATAAAGAAGCCTAATTAATGAATCTTTTCAAAAGTAATTTGACCAAAATTAAGTAACAGATTTGACACTCATTTTATTTCTTATGTGAAAGCCCTTTGCTTAATTTGATGAAAAGACAGACATACAAATAAGTCTGATAACTCAAATCTATTCTTGGAATAGAACCAATTCCTAATCCACTGAAGACTATGAAAGAAGGAGATTTTGAAAACATACACACTGTATATAATATATAATGATAGAAATCCCAGAAACAAAATTTAGCATCTGATAAAAATAACTACTATTCAAAAACCAAAAGATAATACACATCTGAATAACAAGAAAGACAAACATATGCATGTCATATCTAAATATAAGCTCCTAACCATCAGCATAGCCTCTGCAAGGCATCATAATATACTAGTCAAATAAGGGTTAGCTAATAAAAACAGTGTTTACAATAAGGTTAAGAGCATACCCTGATTCTTTTTAATATAAAGTTTTGTATGAAAATGGGTAAAATTCATTATAGAAAAGGCTATGCTTTGACGTTGCTGGTAGTAGTCAACCTTTTCAAAAATATGCAGAATCCCTGATTGTCAGATCAGTTCTAAAACCAAAAGAAAACAAAGAGCATGTTTTCATAACTACTTTGGTTTATTTTTGAGTCTTCATAAGGAGATGAACAGATATAGTCTAAAGTAAAAACTAAGCATTTGAAAAAGAAAAACTGAGAAATGTACTCATTTTACACACAAATAATACTGCATCATATAGACCCACATACTGCCTGGAGTTTCTAATGAAGCTAGTAAAATCTAACTCAATGTACTACTACAAATTTAAATTTACATAACTAGCTCTATAAAATATAATCAACAGAAACTCTCATAGCTTACCAATACATTTCCAGAGAATGGAGAATGTAGAGATTTATTTTCCTGGGGCAACTTAGAAATGAATACGGGAGAATCATCTTCTACCTCCTCCAAGACAACAATACACACTCGACTCATTCGCTCTTTTAGAACATTAAACTCCACGCTTTATGATAGAAGTCACAGTGGGAAGAGCACAGTTTTTCCTCCTCTTCTGTATATCACTCATGAACATTCTCTGAACAGTGCAGCTAGTTTCATAGTAATATTAGAGTAACTGAAGTTTAAAATTATGACACATAACTTCCTAAAAATAAAAACCTATTTCTTTCTGCCAGGTTATTGCAATCTATAAAAAGTTTCACATCAGTATGTCAATAATTAAAGCTCAAATCTATGGGTAAATTCTTTTAAAAATATTTTTCTTCTACCAAAATAGTTACATTAAGCTCTGAAATTTACTTTGTACAAAACAATCCTTGTTTTGGGTGACAGACACCACACCATAAAAAAATGAAATCAGAAACAACTGCTGAGATAGAGGTGGCCACAGATAGCCCCACTCTTGTCTACAAGGTCATACAGTTACCAGTAGGCTGGGCGGCTTGTAGCTGAAAATAAAAACAACAGAATCTCACTATTCTGTTTCCACTTCTAATTTGTCTTCATTTTTTTCAGCTTAAACGACTTAATACAGATATTATCCAGGAAACAAATAAACAAAAAATATAGAAGTTAGTATAAATCCTGAAAATGAAGTTCAGGGGTTGACAATTCTTTCTGTGTTTAGGAAAGAAAAAAAAAAGCCACCACTCTGCATTAACGGCAAAGCTGCAGCACATTTACACGTGATGAGTCAGATCACAGGAGACAACAGGACCTCTGGTACGAGAATACAAGTTGATAATCCAGACTTCACACACAGCAGTCCAAACACAGAGCTTTATCCCATCAGTAACAGAAGCAAGGCAAAGCTTTTATTCTTTCTCCATCAGGCAGTTGTTCCTGGCTGCCCAGCAAAAAGACACAGGCACCAGGCAGAAATGGTGTCAGTGGAGAATCCTAACAAGCAGACAGCAAAAGAATCAGAAGACCTTTGAGCTCCAATTACTGCTTCGGAGTTTTCATTTTGAGTAGTTTATCGCTCTAGTACTTCCTTTCATCTCTGCATGAATACAGCTTCCATTAAACAGTCCTCATTCAAAGGGAAAACAGCAGACTGTGCATCTTCTCTGAGCCAACTACTTTATTCAGTCATCTGCCTCTGTGCCAATACAGTTTCCTCCCCTGGTAAAAACCGCTAGAGTTATCCTTTTCAGTTGATTTCAGATGCTTTCCTGTTCCTCAGATGATCTTGCAAAATTCTGCTGTTATCTTCAAATGAATAAGCCCTTGAGAAATACCTACACAACCTCAGAATCAGTCCCGCAGAAGCATTTCGACCGAGCAACAGTCTGAAGACCCGCAGGATGAAATGCCTAGTAATGCTCACGTTACACTTACCAGAGAGCCGAACGACTGCTCAGGATGTAACGGATGTAACTTCCTCTAGCAGGAGAAAAAAACAGTGCATTTGGACAGCCTTCACAATTAAGAGGGTTCATGCCAGTTCTGTGACTAATCCAGATCAAACTGAAAATTCTATAACTGAAAAATAAGTGCACTTTTAACATTTTCCACTAAAAGCCACAAGGAAATCTGGTGTACTGCCTCGCTGAGTAACACTGGCGTTAGCAAGTAAACAATCCCAAACAGCTTAACTGCTTTCGTATGCGACAAGTACAGCCAATGTTTAACTCCATGATAGCAGCTGCAGTAAGAATGTCCGTAGTAAGAGAGATCTCAAGAGGAAAGAGACATAGTGTATCAGACTAAAGACCATGAACCTAAGTTAAGGTGCACGACTTTTTATTTTTCCAAGACCACCTTCCTCCTCCCTTCTCATTTCTTCTTCCCCTTTGGATGTATGTTATTTTCTAGAATGGAAAGAGGTTCTAAAAAATCAAATGTTAAGGCTTGTTATGACTTCTAAGTTAATGAATTAACTTTTATATTAATGAGTCAATCATTTATTGACTCATACTTTTTTAAAGAAAAAATTTTAAATTTCATAAAGGTAGAAGTCCTAATGTTAAGATTTTATGAAACATTTGAATTTTCACTGAAGACATTAAATAATACCTTCATATCTGAATATGCTCTGAAGTCTTAAAAACCCACTAAGCAGCTGCATAAAACAGCTGTTTAAAGTTCTTGTCCTGAATTACATAGAGCATAGAATCTTAACATAGAAACTAAACAACCAAGCCCTCCTTCCCGATAAAATAATTTCCCAAAAGCTACAATTCAGTGTGAAAACCAACCATTTGGGGGCTGAGGTTGTAGCACTTGTCTAGCATGCACCAGACCATGTGTTTAATCCTAAACACTGTAAACAAAACCACCCAAAACCACTGTGAAGTTGTCTTTCACTACCTTTCCCACTTTGCCCCAAACTAAGAATATTTCTCAATTTATTACAAAGAAATACTATGCCCCACCTTGATCTGTATTTTCTCCTTTTATCATCTCGTATTCTTATAAACAACCTCATGCTATTTTTCAGCATTTTATGCATGGTGCTATATTTTCCCTTAATATAATAATCTACTATAATCACATTTTATATAGGAAAAAAGAACTCAGAAGACTAAAATGCTTAATGCCAAAAAACATATATTTCTACTACCATTAAGATTTTTTTTTAAAAAAAAAACTTTACTTCTATGTGGAAGAACTGATCATTAAAGAAAACTGATAATGACTGTTGAAAGTTTAGGCAACAAAAGATTATCTATTTGTGAGTAAGTTCCCCACCCCCACCCTTGAGACAGGGTTTCTCTGTAGTTTTGGAGCCTGTCCTGGAATTAGTTCTTGTAGACCAGGCTGGCCTCGAACTCACAGAGATCTGCCTGGCTCTGCCTCCTGAGTGCTGGGATTAAAAGCGTGCGCCACCACCACCCGGCCTAAGTTATTTTTGAATGAGCATTTTAATGCTACTATTTGCTTAAGCCAATTTACTTATTAAATCATGGGGAGGGGGACTTAATATAAGTAAGAATGCCAGAAATTAGAGACAAAAATTACTGAAAATTATTAAGTATTCATGTAGAGAAGAACCAACATTCACATGGGGTTCAATAGTTAGTTAATCTTCCGTGGGGAAGAATGGGCTCTTGCTATGTTGCTTAGGCTAGCCTAGAACTCCTGCACTGAACAGATCTGCCTGCTTTGCCTAGCAGATGGGACTCTAGGTACATGTCACCATGTCTGCTTCTTTTAGTGTAGGGCCATATATTATACAGGCTCATATGTCTACATTGTATGGAGGCCAGACTCTCAAGCCATAGTTTGCACCTGACCACACAGAAGGTGGTCACCTAACCTCTCCAGACAAACCTAACAAAGGGTCAGCATATGCTAATGTTGTTCTGCTCCTTCTTTGTAATTTGGAGGACACCTAGGATAGAGATATTAATTCAGCTACAGAGCTGCTGTTCAGAACAGGAAGATAGAAAGATGTGACAGAGCAGGTATAGATAGGTATGGACGTGACCTTAGACATTAGCCTAGTTACTCAGGGAACAGAATGCTAATGAGTTCCCTCCTCAGTTTAAGTATAAAAGTTTTGGTATAAAAGCTGTTTGGAGAATAAATGCGTGTGAGAATTTTCAGGATGTGAACGCAGGATTTCAGGAGGGATCACTGAGAATCTCCCTCCCAATAAAGCGATGTGACTTGAGTCTTTAATCCCACACCTCCCCTCTCGTCCAGAGAAGTAATTTATGGTCTGGGCTGGCACCTGACCACGACATACTAGTTACTTTAAAATATATTAAATGTTTTCATAGGCAAATATTGTAACATATGATGTTACCCATCACTATATAGTTAAATCAAATATATCATTCTAACACTTGAAACATAAAAATAAAATTATAATAACATCTTATTGCCTATTTTCAGGGTTCTTCTCTAAAATAGAATATTTATACAAATAATTTTTTACTTGCTCCAAAGTATCTGTTGTAAGTTCATCTACTTTGATTAAAGAAGTTGCATCCTATTTCTTGTTTGAGATCAACTTTTACACTGAAGGTTTTCCCAATCATTTGGAGATGAGGGATTTCAAGACGGGGTTTCATTATATAGCTCCAGCTGTCCTGGAACTCACAGAGATCCGCCTGCCTCTGTCTCCCAAGTGCTGGGATTAAAAGCATGTGACACTACCACCTGGCTTCCTAATCATTCTTTACATAAAATTTATCCTACAAAAATTTAAAATTTTATTTAAAGCCCCTATGTCAGAATCTACAGCATGACTGGAAATGAAGGGTTAGCGCATCAGTACTACTGTAATAATCTAGAAGCACAAATAAAACCATATTGAACAAGAACACCCATTTTAAAGATATTTACTAAAAATTATATAGCATAGATTGAACAAATATTCAGTCTTATTTCTTCTATGCACAGCACATCAAAAAACTAGAAAATATTGTGTTTGCGTGTATATAAAATTTTTCATCTGCTAAGACATTAGACAATAAGCAAGCTGCTATATCATAATAAGAAAAATAACCAGTATAAGAACACAAGATACTGAAAGGCAACATCATATACCAGAGGCTTACACAGGAAATACAGACCACACATTCATGAGGCAGTGAATAGTATACAAATTCATTAACTGTAACTGGCATGTAAGGGACCTTCCAATTGTTTTTACAAAGCTATCCACAAACCTCACTGCTAGGTTTCTTGTTTTAACTTACTAATATTTTTTTTTTCTTTTTTGCCTCTTAAACCAGTAATAACTGGCTGGAGCTTTTAGGATCAGAACTCACATTTGGGGGGAAAGGTTTCAAAATTTAAAAACACTATTTGTACTGCATGAATAAGCTACACAAATCTTAGACTAGTATGATCTAATAGAAATATAAAGATACCTACACAAGTAATTTCTTACCTAGTCACATTTTTAAGCAAAAGCTGGCAAATTAAAATTTTAACATGTCCAAAGTAAGATAGAGAAACCCACAACATTATATTATGTGGAGAAAGAGCGTCTAAATGGGAGGTCTCCACGAAATTCTTCCCCTCAGACCTCAGAGAATCCTGCAGAGGAAGGAGAAAGACTGGAAAAGCCAGAGATGATGGAGAGTGAGAACAAGGCCCCCTGAATCAACTAAGCAAGGAACATACGGGTCTACACCAGGTTCTCTGTGTATATATTATAGCTATCAGCTTGTTTCTTTATGGCACCCTTGACTGTGAGAACTCTGACTCTTGGAACTCTTCTTTCTGTTGGGCTGCCATGTCCAACTCCAACATGACCACTCTTACATACTGCTGATGACGATTAAACTAGTCCCGCCACTATCAACATGGAAGGTCCTCAAAAAAAATAACAACAGAACTACTATGTGACCCATTTATATACCACTCTGCAGTAGACGCCCAAAGGAGTCAAAGTTGACATATAACAGAATAACAGAAACACTGTGTGGCCACCATTATCACAGGACTAGCAATAGTTGAACTACAGAATAAGCCCAGGTGCCCCAATCAGCAGGTAAAAGCGGAGAATTATGATCACAAGGATGCAGAAAGGAGGTTGGTTTTCATAGGGAAGATTAATAGGAAACATTTGAAGATAAAACTTTCATTGTATATGGTCAAAATTAACTTTTCCTATTTCAGTCTCACATATATTTTCTTAAATTTGACATTTTTTTCTAATGTAAATAGCATTTATACGAGGGTTTCCTTCAGTCTGTTTTAAGAGTCCCCCCCCCCTTAAAAAAGAAACAAAAACACTCTAGAACTCTCAGCGTATTTTCCATTATTAGTGTGCTGTGAATAATTTACAGTAAGTAGGGAAATTAACTCTGGAAGACAATGACAAAATTTAACTTTTCTATGTTAATATATAGTTTGCTACTGGTTGTCTACTTACCAACCTTTGTTAACTCTTCCCTTCTTACAGCCTACCTTCAGTTCTGTTCTATATAGCACATGGCTTGGAGAAATCTTGAATAGAGTAAGGTGATCATGGTAATTCTATTCTACCTACTAAGTAACTCATTTGGTAACTGACATGCAATCATACTAGCTTGCTCTGTCACATGCCAGGGAAAGTCAGCTGTAGTGCTTCTAGGAAAGCTTTTCTTTTTTCTTTTTCTTTTTCTTTTTTTTTTTTTTTTTGATCTAAGGGAGAGAAAAAAAATGGTCCTCCTACTGAACAAGAATGTTTGATAATAATGTCGTGAGGTATGCTGGGTATCTTATGACTGAATGGAGTTATCTTAGAGTCCATGCTAAGTCTAACAGAGGGAAAACCTATGTATGGTCCAGCAGTAAGTAAACTAAACCACTCAACCTAAAGAACAGTATTTCAATTCCTACTGCTATGGTAAGACCCTTTACTATTTAATCCAGTTTCTATTTTAAATATAAATTATTTTCAGTTTAAAATAGCCCTAATATTAAGGGACAAACAATATGCTATTACAAATAAAAGTTATTAAAATATAATGATTAACCTTATATTGGCTCAAAAGTTTTTAAGTATGCCTGTGATGCTGGATATTATGAATATAAACATCAACAAAACAATAAAAATTGAAGCATCATTGTTGGTAGGCTTAACAACTAAATTAGCTAAGAATGGACTAGTCACAGATTCTAATAAGACAGCTCCTTTATTTTTAAAAAGTTTAGAACCAGTTACAACTAATGGAATTAGCATTGCTTAACAGTTATAATCATAGCATTTTATAAGCTTACTAAAGTAAAAAAAATATTTAAAAAAGATCCTGTTCTGCGTTCCTGAAGATTGCTGCTCTCCAAAACACTGGTTACTACAGCAGTGTTTTGTTTTGCTTTTAAAGAAATTCCATACCACAAACACATCATAAAACTACTTTCCTTCTTTTAGCCATAAAAATTGCTATGCTGAAATACAACATTCTTTTTTTGTCTGTTTTTTTTTTTTTGTTTTGTCAAGACAGGGTTTTTCTGTGTAACCTTGGTGGTCCTGGAACTTGCTCCTGTAGACCAGGCTGGCTTCGAACTAATAAGAGATCCACTTGTCTCTGCCTCCTGAGTACTGGGTTAAGGGTGTATGCCACCATTCCACGCAAAATATAGCATTTTTTGATAAAGGGAACTAAAGAAAAATGTTCTAAACTATCTGAGTCATTGCTTAAATTTTAAAATAGAATGTTCAGTATGTCTCCACCCTGTTACAGTTCAAAAAGACATGAGTCATTTTCTTTATTATTTTCCAAATGATAGCTACTTTCGAACATAAGTGATACACAGTTTTAGTTTGTGTGTGGAATAACCAGTGTACATGTAAGTGACTGATCTCTCTGTACTGGTGGAAATTCTTGGGCTGTCTCATGTAATTGTTGCTCAAAGAAATAAACACAGGGTAACCATAGCAACTCACTCTCCTTAACTTTTAAAGTACAGTAACGTAATACCACATTTACCCAAGTGTTTTCAAATTATAGAAACCAACATGAATAATCACGCTGTAAATAATCTTTTTTTTATTCTTTTTTGTTTGTTTTGTTTCATTTTTTGAGACAGGGTTTCTCTGTAGCTTTGGAGCCTGTCCTGGAATTAGCTCTCATAGACCAGGCTGACCTCCAACTCACAGAGATCCACCTGCTTCTGCCTCCAGGGTGTTGGGATTAAAGGCCTGCACCACCACTGCCTGGCTCTTAGTCTTTTTTAAGAATTTAATTTCTGTGTATGTATGAGTCCTGTGTGTGTGTGTATGCGCGCGTGAGCGCACGTGAGCACACACTGTGAATTTGTGGTACCCATGGAAGCCAGAAAAAGGACATGAGATTTCCTCTAGAAATGAAGTTACAGGCAGTTATGAGCTGCCACGTGGGTGATAGGAACTTAACTCTGAGTACCAAGTCTCTTAACTAATGAGCCATCTCTTCAGTGTTTCTTAAAGGGCAAGACCTAGTTAGTGTGTTTCAGCTGAGTATGGTGGTACATATTTGAACTAAAGGCCAGACTGGGCTATACAGCAAGACAGTCAAAAGGAAGGGAAGGAGGGAGGGAAAAGAGGGAAAAAAAACCACCAAAACCAAACAAAAAACTAATAATACTAGACAAATCAAATGGGAGATTTGAGAAAACAAAACATTAAAGAGGGGGAAAAGACCCTCTAATTCATATTGGCTTTCAAATCAGTATGAATGATTAGTAGCTTTGCTTATTTTCAATCTACTTCTTGAGATATGAGGAAATGTAATTTCCAAAATACAGTAATGGTACGTAATTATTAGAACAGTTTTTCCTTTTATGTCCTTCACATTTGACATGTTAGATATATTCTAAAAATCTTACTTGTTGCTTACCCTATTAAATTTGTTTATAGTCTTTTGAAAGGAAAAAGAGGCAAAATTTTCATTGTGTTCACTTGATTTTCTGAATAAGATCATAAATTCTTGTGCATAATTCTTGAATCTAGTCTACCCTAAAAAAGCCATTTTATCTTCTGTTTTCCTGAATTCATGCTTTTCTAGAGGTCTTCTCTACTGTTAGCTATTGCTCTGTTCACACACAGGGTTATCCCCAGAGCACCCATGTTTCTGAGTTGAGAGAAACTTTAGTCGGCAAATGTTATCAATAAACTTGCTTATAAAAGCATTGCCCCTTTTGAGGCATGTACCATCTACTTAGGTAATCTTTTTATTTCTTTTTGTTTGTACCTGACAAATATCACTACCCAATTCATCTGGACATTTGTCTCAGGGCCTGTCAGATGGCTCAGGGGGGTGAGGACACTTGATGCCAAGCCTGACAACCAAAGCTTGATTCCCAGAATCTGCATGACAGGAGAGAATAAATGCACACAAGGTATTTTCTGGCCTCTGTGAGTTATAACACACACACAAAATCAGAATGACTTCTACTACTACCCTAAGTTTCACATATGCCAACTTGTTGCAATTAAAATATGTCACAACATTCCATATAGTTCTGCCTTTGTATATACACTGTTCCCTAGTCACCTCCTTATCCACAGAATATATAGTAGGGCTGTATAAAATACAGTAGAAAATTAGAGAGCAGCTAAGTCATGAAGAGCCATGAGTGTCATAATATAGCAAACAGATTTTTAAATCTGTACAATGATGGACTGTACCTTTTAAATCAAGTTGAAAAGTAAAAATCAAGTTTATACATAAAAAAAAACTCACTGTGGACATAAAATAAAAAGTAACCTAAAAATGAGCTGCCACTATAGCAGAGATAACCACCAGTAAGCTACTGCAAAATTCTATGCCAGAGACCACAAGACAGTGAACTGGAGGGAAAAAACAATCTGCCAACAGCTATCAATAACATCAATATGCCTTTCAAACTTTTTCACTATCATTTCCACTTGTAAAAACTGGAAACATATAGCCGGGCGGTGGGGGCGCACGCCTTTAATCCCAGCACTTGGGAGGCAGAGGCAGGCGGATCTCTGTGAGTTCAAGACCAGCCTGGTCTACAAGAGCTAGTTCCAGGACAGGCTCCAAAGCTACAGAGAAACCCTGTCTCGAAAAAGTTAAAAAAAAAAAAGTAAACATAAGAAAATAATATGAAGATTATAAAGTGTACATAGTAAGATTATTAAACATCATTAAAACATGAAATCACCTTAATACTGAATAAAAGAATGATTTAAAATACAATATATGCCATATAATGCACATTTATCTGATATTCAAAATCTCCTTTGCCCTGAAATACTGGAGACTGAAGAACTACAGAGCCTTACAAATGCTAAAAAGTACTCTACCCACTGAGCTACATCCCTGCTTCTCTGTAAGAGATTTCTAAAAACACAAAACAATACTTATGTCACATGGAATAAAACGTGTGTGTGTGTGACAGTCTTAATTATGGCAGAAAGTTTGAGTGTTGAGGATTGAACTTAGGCCTTACACACCTTAGATAAATGTTCTAATACTGAGCTAGATTCTTTTGTGTATGTGTGTGCGTGCACACACGCTACTTTATAACTGTAATTTTGCTACTGTTATGATTTGTAATGTAAGTAACTGATATTCAGGCAATCTGCTAAGTGACCCCAGGGAAAGACTCTTCTGTCCCAAGGGGGTCGCCACCCACAGCATAGAAGGGAGGCTTTGGCTTTGTAGGTTACTTTTTAGCTTAATCAACAGTCATTGTGTTTATGTTATGGCTGGTTTTGTTTGTTTGTTTAAACAACAGACCAATTAAGCCACAGCAGGATTATGGATTATTTATTCTCACCTTCATAGGTCACATATTTTTTATTTGTGTTTGTGTGTGTTTTGTTTTCCAAGACAGTATTTCTCTGTAACTTTGGCTGTCCTCAAACTGTCTCTGTAGACCAGGCTGGCCTCGAACTCAAGGCGTGCGCCACCACCGCCCAGCCTTAGAGCCATGACTCTCATTTCCCTGAACTCAAAGACTGTCCTATAACTAAGAAAAGTAAGGCCCAGGAAGATGAAGCAACAAAAGCTCCCAATGCCAAAACGTAATGACTGTGTTTATTAAGCTAAAAGTTAAGTTTATTAAGCTCTAAACTCACTGGGTAATAAATACCTCTAAATTTATTCCTCAAAAGCTAAAAAATAGGACCTGGAAAACTGGTTTGGTGGCAAGTTGCTCTTGCAGAAGACCCAAGTTCTATTCCCAGCACCAACGACAGATGGCTCACAGCTGTCTGTCTCCAGCTCCAGTAGATCTGAGGCCTCTAGCCTTGGAGAGCACCTACATTTATACGTGAACACAAGACATGCTCAGATAATCTGAACAAACTACAACATAGGGTAATTTAGGATGCCTGTTTTTGCTTGTTTTCTCCTCTGAACTGGAACCTTGCTATAACTCCAAATAAAATCTTGACACCTGACTACTTAACTCATTGAAATAAAAAAATGTCAACAAGACATTTGGTAGCTTTAAAAGTAGAATGCAAATATAATAGCTATATTTTTTAAAAAAGGAAAGTTTTTGTCATAAAGGTGTGAATAGCTATGGGACAGGAGAAAAAGACAAAATGATATAATTAAGGATACCTTTTAAAACCAGAGCTTCCTGTTTTTTAAGCATTTTATGAAATTATGAATTTTTTTTAAAAAATAACTTGGATGTCATTTAAAGTACAGTATCATCTGTGAGCTCAAGGGTAGACAGCTTGCCTAGCATGTACAAGGTCCTAGTTTGATGAAGCTATTACCTACAATATCAAAACATCTTAACTTTTTTCGGTTTTACTGAGACTGGGTCTCTATGTAGTCCTGGAACTCACTATGCAAACCAGGCTGGCCTTATATTCACAAAAATCCTCTAGCTTCTGTCTCCCAAATTCTGGGATTATATGAGACATTGTCTAAACACACAAACACACACTTTCTCACTCTTTCTCTTTAACTGCATAGTATATCACAAGATACTTTTTGGAACTAGCTTAAACTTGCTCAAATGCACAATAAACTATACCACCACCTTAATTTTATTATGGATTTTTCAAATGGTTCCCTTATATAAATTTATAAAGGGGTAGTAGTAACAATGCAAATGCACCACCCAGTGGTAAAAGGTAAGAATTACAACTTTTACAAAAACAATAGCAAAAGCAGGTTGAAAATTCAGTAGTCTTCAACACTAACAGAGGTGTGTGTGTGTTATTAGCAATCAGCTATTTGTCGTATTTTTCCAATTAAAATTATTTATCACACAAACTCTTAAAGGTTTTTTGATTTGTCTTTCTCTTTTGCATAGGACTTTTTTGTTTGCTTTTCTGTTTTGTCCATCCATTTCTCAAACACTGAATTAAGAAAGAAACTAGAATAGGTATACTTTATGATTTATCCAAAGCCTTTTATGAGTCAGGAGTTACAAGACGATTTATGAACAGAAAGCAAATGAAGCATAGAATTTTCAAGTGAAAATCTAGCTATCAACATCTCTCAGGTAATAACAAATGAGTCATTCAATACATTTTTAAAAGTGAGAAGAAAGGCTAGGTGGTGGTAATGCACGCCTTTAATCCCAGCACTTGGGAGGCAGAGGCCAACAGATCTCTGTAAGTTCAAGGCCAGCCTGGTCTACAAGACAGGCTCCAAAACTTTAAAAAAAAAAAAAAGTGAGAAGAAACTAGCCACAGCTACATGGTAACACTGTCTCAAAGGGAGTGGTAGTGGTAAGGAGTGGGGGAGAGAAATAAAGTATGAAGGAAAAGAGAGCACTTGTTAGCATGTGCCTGTCAGCATCGTAAAAAAACAAAACAGTGGTCATTTGGAATGTCATCTAGACTTTCTTAAAAGGGGGCCACGTAAAGAGACACCAGCAGCCATGTATCTCATACATCAGAACTGTTAAAGGGAACATGGATCTTGAACGTAATCATATTCAGTCCAGTTTAACATACCGAATAGTCTATTCATTACAGGGTAACAAACAGCTTTCCTTTCTAACTTAACATAAAATCAAAGACAACTTAAATACAACTCCAGTAAGGGTACTTTTTTCTGTTCTGAAGAATACTGTATTGAGTAATATCAAGCAGCATTACTGTTTTGAGAGCATAAAGACATCTAACAAAAACATAGCAACTGCAGTCTAGTGACTATAAAGCAACAATTATTAAACCACGGTTTCTTCCTTTACTGACTACAGTCTTTAATGTTTCTACTTTGTGAAGCCCAACAAACAGCACACATATCAAATTCAAATGTCTTTCTAGTGCTCCCCAGTCTAATGCTTTTCCTCTGCAGTCTAAGAGATTTTTATAAAACTACTTTCACTAAAACCACAGGAGACATTCACCTAATGATTACTGTGGCTGATAATTATTAAAGTATGTATTACATTTAATAGTTAAGAGAATGGGAAGAGTAACAGACAGCCGGGAAACAGGATGCAAGTGTTTACTGGTTTTACAGGAGAAAATAAAACAAGCTGCAGCATGCTCATTATCTTCAGCTATTTACTATTTTCTTCCCCAAGCTATAAAAAGAACATTAAGTAAGATCTATCTAGGACGAGGCACCTATCAAATTCTCTCACCAATACAGAGCTCACTACTATACACTAGCTGCCTCCAACTGGGGCTGGCATTAAGTATTAAGTCACATGTAATTACGTGTACGGTTAAGTTATATGTGTGGCAAGGTTAAGTTTTAAGGAGGCATAAGTAGCACAAAAAAAAGCCCATGACAATACTACACAGGAATACTAGGATATAACATGAATTTCTATATTATTTTCCTCTAGTGAAAGCAGTAGTTCCAATCACAGGTCAGTGAAAGCAAACAAACAAAATGAAGGGACTATGTGCTTTAAGAAAAGTTATTAAATGATAGAAAGTTTACTTTGATTTTTACTAATTCAGAATTTAGTTTTTATCCTCCTATCAATAAAACTAATTTGTGTAGGATATGTTTTTTATTCCTGTTATTTTTTTGAGACAAAGTTTTTCTATGGAGTCCAAGATGATCTCAAACTCAATCCTCCTGCCTCCAACTTACAACTCTGAGAATTACAGATGTATACATGCCATATTTATATGAAACATATATCATATATACATGCACTTTTAAAGACTACCTCTATATAAAAGTCAAACCTTATTGGATTCTCGAAGAAACACAAAGTATGGGGCTTTTTTTTTTTCAGAACTAGTGGCAATAAATTATCCTCTTAAATCTTAAAATACACACACACACACACACACACACAGCAAAAACCCTGTCCAAATATATTTTCTGACAACATATCCAACAACTTAGCCATATTTATATATACATGGTTTAAGAAGTTGCAGGTGAGATGCATAAAATATTATTTATACCTTTACATATAAAACATTAGTTTGTCTTTATCTTTCCTTTTTTTTTAATTGTGCTATGTTTTTCTCTGCTCCCCTTCCTTCCACCCATTTTCCCCTTCTACCATTTTATATTTTTAACTTCTTTGTCAAAAATCAGGTGTTCATAAGTGTGTGAATTGATATCTGGATCTTCAATTCCATTCCTCTGGTCTTCCTGTTTGTTTTATGCCAATACCAAGCATTAATTTCTAATACATAAATTTAAGAATTTACCATGATCTATCAAAAAATTAAACACTGCTAGGTATTTTCTATATATGTTTCTAAATACTTTCAGTTATGTATTTTGTTAATTTGCTTCTTCCCCACAAAACAAAGTGGGGCTTATTAAGAGTGGGTTTTAAGCCAGGTGGTGGCGGCGCATGCCTTTAATTCCAGCACTCAGAAGGCAGAGGCAGGCAGATCTCACTGAGTTCGAGGCCACCCTAGTCTACAGAGTGAGTTCCAGGATGGCCAGGGCTGTTTCACAGAGAAACCCTGTCTCAAAAATCCAAAAAAAAAAAAAAAAAAAGAGAGAGAGAAAGAATCAGTTTTAGTAGGGATTTAAGCTGGGTGTGAAGGAAGAAACACTGGGAGAATGGGCGTGTACTTCTGGAGACAATGATTTATCCATGTCTTCACACAGTCTTCTATAACATTTTGAAAGATTACATCAAGTTATATACAAAAGTATATCAAGCTGCATGAAACCCACCTCCTAATATTAAACACGTTTCTAAGAATGTTACATATTCTTATATAATAGTTTTCCTAGAATAAAAATAAGTTGCCCACTAGTTAATTTCGCAAAATTTCTTCAAAATAAGCAAAATTAGTTCTAAAAGATTAGGAAGACAGAATTCTCATATGCAGTATCACTAAAGAATACGTGTAAGAATTAAGTTTCTGTAAACTAGCTTGTATTGATCATATTTCATACTACACTAGAAAAATCTTGCGTTTTTAAAAAATATTCTTTGTCAACAGTAACCTGTTGCTAATGTCTTAATAGGCCTTTGTAAAATGCAAGAAACACAGAAATGCTCTTATCTAGCTCTGGTTCAAGAAGGTAAGCTGCGGCTTGTCAAGTACTAAAATGTGTTACTCATCCTTTGTTAAAATAGGAACAAATCAAGCTAGCTGAAGTATCAGAGTGGCTGGGCAGGGTGGTACACACCTGTAAAACCCACCACTAAAGGCTTTGTTGAGTTCAAGGTCAGGCTGAGCAACAGCATAAAAACAAACCCAAGTCAAAACAAAAAGATACTAACAGAAGTGGCAATGTCGCTAATTTGCCACTTGGTGGCAGCAAATACAAAAGAAAAAAATTCAGTTCTATTTAGTTTACCAATATAAAAATATTTTCTAAATCTTTTATTTTCAACAGGAGTTTTAAATGAAGGAGGGGCTTTGTTACTCTTCTTAAAACAACAACAACAATAGGTTCTGATTATGTTGTTCAATCTGCCTCAAAGTCAGTCCCCCTGCCCCTTGGCTTTCTAGAGTGCTGGGATTACAGACATGTGCATCACTGCCCAGAACTTGAAGAGGTTAGGGGTTGTTACACAGAAACAAGACCAGGCAGTCTTGCACTCTTCTCACCCCTCTCCCTCAGCTCCCTTATATTAATATTACTGGCATGTGCTAGCCAACATATCCAACTTTTGTCAGTAATGACTTTAACATTTTCAATCAAGCTCAAATTTCGGACTAAAAACAACAGCCTCCTGTAACAGCACTGACAAACACAATATAGTCACTCCAAAAAGCATGTGACTCTTTGATGATTATTGAATACAGTGTATTAAAATAAAAAATATACAAATTACATTTTCTTACTGGAACCAAATTAGGTGGCCTAACAATCTATCCCCACACTTATTCAAATTATTGCTTGTTAATAACTATTTATACAAGTGCTAAAATTACAGCAATGAACAAGATTTTTTTGGTTTCATGAATATTATATAAAATCTTTACCCAGATTTTGTTATACGGAACAGTAGTGTGAAGAATAGATAGAGAGCCAGAGGGGGGGGGGAGGGAGGAGAGACAGAGACAGTGTGTATCTTTCTTCCACCAGTAATTTCCAATGAAAAAAAATTACACAAAAAGAACAAAGTAAAGGATATGCACAACCTTCCTGTTTTGTTTGCTTTATTGTCATCCTTATCGTCTGCTGAAATATTTACTTTGAAAGGAAAAGCACCTGCTGATCTGTAACTATTCCACTTCTCAAATCCATACCCTGACCTAAATATTTTAAGTTAAAAACACCTAAAAATGTATTTAGGAGGCTAGAGAGATGGCAACAGTTAAGAACATTAGCTCCTCTTCAAAGGATCCCAGTTCGATTCTCAGAACCTACATGGTAGATTACAATTTTCTGGAACTTCAGTTCCAGGGGACCTGATACCATCCTCTGGCCTCTATTGGGCACACCAGGCACGCAAGTAAAGATGCACATACATCCGTGCAGGTAAAACAGCCCCACACATAAACTAATAATGACATATGTAGAACAGCTTCCTGCACAAAATTATCACACAGCAAAGTAAACAAAGTTTCATTTCTCAATAATGTGTTCCCAAGATGTTTTATGCATAAAACTAGGATCACAAGTGGATTAGATCTGAACCTAAATGTGGATACTCCGACAGATAAATCACGGAATCAAACACACAAGAAGATCGTAAAAGTCTCAGTCTTGAGACAGCATCTTCTTCAGGAGCACGACCACATGTATCATATGCAGTGGTGGACTTTTTCTCATGAATTAACACTTAATACTAAATTATATCTTCTTATAAGAACTGTCATAACTTCCCCCAATTTTGGGGGTACTGTTGTCTCTTCAAGATTTACAGCCTACAAACTAGTGAACAATTTCACACAGTTCAACCTAATATCCACAATATAATGAGTGTCCACAATACAAAATCCCCAGACATTTCTATTTTCCTAAATGCTCATCTCTTAAGGAAGAAAAATAAATGAACTGTAAAGAAGTGTTTTCATAGATATTTACAAATGCGCACATCTGCAAAGAAAAGAATGACATAGATGTACTTTAGTATATCTGGAATTATAAGATATTTCAGCCTACGTTAATGTATAGAAGGAAAACTGGACTTCTATTTAATTTTATTATACTGAGAATCACATATATTTAAGGGAATGTAAAGATACCAGGGAAGTACTGATTGATTTCTAAGACAGCAAACAGGGCAGGATGTCTGCTTTTTCCGCTCCTATTCAATGGAAGCCCTAGCATTGCTGTGAAAAGCAATAAAGGCATAGAGATTGGACAAGGAAGGCATAAAACTGCCTTCAATAGCAGAGAACATACTTGTCTCTATAGAAAATTACACCAAATCTACTAAAACGCTCTGAGAACTAAGTGGGTTTTTTTTAATTAAAAATCATATGTCGTTAGTTTTAGATAATACCAATGAACAAACAAAAGTATTTCAGATACCATTTGTAATGGCATTCAAATTCTGGAAAATAAAGGTAGAAACTGTACTTGCTTAGCATGGTATCAAGCAATGCAGTGTAAAATACAAACAATGAAATACTGGTGAGAAAAAGTAAAAGACTTATTAATTAGTAAGTGGAGATAGAATGTTAGGGGATGAGAAAATATTAGTACACATTAAGAAATGGCTTTAAGCCAGGTGTTGGTGCACGCCTTTAATCCACTTGGGAGGCAGAGGCAGGTAGATCTCTATTGAGTTTGAGGCCAGCCTGATCTACAGAGCAAATTCCAGAATAGCCAGAGTTACACAGAGACACCCTATCTCAAAAAAACTAAAACCCTCAAAAGAAAAACAGAAAGGCAGGCAGGCAGGCAGGCAGGCAGAGAGAGAGAGAGAGAGAGAGAGAGAGAGAGAGAGAGAAGAGAAGAGAGAGAGGTGGGGGGGATGACTAATAATAGCACATGACAATGAACATTATATTGCTTTCCGTTTAACTTGTTCAAAAAGGTAGTAGTGAAATTAAAAATATGGCATAGTAAGGAACACTTAAACTCCATCCCATGGCTCCAATAATGATGGTGTAGGAGAAACCAGGGGCTGTAAACCAGACCCATGTCATGACAATGAACATTTGCAAGTAAAGCTGTTTAGGCAAAAGGGGAGAATGATGGAGGAAGGTCATTGGCTAATAAAGGAACTGCCTTGGCCCATTTTATTGGTTAGAAGATAGGTGGGAGGAGTAAAACAGAACGCTGGGAGGAAGAGGAAGTGAGCACAGACTCCACAGCTCTCCTCTAGGGAGGGAGCAGACGCCTCAGAGAGATGACATGCCCCGCTCCTGGGCAGACATACGCCATGAAGCTCCGACCCAGGATGGACTAGGCTAGAATCTTCCCAGTAAGACCGGTTCTCACAGATTATTAGAGATGGGTTGATCGGGATGTGAGAATTAACCTGTAAGTGCTAGAGCTAAAGGGCCAAGCAGTGTTTAAAAGAATACAGTGTCCGTGTAATTATTTCGGGTATAAAGCTAGCCGGGTGGCGGGAAGCAGCCCCGCCGCTCATATTACTACAGGAGAATGGGTGACACATTGCAGTTTCCACTGTAAAATGGTTTTTTCTTTCTTTAATTTGCATTTTTATTTTTAAATTTTTATTTCATGTTTTTGTTTTCTTTTCAGAGGCATGATAATAAAATTCACAAAGAATCAATGAAACAAAAGGAAACAAAATAACTCTATGCCACCACAAAGCAATGAAGAACACAGCAAAACAATCAAAATCAATTATTATCTAAGTAAAAATTAATTGATATCTTACAAAAATCAGAAAAATGATTAATAAAGAAAGAAGCTATTGTCAGGCATGGAGGCATATGCCTTTAAACCCACTACTTGGGAGGCAGAGGCAGGTGGATATCTATGAGTTCAAGACTAGCCTGGTCTAAATAGTGAGACCCTATCTCAAACCACACCCACTCCAAAAGAGGAAAAAATAAAACAGGGAGGGAGGGAGGCTCAGGCAGGCAGAGAGAGGGAGAGAGACAAGCTGCTGGATTTTAGTAAATCTGTGGTAATTTAATTTACCTATTCACCACCCACAATTTCCTCAAATGACTGCTACCACTATGATAGCAACCTATGTTGGTGTAGTTGTTGGTACTAAATAGATCTGACGCCTGTTTTCAATTACTGGCATGGGGATACCTAAGGTTGGGTTTGGGCCTTGTTTTGGTTTCCAAGACTTGGAGACTCCTAGGGTTGAAGCAGCTTCCCAGATGGTATATATCAAAATCATTTTGGGGTCAGTGTTTACCCAGGACAAGAGATAACATTTGCAACAAGCAATAGACAAAACTAAAAGTTTGCAAAGAGGCTGAAAAAGGAGATAATTAAATGAATAAAGGCTTAAAACTTATGCATGTTGGAAACTCTAGAAGTCTCCATGAATACCCAAAGCTACACAAAAGCTCAGTAAAAACATCTAACAAGAACCTGAAATGACTAAACGCTGAGGGTTTTTAAGAAAAGTCTGTCAAATTACAGCTGATCACGGAGTGGAGGAAATAGAATTCAGTTATGATACCCAATAAATACAGTCTACCAATAGAGAGAATGAATGAATTTGTAGCAGCATAAATGAAGGCAGACAGAAATTATAATAATAGCCGGGCGATGGTGGCGCACGCCTTTAATCCCAGCACTCGGGAGGCAGAGGCTGGCGGATCTCTGTGAGTTCAAGGCCAGCCTGGTCTACAAGAGCTAGTTCCAGGACAGGAACCAAAAGCTACGGAGAAACCCTGTCTCGAAAAATCAAAAAAAAAAAAAATAATAATAATAATATATTCAGCTTTAATTGGGAAAAGACTTACAGAACCCAAGATACCAGCGGAGAACAGGAAAGCAAAAAGGAAGGGGCAGAGCACACCAGCAATATTTATTAGTAAAAAATATCCTCAGGCGACCCCGCCCTACAAGCAAGGTGATTGGCTAGGGCTACCCCTACATAAATTAATTAATTAATTAAACAAGTCGTAAAAACCAGAAATAACAATCCCTAGGGGGACACTGCGCCACACATGCTCCTTCCTTTCCAGCCTCCCTCTCTGACCCTGTGGCCACCACGATGTTGATGCCTAAGAAGAATCAGATTGCCATCTATGAACTCCTTTTCTAAGAAGGGGTGATGGTTGACAAGAAAGATGTCCAACCTTCATATAATGAAGGCCATACAAGTCTCTAAAGTCTAAAGGCTACATGAAGGAACAGTTTGCCTGGAGACGTTTCTATTGGTACCTTATGAGCAATAGCATCCAATATCTCCATTACTACCTCCACATACCTCGGACATAGTGTTTGTCACCGTGCACCATAGCCTTCCTGAAACTGGTAGGCCTCAGTCCAAAGGTCCAGAGAGTGAGCAACAGGCAAGGTTCACAGAGGGGAGGCAAACAAAGACGTCTACAGAAGAAGGCTGTAGGTGCTATATGACCTGATTCTGACAAGAAAGCTGAGGCTGGGCTGGCTCAGCAACTGAATTCCAGTTTATAAACTGCTTTGGTCATGGACATGGTCAGCCATCTCAGTGGAGTTGGAGATTGTATTGTGCTGAATAAATTTTAAAAGAAAAAAAAAACAGAAGCCCCAGGGAGTCCAAAGAACTGAATTCTCAGATACATTATATACTACACCTGTGGTTCTCAAGCTTCCTAATGTTGCAACCCTTTAATACCATCCCTAATTTGTGGTGACTCCCAACCATAAAATTATTTTCGTTGCTACTCCGTAACTGTAATTTTGATACTATCATGAATCAAAATGTAAATACCTTCGACATAAGATATCTGATGTGTAACCCCAAAGGGGTTACAACTCACAGGTTGAGAACCACTGTACTACATATGTTCAACAATAACAAAAATTTTGAGCCATGTAAATGAACACAAAAGTATACATTAATTCACAGTAAAAATATAAACTATCTCTAAGAAAGGGCAGTTGCTAGATTTATTAGAAGACTTTTAATCATCTGTCCTTATAAGTTAAATAAAAAAAACTAGCAGAAACCTAGAACAAAGAACTAAAAGAGTCAGGTAGTGGTGGCACACACTTTTAATCCCAGCCCCTTGGGAGGCAGATGCAGGCGGATCTCAATGAATTTGAGGCCAGCCTGCTGTACAAAGTGAGTACCAGAACTATTACATAGAGAAATCCTACCTTGAATAAATAAAAAAAAAAAGCAAAAACAAAATAAAACCACTAAAAGAAACAATGGGAATGGAAATTATAAGAGACAGCAGACAGACACAGAGAGACAAAGATTCTAGAGCTGAAAAATACAGTAACTAAAATGAAAAGGAACTATAGCCCTTTGAAAAGATTATCTAAATTGCCAGGACTTTGGCTAAATGATCATATGAAAACAGGGGCAAGACTCAGGTTACTAAAAACTAGAAACTAGAAGCAGGCACACTGACCTTACTTGGGGGAAGGGTAAGTACTACTACTATGGTTAGTATAATTGTATACCAACAATTAGATAATGAACTGAAAAAGCTACCCCAAACCCCCCCAAAAAAAAATCATAATAAAAATAAAAAGTACTTGAACATACATACAAACAACAACAAAATAAGATTAAACTAGTAATCAACAACTTCCCAATAGAGGATGAAAAGATGGCTCAGCAGTTAACACATTTCGTACAGCTCACAAGTTTTCTTATGTTTCACATGCTGTCTGTTACTAACCTCAGATGTGAACATTTTGTCTTGTCCACACTGAATGAAGCAATCTCATTGGTGGAAACTGCAGGCTAATCTGCAAAAAACTATATAATTGCACAAACCCATAAAGCATTGCAGTTACACTGTATTTTGGTCATTCAAATAGTCTTCAGTCTTCAAGTTCCTGGCACTTTTAGAAATGCCCTCTCTCTCAGAAAAAGGAGGGGACTCAATGAAAGAGATACACTTCCATATTTAATGGTAATTTCTCAGCTATTCCTAGTGGGATCAAGGATGCAGATGACTATCTGGACAAGTCCTGGCCTGACTCTGCCAACTCTACTGACAGTGAAATGATTAGACCCGTAAGGCAGCGCACGGTGATGGTAGTTTCAAGTGATTCTGACACTGACGAAGCTACTGATAATTGCTGGTGTGAAGTTGACACACCATCGTGCTTACAAACGTATGAAGGTCATTCTCGGATCATTACATTTCCATCTCAGAGTGACTCTGTACCTCCGTGACCAATCTTTTTTTTTTTTTTTTTTTTTTTTGGTGATGAACTGTGCAAATAGTTACCCAACTATCACAATCAAACTGCAATGAAACACAAAACACCATCTAGAAAACTAAAGTAGTCTCCGGTTACACAGAAGGGCATCAAGAAATTCCTTGGCTTTCTTTTTTTTTTTTGTCCCAGGATCATCGGGCTACCAAGCGGCCCTGTTTAGGTACTGAGGAGTTCAATCTGGACGGGTGAGTGTGTGCTTTCCAGGGGCGGACTGTCCCGGAAGAAAGCACAGGCCCCCCTCCCCCAGCTCCTTCTGCAGGGCTGTCTTTCTTACACCCGACCCCCCCCCTCCCCACCACAAGCCTGCGTTTTCTGCTAGGTCCTCTGCTCAGGAACAGTTTTCTGCTCCTACAGTAAGGCGACCCACCCAGAGCGGTGAGTGCCTGCCTACCGGGCAGGCCTCAAGGACTCCCCCTCACCCCCCCCCGAAAGGGAGCACGTGCACCTTCAGCTTGTGCGGCAGGGTGTTCTGTGTTCTACTCGTCCCCACCCTATCACCCAAGTTCCCCCTTTTGTCCTCGGGTCATTGGACTACCAGGCGTCCATGTTTTGGTGCTGAGGAGTTCCATCTGGACGGGGGGGGGGGGGGGGGGGGGGGGGGGGGGGGGACGGTTCCTGCTTCTACACTGAAGAGACACACTCAGAGAGTCAGTCACAGCAAAGACTGGACCAAGACACCAGGCCTCTCCTGGCTCCATTTGAAGGAAGACATGGGAAGGCACCAAGGCAAGAATTCCTCTAACAACCTGAAAGGCAACATGACATCACCAGAATCCAGAGAACCCAAAATAAGAAGAATTGTACACCCTACTCTAGAAGAATTAGAAGAAATCGACTCAAAAGTGAACTATATGAAAATAATAGAAGACCTTAAACAGGAGGTGAAAAACTGCCACAAACAATTAGAGATCACAAACAAAAAGGTAGAGGAAATGAATAAAGCGCTCAAAGATACCCAAGAAAACCAAGAGAAACAAGAAAAAGCAATCAAACAGGTAAGGGAAGTGGTTCAAGACATGAAGAATGAAATGGAAGTAATGAAAACACAAACCGAGGGAAGGATGGAGATGGAAAATATGGGTAAACGAACAGGAAATACAGAGACAAGTACTAACAACAGATTACAAGAGATAGAAGAAAGAATTTCAGACACTGAAGATGCCATAGAGAAAATAAACACACTGATCAAAGAAAACAGCAAAGCCAACAAATTTTCATCACAAAACATTCAGGAAATCTGGGACACAATAAAAAGACCAAACCTAAGAATAATTGGGATAGAAGAAGGAGAAGAAGTACAGCTCAACGGTCCAGAAAATATATTTAATAAAATTATAGAAGAAAACTTTACCAACCTAAAGAAGGATATTCCTTTGAAAGTTCAAGAAGCATACAGAACACCGAATAGACTGGACCAAAAAAACACATCTCCTCGCCATATAATAATCAAAACACAAAACATAAAGAATAAAGAAAGAATATTAAGAGCTGCAAAGGAAAAAGGCCAAGTCACTTATAAAGGTAAACCTATCAGACTTACAGCTGATTTCTCTATGGAAACAATGAAAGCCAGAAGGTCCTGGATAGATGTACTGCAGAAACTAAGAGACCATGGATGCAAGCCCAGACTACTATACCCAGCCAAGCTTTCGTTCACTATAAATGGAGAAAACAAAATTTTCCAGGATAAAAACAAATTTAAACAATACGTAGCCACAAATCCAGCCTTACAGAAAGTAATAGAAGGAAAATCACAAACCAAGGAGTCCAACAATAAGCACAATAACTCAAACATCTAGAGACCCTTCACCAGCACAACTCAAAAGAAAGGAAACACACAAACTCTACTACTAAAAAAGTGACCGGAATTAACAACCACTGGTTATTAATATCACTTAATGTCAATGGACTCAACTCACCTATTAAAAGGCACAGGCTAAGAGATTGGATACGAAAACAGGATCCAACATTCTGCTGTTTACAAGAAACACACCTTAACCACAAAGACAGGCACCCACTCAGAGTAAAGGGATGGGAAAAAGTTTATCAAGCAAATGGACCTAAGAAACAAGCAGGTGTGGCCATACTAATTTCTAACAAAGTTGACGTCAAACTCAAATCAATCAGAAGAGATGGAGAGGGACATTTTATACTCATAACAGGAACAATTCATCAGGATGAAGTCTCAATCCTGAATATCTATGCCCCTAATATAAAAGCACCCACGTACGTAAAAGAAACATTACTAAAACTTAAGGCTGCCATCAAACCGCACACACTAATACTAGGAGACTTCAACACTCCTCTCTCACCAATGGACAGGTCAATCAGACAGAAACCTAACAGAGAAATAAGAGAATTAATGGAGGTAATGAATCAAATGGACTTAACAGACATCTATAGAACATTCCACCCAAATAGGAAAGAATATACCTTCTTCTCTGCAGCTCATGAAACCTTCTCGAAAATTGACCACATACTGGGCAACAAAGCAAACTTCCACAGTTACAAAAAAATATTTGTAACCTCCTGTGTCTGATCAGATCACCATGGATTAAAGTAAGAATTCAACAACAATGCTACCCCCAGAAAGCCTACAAACTCATGGAAACTGAACAGTCAACTACTGAACCACACCAGGATCAAGGAAGAAACAAAGAAAGAAATCAAAGTCTTCCTTGAATTCAATGAAAATAAAGAAACAACCTACTCAAACTTATGGGACACTATGAAAGCAGTCCTGAGAGGAAAGTTCATAGCACTAAGTGCCCACTTAAAGAAAACAGAAGAAGCACACATTGGAGACTTAACAGCCCATCTGAAAGCTCTAGAAAAAAAAGAAGCAGACTCACCTAGGAGGAGTAGAAGACTGGAAATAATCAAACTGAGGGCTGAAATCAACAAAATAGAAACACAGAAAACAATCCAAAGAATCAATGAAACAAAAAGCTGGTTCCTGGAGAAAATCAACAAGATTGATAAACCCCTATCCAAACTAATCAAACGGCAGAGAGAGAATATGCAAATTAATAGGATCAGAAATGAAAAGGGGGACATAACCACAGACACAGAGGAAATTCAGAGAATCGTTAGATCTTACTACAAAAGCTTCTATGCCACAAAACTGGAAAATGTAAAAGAAATGGACACTTTTTTAGATAAATACCATATACCAAAGTTAAACCAGGACCAGGTGAACGATCTAAATAGACCTGTTAGTCGCTAAGAATTAGAAGCTGTTATCAAAAACTTCCCTACCAAAAAAAGCCCAGGACCAGATGGTTTCAATGCGGAATTCTACCAGAACTTCCAAGAAGAACTAATACCTATGCTTCTTAATGTATTTCACAATATAGAAACAGAAGAGTCATTGCCAAATTCCTTTTATGAAGCTACAGTTACCCTGATACCAAAACCGCACAAAGACTCAACCAAGAAAGAGAATTACAGGCCAATCTCACTCATGAATATCGACGCAAAAATCCTCAACAAAATACTGGCAAACCGAATCCAAGAACACATTAGGAAAATTATCCATTATGATCAAGTAGGCTTCATCCCAGAGAGGCAGGGCTGGTTCAACATACGAAAATCTATCAATGTAATCCATCATATAAATAAACTGAAAGAAAAAAACCATATGATCATTTCATTAGATGCTGAAAAAGCATTTGACAAAATCCAACGTCCCTTTATGATAAAAGTATTGGAGAGATTAGGGATACAAGGGTCATACCTAAATATAATAAAAGCAATATACAGCAAGCCGACTGCTAATATCAAATTAAACGGAGAGAAACTCAAAGCCATCCCACTGAACTCAGGAACACGACAAGGCTGTCCACTCTCGCCATACCTCTTCAATATAGTGCTTGAAGTTCTAGCAATAGCAATAAGACAACATAATGGGATCAAGGGGATTCGAATTGGAAAGGAAGAAGTGAAACTTTCGTTATTTGCAGATGATATGATAGTCTACATAAGCGACCCCCAAAACTCCACCAATGAACTTTTACAGCTGATAAATACCTTCAGTGATGTGGCAGGTTACAATATCAACTCCAAAAAATCAGTCGCCCTCTTATACACAAAGGATATGGAAGCAGAGAGGGAAATCAGAGAAGCATCGCCATTCACGATAGCCACAAACAGCATAAAATATCTTGGGGTAACTCTAACCAATGAAGTAAAAGATCTATTTGACAAGAACTTTAAGGCATTGAAGAAAGAAATTGAAGAGGATACCAGAAAATGGAAGGACCTCCCCTGCTCTTGGATTGGGAGGATCAACATAGTAAAAATGGCAATTCTACCAAAGGCAATTTATAGTTTCAATGCAATCCCCATCAAAGTCCCATCAAAATTCTTCACAGATCTTGAGAGGACAATAATCAACTTTATATGGAAAAACAAAAAACCCAGGAGAGCCAAAACAATCCTATACAATAAGGGATCTTCTGGAGGAATTACCATCCCTGACTTCAAACTCTATTACAGAGCTACAGTAATGACAACAGTGTGGTACTGGCATAAAATCAGAGAAGTCGACCAATGGAATCGTATAGAAGACCCGGATTTTAACCCACAAACCTATGAACACCTCATTTTCGATAAAGGAGCTAAAAGTATACAATGGAAGAAAGAAAGCATCTTTAACAAATGGCGCTGGCACAACTGGATGTCAACCTGTAGAAGAATGAAAATAGACCCATATCTATCACCTTGCACAAAACTCAAGTCCAAATGGATTAAAGACCTCAATATCAGTCCAAACACACTGAACCTGATAGAAGAGAAAGTGGGAAGTACCCTACAACAGATGGGCACAGGAGATCGCTTCCTAGGTATAACCCCAGCAGCACAGACATTAAGGGCAACATTGAATAAATGGGACCTACTAAAACTGAGAAGCTTCTGTAAAGCAAAGGACATTGTCACTAAGACAAAAAGGCAACCTACTGACTGGGAGAAGATCTTTACCAACCCCGCAACAGACAAAGGTCTGATCTCCAAAATATATAGAGAACTCAGGAAACTAGACTTTAAAATGCTAATTAACCCAATTAAAAAATGGGGCACTGAACTGAACAGAGAATTCTCAACAGAAGAAGTTCAAATGGCTAAAAGACACTTAAGGTTATGCTCAACCTCCTTAGCAATCAGGGAAATGCAAATCAAAACAACTTTGAGATATCATCTTACACCTGTCAGAAGGGCTAAAATCAAAAACTCCAATGATAGCCTTTGCTGGAGAGGCTGTGGAGGAAGGGGCACACTTATCCATTGCTGGTGGGAATGCAATCTTGTGCAACCACTTTGGAAATCAGTGTTTCGGTTTCTCAGGAAATTCAGGATCAACCTACCCCTGCACCCAGCAATACCACTCTTGGGAATATACCCAAGAGATGCCCGATCATATAACAAGAGCATTTGTTCAACTATGTTCATAGCAGTATTATTTGTAATAGCCAGATCCTGGAAACAATCTAGATGTCCTTCAATGGAAGAATGGATGAAGAAAGTGTGGAATATATACAAAGTAGAGTACTATGCTGCGCTAAAAAACAATGACTTCTCGAATTTTGCATGCAAATGGATGGAAATAGAAAACACTATCCTGAGTGAGGTAACCCAGACCCAAAAAGATGAATATGGGATGTACTCACTCATAATTGGTTTCTAGCCATAAATAAGGGTCACGGAGTCTACAATTGGTGAACCTAAAGAAGCTAAATAAGAAGGTGAACCCAAGGAAAAACATATAGTTATCCTCTTGCCTATGGGAAGTAGACAAAATTGTCGGGGAGAAAAGTGGGATCTTGGGGGTGGGGTGGGTTGGAGGTAAGGGGAGATTGGGGAGAGAAAAGTGAGAAGGGGAGGATGGGGGGAACTTGGGGAAACAAGATGATTGGGATAAAGGAAGGCTGGATAGGGGAGCACGGAAGCACAATTCTTAGTTAAGGGAGCCACCTTAGGGCTGGCAAGAGACTTGAACCTAGAGTGGCTCCCAGGAGCCCAAGGCGATGTCCCCAGTTAGTTCCTTGGGCAGATGAGGATAGGGAACCTGAAACGACCCTATCCTATAGCAATACTGACGAATATCTTGCATATCACCATAGAACCTTCATCTGGTGATGGATGGAGACAGAGACAGAGACCCACACTGGAGCACTGGACTGAGCTCCCAAGGTCCCAATGAGGAGCAGAAGGAGGGAGAACATGAGCAAGGAAGTCAGGACCACGAGGGGTGCACCCACCCACTGAGACAGTGGGGCTGATCTATTGGGAGCTCACCAAGGCCAGCTGGACTGTGACTGAAAAAGCATGGGATAAAACCGGACTCTCTTAACATGGCGAACAATGAGGGCTGATGAGAAGCCAAGGACAATGGCACGGGGTTTTGATCCTACTTCATGTTCTGGCTTTGTGGGAGCCTAGCCAGGTTGGATGTTCACCTTCCTAGACATGGACGGAGGGGGGAGGACCTTGGACTTTCCACAGGGCAGGGAACCCTGACTGCTCTTTGGACTGGAGAAGGAGGGGGAGAGGAGTGGGGGCAGGGGGGAAAGGGTGGGAGGAGGGGGAGGGGAATGGGAGGAGGGGGAAACTTTTTTTTTCCTTTTCTCAATAAAAAAAAAAAGAAAAAAAAAGAAATTCCTTGGCCTAATTATTCTGATAGGTCAAACAAGAAAAGATTGCCTGAAAGACTACTAGTCAACAGATCCTTTGATATTTACCCTATATTTCCAGACAATAAGTCGTTATAGATTTTTGAGCAAATATGGACTTCTGGCATTTCTATAATGTCAAAATAGACAGTCACTCAAGGAGACTTTACAACATCCAACCTGTACTGATTTCCTGCATAAATTTCAAATAATATAGAAGTCAAAGCAACTGTTGTCTTTGGACAAGGGAATGATTCTATGGACAGGACATTTAAAATTCCGCATGTACAACCCAGAGAAAATAATAAAATACTGTTTACTTGTTCAGATGGTAGGCAAATGTCTGCAATATGGAGATATGCACTGCTGAAGGAAAGAGATCCAAGAAACTGTTCTTTGAGCCCTTGGACCCTATCTTGGCACAAGGCACCATTTTTACCAGGATAAGTACTACAATGCTACATCTACAGCTGAATCGCTGCTACAGAGAAAAGTAGAGTCTGTTTTAGGGACAGGGGAAGTTTATGCCAAATTTGAAAATGAAAATACCAAGAATGAGGAAAGGTAACATAATATTTTCCAGAAAAGGTGATATTCTTCTCCTATCATGGAAAGACAAGCATACTGTCCAATGATATCAATGATCCATGATACTTCTGTCTCAACAAGTAAAACAATAGAAAAACGGGAGAGAATGTTATAAAACCTACCTGCATCAAGAAATACAAAGCCCACATGAAAGGAAGGAGTTGACAATGAGGACCACTTTCTTTTGTGTTGTTCCATTCTAAGAAAAATGATGAAATGGACAAAAAAAAGTAGTGCTGTACCTTATAAACCGTGGACTTTTCAATTCACTTGAGTGTACAACATCCTCAATCCACAAGCAAAAATGAAGCATAAACAGTTTCTGCTATTAGTGGTGAGAGACTGGGTAACAGATGACAATAATGAAGGCTCCCTGGAACCAGACCTTCCCCTGGGTGTGCAGGGAGAGCTCCTCATAAAGATCCACCCAAAAGAGTTGTCAGATGGTGAGAAGCAGAATGAACCTATATGTATTAAGCAAGTAGAAAGAAAAAATCCTTCAAGAACCTGCAGAGTTTAGTTTCTGCTGCCCATGGTAAAAGGGGCGAAACTAAATACTTAGGTAAATTTTGTTTGGTGCCTCTTCATAGAGGAAAATGTTTTACACAGTACCACGCATTAAAAAGTACTGGGAACTTAAATTGTTTAATTGGTTGTTTGTTTTTGTAAATAAAAATGTTATAATTATTGAAAAACAACACCTAAAGTACATTATGATCTATAATTATGATGACTCAAATAATGTGCAGCTTGCCCAAAATATGTGCAGTTCCTGGCGTATGTCTTAGAGATTTCTATGCAGTACTAAATGTGTTTAAGGACACTTGCTGTTCTTGCAGAGGGTGGGAGTTCAGTTCCCAGAACCCCTGTGGGTAGCTCATAACTACCTGTAACTCCAGCTTTAGGAGATCTAAAAGCACCGCACATGCGCGCGCGCGCGCACACACACACACACACACACAAATAAAATTTTAAAAAGAAACTTTCCAACGAAGAGCAGACTAGGAGAGATTCCTTCACTGATGAGTCTAGCAGAAATTTAAAAAATTAACATCAATTCGTCTCGAAACAGAGGAAGAAACGTGATTGTTTCCCAACAAAAAGAGCTCAGTTAAGTGAATATCAATAATTCTTGAGGCCAGTACTACCCTGTTACCTAGCCAAAAAAAAACAAAAAACAAAAAACAGTATGAGAAAAATAATCCACATGCCAAAATCCCTTACGAATATAAACATAAAAATCCTCAGCAAAAGTACTTGTAAACAAAATATTGCAGCATATGAAAGATTACAAACCATAACTGAGGAGGACTTTAATCTCAGGAATGTATGGTGGCTTAACATTTTTTAAATGCCACACTATGTTAATTAAATGAGAAAACTGACCATCTTAGTTGATGTAAAGGAAAATGCATTTTATAAAATCCAGTATGCTTTCATGATTAAAACACTCAAAACGATACAGAAGGAAACTTTACCATTAGAAGGAACACTTAGGTGCCCGGTGGTGGTGCTGCACACCTTTAATCCCAGTATTCAGGAGATAGAGGTGGATGGATCTCTGTGAGCTCGAGACCAGCCTGTTCTACAAAGCCAGTTCTAGAACAGCCAGAGATACATAGAGAAACCCTGTTTTAAACACACACAGAAAGAGAGAGAGAAAACAAGCAAGAAACCAACAAACAAAGAAGGAAGGAAGGGCAGGCAGGGAGGGAGGGAAGAGGGGAAGGGAAGTGGGAGGGAGAGGAAGGAAAAGAGGGAGAGGAAAATTGGGAGAGGAAGAGAGGGAGAGAGGAAGAGGGGGAGAGAGAGAGAAAGAGAGAGAGAAGGAAAGAGGGAAGGAGAAAAGGACACTTAGGAACATAGTCAAAATGCTCCTAATAAACATGAGTTTATCTGCTTTTCCCAGGACTGTATCATCAGTTTTCCAAATTAAAACCATAGTCTCAATGGGATATCAGTTAAATTCAGAAAGATTTTCATAACACTATAATTTTTTAAATTCACAGAGAGGACAAAAGCATAGAGTCAATGGGTGGGGGGGGTTGGATTTCACACAACATATAAGAGGAAAATATAAAAATATATAAATTGTAAAAAGATTTTCAGAAGAAATAGAACATTCTGGGCCTTGGTATGTAGCTTATGTAAGATGGGGGAGCAAAAAAAAAATCAGCAGGTATGATTATACTACAATTAAAATTTTCTGAACAAAAGACTCCTGAAAAATAGGCAGTTCACTGGAAGACTCCCATATAAAATCAAACACTTCAATCCACAACTAGTCAGAAGAGGTAAAGAAGGCCACTACAATTCATTAAGAAGACATCATTTGTATGGGGCTAGAGAGATGGCTCAGTGGTTAAGAGCACTGGCTGTTCTTGCAAAGAACCTACACTCAATTCTCAGCACCTACATATTAGCTCACAACCTTATGTAAATCCAGTTCCAGGGGATCTGTCTCTTTTGGTCTCTGTGGGAACCACACAGACAAGTCAGTGATGCATACACATACATGTGGGCAGACAGACATTCACACAAAACTAAAGTAAAATTTTTAAGTAGATAGAGTATTTTGAAATGCATATGCACTAAATGTTGGGGTTTCCAATTTCATAAAGCAAGTACTACTACACATAAGGGAATATATTCATTAATAGTCCGTGATGTCAACATCTTGCTCTCATCGACAGTTGCTCCAGGCTTTAAAAAAAAAAATCAATAAAAGAAATTCAGAGTTAATCATACCATAGGCTAAATATACTTAACAGATATTTACAGATTTCACTCAACAGCTGGGGATTATCTTCTCAGTAGCCCATGGAATTTTCTCTGACTCTCCAAATATTTTAAATTAAGGAAAAAAATTATAAACTTCTATATTAAAAGTACCAACCATCAGTATCTTTGAGATACAGCAAAGGCATTTCCTAACAGGAAATGAGTAGCTATAAGTGCTTACTTTTCAAAAACAAAGCAATCCAAAATAAACTGCTCAATGATGTACTTCAAGGTCTTAGGAATTATCAGTAGACAAAAGTAAATTAGGGTAGAAATTTAGGAAAAACAGAGAATATAAAGAATCAATGAAGTTGGCTCTATGAAAAAACAAATGAGATTGACAAACTCTTAACCAAACAACCTAAAACAAAAAGAAACACGCAACAACTTAATGAATAGCTAAAAAAAGGATATTGCAACAAATACCAAAGAAATCGAGAAGTAGCTTTGAAAACTTATATTAGCCCAAACTAAACAATCTAAATGGATAAAATCCTACACAAATGCCCTACTAAAGTTAAATAAAAATGATAAACAACTTAGACCCAGACAATGTGACTGAAGCAGTAACAGTCTCATAAGCCTAAACAGTCACTGTCAAACTCTACCAAAGCTTTAGAGAAGAGCCAACATCAGCCTTCCTCAAACTAGAACTTGGGAGGCAGGAAGATCTCTGAAAGTTCAAGGCCAGCGTGGTCTATGTGGTGATCTCTAGTACAGGCAGGTCACAGACCCTGTCTCAAAATCAAAGTCTCAGTAAAATACTTGCAGATTGAATTAAAGAATACATTAAATTATATACCACAAGTAAACCAGTTTTTATTCCAGGGACAAAAAGATTGCCCAACATACATAAATCAGTAAGTGTAACAGTGTACATAAAAAGACTTAGGGACAAAAGTCATGTGACCATCTCATTTAATGCAGAAAAGGTCTTTGACAAAACCCAACATCCCTTCAGGATATGAGCACTGAAGAACCTAAAAGCAGAACTTAACATAATAAAGTTGCATGTGACCAAAAGTCAATATTACAGCAAATTGGGAAGACTAAAAGAATTTTTTTCTCAAATCAGGAGCCTGTTATGGGTGTCTACTTTCTCCACTTATAACTAACATAGTGCTCAAGTACTAAGAGAAAAAATAATAGACAAATATAAAATAAGTCAACTCCCTACTTGCAGACATGATACTATATTTAAGAGCATAAAGACTTAACAGAACTTTTAACATTTAAATACACTTTCAGCAACAGTAGGTGGGAACAGAATCAATGTAAAAATTCCATGGTTTCTTATTCACAATAATAAAATTTCTGAAAAAAAAATTTAAAAAAACCTATTCATGATAGCTTTAAAAAAAAAAGACCTAGAAATAAACACAAGCAAATAGGTAGACAGCTTCTACAGTGACAGTTTTTAAACACTAAGACAGAAACTGCAGGTACTTGGATGAAATGAGTTTCTCCCATGCTCAGGTACTAAATTACATATGAAATTCATACTATGAAAATGGATACTTTATTGAAAATGAGCGATAGATTTAATGTAATCAGCATCAAGATTCTGGCAACAAAAAAAAAACAAAACAAATAACAAAAATTCAAAAAGTAATACAAAGATCTTAAATAAAACTAAAGCAATCCGAATCAAAGAGTGTAATACTGGAATATGCTAGGATTACAAAGTAAAATGGCAGATTATTAGCTGTCTCTGTCACCCAGTTAAAGAATCTATTCCAATAAGAGAACAAGCTAAAGAAAAAGGATTAAGCTAAAGTAAGGTTTTTCTCAACAAAGCAACAATCAAGCCAGGGACAGAGGCTTCAATTAAAGAGGTACTCTCCCGGCACACACAGTGGCAATGTGAAAATACAGAACTGGGGATGACTGTCGAGTCTGTGGGGATGTAACCAGAGCCTGGACACACTATGAAGGAAACTGCTGAAATAAAGCTGGTTCTGAAGACAGAGGCAAGTGTGGTGTGGGAGCTGAGAGGTTCTCCACAGAGGCCATGGAGATAAACGATGGAAAAGGCATAACGGTCCTCACTGCCTGGATGAATGAGTTACAAAGGAATAAGAAAGCACCCTTGGGAATCTGGTACAGTCTCTTGATGGCTGGGAAGATTTCCCAGTGACAAAAGTCATACAAGCAAGCACTTGGAAAGCACAATTCTAAAGACACCAGGGACAAGATTGTAATTGCTGGCAGGGTGACCTTAGAAATTCTAGAAGTTGTCTTCCTACATGAGATACTGACTTATCTTGAACACTTCAAAAATAATCCTGCAAAAGACAAAGGAGAGGTAGAAACCACATCGATGCCAAGTGAAGTGAGAGGGAATGGGATAGACTATTTCATTTTATTTAAAATTTTTTTAATTTATATTTCTATACTTTAATTGTTCAGTTGGTGTTTGAAATTAAATCTCGCTCAAATAGGCTTTTATGGATGCCCTTTCTAATTTTTTCCACGTGTGTGATGTATGTATGTGTGGTATATACTTGTATTCGTGTATGTAGGAGGATGAATGTACACACACAGAAGCCTGAGAAAGATGTCAGGTTTCCTGATCCATCAAAACTTACCTTTGAAACAGAATCTCTCACTAAATTTCACCTAGGTTGGTAGGTGAGAAAGCTCCAAGGACCTGTCTGTCTCCTCCCTCCAATGCTGAAATGACAGGCATAACAATCATGCCTGCTAGGGATTTGAACTCAGGTTCTCAATTTACCCTCTAAGCCATCTCCTCAGCCCAAATGTCCCTTTCTTTCTCTGCACATAGCATAAATATTTTCTCATACCTCTAATCCATATACCTTTCTTCTTCATATCCTACTTCTTTTCCCTATCCCATTCCCTCTCACTTCACTACTTAAACTACACTTTCCCTCAATCAGTATTCTGGTACTGCTAACCTCTCAAACAGGCAACACAACTGTCTTCTACTTCAAGTTAACACTGGGACTGCTGTCAAATTATTGTTATCTGTTACTACAGTCAGCTTCTCCATTGTAAACTGCCTCAGCGGGTTACTCAGTCTAGGGGTTGTAACCCACCTGGCAGTTCAGTAATTCCAGGGTCCCGGAGAGGCGCTATCTGGAAGATATGGGCAGAGAGAGAGGAAGAAGGCCATGCTAGGTTTGTCAGAGCCTCTGTTTATTAAAGTCAGGTTACAGCTTATATAGGATGAGGAGTTTGGCTTGGGATGGGGGTAGGGGTCAACGGTCACGTAGGCCAGAAGGTTACATTCGGTCAGGTCACATAGGCCTAGAGTTCACAGGTTGACACATCTAGTTCTCTGGATAGTTTGGAATGTGGGGCGGGTTCCGCTAACAGCTCTCTATTAACAGATAATTGGGTGTGGGGTAGGCTCTGTCAATAAAACAGTTCTCAATACAATTGGGGGTGTGGGGTTCTCTGCAGACTCCCCGGGGCGATGGTTCCTGTAATAATTTTTGGGGGGAAACGGCTCCTGACACTCCATTAAATAAAGTGAAAACAACTCACCAAGAAGATTCACAAAAAATAAAAAGGGAAAAAAATTAAGGCTATAGAGCCATCCCGAGAGAAGCACAAAATGTAAGAAACACTAACACAACATGAAACAAGCCACTACAAAATGGAAACCAAAGACAATGAGATATTTGAAATGCCAGGGGGAAAAAAATATTTCAAATTTCTACTTTCAGAAGGCAATCAATGACCTCTTGCCGGATTCAAGGATATGAATAAAGAATAAGAAATCACTTTAGAACCTAGACAACAAAATTTGCTGATGGAGGAAGGTCATTGGCTAATAAAGGAACTGCCTTGGCCCATTTTATTGGTTGGAAGATGGGTGGGAGGAGAAAACAGAACAGAATACTGGGAGGAAGAGGAAGTGAGCTCAGAGTCTCGACAGCTCTCCTCTCTGGAGCAGACGCCTGAGAGAGACACCATGCCCTGCTCCCGGGATGAAGCTCCGACCCAGGATGGACATAGGCTAGAATCTTCCTGGTAAGCGCACCTTGGGGTGCCATACACAGATGATTAGAAATGGGCTAAATTAATATGTGAGAATTAGCCTAGAAGAGAATGGGCCAAGCAGTGTTTAAATGAATACAGTTTGTGTGTTGTTATTTCGGGCATAAGCTAGCCGTGCAGGCGGCCGGGGTGCTGGGAACGCAGCCCCGCCGCTCCTATTACTACAGTTTGCAAAGCCGATGAATCAGCCAGTAATATGGAGGAGAAAAAATATGAAAGGAAATGTTCAAAAAAGAAATGAAGACTCTGGAAAAGAACCACAAAAATGCTGCAAATGAAAATATTAATGGATCAAAAAAGCAAAAACACAGCGGAAAAAGTATTATCAACTGCCTAATCCCGCATCCAGGAGACAACATCAGCCAGGGTCCCACCTGGCTTAATTCACCTATGCTTGGAGGAAAGAATGAGGATTAAGAAATGGCATTAAAGATTTAAATTAAAAATACCAAAGAAAAGACAGAGATACAGGATAGAGTTGGAAGGGCACTCCAGTGAATACTGAATCTGCTCACATTTATTGCTCATAGGCTTTATATAGCCCCATCCAGGAAAGGGAAGACAAAAGACTTTTTAACCACAATATAAGGAACAAAGTAATCACCTTTTCAATACCCAAAGCATCAAGTAACCACACCCTAGAGCAAAACATCCTGTTGGTAGCCACACCTTGGGTAAAACCTCCTGTCAATAACCTTGAAGGAGCAAGAACAGGACTGAACTCTCTGATCTTTAGTCAAGATGGAAGGAATTCACCCACAATCAACAAACAAAACCAGATAAAACAAAGTTCAAAGATGAATCAAGGTTAGAATGGTATTTTCAGTCACATATAAAAAAAAATAATAGTACTAAAAAGAATGACTTCAACTTTCAAGAACCCTGGGATAATGCTGAAGGGATAACCTAAGGATCTGTGAAGTAAAAGGAACTAAGGTAATCTAAAGACAAAGACAGTGTAGTCAATGACATTATAGCAAAAAATCTGGACAAAGTCTAGAGAAAAATAGGGACATCGAAATACAACAGGTAGCTTGAAAATAATTACAAATGAACCTCTAAACAACACAGCAGTTACAATGTCAAATATACAAAGAAAATAATAATAAAAGCTGTAAGAAAAATGGCAACTCACAGGAAAACACATCATGATAGCATTAAGTTTTTATCAGCAACCTTAAAAGCCAAGAAACCATGGAATGGTATATGTCAAGACTTAAAAGCAAACTCTGCCAACTAAGATTGCTATGCCCAGCTGCTATCTGTCAAAATTGATGAAAAATAAAAATATTTTCAAGACAAACACAAACTAAAGCAATTCACAGCAAGCAAGCTGCCTTTAAGAAAACACAGGAATAACATACAGAGAAAAAGAAAAAAAAATACATGCATAAAAGCACAAAAAAGAATATATTGCATAAGGAGAAAAAGATAAATAAAGGAGAGCCATATGATGCTCAGCACAATAAAACAGATCAACTGTGATCTTTTGATTGGATCATTTGAGGCGGGAAAATTCACCCTAAGTCTGGGTCACACCTTCTGATGGCAGTCCACTGAAAAAGACATGAAGAAGTTTTTTGCTTGCTTACTTTTACTCTGTTGCTGCTGCTGACAATGATGATGAATTCCTTCACTGGTATTAGAATACACTTCCCTGGGACTCCAACACAGACGTAAGCCCAGTGAGATATCCAGCATCATGAACTGAAGAACAAAACTACTATATTCTTGATCTTTCCATCGGGAGGACCAGCCAGACCACAGCCTATGTAAGTCACTTTAATAAATCTTTAAGTTCTGTTCCTCTAAAGAATCCTGACTAATACAGAATTCTTCATAGTTTTATAGGTGTGCTTTTTCAATGGCTTTACAGATATTTCTCTAAGTATTAATTGAAAACAGACCAAACAACCCTTATCAAAGGTGTTAACAGCAAGATTTTAAAACAAGGCATCCCTGATTAATTATATGAAGAAATATATAAGAATCCAGGTGTGGTGGTGCAAACCTTTAAATACTAGCACTGGGAGGTAGACAGGTGGATAGGTCTACAGAGTTCCAGTATGACCAGGGCTACACACACACACACACACACAAAAACAAAACCCTGTCTCAAAAAAAAAAAAAAAGCCTGTATTTTCAGAACAGAAAGCCTACTACCTTCATTGAAGGTTAGAATAAAGATATTTCAAAAATTAAAATGCTCCCTATTATTTCTTCTCTTACCAGTATATAATTTCTTGCCTTTCAGGTATCAAACTTTATCTTGCTTCTTTGCAACTTTCATAACATAATGCTTTCTCCATAATCACCTGTCTATTATGACCTGGAAAATTCAACCACCATCTAATTACTTTTTCATTCTTTTCTGATTTAATTTTTCAATCATCTGATTTATAATAAATTTTTGAGCCACATAAAGCCAGGACTTATTGATCACTATTAAATTCTACCCTAATTCCATTTTTAAAAAAAATATTCAGATCGGGGGGGGGGATTTTCATTAAAATCCAAGGAATTTAAATCTAGTCTGTTGCAGCCTAACCCAACAAAAAAGAAATGTATGCTCAAAACTACCTAAGGGACCAATCTTAGTGGGACATCTGCTCTAAAAGTTTTGTATCTTCTAACCCCTTCACACTTTTAAATTCCTAAGGAGCTGAGAGAGTGTTGCTTGTATGAGTTATTCTTTTAATAATTACTATACTGAATATTAAAGCTGAAAAAAATTGAAAACTTAAAACAAAAGATAAAAATGAGGTGAGTAGCACTGCTTTAACTTTTCACAAACTCTCATGTCTGACTGGCTTAACCAAAAGTAGACGTCTTAGCCGGGCGATGGTGGCGCACGCCTTTAATCCCAGCACTCGGGAGGCAGAGGTAGGCGGATCTCTGTGAGTTCGAGACCAGCCTGGTCTACAGAGCTAGTTCCAGGACAGGCTCCAAAGCCACAGAGAAACCCTGTCTCGAAAAACCAAAAAAAAAAAAAGTAGACGTCTTGGCTGCTGCTGTATCCAATCGGTGGCAGTGAGTCATCCTTGCTCAATTACATAAAGAAAATCTGTATCCATTAGTAAACAGAAAACGGCAGCATTTAAGAGTCTTTTTCAGGTAACTGTGAATTTTCTCCTGACTACACCAGGCTTGACAAGTAATATTTTTAAATTGATACAGTAATCTCTCTAGTTGCAATGGAACCGTATCAATGAATTTTTCATGCTTCATTAACATCCACTGGCTAGGGTCTTGAAGTATAATCAGTAATAGAGCACTTTGGAATACACAAAAACCTGAGTTTGATATCTAGCCTTGAAAAGAATATATACAAATATACATTTTTGAATGGATGCTTTACCTGTGTATGACTTAATAACACCATGCATAATAATCTGGAAAATACTAGTTTACTAAATTATATAAACTCCTCCAATTATTGATACTTTTCATTATATGCAATACCATCCCCCCAAAATATCCATCACATTTGCTCATGCTAATGACCAGAAAGTCTAAATACTGTAAAGTTAAGTGTAGGTGGCCAATACTAATCTTTCCGATTATAATTTCTGTTTTAAAGTTCTAATTTTCATGATAGTAAAAAACATTGATAGGTACATTTCTTGAAGTGACAAAATTTTCTTTTTCCCTTTCCAATGGAATGTTTGAGTCTGAGTAAATACAATTTGTCAGTTACTCTTTCAGGTAAAAATGTATTATTTATTTTCTTGGGTCTTAGTTTAGGCGAGCAACTCACAAGACACATCTGTGAAGTACTTAAGCATTATCTTCCAGAAACCCAAGAGCTAAATGTAATCAAAGTAATTTCTACTTGTCTTTTCTTCTTTGTGTTGGAATGGAACATAGGACCTTACATATGCCACCATGTGGTGGTTTGAATGAGAATGGCCTCCTTATATTTGAAAGGTTAGTCACCAGAGAGTGAACTGTTTTAGAAAGATTAGGAGGTGTAGCCTTGTTAGAAGAGGTACGTCACTGGAGGTGTGCTCTGAGATTACAAAGAACCACATCAAACCCAGTTTTCTCTCTCTGCTTGCTGCCTGTGGATTAGGATGTAAGGTTCTCAGTTACTGCTCCAGTCTGCTTCCTCCCATGATGGTCATGGACTCAACTCACCTTCTAAAACTGTAAGCAAGCCCCCAATTAAATGCTTTCTCTTATAAGAGTTGCCTTGGTTATGGTATCTCTTCACAGCTGTAGTAGACCAGTAACTAAGACACATCATCTTGACACCTAAGAAGATACACAGTAAGCACAACTTTTGTACCACCAGTACAAATTTCAACAAAGTACAAGACGCATATAACATTTATTATGTGAAAATCTTACCCCAGGGTTATGGGTCCATGAAGTATGCTTTCAAAACCACTGCTTTCAATGGACAAACAAGTTCCTTAAACAATACATGGGTACAAAGTAACCTTAAATCCATTAATAGATAAATCCTAAATTAGCCTCTGAGAATTACTCAGGTAGCTATAATTATTATTTTAATATTTTATCATTTATTTATGTGCATGTGTCTTTCCTCATGTGTGTATATGCATGTGTTTGAATGCCCACAGAGGCCAGAAGCGGATGTCAGATCACCTGGAACTGGAGTTCCATGAAGTTGTAAACTGCTCAGTGTGGGTGCTAAGAACAGAACTCAGGTTTTCTCAAGAGCTTTAAGTGAAATTAACTGCTGAACTATCTCTACAGCCCTTTGGTAGCTATTTGTTCCTAAAGAAGAACTAAAACAATGAATCTCACAGTATACAGTGAAAAATTAACTTTAGTTAAAGAAAGGTTTGACCCTTACTAATCTTTAAGATAAATTCTAAGCCCTTGGAATGACCTGCTTTAAACAAACAAACAAACACTATTCTTGATAGACTGAACAGTAAGATTATGTTCATAACTTTAGGCCACACAGTATCTGATTTACCTATGAAGAAGATGAAGACTAAGATCAACCACATAGGTGGCTGACTCTACCTGTGATTGATTACTCAATAAATTCATTGCACACCAAAGCTCAGGTGGGTATTACTGGTTAGTAAACCTCCTAAGTTCAGCCTTACATCACTACTGGGAGAAGTGAGCACCCACTGACCACATATATCTGTGTGTGTGTGTGTGTGTGTGTGTGTGTGTTTGTATGTATATATATATATATATTAATAATAATGAATAAAATTTTAAAATTGCTGGGTGGTGGTGGCTCACCCTTTTAATCCTAGCACTCAGGCAGCAGAGGCAAGTGGATCTCTGTTCAAGGCCAGTCTGGTCTACACAGTAAAGGATAGCCAAGACTGTTACACAGAGAAATGCTGTCTCCAAAAAAGAACCAAACCCCACCCAAATAAAAGAACAATTGCTACTTTGTGCCTGAAGTTTCCAAGACCCAGGCCTGTGTACCTTTATATATTGGTGGGTTAAACCTGTATTCCTATGATGCAGTAAACCATATTATTAAACTCTTTTTGCTGAGACTTCTAAGTCCAATCAAATTACTAAATGGTCTTAGGCACTTCTAAAACAATGTTGGTCACAATCAAACTCCTCAGTATATAAAAGAAAATTAATCACCTACAGGCTTGTATACACGAGACTTTTGCTCAGAGTCTAAAACTAGTGCATCTGTATGTATCCATAAATACACACATCCATATACATATTCACACAAAAACAAAGATATGGACTGTGTGGTCAAGCAGAACGTTTTAGAGAAAGGTTTCTCTAGCTCTGTAGGGATATTTTGTTTGTATTTTAATAAGAAAAGCTTGCCTGAAGATCAGAGTACAGAGCTAAGTCACTAGAGGCCAGGGAGTGATGGCACACACCTTTAATCCCAGCACCCTGGAGCCGGGCAGTGGTGGCACACACCTTTATTCCCAGTGCTAAGGAGGTGGAGACTGGAGTGATATGACTGGGCAGAAAGAGGAATATAGTCTGAGGTTTGGTGGAGACAGTTGCAGTAGTGGCTGGCTGCTCTGCTTCTCTGATCTTTAGCATTAACCCCTGTATCTGAGTTTTTATTATTAATACCAATTAGAATGTGCTACAAAACTCAATAATACTGAATTTTAGATTGTTCCCTGCCCCACTGCCACTCATGTATAAGGAAAAGGGACCAGCAAAAAAAAAAAAAAAAACCTGCCCTGAAACCTAAGCCAGTGAAAGATACATTTTATCTCTGAACCCAGAACCAAAGAAAAACACTGATTCTGAAACAGACCCAAAGAGACACACTTTGTCCCTAAGACCAGAGCTAATTAAATACACTTCAGCCCTGAAAATATAACAAAAAAAGCTAGTGCCAGTGAAAGAAATGCAGTTTAACCCTGAAATCAGAGTCAACTCAGCACCTGATCAACTAAACTAACCAATCCCTGAGCAGAAAGAAAAACTTGTCCCTGGGAAAACTGTCCCCTTCCCCAAGAAGCCCTATATAAGCCCCTCTGCCTGTTCAGTTGTGGCTGTTTTTTCCCTCCCTGGCAGAGGCAGCCATTCTCCTGGACTCCTCCTTCCCAAATAAATCTCTTTCTCAAAAAGAGTCTTGGGTGAAGATCTTCATTTGCCAGCGCAGAATAGAAGAACCTTGCTGAGAGCTCCCTAAGAGGTAGTGAGCAAGGCTCAACAAAAATGTAACAGTTTTTCCTAAGAGAAGGAGGAGATTGCTACATTTCTGCAGGAGCTTCCCCTTAAGAAAAGTGTAGGAGACAGAAGTAGTAACATCTTTGTGCAGAAGAAGTGGATAGCTCTGCTAGGACCTGCTAGGACGTTCTCTTAGAAGAAGCAGAGCTCAACTGTAGTGGCTCTCTAGGAGAGGGATTGCTATATCCTGTGTGAAGACCACCACCCACCACACCCCAGCTCCAGGTAGCTGGCTTCTGGATCAGTCAGGACACCTTTCCCTCCACAGCTGAGCTATTGCAGCTCCAGCTTCCAGAGCTGTCCTACTTGGGCTCTATCCCTTCACAGCTGTCCTACTGTGGCTCTAAGTAAAGCCTGGCTTCTGGATAAGTCAGGATATCAATGCTACTCCAGAGATGTAACACTCACACTCGCTTACATCGTGTGTGTTGTGTGTGTGTGCAGGTGTACTGATCTGTATGGGCATGTATGGAGGCCAGAGGTTGATATTGTGATGTATTTCTTAATCCCTTCTCCACATTTTTTTTAAAAAAAAGATTTTTATTTGCATTTGGGTACGTGTGTATGCCGTGTTTAGGGGTCTGTGTGCCTGTGGAGGCTACAAGATCCCCTGGAGAAGAACTCTCTCGTTCTCCCTCAAGACACCCTGAATCACGTCTATTGGTATCACCAACTGTCCCTAGTATTAGTATCTAACTATGCTTTCATGTACCAACAAATGTAATCTTCCTTTCTGGAGCTTTCTGTGATCATTTCAACAAGCACATTCATCCAAGCTGACTTGTATTAATACCAGGTGAACTCCGACAGTATACACAAAAGGATTTCCTACTTGGGGTATTTTCTATCTGATGCCTTTTCACTAAATACGGAAGACTGTGTAGAAACCAACCAGGTCACTGAGGCAATTGCTCTAAGTAATTTACAATGAAAGCCCACCTTATTGTCTGACAATCAGTTCTAATTAAGCCCCAAGTCTTAGGTGATACTTTACACCTTTAATTTTGTCAGACCTTCCAAATTATGTAACAGATTCTTCACCTCTGGATAGCAATCTACAATGTATATTTGTGGGATTGCTGTAGTTGTTCTAATATGAAATTTTAGTTGTCACTCTTTAAGATCATTATTATTTTTTTATGTGTATGTGTGTGTATGTATGTACCATGTGTAAGGGCGCCAATGGAGGCCAGAAGATGGTGTCAGATCCTTTGGAGTTAGAATTATGAGTGGCTGTGAGCTGCCAGATGTAGATACTAGGAACCAAACTCTGGTCCTCTGGAAGAGCAGCAACTGCTCTTAATCACTAAGCTAATACTCTAGACAACCCTTCTACCTTACTTTATGAGACAAGGTTTATTATTAAACCTAGCTCAGTATTTTGGCTGGGCTAACTGGTAGGAAAGCCCCAGAGAATTGCCTGTCTTGACCTTTAGCACTGGGTTCTAGACATATGCCACCACACCTACCTAGGTTTTATGTGAATGTTAGGGATCAAACTCTTGTGTATGTAGTAAACACTTTAACTACTAAGACATTTCCCCATCCTCAGACGATTTTTTATTATTATTATTAAAAGGAAATGTCTCATTCACTGCAAAATTTGAGCAGCATTTCTGGTCTCTACATAATAAATAGCACTAGCACCTCTTCTTCTCCCCATTTTTAACAATCAAAAAAATGCTCACAGATATTGCCAAAAATGAGCAAGGAGGGAAAAAGTGTTCTTGGTGTAAACTGTCTATAATATTTGTCTTCATCTTTAGTTTTTTAAAAAGATTTATCTATTTATTTTTGTGTGTATGAGTGCTCTAGCTGCATGTACGCCTGTACGCCAGAAGAGAGCATCAGATCCCACTATAGATGGTTGTGAGTCACTTGTGGTTACTATGAAATGAACTCAGGACCTCTGGAAGAACAGCTGTTGTTCTTAAACACCGAGCCACCTCTCCAGTCCCTTGACTTCAGCTTTTTAACAAAAAGGTAAAGTGGGGCTAAGTAGCTCAGAGGTTATGAGCACTTGCTACTCTTGCATAAGACCCAGGTTTGGTTCCCAGCACTTACATGTTGACTCACAACTGTTTGTAAGTATACTTCCAGGAGATCTAATATCCTCTGCATGTACCAGGCACATACACATAATAGAAAAAGCACAAAAAGGAGTTACATAATAAAGCTGTATTAGTGAAAAAAAATGACATTATGTAGTTAGCTTGAATCTCTAAGGATAAAGAGAATTATATATGGTAAGAGTATAGGTTAATAAAAAACTATAAACCTTGCTTTATTTTTTAACTGGTATTCACTATAGAAAGAAATAATTAAAACTGCCATTAGGTTATTATGCTAATGAACGTAATGTATATAATAGTACAAAGAAGAGGAGAGGAAATGGAGTTAGCTATACTGAGGCATTAACAGGATTCATATGAAGTACACTGCAATAAACACGATACACGTTGTGTGGAACAAAAAGTTGGAAAAATAGAATTTTTGAAAAGCAAAGAAATCAAAAATGATAAAATAGAAAGAGAGAAAACATACATGTATTAAAAATAAAAGGATTAAGGCTAGAGAAATAGTTCATTGGTTAAGAAGTCATATTTCTCTTGCAGAGGAACCAAATTTGGTTCCCAGTACACACACAGGTAGCTCACAACCACCCATAATGCCAGCTTCATGGGAGGTGGCACCCTCTAATGGACTCCTTGAACACATCAGCACTCACACATATATCCACACAGAAACAAACATATATATATATACATATAATTAAAAAATAAAACTAATATTTTAAAATAAATATATGGATTAAACACTCCACTAAAATGAGTTTGGTCAAATCAGGGTCAAAGTGATGGCTCAATGGGTAAAAGTTCTGTGACCCAAAGTTGATGGCCTGAGTTCCACCTCTAGATCTCAGAATGACAGATGAAATTGCCAATTTAATGGTTACAGGCAGATGCCAATCTCATCATCTATGAAAAAAAGTGTAAGCAAGAAATTAGAAACGATAATGAAGAGTTGAACTTCACTAACTTGACCTAAAAGACACCTGAAAGAATCTAACAACAGCAAAATGCGAACACATTCTTGTTAAGCCACATTCTCCAAATCACATCATGAATAGGTTCAAACTTAAAAGTAGTGATACAAAGAAATTTCTCCAATCATAATGTGAGTAAATTAGAAATCAACAACAAAAGAATATTTGAAATTCCAAAACCACTGGAAATTAAATCAGTTCTAAAAGAAAACCCATGGGTCAAAGATGATATCACAAAGGAACTCAGAACATACTTTAAATTGAATAAAAATAAGATATAGCAAAAACTTAGGATATAATCAACAACATTTATAGAAGGCTATTTATAGCTGTAAACATCAATACTAGAACTGAAATTTTTCAAGCCAACTTTTACCTGAAGAATTAGAAAAACAAAAGCAAGGTAAACCCAAAGCAAGCAGAAGGAATAGCATTAGCAAGAATCAAACTGAAAAGATGAGCAAAATTAATAAATCTTTAAAGAAAGAAAACACAAATTACCCAATTCAGCAACGGAAGGAAGGGCATCACTATCCAACTTTAAGAGACCCTAAAATGGTTATAAAGAAATATATGAACCGGTATCAACACATACAATCAACTATGATAAAAATGGACAAACTCCTAGATAAAACTGGCTCAAGAGAAAACAGAAAATATGACTAAACCCATACCATTTGAAATGGAATTAGTACTTCAAATTCTCCCACAAAGAAAAATCCTGAGCTCCATTCACTATACCAAATATCAAATTAATAAAAATGCAAGTTTTCATAAACTCATGAAGATAATTCAACAGGTGGACTATTACTCAGATTTATTCTGAAGAAAGCAATACCTCCATATGAAAAAGTGCCATGGCTTTTAGACAAAGCATAGAAAACTAGGCTACAATTTACAACCCCAGAGATCCTAGACAACAAAGAGAACCCTAAGAGAGACAGACATACACGGATCTAATCTACATGGGAAGTAGAAAACGACAAAATCTCCTGAGTAAATTGAGAGCATGGGGACCATGGTAGAGGATAGAAGGGGAGGGGAGAGGAAAGGAGGAGAGCGGATAAAAATGTAGAGCTCAATAAAAACAATTTAAAAAAAAAAAGTCCCAGCAAGCCAAATCTAGAACTACACAGCAGGGCTTATACAAGTCATCTAGTAGTCTGCAAACATAAACTTATCACATGGTCTAACAATTTTATTTCTAGAACTACTTCCAGAAAAAGTTAAAACACATCTTTACAAAGACATATTTTAATATTCACAGCAATATTACTCACATTTTCTAAAACTGGGAAACCATTCAATTGTTCATCAACTGGACTGTATATGGTATACATACACACATACACACATACACACACACACACACACACACACACACACACACACAAATGCTTACTATTCAGCAGTGAAGAAATAGTATGTTCAAGCATAATTGGACCTTAAAAATATTTATACAAAACAAGCCACACACACTTTTGCCAGCAAACATAAATCATTTACTTACAATTTTTATTTGACAATGGAAATGTTTTCATTAATCAGAGAAGTAGTAATTTTAAAGTTATACTATAATACACTGCAAAATTAAGCATTAAACTAAATTCTGGCTAAGCATGGTAGTAAATGCCTATAATCTCTGCACTTCTAACAGCTGAGGAAGGAGAATTTTAAGTTTAAGGTCAGCCTAGGCTATACAAGGAAGATCCCATCTTGAACAAACAAAACCAATCCAAATAATCCAAATAATGTGCATTGTTACCTGATTTGTGTCCAACCTGAGTATTACAATCTTAGTTAACAGGCATAGTACATCCAGATACTAATATGGAACAATATGTAAGAAAGGGGGAAAATTTCAAAACAAACAAAACAAGAGATAAACATCTACCCAAATTTCAGTTAATATTAAGAGTACATTTTGGGGGCTGGAGAGATGGCTCAGAGATTAAGAGCACTGACTGTTCTTCCAGAGGACGAGTTCAATTCCCAGCAACCACATGGTGGCTTACAACCATTTGTAATGAGATCTGGTGCCCTCTTCTGATCTGTAGGCACACATGCAGACAGAACACTGTATACATAATAAATAAATAAATCTTTTTTTAAAAAGTACATTTTGGAAAAAAAATGGAATATTAATTCCCTTAAGCCAAAATAAAGAAAAGAGGGCTGAGCTTATAATGTCCAAGATCCTGGGTTCAATCCCTACAACAAGGGAGAGAGGGTGAAAGAATTGCAAACTATAAAAGTAATACCAGTAAACAAAATTCTATTAAAATTTCAAGAAATCCTTCCAACTTCACCCTTGGGTGCAACTAGCCACTTCTTTAATGTCTCCAATTGATGGCTAATATAACTGTCCTTATCTAATTTCATTTTATCTCATAATAGAAGCAGATACCTTGCTTTATAAACAGATGTATCCCCAGTGTCAAGGATCAGCAGATTGTAAATATGAATTTTTTTAATCCAACAATCAGGGTGTTTATTACACCTACTTCTATTAAATGTATTACAAAGAAAACAATATACAAGAACTGGAAGCCAAATAAGTTCTTAAACAAAAAGAGCACAAGCTGAGGCCAACACTTAGCAAAATTTTGATCCTTAGAAAACTCCAAGTTAATGAATGATCACCTGGGAGACTAAGGAAGCTGGAATCTACTTGGACTAACAAAAGTTCAGGATCTGAACCCATTGTTTCTAAAGCTGTTCTGGCAACAGGTGGGAAATAAGAGGAGTGGTCATAACACAAAACAATTGGGCTAAATTTTCTATGGCTATATCTCAAACACACACACACACACACACACACACACACACAAACACACACCCCTCAAACACACCCACCACCACCACCACCACGACCAACAACAAATGCATGAAGAGGTAGTAAATATCAGTTAACTGGGACCCACTTACTAAGGACAAAACAGCCTTTAAAATAGGAAGTAAGATTTAGACTCTAGAGCAAGACCCAAGGTGATCTAACTGGACTTCGAGCACACATACATCAAGAATTTGTATTCCGCTAAAAAACAGTGGCCTTAAGTAGTAAAGAGCTTGAGGCAAATAGGAAAATCATTTCCACAGAAAAGTTTAAAACAATGTTCTGAATTATGATGGGCATTCAGTAGTAATTCCCATCTTGGACACTGTAATTATTTGCATAAAATGAAAGCCTAGTAAAGAAAACTATTCTAGCTTCAATCAAGATCATGTTAGATAAAGCCTAAATTAAACAAATCCCAAGAGAATACAGTTACCACTTGGCAATCTCTCCTCTTTGGTCTGTGATAAGCAGCCTCTTGTGGCTCTTACCTCTGGTAGTTTCTCAGAATTCCTTTCCTCCACCCATCCTAGGTTTTCCATTACATTCTTCTTGATCACGAGCCCTTCTCATTACCTAAATAAATTCATTTACTACCTAAAACACTCTTCTATAAAATCACTTTCATATTTAGCAGCTTACTCAAGGACACTTCAATGTTTGGAAGTTCCACTAAAACTTCAATATTTCCAAAGTCAAATTTATCTTACTGGCTAAGTTAAATGGATTTATCTTCCTAGTAATTCCTCTACTTTACTGATCCAAAATATTATCAATTTTCCAGAATTCATTCAAAACACAAATCTTGTACTGTCTGCGTTGATATTTCAAAATCAAGTTCCAACTCCTTAGAACGCAGGCCTTTCATGACTGGACGCTCTCCAGCATAGACTTCACATTCCATGAGCCCCATGCTCCGTATATTCCCACATTTTGGCTGGGAGGACTAGGGAGGTGTTGTTGAGACCACATCTTGCCATATAGTACTGGGTTGGGCAGAAAGTCAGTGTTGCTCAGATTACCCTTGAATTTGCAGCAATTCCCTTGTCTCAACCTCCCTCAAATGCTGAGATTACAGGCAAAGGCAACTATGCTTGGCCACATTTCCTATCAACATTTCTTCAAACACATTCTTGTATGTTTTAGTCTGGTTATAGAATCTGATGCAAAATAAAATCAGTCAATCAAAGGAATAATAAGTTGTACTAAATCTGGAGTAAAATGTAGTTGACTGAAATTATCAAATAGGAAAATGCTGGAGAGATTTGAGCTTGCTTAAAAACTCAAATCCATAATCAAAAGTTTGGGGCTTGCTATTAAAATGTTTAGAAGTCTTAAGGATGGAAAAATTGTATCAATAACACAATCTTGTGTGAAACCAAAATTCTTTTTTTATTCCTAAGTTCTCATTTTACTCAAATAGTTATAATACCCAAGATGAAACAATTAATATTTGATCAAGTTTAAGAAGTTACCAATAAACAAATTGAGACCAGAAGAGAACTTCATCGGTCTAGTAAAAGATATCTACAAAAACTCACAGCAGAAATCATATTTAATAGTGAATGACAGGAGATTATGAAGATGACAAGATGTTCAACCCAGACACAGTGACTCACGTCTTTAATTACAGTAACTGGGAAGCTGAGGCAGGAGCACAGCCATGAGTCTGAGCTAGCCTAGGCTACACACAGTGTGTGTCAGGACAGTGTAAGCTACCACTGAGATCCTGCTACCACGTATACCCAAAAGACTGTCTATCTCACCACTTCCATTTAATATTGTACTGGAAATATTGTACAGGAGGTTACACTTGGTGAAAGCAAGCTAGAAGAAATAGAAAGCATTCAAACCAGAAAGAAAAGGTAAAATTACATCCAGTAAGAAAATACATCTCTACACAGAAAAAAAAAAAAACCCTACCAGGAATCCACTAAAAACCTATTCATACTAATAAATGAGTTCAATGGAAATGCAGAGTACAAGAGCAATTTAAAAAATGGTTGTAGCCAGGAAGTGGTGCGCACCATTAATCCCCATACTTGGGAGGCAGAGCAGGTGGATCTCTGTGAATTCAAGGGTTACAAAAAGAGAGAGAGAGAGAGAGAGAGAGAGAGAGAGAGAGAGAGAAAGTCCTTCTATACACACTCTGAAAATTAAGGAAATCTCCAATAAACAACATAAAAACAGTAAATTGAACAAATGAAGTCTAAAACTTACAATCTACACAGTAACACTGAATGAAACTTAAAAACCTTAATAAACGGCAAACAACTCGGTCTCAGATTGAAGACTTACTAATAAGATTCAGTATTTCTCAAATTGACTTATACATTAAATACAATAGCTATAAGATTACTCCAACTTTCTTTTCTGACAGATTCAGAGCTGTTGCTACAACTAAAATAGAAATACAAATGTCCCATAACAACAAACTTGAAAAACAAGAACAAAGTTAGGACTCATTCTCCATCTTCAAACTATAGAAATCAAGCCTTTTAGTACTGGTACACAGATACACAAAGATCAGTGGAAGAGAACAAATAAAGTCTCATACTTGTCAAATTTGTGATAAGTATGTTATGATAATTCAATAGCACAGGAACAAGTAAATATGCATAAAAGTGAAATTTTACTCCTACCACATTGCATATACAAATCTAAATGTATTAAATCTTTTTGTTGCTCCCTTAAAGACTACTGTTAAGGCAAACTTGGTGGCTTGAATTGATAGAAATTTGGGTTAGAGAAATGGCTCAGCGCTTAAGAACATGTACTGCTCTGGCAGAGGAACGAAGTTTGGATCTTGGTACCCGTGTTGGACAGCTCACAATCACTGATAACTATAGCTAAAGAGGGACCTGAAGCCTGATCTTTTCAAGCATCTTCACTCATGTGTACACACGCCCACTTTCTCTCTTTAAAAAATTAAAAATAAATCAGCCAGGCGGAGGTGGTGCATGCCTTTTATCCATCCCATCACTTCGGAAGCAGAGGCAGGCGGATCTCTGTGAGTTCAAGACCAGCCTAGTTTTTTTACAAAAAGAGCTCCAGGACAGCCAAGAATGTTACAAAGAGAAACCCTGCCCCCCCCCAAAAAAAACAAAATAAATAATTCTTAAAATAAAAACCAACATTTTTTCTTACCAGTCATGGAGGCTGGCAGTCTCAAATTGACAAACCCTGAATATATTAGGGAAAAATTCTTATCTTCTCCAGTGTGATGACTCTGGGCATTCCTTGCATTAGAACTGGTTAGCTTTGCTTCCATCTTCATGGGCCATTCTCACCTACAGTCTGACCTGCCTCAAGGCCACAAGTAATTTACTAACAAGAGGAATAGTGAACACAGGAAGGGCAGGTTGCTCTATTTCCACAGACTCCTTCCAACTACAAGGTGGTTTACTGGTTGTTGTGTGTTAAGACTCTGAAGGCACTGTGACTGATGGGATACCTCAGAATTGGGGAATATTATTTTCAGGTGTGCTACTTTTGTTTATACTGCATTTGATTAACTGTGAAGCTGTGATTCTATGCCTGTCTAAAACACCTGATGATCCTAATAAAGAGCTGAATGGCCAATAGTGAAGCAGGAGCAATGATAGGCAGGGCTAACAGGCAGAGAATACAAAAGAAACGAGGAGGAGAACAAGGAGCAAGGAGAGACCAAGGCCAGAACATCAGGGGCCAGTCACAGAGCATGAGTGAAAGTAAGATGCACAGAAACAGAGAAAGATAAAAGTAGTCAGGATAATGTAAGTTAAGAAAAGTGAGCAAGAAACAAACCAAACTAAGGTCAGGCAATCATAACAAGAATAAACGTCCATGTGTGATTTATTTGGGAACTGGGTGGTGGGTCCATCCTCCCTCCCCCTAAAAGCCAAAAGAGTAAGACATCATAACATCTCAGTTCTCTCCAAAGCAGACCTCGGGACTGTTTCCTCATTCTCATATGAACATGGAGAAACCCCTCAGTTTGGATGTTTATCGCCCACAGGCACGTTGACTTGGGAACCACCAATGTGAATGGAAATCTCCTCACCCCACAGCAGCCAGCAGCAACCCCAGCTACACAGGATACCAGCTAAACTAAATGAGGCCTTGTCACTGATGTACCACTGGAGCTGTACTGCACCAGCCAGTATGGTGAGAAGAGTGAAGAAAGGCAACTGACTGTTCTTCCTATTGTGGAATATTATTATAAGATGTGTTACATTTTTTATGGTGTGGAACATATATATGTTTAATGGTGCAAAGATGTGTTGCATTCTTTTATGTTGCATGTGTTTAACTCTGTGAAGCTGTTATACTTTGCCTGTCTAAAATATCTGATAGTCTAATAAAGAGCTGAACAGCCAATAGCAAGGCAGGAGAAAAAATAGGCGGGGCTGGCAGGCAGAGAGAAATCTGGGAGGAGAGAGGAAGGAGCAAGAGAACAAGGAGAGGAAGGAGGACATCAGAGGCTAGTTACCCAATTTCACACAAGCCACAGAGAAAGAAGAAAAGGTATACAGATAAATATAAGAGCTCAGAAGCAAAAGATAGATGGGATAAGTTAAGAAAAGCTGGCTAGAAACAAGCAAGCCAAGCTAAGGCCGAGCATTTATACGTAATAATACGTCTCTCCATGTGTGATTTATTTGACAGCTGGGTGAAAGGACCACAAAAGACCAAAGAGCAAAGTGTAAAATAATCAACAACATCATCCTCCAGACCTACAAGATTACAATTATTATAGATTCTGGAAAGAACCCTCTAATTTGTTCTTTTACCTTATTTCTTTATATTACTTTTAGTATTTTAATTTAAAAAATCCTTTTGTTTTATTATGTATTGCTACTTTTTTATTGTTGCTGTTGTTTTAAGAGTCCTAGATATTAAACTCAGAGCCTTGGGCATGTAGGTTGCTCTATCATTGCTGTTCTCTCTCTAACCTACCTCTTAGAATAATATTTTATTTATGCTTTAATAAATAAAGCTTGCCTGAAAATCAAAGGGTAAAACTAAGCCACTAGAGGTCAGGCAGTGGTGTCACCAGAATTTGGGAGAGAGAGAGGGGGGGGGGATATCTCTGTGAATTGAGAGCACCCTGGGCTACACACAATCACTGCAGGTTGTAGCTCACACCTTTAATCCCAGTAATAGGGAGTCATACGCCTTTAATCCAGCAACAAAAGGGAATTTAAAACTGGAAAAGACAGAAGCTCAGGGCTCAGTCTGCTGCAGTTGCCCAGCCTTGGTAGAGGTTAAGACTGTTCTAGTGGCTTGGCTGTTTTGCTTTTCTGATCTCCACTTTGAACCCCAATATCTGTCTCTGTAATCAAATTTTTCTTGCGCTTTGTCTTTTCCTTTATCTTTTTTTCTCCTTACCTGCTCCTCTTTTTCACTCTTTTATTACCTTTACCTTCATAGTTTTAATTTCATAATTTACTAGACATTGCTCTTTCTTTTTCTATAGTTAACAGTGATATGGCAGTCTTTTAAGATTTACTAGACATTGCTATATTTGGCTTGCTTGGGTATTGCTGTTGTTACCAACACTGGCTTTCTCCTCTGAATAGTACTGGGAATTAAGTCCTCAAGGTTACTTACTCACTAAGAAGATCACATAGAAACCAGAGAGATAGCTATCCCAATTATATAATATCTCTATTATAGCAGAGAAACAATATGAAAAAAGCAAAATGATCTTACAAAACTGCACACATCTTCCATAACCAAATACAAAAATATGGAAATAGTTGGAAAGCTAGATTTTAAAAATACTAAAAAATTAAATTTTAAAATGACAAGGACCTCAAAGAGGTTTCAAATAAACAAATGAATAGCAAAGTCAATTTAAGACTTGGACAAGAAAGTCAACAACCTGGATAATTCAGCAAAGACATACATAATGGGGAAGGGGACTCCTGGTAAGGAAAAGCTCAAAAAATCAAATAAAATACTCAATGGAAAGCATCACCAATAGACTAGAATAGGTAGAAGGAAGAAAAGCAAGGATGGAAGATATAGTTGAGAATATATTCAGACAGTAACAAAGGGGGTAATGTATCATTATCACAACTTTTAAGATCTCCGGGATACAATTAAGAATCAAGAATACATGTTTTTGGTGTAAAAGAGGAAGTTATAAAGATGGGTGTGATGGCACATGCCTATATTCCCAGGAGGATGACCATAGTTGAGTTCTAGGCCAGCCTGAGTTACACAGCAAGATCTTATCACCAAATGAAGGAAGGGAAGAGAAGGGGAGAAATTAAAGCAGAAAACTCCCTAAATCTTAGGAAAGGGACAGATATCCAAATACAGGACACAATAAGATTCCCTATAGAAGTGACCAGAAATCCTCTCCATAGCATCATACAGTTATAATGCCCAGAGTACAAAACAAATACTGAAAGTTTCAAGGCAAAAGTTACGTTCTCATTACAATGAATCTATCAAAACAAAAAGCTCAACAGAAACCCTAAAGGTTAGGAGATCATGTACTAATATATTTCACACCTTTAAAGTAACTGAAACAAAAATTTTTGTATCTAGCAAAATTATCTTTGAAAATTGGAGGAGACTTTGATGGTGGTGATGTATGCCTTTAATCCAGCACTTGGGAGGCAGAGGCAGGCAGGTCTCTTGAGTTCAAGCCAAGCATGGTCTTCAAAGCGAGTTCCAGAAACCAGGACTACATAGAGAAACAGTCTCGAAAAAGAAAAAAAAAAAAAGTACTGAAGGAGAAATAAAAAACGCCCACAATAAACATAAGCGGAAGCAAGTCATGAGTATCAAAAGAGCAATGTATACTTCCAAAAATACTACACGGAGAGGAAGACAGACAAACACAGTCATGAGCTCAAAGGAGAGAGAAAATTTCACTAGGAGATCAAATAAACAAATGAGAATTAGTAAAGAATCAAACTCAATATTCCAGGAAACCTAAGGTGAATAAAGAGAAATTTTGTACATGCCTTCAATAACCCTAAAGGCAAGGTTTTATCTTTCAATTGAAACATACAAACTGGAAGTTTGGCTTAGAAAACAAGAGCCAACTATGTGCAAGAAAATTACCTCACCAGCGCATTCATCTCAAGCAAATAGCAGGAGTAGGTGATACTTTTAGATTAATAAGCAGACTTTAAACCAAAATTAGAAGCAAGAAAATCACTGAATATTAACAGGCAGTAATTGTCAAGCTATGACTGTAAATACATATGTACTCAATTTTATCGAACAAGCACTACTTGTCTACATATTACAAGACATGACTATTCTCCTCTCAGATGACAGATTATCTAGATTAAAAAAATTCAACAAGGAGACTTTGAATTAAACTATACCATAGATCAAATGGATTTAATAACATCTACAGAATATCTCATCCAAGAGTTGCAGAATACATGCTGGTCTTGGCTACCAAGATATTGTCTCTAAAACATTGTATTTTAGGACATAAAACAAATATTAATGAATACAAAAATATTGAAATAGCTTTTATCTTTCCAAATCAAATCCAAGTGAAATTACAGAAAATATACAGAGACTGAAACCATAAATTTTTGAAGAAATTGAGAGAAATTAAAAATTTCCTAAACCAAACAAAAATGAAAACATTGCTAAAGTGGATGAAATACAGCAAAAGTGGCTTTAAGGGAGAAATTTATAGCCATGGGTGTGCATTTTTGTAGTTTTTCTCCAACTCATCTAAATAAGCAGTTATAAACTAGTTTCATACTAGTCCTTTTTTATAACCTGAGTATTCATTGTTCTCATTGGTAGCTACCAATTTGCCAACATTTATAAATAGATTTTTACCTAACAATCTGAACGTCTGGCATCCTAAAGGAAAATGGAACTCCAGAAATACTAGATAGACCTTGCACAACAACAGAGGCTTGGGGCTCAGCACACTAACATGACTGATACTGAGGTCAAGATCGCCACCACTGCACATCATCTATACATTGAAGCCAGTGTCAGTTGCCATTTAGCTTCTGAAATGGGAATCTAACAAAGACCAACCACCTTTCTTAATAGAACATAAAGAAAGCCTATGATTTAAAGTTTAACTATACATATGAACAGTTTTTTATCAGCTAAAAGAGATAAAAAGTGATACTTAAAAGAGGTAAAATCCTGCCATTGTTACAGATGAAAGAAGGGTGCTGGATATCCTGGAACTAGGGCTAAAGACAGTTGTGAGCCACGATATGGGTTCCGGGAATCAAACCTGTGGGTGCTTGGAATTGAACCTAGGTCCTCTAGAAGAGCAGCCGATGCTCTCTTACCACTGAGCAATCTCTCTAGCCAAGTGCTTTTCCTACACATGAGAAAGGTTAAACTGTCCGCATTCCATTTTGTTTCTATCAACACTGCTAATGGTTTGTAATAACGAGACATAAACTGATTTCTAAGAACAATTCCCTTTAAATTAGGCAAAATAAACTCAGTTGGTAAAGTCTTTCAAATAACCCTAAAGGCAAGGTTATTAGATGAGACAATTAGTCAGTATTACAGTAAGTCTTCGCCAGCAATGCCATCATCTCTAAGTTTACAGGTGACATTTTAAAGATCACTATCACCACCGAGTATTAAAGGATATCACATTAAACTGGATCAGTATTACAAATGCTTCAATATTGTAGTTCCTAGATACTCAAATACAGAGATGCAAATGCATTGCTTTTATTTACTAAGATGTTCTAAAAAGTCTACCAGATTCCTAATGCACACAAAGGGCCAAATCACAAGATAATCCTTTCAAAAGTGAAGGGTTAGAATCAAATATGTAGGCACGAAGTGCTACTAGAATAATAAAATTAGTGGAAAATCTCAATCTTGTTTCATGGTATTAACTATATAAGAATTACATGTCGTAGGCTTTAACTCTGCTTGTTGTTACCAGGGGTTTTTTTCTGACAGAACTTTGTGCAATGAAAGAGTTTGTTGTATTTAACACAGTAACCAAGAGCTGTTTGTGGCCGGTGAACACTTCTGAAAAGTGACTAGCACAACTAAGAAACTGGTTCTTTTTTTTTAATTTAATTAAAGACTATATGTGGCTAATGGCAACATGCTGGACAATAAAGTTATTCACATAATTTGAAATATAAACTATCAACTAAAGCTTTTCCAAGAATCATACCTTAATGTTAATATTAGTTAAAACTATGATACCAAATGATACAGAAAGCCAGCCATCAGTCTAAAGAGAATATACCATTTTTTTAAGTAAAAAATGTTATTAGCTGGATTCAGAACTTAAACTTTTACTGGCAGAAAATACATATACATATGAAGTTTTTCCCTATCGTTTTTAGTAAGCCTGTGCTCACTTTCGGAATGGTTTCCCAATGCATGCAAGTAACTTTCCCTTCAAATCTGTTCAGTATCTCCTATTCAGGAAACAATAGCAAAATAAGTACTCAGCGTTAATAGGTTCCCACGATCCCGAAATTTCACACGTTAATTTCCTTTTTCCTTCAAAAAATATAAACATTGGGGAGAATCTACATCTCCTGAAGCAAATTATAAAGTTTTACAATCCACCTTCTCACGTTTTTAAAGGTAACAACATTCAGACACAGTTGCGATTTCATTGGTAGATACTAAGTTGTTCTTCCAGGCCCACGGAATGAGTCTTTGCAGCATTTCAGGTGTTCTTTGACAAGCTCTTCCTAAGACAAGAAAACTAACCAAGATGGTGCAGAAAATGTCAAGAGAAAACAAGTCCGGGGATTTGCACGGTACAAGTCTCTAGCAGAATCAATCAAGAATGGTAGGTTTGCTTTCTTCCGCCACTACCTCTCCGCGAGACAACGCGTTGGTCCGGGAACCACCCAACGAAGCAACCCGAGAGCAAGGTCGTGACCCCAGGTCACGGCCACCAGCACTGCTGCCGCTTTGCCGCTTTGCCCAGCAAAGCCACCTGTTAGGCCCGAGCCTCACCTGGCAGGAAAGAGGAGGCGCCTACCCGGCAGCGCGCCGGACTCGAGGGCGGCGAGCGCGGAACCCGCCCCTGTGGTGGCGGCCGCGATCCCCCGGCGGCACGTGGGTTTCTCAGAGCCCGAGCTGCACTGACAGGCGGACGGTCCCGGGCTGCAGCCTCGCGCCGTCCCCCGGCCCGGGACACCCGTTTCCCTCGCAGCCACCGCGCTGAGCGGGCACCCGGGCGGCCCACGCCGCTGGTCCGCCCTCCTCCGGGTTCCCGGTGGCGCGATTGCGCTCCGCCGTCCCTCACCTACCTGGTCGCGGAGTTTGAGAAACGCCATGGCGGTCGCCGCCGCTCGGCCACTGCCCGGGGCCGGCGGGTAGGTAGGTGGCTGGCTTCGCTGAGAAGAGCGCGGGCAGGGGGCGGCGCCGCCTCCCCGGCCGCCCGCCGCCGTGAAGAGCCCCGCCGGTCCCGCCTCCTCCACCGAGGACTCCCGCCCTCTTTCTTCTTTCCTTTCTCTCTCTCTCTCTCGGCCGCCTCCACACGCAGCCGCTGCCTTCGCCGTAGCCTCACACCCCCTCCCCGAAATACCCCGGCAGCCCCCGCCGCCGCGCCGCTCCAGCCCGCGGCAGCGGCGGCATCCAAACTCCACTCCACAATATTACCACCACCGCCCGCCGCGATTGGCGGCCGCGCGGGGGAGAGGCCAGAGTAAGCCGAGCGCCTATTGGCTACGCCACCGCGCTCGCTCGCGTCCAGGCCCCGCCTCCCCGGTGAGGGAGGGGCGGGGCACAGGAAGCGGCGACGCGCCGAGCGGGCGGGCCTGGTGGCGGGGGTCTGGGCGCGCGCCCCGGGCGCGGTGGGCGGAGCCGGGGCGGGAGATGGGGGAGGAACCGAAGCCCGGGTTGGAGTAACGGCCCGGGTTGGCACGTGGAGGTTACGTGCAGAGGTTCGGCTCAACCAGGTGTGAATGAAGCAGCCGGATCGGGTGCAAGGGGAGGGCACGGGGCTGGTGCTGGTTCCATGAGAGTAGCGAGGGTACCCGGGGAACCGGACGCGCACGTGGAGCGAGAATGAAAATGCCTCCGCGGTTTTGGGGACGAAGTGATCACGGGGGACTGCTGGCACGCGGGACGGAAGGGCGTGGTCTTCATAGCCAGAGCAGGTTGTGACCGACAAGCTTTTCTCTCCAAAGCTCCCCTTTCAATCTTGCATGTAATATCCCCCTTTCTTTATGATCTAAAGGGTTTTGCCTCCCACTCGAGAGGAATCAATTTTTGTAAAAAGATGTGCAAGATTTCCAATAAATAGCATCCTTGGATGGAGAAGAGGAACGACTCCCTCGCCCTGACACACACACCCACGCCAGCCCACTGCTCAGAAGAGGCTTTTCTTTCTTAGGCAGCTGCACACTGTTACCATTCCAGGCTTGTGTGGGAGAAGATTGTTGTTCGCCTGTGTCTGTCCGCCTGGGCGGCTCCAGCCCCTGGTTAATAAAAGGTACAGATGGTTTGAAGACAAACGTGAGGCTTGCTTTAAAAAAAAAAAAAAAAACAAACTTCCCTTTCCCCCTGCATCATTGTGTCTCTTGGGACAGACTTTATTTAGAGAATCGATTTGAGCCTAATGGCAGTCTAGAGAAATTCGGATCTGTGCCAGGACTGTCGGTTTATTATACCAGTACATTTAAAAGCAACTCTTTAGCCCCATAAGAACAGACAATATCAAAGTGCAAGATCGAACTCACTAATACTATGAGCCTTCTGATATCTCTTAATATAACCATCTGTTGAAAGAATCTTTTTTCTAAAATTACATTTTTTGCCATGGATGATATTTTCTACTTTAAAATGGAGGAATTCCCATAACTGATGGAAGAGGCTTCCAAGGGAGACAAATGGTCCTTGCTTTGCATTTTCTCCAGTACCCAATTCTTTCTCCAGCTTTGGAGAAGAAATAAGGATTCTGTCATTCATCTCTCTTCATCAGTGCGTTGTAGGTGAATGAGCTGGTGGTAGGAAAGCCCCTGAGTCCTCCAAGACAAAGGTGTTGTGACAGCTCTTCCTACACCACTTTGTGATTTCAATTTCCCAAGCCTTAGCTTGCTCAAGGACGTAAGATTTTACTCACCTCTATCTGTTTGCCTGGTTACCACTAGAGGTGGACCCAGATATTAATACAACTAAACAAACAGCCACACGCAGGAATCTCACCGCATTAAAGTTCTGGAATTTAAAAGCACAACAGGAGTTTGGTTAGCAGCACGGCACAAACTCTGGGGAGCATAAAAGTGGCTTTGAGGGTATGGTTAAGAGTGGACCAGGAGTGCCCTTCAGTGTGTTAGGATTGAGCTGATGAAATTTAACTAAGAGTAACTGCTGGAAATGTTTTACAGCATGCAGGCTCTGCGTTATTGTGGGTGTGATCATGCTGCAGAGGTCGCTTCAGTCCTAGGTGGGCTCACCTTTCTCCACTTTGAACACTGTTTAACATCCTGTGTCTCTTGCCCACTCTTTATTCAAAAAGAAGGAAAGAAGAAAGAAAACTAAACTCAGTCTCACCCAGCCTACTCATCTCACACAGTCAAGCAGGATAATGAAAGGCTGTGGAAATTTTGAAGGACCACCCAAATTTAATATTACTATTTTAACAACAATATTTCCATAGCTGTTGAGATAGTAACAGATGTTGACTCTGGAAAAAAAATAAAACTTCTATGTAACTAAGCATAAATTGAAAATATTCATGTTCAAGTTCTATTAACATTAAAATATATTATTATTCCTTCATATGTTAACATTGTAAAGAGCTCAGCCAGGTGTGGTAGAATATGCCTTTATTCCTAGCACTAGGGAATAGGCAGGTGGAGCTCTGTGAGTCTGAGGCCATCCTGATCTACATAGTTCCAAGTTGGCCAGGATAACTACATCATTGTAACCAGTGAGGCCAAATACTAAAATGATGCCCATAATCCCCCCATCTGTATGTGTGTGTGTTGTATGAATGTGCATTGGTGTGCACCCTTGTGAAAGCTTAACAGAATGTCTTCCTCAGTTGCTTTGCACCTTATTTTTTCAAACAAGGACTCTCACTGAACATGGAACCGCTGTTTTGGCTGAACTCTCTGGCCAGCGAGATCTGGAATTGAAACCCAGGTCCTCGTGCTCGTGCAGCTGGCATTTTACCCCCTAAGCCATCTCCCACTTCTCAGGTCTCCTTTTCTGTACACCATTGACATCCTCCAGCAACCCTGCTCACACAGTGAGTACTTTTCAGTCATAAAATAGTACTCCTAACAAGACTCAAGTAAAGGCTGACTAGTTGGCTTAAGCCCATGTGTCCGTGCTTCAGCCATTCACTCCTGGCAAGTCTGGGAGTTGATGACAGTCTCCATCAGAACTTGTGTTCAAAAGAGATTGCACAGATACAACCACCAGGGAAGTTACTATAAGCTAAACAACCACAAAACAGTTTATTTCCTTGTCTACTATATGTCAGACACTTACTAAGTACCTTCCTTATATTCTTTACCTAATGTAATTTTCATTAACGTTTTTATAGTGCTACCTAAAGAAGCTAATTGTGCCCAGAGTCACCCAACTTACCACTGGCAGGACCTGATATGGAATGCCCTTAACAACCAGAAAAACAGCCTTTATGGTAGGAAATAGACAATTTCTTGGTGGTTTTTTTTTTGAGCCAGATAATCCCTATTGCATAAAAATGATTTTTTTCTGAAGAATCTGAGCTACCAATAAGATGGAAATAATAGACTGCAAAGCAGCGAAAGTGAATGCGGAGCCCAAGGACCTGATGGTGCCAAGTGTTTATCCCAGGGAGTTCAGCGGGAGGGGAGGAGAATGTGAATGAGAGGTAATATACATAAAGATAACATCTGCGTGGTTCAGACTTAAAGAAAATCAAAGTCTCCATAGGAATAAACTAAAAATGAAGCGGGTAGTAGTGACAGTCGAGAAAACTAAGCAGAATGTGGAAATGTTAACTCACACTGAGTAGAGTCAGGCTGACCTAAAAGGAACTTGTCAGCAGGTATTTCAGCAACAACGAAGATGGAAAAGGTCTCTCAGGTATTGAGAATCCATAAATGGAAAAGAAGCTAAATTATTTGTTTTGTTTTGTTTTGAGACAGGGCTTTTCTGTGTAGCCCTGGCTATCTTGGAATTCACTCGGTAGACCAGGCTAGCCTCAAATTCAGAGATCCACCTACCTCTACTTTCCGAATACTGGGATTAAAGGCGTGTGCCACCACCACCAGGCTTAAACTATCTTTCAAGAAAAAAGGTAAGCACATTTTAAAATTCAGACTCACAGATGGTCCTTGGAAAAACTATTGATGTAGCCTGGTAGAGTGCTCGCCTGTCATGCACAAGGCTCCGGGTTTAATCCCCTGATTTTACAAACTGGGTGTGTTCATGTCGAAAACTCCAGCCCTTGGGATGTAGAGACAGGAGAATTATCTTCAGTGGATCATCCTCAGTTACTTATGGAGTCAGGGCTAGGCTAGGCTATAAACTGTATCTTAAAAAGAAGGAAGAAAGAAATCCTGAAGGACATAGTATTAGAAGAAAAAAAGAGGTTAAATCCCCAAAAAGAAATGAAGTTAGATATGAAAGAATAAATGAACGAATTAGTAAATATCTTGGTCAATCCAAAGCTGTAGTTTTTTTGTTTTTGTTTTTGTTTTTTAAGATTCTGATATTTTAGAGCTTGAAAACTAGATGCAATTGAACTACTAACCCTTGGAATACAATAGATTATACTAGGAGCCAGTTTGGAGTTAAGATGTTCTAGACTTACTCAGAAAGAGAATATTCACTGACTTTAGACTTTGACAAGTTGTTATATCCATTAAACTCCTTTTTAGGCCGGGGGGAGGGGGGAGCGGGGAAGTGAAAATGAGAACAGTATAGAATCATTGGGAGAGCTCAAAAAAACAAGGTTGGTCTTTTAAGGGAAAAAACCATCATAACCCACATATCAGAACCGACATGATACACTGCTATTTCCATCAAGCATCAGGTACCAGAAGCTCAGCTTTGCTTCATTTTCCTCTGCTTTCAACGTCATGCTGTGCACACAGCTTATGTGCCTCCATCTCTCATGTTTCCACTGGTCCTTCTGGTTTGCATAGCCTATGCTGTAGGCCGCCTGCTAGCTGCAAGAGAAGCAGAAAAAGAGTTCTGAATTCTTTTTTTTTCCCCCAACATTATTGATTCTTTGGGAATTCACATCATGCACCCAAATTCAGCTCATGTCCCATCTCTCCCTATCTGCCCTTCATTCACCTTTACAGCATCCTCACCCAAAAAAAGAAAAAAAAAAAGAAAATTTAATAAAAATTAAAACCAAACCAAACAAACAAAACACTTTGCTCCTCCATCCTTTCTGCCTCTCCAACATCTCTTTATTTGTCTTAATGGCATTGGGAGTCAGTGTATGTCATGCAGTATACCCTTCGGTTCTTTCAACTTCATTTGTAAATGTTCATTGCTTTGGGCCTGGTTCAAGGCCTCTGGTTCTGGTACACCATCATTACTGGATCCTCACCAAAAATCCTCCCAGATATCCAGTGGCCACCCTGAGTCATGGAGACCCTTCACATGCTCCAGTAGGTCATAGATGGGGTATATGTTAGGGTGGGCTACTCCAAGGCCCTGAATGTGGACCAGAGTGGTAGTTGGACTAGTCAGAACCAGCTGCTGGAGCTGCTCTTTTCAGGTGAGGGGTAGAGCCAGCTCTCCTAGGCCCACGCCATCAGGGCCAAGTCTCTCAAGCCCATGGTGAGGGGTGTAGCCAGCTCTCTTGCTGCAGTGTCCAGCGAGGGGCAAGGCCAGTGAAGGGCAGGGCTGACTCAGCCTGGCCATTGGATTTCATGATATATGGTTCTTATGGCCTCCTGTAGTAACACAGACCACAGACATTAATGCATACCCCACCTACAGCAGGACCAAGACATGGCCCTCAGCAACAGCTTGGGCCCAGACATCAGCCATGGCCCCTGTGACAGCTCAGGTCACCCAGATCAGTATGACCCTGCTGGCAGCATGGTTCTTGGACAACAATGTGGCTTCAGGAGGCAGGCCAGACCCTGGGCATTGACAAGGCCCTCAGTGATAACAGGAGCCAAGGACATCAACTCAGACCCTGGTTGAAGGAGGGCCATGGACCCAGACATGCCCCTCAGTTGCAGCTTGGTCCTGGACATTACTATGGCACTGGGTGGCAGTGTAGGCCACTTGGAATAGTAAGGTCCCTGCAGCAGCATGGCCCTTCAACACCTGCATGGCCATAGGTAGCAGCCCAGACACTGGGCATCCTTGTGGCCTTTGGTGGCAACATAGATAACAGATGTCAACACAGAGCCTGGCTTTGGTAGGACAATGAACCCAGTCATGGCCCTTAGGAGCAGCCCAAGCCTGGACATCAATCACCATGTCCCTGCATGGCAAACAGGCTACTGTAACAAGTCTTTCTCTGCCTGCCAGCTATCTCCCAAATAACAATATGGAAACTTGATCTTAGCTTAGGCTTGTCCCACTAGCTGTTATAACTTAACCCATTTATTTTAATCTACGCTGTTATGTGGCTTGTTAACTCATCTTTCTGTAGCGCCTATGCTGCTTCCTCTGCGTCTGACTGGCGACTCTACTTTTCTTCTTCCCAGAGTCCTCTCTGTCCCCAGAAGTCCCTTCTAACCTCTTCTTGCCTAGTTATTGACCCAGCTCTTTATTAAACCAATCGCAATAATCTATCTTCACACAGAATACAAATATTCCATAATAGGCTACCTATATCGTCCCGTTCCTTGCCACCTTCACGTCTTCCATTCTACCTCTTTCCCATTTTTTTTACCACACACTTGCTCATCATAACGGCACCCTTCTGCCCAGCACCGGATGAGCCTGGGGATGTCTTCAGCCATCCTAGGCTTTGAGTACCCAGGCTGGCCTATGAGTACCTTCTACCCACCTGAGCTGAGTGGCATCAGGCAGGCCTGTGGATGTCTTCCTGCCGTCTCAGACCTTGAGGAACCCAGAATGGTCTGTGGATATCTTCTCACAAGCCCAGGCCTTGAGGACCCAGGCTGGCTTGTGCATGCCTTCCACTCACTTGAACCAAGTTGAGAGTTCTGAATTCTCCTCTAAGGAGGTGGGAATTTATATCCAGAAGCTATCCTACAATAGGCCTATTTAAATTATATGACAATAATTAAATTATATGCCTTCAATATAATAAACTGTTACTAACATGTGGAACATCAGGGTGCGGTGGAATAATTCTCTTGTACACTGAAAATCTGTTACTCGGATTGGTTTAATAAAAAGCTGATTAGTTGTTAGCCAGGCAGGAATTATAGACAGGACCCAAACTAAGAGAATGATGGGAAGAAGAAGGGCAGAGTCAGAGGAGACACCAGCCAACTGCCGAGGAAACAGGATGTATAGAAAACAAGGTAACAAGCCATGAGCCACATGGCAAAGCATAGATAAGAAATATGGGCTGATTTAAATGTAAGAGTTAGCTCATAGCAAGCCTGACCTATCAGCCGAGCATTTATAATTCATATTCAATGTCCAAGTCATTTGGGAAGAACAGGCAGTTGGGACAGGAGAACTCTAACTACATTGGGAGATACTCACCAAAATGAGGAAAATAAAAAGTTTAACTTTCAAACCTATAAAGGACAAACATGGCCTAAAGAAAACTTAGTAAATAAAGAAGAGAGAGTGGAAAAAAAAACAGAGACAGGAAAACATGGTGGGTCAGGCAAATTAACATATGACAAATATTTAGCTCAAGGTGATGGAAAGAAGTCCAAGGATATAATTAGTCATAATAAAAGTTAATAGGTTACACCTGTCTATAAAATATGACATCATATACATCCATGTTTAGGCTCGATTTAAAAAATAATAGCTATGAGTCAGTCACAAGGTATATGGCTAAAACACATGGTCAGAAAAGTTTAGGAAAGAAGAAAGGATTATATACCTAGAAAATACCAAACAAAAGATTGCTCATCTAGATATCAGTAGCAGATATATGCATCAAAATTTAAGATAAGCATTGATAAGAATAAATAGGTCATATGTTATCCTAGTAAAAGGCATAGTTAATTAGTCAAGGAGATAAGCTGGAGGGATGGCTCTGTGGTTAAGAGCACTTTTTGCAGAGAACCCAAGTTCAATCCTTAACACCCATGTTGAGCAACTCACAACTACCTTTAATTCCAGCTCTAGGGGGATCTGATGCCTCTGGCCTCAGCAGGCAACTGCACTTACATGCACATATCCACACTCGACAGACACACACAAAAAATTTTTTTTAAAAGTCCTTGTTTTTTTTTTTTCTAAAAAAAGGTACATGGTTGTGAACTTGTGTGTGTTTAACTACATAAAGCAAAATTTTATGAAATTGTTTAAGGAAGATAGCAAAGACAATATCCAAAAGCAACGCACAAACTAACACAAAGGTCTCACACCATTTAGTCACTAGACTTAGTTGTGTTAGACTTTCAACTGCTGTGGCAATTCCTTGAGAGAACAATATAGAGGGCAGAAGACCTCTTTGGGCTCACAGTTTCAGAGGTTTTACCCAACAGACATCCCACCAGTGATCACCTGTATCAACAACAGGCTATTCAGAATCACTTCATTTACTCAGAATTCTGAGGGGATCTTTGCATAACTGCTACCCCTCTGATAATAATAACACTTCTATGTTTGATATACATGAGCAATACCTGTATAAGACTGCATAAGATAAACATTTCATAATTATATACACAATATGATATAAACTAAAAAAACATTTTGAAAAAACAAAAACAGAAAGTATGCTAATATTAACTGGAGTTATGGTTGGATGACAGAAATGAGCCATCCGTTTTCTATATTTTGCACATTTTAATGAGAAATCTTTATCTTGCAAATTTTCTTTAATATATTAAGATTCTATGTACACTTATATTATTCAATTATTAATAAGGAAAGACAAAACAAACTACTATAATGGAAAAAGAGGGGCTAGATAGTGTAGTTCAGACAGAGAATATACTTAGTGTATTCACTCAAACTAACCCACAGTTAGTGTGCTTACAATTACATTTTATTTTAGCCCTCTTTGTTTTAAGTCTTGAAGACTAAACCCATGACTTCACACACACACTAAGTATATTCTTTCACACTGGTGGAACAGCAAGACCGTATTTTATGTTGCTTAAAGAAACACACCTGCTGGGCATTGGTGGTGCACACCTTTAATCCCAGCACTCAGGAGGCAGAGGCAGGCGGATCTCCCTAAGTTCGAGGCCAGCCTGGTCTACTAATCTACTAGTTCCAGGACAGGCACCAAAGCTACAGAGAAACCTTGTCTCGGAAAAAAACAAATAAAAGAGAGAAAGAGAGAGAGAGAGAGAGAGAGACCTAAACTGTGCACAGTGGCAAATGCCTGTAATCCCAGCACTCAGAAGTCCAAAGCAAGAAGACAGTGTGTTCAAGACAAACCTGGACTACATAACAAGGCTCTGTCTTAACAAAACAAGCCCCCCGTCAAAATAAAGACAGTGACATAAATACCTAAGACTACAGACAAAAGTAGACTGAAAACACAAGCAAAGATAATATACAGTAATAACTATATAATATCCAGAATGATTGTATGGCAAACAGAATAAGTTTAAAACTAGAAAATTTTCTGTGTATTTTTGTTGTGTGGTTAATACACTCAGAAGCCATAACTATTGCAAACGTTGATTAAGAATTAGCTTTAAAATAGACTGAAAACTTGCTGTTTTACCTTCACAGTGGCTTGCCCTTTAAAAGACTAGTAGCCCAGCTACAAAGGCCATAGCCTGGGGGGAGTTCTGTTCCTCCAGACAAAGGCTCTGCTGCTGAACTAAAGGCAGCACAGTTAAATCGAAAACCTGGGAGCTAAGAGAATTAGAGTAGCAACTGGCTAACTTTCTTTCTTAGCTGGTAACCTCAGAAGCCACTCCCTTCCACACCATCGCAACTAAAAAACCCACACTATGCTCCTCCCTGCTACTTCTCATGGTCAACCAGTTGCTAAGCACGCTTCTCCGAGCCCAGGTTAATTTTATTAAATTAATGCAAACGCAACACATCTTTCCATAGTCAAAGAAATGGAGCATAAACAAATGGAACACATCTTTGCCTAGTGAAACAGATATTCCACCACAAAACCTGGCAAATTAAAATAGAAATAGGGGTTGAAGCTGGATCAGAGGCAGAGCATTTGCACAGCTTGTGTAATGCCTTCGGGTCACTCCTCATCTGAAGAATAAGAAAAAGGTTTTAGAGAGGTGGTTCAGAAGTCAGAGCACTTGCTGTGCTCCCTAAGGACTGGAGTTTGGGTCCTAGCAGTCACATAACAAACTAGCACCCAAAGCATACATAGACCTCAACTTCAAGGAGGTAGACAGAGGAGAGAGGAAGTTGATGGGCTTCCCGACTCCAGTCCAGCCAAAAACCTTGAGCCAAATGTTCATGGAGACAATACCTCAAAAGAAGTAGGGAGACAGAGTGGTGGAAGAGGACACTTGATGCCTTGTTCTATTCTGGTCCCTACACACACACACACACACACACACACGAATAATGAGGGAGGGATTTCCTAAGGAGGCACTAAGGATAGCATCAAAATATTTAGGGGGACAGGAAAGATCACTCCGAGATTAAGCACACTTCCTGCTCTTCCAGAGGACCCGAGTTCAGTTCCCAGAACCCATGTCTGGCAGGTTGGTGCCCAGTTATCTATATCTCCACCCTGCACTCACTTGCACACACCCGCATGCAGACACACACACCTAAACATAATTAATTAAATACGTCATCTTATGGAATACTTTGGAATAAATTTGACCAAAGGAGTGAAAGACTTGTACACTGCAAACTATTCGATGTTGAATTAAGAGATTAAAGGCACAAATACATGGAAAGATATCCTGTGCTCATGGATCATAAAAATTAATATTGTCCAAAACGTCCATGCCACCCCAAACAATAGACAGATTCAGTAAAATCCTTATAAATATTCCAAGTACACATCAAAGAGATTGTTTCTGAAATCCTGAATTTCAATGGAACCAAAACAATCTTAAACAGTCAATGGGATTCTCAAGGAAAATATCATCAGAGGCCTCACACATGCTGATTTAAAGTTATAAATCTATAGTAATCAAAACAGTATGGCACTAAAGTAAAGACAGCTACAAGCTTGTGGAACAGAGTAAAGGACTCAGGAATAAATTTAAAGATATGTAACCAACTTATTGTCAGAGGCACCAAAAGACACAGTGACAGGTGACTTTCTCAGATATTGAGAAAACTGTATTTCCATTTCCAAATTAATGAAATTGGCTTCCTGTCTTATACCACATATAAAAATCAATTCAAAAATGGAGAAAAGACCTGGACCTAGAAAACTGTTAATGGAAACAAGAGACAATGCCTTGGCCCTGGCCCTCAATGATCTGGATGTCCCATTAAAAACTCAGTCGAGGGCTGGAGAGATGGCTCAGTGGTTTAGAGCATTGCTTGTTCTTCCAAAGGTCCTGAGTTCAATTCCCGGCAACCACATGGTGGCTCACAACCATCTGTAATGAGGTCTGGTGCCTGCAGACATACACACAGACAGAATATTGTATACATAATAATAAATAAATAAATAAATATTAAAAAAAAACTCAGTCGATCAAAGCAGAAATAAACAGAATTGCATCCAACTAAGACACTTCTTCATGGTAACGAAAACAATCAATAAAAACATATAGGCTGGGAAAATAGGCAAACTATCTGATAAAGGACTAGTGTATAAATTTAAAAAGAATTTGTATACGTCACAAATGAGAAAACATATAACTGAATATCTTAATGAGCGAGAAGACTGAGGAGGAGGAACTGTTAGTAATGTGCTTGCTGGGAAAGAGCAAGGACTTGCGTTCAGGCTCCTAAGTGTTGAAGTTTAAAAAGTGAAAAGGCCAGGAAGGCAGTGCAGACCATAATTACAGAACAGGAGGATCCCAGCCTAGCCAAATCAGTGAGCTCTGGGTTCAGCGAGAGATCCTGTCTCAAAAGGTAAGGTGCAGAATTGTTGAAGAATTAACTTCTTTGAGCTCCACATGTATGTGCACACACATGCACGCATGCACACACATACACACACATCATCACCCCCACCACCATCATTATTTCTGTTTAAGAAGGTGATTCTACTGTTTGCAATGGATGAACGTGAAAGACTTTATGCTAAGAGAAATAAGCCAGACACAGAAAAGTATTTCATATGGAGTCTAAAAAACATACAAAAAACAAAACCCAGCCAAACACATGGACATAGATAAAACATTGCCTACCTGAGGTGGAGGAGAAAACGGGAGAAGTTAGTCAATGCAAAGGATCAAATATGTAGAATGAGTATGTCTAGATATTGAATGTACCAAGTGCATAAGAATGCACTGTATTCAGACCTTTCGCTAAATGACTATTGTAGTTGCTCTTGCCACAAAAAGATAGTTATGGGAGGTTATAGATGTGTTAATTTGTTTAACTGTATTTTATTGTATAGGTGTGTCTCCTGGTCTTATGTTTTAGATTTTTAAATATATTTTTAAAATTATTTATTTATTTGGTTTTTTTGAGACAAGGTTAAACAGAGGTTTAATAGCCCAACCTGCCCTGGAACTTGTTTTGTAGACCACAGAGATCTGCCTGCCTCTGCCTTCCGAATGCTAGAATTAAACGTGTGTGCCACCACTACCAGCTTAACATTTATTTTTAAAAGGTGTGATTTCAGCGCTTCATTCTCAATTGATCAAGCAGTTAAGGAACTTGAGACTGACAGCACCATCAATTTAACTGTATTTATAGAACATTTCACCAATGACTCAACACGTCACTTCAAATGTACATAGAAAATCCTTCAGGACAGACCATATGTTAGATCCCCAAATACACTTCAATAAGATAAAGAAGAGCACATTATATAAAACACATTCTCTGATTACAATGGAGTTAAACAAGAGCATGTAAGAGAGAAAAGCCTGGAAAACCACCCAATATTGGGACATTTAAAAACATATCTAAGAAACCCATGAGTGGAAGAGAACAGCAGAATTAATTAGGCTGAACATAAACTGAACACTGCAGCATGCGTGTGGTGAGCTGAAGCAGTCCTGGAGGGAATGTGAAACCGGAGACCCCTGGATCAGAAGAGAGGGAAGGCCTTAAATCAAGATCCTACACCTCTGCCATACGAAACAGAGGGCCAGGTGCAAGTTCAACCCAAAGAGCAAAGGGAACAAATGAGGCAGTAAATACTGCAGAAGGAAGACAGAAGATAAATAAAGCGAAACTCCAAATATTTAAAAAAATATGTAAACACAGAATAGGAATGACTTTCACTAGACAGACCAAAAAGAACATCAAACAAAACACAAACCAAACCTCCAAAGAAATGGCAATAATTATTAAAGTCAGGAACAAAGCCAGGGGTACTGCTGTCAACTCTACACACCTTGAAAGCATTGCAAAGTGATATCATGAATAGACTCATGATAACAAATTAACCAACTTTGATAAGATTTACAGATTTATGGAAGTCATTACATAGCCACGAAACAAAATATGTGAGTAAACTTATCATGAGAAAAGACATCGATTAATGATTCCAAATCTTCTCATGAAGAAAAGCCAACACCAAATGGCTTTATTGGTAAATCCTATAAACTATTTTAAAAAGAAACAATTATAATCCTTCACAAACTCTTACAGAAAATGGAACATTTCCCATCTTACTTCCTAAGGTTAGGATTACCTTGCTATCCAAGCCAGAGAGTATAACAAGATGACTATACACCAATATTTCTCATGAGGAAAGACCAAGAGATTCCAGAAAATATCAAACTGAAATCAGCAACACAAAGTAACTATGTGATATAATCAAATAGGATTTATTGAAGGAATGAAAGATGAATTTAATACCTCAAAATCAACTTACATAACATAAAGTATTATTGCAATAGAAGAAGGTAGGTGGAATATGTTCTCAATAGAATGAGAAGAGCCAACAAAGGAAATATGTGGAACAAGAGAACCCAAAAACTTAAAAGAGCATATTTTGAGAAAGAAGGAACAACCTAGGCACGACAGAGCAGGCTTGTAATCTCAGCAGCACAAAGGCTGATCCAGAAAGATCTTCTGGACTATAGCAAGAGAGAACTTATCTTAAAAAAAAGGGTTGTGCATGTGTGTGTGAAAATAAAAATGAAGGAAAGAAAAAAATGAATGTTCTCTAGATGAGTACTGCTCCAAAGGAAAGTAAAAAGGGAAAGTGAGCGGAGACTGCATGCAGCTCATGGTGGAGGGCTTGCTGAGCCTGGGCAAGGGCCTGGACTCAATTCCCAGCACCACAAAAAGAAAGTGAGACTCGGCCATTAAGCTGAGCCCCATAGAGATTGATGGCAACCTTAAGAAGTATTAGGGGTAGATATTACAAGTGAGATATGAAGCAAGCTAGAAGAGAATGAGAAAGAAGTGGAAATGCCCCCTCTGGAGAAAAAGCAATGTCAGAAGTGGGTTAGGCTTATCTGAGAGCAAAGGTGTAACCAGATGCCTTCCAGTTGACTTCTGTTGCCCTCTTTTCCCCATCAGGTGCATACCACGCTCCAGTGGATCTCCAGGTGTGACCCCTCCCCTGGGTAAGCAGCAGCACTATGGCCTGGGAAGGGTTAATGCAAATGCTTAAATTGCACCCCAGACCTATTGATTCTGAAAGTCTGGAGGTGGCCCAGTGGCTTGTGTTTTAATAATCCCTCTGTTGATGATGAACCACTGGTTTAGAGGAAAGCAGTGAGGGTTATGAGAGTACAGCTTAAAAATATCCTCTCCAAAGAAGTCTGCTCTTTTGTCCGTGTTTAAATGTTGACTGAGGTTTCTGTCCCACCAGGTTCCATGTAGGAAGGGGGGCCTGCTTGCTTGTCCTGGCCACCTAGAACTGAAATATCCACACAGAAATTGTATTAATTAAATCATTACTTGGCCCATTAGCACTAACTTCTTATTGACTAACTCTTAAATCTTAATTTAACCCATTTCTATTAATCTATGTATCGCCACGTGACTGTGGCTTACCGGCAAGATTCTAACCAGCGTCCGTTTTAGGTGGAGGATCCATGGCTTCTCTGACTCCGCCCTTCTTCCTCCCAGCATTCAGTTCCATCTGCCCCACCTACTTAAATTCTGTCCTACCAACAGGCCAAGGCAATTTCTTTACTCATTAATGGTAATTACAGCACACAGAGGGGACTCCCACATCAGTCCCACATACTTTAGTCCCAAATAAACACACAGAGGTCTGCATTAATTATAAACTAGTATCTCAGGCTTCTTATTAACGTTTATAACTTATATTAGCTCTTAATTCTTGTCTGTGTTAGCCACGTGGCTTGATACCTTTTTCAGCGAGGCAGTCACAACTTGCTGGCTCTGTGTCTGTCTCCCTTATGACTGCAGACAGAATCTTCCCTCTTTCCTGAATTTTCATTGCCACACCTCTACTTCCTGCCTGGCTACTGGCCAATCAGCATTTATTTAAAATACAAGTGACAGGGTGCAGACCATTGTCCCACAGCATTTAAATTTTTTGCTGATTGCAGGGGAAGCTTTTGAAGGAATATAAAGTGGAAATAAAAGGCTTGAGTGAGGACATAAGGGAGCAGTAGCTGTGGACCACAAATAGAACTACAGATATCAGGCTGGGCAGCTGCTGTCAGCCACCCAGGAGTAAGGGCAGACTAGAGAGATCTAAGGCTTGTGAGGACCCAGCCTCCAGCGTTCTTTTGGAGACAGCAGTCCTTAGCCAGGGAGACCTGGTGGCACAGGCTAAGTATAAAGGTTATCTCTGAGAATGAGGATATGCAGGGCAGTTTATAATGAGAGATAGAACTATATGATGAAATTTTGCCCTGTTTTTCATTTGGCTACTAGAAAGTTCTAACCTATGTAATTCACAGTTGTGACTTGTGTTTTATTTCTGTAAATACTGGTCTATAGGACATATATAAAATGAGAGTGGACAGGGGAAAGCATTGATCATGTCTTCTAGGGTTTTTTTGTTTTGTTTTGTTTTGGTATTTTGAGACATGGTTTCTTTGTGTAGCCCTGGCTGTTCCAGAACTCATTCTGTAGACCAGGCTGGCCTCAAACTGAAGAGATTGCCTGCCTCTGCCTCCTGAGTGCTGGGATTAAAGCCATACCCCATAGCTTGGTTCTCTTCCAGTTCTTAACAAGGCCATAGGCATCCAGAAACACAAACCACTATTTCTTATTCCTAAATCATTTAGTTTGTACTGAGAAGAGAGCTTAATAATAAAAGCCATAAAAACCACCCAGCAAACATCTTTTATATCTGTGTCCCCATCCACCAGCCTTTCAGTTCTAGGAAAACAGACTTTTCTACTGGGAGGAGTGGTTGGTGGGTAGAATCTAGAAAACATGAAAATCTGGGCCAAGAGGACCTCTCCCACTCCCCACCTTGATGATTTCAGACAGTTATTGGATCAAGACATTTTTCCCCTCTGATTACAGACCAAGCAAATGTCCCTAGTTGACTGCAAAAGGAGAGCTGCCTGATTCCAAAGACTGCAGTTTTTCATCATACCACATAGGACAACACATCTTAACAAGTCCACAGTTATGTTTGTTTGTAACTTAGGTCACTGTACTAGTTTTCTGGTTGAAGTGTATTTTTAGCTTGTGAGTGGGTGTTTGCACGCATGCATGCCCCCATGAACCCTGCGATCTGCCTGTCTCTCCCTCTCTAGTGCTGTGATTACAAAGTTACACAATCACATCTGGCTTTACTTTTAAGATTCACCTTATTTTTATTTGTACGTGTGTGTATACATGTGCACATGCGTGCAAGTGCCTAGGAAAGCCAAAAGAGCACATCCAATTCCCATGGAGCTTGAGATAGAGTTAGTTGTGAACTTTGGGATATGGGTATTGGGAACCAAATTTAGGTTTATGTGAGAGCAACAAGTGCCCATAAGTACTGAGCCATCACTTTAGCACCCACGTCTGGCTTGTTCATGTGGGTTCTGGGCATCAAACTCGGGTCCTCATGCTTGAATGACAAATGCTTTACAACTGCGCTATCTCCCAAAGCTGGCTTTTTGGTTTATTTATTTTTAAGATTTTTATTTTTTATTGATGTTCTTTGTGTTTATGTGAGTGTATGCCATGAGTGTGCAGATGCTCACAGAGGCCAGATAATGGCATCAGATCCCTGGAGGTGGAAACACAGTTGGCTATGAGCCACCCAACATGGATCTTGGGAATCAAATTCAACCCCTTTGGAAGAACCACAAGTGCTCTTAACTGCTGAGACATCTTTCCAGCCCAAAGATTTTGTGATTATAAATCATTGCCTTCTGAATTCTGTTAGCACAAATTCATCCCTGAGAGACTGGGTACCTTTAATAAATTGGCAAACTTGTTTTCTGACCTAATGACAGAAAGCCAGATTCTAGTCCCAAAGCAACCTGTACACAATGTTTACTCTTGGCTCTTTTAGCTACACTAAATATCATCACCCAATTTCAGAGCTCTTCTTTGTGAGTCCACATAGCCTGAAGTCCTTTCTAACAAGAGACTCTAGGAAGCTACTGTTATTTGACCCGTGAAACCATATTGTTTTGCTGGCCTATATGATAGTGACCTAACGAAACCAACTTTCTTAATGTGCAGCCTTAGGAAAAACCACATCACTCCCTTCTCTTATTTTTCTCAGAAGGGGAAAATAGGATCAACTATTAATCCAGGTTTGTGGTACATAATGGAGACCTCTGAAAGAAAATGCATTTTAGAAAGTCAGGACTCATTAGGATGAGAGAATACACATTGTGTATTTTCTTACTTTCCCAGAAATAAGATCAGAGGTTTCTATAAACATTTTCTTTATATGTGATATAAAGGTCACCAGGATGTTTTTGTCTAAGATAGTAATGATGGCTCGTATGCCTTGATTATTTTGATCATAATTCATAAAAGATGGCCCACAAATCGTGGCTGAATCAGATTTTTTTTTTTATTCTTGTAAAAAGAGCTCCAGGGTCTGGGAGAATTGCTCATCAGTTAAAAATCTCTTGACCTACAAGCCTAGTGACCTGGACTCCGTCCTGGAACCTACATAAGAAGCAGGATGCAGTGGCATGCCTCTGTGACCTCAACCCCCCTGCAGAGAGATGGGAGACAGAAGCAGGCCAGTTAGACAGGAGCACACAGCAAGGCACTGGCACAGAGACACCCTGCTCAACTCTGATGGAAGAGAACTGACCCCCGAAAGCTGTGCTCTGACTCCATCCATGTGCCCTGATGCCAATTTAACTTAAAAATTAAAAAGATATCCAAAGAAAGGTAAGCCTGAACTGGATGGTGACTCCAAGGCTGTTGAGAATACAAGTCTCATCTATTGTTTGACCACTTTTACTGTGTCGTTAGGTTACTTTATGAGCTAAGGTGATTTCTCAAACACATTTGGACCAGGACAGAAGAAGGAAGGACAAGCAGATGTGTTCAGCTATCTGTCTTCTGTTTAAGCAGTTACAGTAGGCAGAATAATAGCTCCCCCCCAAAAAATGTCCATTCTGATCCTCACCGTTGTCCTTTGGGGATTATCTCACATTGTCTGGATGGGCAGAATCACAAAGGATACAATGTTGGGAGTGAATCCAAACTTGGAAAAAGTATGACACCGTGTCAAGATGCAAAAAGGTGCTCAGAGGGTGGGCATTGAATAAAGTGCTCTTGATAAGATTTTTACAAAGAAATAAGAATATTTTATCAGTGCTTCTAATATTCTCAGTCTAACCCATTAAAAAAAACAGCCTTGCTCAAAAAAAAAAAATCCCTGTGCATTCATAATGAAAGAAGAGAGTTTTGATATTTTACTAAGTATTTTTGGAAGTTGTGTGATATTTTGTTTGTGTTCTGACAAGTAAAGCTTGCCTGGAGATCAGAGGATGGAGCTAGCCACTGGTTAAAACATAGAGGTCAGACAGTGGCAGTACACACCGTTAACCCCAGCACTCAGGAGGAGGAAGATCAGGAGTTCAAGGCTATCCTGGGCTGTGCAGATTGAACCAGTCTAAAGAGAAACAAAGGCAGGTGTTGGAGGCTTACATCTTTAATCCTAACACGAGGGAGGTGGAGACAGGAATATAAGGTGGGTGGAAACAGGATCTCGGGCTCATTCAGTCTGAGGGTTTGTGGAGACAAGAGCCCCCATCTGGTCTGAGATTTAGAGAGGTAAGAAGTGGCTGACTGTTCTGCTTCTCTGATCTTTTAGCTTTCTTTCATCTTAATATGTGACTCTGGGTTTTTATTGTTAAAACTAATTAGGATCCCGCTTCAGAAAGGAGTAATTTTTTTTTTCTCCCCCCCCCCCAGAGTCTCGGGATGTAGCCCAGGTTAGTCTTGAGTTTATACTCCTCCTGTTTTAGCAATCCTTAGTACTGGGATTGCAGGTGTGTACCACCTCTTGATTCCTAAGATTGCTTGGCCCTTGTTCAGTTTGCCTTGCCATTTTTATGATTATGTACTACCATGCAAGATGAAAGCGGCCTGATTGTTGGCAAGACAAGAAGAAATTCAAAATAACAGGACCATAGCGATGCTTTAGCAATATAAGTGTATTTTAACGTATAACTAGGGTTCAAAAATGACAAAGTTACATATAATATTATAGACATATTCACAGTACAAAGCAATAATTCATATAGTTATATCACGGTTGTGGGCTATAGTTGAGATTTTCTGGGTATTCATTTGCCTGGAGAATCAGCACAGGTGTGAGTTGCTATATGATGGTTCACTGGGAACTTTGGTTGCCAACGGCAGACTGTCTCAAACCTTCCCTCCTTGAGACATGAGTCTGTACCAATTAGGAAGCCACTGGGTGCAGGCACCTCAGGACTCTGGCTCTTCTTCCTGGCATTTTTCCTGGCTCTGCCCCCATTTGCATACTGGCTCTATTTCAGGCTGGGAGGAAATCATGATAGCTGTCTCAGGCATCAAATGAAGACAGGAGATGGCTTTTCTAGAGTCTTCTGAGGACTAAGAAGATACCCTCCAGCACACCACTTTTCTCCTCTTATTGACCAGAACTGTACCCCTCCAACGCTGTAACATCAAGGCCAGAACACTCTCAAGACACCCTGTTCGTTCTGGGTATAAAGGGTTTAACATAGAATCAGAGGCATCCGTGGTTGCTGGGAGAACAGGGCGTGGGGAGAACGAAGTGAAGACACGCTACCTCAACAGACTCCAAGCAGAAATGCTTAGGTGTAATTTCCTTAAATCTCTCCCAAGAAGTTGCTGGGAACCTCTCATCTGTCTGTCCATCCCGGAGGAGCAATGCTTTTCTATTTCTCTATCTTGCCTCAGTTCCTCTCATGATCACTGACCTGGAAAAGGATAAGGATGGTGATGGTTCCTGGACTTGGAAAGGAAGATGATGATGCTACACTGGCAGCAGGCATTTGAGAACACCCACCCCAGCCAGGAAGCAAGCCACCGTTGTTGCCTCAGGCCCTTTCAGGTTCATTCTTGAACCCGGGGATAGGATATGGCCATTCCCACTTGGGTGAAATTGACACCCACCCACCATCCTCCCAAATCAGGCAGCAACTAGCAAGGAAAGTAAAAACAAACAAACAAACAAACAAACAAACCCCAAACAACATGAAAAGGTTCAGACAGCTGGCGGTGCTTTCTACCTGCTGTGCAACACCGTAATTACAATTTTCATTGCAAATAAACATATTTGTTATCAAAGTAGCTACTTATTTATTTTTAAAAACATACACTGCATAATACTTATCTGTTATACACATGCCTGTTCTTGCTCACAAAGTACAGTCTTTTGAAAGCAATTCAGTCCCAGGCTAATCTGTACTGACTGATCGGTGATGTTTAATGTTACCATGCTCAGTAAAAAGTTAGAACTCCTCAAGAAACCGTCTCCATGGACTCCTCCTCCAAATCCCAGCAGGGCAGATTCATTGGTCTGCTGAATCTACACAGGTTGTACCTGCACCTCGGCAGGGCACATCCTAGAATTAACAAACTTGTTTGCACAGCTGGCGTTTCCAGCTCAGCCATCTCCTCTCTCTGCTGCTGGCTGTCATAGTACACCCATTTAACTCTATTCTAGTTTCTTAGAGACTGCAGGACCAGTTTCCCCTTAGGAAAAACAAAGCTGGTTCTGAAATCCATTTGGAAGCCAGAAGAAAGAATCGACTGTTAGGACGCTGATTTTTGATTTACTCTTTAGAGTAAATCCCTTCTATACAAGAGACCTGAGGGCGAGGGTCTGGGGAGGTTATTAGGGAAGCTCTGGCTGTGAGGAGCTAAGCTTCTGTTCTAGAGAGGCCCGCAGCACGGCATGTCCTCCCACATGCCTCCTCAAATATGCCAGTGGCATATATATTTATAACTCTGCAGTAAAAAAAAAAAAGCAGAGATAACTGTCATAATTCAATCAGTTGTACTCTATAGAGCACCTAGGAACTACAGGCATCAAGATTATATGTGTTGGATCAACTCATATACAGGGTCTGGGAAGATAGTTCAGTCAGTAAGGTGCCTGTCTCATCAAGCATTGAGGACCTGAATTCTAGCTCCAACAGCCATGTGTGAAAGCCAGGTGTGGCAGCACATACCAGCAAGTCTAGTGCTCCGGAGGCAGAAGCAGAGGAGTTTCTGGTCCGTCCAGCTGAACTGTCAGGATCTGGGTTCAACAACACACCTGTTGAAAAAAAAATTAGGTGGAGGGTGTTGAGGAAGACATTGGATGTCAACCTCTGGCTTCCTTACCTCATGCACACAAATACATAAGCAGCCACATATGCACATGTATATGCACACAAACGCACATAAACATACGGGCATGGAGGGAGCTTAAGACTTGGAGAAGGAGGACTAGAGTTGCTCGTGCACAAAGGAGAGTTGGGGACGAAAGGTTTCTTGTGGAATGGAGACTTAAAAGAAATCCTACGCTAGTTCAGAATTGAGAAATAGATGGTTATTTATTTAGGGGTAAACTCACAAATCAGAATTCTCTGCTTGAATGGAGAACAGAGATCGAACCCAGCAATCTGAAAGAGCAGTCAGGAAGAAGGGGCAGACACGGGCTCTGCATCAGCATATATAGTGTAAGAGGCCATGCCCCAGTAGACGGGTAACCACAAGCTGTAAGACTTCCTACAGCACCTTCTGTACCCTGGTATTAAGTCTCTCCACCAAGGCAACATATCAGATCAGGCCAAATTAATAAATCCCGGTTTAATCTGAGCAAAGCATCCCCAGGGGATTACTGTGGGACAATGGTTTTATCCTGTAAAGATTTGTTTCTTGTACTTGTTTAATAAATACTGATTGGCCAGTAGCCAAGTAGGAAGTGTAGGTAGAGTGACCAGGCAGGAAGTAGAGGCAGAGCAATGAGAATTCTGGGAAGAAGGGAGTTTCATTCTGCAGTGGTGACCCAAATACAGAGGACATAAGATGTGACTGCCTTTACTAAAAAGGTACCAAGACACATGGCTAACACAGACAAGATGTATGGGCTAATATAAGTTATAAGAGTTAATAAAAAGCCTAAGAGACTAGGCCGACCAGTTTATAATTTATGTAGACCTCTGTGTGTTTCTTTGGGACTTAAAGACTGTGGGAACCGGGCAGGACAGAAACCTAAGTCAACACCAGATGGTCCCAGGGAAGAAGAGAAACCACGAGGGGAAGCCAGGAGGAGGGGGCTTTAAATGCCCTCCAGGGTTGGAGCCTCCAAAGGCCAGCTTTCTCAAGTGCATGGTCTGGCATGGGAGGAGCCGGCCGGGGTGGAGCTTCCCAACAGGGATATACAGAAGGTATTTTGGGTAGCATAGAGGGATAGAGGGAGTTTTCTAGGGGATGGTTAGGTCTAAAGGTCTGATTTTCATTGTGCATCTTGGTACACACCCACCTAGTAGCCACCCTCAAGAAATGTTAAAGTCAAGGAGTAAATGAAATGCTGATCTTGGCAATACACAATAGGTCTTGATTTGGCCTTAATGTGCGCACGCACATCTTTCCCCTGCCTTCTTAAACATTTATTCTACATCAACGGTGCCATAGTATACACTAGAAGAGCTTTAACCCATGAGGCTCCAAGTCAGTGCTTCTCAATTTTGACTGGACTAAATAATCGCTTAGGGGATTATGGAAAATCTCAAGGCCCAGGCTTCACCTTAGACCAGTTAAAACTGGAATCTCTGAAGCAGATACCTGGGCCTGAGTATGCCACAGTTGCCATCCACTACCAGGCTTTGCCTGGGGGAATTGGGAGGCCAAGAAGAAAATCTTTCAGCACAAACAAGGGCCAGGGCTACTGTCATTGAGGTTCAAAGTACTTTGAAGTCAGAAAGAATTCAGATGAAGCTGAGGAATGTGGTTTTTCTGTGAGCATCTGGAATTTGAGTACTGGAGGGTGTGTCACGTGTCCTAAAAACACATAACACTTCAGCCCACACTGGGAAAGGAGAAGGGGAGCTATTGAATAGCCCAGGCTTGCCCCAGCTAGTGAGCCCTTCCCAACCTTCTGGCTTCAGGGGCACCTGAGCTCCAGGGCTGTCTTGTGCTCTGCAGCCTCACGCCACAGCTGAGTTGTCTCTGGTGACCTTGTACCATTTTTGTGGGGGGGACCTGGAGAAGATGGTAGATAAGTGTTGTTTTTGCTTTTTAGCTGCCTTTGGTGTTGGGGTAGGGAGGAGGTGCTGGGCTGAAGCAGGGAAGAAGAGCTGTGACTCAGGGGAAATTCTAAGATGCTTACAAGCTGCAGCAAGTGTGTGTTGGTGGGAGGTGAGAAAAGCAAACAGAGGGCTGAAAAAGGAGCCAGAAACCTGCCTGGTGGATTATCAAAACTTGACTATAAATACATGGAAGGACGCCCCTGTTTAGCAAAGTTATTTTCTAAAGCGCTGTATAGGCAAAAGCAGTGTTTTCCTGGAACAAATCCTCAAGCCCTTCCAAAACTCAGGAACACCTGCTTGGCAGCTGTACCATTGCAGAAATACCTTTCCCAGACAATTAAAGCTATCCTCGTAATGCCCAAACACCCAGTATTTTAGCTTGCCTCTGGAAATCTGTCTAGATTCTCGCTAGAGATGTTGGGCAGCGTGTAATGCCGCTCATTGGCTTTTAGTAGCTCAGATTTCGGTAGCAGGACCTGGATTATCTCCTTACACATTCTCAGCCTGTGTGCCCTGCCCACAGCAGGAGACCTAGTTTAGGGATCCTCGAGTGTCTTGTTTTGTTTGGGTACAAATGAGTAGCACAGGTTTGTGACAACTGCCACTCCCTGAGTCCTCTTACTATCTCAAATATGTCGAGGGTAGATATAATTACTGCAAGTCTGGAAAATAACTGAAGTACACTTATTATTAATTTTTAGTGTTTTTAAATTGCACTTTGATTTTTTTTTAATATTTTCAAAATGATCCTGAAATCATTCCCTATTCTGTGACTCCAGAACATACTCAGGAGAAGCAGTTCAGGAAACTGATCTAAATAGTCTGTTATCTTCTTGAATTTTCTTTCTTTCTTTTTTTAGCTTCTTTTCTTTATATATACATTTTTTATTAATATTTATTGAGCTCTACATTTTTCTCTGCTCCCCTCCCTGTCTCTCCCCTCCCCCTTCAGTCCTTCTCCAAGGTCCCTAGCTCCCAATTTACTCAGGAGATCTTGTTTTTCTACTTTCTACTTCCCATGTAGATTATATCTATGTAAATCTCTCTTAGTGTCCGCCTTGTTGTCTAAGTTCTCTGGGGTTGTGGTTTGTAGGCTCACTTTCTTTGCTTCATGTTTAAAAACCACCTATGAGTGAGTGCATGTGATAATTGTCTTTCTGTGTCTGGGTTACCTCACTCAAAATAATGTTTTCTAGCTCCATCCATTTTCCTGCAAAATTCAAGATGTCGTTATTTTTTTCTGCTGTGTAGTACTCCATTGTGTAAATGTACCACATTTTCCTTATCCATTCTTTGGTAGAGGGGCATTTAGGTTGTCTCTAGGTTCTGTCTATGACAAACATGTCCTTGTGGCATGATTGAGCATCCTTTGGATATATACCCAAAAGTGGTATTACTGGGTCTTGAGGAAGGTTGTTTCCTAATTTTCTGAGAAATCACCACACTGACATCCAAAGAATTTGTACCAGCTTGCATTCCTGCCAGCAATGCAGAAGTGCTCCCTTTTCCCCTCAACCTCTCCAGCATAAGTTGTCATCATTGTTTTTGATCTTGGCCATTCTTACTGGTGTAAGATGGAATCTCAGAGTTGTTTTGATTTGCATTTGTCTGATGACTAAGGATGTTGAACATTTCCTTAAGTGTCTTTCAGCCATTATAGATTCCTCTGTTGAGAGTAATCTGTTTAGGTCTGTACTCCATTTTTTTATTGGATTATTTGTTCTTTTGGTGTTCAATTTCTTGAGTTCTTTGTATATTCTGGAGATCAGACCTCTGTCTGATGTGGAGTTAGTGAAGATCTTTTCCCATTCTGTAGACTGTTGTTTTGTCTTGTTAACCATGCGTTTGCTTTACAGAAGCTTTTCAGTTTTAGGAGGTCCCATTTGTTAATTGTTTCTCTCAGTGTCTGTGCTGCTGGGGTTATATTTAGGAAATGGTTCACTGTGCCAATGTGTTCAAGTGTACTTTCCACTTTCTCTTCTATAAGGTTCAGTGTGGCTGGCTTTATGTTGAGGTCTTTGATCCATTTGGACTTGAGTTTTGTGGATAGTGATACATATGGGTCTATTTTCATTCTTCTGCATGTTGATATCCAGTTATGCCAGCACCACTTGTTAAATACGCTTTCTTTTTAATATTTGATATTTTTTGCTTCTTTATCAATAATCAGGTATTCAAAGATGTGTGGGTTGATATCTGGGTCTTTTATTTGGTTCCATTGGTCCTCCTTTCTGTTCTTATGCCAATACCAGGCTGTTTTCAGTATTGTAGCTCTGTAGTAGAGTTTGAAGTCAGGGATTGTGATGACTCCAGAAGTTCTTTTATTGTACAGGATTGGTTTGGTTATCCTGGGTTTTTTGCTTTTCCATATGAAGTTGATTACTGTTCTTTCGAGGTCTTTGAAGGATTTTGCTGGGATTTTGATGGGCATTGCGTTGAAGAATTTCCTTTCTTAAGATATTTTGTGTATAATCCTCCCTGACTTCAGTACCCTACATATTACTGCATTGATCTGTCCAGAATGGCACAATGAAAGTTAAGCATGGTGGCAAACTATTGGTGGAGCAGCTGACTTTCTGAGGCTTTCACCATTCATTATGAAAATAGAGATAAAACCTGAATGCTGTGGCAAATTTTGTGCAAAACCCTTTGCGCCTTGTTTAGTAGTGAACGCCTGCCTAACCTCCTGGCTTAATGGTTCAGAAGTGTGGGTGAAATTGTGCCCATCATCTCCCCTTGATTTATTACTGTGAAGGGAGCAGGGCTTCTGTCAAAAGCTGTGGCAAGGACCCCCAGCTGCAGAGACTTAATTCTGAGGAAGGCTTGAAAGCCTCGCTAGGTAGCATTTCAAGGGCATCGCTGGTCTAACCTGAGTGACAAGTGAGGTGCCCACTGTAGCCTTGTGCCTTTAAGTGAAGCTGCATAGTTCCCCAGTTTTTCTCCCCAATACAAGTGAGTCTGTATGAATTACCCATTAGAAGACTTTACATCAAAGAATGGCAAGACAGGGACATTTCCTTAAGAGAAAGCAAAAACAACAACAACAAAAACCCGCGTGTGTAAGTATGTTGATGTGTACTTGTTAGTGCATGTGTGTGGGCGCATGTGCATGTACATCCACATTTGTGTGAAAGCCCCAAGTCAACATGTCTGTCCTTGATTGCACTGCACCTTTAATTTTTCAGAAAGAATCTGTTGCTAATGGCACCGCTTTGACTACAATATAAAATTTAAAAAAATCCATAAAATAAAAATGACAAAATAAGAAAATTAAAATAAAATTAATTTAACAAATTAATTAAAAATCTAATAGGGGAATTAGAATTATGTGAGAAGATCAGTCCTGTAGGCGTCTTCAGTTCTACTTACTATGATGCATGAGGGAGAGGAAGAGAGACTTTGGTTGCTCTGTAGTTGAGCAGTTACATAGTTTGGGAGCTGAGTTTTCTTATCTTTAAGCCGGAAAGGCCCAGATTTATGCTAGCTAGTATGGCTGCCATTTGTTGTATATAGCTATTAAATTAGTTTTAAATACACAAGGTTAAAATTTCCTCAGATCTATTTCAAGTTCTCCAACGCTCACCTATACTGAGTGCTGCTGTGTCAGCGAATATATATATATATATATATATATATATATATATATACATATATGCATACATTGTTACAGAAGTTCTTTTGGTCTGCACTGACGACCCTCTCTAGTGCGACTGCCTACAGATGATCTGATAATACTATTAAGCATCTCGCGTGTCAGTTCTCCCTGGTAGCCATCCACACCATCTCTGAAGCCTGCTCTCTAGCCCACAGGGTAAATGTAGGCAGTCATGTTTGGAACAGGAATGATCCCCTGACCCAAGCATAGTCAGACAGAGGTTCTTCTTTGGAAATTTGGTACTGAAATTGAGATACAAGTTCCTTTTTACATAGTCCAAGCTCACGTGCCTAAATGCCCACAGTGGGCTGGGTCCTCCTACATCAAGGAGGTCCAGGTGATGGGGATGAATGAGCGTGGGTGCTAAGGGTAGCTATATGATATCAAGCATGCTGGAGATGCAGAGAAAGCCAAGCCGCAGTGGCAAAAGCAGAAGAAACAGGCAAACAAATGCAGAGCAGAGGCCCGGCAGTGGCCTTGTGATTCCTGCTTCCAGAAGCCTAACTACATTCCTGAACTTGACTTCTTTGAGTCACTCTTTTACATTTGGATAAAAATCCATTGTTTTCCCAAATAGGCTCAGTTTGGTCTCTGCTACATGATCCAGGTGAGCTCTATCTAAATCAGTAATAATTGTCTAGAGTTGATAAAAACTCTGAAGCTCTATTCAGTCTCAACAAAAGAATATGGTGATTGATTGATGATGTCTGTCCTGGTGCAGGATTGGAAGCTTGATTGATGATGTCTGTCATGGTACAGGATTGGAAACTAAAGCATCTGTGTTGAATATTTTCTGTTCCTGATAAGTCAACCTCTAAAATAATGACCTCATTCACAAATTCCCTTTGTTTTGCTGATGAATTATTAATTGTTTGGTTTTTTTCTTTCTTTCTGATAATGCTGGGTAAGTAACATGTTATTCATTCCCTAATGTTTCCTGCTAACCATTACTATCGGTGAAATAAAATATAGTGACACTTTAAGACCTAAGGAAAGAGAGATAATAAATTGGAGCTATTAATAATCGATGCTTTAAATTTCATATAAAATGTGATCTTTCACATAAAATCAAAAGCTTTTAGCAAAATGTGGCTTTTAGTAATATCAGCCAAGTTCCCCAAGGCCAGTATCCTACATGTTTTTTAAAAAAGTTATCACAGGCCTAAATATAAATTTAAATAATGTAAAATGTATTAAGGCAGTTGGGTATAATTAATTTAATATAACCTTTAGTTCTTTCTTTTGACTTTTCAAGACAGGGTATCTCTATGTAGCCCTGGCTGTCCTGGAATGAGCCCTGTAGGCCAGGCTAGCCTCAAACTTGAAGATATGCCTGCTTCTGCCTCCTGAATGTTAAAATTAAAGGCGTGCACCGCCACCATATAACTCAGTAGTAGGGCTCTTGCCTCCCATTCACAGAAAGAAATGCTCATCACTAAAAAAGAAACAGAGGGATAAAAGAAGAAAAGAAAGAAATTGAAAGATTTTCTTGTAAAATAAATATGATGTATTATATACAGCTGAGTGAATTTTATCTGTTTCTTATATGATAGTTATGACTAATTATGTAAAATCTGAGGCAGGCCATTAATTTCATAACAGTTAGGAGTATGGGCCCAGAGGCAACAGCTGCAGAAGTGCTGAGGCGAGGTGATAATTAGCTGGGGAGAGGTAGAACCAGGGGTCAGGACATAGGTGAAGATGTGTGGTCAAAATGCACACTGACATGACAGATCCAAAAACCAAGGTGGTTGACCAAAACCAGGCTAGGGCTGGGCAGGAGGACTGCTAAGAATCTGAATCCAGACTGAGTTATACACCGAGTTCTGGGCTCCTGGGCTACAACACCCGCCCCTAACAGAAGAGACATAAGAAAGACTTTGCCTGTTTAAGACCAGTCTGTGGTAAATGGTAGACTGTGGCAGAGACAGTGGGCTGAACCTGGGCTTCTGGTCTCTATAAGTTGAGAAGATAAATGTGCTGTTTGAACCTAAGTTTTCTGAAGTTTGTTACACTACAATAGGAAACTACTATGTTCATTTTGATGATAGTCTATCAAAATAGTTTCAAGTCTTTCCATAGCCGTGGAAAACTGGACTTCAGCAAAGGCATAGATACCCAATATGTAAAACAAACAAAAAAAAAAAACCAGAATTATTCCACTTAGAACTGAATAGAGAGTGGATCCACTATCACCTGAGTTTCTCGTGCCCAAGAAAGAGCTCTTCAAGCCACTGAATAAACTGGATAAAGATCACAAGACTCCCATCAGCTGCACCCTTGAGGCTGCGGGAAACATAGAGGACCTCCATGACAGAGCATTAAGGACACTGTGGGACAGACGGCCTCCCATGACAGAGCACTGAGGACACTGTGCATGCATTACTCGAAATTTCACTGCATCACTGGTTCTGCTCACTCTCTCAGTTCCTGAAACTTCTCCACCTGCCTGGAAAAGTTGCGTGTATCTACGTAGTCATGTCTCCTGCCAAGAGGCCTTCAATAAGTGGTTGATTGTGGGGAAGTTAAAAAAAAAAAACAGTAGCCCCCACTTTGAGTCGGGACCATCTCCAGTGTGTAATTTATACTCTAGACTTTTCTAGCTAGATCAGGTTCCAGCTACCCTGCCTTAGGTAGAGTGGCCTGGCCTGGCACCGTACTTGTTTACTTTCTCTTCTCTTCCCTTCATTTCCCACCAGCTTCCTTCTGAGGCAGTTCATTAACAATGCTTTGCACAGCAGTTCTTATTCTGGTGTTTGTTTTAGGAAACCCAACTCGAGACACAAGGGCAGCTGAGCCTTTTCAACAACTCTGAGGCCTTTCTGTCTTTTTGAGTCTCTTTTTGGTCTTATTTCATTCTGGGTCTGTGTGGCCTTCATGGACCCTTGTGATCCTCACGTTCATCCTTTGCAAAGGAGAATGTAATTGGCCTTATGCCACCATGCTCTGTGAAATAGCTCCGATAGGTAGGTTTTTACCCCAGGCTACCCCCCAAGAGACAGTTGATCTCTCCATTGTAGGGTGCACTTCCACTAGATCGCAATGTAACTCAGTTACTGGTCCTTGTTCCTGTCTAGACATTGGGATGTGGTCCTTCAAATCCTTGATTGGAGAAAGAAAGAAAAAAATGGGACCATTTCTTAGACAAGGGCAATGGGTGAGACAGTTGCTTGCTGGCTATCTGGAAGCCTCTCTAGGATATACAACTTTTATGAGTCCAAAAAAAAAAAAAAGATGGCAATAAGCAGAGTAGTATAAGGATAAGAACACAGTGTAAGAAGCCTCAGCTTTGCTCTTTTAGATAAAATAGAATTAGCTAAAGACACAGACTTAATATCAACTCTTGTCTTGCTATAAATGACTGCTTTATATGCTGTTGTAGCTAGGATTTCTATTGCTGCTATGAAACACCATGACCAAAAATAGACTTGGGAGGAAAGGGTTTATTTGGCTTACACTTTCATATCACTGTTCATCATTGAAAGAAATCAGGACAGGAACTCAAGTAGGGTAGGAACCTGGAGGCAGGATGCAGAGGTCAAGGAAGGGTGCTGCTTACTGGCATGCTCCTCATTACCTGTTCAGTCTGTTTTCTTATAGAATCCAGGACCACCAACCCAGGGATGACATCATCCATAATGGGCTGGGCCCTCCCCCATCAACCAATCACTCATTAAGAAAATGCCTTACTCCTGGATCTTATGGAGGCATTTTCTCAATTGAGGTTCCCTCCTTTCTTTTTTCTTTTTTTTTTTTATTGCGAAAAGAAGAAAAAAAAAACATAAACAAAAAAACAAGTTTCCACCTCCTCCCAGCCTCCCATTTCCCGTCCCCTCCTCCCACCCTTCTCCCCCTCCTCCCACCCTTCTCCCCCTCCCCCCACTCCTCTCCCCCCCCCCTCCCTCTCCAGTCCACAGAGCAGTCCGGGTTCCCTGCCCTGTGGTAAGTTCTAGGTCCTCCCCCCTCCATCCATATCTAGGAAGGTGAACATCCAAACTGGCTAGGCTCCCACAAAGCCAGCACATTAAGTAGGATCAAAACCCCCTGCCATTGTCCTTGGTGTCTCATCAGCCCTCATTGTTCGCCATGTTCAGAGAGTCTGGTTTTATCCCATGCTTTTTCGGTCACAGTCCAGCTGGCCTTGGTGAGCTCCCCGTAGATCAGCTCCACTGTCTCAGTGGGTGGATGCACGCCTCGTGGTCCCGAATTCTTTGCTCATGTTCTCCCTCCTTCTGCTCCTCCTTGGGACCTTGGGAGCTCAGTCCAGTGCTATCCCTCCTTTCATATAACTCTAGCTTGTGTCAAGTTGAAGTAAGACCAACCAGCACATATGCTAGGACGGTTACTTCATCAGATGCTAGCCGTGCTTCTCAGCCTATGTGTAGTAATTGGAGCGGCGGGGCTGCATCCCCAGCACCCCGGCCGCCTGCTAGCTTATGCCTGAAATAACATCACACACAAACTGTATTCATTTAAACACTGCTTGGCCCATTCTGCTTGGCCCGTTAGCTCTAGCCCTTACTGGCTAATTCTGATATCCCGATCAACCCATCTCTCATAAACTGTGTAGCTCCAGTCTTACGGGGAAAGATTCAGCATGTCTGACCTGGCGGCTTGCTTCATCGTGTGTGTCTGCCCGGGAGAGCGGAGCATGGCCTCTCTGCTCCAGAGGGCAGAGCTGTCGAGTCCAAGCTCACTTCCTTTTCCTCCCAGCATTATGTTCTGTTTACTCCTCCCACCTATGTTTTAACCTATGAGGCCAAGCAGTTTCTTTATTACTTAACCAATGACCTTCCTCCATCACCTATGGGTTGTTGTATCATGAGGGCCTGCTTGTTGGGGTTTCTGTCCTGCCCGGTTCCTACAGTCGTTAGGTCCCAAAGAATCACACAGAAGGACTACATAAGTTATGAAACTGATTGGCCCATTAGCTCAGGCTTCTTATTAACTCTTGTAACTTATATTAACCCATTATTCTTATCTATGTTAGCCACGTGGCTCAATACCTTTTTCAGTGGGGCAGGTCACATCCTGCTTCTTAGGTGTTTGGACAGGACTGGGGAGGAATGGGCTTCCTCCTTCCCTGAATTCTCCTATTCTCCTTGCTCCGCCTCTACTTCCTGTCTGGTTGTCCCGTCTATACTTCCTGCCTGACTGCTGGCCAATCAGCTTTATTTAAAACATAATTGACAGAATATAGAATTATCCCATACCAGGTTATGACCCCTTTAAGGGTCACATATCAGTCTAAATATCAGATATTTACATTATGATTTATACAGTATAAAAATTACAGTTATGAATTAGCAATGGAATAATTTTATGATTGGGCGTCACCACACATGAGGAACTGTAGTAAAGGGAAGCAGCAGGAAGATTGAGAACCACCGTGATAAGATTAAAGCTTATCAAAGATGATGTAAATTCACGAACTTGAGCTACTAAGCACTTTGGTTTTAAAGTAACAGGCCGAAACATGTGTTGTCAAGATGTACACAGACATGACAGATTAAAAAAAAAACAACAAGGCAATTGATCAAAACCAGGGTACAGCAAGACAGGAGAATTGCCATGAGTTTGAGTCCAGCATGGGCTGGACTTTGCCCTTGCAGCAGCTAGGAGTGAGTGTACTTGCTGGTGATTTGGGCAGAACACCAGTCACTTACAGTGACCTACATTTAAAGGAACAGGCCAGGACCAGAGCCATTTTAACATTGACTGTCCTCAGGCCTCAAGATGGAATCCCAGCAGACGGGGCTGGACCTTGAGGGGCATCAAGGACTCACAAAGAAACTTCAAACTTCAAACTTGTTTAGGTCCTAAGCAAGCCAGGCCTTTCTCTCCTGTGTGTTACATCTCAGCCTCCTGTGCATATCTTTTGTGTACATCAAAGGAAAACTGGACTAAGGAGAAGCAGAGAGAACCTCCAGAGAGAGACAGAGACTCAACAAAGCAGCTCATCAGTCGTTCTCCTGAGGAATATTTAGTTGAGCTCCTGTGCTGGGCTAATACCTTTGAGCCTGTGAAGGCAAATTCCAAGGTCATTTTGTGCAGAGGCAGCAGGACTAAAATAAGCAATGGTCTAAGCTCTTCTTAAGTGTCCCCAGAAAGGGACAGGCCAAGAGAGGTGGAGTTTGGGGAAGGCAAAAAAGTAAGCAACAGGCCACAGGCAGCTTGCCAGGGAAAGATCTGAGGTCAGGGCTCCAGGATCTGGCCGAGACAGAGTTTGAGAAAGCAAGTAAGGTCAGTGTTGAGGAGCCTAGGGTAAGGAGAAGGGCACAGGCCAAGGCATGGACAGTGCCAGGTTCTGGGGAAGAAGGCAGGTAACACACTCAGCCCTCAGTTTGCCAGGCTGTTGAATACATTTAACCCTCACAGCAGCCTTGCAAGAGAAACACAAGGTTCAAAAGAGGAAGCTCAGGCTTTCCTAAGGGTACAAATCACCAGGACTAAACAATCTAATATGAGTTCTGATTGAACAAGTCTGCACCTGCATCCGAGAATGTTCTGTTCTAAAAATCTCAAGGTGAGCATGCTGAGGACTGCTGGCCCAAAGACCATGGTGGGAACAGCAGTAGGTAAAACCCTGAGCACACGGGATGCTCAGTGGTTAAAGTACTTGCTACACAGGCTTGAGGACCAGTGGGCGGATGCAGTGGCCTGTGTGTAATTCCAACCTTGGAAGGCAGATACAGTGGATCCCTAGCAAGCTGGTTAGAAAGATTAGCCATACAGTGGGCTCTGAGTTTGATTGAAAGACCCTGTGTCAGTGAAAAAGGTCAAAAAGTGATAGAGGGGGATTCTCTAAAATCAACATCACTCCTCCATGTATATGCACACATGTGTACACATGTTCTCACACACATGTGTGCCCACACACATACATTTGCACACATGCCACATACAGATGAAAACAAAGAAGTGGGGCAAAAGTCAATAATTTTATTGCAAAGTTAGAGAGGGAAGGACAGGGAGAGAACAGTAGCCTAGTATGAGAGTCTGGTTTTCCAGAGTCATGCTCATTGACCAGGACTGTGATGTCTGCTTTCCAGGCAGGGCTGGCTGTAGAAGGGAGGAGTGCTGTTCTGAACATGACGTGACCTCTCTGACTTCCTTGACAGATATAGTCAGTCACACAGTGACCCTTCTGGATTGTTGGCAGATGTAGTCACACCAATGACACCTCTGGATGCCTTGGCTGATATAGTCACACCAGTGACCCCTCTTCTCCTTACCAATTTACTGTGGCAACTTTTTGTTGTTGAAAAATATTCCACTAACACAACTCAACGGACAAAAGATTTCTCTGTGGAAAAGAAAAACATCATGACACAGAGCACAGTTATTTTCCTCATAGCAGTCAGCAAGTGGCTGGAGAGGAAGTGGCTGAAAACAAGTTACATCCTGAAGGACATAACCCCATTGATCTGATTCTTCAACGAGGCTCCACCTCTGAACGTTAATACCACTTCACAATAATGCCCTCAAATTATGAGTCCACTGATGGGTTAACTTATTGGTGAAGTCTTGATCCAATAACTTCCCCAAAGCCCTGCCTCTGGTTATGCTGTCAACATGTTGGCTTTTTGGAGGGATGGTTCACATTCAAACCACCTTAAGTGGGCTCTGAGAGTTTTTCCACCTTAAGTAGGCTCTGAGAGTTTACCACCTTATGGGCTCTGGGAGTTTTCCAGGGGCTGACTACATTCAGTGCAGTGCATCTGGTTCAATGTATTTTATAGTTTATATATAAAATAGTTTATATCATAGCTTAATGATCAATTAATTTAGATAATATTTATTGTGATAAAATTACTTTTAATGAAGCCATCTCTCTCTTTCTTTCTTTCTTTTTTTTTTGGAGGGGCAGAGTTCGAGACAGGGTTTCTCTGTGTAGCTCTGGCTGTCCTCCCTTTCATTTTAAGTGGTTTGTTCTTTAAGAACGTCTCATGGTCTTTTTATTAAATTTCTTCTTCTGTGTTTGATGCTAAAGTGTGCTGAACTCTTGTTTAGATTCCCCTGCTTGTCTTTAATTTGATAATTATTATTATTATTATGTATTTTTAAAAGACCATTCACAAGATGTTTTAGTTCCTAGAACACTTTCATTTGCCTTTCTTTCATTTTTACTTCCATTTAATCCAATCAAAGTCAGTGTCATCAACTCACTTCATAGAGGAGGCCATGGAGACACATGAAGCTGAGTAAGTTGCCTGAGGCTATGTGACTTCATAAGCAGCAGAGATAACCTGTCACATGCTATGCTGAGCTTTCTATGTAATAGGTCATTAAGTCCCTGTCCTAACTCTGTTGTTATTCCAGTCTACAAATGAAGACACTAGAGGAATTATGTACTTACTTGAAGCCACTGGAGGAGCATGGGGACTGAATCATGGTCTTACTGAGGCACACTGGTTCTAACACTGCAATGGCATCCACACTAGAAAGGGCATGTTGCAGTGTTTAGAGCCACAGCAAAAACAAAAGTATTGGTGAGGATTTTGCCAGCTTGTCCTAGAGTGATGATTCCTGGTATAGGAGGTCCTTCTATCTTTGTGTGGCTTTCATTGGTTAATAAAGAAACTGCTTTGGGCCCTTGATAGGGCAGAACTTAGGTAGGTGGGGAAAATTAAATGGAATATGGGGAGGAAGAAAGCAGAGTTAGAGAGATGCCATGGATCCTCCTGAGACAGATGCCGGTTAGAATCTTGCCAGTAAGCCACTGTCACATGGCGGTCCATATACAGATTAATAGAAATGGGTTAAATCAAGATATGAGAGTTAGCCAATAAGAGGCTAGAAATAACGGCCAAGCAGTGATTTAATTAATATAACTTCTGTGTGATTATTTCGGGGCTAAGCTAACCAGGCAGTCAGGACAAACAAGCAGTCCTTTCCTCCAACAGATGCCCTTGGCAGCCACAATAAGGATCTTAAGAAACTTTGGATAGTCCTTCTTATATAGGAGGAGGCTACCAATGCTGGTGGATGATAAATACAGCAGTTTGAAATCATTTCTTGGGCCCCACAGACCACAGCTGGGGAGTAAGTGACACTTGGTGCTGGTCAACTCTAAAACAATCCTACTCCATTCTGCACTATGCTGGGTCTTCTACCTACTTGTCTCTCCAGGGTTACGTGTCCCACTTTGGTCACTCAATTACAGTCTCATTATGAAACCAGGTTCATCTCATGATACAAGCTGAAGAGAATTGTATTTGACAGGAAGGGACTGAGACTGTGACTTGACACATAGCCCAGGCTGCCCTCCAAGCCTTGATCTTCTTGCCTTGGTCTCCTGAGTGCTAGGATTGCAGGTGTGTTCCACCAGTCTTAGCTTCAGCTGCAGAGACTTTAATGAAGAAAGTGGTTGGTGAAGTTTGAGTTAAGTCAAGGGAGCAGACAGGACAGAGAGGCACCCAGCGAGTGAGAGTAATAGGAAGCCAACACAACCCTGGAAACCCAGACAGAGTCAAGAGGAGAGTTACTAGAGCGTGTGTGATGGGCGCCATTGAGGACCTGTGATGGGCGCCATTGAGTACTGGTACCTGTGAAGGGCACAAACATGGCCATATGTATACAAAGAAGAAAGCAGGGAAAACACCCTGCCTTTTCTCCCCTCTCTCCTGGTCATCTGCCAATGTCGTTTCCTGGAGAATCCAACCTGATGTCAGCTGTCCAGAACACCTGGTTGTGCAGCAGGGTCAGAATTCTCAACAGAGAACAGGGCACATGTGTGACAGAGTTCAGGAAGCAAGCCACAGTAGCTAGTGCAGAAACACATCAGTTCTGTCCTCCCACGCCAGCAAAACGAGGAAGGACCCATCTCCAAGTCACCTCAGTTCCTTGTGCTGGCCAACATCCTCAATCCTACCTATAAAATTCCTTCCCGAGGCTCCGAGTTTTCTACAATTCCTTTTTTCCTGTGAAGTTTCCAGACAGTGAAGAACCTGGAAGACTGACACAGTTGTCACCAGATGAAGACAACACCAGAATCCTCTCAGGCCTAGTGTCTAATCAGTTAAGGAGTTTTTTTTTTTTTTTCTGTTGTTGTAGTTTTGTTTTGTTTTGCTTTTTTTTTTCTAGAAAAGAGCATGGTGAAAAAATATATTAAAATAGAAGCAAATGTTGGCTGTTGGTGGGTATGCACAGAACAGGAACTGTACTGATTCAGGCTGGGTGCCTCAGCTCATGATCATTTTTTTTCTTTTTAGTTTCACCTTGGATCAATTTGCCATGGTAAAATTCAGTAATTAACTTGGTGAATACATATCAGCAATCTGCTATCATTCTCTCAGGGAGACACTGTGGTGGTCTAATATCTCCACACATTCACAGCCTTTTATTTTTATTTTTTTAGTTTTATTTTAATTGCATTTATGTGTGTTTGTGTGTGGGTATGTGCATGCGAGTGTAGGTGTCTATGGATGCCAGAGGATTTGGAACCCTTGGAACTGGACTTATAGGTAGTTGTGAGCATTCCAGCATGGGTTCAGGAAACAAACCTTGGTTCTTTGGCAAGAGCAGTATGTATTAACTGCTGAGCCATTCTCCAGGCTCAAATTTACAACTTTTTAGAAAACAGAATCAAATCATGGTGTTTGGCTAAATGTTTAAGAAGTTTCTATTTTGTTTTTTTTAAACACACATTAAAGAAAATTCCATGTCTGAATGTTTTTCCCTATATTCATGGACACCACCAGCAAGCAGCGTGGCCAGAGGAGGCATTGGATCTCACGGAGCTGGAATTGCAGATAGTCGTGAGACATCATGTGAGTGCCAGGTCCTCTGCAAGAGCTGCAAGTGCTCTTAACCATGGATCCAGCTATCCAGCCCCAATATTTAAGATATTTTAAAATAATGTAAGAAAATGTTCTAGTTTGGCATGGTGACACATGCCCATAATCTCTGTACTCAGGAGATCAAAATAAGAAGATCACAAGATTGAAGGTAGCCTGGCCTACATAGCGAGATCTTGTTTCAAAAGAAGTAAATGAAAACTTAAGATTCCATGTACTTCATTGGAAAAATCAGGAATCAAAATTCTTGCATAATAACAAGACTGTAAAGAATTAACAAAAAGTGTCACATGGTACTCAACAAATATTTGTTAGCCATTATTAATATCTATGATTCTTCTTTTGAGAAATCTGACGTGATTGAAAAACACACCTGGTATTTTGATTATTTTGAGGAATTGGATTCCAGTTTCAGGAAATTTAGTTGTAAGTCTGCTAATAATTGAGGCTTGTTTATATGAATTAGAGTTGTAGATGGAACTGTACAATATTTTTATGAAACGATCAAGAAATTAAGTCTTAATATTATCTTCCAAATCCAATGACTAAGATTCAGAAAACACAGAGGATGTAGAACTTGCTTGGTACCACCATGGGGGGGGGGGAGGTCTCATGAAATCAAGACTGTGTCCACATGATCTTAATCGTGTTCTCCCCAAATCCATACATCATTGCCCTCACCTCCAGTGTGGCTATTTGGCAGCTGAGCCTTTAAGGTGGTAGTTAAGGTGGTAATTAAGGCTAACAATATATCTCAGTTTAGTTATATGTTTATTGACATTTATTGAAGCAGGGTCTGTCTATGTAGCCCAATCCCTGAGACTCTTGCCTCATCTTGATGCTCACCAGCACACTTGACTAGACTATTGTTTTTCAGCAAAGTAAGTGACACCAGGAAAAGAACTACTCCTTATCCCCTGTGTGCCTCCAGAGAAAAGTCCACACGACAACACAGTGAGAAGGTGGCTGTCTACTGCTCAGGCCGGGAGGCCTTCCAAGACACCAACTCTACTTGTGCCTTTATTTTGAACTTAAAGCTGAGAGAAGAGCAGAAGGAAAATAGATGCGTACTGTTAAGGCTACCTAGAATGCGTATCTTGTCACAGCAGTCTGGAAGTTTTACTATCTCTCTTATGAATAACAAAGTTATTATCATAGTTTGTATAATGATTAATTATTGAAAATTTTACAGTTAAAATGATGTGGTATCTGAGATTTGCTTAGAATACCATGGTATGGGGCAGTAAGGGTGAGGGGTGAGAGAATACACGAGATAAGAGGATGGAGTTCACCGCTGTTGCAGCTGGTGTTGGGCTTATGTGGCTTGTTTAATGCTATATCCCCTCTACTTATGTGTGTGTTTAAAATTATAGGTTAAAACCAATACTTTTTTTGAAAACTAGAAAAATCCCTTGCTCTTAGTGTCGGGGATAAGGGGGAATCCAGTTTGTTTATAATGTGCTGATGATGACAGGCTTTGTAAGTGTAAGGATCTTGAGAGTGGTGGATGGACAGAGCTTCCATGCACACACATTCAAGCTGAGGCCTTGCTATGAGAACAGTCAGTCCCCCAGGCTTAGCCAGTACCCACGTGTGCACAGGGAGCTCTACTCCTGAGTGCTGCTGACAGAATGGACGCTATATTAATGCACCAGGCTTAGCCGGTACCCACGTGTGCGCACGGAGCCCTACTCCTGAGTGCTGCTGACAGGACGGACTCTGCATTTGCACATTTTCTGCTGGAGAGATGGTCCAGCAGTTAAGAGCACTGATTACTCTTCCAGGGAACCCAGGTTCAATTCCCAGCACCCACAAGGCTATACTTGCCCTTGCTCCCCTTATCTGTCCTTTCTCTGTGTCATTACTGTCATGAAGTGACCAACCCTACCAATAGTCGGCCACCTCCATGATACTCAACCTCACCGTAGCCCTACAGTAATGGAGCCAGCCAGCTACGGGGGTGAAACCTCAGGAACCATGGGCCGAAACCAACCCTTCCTTCTTTGATATCCTACATATTTTTCAATTTTAAGTTTTAATATATTTTTATTTTATGCCTAATGGTTGATTTATCATGGGTTTGGGACCCCTGGACCTGGAGTCACAGACAGTTGTGCACAAAGACCACTACAAATAACCAGGACACGTGTGCAAGGGCACACACCTAGTGATCTCCCCCCTTATCTTGGCTCACAGTCACCCAGCTATTGATCTGTGAGGCCAAAGATAATTATTTCAAACAGAATCTTACGTAATGTTTTCTATTTTACTACCTTTAAAAGCTTTTGTCTTCCTACTTTTCATTGGATATACCCATGCGTATTCTGACCACAATGCTCATTCCTAAAGAAGTCCATTATCTTTGGGGAATCTCCCTCTGTTGTGGTTTGAGTGTGAAATATCCCCCACAGGCTGATGTTTGGTATGTTTGTTCTCTGGAGTGGGGTAATATTTTAGGAGGCCATGGGACTCTTAGGAGGTGGAGTGTGGCTGGCAGAAGTAAGTAGCTCACAAGGGATGCCCTAGCTCTCTCTGCTTCATGGCCCCACTGGGTGCAGACCCTCTGTCACATGCTCTTGTCATTGTGGTCTGAGCTGCTGCTGTACTTGGTATGATGGACTGCAATCTCCTGACACAATAAGACAAATTTCCCGTCCACGAGTTTCTTCTGTGAGATATTTTGTCATAACAACACAAACAGTAGCTCTCCATTGTTAGGCTGACAGTCTAGTGAGGAACTTCGTAAGGCTGTTACGTGGAGTATGGAGTCAGTCTCTTCTCCCTGATTCAAAAATAAAATCTTAAGTAAGTGGTTTCTTCTGTTAACATACTGTGAATATTGTCTGAGGGAGGAATCAGTATCAGATGCCAAGCTCTGCTTCCAGGGTGGTTTGAGATACAGCCCAAGGGAACCTGCCCGCATGTAGGATACTAAGAGAACCAAAGAAAAACCGAACAAATGACTAAGTCCAGAAATGTCTATGATCTGCTACTGGCTTATGATCACCAGCAAACCCGCAATCATGTCTAACCCTGTTATAGCTGGATTCTGGAACTGGTTACCTCCATTTCTGATTTCCTCCTACTCAACTTCCTTTCTGCTCCAACCTCCTTTTTGCGTTGTGAGTTTGGGGACTTAAATATGTTCTATAGCATGGACGCTGTTACAGAAATAACTCTTAAGAATTAAGAATTATTTAGTTATCTAATGTGTATTAAATACTACATGCAATGAAAAACTCTGAGAAAAGACAGAATTCAAAGTCAGTGAAGGATGTAAGCCTTGAATGCTCTATGAAACGGTAAGAAGCGGTAAGACTAAGACCCCAGTGTTTGGAGTTAGAGGGTTTTTTTGTTTGTATGTTTTATTTTGTTCTTTTGTTTGATTTTAGAGAACTCACTCTGGCCTCAAACTCACAGAGATCCATCTGACTTTGCTTCCCATGTGCCACCATACCCTGCTAGAGTATATTATTTTTATAATCAGAACTATTCCCTATAAACTCATTCAAAAAACTCAGTCTCCTGTTTGGGGAGGTTATGAAACCTTTAGGAGGCGGAACCTTGCTGTGGGAAGTACGTCATGCTTCTGGTTCTCACTCTTTCTGCTTCCTGTAGTTGTGATAGGCTCACTCAGCTTCCTCCTCCTGACCACATGTCTTCTCCACCATTATAGACATTTAGCCCTCTGGAGCCATAAGCCATCATAAACTCTTCCTTGTGTTACTTTTGGTATGTTGTCACAGCAACACAACAATAACACAGGGATTTGCTGGAGACAGTGGAGGCTGAGGGTAGAGAAGAAATGCTTAATGGAAATAGTAGCATCAAACAGCCTGAAATTAAAGGTGACATTTGTAAAGATCTGGAGCTTAGAGGCTGAATGGAGGTCAGCCCCTCTCTGCTGGTGATCTCAAGAACACAGACTGTGACCCTCCCATCTTGGTATCTCCTGCCTAGAGCCTGGCATACTGCAGTTCTCAATACAAGGTAACTGAAGGTCCCAGGGCTTAAGATATGGGTTTAATGCTTAGACCTAGAGCATTGGGAACTTGTTAGATGCTTTTCCTCAGAGATACTGAGTCAGGAATTATAGGGGTCCAGTCAAAGCATTCTGTGTTTTAGCAAGTCCCTCAGGAGGTTCTGGTGTAGGCGAAATTATGGTAGCATGCGCCTTTAATCCCAGCATCCTAGAGGCAGAGGCAGGCAAATCTCTTGAGTTTGAGGCCATCTTGGTTTACAAACTGAGTTCCAGGATAGTCAAGGCTACACAGAGAAACCCTGTCTTAAACCCCATCCCAAAAAAGATATTACTAGTGACTAGGAAAAGATAAATCATTGGCAAGTTGTTTTCCTCCTTGAAAAGAAACAGAAACTTTGTCTAAAAAAATATATTCAATGTTTTAAAATTCCTTAGAATTATTTTATGTGTATGGGCATTTTTGCCTGCATGTATGTCTGTGTACCATGTGTGTCATGGAGTCCAGAAGAGGACTGGATACTCTGGAGCTGGAGTTACAGATGGCTGTAAGCAGCCATGTGGGTGCTAAAAATCAAACCGCGTCCTCTGGAAGAGCAGCCAGTGCTCTTAACTGTGGATCCAGCTCTCCAGCCCCTATTCAATAGTTTTTAAAGCAGATTATTTAGAGTACAGGAAGAAAGCAAATAAAAATGTCCCCCCCCCCAAAATGAGCCATGGTTTTATGTGAAATCTCTCTTTCCAGCCAAAGCCACATACCCATCCTCTGTCAATCTCCATTGTCACTCCTGGTAATTCCCAAGCATGTCACCAGCGTGTTTCCTTCCAAAGCGGAGAGATCTCGTAAAAGTCTTCATTTCCTTATTCGTTCACAATGCTTTGGGACTCATGGCACAGGAGGTATTAGTGGGATCCTCTGCTTGCCTGTGCCTCACCTGGACAATGAGGAGCATTGCTCAGTTCTGTGATGACCTTGTATGAGCACACAGGCATGCATGTGGCTTCATGGCTACCCTCAATAACCCACCGTCTAGTAGGATGGTGTGATAAATACATACAGAACACATGGCTTTGCTCAGATTAGGACTTTAAGATTAGAAGCTATTTCACATGTAGGGTTTTATTGGATCCGTAAAAGAAGCCCCTGGAGGCAGTACATGGTGACTGATGCAAGGCAACCTCTAACTTGCATAGACTGTGCTTGGGCTAAACCTAGAAGGAATCTCCCTATTCACAATCATTCACTGTATGGTTAAAGAGGTGGTTGGGCTCTCAGGAAGGACTGTGATTATATCTTTAAAAACATTATTTATTTGTTTGCATGGATAGCAGGTTGGCTTCCGAGACGGTCCGTTGCTGAAAGTGGCCTTGAATTCCTGACCTCCCTTGAGATTATAGGTCTGACTCATCCCACCCCTTAAGTACGGTGCTGGGGATGAAACCCAGAGCTTCATGTGTCCTAGGCAAGCACTGCACTAAAGGAGTTACATCCTGAACACTGTAAGAGTGAGTGTTGAGTTGAACCAGTTATATAAGATGTGCTCTGAAGTGGGAGGAAGAATGTTTATAAAATGTGTCCTTTTAACTGACTCCCCCTCCTACCTTAACAGACTAGCCAGCTTAGTAGAATATGCCCACACACATATACACATAATAAATAATTTCTAATGTAATAAAATACAATCCCTATTTGACAAGAACTTTAAGTTTTTGAAGGATTGGAAGCTTAATTGTAGAAATGTCATTTACTGTTTTGAATTCTTTCTGAGTTGAAAAGTGAAAGAATATCATGACCTTTTCTCTCAAGGTGAGTTTTAAACTGGCAGCGGAGGATCATTCCCGCCTGTTACAATTTTGAGAGCAATGAATCAATGCCATTTGACTTGTGGAAATATTTGTCCCTGGCTTACTGCGTTAGTCATTTTCCCAGCAATGGCACCAATATTTCAGGTTGTGGCTTTGCTTGGAAACCTGAGCTTTTATATTCTGAGGCAAAGAGCCAGTTATAAGATTTAGGATGGGAGAGAGCGGGCCTTCTGTGAAAAGAGGGTGAAAACATTGTAAAAGAGAATCTACAACCTTGACCTCATTTTTTTTTTTTTTGGCTCAGTTTTGTTTTTAAGAAGGAGTACAAGTGAGCATGGCGAATGTGGAAAGCACCCTCATAAAATCTCCCAGGATTCCAAGTGGAAAGTTTCCCACACTTGTGGCATATGCTCTTCAGACCACTGACGTAGGTGAACGTGGGAACCATTAGGAATGCAGAGCCGCAGCCCCAGCCCAGACCTAGTGAGACAAGACCTGCAATGAGCAAAATTCAAGAGTTGAAGAAAGCGCTGGGCCAGCCCTTCTCTTCCCTGGCCTTGACCCTGGACAGGAGTTCCTTCTGAGGGAAGAAGTCCTTTGCAGGGCTCCAACACTTCTGCCTCTGAATATCCAGGGAGTCACTTGGTTATAGTTTCCAGCAGCCAGTGCGGCTGACTGCAGTGGCCTTTTTGACTCTGCGCACCATTCCAAGACTGCCTACGTCAAGCCAGATGGCCCCACAGGGACCCCAGGTAAGTGGTGGCTGATAGCTGTCACTTCCCTCATACTAGGGATCAGATTTGGGCAACATATTCTTTTCCTCTGAATGTCACTGGAGCCTGGGATTTGAATTAGTGGATGTTAAGATTGGATAGATCCATCTGTGTCACAGAAAGACTTCCTCCTATCACCTTGTAAGCATTGAGACCTTGTCATTAGGAGTGCTAGAAACAGAATACCCCTCTCCCCACAAAACTAAAAGCCTATTCAAAGAGAGGGTCAAAAGTTGCTATTTCTAGCAAAAATAAAACGACTGATTGTAGTCTTGAGATGCGTTTTCCTTTTTCTGTATTTCTGCTGCATTGACAATTGTGCCATCACAGCTTGGCCTCGTCCTCTGCCTACCCTCTTGGCCTTGCATTCACTTTTTCCTGTGTGTGGGATTCCAGATCGGTAAACAAAGGTGCTTGGAGCCAAAGCCTCCCTCTTGGATGTAAAAACATGAGCGTTAGTGTTGTTTGGAAGCCCATGAGCAGCCCGTGGGAGGAAATGTTTCTCTGACATTACTCTCACTTTGTCCCTACACCAAGAACAGTCATACCGCAAAGAGAGAGGAGTTCAAACCCTGCCTCTGTGCCCACACTCTTCTGGACTTCCTTGTGGCTGTCTTTAACATGGTATCTTCTCAAATGGCTTTGGGATAATTAACTGATACTTAGCATATAAGTAGGTAAGTGGGTGGTTTATAGAAAAAGGGCTTCATAAAATCATGGGATCAAGGACAAGGGCTTTAATACTTTAGATGACGATGATGATGGTATGATGTATATGACCTAGGCGTTTAAGTGCCACTAGCATGTGGGTGTCAGAGGGTAACTTTGGGCATTCAATTTGCTTCTTCCAGTGTGGGTTCCCTGGATCTGACCCAGATTGTCAGTCTTGTGGGGCAAGCACCTTCCCTCCTAATCCACCTCTCCTGCCCTGGGCAAGGTCTTAAGGCCTCTGGATTACTGGGGGAGAAAAACAAAACTAAACAGGAGGGAAAAGGATTCTGCAGTAGTGAGTCAAGTTTTAAATTTCGCAGTAGCACCTAGGCGCTAATAATAACTTGCAGTGATGGTGGCCCAGAAGGGACACTTTTTTCCTCTATGGCTGATTGGCCATGGATCAGTGCTATGGGTCATGTCACTGCAAAGGGAGACTGTGAACAGACAGGGAGAGACATAAGTAGAGCACAGGGAACGTGACCGGGAGTCCTCAGATGACTTCATCTGCTGCTTCAGGCAACATTTGCACAGTGAAATCGTGTGTTCACATCAGTGTTTCTTGACGTGTGGCCGCCTCAGAATCAACAGCTCCTGGGAACCTACTGAAGAAGCAGAAAGCCTGGCGGTGGGGATCAGCAGTGTTTCTAGCTAGGCCTCCACATGGCTCAGATACAGCTTGAGTTCGGGACTTGCTAGTTCACGTGAGAACAGCTTACAGCTACCTTTCCTAGCGCAAATCATAAATTCCTCCTTGATGTACACACACATGCTGCAGAGTTCCCAGACACCGTTTCTACCAGTTCTTGCAGGGATAGGCATGGGCATGGACTACCCCTCTGATTATCAGGAAGCGGCAATACCAGAGGAGTCTAAACATTAAACACATGGATCTGCCTTCACTTCCGTGCTCTCTCTCTCTCTCTGCACACGCGGGTGCGCACACATGTGCACTACATGTGGTAGTCATTCCACCTTTTATTTGAGAAGGGGTCTCTCATTCACCTGCAACTTTGCCAAGTAAGTTAGCGTAGCAGATTGGCAAACTCTGGGGGTCTCTTCTGCCTATAGTTTCCATTTCTCTATCACTGGGATTAAAAACATATGCCAACCTGCCCAGATTTTTTTTTTCTGCCCAGATTTTTTATATGTGTTCTGGGGATTTGAACTCAGGTCCTCACACTTGTGACGAAGGTACTTTACTGACTGAGCTGTCTCTGTATCCGCCCCCCAGCCTCACCATCTGGTCTCTATCATTACCGTTTTGCCAGAACTGCAGTGCATTTGCAGACAGATGTACGAAACAGATCGTACACAAATCACCGGGTTTTCTTTCTTTCTTTTTTTTTTTTTTGGTTTTTCGAGACAGGGTTTCCCTGTGGTTTTGGAGCCTGTCCTGGAACTAGCTCTTGTAGACCAGGCTGGTCTCGAACTCCCAGAGATCCGCCTGCCTCTGCCTCCCGAGTGCTGGGATTAAAGGCGTGCGCCACCACCGCCCAGCTCCGGGTTTTCTTTTCTTCACCTGCACAATCTCATCTCTAGAAGCCCCAGATTGTCTAGATCGTGGTGGCATCTGTGATGTCCTGCAGGCAGAGTCACAGCATCATAGTTTTCTTTATTTTGGGTTCCAGTCTGATGGCTAAATCCAAGAGAGCGGCCAGTAAGACGGCTCAGTGGTTAAAGAAAGGTACTTACTGCCAAACTTGACAACCTGAGTTTGAGCCCTGGGACCCAGGTGGCTGGAAGAAAATACAGACTCCCAGAAGGTGACCTCCTCATTCCACTGTGGCACGTGTTCACCAGTGTGCACACCCAAGATATTTTATTTATTTATCTATTAAAGATTTCTGCCTCCTCCCTTCCACTGCCTCCCATATCCCCCCCCCCAATCAAGTCCCCCTCCCTCATCAGCCCAAAGAGCAGTCCGGGTTCCCTGCCTTGTGGGAAGTCCAAGGACCTCCCACTTCCTTCCAGGTCTAGTAAGGTGAGCATCCAAACTGCCTAGGCTCCTACAAAGCCAGTACGTGCAGTAGGATGAAAACCCAGTGTCATTGATCTTGACTTCTCAGCAGTCCTCATTGTCCGCTATGTTCAGCGAGTCCGGTTTTATCCCATGCTTTTTCAGACCCATTCCAGCTGGCCTTGTTGAGTTCCCAATAGAACATCCCCAATGTCTCAGTGTGTGGGTGCACCCCTGCGGTCCTGAGTTCCTTGCTCGTGCTCTCTCTCCTTCTGCTCCTGATTTGGACCTTGGGATTTCAGTCTGGTGCTCCAATTTGGGTCTCTGTCTCTGTCTGCTTTCATCGCCCGATGAAAGTTAATCTCCAGGAGGATGAGATACTTAAATAAGTAAATAGTGTCGTAATTTTGTAAGTCAAGGAGAAAGCTGGTCGTTGAGAATCTGGATCAGATTCTGTTCCTTACTCACTGTTTTCTTTGTTTCTGTGTCCATCAGCTGCCCAGACTGGGGATCCTTACACTTGAGTTGTCCGCTTGCTTTCCTTATGAAAGACAAGCATGCCGCAGAGATTCACTGCCCGCCTGCGAGCCTGGGAGACCTGTTTAAGAGATTCACTGCCCGCCTGCAAGCCTGGGAGACCTGTTTAAGAGATTCACTGCCCGCCTGCGAGCCTGGGAGACCTGTTTAAGGGCTGTGGAATTCTTGAATGTGCTCCCTATCAGCAGAGTGTCCGTTGCCTACTTTATGTTCACGTGACATCTTCTAGAGATTCTATAAATGATGGACTGCATTTATCCCCCTCAAGTCCTGAAAAAAATCAACTCTGTAAATACAGCAGGAGAGAGAGAGAGAGAGAGAGGGGGGGGGGGGGAGAAAAGGGAGAGAGTAGGAGGCAGGGAGGGAGAAAGAGACTCACAGCTAACAGCTTCCTAATGAGGAAACCATGAACACTGTATTTTCAACATCCAACTCCCCAGCTTGAATAATTCATGGGGAAAAATCTGTTGGACTAGAAGTGACTGGGCTATTTTAATGAAAGTAGAGTTTTGGGATGTTTTAGAGCCAGAGAGCAGTATCTGGTTTTCAAGGGGGGGGGGGGGATTGAAAGCAATGAGAGAAGTTAGACCAGCACACAGTTAATCCTGGGATGGGATCTCCTCTGTCTTCCGTGTTCAAGGCCGCAGAGTGATAACAGTCCTGCTTCAAACTAGAATCCAGGCCCTCTGTCATCTCTGTTCTTGGCAACAAACCTCAGAACTTGCCAGAGGAGGGTCCCAGAACCCTCTCTGCTGTACTGGTAGAGGCCAGGGAGATTACTCCTCCGTTCTTGGTTTCTACTCAGGCATATAGTAGAGTCCCCCTAGAGTGCTTAAATAAATCCTGAGGTTCGGAGCCCACCAATACCAACTGAATCAGTCTCTGGTGGGGCCCAAGCCTGGATCATAACACTCACTGGGTGATGCCCCCCAAGTTTGAGAAACCTAAATGTTCCCTTTTCTCCCTTCTTGCTTCCACACTCCTGAAGACTGGTTTCCTTCTACTCTCGCTGCAATTTCTCCCCCTCCCCCACTTACTTATTAAAAAGTAAGGATAGATAGGTAGGTAGGTAGATAGATACATAGATAGATAGATAGATAGATAGATAGATAGATAGATAGATCCATTGGTTCAGCCTGTTCTGTTTCCTTTCTGCTAACCCTTGAGTTGGAGCACAGCAGCCACACAGTTTATAACGGGGTGCTGCCCTCAAGTCTTTGTGTCTAGACACAGCCTAGGGATTGTGCTCTCTGCTGCCTGCCTTTCTCTCAGCTGGGAGGAGCCTCTCCAGGGTCACTCCCCAGGGTCTTCTCCGTGTCCCTCTCCCAAAGTCTCTGATTGCAGCCCCTCTCCTCCCTTTCTCCTCAAGCGTCCCTCCGTGACTTCAGCCCCCTTCAGGCATGAGTTTGGACTAGAAGACCCAGTCTGATATAGGAGCTTCACAGTAGCTGCTTTGAGATTCATGCTCCTCTGGGATCCTCTTAGCAGCCCCCCACCCCCACCCCAGGCTGGCTATGTGTGGGTGTGCAGCAGGCTTTTGCTAGGGAAAACTGGCAAAAAATAAAACTTCTCAAGCTTCAATTCTGCAGACTGGGAGGCTGTGCAGCAGTTCAGAGCTGCTGAATCGGGCTCTGTCCACCCACCTACACCCCAGGGAGTGGTGGGTCAAGTTCCCCAAACTGTGATTTGTTCAGCACTGCCTAACTTAGGGGAGAAGCAATCGTACAGGTGTCAGTTTAAGAGAACCCCGTGGACAATTAATTACCGGGCTTTCAATGTAGGATGCTGTTCTACTCATGGGTAAAACTCAAAGGGTCAGGCTCTGCTAAGGGTGCTTTATGTGTGTATGTGTGTGTGTGTGTGTGTGTGTGTGTGTGTGTGTGTGTGTGAGAGAGAGAGAGAGAGAGAGAGAGAGAGAGAGAGAGAGAAAGGGGAGGGAGGAGAGGGGAGCAAGCTGAACAGAGGAAAATAGACAAGAAATAAAAAGAGTCATAAAAGGGGGTGGTGAAGGGGTAGGAGTGGCAAGATGACAGCTGTGTGTTTAACTTACCAGGATTTAAAGCTCTGAGTTATTTGCACAGCCCTTTCTGGGCAACCCTGTCCTGTCGTAGCATCGTATTGTTTTAAGCATGCCATTTGATCCCCAAGGCGTTTGTGGCGCACTCTGAAGCTTAGCAAGTAGGATCTTAACAGTTGCACTTCCTTCCTCAGTCTGTTCCCAGGTCCCCCCTTGTCCCTTTCTCGCTCCCACAGGCCATCTCCCTTGCTCTCTCTTAGACACATACAGAGCACTTTTAAGTTTTGGTTCTTTACCCCCTGGCTATGTAATGAAGCAAATCTAAGTTGTCAGTCTTTTGTCAAAGTAATAATGAATATTACTGGTAAAACCAGCACCAAATAAGATTAGCAGCAGCTAAAACTTCATGTAGGAAAAAAAAATGATTATTGGTGGAAAATTGCATACAGAACTAGATTTTTACAAGAGGTGGACAGCTGCATCTGGTCAAGAAAACCTGGTTGACGTCATGGCCAGAGAGCAAGTCTTAACAGCAGAAAAAATTGGGGATGCTGACAAATCAAATTTCGTGGAAACAGAATTGGTATCAATGAAAATAATTTTGTTAAATGAATGAACACAAATGGCAAAAACTGGAAATGGTGCTGATTGATCAGTGAATCTCATCATTTAATGACCCTTGTCCCAGGGACTGCTTGATAATCAAGCATATTAAGGTAATTCTGGTGGTATTATTGTCGGTTTCTGTGGAGGCAAATTAGCAGTGGAAGATATTTTGGGCCCCAAGTTGCTGTCCTTTTAGTAAGGAGATCCACAGGACAAGGTAGAACAAGGTGACATGCTTTAAATACTCCAGAAGTAAAAACTGAGAGTAAGAAATAGATAAACAGGACTGGTGAGGAGCTAATGATACGGGAGCTGGGTAGGCAGTACCTATACTATTCCCTCATGGTGTCAGTGTAAGAAAAACATGCTGAGTGGATTCTATTATTTACTTATTTATTTTTGTGTTGCTGGGGATGGAACTCAGGACTTTATACATTCGAGAAAAGTGTTCTCCCATTGAGTCATATTCTCAGCCTTAAATAATTTTTTTTAATTGGCACTACAAGTATATAAGTATGTAACTCAGGTGTGTACAATCTGCCTTGTACATCCAAGCATAGCTATGAATGCAGCTCAATACCTTTATAGACCACAATGCCATGTCATAAGCCATGGCACAGTGTCAAAAGATTGGCGCTTCTGGATGTGATTTTGATGTATATTCAAACAGATGATTACCAAGGAAATTTTCCATAGCCTTGTATTCTAACAAGAATTACTATTACTACCACCAATAATAAGTGTGTTTTCATGTATATTTAGAAGTAAAATTTTATCAAAATATAGCAAGGCAGTAGATAAAGGAATCAAAATGCCAACTGTAGTTGGTAGAACTGTAGGCATGGGATAGGGAGAGGGAAGGAAGAAGTAGCATGTGTTGGGTCTAACATGTCACCTTTGTTACCACTAGCTTTGAATACTCACCCAGATAATACAAAGTAAAACCTAACTCTTAATCCTTAAAAAAAAAAAAAGTCTTTGAAAACCGGGCGGTGGTGGCACACACCTTCAATCCCAGCACTCTGGAGCAGGGGCAGGCAGATCTCTGTGAGTTTGAGGGCAACCTACAAGAGCTAATTCCAGGACAGGCTCCAAAGCTACAGAGAAACCCTACCTCAAAAAACAAACAAACAAATAAAAATAAAAAGTCTTTGATATGAATGAATTTGCAAATAGAACATGGAGGAGCTGGAATTTGAACTTGTGTTATTTCCCTTTTCTCTCATCCCTACATATTGCCAAACATTGCACTACAAAGGGCAGAAAAACTCTGAACAGGACAAGGTTATGAAGAAGTAGGGTCAGCTGACGACTAACACATGAAGATTCATGTGTTTGTATGAACCTGTAATTCCAGTGTACAGAAGGCTGAGGCAAGAGAATCATGAATTCCACGCCAACCTAGGCTACTTAACAAGATGGTATCTCAAGGGAGAATAAAAAGACAGAAGATTGACACATGAGCTGGGCTTGAAGGAAGATGAGGAGGGTAGCGAGAAGATCTTATAGTTTTCTCAGGATGGAGAATAAGGGCAAGATGCAGGAACTTGGTAGGAGCCAGAGAATGGGGTAGGACTGGGAATGAACCGCTGATTCCTGGAAAGATGCAGTGAGAGCAGAATTAGGGTGTGGGCCCTGGAATGAATGGAGATGTTTTAAGACTCAGGCCTAGACAAGACTGGAAAAGATTTAGGTAGATGGAAAAAAGATGCTTCTGGCCACAGAAAAGGAAGCTGAGAGCAGGTTCAGATGAACACTAAAGTAATGAGCGCTCTTCAATATGCAGGATGGGAGACAACGGTGGACTACGGGGGAAGGCTGAGGTGACAGGATTTTAGATCTGATCTACAACCAATCAATGTCCTAAATACAAAGACCTCATGCCTTGGATCCCACCTATGCTGTGGTAGAAATCTGCAGTCATCCATCCTCTTTTGAGCTGGTCAGCACCAAGCACTATTCTCATGTTGGGCACAATAGTCTTGTGATTAATATAAAAGCATTCGTGGGGGCCCTTCTGCTTCTCTACCTCGGGCTTTCCTCTGTGTTTTATTTCCAGCCATATGTGTTGTTTTGCATGCACCCTCAAACTGTGCTATGAAATGTGTGCTCCACGTGGCTGTGTGTAACAGTCCTTTAAAGCCAGATCTTGTCACACCCCTGCACCAAAGTCTCTGGGAGCTCTCCTCTCTGCTCTCCAACATGCTGACCTCAGGGCCTTTGCATGGATAGTTCTATCTAGAAGTGAAAATCAGGTACTTTGCCAGCCTGACTTTTGGCAACTCAGCCATAGCGGCCTCCATTATCACCTGCCACTGCCAGGTGTGGCATCTTTTCACTGGTGCTGTGAGTTGTGCATCAATGGCCGCCCCAGCTCACTCTGTTTTGTTTTCTGCCTCCCTATCTCTCCGTCTGTCTCTATCTCTCTCTCATGTCTCCACTCCAAGATGGCCTTTTGCTGCCCACCACCCTATAAAACTCTTATATTAGGTCTGTCGAGTCTTGTGATCTCTTAGTGACACACCCTGGCCCCAACCTACCAAAGTACCTTTCTCTGCCTTACTCTAACAAGAAGGCTCTTTTGCCAGGTAACAGTATCTAAGACTTTATCAGATGTCTTTCTCCATGAGGCCTAGCCCGATGGCCTCTTAGACCTCAGCTGTCCCCATTGCTTCTGTCACATCTCTAATCTACACAGTTTCTACTGTTTCTCCCTTAGCACCTGTTTCTTTTGAATGCATTTCTTTTTTATTTATTAAGAAAATGTCTCTCTTCAATAGAATAGGGGTTTTGTGTCTCAGGGAGACAGAAAGATCCGTGAGGCTCACTGCCAGTCATCTTAGCCAAATTGATTTTTGTCAAGAGACCCTGTCTCCGAAAATAAAGGTGGAGAATGATTGAGGAAGAGCATCTAATGGCAGCCTCTGGTTTCTACATAAAGCACTTACACATGTGTGTTCTCCCTCTTTTCAAATGTGATCAAAGCGAGTGTGCTGAGATGGAGGCAACAATGTCCTTTGTCATCCAGGGGACACTAATCACAGATATCTTTATAGAAAGGACTCAAAGGAGATGCTGCAGCAATCAAGTGACCACAAAGCAAGATTCTTCCTTGCTGGCTGTAAAGATGAAAGAGACCTAGAGCCAAGAAATGTCAAGAATGCAGCTCTGGGAGCTGGAGTTGGTCAGGAATCCCATTCTTTCCTGGAACTTGTGGTGAGCCAGGCCCGATGGACACCTTGATTTCAGCCTAGTGAAACTAGCTTTGGTTTTCTGACCTCCAGGGCTGTTAGAGAACTCATGTATGTTGTTGAAAACCACCAGATTTGTTATAGCTGCCACAGGACCCCAGTACAACAGGAAAGGACAAAGTAGGAATCCTATATCGTGACATTTAAAGTGCAGGAATGCAAAGGAAGGGCACTGTCTAGTTGGGGTTACTATTGCCGTGATGAAATACCATGACCAAAGCAACTTGGGGAGGAAAAGGTTTATTTCACTTACAGTTCCATGTAACAGTTCATCATTAAAAGCAGTGAGAGCAGGAACACAAGCAGGACTGGAACCAGGAAGCAAGCACTGAAGCAGAAGCCATGGATGGGTGCTGCTTCCTGGCTTGCTACCATGGCTTGCTGAGCCTGCTTTCTTATAGAATCCAGGACCACCATCCAGCCCAGAGATGACTGCTAATCCCAAAGATCTGAGGAAAAAAGCCACAACCCAAATCATCATGGCCGAACTAATTAAAGAAAACGTTTTTTAAAAAAAATTTGTGTACACAGGCTGTCTCTCCATAAAAGCAGGGTTCGAAAGGTCAGCATTGGACTTGAGGAAGACAAGGTTCTTATAGTTCAAGGGTAGGGGATTTCCAAATTGGGGATTTGGTGGGAAAAGTAGCTGAGGTTGCAGGAGGAGAGTGTAAGCATAGCAAGTTAGTCATAATGATCTCCTGAAGCAAAGACAGGATTGCAAGGTGGTTGTAACAAGGTAGTCGTAACAACCTTTTGAAACAAAGATAGATGGTTATAACGACTTTTGAAAACAAAGACATGGTTGCTGTTTCTTGGAACATGCAGTACAGCACCATCTGTAGTTAAGGTTACAGATGGAGCATAGCCTGCCTATTCCTTGAGAAACAGAGGTTTAATCATAAACAGGAATGAACTTAGTTTGTCTTACAAGATGGTTTTTAAGCCTAAAATGGAGGCAGGCTGGTTTATTAATGGTACTGCCCACAATGGCCTGACCACTCCCCCATGAGTCACTACTTAAGAAAATGTCCTACAGGCTTCCCTACATCCTGTTCTTCTGGCGATGTTTTCTCCTTTGAGGCTCCTTCCTCTCTGATAATTCTAACTTCTGTCAAGTTGACATAAAATTAACCAGTACAGGGCTGGAGAAAGATGGGGTTAGAGTGGTAGCAGGGATTTAATTGCAGGTGCTAATCATGTCACACCTAGGAAATGAATAGCCTCCTATGGATCCAGGAGAGTATAACTGTTACAGTAGCCTTGAAAGCTATAGAGGATGGTGATCAGGCCTCTGTTGAGGCCTGGTAGGAGAAAGCTATTTCCTCCTGATCAAAAGAATGGATTGCACCTCTGTCCCTGGGTAAGAGACCTGATGTTCTGCTCTGTACCAAAAGATTAGAACATGGCACACTACCGTTTCCTCCCTTGAGAGTTAATCTAGTTGAGCCTGTCAGTTACTTAGCCAAGAGACCACTACTTGGGAAGGCTGATTCACTGAAGTTGCTTAATAGATGGGGAAAATAATTGTCTCCTCACTGAGCTAAAGTACTTACTGCCCCTAGGAACTCCACTCCTAGGCTACTGCTTGCAGAGCTTCCATCAGGCAGTACATGGAACCTCTATCCTGTGGCTCGTCTACTTCTCTGAGTCTTAACTCAAAAAACCATAACTTTGCCTCTCCCTTCTTTTGCCAATGCAAAAACACAACTCTCACCTCATCTGGGGAAAGAGATTGCTCGTTCTAGAGCCAACTATGAGTGACCACAGCCTGGGGAGATAGGTTTAAGTTACTCCAAATTCCATGATCTAATGTGGAAACAGTTTAATGAAGTTTTTATAGTAACAGAAGAAAATCAGAAATTGAAGCTCTTTTCAAACATAGTGGTGGAAACACTAGTTAGGTAGGGTAAAGAGAGCAGGGACTTTCTGCTGCAGACTTCTGTGCTATCTGATGTCACTCAGCTTTGGTTAAGGCGAGCTTTTTGTCCCTTAAGTTAATACATTAAAAATAAGTTTATCTGTTATAAGGATGCTTGCTCAAAAATGGAGAAGGCAAAAATGGCCGGCTATTGAGGAGTTAAAGATAGCTCAAGCTAAAGTGCAGTTGGGCTCTGGGTAGGTCCAGCATGTCTGCCGTCATCGCTGATGATCCTGTGGGGTAACTAGCCTTGCAGAGGTTCAGTGGGGAGTTCAGTTCTTTTCTGGAACTTTTGTTCTCAGGTTTCTATTTCCTTTTGATAGTAACCAAAACCTGGGCATGCTTTCTCTGAAGCTATGGGTCTTCTCACTACGGGAAGCTCTCCATCCCTCCCCGCTTCTTTCATGCCATTGCTTGCTAACCTCCACTGCAGAAAGTATGGTTTCTTCTCCATCTTCCTCATCTGGGCAGCCACCAAGATTTATAGTTTTCTGCTTCATTATTTATCTCTCAAACTCTAATAAAAAACTGTTCTCAAGCTTCCTTTTGAATTCATTTTTAACTTTTTTTTATTTATTAGACTAAGAGCCCAAAGATGGAATCCCACTATCCGTGTTAACATTTGGTGCCTACAGTGGGGTCCCTCAAAGCTTCTGGGGACTGTATAGCTGCTGTTGTGTGCCGCCCTTGATGCCCTTCATTTCTGAAAGACACCGTCTCTGCATGAAGAAATGGCACTCTAGGAAGTGCTACTGGCCGATGTTAGCTCTTACTGTTAACTCTTTTCTGAAAGCTCTTTTCTGCACATAGCTTCCTGGCCTGAGCTCTTGCAGCTTCCCAGGGTAGCCTGTACCGAATGTATGTCCATATACTGTACGGAACAGTCCAGCTTCAGAACTCTTATGGGAATAGCTAAAGCTTTGTCGTGGGTCTAGTGGGATGGTCAGGGTACTTGCTGCCAATCCTAATGACCTCAGTTTGATCTCTGGAACCCAAATGGAGAGGACTAATTTTTACAAGTTGTCCTCTGACCTACTTACATAAATACACACACACACACACACACACACACACACTCATACCCCCCAAACACACACACAAACAAACAAACAAACACATAGAACAAATAAAAAGAGAGAAAAAAATAAAATCAATAAACACATTAAATAATCAGAGTTGGGATGGGCTCAAGTAAGTATGTCACCCCATCTCCTCAGGGCTGGGACCTGCACAGGATCAGGCTGGACTTTAGCTTTCAAAGGAGATCACTGGATTCTCCTCCACACTTACTTTAAAAGTGTTTTCTGAATTTCTTTTCTAATGTATAATTAAATTAGTTGCTTCACTTTTAAAATTTATTTTCAATGAGCATAAAAGGTCTTGACTCTTGTCGGTATATATTATAGACTTGTTTTCTCTTCACCTGTTGCCTCTTGTCTCTCTTCCACGGTCTCCTTTCTCCCCCTTCTGTTTTCATGTCACATGTAGATAACTTTAACCTAGATTATGCATATGAGAGCCAGCATATGATATTTGTCTTTCCCAAGCCTGCTTTATTTCACTTTGTGGGCATGGCCATCTTTTCTAGCTCTTTAAGGCTGGAGAACCCTGCACCCACACTTTACATGTAGGCACACATTTTATGACCAGTTAAGTTGGGAATAGGTGGGTTTTCAAACATCTAACCTTTCCTCCTAGGGGAGGAGTCACCTGCACTGAGGAGGAAACTCATTTGATTAACTACAGTGCATGTGATCTTTCTGCACACCCTCAAGGCATGGGTGGGAGAGAAAGGAAAACTGTTGATTCAGTAGTGCAGAAAAGGATGCTGGCTCTGGTTCAGTAGTGCAGAGAGGATGCTGGCTCTGGTTCGGTAGTGCAGAGAGGATGCTGGCTCTGGTTCGGTAGTGCAGAGAGGATGCTGGCTCTGGTTCGGTAGTGCAGAGAGGATGCTGGCTCTGGTTCAGTATGCAGAGAGGATGCTGGCTCTGGTTCACTAGTGCAGAGAGGATGCTGGCTCTGGTTCAGTAGTGCAGAGAGGATGCTGGCTCTGGTTCAGTATGCAGAGAGGATGCTGGCTCTGGTTCACTAGTGCAGAGAGGATGCTGGCTCTGGTTCAGTATGCAGAGAGGATGCTGGCTCTGGTTCAGTAGTGCAGAGAGGATGCTGGCTCTGGAAGGATGGCGTGTGTGATTTCTTTCCCACAGAAGAAGTCTGCTGTCTGGAGGACTCGTGTGAAATATGATGCAGCCAGCAGCATGACGGCGAATGTTTTATGGAAGGCTCTGGTAAGTGGGGTTACTGATCTTTAGGTGTTTGCTCATTTGCATGGTGAGTCCTGTTCCCATGGCCAGTCTCCCACTACCAGCATAACTTCATGGAGTGTGGTTCTGGGAGCAATGGACGGGAGTGTACCATTACACACGTCCCATCACCCACAGTGTTGACCATTGCTAACTGAAGTATAATAATCAGGAAGCAGTGTATCTTGAATGTTTATTAACTTTAACTTTTTCTTTTCTTTTTCATCTGGGGGTCTCACGTATTCCATGCTGACTCGAACTTACTTGGTAGCTAAGGATGACTTTGACTTTCTGATCTTCCTGACTCCATTTCCTCACTGCTGGGATGAACAGTATGTAACTCTCTGCCTGATGTATGCTGTATTGAAGATTGAACCCAGGGGTTTGCCCATACCAGGCAAGTACTTCACCAACTGAGCCATATCCCAGGTGCTTTTATTTCAATTTTTAATATAATTTCTAGGTGTAAGCTAAGATCACTTCGTTTTTACTTGTGACTGCATTACAGCAGATTGGCCAAACTCCTGAGCCATGCTGTGTTCCCGTATCCCCCATTCCATTCTCCATCTACTCTTCCTCTGCCCCTCACCCAGGGCCTGTCTGGACTACTGTATGTGGACCCCTAGCTTCACTACAAAGCATCAGAATCCCAGCACCCCAATTTAAGTCTCCACTTGGAACCCCTCTCCAGAACTCCAGATCCAATTTTCCAAATGCTTTTCAGACATCGTTCCTGAATATCTCCTGAAATTTTAGTTATAGAGTAGTTTACGTGAGTCAATACAAGTGGCTTCAGGTTGTCATTAACTTTGTGGAACTTATAAATAGCCCCTGCTTTCTCTAGCTGTATCCATAAAGGGCATTAAAACTTCTGCATGGCTCAGCCAGACTCACTTGTTCGTTCATCTTTACTCAGTTTTTATCAAGCAGCCTGCTAAGATCTGAAGATACTGAAGTGGATATGAGACCTCCAGGACAGACACGTAGGGGCACTGTGTCATCAGTGTCTGGAAAGTGGAAAATATTGATTTTTTTTGTTAACTATTATCTACACATTTAATTAGTAAAATTCATATCACATTTAGCAATATGAATGTGAAGGGCATGAGGGTGCCATGGGGGGACATGTGGATGACAGATTCTTTGAGCCTGAGTCTTTTCTCTCCTTCTACCATGTGGGTCCTGAGTATAGAACTCAAGTCGTCGGCTTTGCTGGCGAGCACCTTTTCCCTCTGAGCTCCTTTGCTTGCTCACCGCACTGAAATTGAAAAGGCATCGATTCTCCTATGTGAGTCCTAATACTCGATTTCATTGGCTCTCAAGGATGAGTGCTGTGTGCCAAGAATGTGGCGCCCGTGGCGGTGGCTCCAGTCTCCAGCTTTCGGGAACGAGTAGTGCTGGGTTGGAGTAGCCACAGAAGAGCTCTTACAACTGAGATCAATTTTGTTGTTTTGTTTAGACTGCAAAATTTGCAATTCAGCAAATGAAAGGGAAGTCTCCTTGCCTTTTTGTCTCTTTACCAAACATTTATTTAATACCCATGCCCATCCTTACGTTCATTCTCTAAAACAATGAGGTACGAATTACAGACACCTCGATCTATCCTTCTAAGGATTTGGGAATTTTGACGGATGCACGTAGTTAGGTGCGACCACCACAACCAGATGAAACTTACATTGTTTTCAAGTGACATTGGATTGCTAGGTCTGCTTGCGTTATGGAAGAGCCTACATTTCAGTGTGTCCTCAGATAAGTGTGTCATGGTGTGCTAGTTAATTTTATCTATCAGTTTGACTGGAATAAGGGCGGCATCAACTTTGGTAAAGCCTTACTTCTGCATATGTCTGTGAAGGTGTTTCCAGAGGAGATTAGCATCTGAACTGGTAAAATGACTAAAGCAGATGGTTTCCCCAGGCCGGGCAAGCACCTCCCCCTCCATTGTGACTCCAAGTACAGTAAAACCTGAAGACGGGGTGTCTGCTTTTGTGGGCTGAAGATCATCTTCATGGCTACCCAGCATGTGGAGCAGACACCTCAGCCTCTGTAATTACATGAGCCACTTCCTATAATCTCCATCTATAGCATACAATTGGACATGTGTATTTCCCACTGGTTCTGCATCTCCAGTGAACCTAATACATAGAGAAAACATTGATGCCAAGAGCAAAATCATCCTGTATCTTAGTATTTCAGTCAATAAGAGGAACAATTTGAGGACTAGCAAAGTCAACATTTGTTCCTAATGCTTTATTTTAAAAAATTGTAAGTACTTAATTTGTTGGCTTTCCCTCTTAAGAAAGATAAACATTCTTCTGCATACACATCAAGTTGCCCAATGTGCATTTTCCCCAATGAAAGTGCAAAAGACTAGCCTGCCTGGATATTGGGGCTTCACTGCAGGTTGGGAAGGCTTACTGGGCCATCTGGGTCACTGACTTGTAACTAAATTGGGCTCAGGCTTTAATCCAGGGCAGGGAGCTCCCTGCTCGCTTCCCTTGCCTTTTCCTTAAATCAGGTGTTGCTTGTAGAAACAGGCATTGAGTTAACAAGAACAGTGGGCACAGGCACACTTGCAATAGCCCTGCACTGTTAAAAACCCATCATTTCACATTTACTAACATAGTTTACTGCTTGTACACGTTTATATTTTAAATTTTTACATTACTTACTTATTAATCAAATGAAATAAAGTCTTTGTTGTATAGTCTCCAGCTGGCTTCAAACTTGTAATCCTCCTGCCTCAGCCTCCCGAGAGCTAGGATTAGAGATGTGCACCTCCACACTTGACTGCTTTTTTACAATTTAAAAACGATTATTACTGTTTGTATATTGATATGACTTTCTCAACTCTGGCTGTATATAATAATTACAAAGGGCCTTGGAAAAGAAACCAACAAAAAAGACTCCTGGGTTTTCTCTAGAGCAGCTGGCATAAAACCACCAGAGAAAAGAATCAAACATTCTCCTCGAATGTTTTAACGTAGCAACGGGATTTCTTTTTTTTTTTTTTTTTTTTTTTTTTTTATAATTTTTTTATTAAGAAAAGAAGAAAAAAAAACATAAACAAAAAACAAGTTTCCACCTCCTCCCAGCCTCCCATCTCCCTCCCCCTCCTCCCACCCTTCTCCCCCTCCTCCCACCCTTCTACCCCTCCCCCCACTCCTCTCCCCCTCCCTCTCCAGTCCACAGAGCAGTCCAGGTTCCCTGCCCTGTGGCAAGTCCTAGGTCCTCCCCCCTCCGTCCATATCTAGGAAGGTGAACATTCAAACTGGCTAGGCTTCCACAAAGCCAGCACATTAAGTAGGATCAAAACCCCGTGCCATTGTCCTTGGCGTCTCATCAGCCCTCATTGTTCGCCATGTTCAGAGAGTCTGGCTTTATCCCATGCTTTTTCAGTCACAGTCCAGCTGGCCTTGGTGAGCTCCCAGTAGATCAGCTCCACTGTCTCAGTGGGTGGGTGCACGCCTCGTGGTCCCGACTTCTTTGCTCATGTTCTCCCTCCTTCTGCTCCTCATTGGGACCTTGGGAGCTCAGTCCAGTGCTCCAGTGTGGGTCTCTGTCTCTGTCTCCATCCATCACCAGATGAAGGTTCTATGATGATATGCAAGATATTCGTCAGTATTGCTCTCGGATAGGGTCATTTCAGGTTCCCAATCCTCAGCTACCCAAGGAACTAACTGGGAACCTCATGTTGGGCACTTGGGAGCCCCTCTAGGGTCAAATCTCTTGCTCACCCTAAAGTGGTTCCCTTAACTAAGAATTGTGGTTCCGTGCTCCCCTATCCACCTTTCCTTTATCCCAATTCTCCTGATTCCCCAAGTCCCCCCTCCTTCCCTTCTACCTTTTCTCTCCCCATCTCCCCTTACCCCCATCCCACCCCACCCCCAAGATCCTAATTTTCTCCCCGGCAATTGGGTCTACTTCCCTTAGCCAAGAGGATAACTATATGTTTTTCCTTGGGTTCACCTTCTTACTTAGCTTCTTTAGGTTCACCTATTGTAGTCTCCGTGGCCCTAATTTATGGCTAGAAACCAATTATGAGCGAGTACATCCCATGTTCATCTTTTTGGGTCTGGGACACCTCACTCAGGATAGTGTTTTCTATTTCCATCCATTTGCCTGCAAAATTCGAGAAGTCATTGTTTTTTACCGCAGCGTAGTACTCTAGCGTGTATATATTCCATACTTTCTTCATCCATTCTTCCATTGAAGGGCATCAAGGTTGTTTCCAGGTTCTGGCTATTACAAATAATACTGCTATGAACATAGTTGAACAAATGCTTTTGTCATATGATAGAGCATCTCTTGGGTATATTCCCAGGAGTGGTATTGCTGGGTCCAGGGGTAAGTTGATCCCGAATTTCCTGAGAAACCGAAACACTGACTTCCACAGTGGTTGCACAAGATGGCATTCCCACCAGCAATGGATGAGGGTACCCGTTCCTCCACAGCCTCTCCAGCAAAGGTTATCCTTGGTGTTTTTGACTTTAGCCATTCTGACAGGTGTAAGATGATATCTCAAAGTTGTTTTGATTTGCATTTCCCTGATTGCTAAGGAAGTTGAGCACGACTTTAAGTGTCTTTTGGCTATTTGAACTTCCTCTGCTGAGAATTCTCTGTTCAGTTCAGTGCCCCATTTTTTAATTGGGTTAATTAGCATTTTAAAGTCTAGTTTCTTGAGTTCTCTATATATTTTGGAGATCAGACCTTTGTCTGTTGTGGGGTTGGTGAAGATCTTCTCCCAATCAGTAGGTTGCCTTTGTGTCTTATTGACTATGTCCTTTGCTTTACAGAAGCTTCTCAGTTTAAGTAGGTCCCATTTATTCAATGTTGCCCTTAATGTCTGTGCTTCTGGGGTTATACATAGGAAGCGATCTCCTGTGCCCAGCTCCTGTAGGGTACTTCCCACTTTCTCTTCTATCAGGTTCAGTGTGTTCGGGCTGATATTGAGGTCTTTAATCCATTTGGACTTGAGTTTTGTGCACGGTGATAGATAAGGGTCTATTTTCATTCTTCTACAAGATGACATCCAGTTGTGCCAGCACCATTTGTTGAAGATGCTTTCTTTCTTCCATTTTATACTTTTAGCTCCTTTATCGAAAATCAGGTGTTCATAGGTTTGTGGGATAAAATTCGGGTCTTCTATACGATTCCATTGGTCGACTTCTCTGTTTTTATGCCAGTACCACACTGTTTTCATTACTGTGGCTCTGTAATAGAGTTTGAAGTCAGGGATGGTAATGCCTCCAGAAGATCCTTTATTGTATAGGATTGTTTTGGCTATCCTGTGTTTTTTGTTTTTCCATATAAAGTTGATTATTGTCCTCTCCAGATCTGTGAAGAATTTTGATGGGATCTTGATGGGGATTGCATTGAATCTATAAATAGCCTTTGGTAGAATTGCCATTTTTACTATGAGCAACGGGATTTCAAACTACTGTCCCAGCTGGGCATGGGACTTCTCGCTTTGTTTCGGAGGTCCTTCCCTGGCACAGAGATCAAATGCTGAGGGGATGATCCCGGAGCAGACACCTGAAGATCGGAAGTAGGTACAGCTTTGATGCCAACTAGACATTCGAACTTGCCCTTTGTGGTTAGCCTCAGGGAAAGGACAAGGGTGCTTTTGGGTGCAGGATCTAAGGAGACACTGTCAGGGCAGATTGTGTGGATCCTAAAAATACGTGTCCCCTGAGGCCGGGAGATAGATCAGTCGTGAAAGCCTTTGCCGTGTGAGGACTAGAGATCCGACCTCCAGAGCGGGTGGGATTCTGAGTGGATGTGCTGACTCTGGAAGCTCAGTCTATAATTCTAGTTTCAGAAGGCAGAGACAGGGGATTCTGAAACTAAACTGGCTATCAAGACTAGCCATACTTGGGTGGTCTGGGTTTGACTGACAGACTCTGTTTCCAGTGAATATGATTAAAGAGCAACGGCACCAGTCTCTACATGCATGTCTATCCACATATATGTACACTACAGAGGTATGCTCACATCTAAGTAAACATGCATGCACACAGAAAAGGAAGGGAGGGAGGGAAGGAAGGAGGGAGGGAGGAAGGGTCACCTTATATATTGTAACCTCAGCCTTTTGTTTATGTTCTTGTGTTCTCGCGTCTTTTCTGTGAAGAAAGATGGGCTTGACGCCTTCACAGCCTTTTCTGGTGTTAATGTTTCATATCCCAGATTGTAATGCCATCTCTACCATTTGATAAGAAATTTATTTGTGCAATCCCAAATTTTTCAAAACGTGTGTTAATAAGGGCAGATAATAACAAGGTGTATCGCTAACCATTCCCCCCTGGGGCATATTTTTCTTACCTAATTATAAATTTCAAATAACTCTATAGATCTTGGGTCAGTGGTGAGCAGATTTAATGCCTATAGATTGTCGAGACCTGGTCCTTAACATTTCACGAACACACCTTGCACCATTAAACGAATGTTCCACAGCGTAAACAAATGTAACACATCTTAAACTAATATTCCACAACATCTATTGTCTTCCAATTTCCCTACCTCTCAAGCAAGCGGAAGAAAGCATTTTGTATTCCTAAATTATCTTAGAAGATTGTCATGAGCATGCTCTGTTTTTAGTATGAAAATAAGTGCAAAAGTAAGTAAATTATTAAAAATGAAAATAATTATGTGGCAAAGATTTGATTTCTTTTCTTTTTTCTCTTAATTGTTTTGAAACAGGGTCTCACGTAGCCCAGGCTGGACTTGAGTTCTTGATTCCCCTAACTCTACCTCTTAGGTGCTAGGATTATAGGCATGCACTACCATGCCTGGAAATTTGTGCTTCACTGAAAGTCCTTCATAAAAGTAAGCCTGGGGCTGGTGAGATATCTCATCGGGTAAAAGTGTTTGCTGCCTGATGAGGCAAGCCTGGTGACCTGAGTTCAATCTCCAGTACCCCAGGAAAGGTGGAAGGAGAGAACCCTACATCGTTGTCCCCCATAAAAATTAATAAAATTTAGATTTAAAAAGTGAAAATCTTTTAAATGCACAAACCATTGTTACAAAAGCTGGAACACTTTCAAGAGAGCAAGGAGTAGATACTAATGTAGGGGGCTAGAAAATGAAGCCTTGAGGGCCACTTCTACCTTGTTTCACTTGGTGTGTGGCTGGGTCAGATGTGTGACATCATCCTCACACACAGTCCTTAGAGCCTGCGCCCTTGGAGGACCCCTTGAGATAATCAAGCAGCTGTTTGCATATTTTTGAGACAGTATCTCTCTGTAGCCCAGGCTGGCCTTGACCTGGCAAGTACTGAGATTACAGGTGTGCACCACAACAACCCGCCACACAGTTTTTAGGGCGGCAGACTGTAGTTATTCTGGGGTACCTGAGCATCTGACTTAACACCTAGCTAAAACTAAGGCTTATTATCATTCATAATTATGTTATAATTCTTTATTTATAGACATTTTCACACTCTAAAATGTGAACAAAATGTAGATTCATTTATCACTGAATCTTGTGATTCATTCATTATAGCGTGGCAGCAATACTACCTGTCCCCTTCCCCAGTTCTCACACTTACTCTGAAGTAGGGCTCTGTGCCTCTGGGCTATGATGGATAAAGCCCAACCTTGAATCCTGACCAGTTTTGGACCTTAAGCCTAATCTGGAGTGGTCTGAGCTTGGCTGAGGGCTACCGCTCCTTGGGGAGGGGTTCAGTTACAGCAGGAAGTCTGAATCCAATCCAGCCTGCACAGCTTTGTCTGGAGAATAAAGAATGACTGTTTTCTTGGCTCACCCAGGCACCATTGTTATGAACCAAACAATTTTACTTCAAAGCTGCACTAAACTTCCAGTGTCTTTGGGTTACCAGGGCCACATGATTTGCCTAAGGACATCTAGCTAAGGGGGTTCACACAAAGGGTAAAAAACAGGCCTAGTCTCCCGCCTCCACAACTGTTTGTATTAATTGAAGGCTGAACCAACCCTAATAGGAAGTGGCAGTGTCTTTTAATGGACCTAATGGTCTCACAGAGGTGTACTATTGCAGTAGGCTCTGGAGGCCACAGGGATGTTTGTGACCGGCAGATGCTGGGAAGCACCTGCCAGAGCACAGGTGTCCTGGTGATTTGTTTTCTTTTTAATTAAAATTATATATTGATACTTTATGAGAGTGTCTCCTGCATGTGTCTGTGCATGCCTGGTAGTGCATGTGTCTGTGCATGCCTCGTACTGCATGCGTCTGTGCATACGTGGTACTGTGTGTGTCTGTGCATGCCTGGTACTGCGTGTGTCTGTGCATGCCTGGTACTGTAGGAGGTCAGAGGAGCCACAAGAGGATTTGCTTGCCTTGAAACTGGAGTTACAAGCGGTTGTGAGCCATCGTGTGGGTGCTGAGAATCAAACCTGGGTCCTCTGGAAGAACAGCTCAGCTTTCAAGTGCTCAGCCATCTCTCTTACTCTAGGTGATTTTTGTTATCAGAGAAAAGAGGTTTTAAGCTCAAAAGAGTTGGACAACTGGGAGAGGTGAGATGGGCTGTCAGGAAAAGGCGCTCATCTCTGACCACAATGACCCATGGTAGAAAAAAGAAACCATCTTCTGCAAATTATCTTCTTCTGAGCTTCACAAGGACACTGTACACACATGCACACAAATGCACACACACATACACACATATACACACATTCACACACACACACACACACACATACAAACACAGAGTGAAGAGTCTATGAAGGAGTCATCTGGAGGTTCAGCTACAGCTTAGCAGCAGGCTTTGAGGCATAGAAAACAAAACACTCAGGACATATTTGAATCCTTATCATTTCTCATAATTTTGTGGGTCAGATGGAACAGCTTACTTGGCGCTAGATGCAATAACATTTGCATGTTTGTTGGTTGGCCCAGTGTGAACTGATACAAGGAGAGTCTTGCCTTCTGTCATCCATCACATTAGCCTGGCTCATTTGCCCAGGTTGCCTCAAGGTTCCCAAAGGCAGCTGGACCAGGTTGGTTCCATGTGAAGATTGCATTCTTTCCTTCTCAAGGGATGGGGAGGGCACACTGGCATCACACCCTGCTCCTGGGATGGGTATCATTTCTCGTTTTCTTAGCGCACTGGTTCTAGAACTCTGACTTCTAGAACTTTCTGCAGCCCTTCCCCTGTTCTCCATTCCCACTGTTCTCTGCTCCTGCTGGGCTCTCTACCCATCCTGAGTTCATACTGGCTTCTGGAAAGCAGAAGAGATACATCACTTTCTCTCTTCCTGCCCTTTAGGGCCTATTCATTAACCATGAGGTGCATGGGGTCCTCTTCCATTCCTGGTGGGCTTTATTGTGAGGTTCCCATAAGCCAGAGCTAAACCAATGATTCCTCTCTGCTTCCCGGTTCTTTTTTGTTAGTGGGAGCTCAGTCATTCAGTGACCCTTTGAACTGACCTTGGAGGGAGGACCACGATGCTCAGAAGAATCATCTAATTCCTCCAGGGACATGACCTCAAAAGCACCCTCCTCCTCTGGAAGGGAAGGAAGACAGCTGCTGACCCTGTGACCATGTGATTGTGTGACAGTGAAGCCTGGAACTTTAGTGACCCTCGATGGACGCCAATGGAGTGGGTCAGCAGTACAGTTAAGGTTAAACTGCTTTCAGCAGGGAGGGATTTCACAGACTGTCACCCCACCCCCAAACCCCGGAAAAATCCATCAACATCATACTTGCCAAAAAAACCTTGATGATAGAATGAAAATGGAACTTAATGATGGATGTTAAAATAGCAATGAACAGGCGGATCTCTGTGAGTTCCAGGTCAGCCTGGTCTACATAGCAAGTTCTGGACCAGCCAGAGAGAAGCAAACAAAAAATCAAATTAATTGTTTTTTTTTCCAACATGATTCTTATTTTTCTATCCACAGAGAGCATATTCTCCCACTTCTATGTTCCCTGATTTGGGGGGGGACAATTAAAGACTGTTTTCACTTCAGATGGACTCTCACATTTTATCTATTTTTCATCTGAGGAGTTAATTTTTAAAGGTTCCCCTCACCCCCCGATGCCATGTTGAAGGCTTTGGATTCTCCAGCATCCCTTTTTTGCTCTTTCCTTGTGATGAAATTGAGTAGTATCCCAGATGGAGCGGGAACAATTGGCTTTGACCAGTGACCCGGGAGCTGGGATTGTTCACATGGTTCTCACTTCCTCTTGGAAATCCTCACACTTCCATTGATAAAGATCTGGCAGACTCGGGCTCTGTACCTCGTTAGGCCTTTGGTGGTCAGAAGTGGAGGCATCCTGTTCAGCCGCCTCTGATGACGTATCGTGCTCTATAATTGTGTACAGAATACACTTGGAAGGGTGATCCATGCTCATTGCCTCTTGCGTGCCTTAGACGGTGCTCTGGTTTTGTCCAGGCATATCTCCAGTCTTGTGCAGACCTGAGGCTGAGGGAGGCTGTGGTGCAGACACTATAGGTCTAAGTGGGAATCTCACTTCTCACTCCCTCATGACCCACACAGAGGAGTTTAGGAATCCAGATCTTAGACAAGAAATGAATGCTATTCTCCAGGCCAAGCGGCTTGGTTCAAAACTGGCATGTGATCATTCTGGCCAAAACAAACCAGCAACAGGCAGTTCAACATGGAAAAGTTTTGGTTTTTTTTGGGGGGGGGGTTTCGAGACAGGGTTTCTCTGTGGCTTTGGAGCCTGTCCTGGAACTAGCTCTTGTAGACCAGGCTGGTCTCGAACTCACAGAGATCCGCCTGCCTCTGCCTCCCGAGTGCTGGGATTACAGGCGTGCGCCACCACCGCCCGGCCATGGAAAAGTTTTGTATGAATTTTAGAGCAAGAGTGTTCTTCCGTGTGTGTGTGTGTGTGTGTGTGTGTGTGTGTGTCTGTCTGTCTGTCTGTCTGTCTGTCTGTCTGTCTGTGGAAACCAAAGATCAGTGTCAAGTGTCTTCCTCAATCATTCCCCACCTTACTTTTTTGAGATAGCATCTCTCATTGAACCCAGAGCTCATCAGTTCAGTGGGACTGACTGGCCAGAGAGCCCCCAGGGAGCCTCCTGTCTCCTTCTCAGTGCGGGGATGACAGGCACACCCTGCTGCATCTGGCTTTTTTATGTGGGTACTGTGAGACCAAATACAGGTCCCCATTCTTTCTAGTCAAGCAAAAGCAGACAGAATACAAAACCAAAAGGTGCTAAAGTCACCTTGCTGCCTGCTTGAGAAAGTGTTCATCCCACACAGAGAGAGGGGCTAAGCAAATCTTAGACAGGCAGAGCTGAGGGCCCAAGGGACGATGGCTGGTGGTACCCAGCATCTGGACCTTTTCATCTCAGTGAACCAGCTAACCCCTTTTACTGTACATACCAATCAACATGGAGTTGTCTGTCAGCCATGTCCCAAAGCATCATGGCCAGTACAAACAATTTTTGCCAAATAAGTGTGAATGTTAAATCAAGAACTTGGTCTTCTGAAATACTGTCAGTACAAATACGTGAGCACATACAGCACAGACAAGCAAAGCTCTCCTTCCTGTGTCTCAAACAAAGAAAGAAGCTCAGAGTCTTTTGAAAGAACTAAAGTGCACGGCTTCTGATAGCCTTCAAATTCCTAGATTTAACAACAACAAAGCCCAAGTTGTTCTTTGAAAAATTCCTCCAGAAAAGTTCTTTGAGTAGCCTGGTACCAGAATTTACCTTCACCAAATCTCAATCCTTAAGGCCAAGGTGTCTTCTTCCCACCCCCCTCTCTTCCATCACCTCCTCACCTTTCCTCCTCTCCCCTCCCTCTTTCTCTTCCTCCTTCCTATCCCTTCTTCCTCTCACTGTTTACTCCCCCTCCTCCTCCCTTTCTTCCTCTACCTCTTCTAGAAGTCTTATAAACTATCTGACCAGAAAACAGTTCTGTATGACTTATTTGTCTTGACAACCTTGCCATTTTTCTTGAAGCAGCTCTGTTTCTTTATTAAGAAGTGATCAGGATGATAGCCTTTGCTGGAGAGGCTGTGGAGGAAGGGGTACCCTCATCCATTGCTGGTGGGAATGCAATCTTGTGCAACCACTTTGGAAATCGGTGTTTCGGTTTCTCAAGAAATTCGGGATCAACCTACCTCTGGACCCAGCAATACCACTCTTGGGAATATACCCAAGAGATGCCCTATCATATGACAAGAGCATTGTTCAACTATGTTCATAGCAGTATTATTTGTAATAGCCAGAACCTGGAAACAACCTAGATGCCCTTCAATGGAAGAATGGATGAAGAAAGTGTGGAATATATACATATTAGAGTATTACGCTGCAGTAAAAAACAATGACTTCTTGAATTTTGCATGCAAATGGATGGAAATAGAAAACACTATACTGAGTGAGGTAACCCAGACCCAAAAAGATGAACATGGAATGTACTCACTCATAATTGGTTTCTAGCCATAAATAAGGGTCACGGAGACTACAATTGGTGAACCTAAAGAAGCTAAGTAAGAAGGTGAACCCAAGGAAAAACATATAGTTATCCTCTTGCCTATGGGAAGTAGACAAAATTGCCGGGGAGAAAATTGGGATTTTGGGGGTGGGGTGGGATGGGGGTAAGGGGAGATGGGGAGAGAAAAGGGAGAAGGGGAGGATGGGGGGAACTTGGGGAAAAAGGATGATTGGGATAAAGGAAGGTTGGATAGGGGAGCACGGAAGCACAATTCTTAGTTAAGGGAGCCACCTTAGGGTTGGCAAGAGACTTGAACCTAGAGTGGCTCCCAGGAGCCCAAGGCGATGTCCCCAGTTAGTTCCTTGGGCAGATGAGGATAGGGAACCTGAAATGACCCTATCCTATAGCAATACTGACGAATATCTTGCATATCACCATAGAACCTTCATCTGGTGATGGATGGAGATAGAGACAGAGACCCACACTGGAGCACTGGACTGAGCTCCCAAGGTCCCAATGAGGAGCAGAAGGAGGGAGAACATGAGCAAGGAAGTCAGGACCACGAGGGGTGCACCCACCCACTGAGACAGTGGGGCTGATCTATTGGGAGCTCACCAAGGCCAGCTGGACTGTGACTGAAAAAGCATGGGATAAAACCGGACTCTCTGAACATAGCGAACAACGAGGGCTGATGAGAAGCCAAGGACAATGGCACGGGGTTTTGATCCTACTTCATGTTCTGGCTTTGTGGGAGCCTAGCCAGTTTGGATGTTCACCTTCCTAGATATGGACGGAGGGGGGAGGACCTTGGACTTTCCACAGGGCAGGGAACCCTGACTGCTCTTTGGACTGGAGAGGGAGGGGGAGAGGAGTGGGGGGAGGGGGAGAAGAGTGGGAGGAGGGGGAGGGAAATGGGAGGCTGGGAGGAGGCAGAAACTCTTTTTTTCCTTTTCTCAATAAAAAAAAGAAGTAATCAGGAACTTAAAAAGGTAATCAGGAAGGAGAAGGAGGAGGAACAGGAAGAAGGAGAAGGAAAAGGAGGAGGAGGAGGAGGAGGAGGAGAAGAAGAAGAAGAAGAAGAAGAAGAAGAAGAAGAAGAAGAAGAAGCAACTTTCATCGGGTATGGTGGTGCATATATTTGATCCAGTACTTGAGAGACAAAGGCAGGGGGATTTCTTTTTGTGAGTTTGAGGTCAGCCTGGTCTACCAGATTCAGGAAAGTCAGGATTATGTAAGGAGACCCTGTCTCAAAAAAACAAAAACAAAACAAAGCAACAACAACAAAAGAAGGTAAATGTATTCATTTCTTCAGTGTCCCTGTGACCACACTGCCTGAAGAAGCAGCTTGAGGGAGGAAGGAGTTATTTCAGTTCATGGTTTCAAGACGTTTTCACTCACCACAGCAGGGAAGGCCTGGCAGAGCAGCTCTGCCTGTGGCAGTGAGAGTTCATAGTTGGAGACTGCTCGTTTGTTTCCTGGCTGCCCAGACCAAAATAACAACACAGAAACTACATTAATTACAACACTGCTCGGCCAATGATGCAGGCATATTTCTAGCTAACTCTTACATCTTAAATCAACCCATTTCTATTATCTTATGCTTTACCACTAGGCTCATGGTTTGTTACCTCTTGATTCATAGGCGGCTACATGGCATCTCTCCTACTCTGCCAACTTTCTCTCTATATCTCTGATCAGATTTCCTGACTAGCTTTACTCTACTAAGCCACTGGCTGAAATAGCTTCTTTAATAACCAATGGTAATAAAACATAATCAGAGCATCCCACATCATCTCCCCTTCTCTGTCTAAACAAAAAGGAAGGTTTTAACTTTAACATAGTAAAAGCACATAAAACAAAATGAAGCAAGAATTATAGTTACAATATTTATATCTACCTTATCTTTTATCATAACTAAGGAAAATTATAATTATAATTATCTATTCTTCAATTCCATCAAAGACCCCAGAACGATATATTACCTAAGTTGACAGGAAGTGCATTGTAAGCAACTTCCAGAACTCTAGAATTGAAAGAGACTTCTTGCTGCCTAAACAGTCACCCAAAGTCCTTCTGTAACATTGGGTTATTCATCTTCAGCCATAAGCCCATAGGATCCAGCAGACTTTTCCATGGCGCAGGAAATCTGAAAGACTGTTTTGCCTCTGACAGTTTGGCAGTCATTTTTTTCTGTATCCTGCAGAATGTCTCACAGATTCTTTCATTAAGCAGGAACCCTGAAGGACTGTTTCACCTTTAGGCAAGTTCAGCAGTCATTTTTCTGTGGGTCCTGCATGTCCAGTTCATACAGCATAATAACAAGCAGTTCAGGGAAGAGCAATTTCTTGACTAAATGGCTAACAAACTCTATAAGGAGTCTCTTTGATGCCCATCATCCTCTTGAAGTAAATTGGTGCTGCCAGGAGCAGATGTATCTCATGTCATGAAAAGTCCTAAGTTCTTAAAACATTTTAAATGCCATATTCTGTTAGTCTTTGAGAGGTTTGAAGAATATCTTTCTATTTGAAATATATCTCTGTACTTCTAGAAAACCTAACTGACTACAAACTTGACTATTATAGATGACTACCTACTAACCTGTATTTTTAATTATACATACATTTTAAATGAGTCAAACACAATACCTTAATCAAGAGCAGAAATACGCATAGAACAATATTAACTTTAAATTTGTATCCGTAAACCGAGATCCATACCAATCAATGCAAAGTATTCATCTCCATAACATATCCCTCTTCAAATGTAAACAATCATTTATAAACGATCATTGAAGGAATTTGGGAATTGTTCTTTAGACTACTTTCTACTGGCTATGGGTGCTGTTAACCAGGTCTTTTGTGGTGCACCACGCCTGTCTGTGCTTTTTTGTGCCACCATACAGTTTGTGAACTAGGCAAGGGGTTGGAGATTGAAACACACCAAGACTCACAGGCAGAGGGAGACACAGGTCATCCTTGATGCCAGAATGCTCCAAAAATGCCCTCTTTATTGTGTCTAGGAGCAGCTTATATAGGGATAGCCACACCCCAGCCGAATGCACCAGAAACCATCCCCCTGCCATCAGGAACCCCTGAGGGTCTCCTGCTCAGAGCAGCTGTAGGCAGCCAGATCAGGTTGAAAACAAGTTGTTTACAAGAAATTCAGGATCTGGGGGTTCACAGCTCCCAACAGTCTTTTATGAATATCCTGTGTGGTAGGTCCATCTCAGCCAGCAGTTCTGAAGATATCATGGATGTTAGACCATCTGGACTATTGCTTCAGGTGGTCTTGTTTGATCAAATCATATTAGTCTGTAAGGAATCTACAGCTCTCTATCCTCTATGGAAACAAAAGCAGAACCTCTTTTCCAAAGCACCGTATCCTTAGACTCAAATTTTAAAGTCAAGATACCTTTAAATTATATATGCTGGTTTAGTTAATAGCCCATACAATGAAATGTCTCTCTGTACTTAGCTTATTCATAGTCAAAAATTCAAAGAAAACACAATAACATACATAATTCAGACTCTCTGTGTATTTTCCATCTTTATGTGGTTTATTTTTCTTTACTCCTTTAATCTATGACTGTACCCTTTTATATTACTTTTACTGCCTCTTTAAAGACTTTACTTCTTTTTATAGTGCTCTATACTCTTTCTTCTCTCTCCCAAGCTTATGTACATTTTTTTGAACACTCTGTCTCGTTTAGAGGTCTTTTATATCTGAATTTGTCTATTGTGTATCTGAAATTCTTTTCTGACAAGAAGCACTTTTAAATGGTAAGCAGCTTGGTCGCAGCGGCTCTGGATGTTGACTCAGCCTCTCTCAGCCTTTCAATATGGCAGAGGTATGTTTACCACCAGCTCTGGGACTGTTGGGTGGGAGCTGCACTCACCACCTCAACTCTGGGAAGCAGTTGGCCCATGCCTGCTTGCCACCATGATGGTCATGTGCTCCTAACCCCCTGAAACTGGAAGGCTCAATTAAACGCTTCCTTCAGTGAGTTGCCTTGGTCATGGGGTCTTGTCACGGCAATAGAAAAGTGACTAATTGAAATGGATAAAGAAAATGTGGTCTATATTTACAATGGAATTTTATTCAGCTCTAAAGAGAATAAAATCATGATAGTTTCAGGAAAATGGCTGAAAACTAGAGATTATTATGTTAGGTGAAACAATTTTAAATCAGAAAAATCAATGGTACGTGTTTTCTCTCATATGGGGAATTTAGTTTTAAAATTCTCTCTCTCTCTTTCTCTCTCTCTCTCTCTCTCTGTGTTTTGTTGTGTTGTGAAACCATGGCATGGGAGGAAGTGTTTGATGTGGAAGGTGGGGAGAGTGTGTGGCATAAAAACAAAGGGTGACTATTTTGATTTTGAAGGTGGGGATTGGAAAGAGGGGTTGGGGTGCAGGGAAACAGGAGCACAGTGGGGAAAGGGACAAGAAACAAGGCCTAGTAACATATATGTGAAATCCATTACTTTATATGCTAATAATGAAAATAATAATAAGTCAAGATTCCCACCCACCACTAGGGTTACCTTTCCCCGGTCTGCCTCAGGTGCGTTTTCCAGAGAGCTTGCGCTTCAAACTAAAGGTCAAAAAGGAGGTAATTTCAGTTGTGAGCTACAGAAGGCAGAATGCTTCTCTACCGGGATTTGCTTCCTGTTGCTAAAACCCAGTCCCTTCAAAGGAGACTGTTAAACGAGGCATCTTCTTGCCTCTCTCTCTTGGATGAAGTGCAGTGAGAGGCAGTGGTGCAAAGGCCAAGGAGCTTTATTTATTCTCCATGGATAGTGGTATGTCACCCGAGAGGCTAGAGTGACAGAGCTGACCCATAGCCCAGGGAAAAAAATGGCTTGGATCTTTGACAGAAGTAAGAAGTGTACAGTTCCTCTTGGGAGGAGGGAGGAAGAGGTTACAATGACAAAGCCGTATCTATTACACTGAGCAATTAATGCCACTAATTTTCTTGAAAAAAAAACATTTTCTTTCAAGCTACAGAGGTTGTTTTAACCCCTATAGAGCTAGAATGCACTAATGACTGCTAATGGATACATTCTTTTAATAAATAAAGAGGCACAATAAATTTGTCAGATATTAAACAGAGTCCCATGTGTCTTATCTGAGTCTATAAGGGTTATATCATGTGACCTTAGTGAAGGAAATATGATTCTTCAAGGGATAAAGAGTCTAGTTTTCCTTGGTGCCATCTAAATTTACCACTAGAAAGACAGTACTTCATTGGCCTATCCTAGGATTGCTGAAGGGACCATATCTCAAGTTAAATTATATATTTCCTTTTGGTAGCAAAGAGAATATGAAATTGGCACCTCTGTGTCCTTTTCTGGGCATTATAGCCTCACAGCTCTGTTGCCTCTTGGAACTACCACTGTGAAGTCAAAAAGCTTGTGTAAGTTGTCATTCTTTTGTCCATTCTTTTTCCTTCTCCTCCTCCATCTCTCCATCTTCCTCTATTTCCCCTTCTTCGTGTTCTTTTTGTTGTTGTTGTTGTTGCTCTTGTTTTTGCTGATTTTTTTTTTTGAGACTGGATTTCATGTGGCTCAAACTGGCCTGCAATTGACTGTGTGGTCAAGTGGTCAAGGCTATCCTCGAAATCCTAATTTCTTAGCCTCTAGCTCCCTAGAGCTGTAATTACAGATCTGTATCACCACATCTTTAGTTCTTTTCCAGTGTGCTTTTGCTTGTCTGTTAATTTTAAACTCTATTTAAACTCTGAGTTTCTCAGGACTCAAGAAAACCTTGTGTTTTACTCCTAGGTGACACTTCCTAACATATAGAAAGAGATCCAATAAATCAATGGGGGGAAATCTGAAATAAAAATTGACACAGAAAATAAATCAGAACTTCGGAAAAGAAGGCAAGGTCACTAGATACATGGAAAGATGATCTGTAGTGTTTTTTTACAATGTGTTGGCTATGCTGGTTTGTTTTCTATGCGGGGCATTGAACCTTGGCTTTTGCTCATGCTAAGCAAGCGCTCTACCATTGACCTACTTTCCTGGCCTTCAACTTGTTGTTTTCAATTCAACACTATGCTTCTAAGCTTATCCACTTATAGTATCACGTGTCGATGTGCCCATTTTAATGTTATTAATATTTTCTTACATGGAATTTCATAGTTTCATTCTCCCTGCAGTACATGTAGTATAAATTTATATATTATTTTCAAAGTTTAAAACAGCTTCATAAGGAAACAAAGGATACAGACATGTTTGATATAGTTATTAACAGCAAGAAATTAATAAATAAAACATTATTTCAGAAAGAATGTTTTCTTAGGAGAAGAGGCGATTAATTTTGGAACAGGATGGGTGATCAATCAGTTACCTCTTGCTGAGTAACAAGACATTCCAAAGACAAGTGGAGTGCTCACTCAAGACCAATGATTGCTCAAGATTCTCCAGGTCAAGACTTCAAACAGAGGAAGGAAGGGTATTGGCTGGTCTTTGCTCACATGAAAGCATGCAGCATGCAGCTCATGCGTGAATCTTCACCTGTAGTGTTCAGATGAGCCTTCCTTTCCAGGCTGGGACCTTGATGCAGCTGTGTGTTGGCTGAAGGGCCTAAACTCTTCACCCTGCTTCTCATCTACTCTTCCTTTTCCTTTTCCTCTTCCTTCTCCTCTCTTGCCCTTTCCTTTTCTTCTTCTTCTTCCTCCTCCTTCTCTTCCTTTTCTTTCTCTTCCTCTTCCTTCACCCTTTCCTTCTCCCTTTCTTCCAAAAAGATATATTTATTCTTTTTAAATAGACAGCATCCAAATAATATTTGTGTAACTAAAATTTGATGGCAATTCAAATTAACTAACAAAGGTGTACTTATACCAGGGATATGCCACATACAGTTCCTCTTGGAGATACCCAGAGAGGGGTGCAAAGCAAAACAAAACCTTAAAACTCTGAAAGCTTTGGAAGGAGCAAAGAAAACCATTCTATCTGTGAAAAGATATGGAGAGATGGCCCAATTTCCTCTTTCCTTGGGGGTTCAGGGAGGACTTGGTTACAGCCAACTGTATCTCTTAAGTGGGCCACATTAAGAGACCCTTGCGACTGAATTCCATTTCTGTCCCCATCAGGGTCAGAGCACAATTACAGGTGGTTGTGACTACCTCCCTCACACACACACACACACACACACACACACACACACACGAGACTTGTCTAGAGGAGCTGCAGAGCCCAAGTCAATATCTCATCTCTAGGGATCAGTGTACTTAGGTTTCTGCCCCTCCCCACCACCCTGACAATGACCTTGTCTAGAATTAACTCATTGGCTGGACTCCTGGCTCCTGTCTCTTGTTTGCCTTGACCTCCTGACCTGCTTCAACCTGTTGTCCTGATCTTGGACATATGGGCCTTGGGCTTGTCCCTGATGCTTGATGGACATATCCCCTTATACATTTTTATTCTCCTTTAATTGGAAGGTTAGCCTGTGTGAGTGACAGCAAATTCAAGTAATAACCCCCCCAAATAAAAGCTCCTTCTTTGTCTAGTCCAGTTCTATAGCCCCGATTGTCAACAGCTGAGCAGTCAGTTTCCTTGCAGGTGACTTCTTGTATTTCTGCAAACACATGAGTGTATTGTATAATTGAACAAAATAGGGATCAACACATCCATATTGTTCTGTAATTCCCTTTTTTGTTTAATACCCTATCACATACCATGGTCCGCATCATACCTATGGTCTGATCTAACTCTAATAGAGACAATGCTTCAGTGTATAGAGGCTCTTTTATTTATCTAACTCTTTTCTTCCTGGTCAATGTCAATGTTACTCATAAACAGTTGGGAGTGATCTCCACACACATGGATCTTGGCACGCTTCTGTGAGCTAGTATTTGTTTTGGAGAATCAGCTGCCAGAAGGAACAGTTATCCCTTCAAACCTGATATCTTAGAGACCTGTTGTCACCTGCCTGCATTCTTTTCAGCACTCTATGATTTGACCGTTCTGGGGTTTTTTCTTGAGAGCCCATTCCCATTGCTTCTCTTGGGGACTTTTTCCTAGACGGCTATGTTGTTCATCTCCATTGTTATTTCTGCTTAATTATCATTCATGTACCTTGGCTTGGAATGAATGAATGGATGGATAAGTTCAATAGTAAATTGTTTTTTATTTACTATAAATAAAAATTTATATCTGCCAGATGCAGATAGCAATAGTGATAAGCAACATCAAACTCCTTTCTCTTGAATGGGCAGAGACACACAATCAGCATCAAATAATTGTGAACAATTCCTTAGATAAATATTATAAAGAACAATGTAGTGTCTTGAATAAGAATTGCCCTCATAGGATGATATATTTGAATGCTTAGCCATCAGCGAATAACACTATTTGAAAAGGATTAGGAGGTGTGCCTTGGAGGAACGGTGTCATTGGAGGTGGGCTTTGAGGTTTCAAAAAACCCATTCCAAGCCCAGAGTCTCTCTCTTCCCACTGCCTATGGATCTAGATGTAGAACTCTTCAGTTACTTCCCCAGCACCATTTCTGCCTGCCTGCCAAAACGCTCCCTACCACGATGACAATAGACAAAACCTCTGAAACTGTAAGCCAGCCCCAATTAAATGCTTTCCTTTATAACAGTTGCCATGGTCATGGTGTCTCTTCACAGCAACAGAACTTCGGCAAAGACAACGAGGCGACCAACACTGCCAGAGACACCTGTTGTTCACAGCCCGCCGGCCTTTGCACACAGACCTACACAAGTGAAGGACTGACCTGGCTGTCATCGAGAGAAGAAGGCTTCAGGCATGAATGGAAGGTTGGTCCAGTTGAGGAGGAGACAGTAATGCAGTGCATGGGCTCCGCAAGAGGAGGACACCATCACTCATAAGTTGTATAAGCACAGGATAACCAACATGGGAAAACTGGGATGGAGCTTGTCTAGAGGAAGGGAGATACAACCAGTAGGTAAATCACCCCAGTTAAAATTTTTAAAAATTGGGTCTGGAGAGATGGCTCAGTCATTAAGAGCATTGCCTGCTCTTCCAAAGGTCCTGAATGCAATTCCCAGCATCCACATGGTGGCTCACAACCATCTGTAATGAGATCTGGTGCCCTCTTCTGGCCTGCAGGCATACACGCAGACGGAATATTGTGTACATAATAAATAAATATTAAAAAAATTAAATTACATTTATTTATTGATTCTCTCTGTGAGTGTGTGGTCTGAGAACAACTTTGTAGGGTTTGGTTCTTTCTTTCCACCACATGGGTTCTGGAGATGAAGCCAGGTTGTTACGATGGCAGGGCAAGTGTCCTTAGCCGCAAAATTATCTTGCCAACCCCCGGTAAAGTACAGCCAAGGAGTGACACAAGGGGTTGCTACTACTCACAGGGCAGGGGAACCAAAGGCAGAGGGGTGTGTGTGTGTGTAGGGGTGTGTGTGTGTGTGTGTGTGTGTGTGTGTGTGTGTGTGTCAGGGGGATATTAAAGTCTAGAAACTCACTGGGCAGTGGTGGCACACGCCTTTAATCCCAGCACTGGGGAGGAAGAGACAGCCGGATCTCTGTTAGTTCTACTAGGCCAGCCTGGTCTACAAGAGCTAGTTCCAGGTCAGACAGGGTCCAAAGCTACATCTCGAAAAAAACAAGAAAAAAAAAAGCTTAGAAACTCAGAGGGGAGTTTTGGGGTCAGGGCCCCGCCCTTTGAAGAGTGGCCACTTGTCTGGTGCTGGTGTCTCAAGTGAGGGTCAACATGGAGCTGCTGCTTCTGACACTGAACAAGCTACAAAGTAGATTAGCCAGCAGCTGCAGGAGCTGCTGTTGCTGCTGCAATGCTTAGAGGATCAGTTACAAGAGAAGCAAGCAGGTCAAAGGGCTGGGGATGTAGACTAGTGATAGAGCACTTGCCTAGCACCCACCAGGTCCTGGGTTCAATCCCCAGTAATCAAAGGAAAAGAGGGGAGAAATGGAAGCAAACAGCAGGGAGCAGGTTTCTGCCTAAGAGCCCGGCCAGGAGGAGCCTGCTGCCAAAGCAGGTGCTTGCATCATAAATTCCATCCGCAGCATTGCAAAGCTGGAATTGCGTGATGTTCAGTTTCCCTTCACTGACGTGGTGAGAAAAGGCAGGGATTCCGGGAAATGGGGGCCACTGGGAGCCGTTTTCAGACTCTCTATACCAATCACCTTTCTCCATGTTCCTGAGACCAGGCTGGTGCTAACACTTCCAGACTCGTGACAGCCGTTGAGCAAGAGAGAAACATTGGGAAGGCTCAGCTCAGTCCTTGTGGAGTCTCCTGTTCCAATCAAATTATACTTTATCACAAACTTAATTCAAGGCTTACATAATGATTCCCACAAGTATTATGGTGCTGTATGGTAATCAGGCATCCATGTGGTAGGAGGCTCACTGAAAAGACTATAATTAGTATTATTTCCATACAGCCAAATCCATGTAATTTTTCTCTTTCTATTTATTGTGTCTTAAGAATCTCAGCTTCCACCTTGATAGCTTTCTCTGATAGCACCCACCACTTAATGATCCCTCCACATATAAACTCTGATGTGTAAACAAAATTACTATGCTTGCAGACACTGTCCCACAGGATTTGGGTGCTCAGCTTCTGTCTCCTTTCCCATGTTTGCATTTTTCTCCCTTCCTTGAAGGAAGCTAAGCAACAGGGGGCTGTGGGCTGAATTTCTTAAGGGAGGTGCTGAGAGAGCACCTGGTACAACAGTCCAAGAATGGTCTATGTGCATTAAAGCAGGTTAAAGCCAGTTTCCCCTAGCTCTCCCCTCATTGGCTACAGGTATCTTGGGGGTCAATTTTCCAGAGATAAGAACTTTAAAATCTCAGTAACGAATGGCTAAACATGCAAATGGACACAAGAGAACATACTGGCATTGGAGGAGCTTCAGTGTGTGGAAACTGTTGCTAGATCCTTTCTTGTACTCAGGAATAAGACAGGATAAAGCTAAAAGATGAGGAAGGAAAGCAAACAGCAGCATGGGTACCACATTGTCTTCATCAGTTCAGGTTTAACTGAGAGCTAAATTTAGCAACTCTGCCTCAAAGTCCATCTCTTCCTTTTGTCCTAGAGCTCCTCATTATCTCTGAAGGTTGTGTTGTTGTGGCGCCAAAGCAGAATCATGCTTTTACAATGGCTTTCTTCCTGACATTAATCCTGCCTTCCTTTCTGTCCTTTTGCTTCCTGTCCCCTAGGATCGTATGCCACCAGCCCTGGTGCAGCTGACACAAAACTGGATGTTACACGCTTGCTTAGGGCTTCTGCCTTTGTCTTCTCTGTGTTGATTGATCGATTGATTGTCTGACATAAGCTCTTTCTATGTAGTTCAGGCCCTGGATTTATAATCCTCCGATCTCAACCTCCCAAGTGCAAAGCTCGTAGGCCTGTGTTACCATGCCCAGCTCTCTCTAACATGCTTACTTGTGCTTGACATCACCCTCAGGGTGATGAACCCTCAAGTGTCAGTACCTCTATGGAATGTGTTTGAGTCTAGCATGACCCATGGATTTGAGACTAACGAGGCCTCTGGGTGTTGGTTTAAATGTGTGCAGGTTTCTTGCTGTACAGCTCAAGCTAAAGGGATTAGATTTGTTACCCAGGAACAGAAGGTGTCTTAGCCAGTGTTCTATTGTTATGAAGAGACACAACCATGGCAACTCTTATAAAGGAAAACATTTAATTGGGGCTTGCTTACAGTTCAAAGGTTTAGTTCATTATCATCGTGGCCAGAATCATGGTAGCACTCAGATAGACACAGTGCTTGGGAAGTAGCTGAGCGGTTTGCATCCAGATCCATAGACAGCAGGAAGAGAGAAAGATACTGGGCCTGGCTTGAGCATTTGAAACCACAAAGCCCACCCCCAGTGACACACTTTCTCCAACAAGGCCATACCTCCTCCAATAAGGCCATACCTGCTCCGATACAATCATACCTCCTAATTCCTGTCAAGCAATGCCACTCCCTAATGATCAAGCACTCAGGAGCCTAGGGGGCCATTGCTGTTCAAACCAGCACAGCCCATGAAGGCATCTACTTTTTCCTGTTTTTCTCCAAATTCCTCTTTTGGGTTTCACATCATCACAGATCCTATTTTAGCAAGTGTGTGTGTGTGTGTGTGTGTGTGTGTGTGTGTGTTTAACAAAACAAATGAAGACACAAGAAATTCAGCCTTTTTATTTTCTACGGAAAACCAACTACTGGTGGGGATGCAGAGGAAAGGGAAGCCTTGATGGAGATTCTTCAAGAGGATTAAAGTAGAACTCCCATTTGATCCAACTAACCAACTTCTGGGTCTATATTCAGAGGGAATGAAGCCAGTATGCTGAAGAAACTTCTGTACTTCCATGCTTATTGGAGTATAAGTCACAGAATCAAGAAATGGGCACAACCTCAGTTCTTGTCAATTGATGGATAAAGAAAATGTGGTACATCTACATGATGAAATACTACTCAGCCTTAAAGAGAATGGACTGTCATCCGTGACGACATGGATGGAACCAGAAATCATTATGTTAAGTGAAACAAGCCAGGCATAGAAAGAGTAGTACTATGTGGTGTTACTGATATGTGGACTCTAGAAGAGTTAGTCTCATAGAAGTTGAAAGTAGAATGGGGATTCCCATGGTCTGGGGATAGCATGGGAGGGAAGAATGGGAGGAGGTGACCAATAGGTATTAAGTTATAGTTACACAGGACCAAGAAGCACTGATTGTATTGCCCAGAAAGGGTAAGTCTTGATGCCAGCAACAAACAGTATGTGCTGTTCTCACTATCAAGAATTGATAAATGTTTTAGGAGATGGAAATGCTTAACCCAATTTAAGAATAACTTTGTTGATATATCACATGGAATCCCACTAATATAAGCAATTTGTATATATTAGTTAAAATAAATTTAATTAAGACCAAAGGAAAGAGAATCAGGGCCTGTAAGATTCCCAATAAATCTAATCTGTTCTTTCATTTGCTCCCCAGCTCTCCCTCTCTCTAATGATGGTGTTGCCTGGTACACAAAGAAAACTGTTTTATTTTTTATTTTTTTTGCCAGTTGTTCAAATAGTGGAAATTTCCCAAATTCTTTGCTGCAGTTTTTCAAAGCCATTGGACATATGCTGTTGTTTGAAAAAGCTGTCTGTTAGTAGGGGAGAACAGAAGTAAGAGAGGAAGATGCCTGCATATAGACTCTCTGGGATAGTGAGCAAAGCCTTCCTAGGGATGTGAAAGACAGTAACCACAATGGTCAGTCTCGTCATCATAAATCTAAACCCTGAAACTCAACCTGTGGGTCCCAAGGTCTCAAATGTGTTACAACATGAAGCAAATAGGAAACAAGTCACAATCAGATGTTAGAACTGAGCTCTGTGCCAGACAGGCTGAGGACACCCTGCCCCCTTTGCCACTTTCCTCTTCTCTACAGCCCTAGAGCTGCTCACTGCTGTCCGAGTGTACTCAGGCTGTTCCTTCCCCCACACTCACACCTCTCTGTCATCCCTCTGTTCAGTCCTCCCCTTTCTCTTACATTAAGTGTGGGAACGTCTCCTCCAGGCAGTCCCACCCTGGCAATGCCACATCCTAGGAGGCGCTGGTCTTGTGTGTTCCTACATCCTCTGCCCATCTCTTTTGTCATATGTGTCTCAGGATGTTCTATTTGTTGTTTGGGGTCTGAAGCTCCCCATGGCATCCAAAGCCATTGAGGTCAGATATCACATCTGCCTCATCTTTGCACATTTGGTATTGAGTCACACGAGGCAGAAGGGTATTCAGGAGGTGGCTAGAAGGCACCCACTTTTTGACTAATTCTTGAATGTTGTCTGGAGGTCTTCAAGAGACTCAAAGCTGCCAAGAGATTATGGCATGCTAAGGGTGCCCTGGTACCATTTTCATGATTCCAAACACCCATTGGACATCACACATTCATCTGAGACAAGAAACTCCTCCAATAAAATGCTTTGTTTATGGCTAGAATACTTTTTGATAGCCCTAGATAGTTTATAGGGAACAAAAACTACAACAGACTCTCATCATACACATGCCTGTGGTAGTTATTTTTTGGTTCTGGATGAGGTGTAAGTAAAATTATCAGCTAAGTTACAGGGATTAAAAAAAATAAGTTTCTTCGGTGCTAAAAAAGGGAGGAGACAAATTTTGTGGTTTATATTAGCCCATTATTCTTATCTGTGTTAGCTGCGTGGCTTGGTACCTTTTCGGCTGGGCAGTCACATCTTGCTTCTTCTATGGCTGGGACAGGACTGCGGACCAAGCTTTCCTCTTCCCAGAATTCTTCTGTCTTCATTGACCCACCTCTACTTCCTGTCTGGTTGTCCCACCTATACTTTCTGCCTGGCTACTGGCCAATCAGCATTTATTTAAAATATAATTGACAGAATACAGATCATTGTCCCACACTACTTCCCCCTCTTTTTTTTTTTTTTTAAAAAAACCAATAACTCTGATCCTAATATCCTTTGTTTAGCTTTTCTCTTGACTATTATCCATAGTCTATTTGGGGGGGGGTGGGCATAGTTTTTCAGGCTACTTCTGGCTGGTTTGGGGCACTGATAATCTTATGGGCACCTAAAAAAAATTTTGAATTATGATCAAGTCCTGACTGGAGTATCCTGTGAGTCTTGATCATCTTAGGCAGCAGTCTTGAATCTGTTCTGGATGTAGAACTCAGACATCTGGGCCATCTGTTCCTACCGAAGATTTCTTGATCAAACATGATTTTTCTTAACTCAAAATGAATCCACAGCCTCTCATTTCCTGTGGAAACAAAAGCAAAACCTCTTCTCCAAAGTAACATAACTTTTGTCTTCAATTTTGAAGTAAAGGTATTTTCAAAATACCTATCTTGAATTAATTCAGTAGCATTTATAAATAAATATCTTTTGGCAGCTGTTGCTCCTTCCTCAGCATCCAAACAATTCAAAAGAACATAATAACATACAGTATCCAGCCTCTCTGTGTATTTTTCATCTTTATGTGGCTTTATTTTAACCTCTATTTCTTTTATTTTTACTTTTATTTTTGGCTTTTTGAGACAGGTTCTCTGTGTATCTTTGGCTGTCCTGGAACTCCCTCTGTAGACCAAGCTGTCCTTGAACTCACAGAGATCTGCTTGCCTCTGGGGATTAAAGGTGTATGTCACTGCACCCAACTTCTCTCTCTCATTTTTAAGGGCTTTAACCGTTTTCTTTTCTCTCTCTAGCCTACATATATTTTTTTAACACATTGTGTAAAACATTTAGAGGTTTTCTTTGTCTTTGAATCTCTCTTTACTGTATATCTCTCTTTTTCTGACCACATGAGTCTTTAATTTGCTAAACAATATGGAGAGGATTAAAGCCGTGGCTTTGATGGCTAGATCCAGCCCATACCTTAGCTTTCTGAGATTCCAGCCTCATGTTGGAGGTACCGGCTGTAGCCATGTTTATTGCCACAACTCTATGGCGTTTCAAGGTCCGTGCCACCAAGTAAGCTGTAGCAGTGTGTTCACAAACCACATTCAAATGCTCTGTAGCCAAGCCTGCTGCCTGAAAGAATCAGAGTTTGCTCTGGCAAGACGGCCCAGAAATCCAGCATTTTAAAACAGCACTTCTTTTTCCTGCTATGGCTGAAAACCAAAAAGCATGCAGTCAACTTTTCATCAACACCATTTAAGTGTTTCATGGCAGGACCTCTTAAAAGAGCTGCAAGGTTTTATAGCTAAAGCTGAGTCAGGAAGCCTCTCTTAAATGAGAGCACTTGCCTCTAGCAAGCAGAGCCCATCTGAGAGAGTGCTGCTATCAATAAGCCGTGCTTAACTCTATTATTTTATGTCTAGTATTACTTCCCAAGCTTACTCGGGCTTTATGTGGATCAGCTGTCCATGTGGACGCCATTTGTTGACTGAGGGTTTCTGTCCTGCCCGGTTCCCTTTAATCCCAACACTTACTCTGAATTTTATTAGTGAAAAGCACTGAGGAGATGGCCCACAGTCTGTATAGGAGAGAACTGTAGAGGGCAGCTCTAAGGAATGTGCTCATCTGGGTCATTAAAGTAGGAGTTGAGGATGTTTAAAAATAGCTGAACTTCAGTTATCTCAGATAACTGAAACACGAAATAAACAACCACGTGGCTCAGCAATCCTTCTTCTGGGTAAAGGGATGGGAAGAAAGGACTTGAAGAGGTCTCTGTACACCAGGTGTTCATAGCGGCATCATTCACCACAGCATAAGGGTGGGCATGGCCTAAGTGTCCACTGTGAATGGATGACTAACCAAAATATAATGCTGTAGCCGGGCAGTGGTGGTGTGTGCCTTTAATCCCAGCACTTGGGAGGCAGAGGCAGGTGGATCTCTGTGAGTCTGAGCCCAGCCTGGTCTACAGAGCTAGTTCCAGGATAGGTTCCAAAGCTACCTTGTCTCAAAAAACTGAAGAAAAAAAAAAAGAAAGGAAAAAGAGATGCTGTCTGTATCCATGTATCCATGTGGCCTGCTGGAACAAAGTATCACTGACTGAGTGTGTATAAGCAAGTAAAGTTTCTTAACAGTATAGGGATTGGGAAATCCATGAGCAAAGTGCTTTCTTTGCCCTGCCTCATTGCTGTTTTTTTCACATGGTGGAAAACACAGGAGCCTCCCTGTGATAGCTCTTACTAATTGCATTTTCCATTTTGGGATCCTTAAGCATTATTTAAACCTTTAAATATTTTCATTGGACTTTGAGATGATCCTGGACCCTTGACTCCATACCAGGAATGCCTGGATAATGCCACTAGTAAATTCTGGACACAGTCACATCCTCTCTGCTCTAATGCCTCATTTCCCCTCCGTGGTTGCATTTCTTCCCATCAGCTCTCAGATTCCCACTGGAGCTCTTCCCTGTAGGACTGCTAGGCAGACTGAGAAAGCCCGTGGCTAGAGCACCCTTAAAGCAGACCTTGGCCCAGTTCACAGGTTAGGGAGGTCAAATCAGTCTTGTTCTTCCACTTAATGAATGAAAGAGTTGACTGCTAAAGCCCTCATTCCAAACCAGAACGATTTCCTGGAGCTTAATATTCATGTAGGAAGGTGCACATATCTACAATCCAGTAGATTTTGTTTCTTTTCTTTTTTTTCTTTTCTCTTTTGGTTTTTTAAGACAGAGTTTCTCTGTGTGTCCTTGGCTATCCTGGAACTCACTCTGTAGACCAGGCTAGCCTCAAGCTCAGAGATCTTCCTTGCCTCTGCCTCCTAAGTATTGGGATTAAAGATGTGTACCACTACATCCTGCTGCTCAGTAGATGTTCGTACTGTCTCAGATTTAGCTCTTAGATTCAGTAACAGTTTAATTACTCGCTCCTAATTGTCCTAATTACTAGGGAACCTTCTCAGTGTTTCCTCCCCATCCCCCCAAGGTCTACCACTATCTAGACCATAGCGTTGCCTGATTTCTATCAACTTCTGTGCTTTTATAAGAGAATGATACAGAACATTCTTTTCTTTATGGATAGCTTTTTTTTTTTTCAGGTCAACTTTAAGTTTGTGGGATTCCATATATGTAGTTGTATGTGATTCTTAGGGCTTTATGGTATGCCATTGTGTGAATTTGTCACAATTAGACATTTTCAATTGGAGCATTTGGGCAGTTTCCAGTTTGGAGCTCTTACAAACAGTGCAGGTGGACACAGTCGCGTGCTTCTGTCAGGAAGAAACACCTGCTGCAATTCGGTGTCGTTCTGGGCACAGAATGGCTGGGTCAGAGGATACGCCTAGGGTTAACCAAGCCATTTTTCCACGCTGTTACCCCTATTCGAATCTAAGAGTGACAACTCCCATCCCCTTCCTACTCCTTAAGAGTCAGGACAAATTTCAAACAAAGCATTGCCCTCGCATGTAAGATCTACAAATTTCCACCAAACCTTAGTGCCAACACTTCAAACACAAACACACTCCAAACCCTCAGCGGTGACAGACTGGAAAGAGGAAGGATCAGATGACAGCTGTAAAGCAAGATGCTGAGGGTTTCCTTTGTTGCTGAGAGGGCTGGGGAGCCTTTTGCAGAAGCTGCTGCCATTCAGCCTGGCCTGTCTTTGCAGGGCTAATTATCAGCTCTTGGGCAAGCAAGCGAGCCGGCATGTGCACAGTGATACCAATTGAGCCATCGCCCAGCTTATGACTAATTAGAAACGCAAAGTGCTCAAAGGTTCAATACCACCACCACCCACTGTACAGGGAAAACAACAGCAACAACGAAAACAAAAAACAAACAACACTCCACTACAGAATTGTAATGTCAGCGTGCTTGGATTTCGGGTTTAGGAGCAGGCAGGCTTGCAAAACTCTGCCACTGCTGACAGAATCACACAGCGCCCACCCTACGTCACGCATCTTCCCTCCCAGTCATGCACCGTGGATGAGTTTCCTTTGTGTCGCTCAGGGTTTGGAGGAAGCGTGTCGATGCCATTTCCAGGATGCCCTGGGTACTAAACACGTTTCCTCTGAGCTCATCAAGCAGAGAGAAGCAGACCCGGTAATCCAGGCCCCCTGCGGTGGTGGGTGGGGCAGAGCGGTACAAGCACGCTTTGATCCCGGGAGCTACAAACCACCATTCACACACAAGACATGCAAATTAGGCCCCAATTAATAGCGCTTATTAACATCTCCTGGAACCATGAAAGAAGGGTTTGCTGGGATGGGGAGCAGCGTTTAAGCACCACATTGAAAAGACCTGTCTGGTCAGGAGAAAATTGGGCTTGCCTTGCTGGGAGGTAAGAACCAAGCTGCCGCTGCTGGCCTATTTAGATGCCCTCAGGTCATCTGGAAAAGAATCCACGTGGTTCCTGCTTGAGGCGTGATTTGATGGGAGCCAAGGAATCAGAGGAGAACAAACTTCCCGGCTTCCCCTTTGTCCTGGGACGCCGTGAGGTCTAAGCTCTAACGAGTGCTGAAAACACAGCCTCTGAGGGCAGAGGGCAGCGGAGCACAGGCCCTGAAGAAAGGGACTAAGCGGGGTGGGGGTGAGGGTGAGGGGAGACTATTTAAAAGATTGCTGAAGAATTGCACTAATAGGCTTCTTGCTGGCTCTAGGAAGGGCCTTCATCCCTTCCAAGTGAAGTTGCAGAATTTAAAATTTAAATGTCTAAAATATAGCATCATATTACCCTAAGATGCAACTATCAAAATATTTGAAACACAGTAACAAATGTGCTTTAGTAGCAGGAACTATTAAACTCCAATGGCTGTAATAATGTCAAACAGTGATGACCAGGGGTGCTATTTGAGCCATCATGGTAACTCATAGATGCTGTCAGGGTTCTGGTTGGGGGTTGCCTGTTTTTATGATTGAAGGAAATGCAAAATCAACCTTGGTTGGTGGTTACAAAAAATGTAGTTGTGCTTTCTTCCTTTTCGGGTTTACAAATCCCCTGCCTTTTCAACACAGGCTTCTAGGTTAAGAACCCGTGAACAAGTCAGTCATGGTGGCACACGCCTTTAATCCCAGCACTTGGGAGGCAGAGGCGGATGGATTTCTGTGAGTTCAAGATTAGTCTGGTCTACAGAGCGAGTTCCAGGACAGCCAGGACTACACAGAGAAACCCTGTCTCGGAAAACAAAACCCAACCAAGACAAACAAAAACCCCTGGAGATGGTGGTTTGCTAACAGCCAATCCGAGCCCTCGAGGTCCACCTTACTGATGGACTTCTGAGAGCTAGCCCTACATTCTAAACATTCCACGCCCCACCTCTAAACAGTGTCTGTCAAATGAAAAACAATTTCTCAAAATATGATCTGTAACTCTTTATTTTATGCACCTGCAACAGCAGAGCCCTATGGCCAACGTCAGGTTCTGTGGTTATTCTGAGAAGACTGCAGTGCCCTTCATGATTGAACTTGGGAACTACTTCCCCTGGTGCCTCTTTGTGCAGGGAATCACCGAGGATCTCACTAGAGGAAAGTCTTGCAGTGAGTTTTCAGTGGTACACAAAGGGCCTTTCCATGGGGCAGACCACCCTCAAGGGGATTGTCCTATTGTCTAATGCAAAGTACAAGGTTTCTTGTGCGTATGTGTATGTCACAGTTCGTGCCTGCTTTAGTACCTGGCCTGTGTGTGTATGTGGAGGCCATCACGGGCCATGAGGCATCTTTCTCTACACTATGTGTGTATCTTATTAACTTGAGACAGGCTCTCTCACTGAATAGAAAGTTTTTGCGGGTTAATGGACTCTTGGGCTCCTTACGTGCTTGTCTCCCAGTGTTGGGGTTATAGGCAGGTGTAGCCATGCCCGGCTTTTGACATGGGTGCTGGGGGTTTTAATTCAGAACCTCTGGCTTACACAACAAATATTATTACCCACTGCATCCATTTCCCCAGTACTTCAAAGATTATTAAAAATGCTGATTTTTATTCTTGTGTGTATGTGTGTACACATGATGAGTGGAGGGGTGTGCTGCTACTGTGTGAGTGTGGAGGTCAAAGGGGAAGTTTCGTGGGGTTGGTTCTCTCCTGTTGACCACTAGGTAGAAGATTGAGCTCAGGCTGCCAGGCTTGCATGGCAAGTGCCTTAAATCACTGAGCCATCTCCCTATCCCTGAAGACGACTTCTTCTTCTTCTTCTTCTTCTTCTTCTTCTTCTTCTTCTTCTTCTTCTTTTTCCTCTTCTTCTTCTTCCTCCTCCTCCTCCTCCTCCTCCTCCTCCTCCTCCTCCTCCTCCTCCTCCTTCCTGAAAGAGAGTTTCTTTGTGCAGCCTTGACTGCCTTGGAATTTCTCTGTAGACCAGGCTGGCCTTGAACTCACAAAAATCCACCTTCCTCTGCCTCCTGAGTGCTGGGACTAAAGGCATGTGCCACCACTGCCTGGTTGAAGATTTCTTTTTAGCATTGGTAATTTCTTTAAAAACTTTGGCTCCTTTTCATCATTTCAAATGCATCCACTCTGCTTTTATTTATTTATTTGTTTGTCTGTTTGTTTTTGCCAGAGTGCATGTGTTTCAAACCCTTTGCTATGCTTTTTGCTCCTGATGTCCCTGGGAACATGGCTAAGAGCAGCCAGAAATATACATATTATACTGTCTTCAGACTTCCCCCACCGTTACTTTTTAATCCATTCTCACTCCAAGTTTTAGAACACAGACAATTTTTTCTAGAATAGAACACAAGTAGACTCCAGTCCAATTTCCCACAGAGTTCACATTCTCATTTGTCCCTCCCTTTTTATTAGCACTCTGATCTTTCCAAGTCCCACCAGAATCGTCTATCTTATAGAGTTTCATAAGAATACTTTTAAGCTTTATAGTATTACAACTTTTGCATTATTCTATACTATCATACTTATAATATTATAAAGCTTTCCCGGTCTAAACTTGAAAGTTTTCCAAATTATTCCTATACACCACTTCCAAAGTCTTAAGTATCTCTTGGTCAGGTTTATGACATTATCAACCCCATGCCTGGCACCAATCTTTTGTATTAGTTACTTTTTTTGTTTCTGGGAAAGAAAATATCTGGCAGAAGCAATTTAAAGTGAGGAAGATTTTACTACAGTGCCTAATGCAGGGTCGACAGTCAGTTCATCATGGTGGGAAAGGTGTGGTAGATGAGGTAGCTTGCTTTTAATATCTCAGTAGGTCAGAAAGATTGGACAGGTTGAAGAAGGAACAGGTTACAGTCCTTGAGTCCTGCTCCTTAGTGACCCAAGAAAGTAGGCTACACCAACAAAAGCACAGATAATTGATGATCTCATAGCAGCAAATCCCAAAGAAGGGAAAAAAAATGCACAAATTAACATCACCAACAATGACAACTAAATTAACAGGAGATAGCAATCAATGGTTATTAATATCTCTTAATATAAATGGGCTCAACTCACCTATAAAAAGGCACAGGCTAACAGATTGGATAGGAAAACAGAATCCATCCTTCTGCATACAAGAAACACATCTCAACCTCAAAGATAGACATCATCTCAGAGAAAAGGGTTGGGAAAAATATGCCAATCAAATGGACCTAAGAAACAAGCGGGTATAAGTATCCTAATATCTAACAAAATAGACTTCAAGCTAAAATCATTCAAAAGAGACAAAGAAGGTCATTTCATTTTAGTCACAGGAAAAATACATCATCAAGAGGAAATTTCAATACTGAACATCTATGCCCCAAATACAAGGGCACCCTCATATATCAAACCCTACACACTAATAGTGGGAGACTTCAACACTCCCTTCTCACCACTGGACAGGTCAGTCAGACAAAAAAATGAACAGAGAAGTAAGAGAACTAACAGATGTTATGACTCAAATGGACTTAACAGACATCCATAGAATCCATCCAAACAGAAAAGAACATACCTTCTTCTCAGCACCTCATGAAACCTTCTCAAAAATTGACCACATAGTCAATAACAAAACAAACCTCAACAAATAAAAATAACGACAGCTTGAATTTTCCAGGAAAATTGATAGAGCTAGACAAAATCATTTTGAGTGAGGTAACCTAGACACAGAAAGGCAATTATCACATGTACTCACTCATAGTAGTTTGTAAAGGGAGGGAGCAGAGAAAAATGTAGAGCTCAATAAATAACAATAAAAAGAAATGTTAGGAGCCAATTTCCCCCCAAAAATCATTACAGGAATCATCACCCTGAGGAGTTTGCAAAGGGCTCCACACCCTAACAATTGTTTTATTGGCAGAGCCTACCCCACACCCAATTATCTGTTAATAGAGAGCTATCTGTTAGCGGAACCCGCCCCACACTCCAATTATCTAGAGAACTAGGTGTGTCAATTGTGAACTCCTGGCCAAGGAATTGTGACCTGACTGATCGTAACCTCCTGGCCTACATGACCTGCGTGAACCACGCGGCAAGAGCCCATGCCCCTGCCTCCCAAATTCCTCATCCTATATAAGCTGTAACCATGACTCTAATAAACGGAGGCCTCGACAAATCTGCTTGGCCTCTTTCCTGTCTCCTGCCCATATCTTCCAGATAGCGCCTCTCCGGGACCCTGGAATTACTGACCTGCCAGGCGGGTTACAACCCTAGACTGAGTGACCTGCCAAGGTGGTCTACAAAAAAAGGTATGATGACACAGATGCAGAAAATGCATGATGACAGGCATCCACCATGACATATCACACATGCATGATGACAGTCATCTATCAGACATATCACACATGCATGATGATAGTCATCTATCATGATATATCACACATGCATGATGACAGGCATCCACCATGACATATCACACATGCATGATGACAGTCGTCTATCAGACATATCACACATGCATGATGACAGTCATCTATCATGATATATCACACATGCAGGATGCCAGACATCCACCATGATATATCACACATGCATGATGACAGTCATCTATCATGATATATCACACATGCATGATGACAGTCATCTATCATGACATATCACACATGCATGATGCCAGACATCCACCATGACATATCACACATGCATGATGACAGTCATCTATCAGACATATCACACATGCATGATGCCAGACATCCACCATGACATATCATACAAGATAATTCAGTTCTTTCTTTTGGACACACAAAAAAGGTCCCTGCAACGATCATGATTATCTATGTGTTTTTAATGTTATCAGCTCACCTGACTGTAAACATATCTTCCTCAGAACTCTGTTTATTTAAAACTCACTGCATTCTCCAGGCTGCAGATATGACTTGTTGTGGCTTCAAAGTAAAAGGTGCTGTTCTATTCTCTTCAGCCTTGGGCCATCAGGAAGCCTCTGCAGTTTTTCTGAGCTAAGTACTGGTGCCCAGATCCCATGCTTCTGCCAGGGAACACAAGGATTTCGCTGTCTCCATCTCAGCAGTATTACCTCTGTGGGCTTCTTTTCTTGAGTCTGTTCTCAGAAGTATTCTTTGTGGAAAGGTTGCAAATATTTCCAAGTGTTGCTTGGTCAGATTGCAATGGCCAGAGTCCCTGAGACAGTCTATTAGTATGGCTTGACAGTGTGTGAGGTCAGACAGAGGTAGCACAGTGGCATTAAGTGCTCAGTGGGGGAGGTCCATCTGGCTCAACCAACCTAGGAAGGAGGCTGATGGAAGTTTCTGTCCCAAATAAACATACAGAGGCTTATATTAATTACAAACTGTTTGGCCTATTGCACAGGCTTATTACTAACTAGCTCTTATGACTTAAATTCACCCATAATTCTTATCTATGTTTAGCCACACGGCTTGATACCTTTTCTCAGTAAGGCATTCTCCTCTTGCTTCCTCTGCATCTGGCTTGCGACTGTGACTCTGCCTTTCCTCTTCCCAGAATTATAGTCTGGTTGTTTCACCTATACTTCCTGCCTGGCTACTGGCAAGTCATCATTTTATTAAACCAATACAATGACAAATCTTTAAAGTGTAAGAGAGTATGATCCCACAGCAGGACAGAAGGGCATGGCATTTCTGGGAGAAAATGAGTCTGAAAGCTCTTAGGCAAAGGATGGGGTAGCCGCCACCAAGACTTTCTGGAAATCTCTCTTCATGGACTGTCTTCACTCACCTCTGCTAATCCTTTTCCATTTTTCTGTTCCATAATAAAAGAAAACCAACGGCCACATGTTGAGTTCTTTCTCTTTGTTAGGAGTGGCAGAGTACAGACGAGTGCTTGGACAAGCTCCTGAAAGCCAAATGCTCATTTCCAGGAAATTCTGCAAGGCTGCTGTGAAACATAGCCACTATTAAAAATTAAATTATATCAACTTAATTAAAGTATATTAAAACAAGGGTAGCTTGTCCCCGAAGTCACTGCATTCTAAGCATTTCAGTGCACTGACTGTCATGTTCTTAGAGTTGTTCCTTCCTGCTGTAACTGTACATTGGAAATGGTATAAAACAGCTCAACACCATGCATCTCTTTATCCTGACAGTGGTTTGAAATTAGCAATGGGAGCAGTGTTTACCCCAGAGCAATCAGCAAATTGCACAAACCAGGGCTTGATCCATTGTTTTCTTTATTGTTTTGACATAAAAGAAGAATGGGGTAAATGTTAATAATACAGATTAAATTGTAAAATGTGTCAGGTCTACAGCAGATGTATTATGCATAGCTCAGAAATCTGAGAAATTATTTTTTGTATTTGAAACTATTATTTTTGGTTCAGCAAAAAAAAAAAAATATAGTTGTTAGTCAAGCATGATGTAACCTGCCTGAATCCCAGAACCTAGGAGGCTGAAGCAGGAGGATCATAAGTTTGAGCTTAGTCTGGGCTTCTTAATAAAACCTACGACCACCCAGGAAGTTGAGGGTTTTCCAATGAGTGGATTTCTAGCACACATTTTCCTTTCACTCTTTGGCTTGCTAATGTAAGCAAGCAAAAATATTAAGCGTCTTCATCTCCATGTCATAGTTACGTTCATTGGTCAGGAGCAACTATGTAGAATACAGGAACTAACCAAACCAATGATATTTTGTAAGAATTAATTGGCTAAATGGAATTTACAACAATGAACATCTTGTGTTTCATTATTTATAGATTATGTTCTAAATACTTTCAGAATAATACATATGAAATATTAATACTTACACTTTTATATAAATACTTATATATTTAACATAACTTAAATATAGGTTATGATAAGCACAATAAGTGTTCAAACTCTTATTTTTGTTGGCTGAGGCTGTTATATTTATTAAGTTATTTATTTATTCTTTTGCTATAAATGTATTTCCCTTTTTATCTTACCTTCCAAATTCAGTTGAGTCTAATCTCTCCCTTACTGGGGTCCCGTGTAACAGTCCTTGTGAACAATGCCTCAGCTTCTATGCTGTGTTCTGTATTTCTAGAACAAATAGAGTTGAAGGACAAGTGCCTTGGAAATTCGTCTCTGAGCTTCTACTGAGGAGTTCAGCACTTGGAACAAATGAGATAACCAAAAGATGTTAATTCTGAGGACAGGAAAGGGAGAGAGAGAAAATAGTGAGGTCATGTCTACAGAACAAGGACAAGACTTTAGATCTTCTTTTAACTTTTAATTTCTTAGGCCCAGTGTGGGGGAAGATTACTGCAGGATAGAGGCCAGCCTGGTCTACACAACAAATTATATAGAGAGACCCTGTCTCAAGAAACAAGACAAAAAACAACAGCGGAATCTAAGAAACAAACCAACAAAGCATTTTCTTAGTGTTTCTCCAGTTCTGAACACACATCAATTATTTGACTGACCACACCATCATCGCTAAGAACCCTCAATGAAGCTGCTTTGATTCAAGTTGGCTATGATCCAACCCAGAGGAACCAGCTCCAAGGTGCTCCTTAGTTACCAGGTAATTGTATCATTCCAGGTATTTGACATGATTAACTCAGTTCAGTAGCTAATTCCTCAAACAGGTTGCTTTGTTTTGGTTTGATTTTTGAAGTATAGTCTCATTACATAGCTCAGGGTGGACTACAAACTTGTGATCCCCCTGCCTCAGCCTCCTGAGTGCAGGGATTGTATGCTTGCACCTCCACACCGGACTGTAGTTGGTTGTTTTCTATTCTTTACTTTTTTGGGGAGTCCATCATCCAGATCCCAAATAAACAATGAAGGCTTATTATTTTTATGAATGCCTGGCTTTATCTAGGCTTATTTCTAGCCAGCTTTTCTTTTTTTAAATATTTATTGAGCTCTACATTTTTCTCTGCTCCCCTCCCTGCCTCTCCCCTTCCCCTTCAAACCTCCCCCAAGGTCCCCATGCTCCCAATTTACTCAGAAGATCTTGTCTTTTTCTACTTTCTACCTCCCATGTAGATTAGATCTATGTCTCTCTTAGTGTCTGCATTATTGTCCAAATTCTCTGGGATTGTGGTTTGTAGGCTAGCTTTCTTTGCTTTATGTTTTAAAACCCACCTATGAGTGAGTACATGTGATAATTGTCTTTCTGTGTCTGGGTTACCTATTTCAAAATAATGTTTTCTAGCCCCATGCATTTTCCTGCAAAATTCAAACTGACGTTATTTTTTTCTGCCGTGTAGTACTCCATTGTGTAAATGTACCACATTTTTCTTATCCATTCTTCGATCAAGGGGCATTTAGGTTATTTCCAGGTTCTGGCTATGACAAACAAAGCTGCTATGAACATAGCTGAGCACATGTCCTTGTGGCACGATTGAGCATCCTTTGGATATATACCCAAAAGTGGTATTACTGGGTCTTGAGGAAGGTTGTTTCCTAATTTTCTAAGAAATCGCCACACTGACATCCAAAGGGGATGTAGCAGCTTGCTCTCCCACCAGCAATGCAGAAGTGTTCCCTTTTCCCCACAACCTCTCCAGCATAAGTTGTCATCAGTATTTTTGATCTTGTCCATTCTTACAGGTGTAAGATGGAATCTCAGAGTTGTTTTGATTTGCATTTGTCTGATGACTAAGGATGTTGAACATTTCCTTAAGTGTCTTTCAGCCATTTTAGATTCCTCTGTTGAGAGTTCTCTGTTTAGGTCTGTACTCCATTTTTTTTTATTGGATTATGTGATCTTTTGGTGTTCAATTTCTTCAGTTCATTGTATATTTTGGAAATCAGATCTCTGTCTGGTAAGGGGTTAGTGAAGATCTTTTCCCACTCTGTAGGCTGTCGTTTTGTCTTGTTGACTGTGCTTTGCTTCAGTCTCAGGAGGTTAGCCAGCTTTTCTTAACTTAAACTATCCCTTCTACCTTTTGCCTCTGGACTTTTCCCTTTCTCTATTCTATATACTTTTCTTTACTTCTTACTCCATGGCTTTCTGTGTAGCTGGGTGGGTAGGTGGCTGGCCCTGGTGTCCTCTCCTTCTCCTTTTCTCAATACTCAGTCTCTCTTCCCAGATTTCTCCTTCTATTTATTCTCTCTACCTGCCAGCTCCACGTATTCTTTCTCCTGCCTTGTTATTGGGCATTCAGCTCTTTATTAGACCAATCAGGTGTTTCAGGCAGGTAACACAGCTTCAGAGCTAAGCAAATACAACATAAAAGAATGCAACATATCTTTGCATCATTAAACAAATATCCCACAGCATAAACAAATGTAACACATCTTCAACTAATACTCCACAATAGCAGACTTTTTCACTTTTCTTTAATTGCATTCACTGAGGACCTCATTGTTCTGCTCATGTGGAAGGAGAATACCAATGTGCTATCCAAAACCCAGAAGAAATAACTCCTCTGAGGTCATTGCTCTCCAGTACATCCTGGAGACAAGGTCCCCTCACCCTGTGTGGGAACCAGGCTGGCAGCCTGCCTCGTCTTCAAGTCCCAGTCATTATTGACTGGACGTCTGAGTTTCCTCTTCAGAATATCTGATCACCCAGCTCCCTAAAATAGCCCCATCCAGGGTCAGACTACCCCTGGCTGCCAGGTCACACCTGCAAGATGAGCCCTAAGAACAAGCTCCAGGGGAACCAAATCCCTCATACCAGCGTGACACCTGGGGAAAGTCAGCGAGGACCAGTACCATCTCCAATCGCAGCCCAGTGTGGAGTAGACACGTCAGAGACTGTGACAACTCATCCACCTCTCTCTTTCTCAGACTTTCCGTCTCCTCAAAGTCTACTGTGCAATACCAACTGGGGAGTAGATCATCATTGCTCTCCTTGACTCCCTGCATTTGTTCTTGTCCCCTGAAAGTCTACCCTCAACTTAGAGCCCCAAGGAGTGTTTGCCTACCACAAATGAAGCCCTGGGTTGGATCTTCAGCACCACATAAAAGGTTTGGCGACGTGCCAGTAATCCTATCACTTAGAAGGTAGAGGCAGGAGGGTCAGAATTTCAGGATCATCCTTGGAAGGTTGGGGGTTAGCCTGTGCAACATTAGATAGTGTCTCAAAACAACAATAACACAAGCACATCTGGATATATCATTGATTTGCTTACAACTATCCAATGGCTCTACCCAATCAGAGGTAACGTCTTACAAGGGCTATAAGAACTGAAGCAGTGATTCTCAACCTGTGGGTCGTGACCCATTTGAGGTTGAACAACCCTTTCACAGGGGTCATTTAACGCCATTGGAAAACACAGATATTTACATTACAATTCATAACAGTAGCAGGATGACAGTTGTAAAGTAGCAATGGAGTAACTATGGTTGGGGGTCAGTACAACATGAGGAACTGTATTAAAGGGCTGCAGCAAGAGGAAGGTTTAGAATCAACTGGTCTATAGGGTCTGCTCTTTGCAAATTTGAGTCCCTACTATAGCCACTCTCTGTCCTGTCCACCCATGACAATCTGGTTGTTCTTTATGCTCGCAGACCCCTCCCCCCACTCCAAGACATTTGCCCACCCAGGACACCCTTCCCCCAGAACCAGAGGATCCTCTTGCTCACTCCCGTGTTTCCTCCAGTCTTTCTGCAAACCTTAGGTTTCCAGCAAAGCCTACCCTGCTGTGAATGGGGCTGATTACTCCTGGAGGCGGTCTCTACGCCTTCGCTACTTCTCTACTTCATCCTCTTCTGTTACTCCCATACAATGAATCATCTCCGTGCACAACACGCACTGTATTTTACCTTTGTTCTCTACCCAAGAGATATACAATCTCTAAGAAGACATAGCTGTTTGTCTTTTGGGTCTGGTTTGTTTGCTAGTGAGCTTCAGCTGTCTACAACACGCGCAGAGTAGGAGTTGAATAATGGCCGCCCTTTGAGATGAGCACAGTGCAGCCTATTCTAAGTCAGAAACACAGGGACGTCTGGTAGCAGAAATTAGTCCCACATCCACCATCCACCATCACCTGTCCATCTGCTCTCTACCCGCAGCTAGGTTTTGGGGGAGTTCCAGGGGATTTGCTGTGGTACCAAGTGGACAGATGCTTTGTGATTTCCACATTGACCTGTTCACCAAGGTTAAGGAGGTGGTTAAGTCATGTAATGACTCTACAGTGCTTTTTTTTCCCTGATAAAAGCATTTTCATAAAAATGCCTTTTTACTTGGGTGATTTTAAGTTTCTCCATTAACACTTGCAATATACAACTCTAGCAAGGGTCTTTGTTGGTGTTAGAGATCTTGGAGGTACGGGGAGGGGGGCGTGGCTAAGGAGGAAGGATCTACCAACGTAAGACGAGTCATGTGAGCAGCTATATTAATAAAGCCAGGGCCTTCTTTGAGACAGGGAGCACGAGGCCATCACAGAAAACTGTTTCCCTGTAAAGGGGCAGACTTACTGAGGCATGCTCCTTAAGTCCCTCTCTGTTGCCTCTCACTTGGATCATGGATGACTTCATTTCTGCTTCATCTGAGGGGCTTATGGGTCAGCTCAAAATCACTTCCATAAGCTCCTTGTCACTAGACACTGAGGTCATCTCGAAGCGACCTAATGCATGACAAATTACCTCCAAACTCAATGGCTTAAATGCCACTGAGCTGGGGAGATGGCATAGTTGCTAACATGTTTGCCTTGCAAGCACAAGGGCTTGCATTTGATCTCCAGAACCCACATAAAGATATCCACACACTTGAAATCCCAGCACTAGCTAAGCAGAAGCAGGTGGCTCCTTGGGGTTGCTAGCCAACTGGACCAGCCTGCTTGGTGAATTCCAGGACAATGGAAGACTGTCTCAATAATCAAGGTAGACAGTTCCTGAGGTTACACACAAGATAGTCCTTTGGCATCCAAACATGTGCCTGAATACTCACACACACATTTATCTACGTGAATGAATAGAAAAACACACAGACACACACCTGTTGAATTTCCTTACACCTCTGAGCAGCACGCACCCAGGATCAGCTGGATGGCCTTCATGTGCCAGGCAACATGCACTAGGGCCATTCATTTGTGTGTCTTTAAGGTGGTGGCTGTCCTGGTCTCCCTCCATTTGATCTTTTCTTCTCCAGGACTTGGGTCACCTCATGGTGGTCTTCAGATACAGGAAGGAAGTGAACAGCAATGATAATTCTCCCAGATTCAACTGGAGCCCAGGACGCAGAACAGGCTGTGTTCAAGCAGATGGGACTCTGTCTTCCATTAGAAGGATGCGCCTATTTGGGATTCAGGACATAATGCAGTGTAGGTCGTCAGTTCCCACTCTGAACAGTACTTTATCTCACCACTCGGCTTTAAAAGAAATGGAAGAAGATGCACAAAGATGCAATCAAGGACCTGTGAACATCTGAGTACCCAGTATGTGTACCCTCTACTTAGAATGCACTCAGTTCGGTCCAGCTCTTACTTTAGGAATTTTCTTTGCCTGTGCCAGCCCTGACACTGTTTTTCCTGTCACTCTGTGCTGGCACAGAACACTCAGACTTTCTTTCCTCTGAAGGACTCTGAGGGAGAGGCAGAGATTTCTCAAATCTCCCTCACTCCTTGCATCAAGTAGCCAGCATCAGCAGGGCAGAGAGTACACACACACACACAAGACACACACACGCACACGCACACACACGCAAGCACGCGCGCGCGCGCACATACACACACACACACACACACACACACACACACACACACACACTCCGCCTTCCCAGCTTTTCCCCATCCTAGCCTTGTCCTGTCCTCACCTCTTCAGTTACAGAAGTTGTTTTCTTCCCATTTCTCATGTCCCCCCCACCATCATTTCCTGTGTTCTTTCCTCTGTTGTCTCTCGTGTTCCCTCTACTGTCGTTTCTTGTGTCCTTTCAAGAGTAAATCTCAGTAGCTGGCTTTTCTACTAAGAATGGAATTAAAGATTTAAACCCTGGTTCTGTAATTCTCAGCGAACTAATTCCCTAGCTTCCTTTTGTCTCTTCTCATATTTCCACCTTTCTCCTTTGACTTCTAAATTGTAACAGAATGGTCCTTGCCATAAGAAAACACATTGTCTCCCATGAACTTGAAATTCCACTTAACAATCTAGTTGACTTCTATGAAGACGGATCTATCAAAATCTTTCCCCAAGATGATCTCTGTGGAGAACAGAATCTCTGTTCTAGGCCATTAAACACTGTGAGTATCTTAGTTAGGGCTTCTATTGCTGGGAAGAGATACCCATGACTATGGCAACTTTTACAAAAGAAAAGTTTAATTGGGTGGCTTACAGTTCAGTGATTTAGTTCATTACCCTTATGGTGGCAGTATGGTGACATGCAGGCAGACACGGTGCTGGACTGGTATCTGAGAATTCTGTATCTGGATTGGCAGGCATCAGGAAGAGAGTGCCACACTGGGCCTGGTTTGAGCATCTCAGCCCTCAAAGCTCACCCCTGCTGTGGGACAATGGTCTTTTATCCTGTCGCTTATATTATTTTTAATAAAATGCTGATTGGCCAGTAGCCAGGCAGGATGTATAGGCGGGGTGACCAGGTAGGAAGTAGAGGTGGAGCAACAAGAATTCTGGGAAAAGGGAAGTTTCAGTCTGCAGTTGTGACTCAGGCACAGAGGACTGCACAGTTGTGACTGCCTCGCCGAAAAAGGTACCAAGCCACGTGGCTAACATAGACAAGAATAATGGGCTGATATAAGTTATAAGTGTGAATAAGAAGCCTGAGCTAATGGGCTAATCAGTTTTATAATCAATGTAGACCTCTGTGTGTTTCTTTGGAACTTAAGACTGCAGGACAGGGTGGGACAGAAAACCTCAGACAACACCCCAAAGCTTTGTACCTAATTTACTTTCTATCCTAACTTGTATTACCAACCTAAAACTATCCTTTTTTTGTCTCTCAACCTTATAAACTTTATACCAATAAAAACTTGTAACCGACTGCCTTAGACGATGATAAACATTCATAACTCACCTGCCAACCAAAACCACCTACCCCACCTCTCAGGAATGTGGGTGTTGCGTTTTCTAGACTGCTTCCTGTTGCCTGTGGGTGAAGGCATCCATCTTCAGGGAACCTGAGGAAACTGAGATAATGGTCAAGTCCTAGGAAATCTAGCCATGGCATTTTTTGCTCAGCCTCAGTGTAAAGAGAAAGTGCAAGGCTCATCTGGAGTTTTGGCTAGAATAGTCTGTGAGGCCACACTATCTCAGCCAGCAGCCTTGAAGCTGTTCCGGATGCAGAACTCTGAAGAAACTGCAATAGAGGCGCTCTGAGAGGCTGGATCAACCGGACAACCGATTTTCATTGGTGCCTGGTCCCCTTGCTCTGAAAACACACAGACCTTCAAAGGTCACATATATGTCTGTATCGACACAAATTGTGTGTTGTGCACAAGACAGCCAAAGATAATTTTTTTTTGTTTTATGTTTGAACAAGTAAATATAGGCCACCTGTCTTGTGGTTTTCTAAGTTTACTTCTTTTTGCCTGTAGCCAGAATTTTCAGGGGCCTCCCCTAATTAAACTTAATCATTATCAACTTTGAATAAATCTACAGCCTTTTGTTTTCTGTGGAAACAAAAGCATAACATCTTCCCCAAAGCAATACATTTTTTGACTTTCAGTTTTAAAGTTAAGGCGTTCCTAAAGTATCTAGGCTGCTTTAATTCAGCAGTCCATCTTACAATCCCATGTTTCTCAGCAGCTGGCATTCACTCATCAGCAATCAAAAAATTCAATGCCAACAATACACCATGCAGGATCCAGACTCCCTGTGTATTTTCATCTTTATATGAATTATTTTTTATATTATTTTATTTTCTCTTTAAAGACATTCATTATTTAAAAACTATTTATTCTTCCCATGACTGTCTATACCCATTCTTTTTTTTTAAAGCCTACACACATTTTTAAAATACACTATAAACTCTTTAGATGTTTTTTTTCCATCTGGATCTGGCTTTTCTAAGCATCTGTAGCATTATCTGATTGTGTGAGATAAATCTTAATCTGTCATGTCAACTGCCATGCTGGCACATGGCACTGGCAGATAGCTCCAGCCCACAGGCAGTGGCAGGTAGCTGCGCCTCTGTATCCTGAGCACGAACCTGCCAGAGAGACTGCAGGACTAGAAAGCCACATTCAGTTCCTTGTCCAGAACGTTCCTTAGCTTTCTTATGCCCTATGTTTGGATATTTGAGCCCCCACATTGGATGCCATATGTAGATGGATTTTTTTCCTTGGGCCACCAGCTCAAAAAAAGAAAAAACAACAACAACATGGAGACTTATTATTAATTATTAAATCTTGCCCTTAGCTTAGGCTTGTCCCACTAGTTCTTATAACTTAAATTGGCTCGCTATTCTGAGCTACGTTCTGTCACGTGGCTTGTTACCTCATTGATCTGTACTGCTCTTGCTGTTTTCTCTGCATCTCACTGGAGACCCTGCCCTTTCCCCTCTAAGTCCTCTCTATCCACAGAAATCCCACCTAACCTCTTCCTGCCTACGTTTGGCCGTTCAACTCTTTATTAAACCAGTCACAGTGACACATCTTCACATAGTGTAAAGGAATATTCTGCAACACTAACTCTATGTTAAAAGTTGTGAAACTGGAGGTGGGGTGAATGTTTCTAACAAAACATAAATGGTTGAGTTTTATTAAGTAGACAAACACAAGTATACCAAGAGCCACAGAAGATATTGAAATGATATCAAGGCTCTCCCATAATAAGTGTAGATTTTGCAAACTAACTCCATTAGAACCTCATGGAGTATACAGTTGCCATACGATTTAGACTGTCGCAGAGCAGAGGAGAAGATGGGGTACACACTGCTGAGTGTCACCTGACTAGAAGTGTCCTAGTGTCTAAACCTGTAGAAGGCATCTACTACCATCCCAGCTGTGAATACAATCCCCAGACTACTAAGTAAAACACCAACAAATCAAACACATAATGCAACAAAAGAGAGAAATGGAACATGAGCAAAGCTGTCGTTTGTCTTGAAAATGTATATTTTTTCTACTAAAAAACTCATACATTGTTGATAGAAACTTATCAACAATTTGGCTTTGGGGAGAGGGCAATTTAATAGGGTCTTTCAAATTTAGAAATGTGTTCAATCTGACATAGCAATTGCCCTTATAGCTGTCCGTGTAACAAAGAAATAGATACCCAAAATGTTTGTATAAGAATATTTATCTGTTGGGCTATCAAGAAGGCTCATCAGGTCAAGTTACTTGCAGCCAAGCCTGATGACCTAAGTTCAATTCCTGCAACCCACCTGGCAGAAAAAAAAAAAAATCTGACTCTGGAAAATTCTGACTTCTTTTCCTCCCTCCCATCCCTTCCCTATTACACACACAGTTCAAGTGTTTACTGTAGCTTTGTCTTTCTTGTTGAGCGAGGATGGGAGGCAGGGGTTTGAGGGATCCAGAATAGAAAGGTGACTAAAATATTCATGAATAAGAGAATGACTAAATCGGGGCCATAGAGACAGCTCAGCAGTTAAGACAACTGGCTGTTCTTGTAGAGGACCAGGTTTGGCTCTCAGAACCCACATCCCGCAGCTTACAACCTCCTGTAAGTCCAGTTTCTGGGGAAATGACACCCTCTTTTGGCTCTTAGGGCAAAGAAATGAACATGGTGCATATGCACACACACGCGCACACACACACACACACACACACACACACACTAAAGATGAATAAATCTTTAAAAGAGAGAAAGAATGATTGTGCCACAGTGTCATGAGAAGAATCCCAGGTGGAATTCAAGCACTGCATGTTAGATATTATAAACTGAAATGTAGCATGAATTCTAATTGATATTAATAATAAAAACCCAGAGTCAGATATAGGGGTTAATGCTGAAGATCAGAGAAGCAGAGCAACCAGCCACTAGAGAGTTCTTTTACCTCTACCAGTGCTCAGACCAAAGGGGCGATCCTGTCCTCAGACTGCATCTCCAGACTCCATCTATCTCCACCAAACCTCAGACTGCACTGAGCTCCTGTTTCCACCTGCCATGTCACTCCTGTCTCCACCTCCCAAGTGCTGGGACCACATTTCTGTGAGCTCTGCTTCTCTTTTAGACAGGTTCAATCTCCTGTAGCCCAAGGTAGCCCTGAACATCCTCCGTCTCCTGAGTCCTGGGATTAAAGGTGTGTGTCACCACTCCCTGGCCTCTAGTGGCTTAGCTCTGCACTCTGATCTTCAGGCAAGCTTTGTTAGAACACAAACAAAACATTCCTATACGGAAGCAGCAGCAAACTCTGAAGCATTAAGTAAAGAAAACACCGCCCCCAGTGTGGACTAAGGCTGGCCACAGCGCTGGCCTGAGATAGTGAAGAAAAGGAGTTATACACACATTGCTTCGCATGCTTGAGAGAATGAGTATTGATCGCAGGCGGTGTCTGGTGAGGTGAAAACAGGATCAGTGGGGGAAGATGAGGAGTTCCTTTCTTCTTATAATTCTGTCATGCTTTGTATAGTCCCAGGTGCAATTAAAACAGTAAAGAATCAAATGGGGGAAGGGCAGACCCTGACATTGATGGTTTCTTTAATCTCAGCATTCTCGAGGCTGAGCCAGGAGTCTTGTGAGTTCCAAAGCATCTGGGCTACATAGGAAAATCCTGTCAACAGAAAAAAAGTAACTATTAAGATAAGTAGGATGGAGGCTCCCAAGGTATAATGATCTTTACCAATTTACCAATGAAAGCGAACCGCAGGATGAACTAGAGACAAGCCAGCAATGTGGTAGTCATTCACACTTAAAATGCTGGCCAATTCACTTCTATTCAACAGGAAATGAGAAATAAGAGAGGAAAACTATAAAGGAGCACTTTAAAAAAAATAGTATTACTATCTGTGGGTGTGATCATTCCCATGGCAAGCTTAGGAAGCTCTGTAGCAACTCTTGCACAAACTGAGTGTGCCCTGGCTGCCACACCTCTGCTAAGTGCTTCGTTGGCGTGATTCCATTCAAACCCCAGGACCCTGGTAAGGTGCGTCTTCACTGTCTGTTTATCAGATAAGGAAACTGGATTCCGGTTCCAGGAAGGTTAAAAAGGCAGCCTTGGGTGAGGCAGAAGAATCAGGATCCAGCTGAGCCATTTGTTTTGTGGCTGAGCTTTACAGGCAAAGGAGCTCTCTTTCATGAGATGCCAATCTATGATACATATATGTTTAAAAGTAGTGGTATTTTTGTATGACATTAGCCACTTGGAACTATCAGGGGAAACACATTCTAGTCACCATGGCAACCAGAATTATATATTAGTAAACAGTACACTTAAAAACAATACAAGGAAAACACAAATCCTTTACTGAGAGGCAAAGGGAGAGAATGCATGCGTGGAGTGACATACTCATGGACAGTTTGGAAATTATCGTTCTCACATTCTAATTATCCTAGCGCCTTGCTGGGTAGCCTGGGCTGGTCCTCAAACTCAGGATCTTCTTGGCTTAGCATCCTGACTACTGGAGTTACAGCCTGTATTATGACGTACAATGTGTACTATACTATAAGTTAGTATTTTTGCCCATATGACCGCATTCTATTATTATTTCTCTGTAGCACTGGGATTTGAACCCAGGACTTAATGCTATGAAAGAGCTCTGTCACCAGAACTATTTCCAGCCTTGAAATTATTTGCTCAAGAAAAATATTTAACTTCGAAATTTTACTATATTAAATAAATTAGGGTGTCACATAAAACATTTTCTTTGCAATTAAATACACTATATGCTCGATCACTCTTTCTCCCTCTTTCTCTCTTCTTCCCTTCCTTGTTCTTGTTCTTTTAGCGTAATAAAGATAAATGCCACTTGTGGGCCTGGCTTCTATTGCATCACAGGAACATATTAGCAAAGCTTTTAGGAATCTTGTGTGCTAGTTGATAAACAGTCATTGTTAAAATTAAATTACATGACCTGGGTTTGGTGGGCAAAGGCCCTAGCTGACAAGTCTGGCCACCTGGATCTCCTGATGGAAGAAGAGAATGGGGTCCTGCACATTGTCCTCTGGGTCTGTGTGTATAGTGTCACATATGAACACATGATAAAATAAACAAATGTTAACACCACCCCCAAACACATAAACCAATACTTGTGTTCTTTAAAAACGATGAGTAATAAACCCACAAAGCTCATTTCCTTCTGTTTTCTCCTACGCTTGGTTAACTGCGTATGTGTAAATTCACACGCATGAGGTGGGTGTGCCTGAGGTGTTGTGGAAGAATTGCTCATCCAGCCATTCCACTGTACCAATAAAGCTACCTTGAATCAAAGGACGAATCAACGATTGGCTGACTGGCATTAGCCATAAAGTTCTTGGAGGACTGAGGATGTCTGCTAGAGAGGACAGGAAGGAAGAGAGAAGAGGGAATTTTAGGTCTGGTGGTTGTGGGGTGGTGTGTGTACTCTCTGATGTCCTTGGATTTATCAGGTCTTTATCTCCAATTCTGACTACTGGATTTTTGTTATACTGTAACAGTTTACATACTCGTTACCACAAAGGCCGCGTCCCTACAATGGCTGCTGTTGTCTGTCTTCTCTTCCTGCTATGACTCATGCCATCCTGTTAGCTGGTAATTTACAGTGCAGGGGACTTAGGCCATAGATAGAATTTTAAAAAATGATTTATTTATTCCTATTTCATGTGTATTTATTATTATTTCATGTGGGTGCATGTATGTCTGTGTGAGGGTGTGGGATCCCCTGGAACTATAGTTACAGACAGTTGTGAGCTGCTGCGTGGGTGCTGGGAATTGAACCAGGGTTCTCTGGAAGATCAGCCAGTGCTCTTAACTACTGAGCCCTCTCTCCAGCCCCGTATGCATACAGTTTTTATGTTCTGCAGCTGTACAGACACCTGAGGTAATCAGCTTAGAAAGAAAGAAGGTTTCCATTTGCTCGCTTTTGGATCTTTCTGCCTGTGATTGACAAGCCTTCTGCTTTGGGCCTATAGCAGTGCATGCTGCTGGGCCTATAGTGTAACAGACCAGTCACCTCTGCACACCTCTGCATGGCTGAGAAGCACAGCAAAGATAGAAGAGGAGATCAGGGCCCACAGACCCCAGTAAGGGCGTGTCTCCAATGACCTAAATGCCTCTCACTCGGCCCCACCTCTTACCTTTCTACCACCTCCCAGTAGTGCCCAGCTGCAGAACCAAGCTTGTGACATGTGTTCCTTCATGAGACATTCCAGATCCAAACTCCAGCGTTGGCAGGGGTCCCCACAAATTCAGGTCTGTCTGTTTGGGGGTTTGTTTCTTTTCTCCTTTAAAATTTTCTTTATTTATATGTTTGTTTGTACATGAATATGTATACCACCATATGCGCCTGGTGCCCTAAGAAGCCAGAAGAGGGCATCAGATGCCATGTAACTGGAGTTATAAGTGGCTGTGAGCAGACATGTGGGTGTTGGGAACTGAACCCAGGACCTCTGCAATGCTCTGAAGCACTGAGCAATCTCTCCAGCCTCAAGTTCTGCTTTTTTTAGAGAACTTGTTGCTAAACATTGAGCAGCATGTCACTATCTTAGGAACATGTTAGCAGGCTCCACACACCTCTCTCTCTCTCTCTCTCTCTCTCTCTCTCTCTCTCTCTCTGTATATTTGTATATATTTCAACAAAAGAGGGAGAAAAATCACATTGTAGTTTCCTATACATAAGTAGAATAAGTGAGCCAGGGGTAGGGTTTTGGGCTTGTAATCCCTACTCAAGAAGGGATGAGAAGAGAGTTCAAGGCCAGACAAAACAATTTCCCAGACCCTGGCTCAAAATAAAATGAAATGATCTAGCAATGTGGCTCAGTGGCACACTGCTTATACAACATGTGCAAGGCCGTGTGCTCATTCTCAAAAAAAAAAAAAAAAAAAGAATAAATAGGTTGCAGAGTTGCAGAACACACCCTGTTTTGCCATCAGTGCTACCTGAGGTAAACACAAGAGCGATCTTGAACTTTCCCTTTATGAACAGACAGTATTTTAAGTTTGCTGACATTTTCCCTGATAAAAGCTGGGCCAGTAAAATACACCTAAAGAGGCAAAGCTTGTCCTTTGTTGTAACTGAGTCAGAAGATGGGGAGAGAATGCTGAAGTGGGTAGGTAATTTGGGGCTGAAGATGTCAGTGCACCTTCTACGGAATCCAGAGCATGTGGTTTCAAAGGCTGGAAACAAGAAACTCTGACTTTGCTGTAGTTAGCTTCAGCTGTCAACTTGACACGAACCCAGAGTCACTTGGGAGGAGGGGAAGGAACTCCATTGAAGAACTGTCTCCATCAGATTGGCCTGTGGTGCATTTTCTTATTTGTTAATTGGTGTAGGAAGGCCCAGTTCATGGTGCCTGTCTACATAATAAAACCAGCTAAACATGAGCTAGGGGCAAGCCAGTAACCAGTGTTTATTCCTCCATGGTTTCTGTTTCGAGTTCCTTCCTTTATGGACTGTAAGAAGTAAACCAACTAAGCCCTCTTGTCCCCCCATGTCGGTTTTGCTCAGTGTTTTATCACAACATAGAAACCAAGCCAGGACACCTTACAAAAATCTTCTTAAATGAACTAAACAGTTGCCATTGTGAAAAGATAAAGGTTTCTAATTCCTGTACAGGATCAGCTAGTTGGCATCAGGATTCAGGGCAACTGTTGGCTGACTCTCAACTGAGACCTGTGCGTGTGAGTGCATAGGACCAGCCAGGAACTCGTAATTCTCCTCCTGAGATTGCAAGTATTGTCAGAAGGGATCTGGTTTAAGTATGTCCTCTAAAAGTCCAGCTGTTGGAAACTCAGGACTCCGTGCGGTGATATTTCTTGGAGGTAGAACCTTCAAGAAATGGAACTTAGGTCATCAAGATGGCTCAGCCAGTCAAGACACCTGATGCCACGCCCAACGACCCAAGTTAGAGCGCTAGGATCCATGTGGTGTAAAGAAAACTGTCTTCCAACCTACACACACACACACTAAAAAGAAAATATGTAAAATAAAATGTATAAACATTAAGGATGGATATCTAAATATTTTTATTGATGGGGACATGATTTTAAAAAAGGTGACATTAGCTTAGGGGAAAAGCTCAAATGCAACTGTGGCCCAAAAATGCTTTCAATCCTGGTCCAGTTACATTTAGATCTTCGTCTCCACCACAAGACCTATGTTCTGAATTCCACCACAGGTCCCTGAGTTCCTAACTCCCCTAGCCATGCCTGCTCCTGCCCGCCATCAGATCTAAGCTGAGCCCTCCCCACCATGAGAGCATTCCAGAACCCCTGGCCATGTGTGCTTTCTGCATTCCCCTTTAAGACACTGGTCCCAAGATTTTGTTAACGTCTAACATTTGATGCCTACTCTCCGTGAGGACCATGTTCTATCTTACCTTCTGTCTTTATTTTAAAAATACTTACTTTTATTTTATCTTATTTTATTTTTTGACAGACATGGTTTTACTATGTAACTCAAGGCTGGCCTCCTCCTTACCTTCCACCTATCTAGCCTCTCAAGTACTGGGATCCAGGCCTGCGTACACCACCATACATGGCTTATCTCCCCCCCTCCCCCCATGTTCTAGAAGTGCTCATTTGAATGAATGAACGAACGAATGACAAAAAAGAAGGCAGCCCTCTTGCCCTAGGATCTGTGACATGTTATTTGTACAATGGCCACCAGAGGGGGACAGAAGAACAGAGTCCAGTAATTTCTATGTGGGTTGTGGATTTCAAGCTAATTTTAGGTCTGGCAGGGAGTCCAGAGGTCACAGAATCCTCTGTCTGAGACAACGGTTTTAAGCAAATCCTCTCAGGAAAGCATAGTGCAATTTGGAATTTTGAAAAGTTGAAATATTTGAATATTTTGAACTCGGAAAGCTCAGATTGTGTTTCCAGCTCTAACATCATTCAGCCTGTCTGATCTCAGAGAAGACTCTGGATTTGGGAAGGGTTAGTTTCCAAATCTGACAAATGGGTGGTGTGATGTCCTTTGTCTCCCAGGAGCATGTTGAACTGAAGAGCAAACAAAGTGAGCAAACAGCCAGAAAATGAAAAATGCCAAGGCAACCGGAAAAGCTTACTGCGAGTTAGAGAGCTAAATAAGCCCCGTTTCCTTGTTCTAGCGTGTGAACTGAAGCCAGTGTATCCCTCTTGGTCAGTGGGCATGAATGCGTGGTGAGACAGTAAGCAGTTTTAATCATTTTATGCCCACCTGGTCATCTCAGGCAGACTACGTGACCAGCCCATCCACCTGCCCTCAGCATCTCCTCTACCTGCAGACTTCACAAGTGATATTGCAGCTGACAAGAGCCAAGTTCATGGGAACACTCTTCAGTGTCTAGATGCATCTCCGTGCATTGCTTTAATAAACAAATACTGAAAAAACATTTCAGGTAGGCTTGTATTATACACATATTGAACCTATGCAATCTGTACTGTGCAGACTTAGCAAGAACAGCAAACAAACGAGCACCTCGAACCCTTACAAGTGGCAAACAAAACCAGGTCCACATTCATTTGATAGCATTGTTGATTAGAGTCAATGAAGGGATGTCTAGGCTGAGCCTGGATGTGATGGTCTCAGTGTGTCTCAAATCTTACAAAAGCCCCTCAAAATACAGTGTTTTGTGCTTCTGGGTAATGTGTGTTCATGTGTATGCTCCTGTATATTTCAGGTGCATTCACATGTGTGAAGACCAGAAGTCAACCTCAAATGTCATTCCTTAGTTACTGTCCATTTTGGTTTTTTCATTCTCTCTCTCTCTCTCTCTCTCTCTCTCTCTCTCTCTCTCTCTCCCTCTCTCTCTCTCCAACAGCATCTCACTATGTACCTCTCATTGGCCTAGAACTTGCTATATAGACCAGGCTAGCCTCAAACCTTCCACCTTGTTTCTGAGCTGGAGTCTCTCACTGGTTTCATACTCACAAAGTAGGCTAGGCTGTCTTGCTATCGAGCCCTAGGGATGCTGTGTTGCCATATCCCTGGCACTGGCATTACCAGTGTGCACCATCATACCCAGTTCTTTAATACGGGTTCTGGGTATCACATTCAAGTTCGCACACTCATATGTCCAGCATGTTAACAATGAGCTATCTTCTCAGCCTAACTTAGAGGACTTTAAAGGAAATATGAGGAGTAGTTTGATCTTATGTTTTTATCTTTAAACTCAGTTTACCATGAAACATGCTAGCCCACAGGTAGAAGCTCTGTGAAACACCTTAACACGGTGTGAGGAACTTCTATAGGAAGCACTGAGCTAGCCTAGAAAGGCTGCTCAGGGGCTCCCAGAGATTAAGGGGGAGTCCATGCCTTTCACTTCGAGGCCAATGCTCTTTTCCCCACAGCTGTGTAAGTTAGCATGCCTTTCATTCTAAGGTCTGGTCTCCATGTCCCCCGGGGGATTCTGTGGACTTCTTGACTGTGCATGCATTTGGGGACACTCTTTGAGGCAGAACCATCTTCACATAGTTTTTGCTTACTTACATACTTCTTGGTTATCTTTTCCTTTCTAATCCTGTGGTCCTTTTTAAATGATTTATTTGTTTTTATTGTCTGTGCATTGGTGTTTTGTCTGCATGTATGTCTGTGTGAGGGCATCAGATTCCCTGGAACTGGAGTTACAGACAGTTGTGAGCTGCCATGTAGGTGTTGGGAGTTGAACCCTGGTCCTCTGGAAGAGCAGCCGGTGCTCTTAACCACTGAGCATCTCTCTAGTCCCTGTCATATTATTTTACATTACAATCATGTTGTAAGCTGGAAGACATTTTCCATAGCAGTTTTGAATCTCAGCCTGGCAATCAGAGCCATGTGGGGAAAAATATCCAGAGCCTTGAGAAAGCCACCATCATTTGATTGCCGTCCTTCCTTCCTCCTTCCTTCCTCTGAAACATGAAGGCCAGATGCATCCTCTCCATTAACAGTGGCTTGCTCTCTGGCCCAGTTTTTGAGTTTCCTTTTCCTCTTAGGTGAGGCCATACTTTCTTGGCACTTCTAGTCTGGATTGTTTGAAGACCAGAAGAAAAGATGGCCATTCTCTCCAGCAGTGTGTTGGGGTAGCAACTGGAAGTGTGTGTAACAGAACAAGAACAGGCACGCTCACGCAGGTTTACTTGTTCACACATCGACTGAACTGACCCTGCTTTATATGCTAGCAGTCACCTCCTGGTGGTGAAGAGAACACTTTTATGAGAGAGAAAGTCCAGCATTGAACTGTCACAACACCCGGCTCCAAAACCCAATGGAAGCTGTGGAAAACAGGATGTCAGGGCTCTCATGGCTTGTTGACAGTCTTGGAAAATGTAGGAAGAAGAATTCCAAGATGGCCGGAGTTTCCTCTGGCTCCTGAGTCTTCATGGGGAGAATTTTGTCAGAGCTCAAGGAAATGTGAAGATACCAGGTTAGGCTGTGGAAAGTCCACCTGGGATGTCTTTAAAAGTAGGGTGACTCTTTTCATTCTGGAAGTCTCTGGGATGACATCCTGTAACAAGAACTCAAAACATGGCAACTGCAAAGCTATTGTTTACACCGTCCCTTGACTTTAAGCTGTTTTAAATTGTTAGAAATCACCACATTTTGCAATTGTCTGCATATTAAACACATCAAAGAGTCTTTGCAATGCACTGAAGCCACAGTGTCGAAGGAGGGTGTCAGTGCTTGACTGAGAAGCACAGGGGGATAACTTGTGTGGAAATCATGTATACACTACAAGTAGAGCTTCAAATTCTTCTACAGACATTTTCTCCTCTTAAACTCCAAACCTTCACTGAGTCTTGTCTACGGCATCTGCTCCTTCTCCCAAGACCCCTTCCCCGCCTCCACACTTCTTCCTCATCTAGTTGTTAAGACCTTTCAATGACTTTCTTTACAGATAGATGCTTCAACTGGGAAATAAGAATAAAGCATAGGGCAAGAGAGACAGGCTGGGAGTAGTATGAAAGGAATCTAGACCCAGATGCCCATTCCTTCTCTTTGCCAGCTACAAGTCATACCCTTAGATCCTTCGTCTCTACCCTTGGCCATATTTTCTAAGCCAAACAAATGGCATGGGACATGAGGGGAAATGTACCTATGGGGAAAATGGGATGCAGGGTACTGCAAATCAGTTCTGTCCTAGGGAACTTGGAATTCTAAACATAAATCATATATACTGAGCCCCAGATTCCTCCCTAAGCCTTGGTGCTATTGCTTTACAGGCAGATGAACCCATGTGAAGATGAGTCTATGTCAGTGGTGACTTAGGGACAGCAAATAGTGGAAACTCTTTTAAGATGTTTGGTAGCCCCATCTTACACTCCAAATTTCCACCTCTTGCTGGGAACTACATGAGTGGTGGCCTCAAACTCATAGAAATTCTCCTGCTTCCATCTCCCAAGTGCTGGGATAAAAGCTGCCCAACCTCCTCTATTAGTGCAATTTCAAAGCAGCTTTTCCTTTTTGCTAAAATTTTTCAAGGAAGACAAACACGTGCTCAGAAGTGTTTCTGTCCTCGATCTTTATGACACAAACTGAGCATGCCCAAACTCTTCTCCTTGACTTTGAGCTAAACCTGTCTAAGAAACCTTGCCTACCCTCTTTCCTTCTTGAACTACCACTTCAAACTGGGCATGCTCAGGACTGTGCCCCCAACAAGCTTTCCCACATGACTCCGTGTAGGCTCCCCACGTAATATGTCTGCTCAGGAAAGAAGTAACTCCAGCGTTATCCTTACCTGTTGCACGAAACAAGTTTTTCTCCATTCTTGCTTCTTGACTTTTCATTCAACAAGATGTGAGCCCGTCGCGTTTGGTGATAGTAGTAGAAGGGCAGGCACTGAGTTGTTGAGGGAAGGAGGACCCATGAGAAGAAAATATCCTGGCTTCCTTGCTTAGGTGCAAATGGAAACCGACAAGTGATGTTCATTGAAAGGGAACAAACGTCCTTCGGGTTATCTTATTTTGGGAAGCTAGGCATTTGTCTCGTTTTCCAGGAGCTCACAAGTTTGGCAGTGTGCACTCCCATGCATGTTGGGTGTATCCCTGTGCATGCTCGTGCATATGCATGTAGAGGCCAGAAGTAAATGCTGGGTGTCTTCCCTTACAAAATGGTCACCAAATGAGTCGAAGGTCAATAAAGTAGCTACACTTGTAATGTGTTCAGCTCATGCAGGTCGAGTATGCAAGGGTACTGGTGGGTGACACCTTAGTCTTACCTGACTAGTCTCTGGGAAGGGGCCTCCAGCTGTGGAGAGAGCATGCTTAAACAGACCCTTATCTCTTGGCTGGGTACTATGATGGCCTGTTACTGGCTTCCCTAGTTCAAGTCTGTAGCTTTTAAATCCCAGATATTATCAGGTTATTTTCTTATTGATAAGCCTTCTGTGTATCCACATGGACCTCAGGATAAACCAGCACCTCAAGCACACTTGAGTTGACAGGCTTGATCTGGCTTCCGTTCACTCCCTGGCTCCATCTCTAACCACGCCCAAACTTGCACCCTCTGCCCCAGTCACTGTTGACTTCATGGTGTTGCAAGAATTTCACTCTCTAGCCCAAATCCCTGTACACACTGTTCTTGCTGTTGGAACTGCTTCTTAGCCCCGGCTCTTGTCTTTTCACCAAGAACCACGTCACGTGTCACCTCTTCTCCTGGAGGCCCCAAGCGTTTGAGAATTTGTCGTGTTGCAGAATAGTCCTCAGGTGACATGTCTGTCTCCTCAACAGTGAAGTTCCCAGTGCTGTCTTCAGTGCTGTTTTCCTAGCCCCTAACACAGAGTGCCTGGCTTCTAATTAATGTCTAATAAACCATTGTCAATTAAAAAAAAACAAAAACTGAGCCGAGGAGGTGGATTGTTTGGTAGAGTGTATGCCTGGCACACAGGAAGCTCTGAGTTCCGGCCTCAGCATTACGTAAACTGGACACTGGGGTACATTTGGGAGGCAAAGTTATGAGGATCAGAAGTTCATCATTATTAGCCACATAGCAAGTTCAAAGCCAACCTGGGCCTCATGAGACCCCCATCCAAAACAAAACAAAACTCTAATTCTCCCTAAACTCATATCAAAAGAAGAAACCAGAGTCAGGTAGGGTGGCTGGGCTTTGGAGGAGCCCATGTTATGGAGCCAGGGAGATGATTTTATGCTCATGCCAATAATTTTACCTACAATTCGTAGATCTCTATAAAATGGGGTCCCAAGACTGTTTAAACCCACAGGGACTGAGCATGTTGTTGTTACTGTTTTTAGTCACAGAGTTTAGAATTCACGTATTTAATTAACAAGGATATTTTAAGTTCCAACTGGGCTGAGACTTGTTTTCCCGAAGGGGCTTGTAGTGGGGTGGGGCATAGTAATAGGATTTGGTTTTGATTTGATGCTATTGTTATTGAGGTTCTCTGGAAGCAAAGGGTTCTTTAGAGGGAATGCTGAGGAACTCAGCCAACCAATGTCTCTTCCAAGAAATTTTTAGTTTTTTTTTTCCCTGAAGAAAAACAATGCATAAAGCTCACCCAAGAGCTTCAGTATAGATGGTACCCCCACCGTGGGAACAAAGCATATTTTTAAAGAAATGACACGTTAGGTTAATGAATAAACAAGAAAATCCAGGAGGCAGACACTTAGAAATTAGGAAATTCAAACCGTGAACTTCTGGTATACTTCAATCACTAGGAGTTAGTGCAATTTTCTCTCTAGAGGTACAATCTGTCCCTGAAGTCTAGAAGAATCATGGTTCTTTTTGTATGGAAATAAAATGCTTTTGAGAGTGATGTTTGGTTAGGAGTGGAAGACAAAGGGGGCCCAGGACAGGCTTACTGCTCCATAGGTCAGGCTGTAAGTAGATCAACTCGTGTTCAAGGTACAGACGGCCTTGGCACTGGATAGAATTGCGACACAAAGCCAATGCCAGCAACTGGGCCTATGTCAGTGTAGTCAAAGGAAATTAGGACACAGCCTACAGTCAGAAATTGCCTTAGCATAAAGCAAAGAGCAGGAGAAGGTGCCAAAGCTCTTCTCTGACAGCCATGCACCCAGCTCTCTGATCCGAGCGCTCTCCTCTGTGTTTGTTCTAAGAGCTAGAATTATGAGATCTAGAAATATATTGAAAAGAGCATCTGAGGATGGCTAATGCTTTTTTTTTTTTTTTTTTTTTTTTGGTTTTTCGAGACAGGGTTTCTCTGTGGTTGCCGGGCGGTGGTGGCGCACGCCTTTAATCCCAGCACTCGGGAGGCTAATGCTTTTTTTAATAACCACAATATTATGAAGAATTGACTGCACATATTTGCCTGCCCTCTAGTCACACCCCCTGCTTGTGTGTGTTTGTTTCTATTTCCTAACCTGGATTTGCTCTTTGGCCAATGGAACCATTGATGGCATAAGCAAGTGGAGCCTAGATCTCAAACGATAAAAACTGGTTCTATTTGCGACTCTTGTATCTCTTCCATCACAAGAAGAAATGTGTCTGTATACTGCTGCCCTCTACCTGCAATGAACATACATGCGGCAAACAACGAACCCCAAATCAGTGAAGAGCTGAGCTCCATCCTTAGCTTGACCTCAGTTGACCCCCAGTTGACCTCAGTCTACATTTGCAGAGTGATAGCCAACTCCAAGATCCAGAAGCAAAAGGGAATGTTTATAGTTCATGCCCCTGAATTTCATTTTGATTTCTTATACAGCCCTAACTGACTGATACAATATCACCCTGTGGTAAGAGAAGTGTCTTGGCCCATATCTATTTTATTTTTTCCTATTGGTGCATGGATCTCTTCTGTGTTCTGATTGGATGTCTGTGTAACTGTGATGAAAGATCCAGTTTACAGGCCACCCATGTGGTGCACATTGAAACCGAAGGATTTAGATTGGAGTTGTAGTTGGTACTTGTCTTAGATAGGGTTTTTTTGCTGTGAAGAGACATCATGACCATGGCAACTCTTATAAGGAAAACATTCAATTGGGGTGACTTTCAGTTTTAATGAAAGTCATGGTGGGCATAGAGGTGGGCAGGCAAGCAGACATGTTGCTTGAGCTGAGAGTACTACATCTGGCAGGCAACAGGAACTCAACTGAGACACTAGGCAGTATCCTGAGCAAAGTCCACCCCTATGATGACCCACTTCATCCAACAAGGCCGTACCAACTCCACCAAAGCCACACCTCCTAATAGTGCCACTCATTGTGATTATGGGGGCCAATGCCATTCAAACTACCACAGTACTCATTGTGTTTAGTTTGTCTTTGTGAATTCACATCTTCACAGGTTTTTGTTTATCTTGCTGTCCCCTCCTTCATGTCTAGCTGCCATGCTTAGCTGCCTTCCCAATGCAGAAGTGACAGCCCTGTGCAGCTTCATCAGCTCCCTTTATTTCTCAGGTCCAATTTCCACAGCAAAATCACATTCTAGCAATGCTTTCCTGATAGATTCCTCCTGAGCCATCCCTGCAGGTGTGTTTACTATTGCCAGGAGCTGGGAAACAAGGCAGTGAGAGTGCTCACAATGCAAAGTCCTTTGTAAGGCTTCACTTTCACCCATAGCTGTGAGTATTTTGATTCTCAGCCACCACCCTTATCCACCCCCGCCATCTGCCATCTTCTCAGAACTTCTTTGTGGGAGGACTTTGGCTAAGAGAAAATGGATGTTAAATGATGAAATCATCATAGAGAAAATAGAGAAAATAACCAATTTCTGGCTTTGGGGCATTGAGGGGTGGGGTTAACCATAGATTTGTCATCCGATTTTAAATTCAAAGCAGCAGGAGTTTCCTATAAAGAAAAAAGAAAAATAACTTTATTTACCTCAATATTGCTATTTTCATAATCTCTCAGAACAGGTTGTTCAGACCAATACAAATGTTATGAAGATAGAGTCCAATGAGACAGAATCATAACAAGAGATGTCATAACTCCAAAGTGAGGTGGCCCAGCCCACGGTGAGGCGGTCTCAAAGCAACCAAACAAGATCCATGTGTTCATGGGATAAACAGTCTCAGCCGCAGACCTGGAAGTTTGGGAAGTGACTCATTTTCAGGAATGAGATCCTTTGCAGGCGGACACAAACATTTCCTTTATTTTCTCCTTGTGACTTGACCCCTGAGAGATGCTGCTGCAGCCAAGTGCTGCAGCTGGCACTCCAGTGTTCACTGGGTAGGCACTGGCCTCTTCTGCCCTATGTTCTCTGGCCTTTTGCTCTTGGTGTCCCATGTCCTCAGGGATAGCTATGCTCTAAAACCAGTGGATTTCTTGGTACGTGGGGAGAAAATATGAGGAATCTCCTCTTGTAAGAAGGACCCATTATTAGGGGCATTGGGACCGAAATGCTGTGGCTGAGTCCCCACAGCAGCAATGAACAGGACAGTCTCAGAGTCAGGCAGTCTAAGAAAGGGTTGAAAAAGAATCCAGAGTTCCTGGCTGGAGGTGGAGGCAGGACTGCGGGCTAACTTGACATTTGATGCTGGGGAACAGAGTCTTGATGCCACTCTCAACATCACCTAGAATTATCCAAGAATGAAACTCTTCCATGCCCAGGGAAGGAGGGGGAGTTAGTGTCTCCCTCTTCTCGCTGCCTCCCACTCGGCTCTTCCTGTGAGCAACAGTCCAGCCATGCGAGGAAACGAATGGTTTTCTTGAAAGCCCTTCCTGGAGAGAAAAGCCTCTTTAGAAGAAAGATGTTAAAACATCTGAGGTGAAAAGGCCTTGGGTGTAGGGACCCATGTTGGCACAGAGTATCCCAGGGCCGCTGGGACCAACAGAGAGGGTCTACACCTGCCATCAACGCAGAGCGCGCTGTCAAAACGAGTCTGTCTCTGTGCACTGGAAGCAATGGAGGTTCTGATATCACTAATGGAAAGTTAATATGTCTGTCTTATTGAATGTGGCTGATGGATTGTGCACAGCCCTGCACAGTAATCATAGAACTCCAGGCAAGGGCAAGATTGGTTTTCCCGGGGGCTGGACTCTGACATACTTCTGGTCCATTCTCTTCCTGAGATATGCACTTGCTCTGCAGCTGACACACACACTCCCCCCCAAAGGCCCCAGGGAATGACGCAGAGGGCACAAAGTTCACTAAACCAAAGGCATGCTCACACCGATAGCTTTGCTTTCTGTTACGAGAAATTGGTTTTTGAATTTTATATTTTGAATTTTATATCTTTCCCTTCTAGTCCTACTCCATCTGGAAGAGGCCTTTGCTTAGCCTTTCTCACCTCCAGGAAGGCAAAGTCATGATTTGCATCCATTGTTACTATCACAGTTAACGTCATTTTCTTCTTCTCACCCTCACAGATGTCCTGGTGTGGGCCCCCAATGACATGCTTACCTGTCTGTCTCACTTTAGATCCCCTCGGAAAGATATACAGAGGCAAGGATTTAAATTCAGTTGGCTTGAGGCGTGCAGAGGACACAGTGGGTTCAGCGGGTGGCAAGAGGCTAGATAGGTACCACATGATGATGAGCCCCTGGCGTGGAGTTGCTCTGCCAGCAATCACAGTGTACAGCTGGCATGAACCCATTGGGGAGACCCTGGGAAAAGGTACAAAACGCATGCCTCTGAATCGTTCCCCTGCAGGTGGAGGAATCAAAAAACTGCCCTGGAGACCACTAATGCCCTCCCACTTATGGGAAGAAGGGCCTTCTTGGCCCTCAAGGAGGTGAAATCCCTTGAGCCAGAAGAAGTACATTGCACAGCTGAAAGTCAGCAAGAGCTCCCTAGGAACCTGAAGGCGTGGGTGGGCACACCACCATACCTACATAGCATGTTTGTCCACATTCAGCTCCCATTCTGCCATCTCCAAGTTCACCAACATCTTCCTGCTACTCAGATTCAATTTCTCCTCAACTTTCTCAGCGACTTAAGTCTCAATCCATCTTTTGTTGCTAAGACACAATTCTCAAGGCTGGGCAATACTTTTGGTTTCTTGAGATGGTTCAACCCTTTGGCTGCACAGACCTTGACAAGGGCTGTTTTGAGCCCTCACCCACAATGCACAAAGGCAAATCTTCCTATGGGTTGGATAATTGTGTGGAAAGCCCTGTGTTTCTGGAAAGGAAAGCATCTTTTCAATGTAGCTCAGGGTAGCTTTTCTGTTTTCTGGGTTCTTTTTGTTTCTTATGAGCCCCAGTGAGTAATGCTCATCTCATTCCTTCCAGCCACGGGAGGTAGGGCTTAGGGACACCAGGGAGTGGGAGATTGGTTAAGCAGAGAGGCCCCAAGCAAGCATCTAGGGTGTGGGGGAAACAGAGTGTTAATTGATACCCGAGGCTAAGGCCATTTTCCTTGTGGATGGAGAGTGGCCAATAGAAGCATGAACTACCAGTTCTGACTCTGGATTCACACCAACCTCAGGCAGCAAGCAGCATGACTCTTTTGGGATTCATCTGATGGTTCTTGGGGCCTGCTACTGACAGATATCACAGTTGGGTGACAACATAGACAGGCTTTGGCCTGATGAGGATGTTGGCCTGAATTTCAGTCATCGAGAGGGGCTAGTTGAAGGCAAGGACTGAGAGATCTAGAATGAGCCTTGACCTTATTTCTCTAGGAGTTATGGCAACACATGTTCCTATGCTGGTCCTTCACCAAGACCTGTCCTATCTGAGTTTCTGTCCTGTCTTCCTTTGGTGATATAGACGTGTAAGCTGAATAAACCCTTTCCTCCTCAACTTACTTTTTGGTCATGATGTTTCATCAAAGCAATAGACAACTAAGACATCTTTTTTTCCTCTTGATTATTTGTCTTATTCCAGGCATACCTTCTGGGTCTTCCCTTTGTGGAGGATTAGATTTTACACAGTGTGCCCTCTCTAGCATTGCAGTTTCCCTGAGCCTTAAAATCCCATCATCAACACTAAGCCAAGGGATACCAGGCATCTCTAACGCCTTTTGACAGATGCTTCAGCCAACCATTCAAACAAACTTTTGACACTTTTATTTTTAGCTGTACATGCTTCAATATTAAATCTGTAATCTCTGCTCAATGGTTCGTATTGATAAACACAGCCTGATTCAGTTTTACATCCCCTCTGCTATTATCCCACACCTTTAAAATCCATCCCACACATTTCCCGGACTTCTGCTTGAACAAGTTAGCAAAAGCATTAAACTCCTTAGGGTAGCACACTTCCGCACGGACTACATTTTTTACCTCTCCTCTAGAAGCCTGTTTAGCCTTGAGTCTGGTTATAGATCTAGAGGCCACTATTGGTGGGCCCTGGGGGGACTCGCTTAGTATCTCCTTCAGGAAAAATCTCTCCTCATTTAGCAGACAATAAAGGATTAAGTTCCTCAGTCAAAAGACTGAAAGGCAATATTTCAGGGTTGAGGGTGGGAGTATATCTCTTGCTGAAAGTGGAGAAACTACTTCCTCAGGTGAGATAAACCCTTGAGAATCTGAGAGTTCAAGCTGGGCCACTATGACACAGCCTTTAATTCCAGCAGAGACACATAGATCTCTGAGTTTGAGGCCCACCTGCTCTACAAAGTGAGTTCCAGGACAGCCAGAGCTGTTACACAGAAAAACCATGTTTTGGAAAACCAGAAACAACAACAAAATATCTGAGGGTTCAAAGTTCTCAGCTTCAATATGGTCCTTACACACATCTCCATCCCAAATAACAGGATCCCATTCTTTGCCAGTTAATGCCCTTATTTTAACTGACAACATCCTCCAATTCTGAGACTTGAATTTTTTTTTGCAATTCAGCCAAACTTAAAATGAGAGCTTCAGTTTGATTTTCTCCAACCTGAGCTCTGTGAGTGCAGGAGAGAAGCTTCTCTTCCGGAGCACAGTTAGAGATCTTTAGACCTTTTATGCACATCTGGAGCTGGTCAGTTTAATCATTGTTGTCCTTTATCATATTCTGAGATACTACAAGTTTGTTCATTTTATTACTGAGATAAAGAGCTGATTGGCTAATAACTAGGCAGGATTTTAGGGGCAGAAGAGGACTCTGGGAAGAAGGGTGGAGTCAGAGAAGTTGCTAGCCAGGCAAGAGAAAGCAGGATGTGTACAAATTTTTAAAAAATGGGTTGATTTGGGTAATAAGAGCTAATTAGTGATATGCCTAAGCTATCGGCAGAGCATTTGTAAATATGTAACTCTGGATGGTTGTTTGGGAGCAGCTGGTGGGACAGAGCTGATTGGCAGTCTAGACAGTAAACTCTGCTTAAATTTCCCTCTTTTCAATTTATACAGAGATGTTTAGAGCAACCAGCATCATCATTTTCCTTATTTTTACACAAATTTTCAAAACTTATATACAGAGTCACCAAATCCATTTCCCCTCACAATTGGTGAGTCAGGATAATCAAATACATTTGTCTCCTCAAGTTTGTAGAATAGTTCACACTGTGGGCTTTCAGCGGTACTCTCCAAATTTCCTGGAGAGGCTTTAGTAACTGGACTCGCTTTAGTAACTTAAGTGTTAGCAAATTAAGAAGCCTTTTCCAGACACTTAAGAAATTCATCCTCATGCTTCTGTGGCTCTAGAACCCCTCCTGGTACCAAAGTCAGTATTAGTCAGTGCTCTCTAGAGGAACAGAACTGACACAGAAGGGATTTGTTGAGGTGGCTTACAGGCTGTGGTCCAGCTAGTCCAACAACTGGCTGTTTACCAACAAGAATCCAGTAGTTGTTCATTCCACAAGAATGGATGTCTCGACTGGTCCCAGTGAAGGTACGGACTTGCCAGTGAGAGCAAAAGCGATCATCCTTCTTCCACGCCCTTTACACAGGCTGCCCTCAGAAGAGTGACTCAGATTAAGGGTGGATCTTCCCACCTCTAAAGATCTGGAAAAAAAGTGGGTCTTCCCACTCCAAATTATTTAATTAAGAAAAAGTTTCTCACAGATGTACCCAGATGCTTGGGTTTTAGTGGATTCCACATGTAGTCAGCTGACAACCAAGAATGACCACCACATAGACATTCTGTTTTTCACGCATTCTCTTCAACTAAAACGTCTCCAGAGTCTTCATTCATTCTGTTTGTGAGCTGCTGTGAAGGCCTTCATCATTTTCTTGACTTTGAATGTACTGTTGATTTCTCTCCCTCTGAGCATCAACTGTTCACTGTCACTGCATCATGGGGTAGGTGTTCATGTTTACGGCTGTGATTAAATACCCTGGCAAAAAGAAAGCCAGGGAGAAAGGGGTTTATTTCAGCCTACACTTTCAGGTTGTTGTCTATAACAGTGAGGAGGTTAAGGCAGGAACTTGAAACTTCTTGTCACAACACGTCCACTGTCAAGAGCACAGAGAAATGACTACATTCATGCTTGCTTGTGCTCAATTCATTTTCTCCACTTTTTATAATTTATGCCTCCCCCCCCCCCCCGCCTAGGTCCTGCTCAAGTGGGCTGGATTTTTCCACATCAGTTAACTTAATTAAGACATAGCCATAAGACATGAACATAGGACATAGACATAAGACATAGACATGTTGTTGTGTGACAACGCCTTTTAAGGGAAGATGCAAGACACATGTCTATTCCCCCCATATAGGGAGCCCACAACAGACCAAAGTATGAATGCCACCAAAGTCGTATTTAGTGAAAGATGAGTTTTATTTGGATTAATTAAAGGACCAGAAATGACTCAAATATGGGTGCATCACCAAAAAACCTACTCCAAATCTCACAAAGCTGGGAACAAGGAATGTACTGCACAGGCTGCAGGCAGGGAGCCTGGAGCACACTGCAAGGTTGCAGGCAGGGAACCTGGAGAACACTGCACAGTCTACAGGCAGGGAGCCTGGAGAACAATGCACAGGCTGCAGGCAGGGAGCCTGGAGCACGCTGCACAGGCTGCAGGCAGGGAACATGGAGCACACTGCACAGGCTGCAGGCAGGGAACATGGAGCTCACTGCACAGCCTGTAGGCAGAGAGCCTGGAGCACACTGCACAGGCTGCAGGCAGGGAACATGGAGCACACTGCACAGGCTGCAGGCAGGGAACATGGAGCACACTGCACAGCCTGTACGCAGTTCTGCAGGTTGGAGAGTGTCCTTCCAGGTGCCTCAGTTGGTCTAAACCTCTTCTAGGCATACTCAGCGGGTTTCTGCTTCTTTCAGACAGCTGATCTAGTCTCAGAGGCTTCTTTGGAGTTTGACTTGTCTGATAGTGCCTTCCAGTTTTTATTGCTTACTGGTCTAGTGAATCTGACAAATTTCAGGGACTTCCTAAGGTCATTTTGACTTGTTTACCTTTCTGTGTAGGGAGCTTCACTGAAGGATGGAATATTCCAATCTCAGATGAAGTTGTTACATACACATACCGTCAGGCCAACCTAACTTAGACATTCCCTGACAGAGATTCTCTTTCAAGATGAATGTAGGTTGTGTCAAGTTGACAAAACTAACCATTACAGAGCATTAAACAGAATGGACAACCTAGGGCCACCAAATCAAACCTGCTTAACTGAGAAGTTTTTCAGGCACTAAGTCACTGTCTTAACTCATATGATCTTCTATCCATGAATATCTCTGTAAAGGTTTTCAATGTTTTTTTATGCTCCCCTGTGGTGTGTCTCCCCAAAAGGGGCACATTGGAAATATAATCCCCAATGCAACAGTGTTAGGGGGTGGGATCTTTGAGAGCATTTCTTCATGACTAGATCTATAGATCCATGCTGTTCACAAAGGGTTTGAGCTAGAAGCTCTGTTCAGTCTCTTTCTCTCCTCTGCACCCCTGACACAGGCATCCCCTGCTTTGGAAGAACGGAGTAGCAGTCATTATTTTCTCCCATCCTTCCCCTCCTCTTCCCTCCCCTACCTCCCCTATGTCTTCCCTTTTCTTCTATGTCTTTTTCTTCCTTCCTTGAGCCAGGAATTACTTCTTTTCTCCAGAGTCCAGTCTGATGAGGCCTTTCTCCTCCCTTAATAGAGGGAGCCCACCATGATCCAAGTCTGGTCAATTAAATGGTGTCACTCTCTATTTTAAATTAAAACAGGTTCATAAAAAGACTACACAGAAGCTATATTCTCACCCCATCAAGCTGTTTGCAGGAGAACGTTTCCTGTCATTTCAGCCTTCTCGGTTTTAGAGCTTTCTTGTTTCTGCATGTCTTCTGAGTGCTGCTCTTGGGCCCGATTCTCTACTTCCGATGCCCTTCCAACAGGTACCCTATTCTTAGACTACTCAGTGGTTTCTGTTTCTGATATCTAAAATATCCCCAAGTAGCACTAAATATGAGGAAACAGATAGGGTCCCAGCTTCAGAGCCCATCAATTTGCATAAGAAGATAGACACTAAACAAACAGGCAAAACAATTGTAAATTACAAATTGTTGAAGAATCAATGAACTGGGTCCTCCTAGAGAAAGCGATATGAGTCCTACTTGAGATATTAGGGTCACTGTAAGCCTCAACTGAGATCTTATGCAAGAGTAGGCATAAGCCGGGTGGTGGTGGCGCACGCCTTTAATCCCAGCACTCGGGAGGCAGAGGCAGGCGGATCTCTGGGAGTTCGAGGCCAGCCTGTTCTACAAGAGTTAGTTCTGGGACAGGCACCAAAGCTACAGAGAAACCCTGTCTCGAAAAACCAAAAAAAAAAAAAAAAAAAAAAAAAAAAGTAGGCATAAGCAAGACAAACCTGAAGGTTCATGGAAACAAAGTAATCAAAGCTGGTACTTAGGGATAAATGCCCATGGAATGTAGTTGTTGACATTGTTGACAACAGAATGGCCTGGCCAGATGGCTCAGTGGTTTGGAGTACCTGTGGCAGACCCTCGTATGAATTCTAGTAACCACATGGCAGCCCATAATCATACATCATTCCAGTTCCAGGGAATAAGATATCCTCTTCTGGCCTCCGCCCTCCACTTCTGGCCTCTATCGGTCCCAGACACTCACACAATGCTTGTCTGTACATGCAGTCAACAGAGCCAAGCCTTCCGTGTGGCTTCTCCCCTGCATTGCTGCCAGCTCAGTGACAGCCTTGGAGTCTGCAAAACCTCCAGGACTGCCTGTAGACATGAAGACAAGCCTGTCCATCCACTGTCCTTCGCAGCCGCTCCGATGCTGCTGAACCTGACTCTGAAGTACGGTCTTTGCACCCACTTTGATCTCTTGCCCTGTGACTTACGTAACCTCTGACAAGCTTTGTCCCACATAGGCTGAACACTCTTGGCCAAATCGTCCATTCCTGTCACTTTTTATGCCAGTTCTGTCTGGGTCTCCTTCTACATTGTTTGGATTATTTTAGGGACTCTCCCTAGAATGTTGCTTCTTTTTGCCCGATCAGTGCCTGGAGTAGTGGCATCAGCATCACTGGGCCTGCAGCACCAGAGTCACAAGGCAGCTTGGTAGAAATGCAAAGTTCTTGGGCTCTACCCAGACCTCTGAATGAGAACATGGGGGTGGCCCTGCCATCTGCACTTGAGGAAGCCTGCCAGGTGATTTTGAGGCAGGCCAGAGTTTGAGAACGGCTGCCTCAAATCTTTCCAGGAAAACTCACTCAGGTTGGAGCCGGCTGAGCTCAGCTAAAGATATGTTTATATAAACCCAGATCAGCGGGTGATGTCACTGACATCACCCAAACACTGGGCCCAGGTTGCCAAAAGGTGCATGAGATCTCAAAGCTGAGGAACCTCGTGAAGTTGCTTGGGGTCTCCACAGGACCTGCTCAGCGGCTCTTCACCCCTTCAGTCAGGGACCAAAACAGATCTTCAAGGGGCCACTGGAAAGAGGATCAGCAAGGGAGATTCTTCAGCCCTTGTGGCTTTGCCCTTGGCACGCTTACCACTGTTGCCCAGAAAATGTGTCAAGTTGGCCCAGCCTTGTGACCTCTTCTTGAAGACGAGGGTCTGGCATGGGGACACATAGGAATATTTGTGTATTTACTTTGGGGCACCCCAATAATAAAATATCACAGACTAGTGGCTTAAACAGCAAAAATACTTCTTCTGATTATTATTATTATGATGATTTTTAAAAAAAATTTTTCAAGACAGGGTTTCTCTGTGTAGCCATAGCTGTCCTGGAACTAGCTCTGTAGACCAGGCTGGCCTCAAACTCAGAGTGATTCACCTGCCTCTGCCTCCCACATGCTGGGATTAAAAGTGTGTGCCACAACTACCCAGTTAAAAAAAATCTTAATTTAAATTTTTTTTATCTTTCTGTATGTTTGATGATTGTGTGTATGTGTATGTGTGTATGTGTATGTGTGTATCTGTGTGTGAAGGCATATGCCAAGGCATGTAAGTGGAAGTCACAGTATGATCTTGGCCATCACTTTCTACCTTCCTAGAAACAGATATTTTTGCTGTTTGCCACTGCATAATTCAGTCTGCCTGTTCCTTGAGCTCTAGGGATTCCCCTGTCTCCTTCTGCATAAGTCTTGTGATCACAGATGTGCACTTCTGTGTCCTACCTCTGTAGGAGCACTGTGATCACAGATGTGCACTCTGTGCCCAGCCTGGGTATGAGCACTATGATCACAGATGATGTGCACTCTGTGCCCTGTCTCTGTAGGAGCACTGTGATCACAGATGTGCACTGCTAGTCTGGCCCTCCCATTTAGGGAGCAAGCACTTGACTCATTGAACTATATCCCTGAATTTGATCTCTTTCTAAATGGCAGCCAGAAAGGAGTGAGAAGAGAGAGATAAAGAGAGGTGAGGAAGGGAGGGAGTCCTGCATTCTCAGCTTCCTCCTTCCTCATGTTTTTTTTCTCACACAGGTCCCTGCCTACCAGACAGTGCCACCTACATTCAGGGAGCCTCGTCCCACTTCATTTGCAAGGCCATATGCCAATTGTCTTTACAAACATTCTCATAGGCATACATAGACAATAATCTCTCTGACATTTCAGTCAATTCAAGATGTCAATCAAGACTAGCCATAATAGTTCCCAAGAGGGCGACATTCACGGAGCCTTGCAGAGAGAACTGTGGGGGCTAAACCTTAGGGAATGATTCGACAATTGGAACCTACGTGGTTGGGGGCATTCTGGACCTCATGGGTAGAAGGGACCTCTACTAGAATCTTGCTGGTGTATGGCAGATATTATCCAAAGCTTTTGTTTTGCAGGAAAGGTGCAAATCTTGGGTCCATGATAGAGTGAACAGAAGTTTATACCCCCTCCCTAGGCCCTGTGTTTCCATGAGGCCATCTGCACACCTGCCAAAGGTAATTATACCTCCAGGCTACCCACATGCTTGAGACACTGACCCATCAATCTCCACAGTGTGAACACTGATTTTCTTCTGCAGAAATCTATTTTTATGTCAGGGAGCTAATGTTACAGGAGGGAGGCCCTTTTGGTTCCTGGCCCCCTGGCTAGCTTAGACCCGAAATAATCACACAGAAACTATCTTAATTAAAACACTGCTTGGCCCATTAACTCTAACTTCTTATTGGCTATCTCTTACATCTTAATCTAACTCATTTTTAGTAACATGTGCATCACCACGAGGTTGTGGCCTACCAGCAAAGTTTCAGCATGTCTATCTCCAGCGGTTCCATGGCTTCTCTCCGCCTCTGCCTCCTTTCTCCCAGCATTCTGTTTAGCTTTCCCTGCCTACCTAAGTTCTGCCTTGCAAACTTCCAAAGCAGTTTCTTTATTCATTAATGGAAATCACAGCACACAGACACACAGAAGGGACTCCCACATCAAGCTAAGGACACAAGGAAGTTTGCCTGGACAGAATGGCCAGTGCTATCTAGGAATGGGTGGGAAAATCTCTAAGAATGTGCCCTTCAGATGTTGTGGCCATAAGCCAGAGCTTTGGTGAATAGACAGCAGGGTGGAGCAGATAGCATTGGACAGGAGGGCTGAAGGACAGCTTAGACAGGCCCCTGACTTCCAAGTGGAATTTCTGAGCCTAGAGTTCACTAGCTCCAAGCTCCTGCATTTCTACTTGTGGGGTTTCTATGCATTTTGAAAATGGTACCATAGTAGTTACTTTATTCATCTTTGTGAGCAGCTATCTGACAGAGGCAACTCAATGAAGGAGAGATGATTTGGGCTCCTGGTCTGGGGATTCAGTGTGACAGGAGACATGTCCTAACTTCATTCTGCCATGGTAAAATACCTTCACCAAAAGCAGCTTAGTGAAGAAAGGGCATGTTTGGCTTCAAATCGCATGCACATGCGTGTGTGTATATGTAATAAGAGATAAAGCAGGGGTAGGAAGATGCACCTCCTTGACAAACAAAACAAGCAGTTTACAAGGATCCAATCTGTAGAGCACCAAGGGGATTCCCAACCTCTCACTCAAAATTTGAACTGTTTCAAAATAAATGAGTAGGTAATAAATTTTCTCATCCTCCAGTGTTCTCTGGTTCAATTAGTTTGGAATAAAAGCTGAATACTAGTATAAAGTTTCACACTTTTGATTCAAATGTGGACTCAGTACCAAGAGCCTTGATTCTATATGCAGATTTTCTGTTTTGTTACTTTGGAAACAGGGTTTTATTACGTCACCCAAGCTGGACTTGACCTTGTGATCCTTCTGTCTTAGCCTTCAAAGAGCTCAGATTAGCAGGTGTGAGCCTCCACAACTGCATACAGGTAATGTTTCTTAAACAGGGTCATAAATGGACTGGCATCTCTGGGCCATTGGTTTAAAATGAAAATCCTGAATTTCAAAAACAAAAAAAAGAAAGAAAATCCTGAATTTCAGCAATGTTCAGGAACCGAGGTGTCTGAAGCAGGACTTCAGGGCAGCACCATGGACCCTTCTGATGGTAATATGTGAGGATCCGTCTTGGAAGCTCTATCAGGGAGGATTAAGTCACAGTTCAGGTGGCCACCAGATGCCAGGGATAAGATGAATACATGAAGCAGGCTAAATGCAAGCCAACAGGGAGTGACTGGGACTGAAGCCAGTGAGAATATGTATGCTTAATTTAAAGTTCCAGCTTCCAGCTGATGATAACAAAATGCTTTTCGGGTCTCCCAGTGTGACCAACCATCCCCCACTTTTAACATCACATATCCCATCTTGAAAACTAATGCTAGCAACTTAATGACTATTCACATACCACTCAAACCTAACAAAGTGCCTCAGACTATAGAATCCAGCGCATTGACAACCTCTGACCTTGTGCTGCAAGGGCCATGGTTCCAGTGTGCTTGAGTTCCAGCAAGAGGAACTCAATACCCCATACTGTGATCATGATACCATGTCCCCAACAATGGCTTCCTTTGCAGAGCTCGTCTGAAGCACCCAGAGTGAAGTTCCTCTGATAGTCTTTATGGTGCTGTGTGTCCACAGTCTCCTTCTTGGGTGTTAGTTGAAGGAGAGGATGAACCCAACACAGTAGAACCGACCTTCTGGCTGGAGGTGGATAGGGTAGCATGCTAGCGTGTCTCACCAGCAGCCTGGAAACCACAGGGACATTTTCATAGATTATAGCACCTCTCACCCCTTGGAACTATTACAGACCAAACAACTGGGAAGTTACTGGATGAGTTGTCTTGGGATCAAGAGAGCTGAAGAATGTCTATGCACAGCCCCTTCAGAAGGGGTTTTTCTTACACTGAGGACTTCCTACTGATCCTGATCCAGCAACTGTCCATAGAAGGCAGGATAGGGTGGCTCTGGTCCCATCCATCTATCCTGTTAAGTGACTTGGACAAGTCACAGCCCCTGTCCACACTATCAGATGTTCGCTCATGAAAGGAGATTGTTGTCAATGGTTTTCATCAGCAAAAGGCTTTAAACATGATAGTGAAATTTTACAACAGAATCCTCTAAATAATTCAAAGGCAGTAGAGGTCTTACTTCCTGGGACAGGTTCAAGGCTGGGCAGCACTTACTCAACTTCTCATGTACCCACGAAACTCCAGGGAACAGAGTTTGAGAACCACAAGGATTGTTTTTTTTTTTTCCTGTCTTTTTCCAATTTGGAAATGCCATATACTGGACACTTATGAATGACTTTATGTTTTAACTAAAATCACAAGGAAAGTCACTTCTCAAGAAAGGTACTGAAGCCTCCTGTTTATAGAGGGCTAAACTAGAGGCTATAATGGATATAATGGAAACTAATTATGGCCTCTGGTTCCCAGGGCTAGGGTTGACCTGGGTAGTTTTGGTTGCTTGAATGAGATTGTCCTTCATAGTCTCAAATGTTTGAATACTTGGTCTGCAGTCGGTGACACTGTTTGGGTAGGTTTAGGCCTCTCTGGAGAAACTGTGTCACTGGTGGCAGGCTTGGAAGTTCCAAATTCATGTGCTATTTTCAGTTTATTCTCTCTGCTTCCTGCCTGCGCTTTGAGATATAAGCACTCAGCTGTTCCTGCCACCCTAACACCCTGCCGCCACACTCGCCCACACTGATGGTGATGGACTCCCAACTCTCTGTAACCATGAGCCCCACGAAGTCCTACCTTCTCTACAGTGTGTTGTTCACGGTGTTTTTATCACAGTGATAGTAAAGTCACTGATACAGGGTCAAGGAGGAGAGAGAGCTGGGCATATCCCAGTCCTGCATTTTATAACCTAGTATACCCTGTAGCTCCTTTCCAGTGAGCTGAAATCTCACAGAGTGAGACACTTTCCATACTCCTCAGCCTCTGCTTTGATGAAACTCTTTCCTGGTTTTGCCTTCTGTCATTTGTATCATGAAAACGGTATCCATGGCTTTCATGCTGTAGATAAAAAATTATATATTCATAGTGCATAGGGACAAGAATGAGAGGAGGGCAAACATGAGCAAGGCACAGTGTTATGAGTGTATGAAACATTTTATGAAATATCATTTTGCATACTAACTAAAGAGTAAGTTCTTTATTTTTAAAAGGTTATAGAGTATAGTAGGCCAAGCTTTTCCCACAAAGAATTTGATATACTGCATCTGCCCTTTTCTCAGCTTGAAGCTAAATCCAGTCCCTTGAGCGTAACTGTCTCAAATTGTTCTTCCTCACCGACACTTTCGTCTTGGTGTTCTCAGTTGGAAAGTGTGTAATATAGTATAGGGACCCAGGGCAGAGATCCATGAAGGTCCGGAACCAAGAGGAGCCTTCAGCTGATGGTTGTGGAGGCTGATGGCTGTGGAGGCTGATGGCTGTGGAGGCTGATAGCTGTGGAGGCTGATGGCTGTGGAGGCTGATGGCTGTGGAGGCTGATGGCTGTGGAGGCTGATGGTTGTGGAAACTGGTGATAAGCATAGTAGGATCCTCCAGGGCTTCTTGCTGCTTTTGTATGTCTGGATAAACGAAGTGTAAAATGGAGATGTTGCCTGAATTATCTCACCCAGTTGGAAACTTAGAAGCGTTTTGACCAGCATGTTCATTTGCGACAAACATGTGGGACCTGGGTTCTCACACCAAGCCCATGTCCTGACTTTATAGATAAAATCTCATATTGTGAGCCTTGAGGACAGAAGAGGAATCACAGCCACCTAAATTCCTGCTGGAAGCAGCCACTAGCTAGGCACTAACTCCTTCAGCCGTCTTCAGCAGGAGTAGATGGAGCTGGTGAAGTTCCTGGACATCCCCAGAGTCCCACACAGGAAGAGTTAACCCTCCAGCTCCACCCCCCCACTCAACCCAGCAGTGACTGTGTTTCCACTGTTTGGTGCTAACTTTCCTGCTCATGCCTGTCAGATGACTCTGGCATAAATTCATGCAGCCACAGATACGTAGTTCTGAGCACACAGTGACTGACTAAGAGGGTGTACTTGAGAGCAGATGACATTTGGCTCCTCCACCAGTCTGAAATCCCTCACCTGAATCCTGCCTGGTGTCAAGAAGACGTCTGTGAAGCCGGATGCCTCAGAAAACGGGCAGTGTAGCTTAGCGTGGGCAGGGAAGGCTAGAGACTGGTGTTAACCAAGGATTCTGTGAGGCCCAAATGTGGAGGGAGGGGGAACAAGCTGGAAATCAAAACCTCTCACATCCAAATGATCTGCCCGTGACAAAATGGCTTCCAACTAATTAAACCCAGAAAACACTCTTTTAGCAAAGATAATCCTACTGAATCAACTTGCTCGATTTTTTTTTCCAGTCAATTTTGGCTCTTGAAGCTTCAGTTAAAAGCTGTTTGGCAGATGGCTTACTCTGAGTCATAAAATTAGGCTCTCTGGCAATCATATGTGCTTCTGGGTTCTGGGAGATTCTGGCCGTATGGGCAAGGTAGAGAACTCTTTCTGGGAGTGTAGTGATGTATACCTCGTCCATTGGCTCATACAGACCATGGCCATTTCAATATCACTTATGAGGGTAGCTGGCCAGGCTCTCTTCTCATTCAGAAATCTGGGGTCCCTGGAAACTATTGCAGGGCTTGAAGACAGTCTGAACTCTGGAAAGAAAACTGGGCCTCAGAAGGGTTTGTGTTTCAAGTTCCCTTGGAAGGAAGATGTGGAGTTGGAGGAAGGTTGGCAGGGCCACTTGTCTGTGTACTGGGTACCTGATGGGTCATCTCTATTTTTTCTTATATTCAAGGAGCTCCCTAAGGGATATTTACCTAGGAAATGTCACTCTCTGTCCTCTTAACAGGATATAGTACAACGTCATCCCTTTCTCTTTAAGACCTGTACTGATGCTGAAGTCAGAGCTATCCAATAGTCAGAAAGCCAGACCCCAGTTAAAGGCAGCAAGAATGATATTGCTCAGGACTACTGCCAGAGTGGAGATAGCCTGAGCTAGCTCTACCAAAGCACAGGGAAGAAGGGGTGTGCTCCAGCAAAATGAGGGGGTGAGCTAAAGCAAAGGTTCTGAGGTTTGGCCTCTCACATTGGCCAACTGAAGCTCACTGAAGATAGGTTCCCATTTCCCCACAGAGCCTAGGAGCCAGGGCAGTGGGAAGCCCCATCTTTTTTGGTGTTTACAATGGCTCCTGGTTCCTTGGGAAGGACGTTTCTGAATTGTACAAGATGTGCCAGAAAGGGAAACAAATGTGATTTACAATGATGAAGTATTTTGTTTACTTGAATCATTTCATTTTGAATTATTTCAGGGAGAGGGAGGGAGGGAGCTGATGGATTTTAGGACAAATAGTAAAGTCTTTCAACAGCACTGAACTTTCTTGGCAGGAACTCAAGAGGCCTGGGGTTGTCATCTTAGGGATGTGGCCCCATGCTGTTAAAAACTTATGGTTAAGTTTTAAGCTTGTAGCATGACTGGTGGGAGAAATGATCCAAAGGTTGAAAGACTACCATCTTCTAGGCCAAGCTCAGGGTGTGTTTGAGGAGAGGTACCAGATACAAACTTTAAGCCAAGGTCAGAGTGCCACTTGCCAGCATGTGTGTATGTGCATGCATGCGTGTGTGTGTGTGTGTGTGTGTGTGTGTGTGTGCGTGTGTGTGTGTGTTTGCTAAGGATTGATTCTCATGGCTTTGCCTGATCTATTATCTCCCCTCAACCTCTCCATCGTTTAACTTTTTTTTTGAGACAGGGTCTTTCTGTCTCCCAGATAAGCTGTAACCTCACTGTCACGCTGGCAGATCTTGCACTTTAAATCCTTTGCCTCCACCTCTTGAGTAGCTGGGATGGTAGCCTGTGCTACTATGCCCTGTGACAATAGAGTGCCTTTGTCAATGCTCAGCATTGTCTGGAGAGTCAGCCAATTGAAATATTTTTTTTCTGTATTTTATTTTTCAGGGCATTTTAACCCTGTGTCCCTCTGTTTTTTACTTTTTTTTTTTTAAAAAAAAATCTTGTCAGCATTCTATTTTCTATGACTCTTTGTATACTTATAATCTACCTTTCTCAAGCTGGGTTTTACATTGTTTGAATACAGAGAACACACATTATATCCAGCAAAAACAAACAAAAAACCTCACTTGTACCTTCCAACTAGCCAACCTGATAATTGTCCATTGGCTCCAACCTCCAGATCAAATTCTGTTCTCCGTGGAGCCACCAACAACGTTCCACTTCCTATTTCTCTAACCATCTCTGTGATTTTGTTTTTCACCTTAAACTCTCTTTTCAGCATAAGAGACCAAAATAAGACTCATTGATTTACTCTTTTGTTTTAACACTTTGTCTTCCAAAAATGTTCCCAAGGATTCAATTGCTCAAGTATTTACCAAGCACCAGGGTCCTGGGTAGCTTTCATTGTCACTTTGACACAACCCTGAGCCGTCTGAGAGGAGAGCCTCAGCTGAGCAATTGTCTACAGCAGACTGGCTTGAGGGGTTAATCTTGATTGTGACTCATTCAGGAACACCCACCCACTGTGAGAGCCACCATTCCCCAGGGCAAGGGGCCTCTGGACAGCGTTCCAGAGGAAAGCTAGCTGAAAGCAGAAAGCAAGCAAGGATAAAGGCCCACACTTTTGGTCTCTTTCTTCTCTGGGTTGTGGATCTGATGCTTTAAGTTCCCGCCTTGACCTTGTAAAAATAAATTGTAACCTGAATTTGTAAGCCAAGGAAACCCTTTTGTGGCATTTGGGCCAGAGACAGAAATGAAATTGGAGTGTAAGTCCTGGATGTTAGGGAGAGATCAGCCAGCCAGGCTTCCTGCTCTTACCAGTCAGGAAGGATGGGGTTCATCAGTGACCCTGATTCCTAGTGAGAAGCTCCGGGACACAGGTGAATGCACAGAAGAAACCTCCTAACTTTGTGTGTTGCTGTTTTGTGTTTTGTGGGCCTCCTAACACGTGACACACAAAAGTGGAAGCTGATTGGCTCCACTTTAAAGGCTGCTTTTACTGTTACTCTCAGTAGAAGGGAATTTTATCAAATCTTGGTCCTGTTTCTAAGAAGACATACTTGATTTGTTTAACCCATGCTGAAAGGTCTCTGAAGGTCCCGCTACAGCCATCTATGACTCTGAGATTGTTTATTCAGCCAGTAGACACCTCCTCCTTCCCACAGGTCTTCAGCTGGTCTTGGCCCTAAATTCATTCTCTCTTAGCCAAACTGGTTGCTCAGGACCTAGTTCTGTCTGGAGTTTGTAAACTGATAAATTGGTATTTTGTTCTGTTTTTCTCCTTTCTTCAGAACTTGTTTCCTTTTGGAAGGATGGACACTGTGGCAGCCCCCTTCCCCCCACAGTCTCCCACATGTTCTTGTAAAACAACAGTTGAGTGTTTTGCAATAGCACTTATCAACTCCTTGAGCCCCGCCTGGCTTTAAACATGTTTTTCTCCAAACATGTTTTCCTCTGTGTAGTTTAACTTGCCCTCCCAGAAGAATCCCCACCCCTGAGGGTAATTTTTATTTGCATGTGCAATTATGCTTATATCCTTTACAAATACACAAATAAAGAAAGTTTCTGGAACCAAGAACTTACACTGAATACAAAAGGGCCCAAAAGATGATAAAAGGCTTTTATTACGACAGTGCTGTGATTACTCTAGAGTGATTGGATACGGCCAAACTCGCAGTTAGAGCAGGTGTACTACAACAGGTTGGTAAAAATGCAAAACAAACCACAACCGGGCCTGTAAACTCCATGGACATCTCACAATGTGGAATTTCTTCCCTCCTGTTTCCTTTTCTTTAAGTCTCCCTCACTGCCTTGACTTTTTTATGTGTATGGGTGTTTTGCTTGTATATAAGTATGCCATGTACATCCAGTGCCCACAGAGGTCTGAGAGGGCTTCAGATCCCCTGGAACTGGAGCTACAGGTGTTTGTTACTAGCCAGCATGTGTGAGCTAGGAATGGATCTGGGTCCTCTGGCAAAGCCGCCAGTGCTCTTAAGTCCTGAGCCCTCTTTCTAGCCTACATGGGATAGTTCTCATATCGTAGTTCAGGCTGGTTTAGAACACACTATGCAGAGCAGGCTGGGTTTGAACTGGTGGTAATACCTCTGGCTCAGCATCTTGAGCTGTGTCATCCTTCATCTTTCCATAGTCAAAATGATTTGCTCCTATCTTTGGGCACTTGGATGAGTTACCCATGTACTATTTTTAGGCTGTTCTATATTTTATTTATTCATTCCATATATGCAGCAAGATCTGCCAACTGTGGGAGGCATAATTCCCCTGAGCAAGGAAACTCTGAGCAGTGTAAGTTGGGAAACTCTGAGCTACTGAATATGTACATTATATGTACATATATACGTATATGACACTTCTGTGCAGTAACTAGGGTCAAGTGCATGAAATACCATGAAAAGGCACTTAGTTACCTGGTTTTCATGGTGCTCTATACCTTCAAACTACAAACAGACATGGAGGAATTCACTAAACTAATTTATATAGTTTTAGCTGGTACAATTTTAAGAAGTCGAAGCAAAGTACTACTTGCACTAAGACACACAATTTCTACCTCTGTGCATCCAACCAAACTGTTCAAGCTGTTCAAGAGGGTCAACCAGATGGCTCAGTCGATAAAGACGCTGAGCTCAATTCTCAGAATATACATGGTAGAAGGAGAGAACCTTTTCCCCCAAGCTGTTATTTGACCTCCTCATGTGCTCTGTAGCATGTGTACAGATAGATAGATAGATAGATAGATAGATAGATAGATAGATATAGAGAGAGATAGAGATAGATAGATAGATAGATAGATAGATAGATAGATAGATGATAGATAGATAGACAGAGATAAACATATGTATATAGAGAGATGATAGATAGATAGATAGATAGATAGATATATAGAGAGAGATAGATAGAGATAGATAGATAGATAGATAGATAGATAGATGATAGATAGACAGAGATAAACATGTATATAGAGAGATGATAGATAGATAGATAGATAGATAGATAGATAGATAGATAGATAGATATAGATGATAGATAGATAGATAGATAGATAGATAGATAGATAGATAGATAGATAGATAGATAGATGATTTTTAAGATTTAGGGGGAAACTACATCTGTACTAAATATGTAAACGTTCTTATCATTGTCATTTTTCCATAAATAATACAGTATAACAACTATTTGCATAGAATTTACATTTTATTAGTTATTTAAATTAAATTAATCTTGTATATGTGCATGTGAGCACACAGCTTGTGTGTACATGTATCCATATGTATAGAGACCAAAGGTCAATACTGAATGTCTTCATCTATTGTTTTCTACTTCATTAATTCTTTAGAGTTTCTCACTGAACCTAAAGCTAGGCTGGTTGACCAATAAGCTCCAAGAATCTGTCTCTACTTCCCTTCTGCACCCTCCACTACCAAGATTGCAGCACTACATAATCCCTCATGTTTCTGAGGCAGGACGTTTTACCAACTGAGCCATCTCCCCAGCACCCCTTAAATTTAGCCTTAAAGCAATGTCACTAAGACCACATAGTATTGAAGATCACTTGGGAGGGACAGCTCATCCTTCTTTGTAGGACAGTGGTCGGAGTGTCATATAGATAATTTCTGGACTCAGCTGAGGATGATCTCACTTGTCTGGCAATTGATAGTGGGTGTCTTCTGGGTCCATGGGAGATATTTTACGAAACACACATAGGCCCATTTCTGAAGCTGAACAATATGATGACAGAGTTCCCAAGGTAGGTGTACTGGGGAGTGGGGTACGAGCCAGATCACTTTGGGATCTAGACTCAGTCACACAATGTCACTACTGCCCTAATCTATCAATAATACACTCATGAAGTTCCAAAGTTGATAAGACAGTGGCCAAGTAGGGAACGGCATGTAGGGTCAAAAATACATCTGTGGTGATTTTGAGAAAATCCCTTACAAGTGTCCATGAGAAACTTAAGACTTCAGGAGAAGGAGCTGAGCAGCGCAGGGTCCTGGAGAGTGGGTAGGAAGTTACCAAGATGAAGGAGGAAGAAAAGGTGAAGCAAAGGAACATTCCAGATAGTGGGTTCAGGCTCAGAAGGTTCTTGGCTGTAGAAATACCTGTAAGGAAGCCCATGTAGCTGCAAACACTGATCAAGGTTTATGATTTAAAAACATGTAACAACTTCAAAGTGTCCAGTGGGGACCTGCAGAGTATTATCATGTCATATCATGCTTAATCAACGTACTCTTAGTCTGTAGGTTAGCTGCTGTTGTATGGCGACCAGTTCAAACTGGTGCTGCTGGTGGACTCAGCTCTTTCAGGTCTCTTCTACAGGCGGGGGCTAAGTAAGACATCACCTCAGAGCTTTCCTCATTTGTATGTTTGTAACTTGGAGAAGTCTTCTAGATGAGGCTAGAACAGCTGGACTATTCATGTATCTCTGTTTCTCTCTGTCTGTCTTTCCCTCTCTCCCCTCCCTCTCTTTTTAGTTCTCTGTGGTGCCGGAGAACAATTCTATATCTGTCAATTATGTTTTAAATAAACACTGATTGGTCAGTAGCCAGGCAGGAAGTATAGGCAGGAAAACCAGACAGGAAGTAGAGGTGGCACAATGAGAATGGGAGTATTCTGGGAAGAAGGAAGCTTTTTTTGCAGTCCTGCCCAGACCACCGAAGAAGCAGGATGTGATCTGCCCCGCTGAAAAAGGTACTGAGCTATGTGGCTAATATAGATAAGAATAATGGGTTAATATAAGCTACAAGAGCTAATAAGAAGCCTGAGCTAATGGGCCAATCAGTTTATAACTTATGGAGACCTCTGTGTGATTTTCTTTGGGACTTGCTGGCTGTAGGAACTGGGCAGGACAGAAAACCTGACAAGCCTGGCCCTCATGTTACATGTCTGTCTTTCCTTCTCTCCCCTCCCTCTCTTTGTTCTCCGTGTCTCTATCTTCCAATCCTTCTTGTGCTATCTCTGTGTCTTTTTTATTTTTTAACACTTATTTATTTTTATTTATTGTTTTTACATACCAATTCCAGTTCCCCCCCTCCTCCACTTCTTCTCCCCCTACCTTTACCCCACCACTCCCCCATCCACTCCTCAGTGAGGGTAAAACCTACCCTGGGAAGTCAACTAAGTCTGTCCCATCACCTCATTGAGGCAGGACCAAGACCTCCTCCCACTCCCCTCCTCCCCCTTGATCTGGCTCTCTATTGGCGTATGTTCCTTCAGTGGAGTTGTCCAGCGTGGCAGTTTTTATGTGGTCAGACTTGTCATGAAGTGTCTGGTGACTTTCTAAGAGAGTATCCCAACACAGATTAGAAGAACCTGCATGGCCTTTCCTAATTAGTTGAAAATCTGTACTGTCATTGCTGTCACATGTCACCCAGACAATCAGAACAGCCCAGCCATTGTATGCAGAGGAGTCATAGACGTCTTGATAGTAGGACTATGGCGCCCACTCAATCAAGAGCATGGAGCTCTCTTGGTTTTTTTTTGTTTGTTTGTTTGTTTGTTTCTTTTATCTTTCTGACATTCGCTGTGCTGTTTGCTTGTTTAAGACAAGATCTCACTATAGAGCCCAGACTGACTTTAAACCTGAGTCCCTCCTGCCTCAGCTTTCCAAGAGCTAGGATTACAGATATGCGCTCATTGTGTCTTTTGGGGGGATGGGGTAAATTTCTGCATGTGCATGTAGAGGCCAAGGGATAATCTTTGGGGTCTTTTCTCAGGGACTGTTCACCTTTTTGGTTGGTTGATCCATTGATTGGCTGAGCCAGAGTCTCTCACTTGCCTGGGACTTGTCAAATAGGCTAGGTTGGGTGTCCAGCAAGCCCCAGGGATTCCCCTGCCTCCAGGTCCTGGTTGCTGGGATTACCAGTGCTTACTGCCACACCAGGCATTGTTCTTCACAGTTTCCGGGGGTTCCATGCAGGTCTTTGCCTTGGTCAGGCAAACCCTTTGCAGCACCCCTTCAGCCCGTGGGTGTCACTTCCAAACACACTCAATGGTCATTGGAATTCATGCTTTAGGTTTCATTTCCCATTTCTCATTTTGCTTTTAGATCATGGCTATTAAATTAAGGCTACTTTCTCACAATGAACCTTGACAGCTATAAGTCTTGCCTCCCAAAGTCTTTCATGTGAATTCGGGCAGCCATTGAGGTTCACAGTGATCATGGGGCCTTGTCTCTCAGAGGATGGCAAGCTAAGCAAGGGAAGAATTTGTCACAAGACATGTTTTTAAAAACCTCACTTTTTGGCTAAGTGGGGGGAAAAAAACCACAGGGATGACTCATCAGTTGAAATCAAATCCTTCATCTCTGAAAAAATGCTTTTTTTTTACAGGAACATAAAATGTTTTTATTTTTAAAAAGAGTTTTTCTCTTTCACCAGACTGAATAATATTTGGTACCTCTTTTCTCTGAGTAATACATTCCATCTCCATGGAAATTGACGGCTTCACCTTTGGAGCTCCTGCCTGCAGCCCTGAGTGAGTTCAGAAACCCCTCATGGAGATAAATATGGCGCTCTTCTTCCTTCCTTCTCTTTGGCCATTGGTCTTTTCTTCTGAAGACCCTAGAATGGGATGGAAAACTAAAGAAATAATTTGGAAGCAGTGTCCAGGTACAAATGAGCCTGGCAGGTCTGTTGTCCTTCAGGAACCCCACGATGCTCAATCCATCTTTTCTGAAGCCAGCTCTCCACTCAAAAGTCTCCACCTCAGAACATTTTCTTCCTGTCACTTCTTTCCTGAGCCTATCATTCTGAAAGAACAGGCATGATTCATTTCTGGTCCATGAAAACAGGCATCCCATTCTTGTCTCCTTAGAAGCCTGAAAACATCCCTCCCTGGAAAACAGAAATGCAGAAGTTCTGCTCACTTCTGTTCCAGAATGAAGCACACGGGGAAAAACAAATCCTGTGTGAGACTCGGGCCTTCCAAGTCAAGAGGGTGTTTGTGAGGGACACATCGAGAGAGAGATACCTAGGAGCCAGAAGGGTTTCAAACAGTGCTCCTCACTTTTGTTCAAGACAAAAGTGGGGTTGGGTTTAGAGTGACCAGCTGCTGTCCACTGAGCTACACCAAACTTCATGTGTTCAGCCCTAATGTCCGTGGTGACTGTGCTTGGGATTGCACCTGGGGGAGATACTGAGGTTAGATGGAAATGTATGCCAAGCTCTCACAATGGGAATAGTATGCTCTTGAAAGAGAAGGCAGAATGGGTGTTCTCCAGCTTTCTCCCCTCCCCTTCTCCCATCCCCTTCTCATCTCTCCTCTGTCTCCCCCTTATACTCCTCACCTCACTGTGAGGACCCAGTGGCAAGGCAGCTGTCTACAAGCCGGGGTGGGGGGGGGGAGGTGTTCTTGGGAAACTGCTCATCCTGGCATCTCGATCTTGGACTCCCATCTTCCAGATCGTGAGAACACATTTCTCTTCCTTGCACCTACTGTCAGCAGCTCACACTGACTCAGGATCACAGTCTCCTGGGACTCTGAGATTCCTGAGATAATAAACGTCTTGTTTTCCAATGCAGGAAATCCTGGGAAGACAGGGACAAGCGATGTTATGACAAAGTCTCCTCTCCAGGTCTCTGCGTCTTCAGGAAAAGTCTAAGCATTGTGAGGAAAATTTGAAAAGTTGTGTGATTTTCATTGATAATCTTAACAAACATTGAACTTCTCGTTCAATTACTACTTACTCGTTCAAAAAGTTTAAAACATCTTTTTATTTATGTACGTGTGTGTTTGATTTATCTGAGAACGATGTATCTTTGGAAACGCATAGACTTGGCGACCGTTCTTCTCCATGGCGACTGTTGGTTTTCTCTCCACTCTCAGAAATGCGGCTCTGGGGCAGGTGTTGTGGGCAGGTGTTGCGGGCAGGTGTTGCAGGCAGGTGTTGTGGGCAGGTGTTGCGGGCAGGTGTTGTGGGCAGGTGTTACGGGTAGGTGTTGAGGGCAGGTCCTGTAATCCTAGCACACAGAGGACAGACACAGGAAGATTGGAAGTTTGAGGTCAGTGTGGGCTCGATACCGAGACTCCATATCAAAAATCAAATCAAACTAGCAGGTCCACAGGAAAAGGATGACCCTTCCCCAGGTCTAGCATGAAAAACCAAACATTCTTATATAAAAGGAATCAGTCAATCTTGGAATTATAGATTGTAGCAAACTCTGGACAGTATGATGTCTAACAATGAAAAAATGGAAAATTATGGCACTTCTTAGTATTATTATAGTGTAATTAACATATTGTAGCATTTAGCACTGTGAAACTAAAGATACAGCCATCACAGAGACAATTACAGCCACACAGAAAATGCTGGAGCTCAGGAAAGTGTCATATGCACTATGAGAAGCAGAAGAGTTTATCTGCTAGGACAGATTGTGTGGAAGTTTTCTTGATTTTTTTTAATACAACTCATCATTTCAATGAAAAATATTACAAAATGAAAGCTTAGAGCCGGAGGAAACTGCACGTGATTCTAATGTGATACCAGTTATGAACAATTATGATCCATGTGGTCCTGAACGCCCCCCATGCTCCCTATGCCCATCAGCCCTCTCCTCTGGAGCTCTGATGTCACTCTGACTCTGGGGTGCTGGGTAACCATAGCAGCAAGGAAAGCCTGGGACCCTGTCATGATGGGGGAGGATTTGGGGCAGCAGGATTTCTGAAGGCTTATGAGGACACAGGAGACCTCAACCGCTAGAACCAGGAATGGGAACGTTAATATTACTGTGCACAGGTTCTTGGGCAGGTGTTTGGGGAACAACCATGAGTTCCATCTGCCCACTCCTGACTTCATGGCACCAATCCCAGTACCAAAGATCTTATTTAGTTGACTCCAACACACCATTGGATCATAGTGGTAAATATGCAGTCATCAGACCCCTAGCTGGGACTCTAGACTTCTATTCTCCACTCAGCTGCCTCCCGTGCACTCAGAGTATCTGTGTCTGAGCTGGCCTAGAGCCTCTCCCACCAGGAGCTCCACGGTGTCTGGCTGTTCTGTGGAGAGCAGACCTTTCCCTCCCCACCCTCTTGGAAGAAACCACAAAAACAAAGTCTGAGCCAGTTTCAGTCTAAGGGGCCTGTTTTCACCCTTCTCCGACACTCTGCAGCTCTTTGGCCTAGAACACAGGCGACGAAACCTTTATGAGGTTTCCCGGAGGTGCCGCACAGCCGGTTAGCACCTGCCGACTCCCCCCACACTTGGCACCGCTTTCTTTTCCATGGAAGCTGATATATATATATATATATATATATATATATATATATATATATTTGCTTATTCATTTTCTAAGTGCAAGCATTTGCAAACAAACCTTACCAGCGCTCCCAAAAGCATGCCTTTCCTCTGAGTCCCGACTTCAACTCTGTCCCACGAATCAGCCATACTCTATTTTGTGTGTTGGTGCCTTCTTGGTGGTTTTGCAAGGTCACGCATTGCTAATGGATCATACTTCACATTTTTCTATAGTCTGACTGCTAACGTAGTGCACAACACTGAATAAATGGCTTTTGGCAATCTGGAGCCAACCCAAAATGACCCTCAGTAGAAGAATGGATAAACAAAGTATGGTTAGCACACCAGAATACTTCTCTGCTTAAAAAAGCGAATGAACCACTGACATTGTACCCACGCAACAACACAGATGACTCTCAAACATAATTCCATTGAGTGGGGAGAGAAACCCGACCTGACAAAAAAACAGACTGCAGGCTTCCATTTTCACAGAGCTTTAGAACCGCTGATGCTAACCCAGGTACTAGAGGCCTGTTGTGGAATGGATGAATGTTCACCTCCAAATTCGTCTGTGGAACCCAGACTCCAGTGAAACTCAAACCTTCAGCTTCTAAAGGAGTAATTGAAGTAACAGATGCCACAAGGATGGCACCCTGATCCGATGGCATTAGTGTCCTTATTAAAGGAAACTGGGAAGCCCACAGGGAACCTTACTCTTCCATCACCATCATGATGGTTACTCTCAGTCATCCAATAGACCCTCGGAGAATCCGGGCCTCTGGACATGCCTGTGAGGAAATGTCTTGGTTAGGCTATTAGAGAGAAGTCCTGTCCACTGTGGATAGTGTCATTCCCTGGGCTGTGATCCTGGACTACAGAAAAAGGAGAAACAAACCGAACAGCAGCACCCATTCCTCCCCCTCTGCTTCTGACTACATCTGCAATGTGGCCATCTGCCCCATGCTCCTGTCCCCATGCTGTCCCTGCCACAACGGGCTGATGTTCCCAGGGACTGGGAGCCAAACCCTTCTTTCCCTGAGCTGTTTCTGTCACGGGGTTTTAAAACAGCAACAGAAAAGCAATTAAGACAAAATACCCTGTGAGGATGGAGAGAGGAGGGCCTTCTGCAAGTTACAAGATGCAAAGAGATCGGACCTGAGGAAACTAAGCTGACCAAAGCTTTGACCTTTGAGTTTTAGCTTCTAAAACTGTGGCATTTTTTTTGTCACAGAAGTGTGACTAAAGCAAGGTCAGAATAATAGTGTCTTAGGCAGTTCAGGCTGCTTTAACAAAAAAGCAGTGGACTAGAGGCCAAGCTGTGGGCAGATGTGAGCCTGGTGAGGGCTCTCTTCCTGGTTTGTAGATCAAAGGCCTCTTGTTGGAAGGGGGTGTGTTTTTGTCCCTTCCTCTTTTTGTAAGAGTGTGAATCACATTTTGGAGATCCACCTTCATGACCTCTTCTAAACCTAATTACTCCCAAGGATTCCCTACTTCAAACAGCATCCAGCTGGAGATGGGGCTTCAGTAAACACCGTCCTGGAGGGACAGCATCAGTAGTGAGTGGTGGCATAGAGTTAGTAGGTGAGGTGTTACTGATTGGACAGGAAACTTTGTACAGTGATAGAAATATTCTGTTTTTTGTTTTTTTTCCATAATACACAAAAATCCCTTGAGTATCACATTGGAAGTGTAAGCACTTTACATACATGTAAAATCGCAGCCTGTTGGGCCTAATCAGCACTTTGTACCCCTCTTGACTTTTCTCCATCAGTTTGGGAAGGTTTATCAAGTGCAGCATAGGCTCTGGAATCACAGGTATAGCGAGGGGCTGAAGGCTCAGGATACGTAACCCCACTTCTGGGTCTCTGGGAAACTTTCCAGCTCCCAAAACAGTTTTTGGAAATCCTCAGATCACAACTATGGAGCCAGATTGTGCCAGATGCTAACAGCTCATTAGGAGACTCAGGCACTAGGGAAGGAGCTTTAACTCCTTCATGATTCCATGTAGGCAGCTGCAGCCGGTTTCTTTGAGAACCAGGAAGAGCCTAGATCTACTCAGCTGCTGGTCAATCCCATGGGGCAAAATGCAGAGGAGACAGGAGAGCCAGTGCAGGGCTTCTTCATGAGGCTTTCAACCTTACAGACACCCTGCACTGAAGCAAATCAGGCAGAAGACAACTTACTCCGTCCTTCTACATGGAATGTTCTGGATGGTGCAGCATTTAAGGGGGTGTTGGCACCTTGAGACAAAAATAAGCATCTTCCCCAGGTGGTTCACATCCCTCTCTTTCCACACCCTTGCTGCCTTGATCTGCTTTCCTTGGGTATTTGTTACAATGGCAAGGCAGTAACTAATACAGACAGGAGGAATCTTCTCACGTTTTTTTCTATTGCCTAGTTTGGAAGTCCTGTATGATCTGCTCAGTCATGGGCTGTTGAGATGGCTCAGCTGGTGACTTGGTACCAAGCCTGGCAACCCCTACCCAAGTTCAGTCTCCAGAACAAATCCCCACAAGCTACACACACACACACACACACACACACACACACACACAATAAAAATTTTAACTTCTTAGGCAAAATCTGAATATTACAAGCAGTATGCAGTATGTATGCCATCAATGCTCAAAGTACTGGGGAGGGGTAGCAATTGCCCTGTGAACTAAAGATTAAGAGGCTTGTCCAGGATCACACAGTGTTCTTGCCTTGGTTTCCCCACCATGATGGATATAACCTGGAACTATAAATTTAAATAAACTCCTTTTCCCTCTAAGCTGCGTTCTATCATGCTATTTTATCGAAACCACAGAGATGAAGCTAGGATGATCCCTTCTCTTGTGGCCTTCACACGCCCCCAGCAGCCTCGGACCTCAGTCCCCATCGCCGTCTCCATGTGACTGAGTATGAAGTGTCACTGCTGCAAGCTGGCCCTCCCTGCTGCCATCCAGGAGACCGAGTGGGCATGGATCTCACAGCCTACACTTTACTACCCTTGGCCACCTGCCAGACGTTGCCAATGTCACCTGTCCCCAGAAAATCCATTGCTATTCTCCTTCCACCTGCTCCCCACCTTCCTTCAACTTCTCACGGAACCCTTCCGTGACTCGACTCTCTCTCTCTCTCATCCCAGAGTTATCACTACACAATAAAGGTTCTTTCTTAAAATCCATCTGCTGCTCTTCACTTCTCCCCTCTGTTGGTGTCACTTTGAGCTTCACCAGTGATGGCTTCCTCTGCCTCTGTCCTTTGTCGTCTCAATCCAACAGGCAGAGGGATTCAGTTAAAACCCGAGTCAGACTGTCTCTCTTCCACCCTAGGTCTCCAAAGGCTCCCATCTCACTCAGAGGGAAAGCCAAGGTCCTTTCCATGCCCCATTGAGATATCCTTCCTCCTTCCCCACCCCTGCTCCCTGTGGTCTCGTGTAGTGACCACCTCCTCTCCACCCTCCCCCCTCCCCCCCCCCCCCCGTCACACCACGCTCGTCACTTCCCGTTGAGCTCCACGCACAGTCAGGCCCCACTTCTCTTGAATGGAAACCATTCCTAGGGAAGGGGAAAGTCCAGACAGGAATCAAAAGGTCACATGTCTAGGAAAGTGGGAACTTGGAAGATTCTCGGGGGTCCTTCCCTGGGGATTCCCTCTGGGAAGGATACTGGTCAGTAGAGCTGCAGAGATTTGCTGGACCCCGGAGCTGCCTGCATGCTGTACAAAGAGCTAAGTGTGGCCGCTGTCACTCATGTTGGGGTGTGCCTCTTAAAGGTGCAGCTGCTTTTCTGCATCCTCCTCCTCCTATGATCCCAAAAATGACTCACTGACCCACCAAATTGGACCTTGGTGCAGTCATAACTTTGGTCAGTCGTGGGTTCCTTTTCTAGGGTGAGTAGACACGTGTCTGTCACACAGCCATGTTCCATCTCTTATTTTTGCTGGACTCCCATTGTTCCATACTCCCTCTCTTTGCCCTGCCTCTGGTTGCCCTCCACCTCCCATAATGCTCTACCTCCTACTGAGGGCTGTCTCCCATTGTTACTCCTCCAGTTATGTTCCATTTCCTGTTGTACCCCACTTCCCATCATGCCCCATCTCCCAGCGTGTGTCACGTCTCCTTATTCCACCTCCGGCCATGCTCTGTCTCCTTCTGAGCTCAGGCTCTCATTGTTTCAGCATCTCCCTTTGTGCCCCGTCTCCCATCATGCCCCATCATACTGTGCTTGGCCTGCTCTGTTCTGGTCACTCTGGCTCTTTGCTGTTCCACACACCAGGCTTGCTCATTTCAGAACCTCACCTGTGTTATTTCTTCTGCCCGGCTATCCTCCTTACACAGACTCTGGCTCTTCTAGGAAAACTGCGGTACCACTTAAGATCGGTTTTCAGCCCCCGGCCCGTATTCCCAGCTCTCTCTCTCTATCTCATTCTTTTCTCCCTGGTCTTTCATACTCTAATGGATCATCTCTTTGTCTCCCTCACTGCCATGGAAGCACTACGAGGTCCCAGCTCGACTATCTTCGTGCTGTACTCCTGGTCCAGAAAGCAGTTTGGGGGCATATAATAGCTGCTCATTACACGTGTGTGAGCTGAGAAGAGCTGGAAGACCGGAAGCTTGAAGCATGCCTCTCTGCCAGCCTCCAAGTGCTCTGGGAGGTTCAGGAGGCCAGACTTCCAAGGGCTCCCTCAGCCCCTCACCCTTAGAAAGGCAAGGCTAGTGGACACCAGGAAAGAGCACAGCATAGCCGGGACTGTTGCAGGAGGTTGAAGGTGTTGACCAACAACTGGCTCCTGGCATCTGCATCACCTTGGCAGCCTGTTGAGCCAGGGCGGAATTCTCCTTCCTGCTCCTCTGGGCGGGGAGAGGATGCCTCCCTGTGAATAAGGCTCAAGTCTGAACTCCAGGGAGGATGCTGTTTTGGACTGGCTCTCAGGGTGATGCTTTGTGGTTGTGCAAAGCCTGGAACAGTGAGGGCATTAGGACCAGGAGCGAGACTCACGCTTGGCTCCCATGGTGTCTGGCAGAGGGTTCGTGGAGAGCTGGAGCTATGTGTGAAAGGAAACGGGGCAGTGCCTGCCGGCTTTAGGCTTTACGTCTGTTGGTCTGGCCTGACTCGAGGCGTCCAAAGGAGGATGTCTGTCATCCTGGCTTGACTGAATCCCCAGCCACTCGCCCCAGACATCCCTTAGAACCTTACCATTCATGCAGAGGGGGGGAAGAAACACGGGACTAACCACCAGAGCAGAATGGACAAGAGCAGGGTGAGAAGGGGCAAGCAACACGACCAGAGACCCTTTTCAGAAGACAATTGACAAAATCCAGAGAGGACCAGGGGCAGCCCCAGGCTCCTGTGGCTTTCTGGTTCCAAGGGAAGTGGGTCCTACCACTGCTGTTGGCAAGTGTTAGATGGAATAAAAGGAGCAGGTGACTGGCTGCAATGAACAGCCCAGACTCAATGACAAGCTTGACCTGATCAGGACCTGCTGCTCTGGGCAAGTGGCTGCGACATGCTCCTGAGGAAGAGACCCAGGAACAGACGCTGCAGACTTCAGTTCCTCCTGCTCTTGCTGACACTCGGATGTGTCCTGATGATGGTGACCATGCTGTATCCTCCCCCGCCCACGCTGCACCAGGCTGTCACAACCCAAGCCAGCAAACACAGTTCTGACACTGGGTATCGCCTGGACTATGGGGACTCCCAAGAATGGGTTCTGGAGGCTGAAGACGAGAGTGAGGAGTACAGCTTCTTGGATGGCCTTCTGCCCTTCATCTCCCTGCAGGAGGATCAATTGCTGGTGGTTGTGGCTAAGAGGAATCAGAGCCAGCACCCGAGACGGGGCAGCTACCAGTTCATCAAACACCCGAGCAGGAGGCGGGATGAGGAAGCCCCTGAGAGGGATTGGAGGACTGAGGAAGATGGGGAGGACTCAGAGGAGTCGCTGACCCTACTCAGCCTGGACACAGACCTCAACAAAGCACTCAGTGACTACCTGTCCCCGAGGAGAGTTCTGCCTGAGGTGCGGCACCCGATGTAAGTAAGACCCCTGCATTCCCTTCTCTGGTCTACTGTGTGATTCAGGGATAGCAAAGTCAGGGGTGCTGACTATCTGTCACCTGCCTCTCCCATCCTTGGGACAGCGGCCCCTGAGATGTGGTCCCCATCAGCTTTGCTGATGAAGTGATAAAATTAAAGATCCTTAAATCCCATCTCAGACCTGCTCAGCCAGATGCCTCAGATCCACAGATCTGCCTCTAACAAGTCCTGAAGGAGAGACAATCTCTTCCCAGTCCTAGGGTCTAGTCCCCCTGCTAATGCCCCTGGGTCACGAGGCTTTAATAGGGAGATGGAAGCACAATTCTTCAAGGGTCCTCCCAGCTCTCGTGCTGGACGTTCAGTTTCTCATATTGGTTTATTATTAGTGTTTGCCTTTATCTGGGATCAAATAAGGAACTGCAAACATGGTAAGAAATGCTTATTTACTTCTTGCCGTGTGTCTGGTTTTAATCTAAGCTTTCTGCATGCAACCCAGAAGGCCCTAGAAAGTTCTCTGCATTACTTTAGCTTCATGCCTAGTTTGTACGGTAAAAAGCAAGGAACAGAGAGGCCCCATGGCTTTCTTACTGTCACACAGCTGATAAGCTTCAAAGTAGGAATTCGAATTCAGGCATTTAAGCACCAGTCGGGCCTGAAGCACCACCCTCTACCACCCTCTCCCATCCCATCAAGAAAAGAACAGTTCCCATGCCTGGGAGCTCATATACTGTACTGACCAGCTCAGCCTGCTGGGTGCCCCACCCCAGGAGTGGGAAGTGTTTGTGACTTCCAGATCTGTACCCAGGGAGATGGTGGTGGTTCATTCTCTAGCCCCTGCTTCCCCTCCCACCATGGACAGCCAGACACAGGCAAGAGATTGCCTACCCAAATCCAGACACAGTGTAGCTGGACAGCCAGAGTGGCCTTGGGACCTGCCCTAGAAGCCACGACTCCACAGCCCACTGAGTTTCTGGAAAGCAAGCTTATCTTCTACCCCTGGAAGTGAAAGGACACACTGCAGTGACAGTTGGGAGCAGGGCCATGAGACTCTGGACCCCTGACTGCTCTCAGCCTGGCTGCCCCCGTCACTGATTACCTAAGAGCCCAGATCTCCTGAGGTTGTGCATCCTGGAGCACTCGCCTGCCCATAGTCCCAGCTCTGTGATGCCGACTTCACACCCTGGCTTTAAAAGTTCTGTCCAGAACCCCTCCCCCGCTCCAGTTTGAGGCTCCCTCTGAACTCACAGCACGCCATAGAACAGACACTAAATAGCCATCACCGTGTTTGTTTGTGCCGTGCCTGCTTCTGCCACTGTGCCGAAAGCCTGCAGAAGGTCAGCACAGCTGCGCACTGCATGTCTCAGCAGCCAGCACACAGCTCCCTGTACGAAAATGAGTGCTGGACGAAGGAGCAACTTTCCAGCTCTGTCCATGCGTGTTGTCATTGGCTGAGAGAAAATGGGAAGGACTTTATTCTGTAAACAGAATAAAGAAACGTTGGCTCTGGCTTTGGGGATGTGGGTGTGACTCTGTCTCCAGAGCACGCTGCATATGCACACTCGTGTGTGAACTGCGCGTGTGCATGTGCACATATGCACTGCGCATGCACCATGTGTGGGGTGCATATTATGCTATGTATACTAAATAAAGGTGTGTTGTATGTAGTACCTGTGTATAGTAGTTTGGGGTTTTGTCCATGCAGGCTGTGTGTGGTGGTCATACCACCCATCATCATAGGGCACAGGTGTGAGCTATATAGGTATGGCGTCATGTGTGTCTGCTTGTTGTGGATGTTTGCTGATGTGTACAGTGCATACCTATGTATGCAGGGTATCTATTGTGCGTTGGAGCATGTATTATGTGGAACTGTGTGTGTTTGATGTGTGTTTGTCTTCTATGTGTTTATGTAGTATGTGTGTGTGCTGTGCTGTGCCTGTTTTATATGTATTATGTGCCTTTGTGTGCATAGTGCCAGTGTATGTATTGTAAGTACTTTATGTGTTGTAAATGTGTTCTATGTGCACTGTGTGTGAGACAGATGTGTATGTGTTATGCATTTATGATGTAGTAATAGTAAATGGTATGTTGTGAGTGTAGTACAAAGTGGGTGCCTCTCATGGCACAAGTGCCATGCACAGGTGTAGATGTGTGGCACATGAGTAGACTGCACATACCTATAGTATGTGCTGTGTGCTTGATGTGATGTGCACACGTACTGCGCCTTTGTACATACGTATACATCATAAAACTGTTTATTTTCCATGCTATACGGGGCACATGTGTGGTCTTTGTATTGTAAAATGTTTCTTGCAATAGTCATGTGCTTGTGTTCGAGTGTGTTGCTTTGTTGTGTGATGTGCGTGTGTGAATTGGGGGGAGGATTGGTGGTACAAGCAGATACAGATACACCTGCTGTGTTAGACATAAACAAGTCTGTACATTTGTATACACTTTGTTGGCTCTTTCTTCCCTCCATGGTAATCACTGCATTTCAGTTGTCTGGACCATTTTAACCCTGAAAGACTCTGGCAGTCAAGAAACCTCTCTGTCTCAAGGGAAACACATAATTGGGTTCTCCATCCCAGGGTTTTCGTAGTTACCAGCGCTATGTAGCGGTGGACAGCGCCCTCTGTTGGCTGTCATCAGCGAGTGCGGTTGGTGCTGCCAGAGCTCCCATCTGCTACCAGACCCCAGATCTCCCAGCCCACAGAAGGCTCCTGGATACCCAAGAGTTCCTGCAAAGCCAGGCGAAACCCCTATCCTCTATCCAAGCTGGCAGCGCTCTCCTTCCCTCCACCTTCCAGTGGATGGAAAGACAAGAAATGCTGCATATAAGCATCTGTCTGTTGTGTGGGGCCCTGAGCTTTCCTCCCAGGGCCTCTTGTGTCCTCTCTCCCACACTCCTCCAGTCTCCAGGCTTCCTGCGAGCTCCTTGACTCCTAACCCAGACACATCCTTCTAACCTTCACCCAGACCCCGCCCTGCCCTGGCGTTTGTCAGTCCCCTTGCTAGGTTCCAAATCTCCTTTGGGACCATGGCTGGAGGTCAGTTTGCATAGGAGGCATTCAGGACAATCACCGATAATACAAGATGGAAATAGTAAAATATTAGTGTAAATGGAGCCAAAAGACAGGCTCTGGGACCAGGCATGATGGTGCACGCCTCTGCCTCCAGCGCTTGGCAAAGCAAGGCTATGGCAGGAGCATTGTGCGTTTGAGCACAGCCTGGGCTACACAGTGAGACCCTGCCTCAGAACAAACGTCTCAGGAAAGAGAGGCAAAACTCTAGTGAGCTTTTAGTGGACACTTAATACACCCTGGAGACTCTAGTGAGTGGGGCTCACTTCCTCAATCAGCTTCACAGATCTGTGCAGCGGGTTTCGTTTTATGAATGAGAGAGATCAAGATGTAGAGAGGTGAATGGAGTGGTGCCACGTGACCTGACCGCCTGTTTGATGCCATCACGATGGACTCTGGATCTGCCAATTCCCAGATCAAACCTGGGCAAGTCACCTAGGCTGCGAGCATTTAAGCTTGCCAGTCTTCAAGCCAGCCACCTCCCTCGGCCCTGAGAGCACATAGGCTGATGACTACCACAGTGCCCACAGTGGCACCTAGGAGCTGAAGTTACCCAATGTCTCATCCGGGATGCTGGAGGGCTACACGCAACCTACAACAATGCCCATCTGGCTTAATACTTACGGAGCCATCCAAGCTCCCAGAAAGCTTGTTGAAGTCACAGGTTCAGGCATCCTCCATGGGCTCCTGGGCACTATAGCTGCTCTAGAGACTCATCCATTTTCAAGGGCGCCTTGTAAAGATCCTGCTGAGGGCAAAAGCCAGACCCAGAGGCCCCCAAGGCAACATCCACGGGAGAGTGTAAACTGTGCATACCACCACGCTTTACAGGACGGTTCAAACTCACTGTGATGGCTGTACTATGGGGAAGGGACACACACACAAACACATGTGCGCGCATACACACATGCACACACACACACACACACACACACACACCCATACCCACACACCAAAACACACAAGCAGTATAAAGAGAAAGACCCTTGATGGGAGCCAGAAGCTGAGTGAGGCATGGGGTTAACTAGACCTTGAAACTGCTGGCACTGAGGACCAAGAGTTACATGTGTCCTGCTTACTAGTGTCCCACATCACTGACAGCCTGCAAAGTTCTCCCAGTTACCCCACCTCCACTGCCTTTCTGATTGCCCTGGCTTCCAGAGTAGATAAGGAGGGGGCCTTATCAAAGACTCTCCCAGGGAGGCAGCGTTTTTGCAGTCAAAGTCCAGGCCCGGGGCTCTGCCACTCTGTGTTTAATACTTGTGTTGCCATCCCTGCACCCAGAAGGCTTGTCATAGGTCCAGGATCCTCCATGGGCTCCTGGGCATTACAGCTGCTCTGAAGATGCTATGGGAACCCTGTTCAAATTCAACTCTCTGGGCCAGATTGGCCAGAGCAGGGGTCCTTGAACTTAGAGCAGTGCATTGGCAGGCAGAGCTGGATTCAGGGGATTGGGGCTGCCGCCTGAGATGCTAAGCTGCAGTGGTCCACAGGCCCTACTTACCACAGCCAGGGGCTACACCAGCGAGTCCTAAGAATGTGCGCGGTTTGTTTGCCTACCATGTGTGTTAGAACACAGACATCTGGATTCTGTGCCCCGCCTCATATTTGATTCATCCAAGGAAAGTGGCTCTAGCATGCAGCCAGACTGAAAACCAGGGGTTTAATTGCACTAGTGGTCCCCAGCCTTGAAAGTAGAGGGGAGCTGGAGAGGGGTGTCTTCTTCTGAGTCAGGATCGGCATGGGGAAGGGAAGCTTTGCTGGTAGCTGTGCGGTCAGGCAGACAGCACTAAGTCCATTCAGTTCCCTGTGATGCCTGGGGCATGATTCGCTGGCTCCTTCCCATAACCCCGTTTTATGGATGAGGAAGTTGAGGTTATATATATATTGCATATTCAGGAAGAACTAATGAATCAAAAGAACTGTTAAAGGGGGATGAGTTACTAAAACAGCAGATGACTTGGAGACAACTGGAGGAAGTGCGGTCCTCAGAGATGTGACCTCACTTTTCTGAATCTCAGAAGGGAATGGCCCAGGAGTTGAAGCCTGTGGCTACCCTTGGTCTCCTCTCTGCTGGCTATACAGGATGAAACTCCTAAGATGCCCTCAGCAAAGTGAGTGGAAGTGGAGTCTGGCTGTGTTACACCGTTTCCACTGCGCCACCAGCCATGGGCACAGTGAGGCTCCTCTCGATGCCCATAGTGGACTGAGCTCATCCCTAGGCCCATAAACCCACTCCAACTGCACATGAACTTGACCCCCCTTCTGGCCACTGTGCTTGCCTCGCCCATGGGCCCCTTCTTCAGACCCTCTGGCCACCAGGAGCAAATTAATAGATTTCTGTTCCTCCTAGAACCATCTGGTATGCTCTGAGCCACAGGACTCTGCCAGTGTTTAATTCACAATATTTGGTTCTGCATTGAAGAGGTGTGTTGAGGGAGCTGGGCCTGCACACGCCCCATAGGCAGAGCCCTCTCAGAGTTCTGTTAGTCCTCCGTGATACACCCAAACAGTCCACGGTGGTCTTCTGGCTTCCTAGTACCTGAGGAGGTGGTCCATGTGGCCTGTGTGAATCCTGAAGACTGTGAGAACTTCTTCGTTGGAGAGGAGGTAGAGCCTGTCCACATGGTCGCAGGAGACCCTCCTGGTTGTGATGGGGCCTACGCTCATTGCCCATCAAACCAATAGAACCCGTGTCTGCCTATATGGTATAGCCACTCATACTGCCCATCCATCTCCCCACCACCTCTCTCACTGTGAAGAAAAAAAATATACTTAGGCCTGGTCATCAAACTCAGAAATTTTGGAAACAGGACACTCTTTGAAATCGCACCTTCTCAGAGTGTCTGCCTGCTAGAAAAGGGACCTTAAAGAATCAAGAACAAAAGCCATTTTTAATCCCAGCACTTGGAAGGCAGAGGCAGGTGGATCTCTGTGAGTACCAGAACAGCCTGGTCTACAGAATGAGTTTGAGGACAGCCAGGGATACACAGTGAGGGACTGTCTCTAAAAACCAAAAAAAAAAAAAAAAAAATAGAACAAAAAGCAAGAACAGCAAATCCCAAGACCGAAAGGGCCTTTGCAGCAGCTCTCGAAGCATGGCTATGGAGACGGACAGCAGCAGACATGTCCTTCCTGGGGCTTTACGAGGGCCACTCAACCTCACAGCGACCTTTGTAAGCTGGTGTTATCGTTCCCATCAGGAGATCATCACAATCTAAAACAAGCAACAAGTCCAGGGTCATCTGCATAGCTGGCCGGTGACGGAGAGACTTCCGTGCTACAGAGGATGCTCTGGGAGATCAAACAGAAGTCAGTGGCCTGAATGTTCAGCTCTTTCATAGCTCCTGATTGCAGAATCCACAGTGACAACTGTCTGAAGGAGGCTAGAACAGAGAGACCGCCTCCTCCAAAGGGGTTGCAGCTGTGTCCCTGACTTGATGCTAAGCACCTGTGGGACTTGCTGCTCACAAAAGCTCTGCAATGGCATCTGTGGGCATTTCCGTCCTGAGGAGAAGGGAACCCTAACATGGAAGTGGCCAGTGAGGGTCCATGCTGCAGAGCAGTTGGTAAAATAGCAGTATTTGGCCTGGTGGTGGTGGCGCACACCTTTAATCCTGGCACTCGGGAGGTAGAGGCAGACAGATCGCTGTGAGTTCAAGGACAGCCTGGTCCACAAAACAAGTTCCAGGACAGACAAATAATAATAATAACAACAACAACAACAACAAAATAATAGTATTCAACAACCATGGTGGTCCATGCTGTGATCTTACCTCTGGGGAGGCTGAGGCAAGAGGCCTGGGGCTTCAAGACTAGCCTAAGCTACATAGTAAGACCTATCACATACATACATACATACATACATATATACATACATACATACATATATTACATAATAAGGGTTAGCCATGTAGCTCAGTGGTAGAGCACTCCCCTAAGCAAGTGAGCTCCATGCAGCACTGACAAATTAATAAATACATACATACGTATATAAACCATGACTGACAAACTGATGACGGAGCACTCACGCTTGCACTGTTTTCTCACACTAGGCTCAAGTAGGAAAAAATCATCCTACTTTTTAAAATAAGGAAACTGATACCTCCAAGCACTGAGCAAGGCCAGAAAAACGGTATAGCTGTTAAGGGCACTCACCGCCAAGCCCAAAGACATGAGCTCAATCCCTGGAACCTACATGGAAGAAGGAGAGAACTCCAGCAAGCTGTTCTCTGACCTCCAGGCATGTGTGTCCCCCCACCCCGTAAAACCCTACTAACGCTGGATGCAGTGGTTACTTTTCTCATCTCTACGACTGAAAAGCTAACAGAAGCACCATAAGGAAGGGGGACATATTTGAGTTTCTTTTGGCTCACGGTTCATGGGATTAAGTCGACCACGACTGGAAAGGCATGGCGACCAGAGAAGCCTGGCTTCTCGCGTGGTACTGACTAGCAAGCAGTGTATAACCCTTAATCTTACCCCTAGTGGGCTGCTACCTCTGTTGCTGGGTCCTGGAGCCAGGTCACTTACCAGCTATACAAACGACTCTTTGTCCAATCCCAAAACCTTATAGGGAGGACAGTTCCCTCTGGGTATGTTAAGATTATTTTGTTTATCTTGAGGATGATTTTGTTTGTTTTGGTGATGATTTCAAAATTGACGATAGAGCATCAAAAACTTAGAAAATTGACGATTCGCGCTCATATGTTTATTTTTTCACACCAGGTTTAACTGTACAATGTTTGTAACTTCTTGGGAGTCTTAAATTATCACAAGATAAAAAAATTACAAACTAAACCAGATATTTAACTTCTCAGATAGATATTATTCCATGAAGCATCAGCTTTTTTTTTTTTTTTTTAAGGTGCTGGGTTCAGCAGAGCAGAGCTCTGACATCTGAGGTCGAGAGTTAGAAAATGCAGTTGTAATGTGTGGGGATCTCTATGTGGCTGGCTATTTGATGAAATCCCAGGAGAGCCACCGAATCGTAACAGTGATGTGGCTGTAGTGGGCCAGCCAGGGTTGAGGAGTGAGGGGCCTGGGCTGACTTCTCTGAAGAATCGCCTCCTTGGGGGCTCCCTAACTCTCTTCCTCTGCAGGTGTCTACAGCAGCACCCTGCAAATGGCCTGCCTACAGCCAGCGTCATTCTCTGCTTCCATGATGAAGCCTGGCCCTTGCTCTTGAGAACCGTACACAGCATCCTGGACACAGCACCCAAGGCCTTGCTGCAGGAGATCATCATTGTAGATGACCTCAGCCAGCAAGGTAACTGAAGTTGGCTTCTGGATCACTGGGAGTGGTTGGCCTTCAGCCAGAAGGGAGGAGGGAAGGACAAGATGAGAGGGAGGGGGAGTTCCCTAAAAGAAAGAGTTCAAGGCCATAGACAAGGTTCCCCGGTTGTGGAGCTTCAGGTGACAAGGGAACAGATACTCCACTGTGAGTAATTTATTGTGTCATTGTGTTTTATCACAACAATAGAAACCTAAGACAAGCTTCCTCCCAAGTCCTCAGCTTCAGCCCTTCCTACTTGATCCTTCCTTCTGGATCCTTGGCTAGCAGCTAAGCCACAGCCTTTGCATCTGTCCAAAACCCACAGCTGGAAGTGCCCGTGGTTTCTAATCTCCTCTACATCCTCTTCTCAGACTCATCCTGCCACGGGGTGAAACCTCTGAGAAAACACCTCAGTGGCTGCCAGCTGCAGTTTCATGACCCTCTGTTCTTAAGCTTCTTGTCTGCTGTCTTCAGCGGGGATCTCTGGATGGGAGCTAAAACTGGAATGTAAGAGCAAGTGGTTTTCTTGCGCGGTGGTCTTGATCTCAGTTGCAGTTTTCTCCTGGTTTTCCACTCCTCCACCCTGTTGGCTAATACAGAGAATTATGCACCATCCCAAACTTTAGAAATGACCACCGTTAGTAACACATTGGAGGCTCAGAATCTGGTACCCACTGGGGTCTCTAAGTCTGCAATGCTCATCACAGTCCTGTGGCATCCACGACCCCCATTGACAGGACCCTGTCGATTCCAGAACAACTGAAGTCTGCTCTCAGTGACTATGTGGCCAGGCTGGAGGCTGTGAAGTTGCTCAGGAGCAACAAGAGGCTTGGCACTATCGGAGCCCGGATGCTGGGGGCCACCATGGCCACAGGGGATGTGCTGGTCTTCATGGATGCCCACTGTGAGTGCCACCCTGGATGGCTGGAGCCTCTCCTCAGCAGAATAGCTGATGACAGGTAATTCATTCCACCCAGGACCTTCAAAGCAAGGAGTGGGTCTGGGAGAGACAGCCCAGGCACAGTTACTCTAAGAACAGAGTATCTATCCACCCTTTGAGAAGCACCTTGGTTTCCACTGATCGCTATTCCTTGGGATTTCCAGACAGTTGGGTGTTGTAAGAAGTGTGGGGAGTTACCGTTGGAAGGAAGGCTAGAAAACAGCTTCTACAATGTCTAAATGAACTAGTCCTGCTAAGATGCATAGGAAGGGTGGCACACACCAGTCCGGCTAAGCTGCATAGGAAGGGCAGAACACTCCATGCCTGCCATGACTCCCCGACTTTGCCAGCTTCTGTTGGGGGAACAAATTCCTAAACCAGCCTAGAGCACAGGTCACCTATGCCCAGGGAGAAGGCATTAGATTTCCCCATCACTGGTTTTCCCAACAACTAACTTTCTTTACTCCTCTGTAGTGTCCACAATGCTCCTAATTTTCTAACTAAACTGAGCCCTGGGGGATGTGGAACTGAGAGGGTCATACTACATCCCACAAGTTAGCATTGCTTTGACCCTATCATGCTATCTTTTCCACTCCCTCTTTCTCATCTCCACTTCTTCCTAAGCCTGACCTATCCGTCATGCCCCTCAATATGACTATCGTATTCAGTTACCTAACCCTGGTAACTAGCTCCCCTAGGAGTGTGGGGAGAGGCTCACCCAGTCAACACCCATGCCCTCAAGCTGGCCTGAGCCACGGTAGGACCTCCTGGCTCCCAGCTGGATGGAACTGTCAGAACCAGAGCTCCTGGTTCTTGTTCTTGCACTCTATGCTTGGTCTCATTAAGTTGGGGTGATCACACAGTAGAGAAAAATTTCTAAGCCAAGACAGAACCATTTGTCCCAATTCCATGATGGACATCTCCACTTATTCTTGGCCCATAGCCCACTAAAGAAAGGAATTGTGTACTAAGTTTAGCAACAGACTGAGTACAAGAAAGTTCACCAAGCCTAAAAGGAGGCTTTCTTTGATTCTGTTCCAAGTACCACCTCCCTCAAAATCCTAATCCCTTGCAGATCAGATTTCCAGACCATTCACTGTGAATAATCCCTACCCTGCTGTCACAGACGGGTGACTCGGGAGCACCTTGGAGATCATCTTGCCTTACCTCATGATCTCATGTTGAAAATCTCTTTGGGAACTAAGCAATGCTGTTGACTCATGTCCCACTTTTCAGCAACTCCCATTCCTGATCCGTGGAGAGGCTTAGGCAGGTGTTCATGCTTTGTTTTGCGAGGAGGGAAACTGAGACCCAGAGAGGTGAAACCGTGTGTGAAGGGTGTGAAGGACGGATGTCTTCTCGGGCTGTCTGGTACTGAGTATGAGCTCTCCTTCAGAACCACTGAGGCTGTTCAAAGAGAAATGGTCCTGCTTACCCTTTCCCTGGTGCTGGGATGCTAAACACGGATCTCCTTCCTGTCAGTTTCCACATGAGTGCCCCTCAGAGCCCCATAGTCCTCATTGTAGGCAGAGGCAGGTGTATGCAGCAGGGCATTGGCTGCTACTCACAGGACACCCTCAGAAATTCCAGGAGCCTCTCTTCTGACAATCCTGTTACTTCTCTGGCCCGCCCCCAGAAGCTCTGGTCTTGGGTGTCTGATATGGTCTTCTCATCACTGCTCTCTGGGATTCCACCATATTTATGTCCTCTCACAGCCTCTTCCTGGCTCCTGGCCCACTCTCTTTTCTCAGGACCGTCTTGTCCAGCTCACTGAGAGCATGAAAGAAAGCCAAATCTGCACTCTGAGTGATCCTCTCTGGACTCCACACAGTGGCACACTGAACATTGGGCAAGTCTAGGATCCCCTTTCCTAGTCTGTGCAGTTTCTTCAAGGACTAGGCCCAGAAGCTCTCCTGAGCTGCCTGACATCTGCTCAAAGCATGGCACGCCACACCACAGCACAGCACAGCACGTGACAACACAAGACACCCCAGCACACCCCAGCACACCACACCACAGCACAGCACAGCACACCACACCACACCACAGCATACCACACCACACCACAGCATACCACAGCACACCACACCACAGCACACCACAGCACAGCACAGCACACCACACCACAGCACACCACACCACAGCACACCACAGCACAGCACAGCACACCACACCACACCACAGCACACCACAGCACAGCATACCACACCACACCACAGCACAGCACAGCACACCACACCACACCACATCACAGCACACCACAGCACAGCACACCACAGCACACCACAGCACAGCACAGCATACCACACCACACCACAGCACACCACAGCATACCACACCACACTACAGCATACCACACCACACCACAGCACACCACACCACACCACAGCACAGCACACCACACCACAGCACACCACACCACATCACAACACACCACAGCACAGCACAGCACACCACACCACACCACAGAACAGCACAGCATAGCACAGCACACCACACCACAGCAGAGCACAGAACACCACACCACAGCACAGCACAGCACAGCACACCACACCACAGCACAGCACAGCATAGCACAGCACACCACACCACACCACACCACAGCACACCACACCACACCACAGCACAGCACAGCACACCACACCACACCACAGCACAGCACAGCACACCACACCACAGCACAGCACACGACACCACACCACAGCACAGCACACGACACCACAGCACAGCACACGACACCACACCACACCACAGCACAGCACACCACACGACACCACACCACAGCACAGCACAGCACACCACAGCACAGCACACCACAGCACAGCACACCACACCACAGCACAGCACAGCATAGCACAGCACACCACACCACAGCACAGCACACCACAGCACAGCACACCACAGCACACCATAGCACACCACAGCACACCACACCACACCACAGCACAGCACACCACAGCACAGCAGAGCACAGCACACCACACCACAGCACACCACAGCACACCACAGCACAGCACACCACAGCACACCACACCACAGCACAGCACACCACACCACAGCACACCACAGCATACCACACCACACTACAGCATACCACACCACACCACAGCACACCACACCACACCACAGCACAGCACACCACACCACAGCACACCACACCACATCACAACACACCACAGCACAGCACAGCACACCACACCACACCACAGAACAGCACAGCATAGCACAGCACACCACACCACAGCAGAGCACAGAACACCACACCACAGCACAGCACAGCACACCACAGCACAGCATAGCACAGCACACCACACCACACCACACCACAGCACACCACACCACAGCACAGCACAGCACACCACACCACACCACAGCACAGCACAGCACACCACACCACAGCACAGCACACGACACCACACCACAGCACAGCACAGTACACGACACCACAGCACAGCACACGACACCACACCACACCACAGCACAGCACACCACACGACACCACACCACAGCACAGCACAGCACACCACAGCACAGCACACCACAGCACAGCACACCACACCACACCACAGCACAGCACAGCATAGCACAGCACACCACACCACAGCACAGCACACCACAGCACACCATAGCACACCACAGCACACCACACCACACCACAGCACAGCACACCACAGCACAGCAAAGCACAGCACACCACACCACAGCACACCACAGCACACCACACCACAGCACACCACACCACACCACACCACAGCACAGCACACCACACCACACCACAGCACAGCACACCACAGCACACCACACCACAGCACACCACAGCACAGCACACCACAGCACACCACAGCACACCACACCACACCACAGCACAGCACACCACAGCACAGCACACCACAGCACACCACACCACACCACAGCACAGCACACCACACCACAGCACAGCACACCACACCACAGCACAGCACACCACAGCACAGCAAGCACACCACAGCACAGCACAGCACACCACAGCACAGCACAGCACACAACAGCACAGCACAGCACAGCACACGACACCACAGCACACCACAGCACAGCACAGCACACCACACCACACCACACCACTGCACAGCACACCACACCACAGCACAGCACACCACACCACACCACACCACTGCACAGCACAGCACACCACAGCACACCACACCACACCACAGCACAGCACAGCACACCACACCACAGCACACCACACCACAGCACACCACAGCCCAGCACAGCACACCACAGCACACCACAGCACACCACAGCACACCACACCACAGCACAGCACAGCACAGCACACCACAGCACACCACACCACACCACAGCACAGCACAGCACAGCACACCACAGCACAGCAAGCACACCACACCACAGCACACCACACCACACCACAGCACAGCACAGCACACCACACCACACCACAGCACACCACAGCACACCACACCACACCACACCACACCACAGCACAGCACAGCACACCACTGCACAGCACAGCACACCACACCACAGCACACCACAGCACACCACACCACACCACACCACACCACAGCACAGCACACCACACCACTGCACAGCACAGCACACCACACCACAGCACACCACACCACACCACACCACACCACTGCACAGCACAGCACACCACAGCACACCACACCACACCACACCACAGCACAGCACACCACACCACACCACAGCACAGCACACCACAGCACACCACATCACACCCCAGCACATCACAGCACACCACACCACACCACAGCACACCACTGCACAGCACAGCACACCACAGCACAGCACAGCACAGCACACCACACCACACCACACCACTGCACAGCACAGCACAGCACAGCAAACCTTAGTGAAAGTGAAACATCTCTGGTCTGAGTGCCAGAGCTATAACTGTGCTTTGAGAGAGAAGGTGGGCAAGGCTGTGCCTCTCCAGCCTCTTTCAGGAGACTTTCTCTCAACAGATGGGGACCCAGTGTCTCCAAAGGAGGAAAAGTCTCTAGGAGCTCTCATTACCCAGGATCAGAAGGAGTATAGAGCAGACAGCGTGGCAGCCAGGCAGCTGCTTTGCAGAGTCATGGCTTCCTCTACAGCCTGGTCCCAGACTCTGGAGTCCATTACCAGCCCTGGTTCCCTGATCCTGACAGTGAGCTAGCTCTGGCCCTAGCCAAGGGGCAGCTTTGTCTGAATGTTTATGCCTCACTATCCTTTTCTCTCCTCAAACATTTGCCAGAATACACTGATTATATCATAACAAGACAGTTTTCTTTCTTACTGTTAAAGGCTTATTTATTTTTATGCATGTATTTGTATATATGTGCATGCATGTGTATTTATGTGTAGCACAAGTGTTCTATGATCACAGAGACCAGAAGAGGATGTCAGTTTCTCTGGATCGGAATGAAATTAAGGGCCTTGTGAGCTCCTGACATGGGTGCTGGGAACTGAACCTGGACTCTTTGAAAGAGGCACAAGCACCCTTCCTAGCTGAGCCATCTCTCCAGTTCTGGAATGAGACGTTTCAGCCTTTTCTTTTATTTAAGGAAATTGTAAAAATAAATATGTTATTTTATAATATGTACAATATTTGAGGTGCTCTCTGGGTCTGAGTGGTAGGTACACAATCCCTATAACTGTGCAAAGCAATCCTACACCAAAACAATTGCTTTGGGGTGGTCTGGGGTTGCTGACCAGTGGCAGCTTCCTTATAGAGCTGCAATGTGGAAGACCAAGGCTATCTGCCGCATCCAGCTTCCAGCTGCCTTGTTCTGTCTGCCAGCTCTAACACCTAACCAAGCAAGGCAGAGAATCACACCTCTAAATAAGGGGGTTTCTAAAGGAAAGGGGAGGTTTCTAGGAAGAGCTAAATGACTGCACCAGGCCAGGTTGTTTCCCACTCTGACTGCCCAGGGTCCTGTCGGAGGTACATCAAGTCCTTCAGATATAGCAAAGCCATACAGACGAGATGCAACATGGGTCACATGTTTAATAAAAACAGTCATGTTATAAGGTAAAAACAGCTGAAAATAATTTTAATAATGTAAACATAGCATATTTAAAATGCAATATCAGTGTGGAATCAATATAAAATTATTGAAAGTTTTTACATTCTTTTTTCCTATTAACTCTTCTATATTGGGATTCTTAGCTGGGACAAAGCACAGCTTCAAGGCTGACAGGGGCAAACAGCCTATGCCTGCTGCCCTGGACCACACATCACATAGACCTTGTTCCTGTCCCCAGCTAGTGAGTCGCCTGCATCGTTGTTTATCCTCCGTTCTTTCCAGGAGCCGAGTAGTGTCTCCAGTCATAGACGTGATTGATTGGAAGACGTTTCAGTACTCTGCAGTCAAGCAGCTGCAACGAGGGGTGCTGGACTGGAAGCTGGATTTCCGATGGGAGCCCCTGAGGGAACAGGAGCAGGAGGCCCTCCCATCCCCCATCAGCCCTATCAGGTGAGGGGCTTCTCTGATCTCCACACCTGGGACCCATTTCACCTGAGTCCCCATTTCCTGATGACAGTGCCTAGCATATGGGATGGGTATGCAAACCAAACAAGCCAATGTGTAAAAAGCAGTCAGCCAGCTGCAATGCTGCTACCATTGTGATACCAATGGAGTCCAGTGAAACCCTTCCAGAAGCTTCGGTGGATGCCCAAGGTGAGGATGAGGAGGAAGATGACTGACCTTGGCCCCAGATAACACAGCAAATACCTTGGTCTCGAGTCCCTGCTCAGTAAAAAGGAAGAAAATAGATCCAGCCTTGAAAGTTGCTACTCCTGTGTCCTGTTTCGATTTCCGAACAATTATCTTTTTAAGTATTTTTTTTAAAGAAATTTTCTACCAGCTAGCAAACCACTTCAAATTTAGTGTTTAAGACTACAGCTATTTTTCAGGTTCCCAGACTCTGTGGGTCATGAGCTCTGGAGTGACTCAGCCAGGCTGGCTGTCTCTACTCCACTGTGCCCAAGATTAAATTCCCAACATTATGACAGCGGAAATCCAGGTAACCGGCTCTTAGGACCAGTTATTTCCCTGATGTACTAAACTGGGTGGCTGGTACACATCTGCAGTCTACAACTGATAACCACAAATTCCAAACCCTCTGAAAACCAAGCTTGTTGTCATAATGCAGATGTGGTGGAGCCCACGCTGAGAGCAGTGACACCCTGACTGAAGAAATGTCAGTGCACCGCACAAAGTGCAGCAACCAAAGCTGAAGGGCAGTGTGTCATGTACGCTCCTTTCTAAAATCCAAAAATTCTGAATTAAAACTCACACTAGGAGCCAGGGGTTGGTGGTCACACCCGAGAGTTTGATGCCAGCCTGTGCTGCCCAGTGAGACCTTGTCTCCAAAACCAAAACAAAGCAAAGTCAGAGAAGCAAACAGAAACAGAGAAAAACAACGGCAATGTTGCACTAGGAGGGTGGCCCTTTGTTTGTCCCGGCTGCCTGGCTAGCTTACATCCAAAATAACCACGCAGAAATTGTATTAATTAAATCACTGCCTGGCCCATTATCTCTAGCCTCTTATTGGCTAACTCTTACATTTTGATTTAACCCATTTCTATTAATCTGTATATCACCACGAGGTTGTGGCTTACCGGAAAAGATTCAGCATGTCTGATTCTGGCTGCTCCATGGTGGTTCTCTCTCTCTGCTTTCTTTTTCCCAGAATTCAGTTCTGTCTTCTCCACCTACCTAAGTTCTGTTCTATCAACTAGACCAAGGTAGTTTCTTTATTCATTATTCAATAAAAGCAACACACAAACAGAGGGAACTCCTATACTGCAGCACCACAAACATAAGAGAGGAATAGCGAACTCAGAAAGAACCAAAATAACCACACAGAAACTGTATTAATTAAATCATTCATTGCTTGACCTATTAGCTCTAGTTTCTTATTGGCTAGTTCTTACATCCTAAACTAACCCATCTTCATTAATCTGTGTATTGACACGTGGGTGTGGCTTACTGGCAAGGTTCATCCTGGCATCTGTCTCCAGCGGGGCTGCATGGCTTGTCTATGACTCTGCCTTCTTTCTCCCAGCATTCAGTTTAGTTTTCCTGCCTATCTCTACTCTGTCCTATCACAAGCCAAAGCAGCTTCTTTATTCATTAACCAATAAAAGCATCACAGAAGGACTTCCCAAACCACAGAACTGTACAGCTTTGTATTTAAAATATGGCAAGGATGGTGCCTGGCACTGCATGGAACTTCTGTTTTCAATCCCCCACAAACTGCAGCTATGAACTATTTTGTTTGTTTGTTTTGTTGTTTTGTTTTGTTTTTTGAGACAGTGTCTCACTGTATAGCCTTGGCTATTCTATAACTCACCACATCTGCCCAGCCAGTCTGGCCTCAAACTCACAGAGGTCCTCCTGCCTCTTCTTCCCAAGTGCTGGGATTAAAGATGTGCACCACCACAGCTAGTTTGCATTAAGCCATTTTGAGAACTGTTATTCCCATCCATTCCCTTGCCCAGAGTTTCCCATTCTCTGCATGTATAAGCCATTTTGTTTCCACCCAGGAAGGGTGGGAACCCATCTACAGAACTCCTGTTAGATTCATCTTAAAGGTGGGGAGGGAATAGATGAAAAAAGAAAACATAAGAAGGGGGCAGGGAGAAGAGAAGCAGGAAGAGCCTGTGTGCATTACCTTTCTTTTATTTGAGGAAACACCTGTCAGAAGCAACTTAAGGTAGGAAGGGTTCATGGTTCCAAAGGTCTCAGTCTATCATGGCAGGACAGCTTGACAGCAGGAGGGGCTCAGTCAATTCTCCATGTGCCTGAGGTGGTGGTGGCCTGTTCGCCCTGGTCAGATGGGAAACTAGACCAGAGCCAGGGATGAGTCTAACCTTCAAAGGCCCACTGCTAGTAACCTTCTCCCAGCGAGGTCCCACTTCCTAAGGGCTCCAAGCCTCTCAGGTTACTGCTGCAGTCTGGGGACAGAGTGTTCAAAACAGGAGCCCATGGGAGACTTTTCACACTCAAGCCACAGAGAGCCTTTGGTTTGGGCCTGGAAACTGCCTCTCTTGAGGTGTCTTATTTTAGCTAGAACCTTCTCCTCAGACACCTCTCTGGAGAGACTCAGTGCAATCACTACTCCCTTCTATAGAAAAAGGCCTAAGGACGAGCTACAAAGACCCAGGCCAGTCTAGTGTTCCTTAATCTTCAGTCTTATTTTTATTTAATTGTCTGTGTGAGAACATGCTGTGTGTGCAGGTTTTGTAGGCAGATAGAGTTATGGGCAGCTGTGACCAGTTTGACATGGCTGCTAGACCAAACTCGGGTCCTCTGGAAGAGCAGCGAACACTCGTAACCAGTGAGCCATCTCTCCAGCACATAGTTCTCTTTATAAAACTCTTGGATTTCAAACATTGTTGCTCTGCTCCAGTCTTGTGGTTCAAAATGATGAGCTTCTTCAGAGCCCCAGGGTCAGCTGTCTCATTCACTGAACCTGCTCTGGGAAGCCCCACCTCGGCTCTGTCTCTGTGCTTGGGGTTGCCCTGCAGTCTCTTATCTGACTTCTCTGTGTAGGAGCCCTGTGGTATCTGGAGAGGTGGTGGCCGTGGACAGATACTACTTCCAAAACTCTGGAGCTTATGATCCTCTCATGTCACCTCATGGTGGGGAAAATCTTGAGATGTCCTTCAAGGTAGGTTCTACGTTAACAGTGGATGCGGGTGGTATCTCTGGAACCATGTGTGCAGTCAGCTCAGAGGTAGACATTAGGAAGGGCAGGTGTTGGGAATAAACTTGTGGGGAAGTTATATAAAGTCATTACATCAAGATGTGTCAAACCTCCCGTCTCCTCCCAGGCCATGACTCTTGCGACCTATCTTGACTTTACTCTCAGTCTCCTCTGTGAACTTGACTTTCAGAATCCTCATCAGGAGAAGGTATACTATCAGCCATTCACATCTCAGTGCAGAGAATCCAGAGCTTCTGGTACATTCTCTGTTCATGGCACTCTTAGCATCTAGGGAATCTTTTATGGTACCCACCTGCCAAATGTGAAACCACTCTTGGCATTGTGTAGTTCCTTCCAAACAATGGGTATTCATTTGACTTAGGACCTGCTGGGCATAGCTGTCCTCTCTGTCCTGGGAACTGTGTGGACAGGCACCACCCATACTTTCTGTTCCACACTGTTCCTAGCATTATTCTTGCCTTTGTCATACCCACTGCCCCAAACCTAGTCCAGAAAAGATGTCCATCATCTCCCATGGCAGGCCAATCTAATGTGGATGTGTGAATTACAACAAGATTGTAGTTTGCATAATTTCTAAGTTGTCTGTTTCTCTAAAAATTGAAAAATGTCTGAGGTTCTCTTTGAGTCTTCTGAGGTATCTTGGGGCATAGTGTTTGAGAACCCCATGCCTAGTGTGATTTTAGTTCTTGAACCACAGCCTGTCCCAGCATGATTCAATTGTAATTTCTGTCACCAAGTATGGAATAAAGGATTCTTGTCCATTGAGCAGTGGGGGTCAGGGAGAAGCTTCTGAATGGAGTGAAGAAGACTAAGGAAGCTGTGCTTTCATCTCTAGCGTCTTTGCAGGAGACATCACTGGCTCTTAGAAATTCCCTGGCCACTGCAGACATGTTTTCCCTGGGAAAGCATCCTCTGGTCTGCACATTTCCAGGTGGCGTGTCCAGGCAGGTCACAGGGGTCAGCCATCACCCCTCAATTTCATTCTAGGACAACTGCCCTCTGTCCCTCTCACCTCACTGCCCTGCTCCCCACACTGTAGGATTGAGGAACTATGTTCTAAGGATATGAACTGGTCATTCTGGCATAGACTTCCTGGTCTTCTGTCAGTCGCTCACAGACAGAGAGGTAGAAAGGAGAGCCAATCACCTTCTCCTTCTATCACAGACCTGGCTTTGTGGCGGCTCCGTTGAAATCCTTCCCTGCTCTCGAGTGGGACACATTTACCAAAGCAAAGATGTCAGCTCCAGGGCTGACCCTGAAGTCATCTTGAGGAACAAGGTCCACGTTGCTGAGACCTGGCTGGGGTCCTTCAAAGAAACCTTCTACAGGCACAGCCCAGAGGCCCTTTCCCTGAGCAAGGTAAAGAGGGGCTGCTAGGGAGTCTTTGACCAACATAAGTTCACTAGCTTTGGGTCAGCCAAGGAGGTCCCTCTCTTATTTCTGGCTTGAGCTTCTCTGAGTTGTCCCTCTAGAGTGATCCTTCTACCTGGTGTGGCTGTCCTCTGTCCCTCCCATCACCTCCCTGGAGTCTCACACTTGACCTGGAATTCCCATACTGCTATAGGATGCTGGGAACCAGAGGGAGATAACGGATGAACCACATCTCTGAGGGTCCTTTCATCCTGAGGGGTAATCAAGGACTACGGAATAACCAAGGCAAAGAAAAGATTTGATTATAAAAATAAATATGAATTACCAAAAAAAGTCACAGAAAAGTTGAAATTAAAACATGTAATTAATGTTATTCCATAGTCCTTGATTACCCCTCAGGATGAAAGGACCCCCAGAGTCACTGAGGATTTTAATCTTTGGGCTTTGTTGTTGTTGTTGTATTGAGCATCATTTTCTCCACTCTCATGTAATGGATATCAATTTAGTATTTTCTCTTTATTTTCAAGGGACACTTGTTTAATGTCAATATAGATTTAATTTATAAAAGAACCCATAAAAAGAACTAGCCAGGCTTCTGATGTACCTGGGCTCTAGACAGGCTCAATAGAGCACAGCATTTTGGATGAGGTTAGCCCAACATAACATGTAAAATATTTACAGCTTTTTTGGCCCTCTGTGTCTTACTGAAAACCAGAGACAACCAAGAGGGAACATAAACATGGAAATTACCCCCTCCCTTTTTTATTTCTCCTTTCCCATTCCCTCCTTCCTCCTTCCCCACCCCATCTCTCCATGTTTGATTATTCCAGCACCACCTTAAATCCTCTCTGTTCCAGGAAATTTATACTACCCTTCTAGATGGGTTTCTTCATATCTTACCAACACAGCCTAAAACAGTAAACTAGTGTTGAGGGCTGGTGTTCATTTTCCTACAGTTGTATATAAAGGGAGGGGCCAATGTAGCTCAAATAAATGCTTCACCAATGGAGAAAATTAAAACTCAGGGAAGAAGAAAAATCAACTTGCCTTTCCTCAGTCCCCACCCTTGTAATTTCCCTGCTGATTTAATCTCCACTACCTCTGGTCCAACTCATGCTACAACCCAGGTACAGAGTCCATCATTTCTTCACATTCCAGAGAAAAGACTTTACGGCTCAGACACCATGGTCTTTGTAGGCTGAAGATTTGGGGATCTGTGAGAAGGGGTAGTACTGCTTCCAATCTTGTTGGTTCTACACCTCTCTCCAGAGAAGATACTTGACTCTGTACCTTCTATACCTCTCTCAACATATGAGTCTTCCTCCATTGCAATCCTGTCCCAGTCCTTCTGTCTCTTCACGTCTACCTCCATTCCTCTCATACTGTCTGGGTTTGTGGGAAACAAGCTTTCCTGGTTTGCTCCCCATGTCCTCCTCCACCTGCAGGTTGCAAAGCCAGACTGCACGGAACGCCGGAAGCTGCAAAGGAGGTTGGGTTGTCGGACATTCCACTGGTTTCTGGCCAATGTCTACCCTGAGCTGTATCCATCTGAGCACAGACCCAGGTTCTCTGGAAAGGCAAGGCATGACTCAGGGGAGAAAGGAAAGAAAGAGTGAGGGTCACTTGTTAATACATGAGCATTCATCCCTTACACCAGGCAACCTCAGCAGGGCTTCAGAGGCCTTTGGACTCCATGTTCCAGCCTCCTGCCAGCCAGAGGAAAGCAGCTGTGTTCCCCTATATCCCCTGCCAGATCCCTTCACCAAAAATGAGTGTGGCCAGACTCCTTATGGAGGTTTGTGTCTTAAGATGAGTGACCTGGGCTTGATCCAGCTTACCATGTCAGAGCCACATACATCAGGATAAGGTCTAAAGAGGACAAGGGATTAGAGTCTGCTTCATGGCATCTTCAGAGTAGAGGTCAGATTCACATCTTTGTGGGTGCCCATTTTCAGCTCCACAACACTGGACTCGGCTTCTGTGCAGACTGCCAAGCAGAAAGTGACATCCCGGGCTGCCCTATGACTTTAGCCCCTTGCAGTAACAACCGGCAACAACAGGTGGGTGATGATAATCCTTGAGATGATTTTCAGTGAAGAAAGGCAAGAGATGCTGTTTGTTCGGGTGCCCTTCAGTTCCCTTCAAAGTAGCTCCTCCATGTGGCCCCATGTCCCTTGACAGGCCATGGTTTCTCACTGTGAGGACACGTCACAGGTACACCCACATCATCCTCACCTTAGATCTGGACCAGCATCAAAGAATGGAGCATCTCATTTAGAAGAAACAGGCTGCTTAGTCAGTTCTTGAAACTGGCAGAAGGGGAAACTGTCATAGAAACACCAGCCCAGAAATTTCTACTTCAGATCCTCCTGGCTTGAGGAAGGGTCCAAGAATCTTAGTAGAAAAGAAGTAATAAAGTTGGAAGAAGAGTCAAGAGTCACATGGACCCTTTGACCCTTAGGAAGGTCACTGTGACCCTTAGGAAGGTCACTGTGACCCTTAGGGTGCTCTTATTTGCTGGGCAAGGTAGCTGAAAGCTGTCCATCCTGGCTGAGGGGCCATGGGTCCACTTCTTTTTACAACTTGAATAACTCCTCACTGTAGACTGGCCCCTTATCTAATTCAGACTGTGATGGGGGATCCTTTGAATTGATCTGTCATACATCAAAATTACCTAACAAAAGCAAACAACAGTTAAGGGAGACCTAGAGAGCCTGGGGAGAAGGGGAAAGCATCTTCACAGGAAGTTTGGGGCCCAGCCTTGCAGGGCAAGCCTAGGACATCTCTGTGGAAGCTGGTCCAGCCTTGCAGAGCAGCCTAGAGTGCTGAGCATAGGCTTGCGGACTGAGGGTACACAGGGAAGGGGTTGACTCAAGATTCACTTGGTCTCTTCTATCTATGTAGTTCACCATTCTTTCCTAAAATACCAGTGTGCATTTATACCAGATATATTAGTGAGTTTCCACATCCCTACAATCTAAACTCCTGACAGAAGCATGGGAGGAAAAGGTTTCCTTTTTCTGCTATATTGTTTTGTTGTTGGTGGTGGTGGTTTTATTACCTCACAGTCTCAGGAGGATTTCAGTTTTACTATGGGAAGGGCCTGGCAGTGGGAGTGGCTTGGTCTATGGGGCAGAAGTATGACACAGTTGGTAGCTTGCTCACATGGTGCAGACTAAGGAGCAGAGAAAGCGAGCTAGGTGCATAAAACCCTCAGAGGCTTTGCTCAAGTGATCAGCTTCCAGCAGTCAGGTCCCACCTCCTGAGGCCCCTCAGCTGTCAAAGCAGGGTCAGGCATTGGGGCATGTGAAACTTGAGCTTACAGGGACTACTTCATGTTTAAACCATAACACTGAACACAGGAATGAGCACATGAAGAGTAAGTGAGGAAGTCACATGTCAGGGTGATAACTGTTCAAGCTTTACTGCCATTTGGAGCCAGGTTTGAATCAAGTTCCCTTTGGCTAGCTGTGAGATCTTGGCAGGCTTATTATCATCTGAGTCTTGGTTTCTTCGTGTGCTGTAGGCTTCTTTTAAACAGAGAGAATATTTATTCTGTGTATTTTTTTTTATTAGTAAGGTCTCTGGAACTTGCAAAATTGGAAAGTCAGTAAACTGACCCACACCAGGGGGAAAAAAGCCTAGATTAAAAGAGGATGAAATGCCCCTTTCCATACAGTCACTGAGCTCACAAGAAAGAAATGGAAACAAATATCCAGGAACTAGAACTCAAGTGGCAACTGAAAATAAACTCAATGTGTATGCTGGGCTTTCTTGAGAGGTGACAGGGTCCGTGGCCAACAACCTCAGGAGCTCAGGAGTGTGGCTGCAGGAGAGAGAAGTAAGAAGAGCTCAGCTTCAGCTCAGTAGAGATGAGGTTGTGATGAGACTTCATATTAGCCAGCTTTGACCATCACAGAGTAGCCTGTCCCTACAAAGCTGCACTAAAAATATCTCTCCCATGACCACAAGAAAACCAGGAAGTCATCTGTCTACTGATGGGATTTTGAGTAGGAAAAAACATTACTCTCCCTTGAGAATTGCCTACAAGTATGTGGGATATGCTTGGGGTTCAAATTTTTTTTAATTGTTTTTATTGAACTATTTATTTTTCTCTGCTCCCCTCCCTTCCTACCCCCTTTCTTTAGGGTTTAAACTTATGCTAACTTTACAGTTTGGGAATATTTAAGCAGGGCACACCACTATATTTAATTGGCAAATTAGCAGGGCCTGGTGCAAATGGAAGATGTGATGTCGCTCATTCAACAGTTATTAAGAATTTCAAGACAGTGGCAGCAGGGCATAGCTTGAACCAAGAGCATGAAAACTGTCTGAGCACAGGGCTCATGTGACTGTGCAGGGAGCTGGCTCAGAGTACACAGTTAACATAAAAATCAGTTTAGGCTACATCAGGCAATAATGAACAGAAGATGGATCGATTTGCCAAAACATACCATCCAATTGGTAAGCACAGGAGCCTCACAGTTAAAGACCCTCTGTAAAGGTCCACACAGTCTAGCTCTATAAAACTCCGGAGGCCCTGGGAACCATGATGGAGACAATGGGAACCATGATATAAGCAAGGGGAACCATGATGGAGAGACAATGGGAACCATGACCAAGAGTCTGCAGACACCACAGTGAAAGCAGTGGAATTAGTCAGGGGCAGGGAAGGTGTCCCTAGAAGGAAATCTACCTAGGCCTCAGAGAGCTCCATCGCCTGCCCTTCCAGCAGTGTGCATCCAGCACTTGCAGCCTTTTAAATGACCTTATCTGCACACAGGGAGCAGAATGAACACCATAGAAGCATGCCAGGATGTGGAATTAGGAATGTGAGAAAGGCCAAGGTACTGGGGCTTCAGAACCCAGGAAGAGCCTTGCTGGCTTCCCCTGTCAAATCTGAAGAACATAGTCCTGCTGTGTGTTCCTTTGTCTCCTCATGGCTCTGGAGAAGGTGTCTTTTGGGCTTTTCTAACTGCCATCTCCTCTGTCCCAGAACCTGGAGCACACCAGCAGGAAGGAGATTCTCTTCGGCAGCCCACAGCATCTGTGCTTTGATGTCAGACAAGAACAGGTGATTCTGCAGAACTGCGTGGAGGAAGGCCCTGCCATTCATCAACAGCATTGGGACTTTCAGGAGGTAATTAATCCATTCCGGAAATACCAGTTGATCACAGGGAACTTCCAAGCAGCTGACCTTCTTAGCATGGCAGCCTGGGCTCTTCCGAGACACCAGGTACTCTCCATGACACACTCCTGTTGTTGAGCTTAGTGGCTTGACATTGGAGTTTCTGGTGAAGGTAAAACCAACCCAGCCTCAGGATATGTACTAACTTGTCCTCGGCTATTACAGGTCATTAGCTTGGATCACAGGTGGGATGGAGAAGCATGTTACAGAAACAACCACTCAGTGGTGTGGACTGGGGAGTGATGCAGAGTAAAACTGAAAAGAAGTAGATATTGATATGTAAATATGTAGCTGTTGGAGCTGGAGCTTAAGAGTGCTGGCTGCTCTTCCAGAGTATGGGGTTCGATTCCTAGCACCCCACTTGTGGGGCAAATAACCAGTCTCCAGTTCAAGATGACCTGATGGCCTCTGCTGGCACAGTATGCGAGTGGTGTACTTGCTAGCACTCAGGTATCTATACACACAAAATGAAAATAAATCAATATTTTCCAAGTATTAACATATAAATATGAGTCTGTTATTTTCTTCATTATAATGAATATCCAATTGTGAGCATTTCATCATTTCTTGAAATTTTTTACTCCTATATTTCCAGTAAGGAAGTTCTAGAACCTTCCCAGAGGATATACACCAACAGAGAGAAAAGAGAGGGATATAAGTTTAAACAGAGACTGCTCTTCATTTCCCAGACACCAACACATGAATAATTACACAAATGATATTAATTACAACACTGTTTGGCAAATGGTTCAAGAGTATTCCTATCTAGCTCTTACATCTTAAATTAATCTGTTTCTATTAATCTGTGTATCACCATGAGGCTGTGGCTTACTGGAAAGGTTCCAGGCATCTTTCTCCTTTGGCAGCTACAAGGCGTGTCTCTAACTCTGCCTACTCTCTCTATATATCTCTGTTCAGATTTCCCTCCTGGATATATTCTGCCCTGCCATAGGTCAAAGCAACTTCCTTATTAACCAATGGTAATAAAACATAGTCACCACATACAGAGGGGTATTCCACATCATCTCCCCTTTTCTGTCTTAATAAAAAGGAAGGTTTAAACTTTAATAGAGTAAAATTACATATAACAAAACAGGTATCAAGCTTAATTATAGTTACATTATTTCTCTATGCATCTAAAGTTTCAAATCTAATTTATCTTTTATCATAACTAAGGAAAACTATAACTATCTGTTTTCAACTCCATCAAAAATCCCAGAAGGATGTAATATTACCTAAGTAAACAGGAAGTGCTTTGTAAACAACCTTCAAAATTCTAGAATTGACAGAGACATCTCACTGCCTGGACAGTCACCCAAAGTTCTTCTGTACCATTGGAGCATTCATCTTTAGCCTACAGCCCCATAATATTTGGGCAGACTTTTCCATGAAGCAAAAAATTTGAAAGACTGTTTTGCCTATGTTGGCAGTTTGTCAGTCACTTTCTTTTATGTCTTGAAAATGTCTTCCTGCTTCAAAAAAAAGAAAAGAAAAGAAAATGTCTGGCAGTTTCTTTGGTGGAGCAGGAGCCCTGAAGAACTGTCTCACCCTCTTTTGGCAAGTTAGGCAGTCATGTTTCCATGAATCCTGCATGTCCAGTTTATACAGCATATTGTTAAGCAGTCCAGGCAAGAGCAGTTTTTTTTTTCCAAATGGCTAGCCTTGTCACACTGAAGGCAAATTCTATACCGATTTTCTTCAATGCCCATCCACCTCTCTGAAGCAGTTGGTGCTGACAGAAACAGAAATGTCTCACTGTTGCGAAAAATCTAACTCTTTAAAACATTTTAAATGTCATATTTTATAGATCTTTGAAGTGTTGAAGACTATCTATCTAACTGAAATATATCTCTGTATATCTAGAAAACATTACTATAAATTGACTACACCATGATTGACTATAAGTTTGACTATCATAAATGACTATTATTAATCTATATTTCTTAACTATACATTACACTTTTAAATGAACTGCACAAACACAATACCTTAAACAAGAGTAGAAATATACATATAAGAAAATTAACCTTACATTTGTATCAATAAACCAAAGTCCATTAAAAAATAATATGGAAATTTGGGCACGGTTTTCTCCAAACTACTTCCTGTTGTTTTGGAGTGAAGAATTTTTAAAATTAATGGAGGTCCTTCAGTGGTCTTGATCCATTAAACAAATTAGCCTGGAATGAATCCACAGTTTCTCATCTTTTGTAGAAACAAAAGCAGAAACTCTTTTCCAAAGTAACATATCCTTAGACTCAAATTTTAAAGTCAAGATACCTTTAAAATACATGTGTTGGTTTAGCTTTACACCCCCGAGAATCAAATGTTTCTCTGCAGTCTAAAAATACAAAGAAAACACAATAATATAAATAATCCAGACTTTCTGTGTGTTTCCCATTATTTGACTACATGGCTTTTTTAAAAACTCTATTTCTTTTTAATATTTATTTTATTATCTTTAATCCTTTAATCTATGACTTTCTGTACTCTTTCTTCTCTCTCATAAGCCCATGTACATTTATTCAGCACTGTGACCCATTCAGAGTTTTTTAAATCTATCTTATTGTGTAAATATAATCATTTTCTGACCAGGAGAGTTTTTTTTTTAAATGCTAAGCAGGTATGGCTAGGATTAAGGCTGCAGCATTGCCTGTTGGCCCTGCCTAGTCCAACATGGCAAAGGTATGATTACAGTCTCTGTGAGTCATGCTCACTGCCCCAATTCCAGGGATGCAGCAGGTCTATGTTGCCAATATGCAACTTGTAACACTCTGCTCAAAACTCTATTTAAGTGCTCCATACCAGGACTTCCTGAAAGAACCAGAGCAATTCATGCCACCAGCACAAACCAGAAAGCCTTCTCTTAAAGGAGTCGTGCCTCTGCTGGTGGCCAGCAAGCAGAGCTTATCTGAAAAAAAAAATGTGGCTACAAACAAGCTGCAATTGGCTCCCATTTTGTGGTCTTGGAGCCCTCTTTTTTTCTTAAACTTCTTTAGGTCTTTGTTGATCCAAGTCCCACATTGGATGTCATTTGTTAAGTGGAGACTGCTCTTTATTTTCCATCCACCTAGATCCGAATAATCACACAAAAATGATATTAATTGAAACACTGCTTGGCAAATGGTTCAAGAGTATTCCTACCTAACTCTGACATCTTAATTTAACCAATTTCTATTCATCTGTGCATCACCATGAGGCTGTGACTTACCAGAAAGGTTATGGGCATCTTTACCTTGAGCAGCTATATGGCATCTCTTTGATTCTGCTTACTCTTTCTATATATCTCTGTTTGTATTCCCCTCCAGGCTATGTTTTGCCCTGCTATAAGTCAAAGCAGCTTCTTTATTAAACAAAGGCAATAAAACATATTCCCAGCATATAGAGGAACATCCCACATCATGTATGTACTTAGATGAGTGAGCTGGTCCCAGGTACAAAATAGGGAAAGGGATTTGTGGATTTGACCATGAGACAAGTTCTTGCTGCAACACAACTATCAGAAAGTGATCCCCAAACCTCAGTTCTGTGCGTCCCTCTTGTTCTGCTCTGGTGAGGGTCTCTTTGGCCACCATTCTCTTGGTATTAGTACCAAGGTTGCCACATCTGCAATATGTGGCCATGGAGTATTCTCCATTAGAATCCTTCCTGAGCTGAATTAGTGTACCACTAGGCAAAGAGATATATACATTTATAGTCTTTCTTCTCTTCAAATTGTGGTTGAGAGTAAAGAGGGTAAAATTAATGGAACTCTGTACTGGTGATTCATAGAGCAGAGAAGAGGGAAATCCCATCATGGAAAACTTAAGCTGAATTTTCAACAAGCAACCAAAACCAAAAGATACACATAACTTATTTCTAGACATTAAGAAATGAGATATGGGCCAGGTGGCGGTGGTGCATGCCTTCAATCCCAGCACTCAGTAGGCAGAAATAGGTGGATCTCTGTGAGTTTGAAGCCAGCCTGGTCTACAGAAAGAGTACCAGGGCAGCAAAAGTTATACAAAGAAACACTGCTTTTAAAAACTGAATGAGAAAGAAAGAAGGAAAGAAAGAAAATATAAAAGAAATGAAAGAAAAGAAAGGAGATGTGACTAGGGCTTTAGTTCACTGGTCTAGAGCACTTACCCATTGGATGTAAGGCCCTGGGGCCAGTGTCCAGAATGGGTAAGGAGAAAGATATATGAAAGTTATTGTTCAGTCAGAAAAGGAAGAAGGCACTATTTCTAGTGTACTATTTATTTATTTGTTTATTTTTTAAATTTATTTATTTATTTATTAAAGATTTCTGCCTCCTCCCTGCCACTGCCTCCCATTTCCCTCCCCCTCCCTCAATCAAGTCCCCCTCCCTCATCAGCCCAAGAGCAATCCGGGTTCCCTGCCCTGTGGGAAGTCCAAGGACCACCCACCTCCTTCCAGGTCTAATTAGGTGAGCATCCAAACTGCCTAGGCTCCCACAAAGCCAGTATGTGCAGTAGGATCAAAACCCAGTGCCATTGTTTTTGATTTCTCAGTAGTCCTCATTGTCCGTCAGTCTGCAAGGGCTGCTCCCCTCTGCTTGGGGCTGCTCCTCCTCTGCTGTGACCTCTCTATCCCTGGCCCATCCCAGCTTGCGCCCAGGGGCTTCCTTCCTTCTCCATTTCTTCCACGGGGCAGGGCCGCAGGATCACCCAGTTCAGCCTGTTTGGGCACTGGGTCGGGTGCTGGGGCAGAGGGCAGTAGGAATTTCTTTGTTTTGGTGACTGGCCTGTAGAGTGGTAGGCCTTTTGTTGGCGAGATCCCTGGTGAACGGGGAGCCTGGTCCTGTTCCTGAAGACCCTTCTGAGTGGTGAGAGGGATCTTGGCCCACAGCGGGAGCCAGGAAACAGAGCGGGGCATTTTGTAAGTGGGGCCCCTGGCCAGCAGGGAAGCCTGATCCTGTTTTAGAAGACCCATTAGATAGCATCGGTAGGAGAAGATGGGCAGGCGCCAAGGCAAGAATTCACCCAATATTCTACTGGACTATTTATAACATAAAAGTGCTGCAGGCAATCTAACCATCTGTCTATAGATATATAGAAAAAATGTGGACATCTATCCTGAAGCTTTCCACTTAGAGTTATCTACATCCTAGAAGTGATTCCATGTGGTGAAATATTACTCAGCATTAAAACAGAAGGAAGTTCTGTCATGTGGTAGAACAAGAGTGACATTTGGGGATATTAAACTAGATTAAAAAACTAACACACATACATACACATCCCAAAACTGTATCATTCCACTTTATTCATTTTATGTAAAGCAGTTAAGCCCATAGAAGGATGGTGGTTACCAGTGGCTGGGTAAGGAAGAAAAGGGAAATTATTGTTTAATGAGTAGAGAGTATTTTTCACAATGAAAATAGTATGAAAAATTCATGTATTTAACTTTTCTAAACTTTATAGTTGAAAATGTTTTAAAAGTGCTAAATTTTGGTGTGTTTTTCTATAGTAAAAAGAAAGAAGGAAGTGAAGTACTAGATTTTGCTCTAACACAATAAATCAGAAGAACACACAAAATGAAAGAGGCTAATTTAAAGGAACCATATTACAGAATTTTATTTACATGAAATGTTTAGTGTCATAAGTCACCTTTTTGGGGAATGACTTCTGCAGTCTAGCCACAGTGGGTTCGTATGTTCCAGGGTAGAGGCATGAGGATTAGAAATGTTAGGAAGAAAGAAACACAAAGACACGGATAGTAACGGGATGGCAACTCTGTGAAAACTTAATGTTGAATTCTGAGTTCACCTGTGTTTAATTTTTAATTTTCATATTCTTTTATACCCCAATATCCAAGAGGGGGGTGAAGGTAAAAGACTGTTTTAACATAACACAGAAGACAACCAGAGCAGTTACTTGCTTTAATACCTGAGTAAAGTATTTGATGTTTGGAACCGTGAACACACCTTAGACCAAGTATCCTATAGGCAACCACTCCCTATGTCAAACCTCCTGTTTTAAATGAAGGAGCACAGGAGTGTGCTAGAATTCTCTGGCCCTTGGTTAGGGTGGAGTGGATCCACCTCTATGGGCCATCTTAATGTCCTAAACACCAAGTAACCACACCCTAGGTCAGGATATCTTGTTTTGTAGCCACACCTGTTGTCAACAATTTGAAAGAGCAAAAGTAAGCTCAGACACTCTGACCTTCAGACAAGGTGGAACAGGATCACCTCTGTGTGTGTCCCAACAGTTTAGGTGAATGCATAACCACAGAAATGAGACCAGTAATTCTCAGTGGCTAGTAGGAGCCGGGAAGGGCAAATGACTGCTAATGGGTAGTGGTGTCTTTGGCAGTGATGGAAAGATTCTGGAAAATAATAAGGACAATTACAGTCTATCTTTTGGAAAATTTCAACAATGAGCAAGAATTTGTAACATGGCTAAAGCTGTTTAAGTTTGTAAAGAAATCTAATTTCCTTGAAAAGAAGATGTTATGGTCAATATTGATTCTGTTGGAGTAGAGCCATACCTTTCTTTTTTTTAACTTTTTTTTTTTTTTGGCTTTTCGAGACAGGGTTTCTCTGTGGCTTTGGAGCCTGTCCTGGCACTAGCTCTTGTAGACCAGGCTGGTCTCGAACTCTCAGAGATCCGCCTGCCTCTGCCTCCCGAGTGCTTTTAACTTTTTTTTTATTGAGAAAAGAGTGCTTTTAACTTTTTTTTATTGAGAAAAGTAGAAAAAAAAACAAGTTTCCTCCTCCTCCCAGCCTCCCATTTCCCTCCCCTCCTCCTCCCACCCTTCTCCCCCTCCTCCCACCCTTCTCCCCCTCCCCCCACTCCTCTCCCCCTCCCTCTCCAGTCCAAAGAGCAGTCAGGGTTCCCTGCCCTGTGGTAAGTCCTAGGTCCTCCCCGATCCATCCATTTCTAGGAAGGTGAACATCCAAACTGGCTAGGCTCCCACAAAGCCAGCACATTAAGTAGGATCAAAACCCCGTGCCATTGTCCTTGGCTTCTCATCAGCCCTCATTGTTCACCATGCTCAGAGAGTCCAGTTTTATCCCATGCTTTTTCAGTCACAGTCCAGCTGGCCTTGGTGAGCTCCCAATAGATCAGCTCCACTGTCTCAGTGGGTGGGTGTTCCCCTCGTGGTCCCAACTTCTTTGCTCATGTTCTCCCTCCTTATGCTCCTCATTGGGACCTTGGGAGCTCAGTCCAGTGCTCCAGTGTGGGTCTCTGTCTCTGTCTCCATCCATCACCAGATGAAGGTTCTATGATGATATGCAAGATATTCATCAGTTTTGCTATAGGATAGGGTCATTTCAGGTTCCCTATCCTCAGCTGCCCAAGGAACTAACTGGGGACCTAGGCTTGGGCATCTGGGAGCCACTCCATTTTCTGGTATACTCCTCAGTTTCTTTCTTCAATGCCTTAAAGTTGTTGTCAAATAGATCTTTCATTTCCTTGGTTAGAGTTACCCCAAGATATTTTATGCTGTTTGTAGCTATCGTGAAAGGTGAAGCTGCTCTGATTTCCCTCTCTGCTTCCATATCCTTTGTGTATAAGAGGGCTACTGATTTTTTGGAGTTGATCTTGTATCCTGCCACATTACTAAAGGTGTTTATCAGCTGTAAAAGTTCTTTGGTGGAGTTTTGGGGGTCGCTTATGTACACTATCATATCATCTGCAAATAACGAAAGTTTCACTTCTTCCTTTCCAATTCGAATCCCCTTGATCCCCTTATGTTGTCTTATTGCTATTGCTAGAACTTCAAGCACTATATTGAAGAGGTATGGCGAGAGTGGACAGCCTTGTCGTGTTCCTGAGTTTAGTGGGATGGCTTTAAGTTTCTCTCCATTTAATTTGATGTTAGCTGTCGGCTTGCTGTATATAGCTTTTATTATATTTAGGTATGACCTTTGTATCCCTAATCTCTCCAATACTTTTATCGTAAAGGGATGTTGAATTTTGTCAAATGCTTTTTCAGCATTAATGAAATGATCATATGGTTTTTTTCTTTCAGTTTATTTATATGCTGGATTACATTGATAGATTTGCGTATGTTGAACCAGCCCTGCATCCCTGGGATGAAGCCTACTTGATTATAATGGATAATTTTCCTAATGTGTTCTTGGATTCGGTTTGCCAGTATTTTGTTGAGGATTTTTGCATCGATGTTCATGAGTGAGATTGGTCTATAATTTTCTTTCTTGGTTGAGTCTTTGTGCGGTTTTGGTATCAGAGTAACTGTAGCTTCATAAAAGGAATTTGGCAATGCCTCTTCTGTTTCTATATTGTGAAATACATTAAGGAGTATAGGTATTAGGTCTTCTTGGAAGTTCTGGTAGAATTCCGCATTGAAACCATCTGGTCCTGGGCTTTTTTTGGTAGGGAGGTTTTTGATAACCTCTTCTAATTCTTCGCGACTAACAGGTCTATTTAGATTGTTCACCTGGTCCTGGTTTAACTTTGGTATATGGTATTTATCTAAAAAAGTGTCCATTTCCTTTATATTTTCCAGTTTTGTGGCATATAGGCTTTTGTAGTAAGATCTAATGATTCTCTGAATTTCCTCTGTGTCTGTGGTTATGTCCCCCTTTCATTTCTGATCTTATTAATTTGCAAATTCTCTCTCTGCCGTTTGATTAGTTTGGATAGGGGTTTGTCAATCTTGTTGATTTTCTCCAGGAACCAGCTTTTTGTTTCATTGATTCTTTGGATTGTTTTCTGTGTTTCTATTTTGTTGATTTCAGCCCTCAGTTTGATTATTTCCAGTCTTCTACTCCTCCTAGGTGAGTCTGCTTCTTTTTTTTCTAGAGCTTTCAGGTGGGCTGTTAAGTCTCCAATGTGAGCTTTCTCTGTTTTCTTTAAGTGGGCACTTATTGCTATGAACTTTCCTCTGAGGACTGCTTTCATAGTGTCCCATAAGTTTAAGTATGTTGTTTCTTTATTTTCATTGAATTCCAGGAAAACTTTACTTTCTTTCTTAATTTCTTCCTTAATCCAGGTATGGTTCAGTAGTTGACTGTTCAGTTTCCATGAATTTGTAGGCTTTCTGGGGGTAGCATTGTTGTTGAATTCTAAATTTAATCCATGGTGATCTGATAAGACACAGGTGGTTACTAATATTTTTTTGTAACTGTGGATGTTTGCTTTGTTACCGACTATGTGGTCGATTTTCGAGAAGGTTCCATGAGCTGCAGAGAAGAAGGTATATTCTTTCCTATTTGGGTGGAATGTTCTATAGATGTCTGTTAAGTCCATTTGATTCATTACCTCCATTAATTCTCTTATTTCTCTGTTAGGTTTCTGTTTGATTGACCTGTCCATTGGTGAGAGAGGAGTGTTGAAGTCTCCTACTATTAGTGTGTGCGGTTTGATGGCTGCCTTGAGTTTTAGCAATGTTTCTTTTATGTACGTGGGTGCTTTTATATTAGGGGCATAGATGTTCAGGATTGAGACTTCATCCTGATGAACTGTTCCTGTTATGAGTATAAAATGCCCCTCTCCATCTCTTCTGATTGATTTAAGTTTAAAGTCAACTTTGTTAGAGATTAGTATGGCCACACCTGCCTGTTTCTTAGGTCCATTTGCTTGATAGGCCTTTTCCCAGCCCTTTACTCTGAGTAGGTGCCTGTCTTTGTGGTTGAGGTGTGTTTCTTGTAAACAGCAGAATGTTGGATCCTGTTTTCGTATCCAATCTCTTAGCCTGTGCCTTTTAATAGGTGAGTTGAGTCCATTGACATTAAGTGATAATAATGACCAGTGGTTGTTAACTCTGGTCATTTTTTTAGTCGTAGAGTTTGTGTGTTTCCCTTCTTTGATTTGTGTTGGTGAAGGGTCTCTAGATGTCTAAGTTAGTGTGGTCATTGTTGGACTCCTTGGTTAGTGATTTTCCTTCTATTACTTTCTGTAAGGCTGGATTTGTGGCTGCATATTGTTTAAATTTGTTTTTATCCTGGAAAATTTTATTTTCTCCACGTATAGTGAACGAAAGCTTGGCTGGGTATAGTAATCTGGGCTTGCATCCATGGTCTCTCAGTTTCTGCAGTACATCTATCCAGGACCTTCTGGCTTTCATGGTTTCCATGGAGAAGTCAGGTGTGAGTCTGATAGGTTTACCTCTATAAGTAATTTGGCCTTTTTCCTTTGCAGCTCTTAATATTCTTTCCTTATTCTGTATGCTTTGTGTTTTGATAATTATATGACGAGGGGATGTTCTTTTTTGATCCAGCCTATTCGGTGTTCTGTATGCTTCTTGAACCTTCATAGGTATATCTTTCTTTAGGTTGGGAAAGTTTTCTTCTATAATTTTATTAAATATATTTTCTGGACTGTTGAGCTGCACTTCTTCTCCTTCTTCTACTCCTATTATTCTTAGGTTTGGTCTTTTTATTGTGTCCCATATTTCCTGAATATTTTGTGATGAGAGTTTGTTGGACTTGCTGTTTTCTTTGATCAGTGTGTTTATTTTCTCTACGGTATCTTCAGAATCTGAGATTCTTTCTTCTAACTCTTGCATTCTGTTGGTTATGCTTGTTTCTGTAGACTCTGTTTGTTTACTTAAAATTTCCATGTCCAGCCGGCCCTCTGTTTGTGTTTTCTCCTTTGCCTCCATTTCAGTTTTCAAGTCTTGCACTGTTTCCATTATCTGTTTGATTGGTTTTCCTTGGTTTTCTAGGGTATCATTCACTGATTTATTCAATTCTTCAAACTTTCTGTTATATTTCTCATCCATTTCTATAAGGGCGTTCTTTACATGCTGTTTAAGGGCATCAATCACTTTCATAAAGTCAATCTTTTCTACTTCTTGATTAAGGTGTTCATGTCCTCCCGTTGTGAGGTCACTGGTTTCTGGTGGCTTCATTTTGCTTTTCAGATTGTTGGGTGAATTCTTGCATTGGTGTCTGCCCATCTCTTCTTCCAAATGCTCCCTTATGGATCTTCTTTACCGGATCAGGTCTCCTTGCCTACCCAATGCTGGCTTTCCCCAACGTTGGCTCTCCTGGTGCCGAGAGATCAGGTCTCCGTGCTGGTTGGGCAGCTCGCAAACAAAGCGCCTACCCTGCTTGGTGGAGGCAGGCCATAGAAACAAAGGAACTCCTGCCTGCTTGGGTGCCCCGAGGATTCGGACCCAGTGCCCAGACAGGCTGGGCTGGGTGATGTTATGTGCCAAAAGAGGGCAGGGGGGCCGAAGTGGGGAGGGTTCTGGATGGAAGCTGGGTGGGCTAGGAAGAAAGAGGCGGTATGCAGGGAGTGGAGGCCCTGCAGAGAGCTCAAGAAGGATAGGGGGCCAAGGAACCTCTGAGCTCCCCTTCCCAGGCTGGCGCCACGGGGCCAGAAACTCACCCCAACGCTGGCTCTCCTGGCACCGAGAGATTAGGCCTCCGTGCTGGTGGGCAGGTCACAAACAAAGCGCCTACCCGGCTTGGTGCAGGCAGGCCATAGAAACAAAGGGACTCCCGCCCACTTGGGTGCCCGAGGATTCGGACCCAGTGCCCCGAGCCATACCTTTCACGTGGATGTCTAAGTAGACCTTCAGGATAGCCTCAGTTTTACTCTTTACTGCAACCTAGTGGCCACAATTTCAGATTGCAGGATTAGCAGAAGGTAGCACTAATGAGGAAATGGCTCTGATAGCATAAATTTGTGAATGTAGTGATAACAGTGACTGACAAGACAGCACAAAGACTGAACACACCCTAACCAGAGTCACTCTGACCAGAACTTTCTAAGAAATGACACATTGAGGACAGTCACCTAACAGGAAGCCCACACTAGCTCAGAACAGAGAAATAGATGGCTATTTATTACTTAGGGGTAAACTCATGAATCAGAATCCTCCGCTTGATCAGAGATCAGAAACTGAAATCCACAACTGGAACAGAGGGAGAGGCCAGAAAGAGAGTGGAGGTATGCTCTGCATCAGCATATATAGTATAAGAGGCCACGCCCCAGTGGGCGGGTTACCACTTCCTACAGCACACAATCATTTAACAGCAATATAATTGGGATCAGGATCGCTTAGACTTGAAAGACATCTAAATTTTAGAAATATTTAAATTATGTTTTCTATTAATTAAAATCCTGCCACTCATTCCAGGCTAGTACATACCACCTCCATCAGTCTTTTAGTGCTCAGAAGAAATCTTAAAAATGTCTTCCTTTGCTGACTTTGTCCGGAATTGTTTCCTTCCTTCTCTTTTCAGGATGGAACGATCATTCACATCCTTTCTGGGAGATGCATGGAAGCTGGGGCTCAAGGAGACAGTAAGGATCTGCACTTGAGTCAGTGTGATGGTAAAAGCAGCCAGCTGTGGCGATTCGACCAGGTCCACCCTGTGGATGAATGATGAGTAACAGTGACGGAGAGCAAAGCAAATGATCAGCTTCACATTTCTACTCCTGTGTGTTCTGAGCCGTCCACTGTGCCCAGGTTGCCGGTATAGGAGAGAAGAAAATGACATATATATATATATATATATATATATATATATATATATATATATATATTTGTGCCTCATGTCATTGATTGATAGCTGTATTTATAGAGGAAAAGCAATGGAGTCATTGTATTCATCTTCAGAAATGTTCATCATGAAATACAGGAGAGTCCTTTCTTGACCTACCAAGCATTTAACATTTGCTTTTATCCCTGACTGTGGAAGAGGCATAGACATTGTCTGACAGATCTTCCAGGAGACATCAAATGCAGTGGATAACTTTATCTGACCCCAAGTAGCCTTTACTTGGATGGTGTGGTATATGTGGTCCAGTGTGAAAGTTAGAGTGAAGGGTGTTTAATGGTCTATGCTCCAAACCATTTTATTAGGCTTACTAGCATATATTTTCTCATTTATTGAGCTCTAGCTCAAGAGGAAGCAGAAGGGAATGGAGAGGAATGGGGTGGGGCTGGGAAGAAGGCTGGAAAGAGATTTGTCCTGACTCTCCAGCTCAGGTTGGCCCATGAAGAGTGAACAGAGCTAGGTAAGAGTTTTTCATCTTCAAGACAGCCCCCTGAAACTCTCTACCTCCATTCACCTGCTCTAGCCTTCTCTAGCTCAGCCGTGCACAACCAGATTTCCTCACAGTGTAGTCTTTCTGAGTCACCAGTGCTGGAAGGATCAACACATCTGAGCATTCTCATGAACAAAAGTATCATGGTAGATAAACTCCCTTGACGCCCTGGTAGGAGAGCTGTGCTGGCTCGATGAGAAATAGCAAGCTTTGAAAAAGGAAAACCTTCCCTTGAATGGAAATGCCACCACTCCAGCCAAAATCTTTACAAGGCAAAATGGATGTGGCTATTGAATATTCTTGAAGCTTGGTGGGGCCATCTATGAACCAACAATGTATGCCAAGGACCCCCTAAATGTGGATTCCTGTTGAATGCTCATGGTTGAGTGATATCCACCTCAGCCAGAGCAGAACCAAGGTATAGCCACAAGTGTTGCTGAGTGAGTTAGGAAGCTGTTGAGAAAAAAAAAAACATTCTTGCCCATTTCTCTCTGGATGTAATTAGCTCTGTATATGGCAAACTTAAAATTTCATATTAAAGATGCCTTTGACCTTTTGACTGTCTTTGAACAGTTGTTTTAAATAAGAATTAGGAAAGAAGCTTGCATTTCTAAAATACCCAACACGTATGTATTTCTTCCAAGTCAATGCCCACTGTGTTTCTCCAACCTTAGAATTGATCTATACTAACTAACACTATCCAATATGATGCCACAAACCCACTGTGGCCATTTTGATGGAAATTCTGTACAATTCAGGAAATTTTCCAACTGTTCCTTGATTGTGCTGGCTACATTTCAAGAGTTCAGTAGCCAGCTGTGGCTAGTGGCTACTAAACTGAGAACAGTTATAAAATATCCCACCATCACAGACTTTATTACTGAATAGCACTGGCTAGACCCATTCCCGAGTATGGAAGAAATTTTACCCACCATCTTCTTACTTCAGACCTGTCTGTATTTAAAATGAATTCTCCTGACATGTTGAGGCAGGGATGGAGCTTTCAGATGATAACCTTGTAAAGGGCAGTAACGGTTGAAGAGCAAACATTTAAAAAAAGATCTCTATTCTGAAATGAATTCTGTGATTAGCATTGTCAGTAGCTGAAGCTGTTGGGATAAATTAATATAATTAAATAAAAGGCTAAATTCTGTTGTGTGAGTTGTACTTGGTGGTGATTAACACCTTGGGAGGTCTGCAGAGCACAAAGCCTGGGTTCTAGGTATGTTTAATGTTAGCAGCCTGGTGTGGGAGGTCCTTCTGTCTATGTGTTGCTTTTATGGGTCAATGAATAAAGAACTGGCTTGGCCTATAGCATGGGACGAGGAAGGCAGAGTCAGAGAGAGATGCCATGGAGCCACCGCCAGAGATAGACATGCTGAAACTTGGCTGGTAGGCCATAACCTTTGGTGATATACAGATGAATAGAAATGGGTTAAATTAAGATGTAAGAATTAGCCAACAAGAAGCTAGAGCTAATGGGCCAAGCAGTGTTTGAATTAATGTATGGTTTTCTAAGTGGTTGTTTCCATGGAAGAAGGGTGTGAGGTTTCTTCAGCCTGAATCCCTCAGTCATGGCTGGTTCTGGGGAGGACAACCAGGGAATAGGGAGAGATGCTTCCTTGGCTTGGCAACCCAGGGTATGGCTTTTCCTGTGGACTCCCCAGGGCCAACCTTGTGCTGTGATTCCAGGCTTGTGAATCACCCCTCTTCTATGTATGGCCTACACAAATCCAGATAGGCCCTGGGGAATCCAGGGAAACTGCACACCTCTCTTCTATAAATGGCTTCCTCAGGTTTGGTTAGGCCTTGGTGGGCCACTCCTGAGAAGTGGTGCCCTCCTCCTCTGAGGCTGGCCTCCATAGTGCCAGACAGGCTTTGGAGAGCCAGCAAACCCTCCCACAAGGCTAACCTTCCGTGGACCAACCATGCCCTGGGGTGCCAGGCCAAAGTATCTCTGCTCCCACTTTTATGACTGGCCTCAACAGGGCCTGCAAGTCTATGCAAGCTGCATACAATATTCCAAGGCCAACCTTCCAGAGTCCTACCTGCCCGAAGAAAGGGTATCCATTCTTTCATGTCCTGTCTCCCCAGGAACAGACAGACTATGGAGAGATAAGTAGGGAAGCTGCACCCCACTCTTCTCCAGCTGTCCTTCACAGGGTCACACAGGCCCTGGGGACCAAAGTCAGGGAATCTGCACCCCAATCTTCCACAACTGGCCTCTCCTAGGGAGCCATGCGTGGAAAGCTGTGCCTTCACTTCCATTACTAGCCTCCCCTGGGTTGGACAGCCTTGGGGTGTCAGACAGGAAACTGCCCAATCTTCTATGGCTGGCTTGTGCTCCCTCTCTATCATTGGCCTCACCTGGACTGGCAAGTCCATGGAAGGTACCACCCCTCTTCCACAGCTAGCCTTCAAAGGGTCTGCCAGGCCCGGAAAGGGATGAACAGGTCCTGGAGAGCAGGCTGGGATCCACAGCTGGCCTCTGCTAGATCAGACAAGTCTTGGTGATTCAGGGAATCTACACCACCTCTTCCACAGGTAGCTTGACCAGGGCCTGCCAGGCCAGGGAAAGTGTGCCCCATCATTGATGACTGACCTTTCCAGGACAGGATAGGCCCTGGGAAGTCAGACTGGGGAAAATGCTTAGCCCTCTTCCACGTTTGGCCTCCAGAGGATGAGGCAGGGCCTGGAGAGTCAGGCCAGGGTTGTTGCACACCCCCTCCTCTATGGCTGAGCCTGACAGTTCTTGGGGAGCCAAGCTGAGAAAGATGCACTATTCTCCTCCATATCTGGCCTCTGCATGGCCAGAAAAGTCCTGGGGATCCAGAACGGGGAAGCTGTGCCCCCCTTCTTCCACAACTTGCCTTCACAAATTAGGGCAGGCCCTGGGGAGACAGGCTGAGGCCAGTGTGAACCAGTATCCCAAGGCCAGGGTATCACTGGCCCAAGTTAGGGCAACCATGGAAGTGGGAATGCAGAATCATCTGCCTGCCACCGCAGGACTGGCCCTGTCCTGGGAAGGCCAGATATGGACAGGGTTGTGGCATTTACCTGGCCTGGCTTCCCTGGTTCTATCCAGCCCTGTAGAGGCCAGCCATGGAAGCAAATCCCCTGCCCCACCTCTCCAGGTATGGTATAACCCTCTGAACACCAGGTATGGAAGAGGAGAGCTCAGGAAACCTGTACTGGCTCCACAGGGTCTGTGAGAACTTGCACATGCCAGCCATAAAAAGTGGGTTGTTTCTTCTGTATCCTGACTCCCTGCTGCATGGTATGCCCTGGTTATGCTGGCTGGTGCAAAGGTGGGTACAGCTTTCCTAGTCTGACTCCCCAGGGCATGATCTGGACAGTCCCAGAGCCTCTTGTGAATGTAATGGATTTCCTGCATAGCCTTGCTGAGATGGTGAATCTCCTTGTACACCTGAAAATATTTCCTGACAACCTTGTTCTGAGGGGGAGAGTGACCCAGTCTCAGAGACCCTGTTCAGGAGGAGAAGGTCCCAGGGTTCTTCAGGAGATACTGATGGTCCTAAATTTTCTTTTTCAGATATGGGAGATCCCATAGTATTTTGGACAGAGAAGGAGATTCCCAGAGATCCTGGGGTAGGTGGAAAAGTTTCTGAAGTTCCTAGGAAAGAGTCTGATATATTACAAGCCTTTTTGGTGGATGACAGAGGTTTTGATGTCTCTGGCATAAGGGGATACTGTTGTAGAATCTGCAGCAAAGAAGGCAGATTCCCTAGAGAGTCTTGAGCAAGTGGTGAAGTTTCTATAATTCCATGGGTAGATGGTATTTCTAGAGTGCTATGCTTAGATGGTGCTGTTTCTAGTGTCCCCTATGAAGATTCAGATAGTCCAAGATCTCCTAGATCAGATAATGATAATGACCATCCTAAATAGAGGCCCTTGGTCTAAACAAGTGACTGAAGCCTCTTCAGATGACAAGGAAGTATCTGGAGACCCTTGAGCAGATGGTGAATGTCCAAGAGATTCTTGGGCTGATATGGACAGTCCTAGAGCCCCTTGAGTAGACAGTGCATTTCCTGAATAGATTTTCGGCAGTGGTGAATCTTGTAAAGTCTCGTTTTCACCCGAAGACATTTCCTGTAAACCTTTATCTATTAGTGAAGGTCTAATAGGCCCCATTTAAGATGAGGCAGATTTCACAAACCATTGGTCAGATGGAGAAATTCCAGAGCTTTGTGGGAAACTGTTGGTGATCTCAATATCACTTGGTCATTTATGGAGGGGCCCACTGCACCTTTGGCAGATGTTGAAAGTCTCAGTGTCTCTAGGATTGATGTCAAAGTTTTAGAGACCTTGAGATAGATTTTAAAATACTATAAACCTCTTCAGAAGATGGCAAAGGTTCTGACGTCTCTAAAGCAAACTGGGAAGTACCCAGAGGCTGTTCCGAAGACGTCTGAATTCCTACAACACTTTGAGCTGATGGTGCAGTTACTATAGACCCTTGGGCAGATGATGGTGTTTTTCTAGCACCTTGTGTAGATAGCGATGTTCCTAAAATATCTTTTAAAGATTGAGAAAGTCCACAATCTCGTGGAGTAGATGATGAATGTGCTAAAGCCTCTTGAGCTAAAAAAAAATTCCTCTTGGGAAGATGTGGACATTTCTGGAGACTCCTGATCAGATTTTGAATGTCCTACAAACTCTTGTGCTGATATGCAAGTTCCAAGAGCCCTTTGCACAGATAATAAATGGTTTTTTAAAACAAGCATAACCAACCGAATACAAGAGATAGAAGAAAGAATCTCAGATTCTGAAGATACCATAGAGAAAATAAACACACTGATCAAAGAAAACAGCAAATCCAACAAACTCTCATCACAAAACATTCAGGAAATCTGGGACACAATAAAAAGACCAAACCTAAGACTAATAAGAGTAGAAAAAGGAGAAGAAGTGCAGCTCAACGGTCCAGAAAATATATTTATTAACTTTAAAAACTTTCCCAACCTAAAGAAAGATATACCTATGAAGGTTCAAGAAGCATACAGAACACTGAATAGACTGGATCAAAGAAAAACATCCTCTCACCATATAATAATCAAAACACAAAACATACAGAATAAAGAAAGAATATTAAGAGCTGCGAAGGCTGATCTCTTGGCGCCAAGAGAGCCAACATTGGGGTGAGTTTCTGACCCTGCAGCGCCAGCCCAGGACAGGGAACTCAGAAGTTCCTCAACCCCCTATCCTTCTTGGGCTCTCTGCAGGGCCTCTACTCCCTGCATACTGCCTCTTTCTTCCTATCCCACCCAGCTTGCATCCAGAACCCTCCCCACTTCAGCCCCCCTGCCCTCTTTCGGCACATAACATCACCCAGCCCAGCCTGTCTGGGCACTGGGTCCGAATCCTCAGGGCAACCAAGCAGGCGGGAGTTCCTTTGTTTCTATAGCCTGCCTGCACCAAGCAAGGTAGGCGCTTTGTTTATGAGCTACCCAACCAGCATGGAGACCTGATCTGGGTGCCAGGAGTGCCAACATTGGGGAGAGCCAGCATTGGGCACGGAGATCTGATCTCGGCACCAGGAGAACCATCACTGGGGAGAGTCATCACTGGGAAGGTACATCAGTAGGCAAGGAGACCTGATCCGGTAAAAGAAGATCCATAGGGGAGCATTTGGAGGAAGAGATGGGCAGACGCCAATGCAAGAATTCACCCAACAATCTGAAAAGCAAAATGAAGCCACCAGAAACCAGCGACCTCACAACGGGAGGACATGAACACCTTAATCAAGAAGTAGAAAAGATTGACTTTATGAAAGTGATTGATGCCCTTAAACAGCATGTAAAGAACGCCCTTATAGAAATGGATGAGAAATATAACAGAAAGTTTGAAGAATTGAATAAATCAGTGAATGATACCCTAGAAAACCAAGGAAAAACAATCAAACAGATAATGGAAACAGTTCAAGACTTGAAAACTGAAATGGAGGCAAAAAAGAAATCACAGAGGGCTGGCTGGACATGGAAAATTTAAGTAAAAAAACAGAGTCTACAGAAACAAGCATAGCAACAGAATACACAAAGGATAAGGAAGCAGAGAGGGAAATCAGAGAAGCATCGCCTTTCATAATAGCCACAAACAGCATAAAATATCTTAGGGTAACTCTAATGAAGTGAAAGATCTATTTGACAAGAACTTTAAGTCTTTGAAGAAAGAAATTGAAGAGGATACCAGAAAATGGAAGGATCTCTCTTGCTCTTGGATTGGGAGGATCAACATAGTAAAAATGGCAATTCTACCAAAGGCAATTTATAGATTCAATGCAATCCCCATCAAGGTCCCATCAAAATTCTTCACAGATCTGGAGAGGACAATAATCAACTTTATATGGAAAAATAAAAAACCCAGGATAGACAAAACAATTTTATACAATAAAGGAACTTCTGGAGGCATTACCATCCCTGACTTCAAACTCTATTACAGAGCTACAGTAATGAAAACAGCATGGTATTGGCATAAAAACAGAGAAGTCGACCAATGGAATCGAATAAAAGACCCGGATTTTAACCCACAAACCTATGAACACCTTATTTTCGATAAAGGAGCTAAAAGTATACAATGGAAGAAAGAAAGCATCTTCAACAAATGGTGCTGGCACAACTGGATGTCAACCTGTAGAAGAATGAAAATAGACCCATATCTATCACCATACACAAAACTCAAGTCCAAATGGATCAAAGACCTCAATATCAATCTGAACACACTGAACCTGATAGAAGAGAAAGTGGGAAGTACCCTACAACATATGGGCACAGGAGATCGCTTCCTACGTATAAGCCCAGCAGCACAGACATTAAGGGCAACATTTGTCTGTTGCGGGGTTGGTGAAGATCTTCTCCCAGTCAGTAGGCTGCCCTTTTGTCTTATTGACTGTGTCCTTTGCTTTACAGAAGCTTCTCAGTTTCAGGAGGTCCCATTTATTCATTGTTGCTCTTATTGTCTGTGCTACTGGGGTTATATGTAGGAAGTGGTTTCCTGTGCCCATGCATTGCAGGCTACTTCCCATTTTCTCTTCTTTCTGGTTCATTGTGGTCAGACCTTACATTGAGGTCTTTAATCCATTTGGACTTCAGTTTTGTGCATGGTAATAGATATGGATCTATTTTCATTCTTCTACATGTTGACATCCAGTTATGCCAGCACCATTTATTGAAGATGCTTTTTTTCCATTGAACAATTTTAGCTTCTTTGTCAAAAAATCAGGTGTTCATAGGTTTGTGGATTAATATCCAGGTCTTCGATTCTATTCCATTGGTCAACATCTGTTTTTATGCCAATACCAAGCTGTTTTCATCACTGTAGCTCTGTAATAGAGCTTGATGTCAGGGATGGTAATGCCTCAGGCAGTTCCTTTATCGTATAGGATTGTTTTGTCTATCCTGGGTTTTTTGTTTTTCCATATAAAGTTGATTGTGAAGAATTGTGTTGGGATTTTGATGGGGATTGGATTGAATCTACAGACTGCTTTTGGTAGGATTGCCATTTTTATTATGTTGATCCTACTGACCCAAGAGCATGGCAGATTGTTGGCCCATGTGACCGTGTGGACTGTGTCCTGTGTGGCATTATCATGTGTCCGCGTTGACACTGTCCCACATGCACACAGCTGTGTGGACGCGGCCACATGACATTTGTGGTCCACGTGGTCACACGGGCCATTATCCACATAGTCACACGATAGTGCCACAAGGGCCACAGTCCACGCCGACACACAGAACAGTACCCACCAGGATACACACAGAGGATCCCATGATGTCCTCGGGCACAAGGGAGGCACAGAAAAATTCCATGTCAAATAAATAGCAGTTTATGAAACAAGTCTGTCCACAAAGACCCACATGTGGCCACCTGGGCCAGTCCCATCATGTCAAGTGATCACGCAGACAGGGCGGGCAGCAGTCATCTGCCTCCAGTGTCATGTGACCATGCGGGCAGGGCAGCAGCAGGCAATCTTCGGTGTCTCCCATGTCATGTGGTCTCCCCAGTCACACGTGGTCCCTGTCCACACATGCATACAGGTCCACATTTCCCGACGAGGGGAGTGTCTGGACGATCGACCTCTGGGCCAGCGGGGACCACAGTGTGTTCAGTTTCTGCTCCATGGGGCTGAGCTCAGAGGGGAGGCTGTGGGGAGGCGACAGGGTCAGGGCTGTGGGCAGGGCTAGAGTGTCGGGTGGGAGCAGAGGAGCCCAGTCACCCGCTGTTCCTGGAAGTCTCCTGGCAGGGTGTTGGGGCTCCCAAGACACGTGATACAGACACCACATGCTGCAGGGCTCACTGGAGCAACACCATGACCAAGGACAGACAGTCACACATGCTCACCCCTTGTCCAGCCAAACCCTGCCCATGCATCCACCTGAGACCCATTCACAACCATCACCTGGTGCCCACCCAAGAACCCCATGCCCACACCCATCACCAGGTGTCTACCCAAGCCCACGTGCTCACTCATCATCCCACGGGTCCCCGGACACCTCCTCAGCCACAAGGAAGTCATACTCCTCCGCCGCATACTTCTCCCAGTCTGAGAGCTCAGGCCCATCGGGGTCGCTCTCCTGCGAGGTGCAAGAGAATCCGTGAGAGATGGAGGAGTGTGGGGGTTCGCACGGGAACACAAGGGGGACACAGGACACGCACCCGCAGCAGGGACGCCTGCTCTCGCTGCTCGTAGTCCAGGTACTTGTCCACATTGAAAAACGTGTCGAAGAACACGTGGGCGAGCTTGCAGCGCTTCAGGTCAGGCAGTGTGATCTTCCCTGCGGGGGTGGGTGGGCCGTGGGGTGATGGGAGCGGGAGGGTGGGGCTGTGGTGTTTCAGGGGAAGGAAGGTGGGGCTTTGGAATCACGGGGGAAGGAGGGTAGGGCCACGGAGTGACAGGGGGAGGGGGCAGTGGGACTGTGGAGGTCATGGGGTTCATGACTGGGTTTCACGGAAAGGTAGGTGGAAGTAGCCCCGTGGGAGGCGTGGCCACACAGCATGAATCCGAGCCATGTAGAGGGATCAGTCCATGTGGAAAGCCACCCACTCGTATCCTGCTCGCCCAGGACCACACAGACACGTGAGGGTTGACCACATGTGGTGGGAGTCACAGCCATGAGGAACGACACATAGCCACTCGTGTGGCAGTCACCCAGGATCACACAGACACAGGAGGGGTGACCAAGTGTGACGGGTCCACAGCCTCGGGGAATGACACCCAGCTACACGTGTGATACTCACCTGGAATCACACAGACACGGGAGAGGAGACCATGAATGACAGGTTATGCCCACAGAGCACAGCACCCAGTCACGCGCATCACACTCACCTGGGATCCGTGGCTGCACCAGGTCCAGCATCTGGCACACACAGTCCTCTAAAGGCAGCGGCTCGATGGCCCGGGCTTCCAGGCGCTGCATCTGCTCCTTGTAGAAATACTCGAGCTCATAAAGGGAGAGCACGCCATCACCGTCCAAGTCCATGCAGCGGAACCAGTATTCAATGCTGTGGGGAGTAGGGGGGCCTTGTCAGCCTGGACACGGACAAGGGACACGGCAACAGGAACACAAACAGATACATGCACCCACGGTTTATAGACATGGAACAGGGTTCCCATACACACGGACATGTGGGCCCACGGCATGAGACATGCAGCGACCCTCAATGGGGCACAGGGTGACAAGCACATGCACCGCACATGGGTCACGGACATGGGACACAAGGGTCCCACAGGCCATGGAGGAACCAGCATGGGGCTATGCCCACCTGGTTGGAGTCTTCTTGTCCTCTTCGGAAAGCAAGAACCACACAAAGTCTGCGTAGCTGATCTTCCCGTCCTTCTGCAACTTTCGGTCTCTGGGGGGGAGGGGTAGGCAGGACAGGGGCCTCGCGTGGGGGTGGGTCACAGCTGGTGGAGCGGCCACGCCCACCCAGTGATAGCAATGTGAGATGGGGCCACGCCCACCTATGAGTGGCATCCCAGTTCACACACTCCCAGTGACATCACCATGTGGCCATGCCCACATCCCAGCAACATCACAGCCCAGTGGCCACACCTAAACCCATGGATGTCACAACCTTGGTCATGTGATGAAGACCATGAGCAGTGCCGCCCACACCCAGGGACCCACCTGCTGCTCCCCCACACCCTTCTCCACCCCACACATACCGCGTCACGGCACCTGAGAAGATCCTGTCAATCATCCGGGAGGAGATGGCTGTGGGAGAAAGCAGGCAGGGCTGGAGGGTCACGGCTGATGACTCACAGGCCTGGGTCAGCCACGCCCCTGTACTGCAGGCCTCGCCCCATCCAATGCCCCACCCCCACTCAGCCCCAATGCAGTAGCTGCCCCTCCTCCACAGCTGACTGTTGTGGCCTTGGCACATTAGGTTCTGGGTGCCCACCTGCAGGTCCCTCCCACATACTCAAGTCCCTCCCATCCAGGCCCCGCCCAACCCCCCAGGCCTCATCCTCTTCCCCCTCACTGTGGTCTTGCTCATCCACCTGTAGACCCCATAACCATACGAAGCTCTTCCCACTCAAGCCCCACCCACACCCCCAGATCCCGAACCATCTGAAGACACCCCACCCAGGTCTCACACCACCTGAAGCTCCTCCCACTCAGGTCCAGCCCCTCCCATCCCGCCCCTCACCATGGTCGGAGTGGTGACCCAGGTCCCACGCGTCCACCTGCAGGTCATGGTCCGTATCCAGCTCCCAGAACTTGCAGTAGATGACGTAGAAATGTTCATAGGAGAAGAACTCAGTCAGCTGGTTGATGTCAGGCTCCACCTCCAGCAGCTTCACGTTCTGGGGATTTATGGGTGAGGTCACGGAGGCCCCACCCACTGGCTCCAGGCCCTGCCCACTGGCTCCAGGCCCCGCCCCCACCTGCAGGAAGCTGCTCCTCCGCAGCTCGGTGCTCGTGATCCGACCAGACCACGACCTGTTCACTGTGTAGAAAATCCTCTGGATGACCTGCGGGTTGCGTGTTCAATGTGGGGTCAGGGAGTCAGCACAGGGGTCAGGGGGTCACGGGGTCGGTCTGGGGTCAGGGTGGGGGTTATGGTGTCTGTGTGGGGTGGCGGTGTTGGCATGGAGTCACGGATACGTGACTCTCCATGGTGACGTACTTTGAGTGACAGCCAATGTTAGGCCCGTCCACCAACCCCACAGTGATGATCATGGGGAGGGGGTCACGGGGATCATGCAGTCGTGGCCATTACTCACCGTGGTGATATAGCGGGAATGGAACTCGGGCGCCTCCTTCAGGAAAGACAGGCCAGGATGCGTGTTCACCACGTCCTGGGGAACATGGAGGGGCCCTGATGGTTGGGGGAGGGACCGTGTGCGTGTGCGTCTGTCAGTTCTGTATCAGTCTGCGTGTCCGTCCGTGTCTATGTCCGCGTGCAAATCTCCCTCTGTGAGTCTGTCTGCCTGTCCTTCCACTTCTGTGCCCGTCTGTCCGTATGTGCATGTCTGTGCCTGCCTGGGTAACTGTGTGCCTGCCTGTCTGTCTGTCCACGTTTCTGTCCATGTGTTCCCCTGTCCACACATCTGTGTTCCCCAGTCCCCCGCACCTGCAGCAGTGGCACAAAATCCTCCTGCACCAGCCCCTCGCTCCCCGGCGCCATCAGCAGCTGCACGAACCTGGCGGCCTCATCGTGGCACGTGAGGAGGATCCTGGGGGGCACGCCCAATCCAACGATGTCACACGCCCACCCCGCTTCCAGACGTGACCATGAACCTCGCCGCACTCCCTTCACAGTGGGCCATGGGCAACGAAAGTGTGCAGGGACATGGATCCTGGCCACGCCCCCCGCCAATGATGTCACCAGCCCTGCTCCCGGCCATGCCCCCTGCTTCCAGTCACGCCCATTCCGACGATGTCACCGCCCCCACTTCCAGCCACGCTCTCACTCACTTCCTCCACATGACCACAAACTTGTGCACGGACACGGAGCCCGTGCGCTCCCCGCCTGCGCTGTAGAACAGTGGCCCCTTCCAGTAGAGTGGGCAGCCGCAGGCCTGGGGGGGGGGGGAAGAGCGGGAGGATTGGTGGGTGGGGCTGGCAGGAGGAGTAGGGCTGTCAAGGGGTGGGGTTGGTGGGAGGGGCAACTTTCCCATCCATGGCTGGCTAGTACCCATGGCCTCCATCCCCACCTTGGTCATTCATCCCATGTCCCTTGCCATGGCATATCCTGTGGTTCCCATGCACCCCCAACACCCACCTTGGCCACGCGACCCATGTCCTCTACGGTGGCCCGCTCTTGCGGAAACTCCGCGAAGACTCGCTTGATACGGTTAAGGACAGCGTCCACGTCTAGTGTCTCAGGCGGTCGCCCATGTGGGAAGTAGAAAGCGGGGATGCAGCGACTGGAGGCCGGTGGGGGCGGGTCCTCCTGGGGAGGCTGCACCTGGGGATCGGGGGTCATGGTAAGCACAGGGTGAGCACACACGAGCACGGTGAACATGTGTGTGTTTCTGCACGTGTGAACACGTCTGCAGGCATGTCCCCGGGGTCCCCGTCCTGTGCACTCACCTTCCTGTGTCCCGGGCTCCTGCAGGAGGCACGCACAGGGCGGGAGCAGGCGAGGGGCAGCACACAGGTGACATCAGGTGGCTCCGGTCTGTAGCTGGTGACGTCAGGGGGTGTTCCCGGGCCCCCGCGGGTGACGTCATAGCTCCCTGGTGCGTCCCGGATGCGGCGCAGGCCGTCGTGCAGCGCGCGCTGGGTGTTGGGGTCGCTGAGCCAGCGCAGGAAGAGCTCATCCACCTTCCGCTTGAGGACGGGCTGCAGCGGCGGCATGACGGGCGGAAGTGCGCGTGGACGGACCGGGAGGGCAACGAACACGCGAACCGGAAAAGCAGACGGACGGGGGCAGCGGTAGCAGAAGCGCGGACACGCCTGCTGCGTTGCTTTAGGACGGGCGCATCCACGGCGCGGGAGAACTACGTCATCACAGCGGGAATACAGAGGATTGCGTCATCACAGCGCGCCGGTCAACAACATGGCGGGCCCTGGTGGCGGTGACTGACGCGCGGACACGCCCCCTATGCAGTGCCGTTTCAGAACTGTCTCGTCTGCGGCGCTGGCCACATTCTTATGCGTCATCAGAAGGCGCCGACCGTTTCCATGGCGACGGCGTACGCGATCACGCCTGCTGTGCGAGCAGGCTTCAAACCAGGTGCTCCGGGCAAGTAGAGCCATGCGTCATCTCCCCGCGCCGCCCACCTAGCGTGCGCGTCATCAGTAGCCGTCATCCGCGTCCACAGAGACATTCGTCATCTCTGCTCCATCCACCTAGCGTGTCGCCTTCATAAAGGTCTAGAGAGTGAAATAAGTCATAGAAGCGAGGTCTTTTTCCCTCCCAAGGCGATCACTCTGCCTTCCAAAGAAAACTGCTGCTTACAGCTTCTGGAAAATACACATCGGTGCATACAAACATGCATCTCAATTTATAAACTGCATCTCCCAGTCTTTTTATAGAGAAGATGCATTCAGCGTCAACGCTGCACTTTCTTATTTGACATTATCTCTGAACATTTTCCCATATCCAAACACACAGATCTCCTTCACCACGACAGGACTTATTGTAGCCTCCAACACTATGTACTTTCTAGCCATTTTCTTTTCTAAGTTAAGTCCACCACGGGCATCTTCATAATTACATCCACATCTGTACAGGCTTGTTTCAGAGTGAGTTCAGGGGATGAGAACATCTGCCTGCATTTAAAAATCTAATATTTGTGGCCAAGTTATACAAGGTAAGCACATATCCATGCCTGTGAGATATAAATACCTCCTGGCTCTGAGGACTCAGACTTACTGAATGGCATTTATCTGTATGAAATTCTAAGGCGTCAATAGAAAGGATGGCTGCTTTCTAATGATCGGAACTAGCCAGACTGTCTCGGTTTGGCTCTTCCTCACTCCCTGTAACAATCACTCAGCCAGAAAGGTCATTTTTAATGTCTTTCCGCAGTTCCTGTAAAATAAAAAGTCACATGATACATTCCTTCTAGGACTTCGGATTGGAAGAAGTCTGAAAGTTTTTCTGCATTATATATCACTTTTACTCTAGCTTCTAAGACGATCAAAATTACATTAGTCTCACTTATACTTTAATGGTCTAACTGTGTCTTATATTGTGAAGACCTGAAATCTATTTGGGAATTGGTGATCCGTAATGAGTGAAATATAAATGGCCTTAGGTTAATAAGGAATTCAAGCAACACGACTAAGGCAAGGAGAGGCGACAGGGAGCACTTCTGTCCCCTTCCCACTGAACACATGTTGATTCTCACTAAGCATCACAATTAAACTTTGCTGAAAACAAAGTAGGAGATTGTGCAAGCCATACAATTGAGAGCAGACTAGGGTAGATGGCACACGTAGTGTTCCCCTAGACAAACACACGGCTAGAGGAAAGGAAACAAGGCCTGGAGAGGGGAACTGACTTCCCTAAGACCACCACTCTAGGACATTACAGAAGCAGGACTAGGATGTGGGTTGCTTGAGGTCCAGGCCAAGGTGCTCTCTCATCACATAACACGTGTGCCAAGATTCCACATGTGAGCAACGGGCATCCTAACCATGGATCCCACAAGCCATCATTAAAAGAGAAAATGCACATCACAGGGCAGTCGCAATGAGATACCTGGTGGCCCTCTGGTGACTTTGTATTGAGTTTTACAAACCATAAATAAATGCTATGGTGGACAGTGATTTGGGGATATCAAATAATCACTTTGTTCTCCCAAACCCAGTAGACCCCTTAGAACTACACTGAATATTCCCACATTTTTGTTCAATTCCCTGTATTGCCATTGGCAGCAAAGACTCCACCCTTGTCCGACGCGGGTCCCCAAAGCCTTGGTCTGGATGTAGACACCCCCAGAACAAAGCATCATAACCTTAGATGCAAATTTCAAAGTCATGGTATTGTCAAAATATCTATCTTAGATTAGTTCAGCAGCATTTATAAACAGATACCTTTTAGCAGCTGTTGCTCCTTCCTCAGCATTCAAACAATTCAAAGAGAGCATAAGCATACAGTATCAAGATTCTCTGTGTATTTTCCATCTTTATGTGGCTTTATTTTAACCTCTATTTCTTTTACTTTTATTTTTTGAGACAGGTTCTCTGTATATCTTTGTCCTGGAATAGCTCTGTAGACCAGGCTGTCCTTGAACTCTCAGAGATCCATCTGTCTCTGCCTTCCAGGCATTTGGGATTAAAGGCGTGTGCTACCACACCTTGAAGTCACAGAGGTCAATCTACCTCTGCCCCTTGAAGTCTCAGAAGTCAATCTCCCTCTGCCTCCCAAGTGTTGGGATTAAAGGTGTGTACTACCACACCCAACTACTCTCTTTCTTCATTTTTTTTGTTTTTTACTTTAAGAACTTTAACTTTTAGCCTGCATATATTTTTTAACACACTGTAAATCATTTAAAGGTTTTTTTTTAATCTCTCTTTACTGTATCTCTCTCTCTTTTTCTGAACACATGAGCCTTTAAATTACTGGGCAATATGGGTAGGATTAAAGCCATGGCTTTGCTGGCTAGATCCAGGCCATTCCTTAGATTTCCAGCCTCATGGTGGAGCCATTTTTTATTGCCACAACTCTATGGCATTTCAAGGTCCCTGCCAGCAAGCAAGCTGCAGCATTCTGCTCACAGACCACACTCAGTTGGACTGCCTGTCTGAAAGAGTCAGAGTTTGCCCTGGCAGGACATACCAGAATGCCAGCATTTTAAAACAGCGCAACTTTTTTCCTGCTATGGCTGAAAACCAAAAAGTATGTGTTCAGCTTTTCATCAACACTGTTTAAGCATTTCATGGCAGGACCTCTTTTTTTAATATTTATTTATTTATTATGTATACAATATTCTGTCTGTGTGTATGCCTAAAGGCCAGACGAAGGCACCAGACCCCATTACAGATGGTTGTGAGCCACCACGTGTTTGCCAGGAATTGAACTCAGGACCTTTGGAAGAGCAGACAATGCTCCTAACCTCTGAGCCATCTCTCCAGCCCTGGCAGGACCTCTTAAAAGAGCTGCAGGGTTTTGCAGCTAAAGCTGAGCCAGGAAGCCTCTCTTAGATGCGAGCACTTGCTTGACTCTAGCAAGTGGAGCAGACCCGAGAAATTGCTGCTACCAATAAAACATGCTTTACTCTATTCTTTCCCAAGCCTTCTCAGGCTTTCTGTGGATTCAGTCATCCACGTCTGGGCGCCATTTGTAGTGATGAGCAGCGGGCTGCGTTCCTGCCACCCAGCTCCCGGCCACCTGGCTAGCTTATGCCCTGAAATTATAACACAGAAACTGTATTCTTTTAAACACTGCCTGGCCTATTAGTTCTAGCCTCTTCTCGGCTAACTCTCATATCTTGATTAACCTATTTCTAATAATGTATGTAGCACCACAAAGTAGTGCCTTACCGGGAAAGATTCAGCATGTCTGACCTGGCGGCTGGCTCCATCGCGTCTGACCTCACTTCCCTTCTTCCCAGCATTCTCTTCTGTCTACTCCACCCACCTATGTTTTGACCTATCAGGCCAAGCAGTTTCATTATTAATTAACCAATGAAAGCAACAGATAGACATATGAACTTCCCACATTAAAGTTCAGTCACCCATCTCAAATAAGACAATTTAAAAAGTCAAATAAATAGTGGAAAGCAAGAATTAAGACCTGGGTACATATGCTAAGTATAGTGGGTGCCAGGGAATCCAGCGTGGGAGTCAGAAAACACTGACACAAGATCAGAGATGTCATTCAACACAACACAGCCAGGTAGCATCAGATTCAGAACTTAAAAACAAGGGCTGCTGGCATTTCCTCACCTGCACTTCTCCTGGACTGACAGGAACTTGAAGAACTTCTGCAAACCTGGCGAGAGCTCTGTCAAAGCCTCCACCATATGTCTAATTGCATCTTCTGTCCCACACAGCAAGGCCATGTGTATCCAGTACACCAGCCCCTAATGGTCAAGTTTTTCCTACCCAAAGGGCTTCGTGCTCCAGGAAGCTTATATCCCTCTCTTCTGCTCACAGATAGAGTGGAGACCCAACACTGGGAAAAAAACCTTCTCAGCTCCACTGAAAGAGATCAGTGGTAAGTATCCATGGAAATGAAAGGAAACACCAAACAGGGAACCAACCTAAAAGGAAGGAGGAGACAGAGCCCCTGGACATGTTCTAAACCCATTGGGAAGACTACGCTGGAACTGCCTCTCCTAGTACAGAACAGAAAAGAAAGAAGTAGAAAGTGGGAGGGGTGAGAAGAGGAAGCAAAGAAAGTGAAGGAGGAAGCATCTTTCCTCTCAACTCTCCCAGGGGCCTTTACTCACTCTGAATGGGGCCATTGGGGAATGTGAGATGGGCAGCAGGCCTGAGGGAAGCAGCTGCACCCAGAGCTGGCTGCACACATAGATTCCTGCTGCTAGTTGACCAGAGATCAGGTTGTCCTCATGACTGCTGAAGAGAGAAAGTGGCTAGAAAAAAAAATTGTATAAACAGTAGCATAATTATTTCAAAATGACTGTGACAGATATTTTTTGCACAGTGGAAAGTATTTTTAAGACTATGAAAGGCAGCATGAGAGAGAAATTTGATTACTTGTATTTGCTCTCACACCTTTATAACTTGCAGGTTTTGTATTTGTATTTGTGTTTTACTGAAATTTGTTTGGTGAGGTTGTCCTTTTATTTTATTTATTTATTTATTTATTTATTTATTTATTTATTTATTTTTGGTTTTTTGAGACAGGGTTTCTCTGTGGTTTTGGAGCCTGTCCTGGAACTAGCTCTTGTAGACCAGGCTGGTCTCGAACTCACAGAGATCCGCCTGCCTCTGCCTCCGGAGTGCTGGGATTAAAGGCGTGTGCCACCACGGCCCGGCGAGGTTGTCCTTTTAAACTGACAAAACCTCTCAGCTGCCAAACCACATCAGAGATCTTTCAGAAGGCTGAAATTTTACTTGAGTTCCTGATTAAAAATCAACAGAGAACTTACTTGGTTGGCACCTTGAGCTACTCCTCAGGGTCCTCCATGGTCACTGAAGGTCGCGTTTGCCTTTTGCTGTTTAGTGCAGGGCCTGCCAGGCTCCAGAAGATCCTGTGGGCTAAGAAATCTTTAGGAAGACAAGCCTACCTTGACCTGAGCAGCTAGGCTGTCGATTCCACTGTTTCTCTCCACATATTGAGATCTTCAGTTTAGATTAAAAGGCAGTTTTGGTTTTTTTGGTAGGGATGTTGGGTTTTGTTTGTTTGTTGTTGGGTTTTTAATTGTTGTTTTTTGTATTTTCGAGATAGGGTTTCTCTGTGGTTTTGGAGCCTGTCCTGGAACTAGCTCTGTAGACCAGGCTAGTCTCGAACTCACAGAGATACACCTGCCTCTGCCTCCCGAGTGCTGAGATTAAAGGTGTGCGCCACCATCACCCAGCATGTTTGTTTTTTTTTTTTTGAGATAGGGTTTCTCTATAGCTTTGGTGCCTGTCCTGGAACTAGCTCTTGTACCCCAGGCTGGCGTTGAACTCACAGAGATCTGTCTGCCTCTGCCTCCTGAATGCTGGGATTAAAGGAGTGTACCACTACCACCTGGCTCAGATAAAAGGCAGTTTTGCCCAGTGGGCAGTGTTTGGCAGTTGAAGTGAATTGCAGAAGGATGTTTTTCTGTGCCCATTTGTCTTCTGTCTTTTTTGGAGGAAGTAGAGTGCTGCTGCTAGGAGCCAACCTGTCTTTTTTTGTTATGAAAAGTTTTTTTAATAATTAAATATTTAAATGCCATATTCCCTAGATCTCTGAGCAGTTGAGGACTACTTATCAGGTGTAACTACTGTATAGAATCTGCCTGGAGAGCTGGGTCTAAGCTTGACTGTATTGGCTCTTAACAGGTAAAGCAGGGTTGGATTAAATATAAAGTATTTTTGAAAGAGACTTAAAAGTACATACCAGTTTAAAGCATGAGACTTATTGCTTTGTAGTCTGTAATGATATACAATGAACAGACAATTATAACATTTAACAGTAAACATAGATGCATTTAAGTTACATGTATGAACACACACACAGGGCAAACAGGAATTGGGTGAAGTGGGTGCTCTTGGTGGGCCCTATCAAAGGCATGCCACTGTGCAAAACACACATGCAATAGAGTCATCAAGAGAAATTTAGAGATAAAAACATAAGTAAACCAGGGGACCAGGCAGGGTTTACCTCAGTAAAGATGACAGGACTTGGTCACCTGAACTGACTCTCAGTTAAGATGTCAGTAAGGTCACCTGACCTCAATTAAGATGATGGTAAGGTCACTTGACCTTAGTCAAAATGGCAGCAGTCACATGGTGTATGGAAAAGCCATAATTTTCGAGCTGCAGGGACTTTAAATTTAATAATAAGAGAGACCTAGAGGTAGGATCTGCCCTATTGCTGAGCCTATTGCCCTATTGCGGTGGTGAGCAAAAGGCTGTCATTAAAAACAGCTGCCTCATGGATCCAACCAATCTTATTGGCAGCAGTAGCAGTAGCAGGGACAGTTTTAGGAAACTTCTTCCATTTGCCTGTACACTGACAGTAGTTAGAAAAGTCCTGTAAAAGTGAAGCTGGCAGGACACTGGTGGAGTAAGGGTAGGAGCTGAAGAAGTAGAGCTTTAAGGTCTGAGGTTTTAGGGCCTCTAAAAGGCGTCCATCCTAAGGGGAATGGACATGGATGGCTTGCTACCCATAGCTGAAACTGTGAAAACCCGCGAAATGGTGACACCACAAGGAATGCAGGGAGACATCTCTTCCTCTATAGGGGGGATGTAAATTGGTGTGAACACTGCAAGACCCATGGGAGAGTGTCCCCTGCCCCCGGGTGGGGTGCTGTTGCCTGACTTGATCCGGTCAGGGCAACTAGGAAGCTGGAGAGGCCAGAGATCACTCTGAGCAGCCTTTACCAAAACAAAAACAAAACAGACAACACGGTGGGGGGAAAAAAGAAAAGAGAAAGAAGAATCTGAGAGACCCTGTGCCCCCAGTCACAGGAGGACTGGCCCCAGGTCATCCAAACACAATTTTAGCTAAGGGAAGCAATCCAGAGATGAATTTCAGCAAAGGGCACAACTACAGTCTTAAAGACCATGGTTGGGGGCAGTCCCCCCATTTCTAGGAACACCAGAAGATTTTCGGGAGCTCAATGGTCAATTCCTCGGGTTCAGAGAAACAGTTAAGCTGAGCAGAATGGGGGAAATTTACCAACTGAAGCTGGTGGTGTACATAGAGATCATGCTGTAGAAATCACATTCAGGCGTATGGAACATGTGGTTGTTGTGGGAAAAATACCCAGTTCCAGATCCCAACCCTGGGGGAGGGGCTCAGCAAAAAGAAACCCTTTTTCAAAAAACTAAAAACAAAACAAAACAAAAAACAAACAAACAAAAACCAAGTGGTATGCTAGAGGTGCCACAGACAGTCAAGTCTTCAGTGAGTCCCTAGTTTCTATGTGTCTGAGATTCTTCATCTGAAAGATGAGATGGTAGTAATGACCTGGAAAGGTGAAAATTCAGAGTCATGAATTCTTATGACTGACATGGCCTTTGGGGTCAATGTGACTGTGTCAAGAAGCACATGGGGAAAGTTGCACTGGGTAGCAACTGTGGGGACCATATCAGAGGAGAGAGGTGTATGGCGGCTGATGGGTTAAATGGAAAAGGGACTCCCGCCAAGGAGATGGACACTACCTAAAGGGTACAAGAGTAATAATACAAAAATGTTGATTCCAGAAATAGGAATGTAGAAATAAGGAAATACAAAGTTGTAAGCCTAGGAGAATGCGAACAGACTGTCAGCACCTTGAGGATTAAGTATCAACAGTGGGTTACTCCGCTTTACAACCCACAGCTCTATTCACAAGGTCAATGTATCTCTCTGCAAACTGAGAGCTAGTCTACAGATATGAGCTGAGTCAATCTGGGAAATAGATACATGACCTCTGGGCTACACATTATCCCTGCTATGTGAAACTGGCGGCATCAAAGAAGAGGCCACGGTCTTCAGCAAACACCACCTGGAAGTACCAAGGAAGACAACAGATTAAGTGCAAACACTAGTGTAACTGAAAAGCTCTGTTAATGGGGATTGTGAGTAAGACAATCTGTATCTGAGTTTTCCCTCGAGACTGTAAAATTTCCTTTCTTCAGACCTAATGCTTGGTGCCCCTATTATAAAAAGCTGGGTTCAAAAACTGGCCTTTGGCCGGGCGGTGGTGGCGCACGCCTTTAATCCCAGCACTCGGGAGGCAGAGGCAGGCGGATCTCTGTGAGTTCGAGACCAGCCTGGTCTACAAGAGCTAGTTCCAGGACAGGCTCCAAAACCACAAAGAAACCCTGTCTCGAAAAACCAAAAAAAAAAAAACTGGCCTTTGTCACAGCTGAACATAAATCCATTTCTGGCTGTGGTCTCAGCTAGCTGATAAGCTTTTTGTGCCCCATGGAGATTTTTTATTTTATTTTATTTTTTCCTGGATTCTGTTTTCTGGAATAAAGTTTGCTTCTGGTTTATTAGACTTTGGTGGTCTGTCTCCATCTTTGTATAACCCACCCTGGACCTAACATACCCAGTCTGGCCAAGATAGAACACGTATCTCCATCCATCTCCTGGTGTGAAGATTGTTTTCCCTACCCTTGGACAACAGGAACTCAAGCTTTCCTGACTTGGGACTCCAAAGCATATGAGCAGCTGCCTACACCGCATGGCTTTATCCTTGACATTGGGGTCTGGAGACTTGGGCTGAGTCCTGAGAGCAGCCAAGCCTGCAGGGTCTCTGATGATAGGCATTATAGGCAGCCTGTTCTGAGATGGTTCAGCCTCTAATCTTGAGCCAGTTCCCCCAACACTCCTGAACAGGTCACTCCTTGTAGCTCCCATGTATCCTGTTGGGTCTGTGTTTCTGAAGAGCCCTGAGTAACACGGTGCCCAGTAACGTGATCTCCTGTGAGAGGAAAGAAGTGTGTGACTCCTGAAGGGACAAGGCAGCCTGGGGGATGCCACTGGAGTCCAGTTACTGATCCCACTCTGCCACTCTGTCTTTGAGTTTGGGAGAATCCAATGTCAAGGGAGACATTTGAGATTGCTTGATAAGGTGGTAGCACACTGTTGAATATTCAGTTTCTCCAAGAGACCAGGATTACCAGCATGTGCTCAAATGCCTGGCCATATATATTTTTGAAAATGATTTACTTTGGGGCTGGAGGGGCTGGAGAGATGGCTCAGTGGTTAAGAGTATTGCCTGTTTTTCCAAAGGTCCTGAGTTCAATTCCCTGCAACCACATGGTGGCTCACAACCATCTGTAATGAGGTCTGGTGCCCTCTTCTGATCTGCAGACATACACACAGGCAGAATATTGTAAACATAATAAATAAATAAATATTTAAAAAAAAGAAAATAATTTACTTTAATGAGGTATTATATTGTCACATTTCTTCAATTTTCCTTTTCTTGTATGTTATTCAGTTTTCTTCTTTTCCTGTGTGTGTGTGTGTGTGTGTGTGTGTGTGTGTGTGTGTGTGTGTATGTGTGTGTTTAGACTATGAGGCACAGGCTTTAAACCTCAAGATGATCTTCCTGCCTCTGTGTCCAGATTGCTAGTGCTAATAGAATGCCCTACCACACACAGCTTAAAAAATAATTCTTATTGTGCAATTCTCCTCCTCTTCTGATGGCCAAGGAGGCCAGGAGACGGTATCAAAATCCCTGATACTGCCAAGGAAAAACATATAGTTATCCTCTTGGCTAAGGGAAGTAGACCAAATTGCCGGGGAGAAAATGGGATCTTGGGGGTGGGGTGGGATGGGGGTAAGGGGAGATGGGGAGAGAAAAGGTAGAAGGGAAGGAGGGGGGACCTGGGGAAACAGGAGAATTGGGATAAAGGAAAGGTGGACAGGGGAGCACGGAACCACAATTCTTAGTTAAGGAAGCCACTTTAGGGTGGGCAAGAGACTTGACCCTAGAGGGACTCCCAAGTGCCCAAGATGAGGTTCCCAGTTAGTTCCTTGGGCAGCTGAGGATTGGGAACCTGAAATGACCCTATCCTAGAGCAATACTGACGAATATCTTGCATATCATCATAGAATCTTCATCTGGTGATGGATAGAGATCGTGACAGAGACCCACACAGGAGCACTGGACTGAGCTCCCAAGGTCCCAATGAGGAGCAGAAGGAGGGAGAACAGGAGCAAAGAAGTCGGGACCACGAGGCGTGCACCCACCCACTGAGACAGTGGAGCTGATCTACGGGGAGCTCACCAAGGCCAGCTGGACTGTGACCGAAAAAGCATGGGATAAAACGGGACTCTCTGAACATGGCGAACAATGAGGGCTGATGAGACACCAAGGACAATGGCACGGGGTTTTGATCCTACTTAATGTGCTGGCTTTGTGGGAGCCTAGCCAGTTTGGATGTTCACCTTCCTAGATATGGACGGAGGGGGGAGGACCTAGGACTTACCACAGGCAGGGAACCCGGACTGCTCTGTGAACTGGAGAGGGAGGGGGAGAGGAGTGGGGGGAGGGGGAGAAGGGTGGGAGGAGGGGGAGAAGGGTGGGAGGAGGGGGAGGGAAATGGGAGGCTGGGAGGAGGTGGAAACTTGTTTTTTTTTTTTGTCTATGTTTTTTTTTCTTCTTTTCTCAATAAAAAAAAAAAATCCCTGATACTGGAGTTACAGCTTGTAGTGAATTGCTACATGTACTGAGAATAGAGGCTGGATTCTTTGAAGGAATTTTTTACACTCTTAACTGCTAAGATATTTTCCACCCAAAGTTATCTATTCTCAATTGTGTTTCTAGTCCAAGGCAACTTAGTCAGTATCAGACACCAGATGCTAATCAAAAAGTGGAATTCTCCTCCATTTGAGAGAATTAGCCTCAGGCAGAGATTAGCTTCCAAAAGTCACCCAATGCAATGTGCCCAGCCCATTATCCATATTTACACAACCAACAAAATGGATGCAGCAGGTCGTCCTCATGTATTTCAGCATGTTTATTCCCTGGTACTTGACAAGGAAGAAATTGGAAGGGTTTCAGAAGGGATGGCATGAAGAGATAAAGAGGAAAAGTGATGTAATATCTTTTAATTAACAACTAATGGACCTAAATTTTAAATAAAAAAGAGGCATTAGAGAGATGGTTCAGCAGTTCAGAACACTGAGTCTTGTTACAGAAGATTAGCATTCCTTTTCCAGAACCCACATGGTAGCTCACCATTTGCTGTAACTCCAGTCCCACGCATCTCCTGCCTTGTTCTGACCTCTGTAGTTACTGTGTGCAGGCACATACAGGAAAAATGCCATATAACTAATTTTTTTAAAAAAATAGTAAAAGCCAGGCGGTGGTGGCGCACGCCTTTAATCCCAGCAGTCGGGAGGCAGAGGCAGGCGGATCTCTGTGAGTTCGAGACCAGCCTGGTCTACAAGAGCTAGTGCCAGGACAGGCTCCAAAGCTACAGAGAAACCCTGTCTCGATAAATTTTTAAAAAAAAGTAAAAAAAGGAAAGAATAAAATTCTTTATAGTGATGTCATATCCCTGAGAAAGACAGCCGCTAGGGTTTGTTAAAATGAATTCCGTCTGGTCTTGCATGGAAGTAGCCATGGCCTTCTGCCAAGACTGCCTGCTCAGAGGTGAAAGCAGATGGTTCTGAGGTTAGTAGAGATCATCATTACCTTTCATCTAAAAGCAGAATATACAGTGCTGTTGGGTTCCTTTCTCTTCATGTTTTCTTATTTGTCTTCTCTATCTTTTGCATCTGTAAGAACTGTGGTATTGGTAAAGTTATTTATTTATTTTGGTTTTTCGAGACAGGGTTTCTCTGTGGTTTTGGAGCCTGTCCTGGAACTAGTTCTGTAGACCAGGCTGGTCTCGAACTCACAGAGATCTGCCTGCCTCTGCCTCCCGAGTGCTGGGATTAAAGGCGTGCGCCACCACCGCCCCGCTGGTAAAGTTATTTTTCAGATCAAGGACCAAGACTGACAAGACTGCTTTTGCGCCAAAGCAATTGACTTTTATTTCTGTCATTTACTTGATTTTCAGGTATTTCTTTTCATCATTTTTTCATTTAAATGACCCTGACAGACTTTTATGCAAGAGGGTCCCTATGTCCCTTAATGTCTTTGATTTTAAATTGTGATTTTGTTCAGAAGTGGATTTGTCATCTGAGCAAGCTTAGCTCCAGGGAGAGCTCCACCTGAGCACATGCAGATTCCCTAAGTAAAATCCCCATGATTCCTCTGTTTAGGAAAAGCATTGTTTTGGAAACAACTCCCATGCTCTCCTTGTCTCCTGCAGGTAGGAACTCTTTCTCATTTTTCTGTCTTGGATGTTGTGATGGCTATTCTTGGTAGTCAAATTGATTACCTCTGAAATTAAAACCCACAGAGTTGGGTACACTGCTAGGGATTTTTCTTAAGATTTTGAAATTAAGACCTACCTTTAATCTGGATCATTTGAGATGATAATATCCACATTTAGCTGCTTGGTTGCAGTGCATACCTTTAACCTCATAACTCAGGAGCAGAGGCAGTCACATTTTCTGAGTTTTAGGCCAGCGTGGTCTATGGAATGAGTTCCAGAGCCATTCAGATAAACCCTTTCTCACCAAAAACACCCTAGAATAATGCAGCTGTGTTTTTTTATCACCTGCTCACAGAAGATGTGCTAGCAAACAATAGTGTTCATAAACACGTTAAGCCTAGCTCCATTATTCTCTAAGTAGTCAACTTTGCACAAAGATTGCTGTTTTTATTATTCATTTGTCAAGAGTTTGTTCTGAGTTTCAGAAATAATACTACTAAAGCATAGAGCCATCACCCAGCCTTATGATTGGAGAAAGACTTATTATCTTGTTTGAGGTCAGGTTCCCGCTTTTCCTGGTTGTCTGAACCCCCCTCCCCCACATGACTTCAGCGTGAAACCACAGAGCAAACATATCCTTTTGTTTCCTTAAATGTCTCTTTAAATGTTAATATTCCGGGATGCTTCCACCTGTGTGACAGCACAGCACCTGTGTGATAGTGGGCTGTACAAGCTTGCTAGACCTGTTGTGTCCAGGAGGAAGAAGGGGAAGTGCCTGTGGATTGCAGGAAGATAGCAGGGTCGGCTAGCTATTGGATCCAGGGGCAATTGCTATTGAAATGCATTTCCCCTGCTGATCCAGAAAAGGTCTTTGTCTGGTGTGGAAGGCAGGATCAGGAAGCCTTGTGCTGTGACTTTAAGCACAGCCTAACCCTATGGGAGGTGTTCTTGTCACTCAGGCCTCACTGGCCAATCAGGTCCTCCAGACGACCTGCCAGTCAGAAGTTGGGCAGGGCCCTTCCTGCACAGGTTTTAGGCTTGTCTTTGAAGAGGAGCTGGCACTAGTGGCTTTGTGTGTTGTGCTGCAAGTTATCCTACAGGGAGCTGAGCGGAAAGCTTGGGCAAGCTGGGAGATCACGACATGGTGAGTAGGGGCTGTTGTTCCCAGATGGGAAGGAGAAGAAGGTGAGGTGTAGGAGACAGTGTGGTGACGCCTCCCCGTATCAGGTTTGGAACCTGCAGCCATATTCCCTGTCCTGTGAGGTCCCACGTGGTCCTTGCAACTCCCTGGACCTAGGAGTAAGCCTCTGAATAACTTAGCTCTGTGGACTCTATACGGAGAGCATAGGGCGCAGAGAGCTGTGTGTAAAACATCAGCGTGCTTTACGTGTGTTCATGGAGAACAGAGAGGCCTGTTTTCCCCACTATTTGCTAGATGTTCAGCACTTTGTATTTTAACTTAATGTGTTTTTTTTCTTTTTTTAATTGAAATTTTTGAGCTCTACATATTTCTCTACTCCCCTCAATTCTTCTCTCCTCCCCCTTTCAGCCCTCGCCCAAGGTCCCCATAATCTCAATTTACTCAGGAGATCTTGTCTTTTTTTACTTTCTACTTCCCGTGCAGATTGGATCTATGTAAGTCTCTCTTAGTGTTCACATTGTTGTCTAAATTCTCTGGGATTGTGGTTTGTAGGCTGGCTTTCTTTGGTTTATGTTACAAAACCACCTACGAGTGAGTACATGTGATAATTGTCTTTCTGTGTCTGGGTTACCTCACTCAAAATAATGTTTTCTAGCTCCATCCATTTTCCTGCTGGTGGGTCCAGGGGAGTCGCGCAAAAATGAGTACACCACTAAGTCTAATAAACCAGAAGCAAACTTTATTCCGGAAACCAAATCCTAGGAAAACCAGAAGCAAACTTAAAAATAAAAAGTAAAAATAAAACACTGTGGGGCACAGAAGCTTATCAGTTAGCTGAGACCACAGCCAGAGATGGTGTTTGTTAGATTGTGGTGAAAGGCAGGTTTTTGAACCCACTTTTTATAGTAGGGACACCAAGCATTAGCTCTGAACAAAGGAATATTTACAACCTTGCCCTGACCCTTGGGTTGGTCAGTGGAGACCCTAAAGAGACGAGTGAGTGCTAATGGGTAACTGGGCAGCCATCATGAAATACGTTTCAGAGATTACGAAGGTCACTAATTGCGAGAAAACAGACGTCTTTTAGCAATTACTCAGAAAGGGACTGCTAGTAATACTAGAAGGTTAATAAATTAGGATTAACTGGTTCTTAGGCTGAGAACTTAGGAGATAGCAGAAAGCTTTTCACACTATCTCAAGGTAAAACTCAGATACTGACTGCCATACTTTACAGCCTCCATTAGCAGAGCTCATCAATTAAACCATTGTCTTTGTCCACTGTCTCCAATACCTCCAGGTGTAAATTGGAGTCTTATGCCTGTCCTCTAGTGACACCAGTTTTTCATAATGGAAACAGTGTCTAATCCAACGGTCACATATCTCTGTCTCCTAAAGGTTAACTCAGTTCACATCTGTCATTTACCAGGGATGGCCAGGACACTACTCTCAATTTGTAGAGAGAAGCTCTGGCCTTGTAAATAAAACAGCCAGTTGTAAAATGACCTAAAGCTTCCCAAGCATCTGAGAAAATAGCTCACTGTGAATGAATGATTCTTGATCTGCTGAGAAAGCTGCTGACAGTCTGTTCTCGTTCTCCTAGACTTAGAACTTTATATTTTTTTTTACATTCTTATTTTTGGAATCTACATTTTTATTTTATTCTTGGACTCTTCACTGCAAAATTCAAACTGTTGTTATTTTTTTCTGCTGTGTAGTACTCCATTGTGTAAATGTACCACGTTTTCCTTATCCATTCTTCAGTCAAGGGGCATTTAGGTTGTTTCCAGGTTCTGGCTATGACAAACAAAGCTGCTATGACCATAGTTGAGCACATGTCCTTGTGGCACGATTGAGCATCCTTTGGATATATACCCAAAAGTGGTATTACTGGGTCTTGAGGAAGGTTGTTTCCTAATTTACTGAGAAATCACCACACTGACATCCAAAGGAGTTGTACCAGCTTGCATTCCCACCAGCAATGCAGAAGTGTTCCCTTTTCCCCACAACCTCTCCAGCATAAGTTGTCAGTGTTTTTGATCTTGGCCATTCTTACAGGTATAAGATGGAATCTCAGAGTTGTTTTGATTTGCATTTCTCTGATGACTAAGGATGTTGAACATTTCCTTAAGTATCTTTCAGCCATTTTAGATTCCTCTGTTGAGAGTTCTCTTTTTAGGTCTGTACTCCATTTTTTTTTATTGGATTATGTGATCTTTTGGTGTCCAATTTCTTTCTTTTTTTTTTTTTTTTGTTTTGTTTTTTTCGAGACAGGGTTTCTCTGTGGTTTTGGAGCCTGTCCTGGAACAAGCTCTTGTAGACCAGGCTGGTCTCGAACTCACAGAGATCCGCCTGCCTCTGCCTTCCAACTGCTGGGATTAAAGGCGTGCGCCACCACCGCCTGGCTTTGGCAGTCAATTAGTGTTCACATTATTGTCTAAATTCTCTGGGATTGTGGTTTGTAGGCTAGCTTTCTTTGCTTTATGTTACAAAACCACCTACGAGTGAGTACATGTGATAATTGTCTTTCCGTGTCTGGGTTACCTCACTCAAAATAATATTTTCCAGCTCCATATATTTTCCTGCAAAATTCAAACTGTCATTATTTTTTTCTGCTGTGTAGTCCTCCATTGTGTAAATGTACCACATTTTCCTTATCCATCCTTCAGTTGAGGGCCATTTAGATTGTTTCCAGATTCTGGAAGTCAGGACTTGTGATCTTTCCAGAAATTGTACAGGATTGTTTTTGCTATCCTGGGTTTATTGCTTTTGCACATGGAGTTGAGTACTATTCTTTCGAGGTCCTTGAAGAATTTTGCTGGGATTTTGATGGCCTTGCTTTGAATCCGTAGATTGTTCTGTAGGATTGCCATATTTTACTATATTAATTCTGCCTGCCCAAGAGCATGGCAGATTTTTTCCACTTTCTGGTGTCTTCTTCAGTATCTTTCTTCAAGGATATAAAGTTCTTTTCATACACATTTTCCACTTGTTTGGTTCGAGTTGCTCTGAGGTATTTTATGCTATTTGTGGCTATTGTGAAGGGTGTTGATTCTCTGATTTCTTCCCTAGCCCTTTTATCTGTTGATTAGTCTTCTGTTGATTAGCCAATGAATCCAAAGCTCAGATGGTTGTTTCTCTTGGTATAGTCAGTGCCACAGTTCTAGTTACCCCATTGGTTACTCTGTGTTCCTAGCAATAGCTCAGCACTCCTGGGCTTTGCTCCAGTCCCTTGGAGTTTGCTGTCTCAGGCCCATTTTTGGCCTATGTTGTCAGCTTTGACCCATTTCTATAAATCCTGGTCTGGATCCATTCCTTCAGAAATCCCTGGCTTGGAGTTGGTCCTGTAAATGTCTCTGGCTCCAGTCTATTGTCTCAGAGTTCCCAGGCTTGGGTGCACCCTTAATAACAGAAGACCTAACTCAGGCTTATCCCTCAGAGGTCCCACACTCAAGTCTGGTTCCTGCCTACTCCCTTGGAAGTCCCATATTCATGCCCAGACCCACAGGAGTCCTGGCTTAGGTCTACTCCCTTGAAGGTCCCAGATTCACATCCTTACTGTCAGCAGTCTCTGGCTCTGGCTCAGTCACTCAGCGGTTACTCCCCTGTACCTTTTCCTTTGCACTTTGCTGTCTCTGGTGCTCTGGACCAGGTTGCTGGCTCAGAGCTCCAGACATTCTTTTCTTTATCATAGAAAATGAGATCCTATTAGTAGTCTGTTGATTGCCTTTGGGTGGGCTACTCAGTCTAGGGGTTGTAACCCACCCGGCAGTTCAGTTATTCCAGGGTCACAGAGAGGCACCACCTGGAAGATAATGGGCTAGGAAAGCGGAAGGAGGCTAAGCGAGAATTCTTGTCAAAGCCTCAGTTTATTAGAGACGGGGTACAACTTTTATAGGGTAAAGAGTTGGGGGGTGGGCACAGGGGCCTGGGCTCTTGCCGCGTGGTTCACGTTGGTCACATGGTCCGAGTTGGTCACGTAGGCAGGAGGTTATCTTCGGTCAGGTCACTATAGGCCAAGAAGTCACGAGTTGACACACCTAGATCCCTAGATAGTTTGGAATGTGGGGTGGGTTCTGCTAACAGATAGCTCTCATTAACAGCCAATTTGGGTGTGGGGTAGGCTCTGTCAATAGAACTATTCCTAACACAATTAAGGGTGTGGGATTCTCTGCAGACTCCCCAGGGTGATGGTTCCTGTAATGATTTTAGGAGGAAATTGGCTCCTAACAGTAGTCAATACTATTGTCTACAAAGTTAATACATAACAAGGCATCAAGTGAATCTCTACAATTTTTGTGGAACAACTCTCTATACTAAAGTCATTATTTGCTATTGTTTTTATTTATTTATTTATTTATTTATTAAAGATTTCTGTCTCTTCCCAGCCACCGCCTCCCATTTCCCTCCCCCTCCCCTAATTAAGTCCCCCCCCCAGCCCGAAAAGCAATCAGGGTTCCCTGTCCTGTGGGAAGTCCAAGGAACCCCCACCTCCATCCAGGTCTAGTAAGTTGAGCATCCAAACTGCCTAGGCTCCCACAAAGCCAGTACGTGCAGTAGGATCAGAAACCCAGTGCCATTGTTCTTGAGTTCTCAGTAGTCCTCATTGTCCGTTATGTTCAGAGAGTCCAGTTTTATCCCAGGCTTTTCCAGACCCAGGCCAGCTGGTCTTGGTGAGTTCCCAGTAGAACATCCCCATTGTCTCAGTGTGTGGGTGCACCCCTCATGGTCCTGAGAATGGATGAAGAAAGTATGGAATATATACATATTAGAGTATTATTCAGCAGTAAGAAACAAGGACTTCTTGAATTTTGCATACAAATGGATGGAAATAGAAAACACTATCCTGAGTGAGGTAAGCCAGACACAAAAAGAGGAACATGGGATGTACTCACTCATATTTGGTTTCTAGCCATAAACCAAGGACATTGAGCCTATAATTAGTGATCCTAGAGAAGCTAAATAAGGAGAACCCAAAGAAAAACATATAGGCATCCTTCTGAATATTAACCTTCAGCAAGCGATGAAAGGAGACAGAGACAGAGACCCACATTGGAGCACAGGACTGAATTCTCAAGGTCCAAATCAGGAGCAGAAGGAGAGAGAGCACAAGCAAGGAACTCAGGATTGTTTGCTATTGTTAAAAAGAGTAAACTGGAGTGTGTTGTTCTTAATTTCCTGCGGGTTGTTCTTAATTCCTGCGGGTTAGACGAGGGTTACGCTAGAAAAGACACAGACACGCGGCGGTACCACGTGGTACACTTTTTAATGAGAGGGGAAAACACACTAGGAAAAGTGAAAGGAAGGGACAAAGGGAAGGGATAATAAAAGGGGCGAACTTGTGGCTTGTCCTTGCTTTTAACAGAGGATGCAAAGGCTTCTGGGAAATGTGTCCCACGCTTGCCGTGTGCTGGAGTCCAGAGGGATGTTGGGAGTTGTAGTGTTGCAAGGGAACAACAGAGTGCATAGGATGAGTTCTGCTCAGTGATTTCTTGAGGTTTTTTTTTTTTTTTGAGACAGGGTTTCTCTGTGGTTTTGGAGCCTGTCCTGGCACTAGCTCTTGTAGACCAGGCTGGTCTCAAACTCACAGGGATCCGCCTGCCTCTGCCTCCCGAGTTCTGAGATTAAAGGCATGCGCCACCATCGCCCAGCTTCTTGGGGTTTTATTTTTGTATCAAACTTGTAGTTCTTATTTAAGGAACCATACTATGTATTTGTAGGTCTGTCTTTGTGTTGTTTTTTGTCAGTGGTGCCCATTTATGTTGTTATTTTATTAATTGTTATCTAAGTATATTGTTAATATTCAAAAAAATAATGGTCTCACCAATTTTGTGTTTAGAAAATTTCTCATGTTATGAGGTCCTTGAGTTTGTGTTGGTTTGGGAAGTGAGACAGTTTTGGTTTCTCTTCTTGATCATAGATGCTTGCCTTTTTCCGTTTCTTGGCATATCTATTTCCATGCTTGTGTTTTTTCTGCTTATGTGATGGATATGATTAGTCCATTGATTTCTGGATCTTTAAAGCAAGCCTTCTCGTATATTATTGTCTCTTTTTCCTAAATAGCCTCAGCTATCAACATGGCAGAGCCTAGAGTGACCTGAGGGAACACCGATAGAGGGTATGCCTAGATCAGAATATCTGATTAATGTGTCTGAGAGAGATTGTATTGATTTTGAACTCTCTCTTCCATAGAGTTGGCAATATCTTGACCAAGCAAACCAGGGATGGATAGGAGACCCAGCTGTGCACAAGACAGTGACAAAGCAAGAGAGAAAGCCAGGAGACAGTGATTCTACATGTTTTGCTCTTAGGTATTAGCTTGAGTTCCTATCATAAGCTCCCATAAGGAAGGATTATAAAATAGGAGTAGCAACCAAATAAACCTGTTCATTACCTGAGTTGCTTTTGGTTAGATAATTTAATAACAGCAACAGAGAAGAAAGTTGGAACAAACATGGGACTCAAAGGAGATTTTGTTGCTGCTAGGTTCCTGGGAATGTTGATTCCTGGGAGAATGCTGAAGATATCAGAACTTTAGATGGCAAAAGCCATAGAGAGCTGGACAAAGAGCTTAATCAGCTCTTCTCATAGGACAAAGCAGAAGGGAATGTTGAATGATGGACAGTGGAGGTCAATGTCATAGGATTTTAGTGGGCAATAGGCTCTCTAGGGAACCGTGGTTTTGACCTGACCTACCTGCCTTGAGAGACCAGTGTCATGGGTATTTCAGGTTAAATCTGGGGTTTCTGGGACACAATGTGCCTCCAAGGTCCTGACAGACTATTGCATTCCCTCAGGCAGTGAAATATTCAGGCTGATTTGTGCTTCTTTGTATGATCCCTTAGTAATCAAAAAGTCAGGAAAGCATTTTTTAAAATATTTATTTATTTACTTATTATGTATACAATGTTCTGTGTGTGTGTATGCCTGCAGGCCAGAAGAGGGCACCAGACATCGTTATAGATGGTTGTGAGCCACCATGTGGTTGCAGGGAATTGAACTCAGGACCTTTGGAAGAGCAGGCAATGCTCTTAACTGCTGAGCCATCTCTCCAGCCCCTGAATCATGAAAGTTTAAAAGGACAATTGGACTTAGACATTAATCTTGTATATGTGGTAGAGGATGCAAACTTTATTGTATCCTGGAAACTACAACTCTGTGGATCCTAGAAATTTCCATTTTCTTCTGTTTCTGATAAAGAAATAAAGAGTCAGCAAGGAATTCAAGACCATGATGTGTTCATCCACCTAGACAGTGTATCTGAGCTAATGGTAGCTCACCAATTCCAAATGGACTGGGAGTGAATGAGTATGGAAACAAACAAGTCCCTCTGGATGACAGTTGGGGCAGACTGAGGGGCCACTGATAGTGACAATGAGATTTGTCTCTACTGCATGTGCTGGCTTCTTGGGATCCTATTCTTCTTGGATGTATACCTTGCTCAACATGTAGTAGGGAGGGCCTTGGACTTTCCACAGGATGGGGTGTATTGCTGTCTTTAGGATTGGAGGGGGTGGTGTTCGAGGGTCTGTGGTTGGATTGGGAGGGTAATGGGAGGAGGGGAGAGAGTGGGAATTTGGATTGTTTTTTTTTAAAGCAATAATAAAAATGGGTCAAAAAAAAGAAAAGAAATAGAGTCTGATTGCTCTCAAGACAGTCATAGCCTTTCCAGCCCATGTCTGGCTTTCTTCCTTGTGGCCCCATAAGGTGTTTGTAGATTGGTAAGTGCTTAGAAGACTTCATGAAAATTTTGTCTAGAGATCATTTGTGTGATATTTTTGCCCCAATATTTGTTATTCTCTCAATGTCCAAAGAAAGTGAGCAAGGCAGAATTAAAAAGGAATAGACTTATTTCTTATACAAAATATTGCTTCTATTCGATGGTTATTACTGATGGCTCATTCAGGTCTAGAGCGAAAAAGAAACAAGTAGAAAGAAATAAAAAAATGCAGCTGCAAGTTTCTCTCCTGTTTGCCAGCTACCAAATAACCACTCAGAGGCTTATATTAATTACAGATATTTGGGCAATGGCTCAAACTATTATTGGCTAGCTATTACATTTAAATTAATCCATTTTTTATATATGCTTTGCCACATGGTTCATGGCTTGTTATCTCACATCTTGTTTCTCCTGTGCCTCTTGGATTCTTGGCTTAATCTTCTTTCTCTCTGTATCCACTTGGATTTACCAGCTAGCTATATTCTGTCCTGTCACCAGCCAAACAGTTTTATTCATCAACCAATAAAAGCAACACATATTCACAGCATGCAGAAGGAAATCCCACATCAGAAAAGTGTTTTGTTAAGAAAAACAACACTAGGTAGTTTCAGATGGCAGTCCAGTGGTGAAAAAGGTGCAGACATTGTCAGGAATTTCAGTACCATCAAAGCTTAGAGCCTGACTGTATATTTGAAGCCTAGGAACATGCTCCAGGTGTAAGACTGCTTCTAGTAAAGCCCTTAATTTATGGAAGGAGTATGTAAAGTAATTCTTGTTCCAAAAACAACATCATATAGAACTTGCAGAAAATTTGGCCCAAACTTGGTGTGGTCCATCAAATCTTGGCAGGATCACCTATGTCATACTGATACAGAAAACAAGAAAGTTGTAAAATGTAAAGGTCATGGGTTCTTCTTCTGTACCCATCTATGTTTGGCAGAGTCAGAGCTCCAGTGAAGAAGAGATTGTAAGCATTCATTAGCTCCAGTGAAGAAGAGATTGTAAGTGTTCATTACACGAAATGGTGAAGACGAAGCTGGGTTGCATTTCAGACCACGTGATGTTGAGATACCCAAGCTATGAGGCATCTGCCATGGAGAACTGCATAGGGGCATGGAAGTTGCAAGAGTGAGGCACATGAGAGGTTGCAGGGTGCTGTGTGATATTTTGATCATAGTTTGATAATGAAGAATGTTTGGAGTCGGAGAGCAGAGCTTACCTATTTACTGACCAAAAATGGCATAGGGGTTTGGAGGGCTATCAATAGATAGGAGACAAGAAGAAGTATGATTGGGATGAGAGATCATGGGATTTTTTTGGATGTCGGAATGGAAAAGGTAAGAGTCCCTGTTGGCTTCTCCACTGCTTCTCTGATAACGCTGATATCTGATTTCCAATTTATAATGATAAAGATTAATTAGTTAACACTTCATCTGCCCCTCTGGAAGACATGCTTAATAAACAGAAAGTGGAAATTAAGACTTCCAGATATAGACTACACAGTAGTTTATTATCTTTAAAAGTTTTTAATGCTAATGAAAAGGAAATGGCAGCTGTGGATAAACCATGGAGCGCCAGAGGGGAAAGACTCCAGCTCCCAGTTGGTACCTTGCTGGTTGACCAGGAAGCATGTTCACTATCTCTGGGAGCCATTCGCTCTGCACTAAATTCAGGGTTGCAGTGGGATTGTGTCACCTTTAAGCAATGTGTAACACTTGTTCACAGACCCCATTTTAGTGCTTGTTTTCCCGAAAGAGCCAGAGTTTGTGCTGCCAGCATGAACCAGGAAGCCACCATTTAAAGCCACATTTATTTCTGCTACCACTAAATCAGGAAGACCTCTCTTAAAGGACCCATGGCACCTATTTGCCACCAGCAAATAGAGCCCATCCAAAAAATAAAATAAATACCAGCTACCAAGAAGTGGTGTTTAACTCTGTTGTTGGATTTTTTTCTGCCTAGAATTACTTTCCAAGCTCTCTCAGGCTTTCTGAATGTAGTCAGTCACATTGGTGCCAGTTTCTAGGTGGAGGTGTTCATGCTCAGATGCCCAGAGCCAAAGTAATCATACAGAAACTACAGTATTTGCGGTGCTATTTAGCCAATAGCTTAAGAGTACTTCTAGCTAGATGTTATTTTCTAAACTAACCCATCTCCATTAATCTGTATATCACCACGAGGTTGTGGCCTACTGGCAAGTTTCCAGCTGTCTCTGGTGGGGGCATCTGTCTCCCGTGTCATCAACATGGCTTCTCCCTGACTTTGCCTACTCTCTCTCCATCTCCATTCTGATTTCCCTCCTGACTTTACTGTGGTAAGCCATTGGCCAAAAACAGTTTCATTAATTAACCAATAAAAGCAACACATATACAGAAGGACTTCCCACACCGTACATGCATATGCACCATGTATGTACCTGGTCCTTACAGTGATCAAAATATGGTACAAGAAACCTCGAACTTGGAATGATGGAAAGTTGTGATCTGCCATGTAAGTCCTTGAGTCCACCTGTATGCAAGGCCAGGAGGGCTCTTTACTGTTGAGCCATATTTCCTGCACAGTGTTGATTATTTGTGAACATCATAAATATTGCTAATGTTTTTATTTGGTTATTTGTAAGTTTTCGAGTACACAGTGCCTTTTAGTAAGATTTTATTGATCTTACAATTTAAATTGAGGCACTTTAAGTTTCTGGAATATGGATATAGATCTGGAGTGAATGCATAGCTCTTTGTAGTAAATTCAGAAAAAAACTCTGAGTTCTTTCTATCTTTTATGTTTGTTTGATTGATTTTTCATGGTAAACAGGGAGTTAATATGTATTTCTGACTGTCCTAGAAGTGATTTCATAGATTATGCTGGCATTCAACTGAGAGGCAGATATACTTGCCTCCAATTTCTGAGAGGTAGGATTAAAGGCATGACCCAAGGCATCCAGCTTGTTGACTGTCTTATTTTTTTCTTTTGTAGTTAGGAATTAATCATCCATAGAACATCTCTCACATGTATCATGTACTGTTCATTTGTTCACGTGTCTTTCATTGTTTGCTAATAGGCATTTCTTGTGCAAGGTGATCTCACTTTCAAAGGGTTCAGAAATGACAGGTGAAACTCCTATTTAGTTTGCTTCTCAAGTGTTGGTGATTAAACTATGATATCTGTGTCATGGAGTGAGTACAGAGAACACCACATTTCTATGATCATACCGTCAAAGAAGTATACATTTACAGTGTTGTCAATATCATACTTTTTGTTTTACACATGTATGGGATATTTTAGAATACAGTGACATATGATGATGTGCATGTTGACTTCACTTGGGAAGAATGGAGTTTGTTGGATACTTCCCAGAAGAATCTTTACAAAGATGTGATGCTGGAGACCTACGGAAACCTTACTGCTATAGGTAAGACAGAATTTTCTTTCATGTTTCAAAATAAGGGTTAAGTACAAGAGCTAGTTCCAGGACAGCCAGGACTGTTACACAGAGAAACCCTGTATCAAATGAAAAAGTACTCAAAATCAGGAAAGAACTGATGCTCTTTTGTAATGTGACTGAGAAAGAAGAAGAAGAAGTCAGGCATGGTTGTAAGGTTCACTGAAAATAGTAACTAAAATTTTTTTAAAAAATTTCACTACATAACATATATTTTCTGGCACTATATTTTAGGATACAATTGGGAAGACCATAATATTAAAGAACATTGGCAAAGTACTAGAAGACATAAAAGGTAATTTTCAATGTATAAGCTGAGAGGAATGTACCTTTGAAGAATTTGCAATGTTTCCTAAATGTTTTAAAAAGAAGCAACGATGTAAATAATAAAGTGTGCCAATGTTTATTGAATTCTCACAGAATCATATACCTCAATTTTAGGTAACCAAACTGCATTTGCAGGCCATTTTTTAAAAGAAAGAAGTTAAGGAAACAATGCCTTAACCTATATAACCATTTGAATCATAATACAACAAGAGCTATGTTGTAGAATTGTCAATCCATTTATTTAATACTATTCATATAATAAAAGGTATACATTTTGAAAAGTGATAAATTTATCTCTCAAACTATCTACTACACTAATAGTCCATAGAAAAGCTAATGTAACCCCTGTACTTGTGACTATGCTAACTTTAGAGAGGGGGCAGTCAGAGTAAAGCATCAAAGGACAGTTGGTATACAGAAATGCAGAAACATAAATCTAGATCCATAAGTCTATGAGGACATAAAGTTATACTGGGAAAATGTGGTAACTATTATTCCTTTAGTAGGTACATCATATGCTACTCTATATACAAGCCATGTGAGCATAGGGTAGAGTAGCTATACTTCTTTCTCACAACAATTAGAAGATGTGTAGTGGTCCTCATGTTACATATACTTGTTGAATTTGATGAACAAGTGTACAAGTAATAGGACTAGGAATGCTATGAATACTAGCAGTATTTATTAGGACTGTGTAAAAACTTGTGTTTGTCATAGTTTACTTAGGAAATATAGTATCACTCACAGTATAGAAAACTTTATGTATGCAATAAGGGTGGTAAAGTTTTGATTTTTTTTCATTTCTTTTCAAATACGTGAAAATTCTTGTAAAGAAAAAAGATTCTGTAAATGTGAACTATGTAATAATGGATGTTATTATCATTCATCTTCAAAGATGCAAAACAAGTCTTTTTTTTTTTTTTTGGTTTTTCGAGACAGGGTTTCTCTGTGGCTTTGGAGCCTGTCCTGGAACTAGCTCTGTGGACCAGGCTGGTCTCAAACTCACAGAGATCCGCCTGCCTCTGCCTCCCAAGTGCTGGGATTAAAGGCATGTGCCACCATCACCCGGCCACAAAACAAGTCTTAATGTAGGGGATCAACATGAGTTTAAACACAGTGATAAAACCTTAAGATAGAATTCCTTTTTAAAATTGAACCAAATATTTAAATTAATTCATACAAATGAAAATATTCAACAATGTATTGAATGTGGTTATTCTTTGACATGAACCATTATCATTGCAGGAATGAAAGAAGTCAATTTAGGGAGAAAACTTTATATATTCAATGTGTTAAAGACATTGCACGTGACAGTCATCTTCAGAGGCATGAAAAACCACAAAATAAATTGAAACCCTATGAATGCAATGAGTCTAGTAAAGCCTTTGCATTTACAAAAGTGCATCCCAGTACTCTTCAAGTGCATAAAAAAACCCATACTGGAAAGAAACACTTTGAATGTAATCAGTGTGGTAAAGCCTTTGCCCGTCACAGTACTCTTCAAAGGCATATAAAAACACACAGTGGAGAGAAACCCTATGAATGTAATCAGTGTGGCAAAGCCTTTGCACTTCGTGTTTATCTTCAGAAACATGAAAGAAGCCATACTGGAGAGAAACCCTTTGAATGTAATCAGTGTGGTAAAGCCTTTGCACTTCGTTATTATCTTCAGAGACATGAAAGAAGCCATACTGGAGAGAAACCCTTTGAATGTAATCAGTGTGGTAAAGCCTTTATATTTCATAGCACTCTTCGAGGGCATGAAAGAAGTCATACTGGAGAGAAACCCTATGAATGTAGTCAGTGTGGTAAAGCCTTTGCACTTCGTAGCACTCTTCGAGGGCATGAAAGAAGTCATACTGGAGAGAAACCCTATGAATGTAGTCAGTGTGGTAAAGCCTTTGCATATTGCACTCATCTTAGGCAGCATGAAATAATCCATACTAGAGCTAAAACCTATGAAAGTAATCAGTGTGGTAAAACTTTTGCACAACACAGTCATCTTCAAATACATGAAAGAACCCATACTGGAAAGAAATCCTATGAATGTAATCAGTGCAGTAAAGTCTTTGCAGATTGCAGCACTCTTCGCAGGCATGAAAGAAGTCATACTGGAGAGAAATCCTATGAATGTAATCAGTGTGGTAAAGCCTTTGCAGTCCATACGTCTCTTCAAGTGCATGTAAGAAGAATCCATACTGGAGAGAAACCCTATGAATGTAATCAGTGTGGTAAAGCCTTTGCAGTCCATACGTCTCTTCAAGTGCATGTAAGAAGAATCCATACTGGAGAGAAACCCTATGAATGTAATCAGTGTGGTAAAGCCTTTGCAGGTCGCCGTCATCTTTACAGTCATAAAAGAATCCATACTGGAGAGAGACCCTATAAATGTATTCAGTGTGGTAAAGCCTTTGCACATGGCAGTCATCTTCAGAGTCATGAAAGAATCCATACTGGAGAGAAACCCTATGAATGTAACCAGTGTGGTAAAGCCTTTGCACAGAACAGTCATCTTCAAAGGCATAAAAGAACCCATACTGGAGAGAAACCCTATGATTGTAATCAGTGTGGTAAGGCCTATACAAATCGCAGAAGTCTTGAACAGCATGAAAGAACCCATATAAGAGAGAAACCCTATTAACATAATCAATGGGGTAAAGCCTTGTGTGTCACAGTAATCTTCACATACATGAAAGAAGCCATACTTATACATTGTTTACATTTTGAAGTCATTATTCTCATTTGTTGCACATTTGTTTACTGATTCTTTAATATTTGGACATGAATTTTTAGTCTTTAAGTTAAACAGATATTAAACATTATTGCTCAATAGTTGTTCATGTTTGTTGTATTTACATTCAGATCAATTGGGTCCTTTAGATACATATTGTATTTTGTCTAGATAGGCAATTTTCAACCACTTCAAGGATTTGTAGAACATGGTGTTTAAATAACTTAGGGTTCTGTTGACATAAGACATGATTGCTCTTGACAGCATCAATCTACTCCCAAGAGAATGTTGAACACCAAAGACACTCCACTTATAGCTTGTTTTCTTCATGGCACAATTGACATTTGGGCAAGAAACTGCCCATACCTCAACCACTGACAACATACATGGTTTCCAGATATGGATAAGCAGGACACAAGGAGAAAGACTGCCAAATCTTGCCTAGACAGGGTAAGATGGTTCTGAAAATTTTTCTACCTCTGAAAATGGATTGTCAATTACACCAGGCCTTAGCCAACATTGCTTCAATGTTACAAAATGAGACTTTGGGTGATGACTCAGATAGCTAATTGTCTATGCCATATACTGCTCAATTTGGAAGCAGATTACTGTACTTTCTTCCTGCTCAAATAATATTATCTCCCTTATCAGGCCTTCAGTGGGGTTGAAGATTTTATAGTCATATTTATTGTACTCTTAGGATCTAGCCAAGCCATTTCTTATACAAGACTTAGACTCCTAGGATAGAATGTTTATTAAAACATTTTGTACGCCGGGCGGTGGTGGCGCACACCTTTAATCCCAGCACTTGGGAGACAGAGGTAGGCGGATCTCTGTGAGTTCGAGACAGGCTCCAAAGCCACAGAGAAACCCTGTCTCGAAAAACAAAAAAATAAAAAAATAAAATAAAAAAATAAAAAATAAAAAAATAAAACATTTTGTATACATTCCTTGCTTAATATTGTTTATGCTGCTTGTAATTCTAATTATAATTGATATCTGTTCCTGTTGTATATAGTTTTGTATTGGGTTTGAAACTCTTATATAAACAAAAGCAGGAGGTGCAGTGGAACAGAGCAACAATGGGATCTCTTCTTTGAAACACTCTTAGCAGAGTCAAGCATGGCCCAGCTGTAAAAGTTCTCTGTTGGAGAGGAGCAGGATTGCTACATCCTACAGGGAGAATATCCCCCACTGGAACACCGCTTCAGGTATAATTAGAGATCCTTATAGTCAGAATATATCGGAGACCAGTTTTGACAAGGATACCACTTACCACATAGGAGCATAGGGATTAGAAAAATAAGGAAAGATTCATTGTGATCTCTGTGGAACCCTCCCATAATCCTGCACCCATACTTGGAGGACATAAGAGGTGAGTATGCAGTGGCCTTGTTGGCCCCAGATCCTCAACTCCTAAGCCTTCCATGTGGGAGAAAAGCCAGGGACCCCAACCCAGGTCCCTTGACCTTTCTAGCTGCCTGCAGGGAGTTTTCCAGCTAGCCCTCAATCCATCTTGCCCCCAACTCACCATTCTCAGTGAGCTCAGTGGGACCCTGCCATACATCATGTCCCAATACTTTGAGGACATAAGAGTTCCCTTGGCATTTCTAGCTGTCAGCAGGGAGTTTACCTGCTAGCCCTCAATCCACCCCACCTCTAACCCACCATTTCCTGTGAGCTCCATGAAACCCTGCGAAATACAGTCTGCAATAATACTAAGCCGACCTAAGAGCCTGCTCCAACACTGAGTGGACCTAAGAGACAGTCACAGCAAAAACTGGACCACTAAGCCAAGACAGCCTCAGTTGAAGGAAGAGATGGGTAGGCACCAATGCAAGAATTCCTCCAACAACCTAAAAAAAACAACATGGTAACACCAGAACCCAGAAGACACACAACAGGGAGACTTAATCACCCTAACCCAGAATATGCAGAAGAAAATGACTTTAAACATAACTTTATGAAAATGATGGAGACCTTTAAAGAGGAAGTTAAAAACTCCCTTAAACTGGGCGCTGAGTCCGAGTACCCGGGGCTCCCGGGCGGGCAGCAGTTCCTTTATTTCTGTGGCCTGCCTGCACCAAGCGGGGTAGGCGCTTTGTCTGCGAGCTGCCCAACCAGCACGGAGGCCTGATCTTTCGGCGCCAGGAGACCCAGCATTGGGGCGCGTGGCATCGCCCAGCCCAGCCTATCTGGGCGCAGGGTCCGAGTATCCGGGGCTCCCGGGCGGGCAGCAGTTCCTTTGTTTCTGTGGCCTGCCTGCACCAAGCGGGGTAGGCGCTTTGTCTGCGAGCTGCCCAACCAGCACGGAGGCCTGATCTTTCGGCGCCAGGAGACCCAGCATTGGGAGAGCCAACATTGGGGAGAGACAGCGTTTGGTAGGCAAGGAGACCTAATCCGGTAAAAGAAGATCCATAGGGAGCATTTGGAAGAAGAGATGGGCCGACGTCAAGGCAAGAATTCGCCCAACAAGCTGAAAAGCAACATGAAGCTACCAGAAACAAGCGACCTCACAACGGGAGGACAAGAACCCCTTAATCAAGAGGAAGGAGAAAAGATTGACTTCATGAAAGTGATTGGCACCCTTAAATAGCATGTAAAAAACGCCCTTATAGAAATGGATGAGAAATATAACAGAAAGTTTGAAGAATTGAATAAATCAGTGAATGATACCATAGAAAACCAAGGAAAAACAATCAAACAGATAATGGAAACAGTTCAAGACCTGAAAACTGAAATGGAGGCAAAGAAGAAAACACAAACAGAGGGCCGTCTGGACATGGAAAATCTAGGTAAACGAATAGAGACTACAGAAACAAGCATAACCAGCAGAATACAAGAGATAGAAGAAAGACTCTCGGATTCTGAAGATACCATAGAGAAAATAAACACACTGATCAAAGAAAACAGCAAGTCCAACAAACTCTCATCACAAAACATTCAGGAAATATGGGACACAATAAAAAGACCAAACCTAAGAATAATAGGAGTAGAAGAAGGAGAAGAAGGGCAGCTCAATGGTCCAGAAAATCTATTTAATAAAATTATAGAAGAAAACTTTCCCAACCTAAGGAAAGATTTTCCTATGAAGGTGCAAGAAGCATACAGAACACCGAATAGGCTGGATCAAAAAAAAACATCCCCTCGCCATATAATTATCAAAACACAAAGCATACAGAATAAGGAAAGAATATTAAGAGCTGCAAAGGAAAAAGGCCAAATTACTTATAAAGGTAAACCTATCAGACTTACACCTGACTTCTCCATGGAAACCATGAAAGCCAGAAGGTCCTGGATAGATGTAATGCAGAAACTGAGAGACCATGGGTGCAAGCCCAGATTACTATACCCAGCCAAGCTTTCATTCACTATAAATGGAGAAAATAAAATCTTCCAGGATAAAAACAAATTTAAACAATACGCAGCCACAAATCCAGCCTTACAGAAAGTAATTGAAGGAAAATCACTAACCAAGGACTCCAACAATGACCATAATAACTCAGACATCTAGAGACCCTTCACCAACACAAAACAAAGAAGGGAAACACACAAACTCTACGACTAAAAAAAAATGACCGGAGTTAACAACCACTGGTCATTAATATCACTTAATGTCAATGGACTCAACTCACCTATAAAAAGGCACAGGCTAAGAGATTGGATAAGAAAACAGGATCCAACATTCTGCTGTTTACAAGAAACACACCTCAACCACAAAGACAGGCACCTACTCAGAGTAAAGGGCTGGGAAAAGGCCTATCAAGCAAATGGACCTAAGAAACAGGCAGGTGTGGCCATACTAATCTCTAACAAAGTTGACTTTAAACTTAAATCAATCAGAAGAGATGGAGAGGGGCATTTTATACTCATAACAGGAACAGTTCATCAGGATGAAGTCTCAATCCTGAACATCTATGCCCCTAATATAAAAGCACCCACGTTCATAAAAGAAACATTGCTAAAATTCAAGGCAGCCATCAAACCGCACACACTAATAGTAGGAGACTTCAACACTCCTCTCTCACCAATGGACAGGTCAATCAGACAGGAACCTAACAGAGAAATAAGAGAATTAGTGGAGGTAATGAATCAAATGGACTTAACAGACATCTATAGAACATTCCACCCAAATAGGAAAGAATATACCTTCTTCTCTGCAGCTCATGGAACCTTCTCGAAAATCGACCACATAGTCGGTAACAAAGCAAACATCCACAGTTACAAAAAAATATTAGTAACCACCTGTGTCTTATCAGATCACCATGGATTAAATTTAGAATTCAACAATAATGCTACCCCCAGAAAGCATACAAAGTCATGGAAACTGAACAGTCAACTACTGACCCATAGCTGGATTAAGGAAGAAATAAAGAAAGAAATTAAAGTCTTCCTGGAATTCAATGAAAATAAAGAAACAACATACTCAAACTTATGGGACACTATGAAAGCAGTCCTAAGAGGAAAGTTCATAGCACTAAGTGCCCACTTAAAGAAAACAGAGAAAGCTCACATTGGAGACTTAACAGCCCACCTGAAAGCTCTAGAAAAAAAAGAAGCAGACTCACCTAGGAGGAGTAGAAGACTGGAAATAATCAAAATGAGGGCTGAAATCAACAAAATAGAAACACAGAAAACAATACAAAAAATCAATGAAACAAAAAGCTGGTTCCTGGAGAAAATCAACAAGATTGACAAACCACTATCCAAGCTAATCAAATGGCAGAGAGAGAATTTGCAAATTAATAAGATCAGAAATGAAAAGGGGGACATAACCACAGACACAGAGGAAATTCAGAGAATCATTAGATCTTACTACAAAAGCCTATATGCCACAAAATTGGAAAATGTAAAGGAAATGGATACTTTTTTAGATAAATATCATATACCAAAGTTAAATCAGGACCTGGTGAACAATCTAAATAGACCTGTTAGTCGCGAAGAATTAGAAGAGGTTATCAAAAACCTCCCTACCAAAAAAAGCCCAGGACCAGATGGTTTCAATGCGGAATTCTACCAGATCTTCCAAGAAGATCTAATACCTATACTCCTTAATGTATTCCACAAGATAGAAACAGAAGGGTCATTACCAAACTCCTTTTATGAAGCCACAATTACTCTGATACCAAAACCACTCAAAGACTCAACCAGGAAAGAGAACTACAGGCCAATCTCACTCATGAATATCGACGCAAAAATCCTCAACAAAATACTGGCAAATCGAATCCAAGAACACATCCGAAAAATTATCCATTATGATCAAGTAGGCTTCATTCCTGAGATGCAGGGCTGGTTCAACATACGAAAATCTATCAATGTAATCCAGCATATAAATAAACTGAAAGAAAAAAACCATATGATCATTTCATTAGATGCTGAAAAAGCATTTGACAAAATTCAACATCCATTTATGTTAAAAGTCTTGGAGAGATTAGGGATACAAGGGTCATACCTAAATATAATAAAAGCTATATACAGCAAGCCGACAGCTAACATCAAATTAAACGGAGAGAAACTCAAAGCCATCCCACTTAACTCAGGAACAAGACAAGGCTGTCCACTCTCCCCATACCTCTTCAATATAGTGCTTGAAGTTCTAGCAATAGCAATAAGACAACATAATGGAATCAAGGGGATTCGAATTGGAAAGGAAGAAGTTAAACTTTCGTTATTTGCAGATGATATGATAGTGTACATAAGCGACCCCAAAAACTCCACCAAAGAACTCCTACAGCTGATAAACAGCTTTAGTAATGTGGCAGGATACAAGATCAACTCCAAAAAATCAGTCGCCCTCTTATACACAAAGGATATGGAAGCAGAGAGGGAAATCAGAGAAGCTTCACCATTCACAATAGCCAAAAACAGCATAAAATATCTTGGGGTACATCTAACCAAGGAAGTGAAAGATCTATTTGACAAGAACTTTAAGGCATTGAAGAAAGAAATTGAAGAGGATACCAAAAAATGGATGGACCTCCCTTGCTCTTGGATTGGGAGGATCAACATAGTAAAAATGGCAATTCTACCTAAGGCAATTTATAGATTCAATGCAATCCCCATCAAGATCTCATCAAAATTCTTCACAGATCTGGAGAGGACAATAATCAACTTTATATGGAAAAACAAAAAACCCAGGATAGCCAAAAAAATCCTATACAATAAAGGATCTTCTGGAGGCATTACCATCCCTGACTTCAAACTCTATTACAGAGCTACAGTAATGAAAACAGTGTGGTACTGGCATAAAAACAGAGAAGTCGACCAATGGAATCGTATAGAAGACCCGGATTTTATCCCACAAACCTATGAACACCTGATTTTCGATAAAGGAGCTAAAAGCATAAAATGGAAGAAAGAAAGCATCTTCAACAAATGGTGCTGGCACAACTGGATGTCATCTTGTAGAAGAATGAAAATAGACCCTTATCTATCACCGTGCACAAAACTCAAGTCCAAATGGATTAAAGACCTCAATATCAGCCCGAACACACTGAACCTGATAGAAGAGAAAGTGGGAAGTACCCTACAGGAGCTGGGCACAGGAGATCGCTTCCTATGTGTAACCCCAGAAGCACAGACATTAAGGGCAACATTGAATAAATGGGACCTACTTAAACTGAGAAGCTTCTGTAAAGCAAAGGACATAGTCAATAAGACACAAAGGCAACCTACTGATTGGGAGAAGATCTTCACCAACCCCACAACAGACAAAGGTCTGATCTCCAAAATATATAAAGAACTCAAGAAACTAGACTTTAAAATGCTAATTAACCCAATTAAAAAATGGGGCACTGAACTGAACAGAGAATTCTCAGCAGAGGAAGTTCAAATGGCCAAAAGACACTTAAAGTCGTGCTCAACTTCCTTAGCAATCAGGGAAATGCAAATCAAAACAACTCTGAGATATCATCTTACACCTGTCAGAATGGCTAAAGTCAAAAACACCAAGGATAACCTTTGCTGGAGAGGCTGTGGAGGAACGGGTACCCTCATCCATTGCTGGTGGGAATGCCATCTTGTGCAACCACTGTGGAAGTCAGTGTTTCGGTTTCTCAGGAAATTCGGGATCAACTTACCCCTGGACCCAGCAATACCACTCCTGGGAATATACCCAAGAGATGCTCTATCATATGACAAAAGCATTTGTTCAACTATGTTCATAGCAGTATTATTTGTAATAGCCAGAACCTGGAAACAACCTAGATGCCCTTCAATGGAAGAATGGATGAAGAAAGTATGGAATATATACACGCTAGAGTACTACGCTGCGGTAAAAAACAATGACTTCTCGAATTTTGCAGGCAAATGGATGGAAATAGAAAACACTATCCTGAGTGAGGTGTCCCAGACCCAAAAAGATGAACTTGGGATGTACTCGCTCATAATTGGTTTCTAGCCATAAATTAGGGCCACGGAGTCTACAATAGGTGAACCTAAAGAAGCTAAGTAAGAAGGTGAACCCAAGGAAAAACATATAGTTATCCTCTTGGCTAAGGGAAGTAGACCCAATTGCCGGGGAGAAAATTAGGATCTTGGGGGTGGGGTGGGATGGGGGTAAGGGGAGATGGGGAGAGAAAAGGTAGAAGGGAAGGAGGGGGGATTTGGGGAATCAGGAGAATTGGGATAAAGGAAAGGTGGATAGGGGAGCACGGAACCACAATTCTTAGTTAAGGGAACCACTTTAGGGTGAGCAAGAGATTTGACCCTAGAGGGGCTCCCAAGTGCCCAACATGAGGTTCCCAGTTAGTTCCTTGGGTAGCTGAGGATTGGGAACCTGAAATGACCCTATCCGAGAGCAATACTGACGAATATCTTGCATATCATCATAGAACCTTCATCTGGTGATGGATGGAGACAGAGACCCACACTGGAGCACTGGACTGAGCTCCCAAGGTCCCAATGAGGAGCAGAAGGAGGGAGAACATGAGCAAAGAAGTCGGGACCACGAGGCGTGCACCCACCCACTGAGACAGTGGAGCTGATCTACTGGGAGCTCACCAAGGCCAGCTGGACTGTGACCGAAAAAGCATGGGATAAAACCGGACTCTCTGAACATGGCGAACAATGAGGGCTAATGAGACGCCAAGGACAATGGCACGGGGTTTTGATCCTACTTAATGTGCTGGCTTTGTGGAAGCCTAGCCAGTTTGGATGTTCACCTTCCTAGATATGGACGGAGGGGGGAGGACCTAGGACTTACCACAGGGCAGAGAACATGGACTGCTCTGTGGACTGGAGAGGGAGGGGGAGAGGAGTGGGGGGAGGGGTAGAAGGGTGGGAGGAGGGGGAGAAGGGTGGGAGGAGGGGGAGGGAAATGGGAGGCTGGGAGGAGGTGGAAACTTGTTTTTTGTTTATGTTTTTTTTTCTTCTTTTCTTAATAAAAAAAATTATTAAAAAAAAAAAGAAAAAAAAAACTCCCTTAAAGAAATAGGGAAAAAAGACAAACAGAAAGCTAGAAGAAATTAATAAATCCCTCATAGAAAACAAAGAAGAAACAACCAAACAGGTGAAGGAAACAGTTCAAGACTTGAAGATTGAAATGGATGTAACAAATTAAACACAAACTGAGGGAACTCAGGAAATGGAGAATCTGGGTAAACAAACAGCAACTACAGAGACAAGTACAACCAACAGAATACAAGAGCTAGAAGAAAGAATCTCAGGCACTGAAAATACTATTGAGGAAATAGAATTATTGGTCATAGAAAACACTAAATCCAAAATTTCTTAACACAAAAACTCAGGAAATCTGGGACACCTTGAAAAGACCAAACCTAAGAATAATAGGGGTAGAAGAAGGAGAAGAACTCTAGCTCAAAGGCATAGAAAATATATTCAATAAAATTATAGAAAGGGGGGGGCTGGAGAGATGGCTCAATGGTAAAGAGCACTGGCTGTTTTCCAGAGGACCCAGGCTCAACTTCCATCACCCACAGGGCAGCTCACAACTGTCTATAATTCCAGTTCCAGGGCACCTGACACTCATGGAAAAACACCAATTCACATATAATAAATACATTTGTAAAATTATAGAAGAGAATTTTCCCAACCTAAAGAAGGATATCCATATGAATGTATAAAAACCCTATAGAACACCAAATAGACTGGATGGAAAAAAAACATTTCTTCTCCATATAATAATCAAAACATACAGAACAAAGAAAGAATATTAATAGCTGAAAATAGAAAAAAGGTCAAGTAACACAAAGTTAAACCTATCAGAATTACACCTGACTCCAGCTCAAAGGCATAGAAAACATATTCAACAAAATCATAGAACTTTCCCAACCTACAGAAAGATATCCAATGTAGGTATAAAAAGCCTACAGAACACCAAATAGACTGGATCAAAAAAAAATCCCCTCGCCATATAATAGTACAAACACAAAACATACATAACAAAGAATATTAAGAGGTGCAAAGACAAACGGTCAAGTAACACATAAAGTAAACCTATCAGAATTATTCCAGACTTCTCAATGGAAACCATGAAAGCCAGAAGATTCTGGATAGATGTGCTGCAGACACTAAGAGACCATGGATGCAAACCCAGACTACTATACCCAACAAAGCTTTCATTTACCATGGATCCAGAAAACAAGATATTCAATGGCAAAAACAGATGTAAACAATATGAATACTTACAGAAAGTACTAGAAGGAAAACATCAACCCCAGATGCTAACTATACCCACAAAAACAGATATATGATAATTCCCCACCAAAGAAGGGAGACACACAAACACTACTACTGAAAGATAACCAGAGTTAACAACCACTGGTCGTTAATATTGCTTAATATCAATGAACTCAATTCACCTATAAAAAGACACAGGCTAAGAGAATGGATGTGAAAACAGGATTCAGCATTCTACTGTTTACAAGAAACACACCTCGACCTCAAAGACTTACACTATCTCAGAGTAAAGGGTTGGGAAAATGTTTGCCAATCAAATGGACCTAAGAAACAAGCGGGGGTGGGTATCCTAACATCTAACAAGGTTGATTTCAAACTAAAATCAATCAGAAGAAATGGAAAATGACACTTTATACTCATAACAGGAACAATTCATCAAGATGAAGTCTCAATCCTGAATATCTATGCCCTAATATAAGAGCACCCACTTATGTAAAAAAAATTACTAAAACTTAAATTGCACATTAAACCCCACATACAAATAGATCTCAACACTCCTCAACAATGGGCAGGTCAAACAAACAGAAACTTAAGAGAGAAATAGGAGAACTAACAAATGTAATGAATGAAATGGACTTAACAGACATCTATAGAACATTCCATTCAAACAAAAGAGAATATACCTACTTCACAGCACTACATGGAACCTTCTCTAAAATTGATCACATTCTCAGTAACAAAACAAACATCCACAGATATAAAAAACTTCAAATAATCCCCTGGTCTTACTCCAGACCACCATGGAGTAAAGTTAGAATTCAACAACAATATTACTACCAGAAACCCTACAAACTCATGAAAATTGAACAGTCAACTATGGAACCACCCCTGGGTCAAGGAAGGAAGAAAGAAAGAAATTAAAACCTTCCTTGATTTCAACAAAAATGATGGCACATACCCAAACCTATGGGACACTATCAAAACAGTACTAAGGAAATTTCATAGCAATAAGTACCCACATAAAGAAAACAGAGAAAGCTCACATCAGTGACCTAACAGCATGCCTCAAAGCTCTAGAAAAAGAGAAGTAGACTCACCCAGGAAGAGTAGAAGACAGGATACAAATTGAGGGCTGAAATCAATAAAACAGAAACATAGAAAACCATACAAAGAATCAATGAAACAAAGAGCTGGTTCTTTGAGAAAATCAACAAGATTGATAAACCCTTATCCAAACTAATAAAAAGGCAGAAAGAGAATATCCAAATTAACAAAATCAGAAATGAAGAGGGAGACATAACAGTGCACACCGAGGAAATTCTGAGAATTATTAGGTCCTACTCTAAATACCTGTACTCCACAAAATTGGAAAATATAAAAGACATGGACAATTGTCTTTTTAAAAATTTTTTAAAATAGATACCATCTACCAAACTTAAATCAAGACCAGGTGAGCCATTTAATAGACCTATAAACCACGAGATGATAGAAGCTGTTATCAAAAACCTCCCAACCAAAAATAGTCCAGTGCTGGATGCTTTTAGTGCAAAATTCTACCAGAACTAACATGAAGAGCTAATACCTATACTCCTCAAAATGTTTCACATAATAGAAACAGAAGATTGCCAATCTCTTTTTATGAAGCTACAGTTACCCTGATACCAAAACCGCACAAAGACTCAACCACGAAAGAGAATTCCAGACCAATCTCACTCATGAACATCAATGCAAAAACTCTCAATAAAATACTGGCAAACAGAATCCAAGAACACATCAAAAAAATCATCCATCATGATCAAGTAGGCTTCATCCCAGAGATACAGGGCTGGTTCAACATACAAAAATCTATCAATGTAATCCATCATATAAATAAACTGAAAGAACAAAAAAACCATATGATCATTTCATTAGATGTGGAAAAAGCTTTTGGTGAAATTCAACACCCCTCCATATAAAAGGTATTGGAGAGGCTAGGGATACAAGGATCATATCTAAATGTAATAAAAGCAATATATAGCAAGCTGACAGCTGACTTCAAATTAAATGTAGAGAAACTCAAAGCGATTCCACTAAAATCAGGAGCAAGATAAGGCTGTCTGTTCTCTCCATATCTCTTCAACATATTGCATGAAGTTTTAGAAATAGCAATCAGAAAACATAAGGAGATCAAGGGGATTCAAATTGGAAAAGAAGTCAAACTTTCATTATTTGCAAATGATATGATAGTGTACTTTAGTGGCCCTAAAAACTCTACCAGAGAACTCCTACAGCTGATAAATACCTTCAGTGAAGTAGCAGGACACAAGATCAACTAAAAAAAAAAAAGAAACAGTAACCCTCCTATACACAAAGGATAAAGAAGCTGGGAGGGAAATCAGAAACATCACCTTTCACAATAGCCACAACTCACATAAAATATCTTGGGGGTAATAATAAAGGATGTGAAAGACCTATTTGAAAAGAACTTCAGGTTTTTGAAGAAAGAAATTGAAGAAGATACTAGAGCTACAGGAATGAAAACAGCTTGGTATTGGCATAAAAACAGAGATATTGACCAAAGGAATCGAATTGAAGACCTGGATATTAATCCACAAACCCAGCCCTACACAAAACACTTGAAGGAAAACTCCAATCCAAGGAAGTTGGCTACACCAACAAAAACACAGACAATTCATGATCTCATAGCAGCAACAATGAAAACTAAATTAACAAGAGATAGCAATCACAGGTCATTAATATCATTTAATATAAATGTACTAAACTCACCTATAAGGAACAGGCTAACAAAGTGGATACAAAATAGAACCCATCTTTTATCTGATATAAGGAACACACCTCAACCTCAAAGATAAACATATCTCAGATTTAAAGGTTGGAAAAAAATATTCCAATCAAATGGACCTAAGAAACAAGTGGGTGTGGCTATCCTAATACCTAGCACAGAGGATTTCAAACTAAAATCAACCAAAAGAGACAAAGAAGGACATTTCCTATTAGTCACAAGGAAAATCAATGAAAAGGAAAACTCTATACTGAACATCTATGCCCCAAGTACAAGGGCACCTTCATATGTCAAAGAAACACTTCTAAAGCATTTAAGCTTTGTGATTTAACATAAATTATCATTTCTTGTTTGATTTAACATACAATAAACCCCACACACAATTAATGGGAGACTTTAACACTCCACATCTACCATTGGACAGGTCAGTCAAACAAAAAAAAATGAACAGAGAAATAAGGGAACAAACAGATGTTATGATTCAAATGTACTTAACAGATATCTATAGAATATTTCACCCAAACAGAAAAGAATATACTTTCTTCTCAGAACCTCATGGAACCTTCTCAAATATTGACCATATGCTCGGTAACAGAACAAATCTCAACAAATACAAAAAATTGGAATAAAGGCATTTATCTTATCAGATCACCATGGTTTAAAACTAGAAGTCAACAGCAATACTAATTCAAAAAGCCCCGAAACACATGGAAATTAAACAATGCTCACCTGAATCTTAATGTGTAAAGGAAGAAATTAAGGGGAAAATTAAAGACATAAAAATTCAATGAAAATGACCACACAACATACACAAATTTATGGATTTATGGGACACAGTGAAAGCAGTGTTAAGAGGAAAGTTTATAGCACTAAATGCCTACATAAAGAAGCTGGAAAAATCCCACACTAGTGAATTAACAAGACATTTGAAAACTCTAGAACAAAAAGAAGCACACTCGCCTGGTAGTGGTGGCACACGCCTTTAATCACAGCACTTGGGAGGCAGAGGCAGGTGGATCTCTGTGAGTTTGAGGCCAGCTTGGTCTGCGAGAGCTAGTTCCAGGAAAGGCTCCAGTACTACAGAGAAACCCTGTCTCGAAAAACTAAAAAAAAAAAAAAAAAAAAAAAGAAGAAGAAGAAGAAGCACACTCACCCAAGAGAACTGGACAGCAGGAAATAATCAAATTGAGAGGTGAAATCAAGAAAATAGAAACAAAGAAAACAATTCAAAGAATCAATATGACAAAGAGTTGGTTCTTCAAGAAAATCAACAAAATTGACAAACCTATATCCAAACTAACCAAAGAAAATCAGAAATTAAAAGGGGGAAATAACAATAGACACAGGAAATACAGAGAATCATAAGATTATATTTCAAAAACCTGTACTGCACAAAGTTGGAAAACTTAAAGGAAATGGACAACTTCCTGGATAAATATCAGGTGCCAAAATTATATCAAGGCCAGATAATCAAATTAAACAGACATATAACTGCTGAAGAAATAGAAACAGTCATCAAAAGTCTCTAAATGGAAAAAAAAAAGCACAGGACCAGATGGATTCAGCTAACAATTCCACAAGATTTATGAAGAACTAATACCAATACTCCTCAAATTAGTCCACACAATAGAAACAGAAGGAACATTGCCAAACTCTTTTTATAAGGCTGCAATTACCCTGATACCGAAACCACAAAAATACATTACTAAAAAGAATTACCAAAGAATCTTACTCATGAACATTGATGCAAAAATACTAAATAAAATACTGGCAAATTGAATACAAGAACACACCAGAACCATAATCCACCATGTTCAAGTCAACTTCATCCCAGAGATGCAGGGATGGTTCAACATACAAATTTCTGTCAATGTAATCCACCATATAAACAAAGTGATAAATCAAAACCACATAATTATCTCATTAGATGCCAAAAAAGCTTTTGATAAAATACAACATCCCTTCATAATAAAGGTCTTGGAGAGAGCATAGATACAAGGAACACACCTAAACATGATTAAGGCAATATACAATAAGCAAACAGCCAGCATCAAACTAAATGGAGAGAAACTCACAGCGATCCCACTGAAATCAGAAACAAGACAAGGTTGTTCATTCTCCCAATATCTATTCAATATAATTCTTGAGCTCCTAGCCAGAGCAATAAGACACCAAAGGAGATCAAAGGGCTCCAAATCAGGAAAGAAGTCCAACTCTCACTATGTGCTGATGATATGATAGTTTACATAAGCGACCCAAACATTCTACCAAGGAATTTCTACAACTCATAAACACTTTCAGTAATGTAGCAGGATACAACCATAACTCAAAAAATCAATAACCCTCCTGTACACAGATGATAAAAGGGCTGGGAAAGAAATCAGATAAACATTACCATTCACAATAGCCACAAATAGCATAAAATATTTTGAAGTAACTCTAACTAAACAAGTGGAAGAATTGTATGAGAAGAACTTTAAATCTTTGAAGAAAGAATTTGAAGAAGATACCAGAAAGTGGAAAGATCTCTCATGCTCTTTAGTATGTACAATTGACATAGCAAAAATGGCAATCTTACCAAAACAATCTATCGATTCAGTGTAATGCCCATCAAAATCCAAGAAAAATTCTTCACATGACTTGAAAGAATGGTACTCAGCTTCATATGGAAATGCGAAAAAACCCAGGATAGCCAAAACAATCATGTACAATAAAAGAATTTCTGGAAAGATCACAATCCCTGACTTCAAAGTACTACAGAGCTACAGTACTGAAAACAGCCTGTTATTGACATAAGAACAGACAGGAGGACCAATGGAATTGAATCCAAGACCTGGATGTTAATCTACTTACCTTCATATACCTGATTTTGACATAGAAGCAAAACATATCTAATTTTTAAATGAAAGTATATTTTACAAATGGTGCTGGTATAACCGGATATCAACATATAGAAAAATGCACAAAACTCAAGTCCAAATGGATAAAAGGCCTCAACATAAAGCCAGCCACACTGAACCTTATTGAAGAGAGTGTTGGAAGTACACTGAATGCATTGTCACAGGAGACCACTTTCTAATAGAGCCCCAGCAGAACAGACACTGAGAGAAACAATAAATGGGACCTCATGAAACTGAAAAGTTTCTGTAAAGCAAAGGACACAGTCAACAAGACAAAATGACAGCCTACAGAATGGGAAAAGATCTTCACTAACCCCACATCAGACAGAGGTCTGATCTCCAGAATATACAAAGAACCCAAGAAATTGGACACCAAAAGATCACATAATCCAATAAAAAAAATGAAGTACAGACCTAAACAGAGAACTCAACAGAGGAATCTAACATGGCTGAAAGACATTTAAGGAAATGTTCAACATCCTAAGTCATCAGAGAAATGCAAATCAAAACAATGCTGAGATTCCATCTTACACCTGTAAGAATTTCCAAGATCAAAATCCCTAATGACAACTTATGCTGGAAAGGTTATGGGGTAATGGGAAAACTCCTGCATTGCTGGTGGGAATGCAAGCTGGTTCAGCTCCTTTGGATGTCAGTGTGGCAATTTCTTAGAAAATTAGGAAACAACCATCCTCAAGACCCAGCAATACCACTGTTTGGGTTTATAGTTAAAGGATGCTCAATCGTGCATAAGGACATGTGCCCAACTATATTCATAGCATCATTGATTGTCATAGCCAGAACCTGGAAACAACCTAATTGTCACTTGACTGAAGAATGGATAAGGAAAATGTGGTATATTTACAGAATGGAGTACTACACAGAAGAAAAAATATAACATCTTGAATTTTGCAGGAAAATGGATGGAGCTAGAAAACATCATTTTGAGTGAGGTAACCCAGACACAGAAAGACAGTTATCACATGTACTCACTCATAAGTGGCTTTTAAACATAAAGCAAGGAAAACAAACCCACAAATCACAATCCTAGAGAAGCTAGACAATAATGAGGAACCTAAGAGAGACATACATAGATCTAATCCTCATGAGAAGTAGAAAAAGACAAGATTCCTGAGTAAATTGGGAGACCGGGGACCGGGAGATGGTTAAATTGAGGGGAGAGGTAGGGAGGGGAGCAGAGAAAAATGTAGAGCTCAATAAAAATAAAAAATGTCTGGAAAATTAAACACAGGCAGATTTCAGTATTCACTGGAACTCCCTGCCTGTACTAATCTATACTTGTGTTTTGTTATTTTAACTTGCACCTTTGTTCTCTTTACTTAATTCTTTTTATCATTATTATTATTGTATTACTTAAAAAATACCAATCCAAGTTATCACCCCCTCCACAGACAATCCCAACCCATCCACTCCAATCATAAGAGAGGGCCATGCACCCCACCCTGTGGAAAGTCCAAGGCCCTCCCTACTACATCTACGTTGAGCAAGGCTTGCATCCGAAGAGAATAGGATCCCAAGAAGCCAATAGATGCTGTAATGACAAATCACAGTGTCATTACCCGTGGCCGCTCAGACTGCCCCAACTGTCAGTGCCCTTCAAGTTGAGTACTAGTCTAGTTGTAGTTAGTGAGCTCAAGCAAACTGTCTCAGTAGATCAATTTCACATGGTCTTGAAATAGCAGCAGACCCTGCTATCTTCCTGCACTCCATAGGGTCTTCCCCTTCTTCCTGCTGGACACAATAGGTCTAGCTAGCATGTACAGCCCACTATACTATGCTGTCACACAGGTGGAAGCATCCTGCAACATTAACATTTAAAGAAATGAATTTGGTAACGAATAATGGTGAAGCATGCAAAAATAGAGAAATTCTTTCTTCAATATCCTTAAAATAAGTCAGTTGCTTCAGGAGGTGCAATTCAGATTAAAATGGACTTTGTTCTTTGTTTGATTTTTTTGGGGGGGGGTGTTTTTGGTGTTATTGAGAAAGGGTTTATCTGGGTGGCTCTGAAACTCATTCCATAGACAAGACTGGCCTCAAACTCAGAAAATGTGACTGCCTCTGCCTCTTGAGTGCTGAGGTTAAAGGTGTGCACTGCCACCAAGCAGCTAAATGTGGATATTATCATCTCAAATGATCCAGATTAAATATGGGTCTTAATTTCAAAATCTTAAGAAAAATCCCTAGCAGTGTACCCAACTCTGTGGGTTTTAATTTCAGAAGTAATCAATTTGACTACCAAGAATAGCCATCACAACATCCAAGACAGAAAAATGAGAAAGAGTTCCTACCTGCAGGAGGCAAGGAGAGCATGGGAGTTGTTTCCAAAACAATGCTTTTCCTAAACAGAGGAATAATGGGGATTTTACTTAGGGAATCTGCATGTGCTCAGGTGGAGCTCTCCCTGGAGCTAAGCTTGCTCAGATGACAAATCCACTTCTGAACGAGATCACAATTGAAAATTAAAGACATTTAGGGACATAGGGACCCTCTTGCATAAAAGTCTGTCAGGGTCATTTAAATTATAAAAACGGTGGAAAGAAATACCTGAAAATCGAGTAAATGACACAAATAAAAGTCAATTGCTTTGGCATCACCAATGCAGGCTGTCAGTCTTGATCCTTGATCTGAATTCAAGATAACTGTACCAATGCCACAGTTCTCACAGATGCAAAAGACAGAGAAGACAATAAGAAAACATGAAGAGAAAGACACCCAACAGCACTGTATATTCTGCTTTTAGATGAAAGGTAATGATGACCTCTACTAACCTCAGAACCATCTGCTTTCACCTCTGAGCGGTCAGGCTTGGCAGAAGGCCATGGCTACTTCCATGCAAGACCAAAAGAAAATAATTTTAACAAACCCTAGCTGCTGTCTTTCTCAGGGCTATGACATCACTATAAAGAATTTTATTCTTTCCTTATTCTACTTTTTTAAAAAAATTAGTTATTGGGCTGGAGAGATGGCTCAGTGGTTAAGAGCATTGCCTGCTCTACCAAAGGTCCTGAGTTCAATTCCCGGCAACCACATGGTGGCTCACAACCATCTGTAAAGAGGTCTGGTGCCCTCTTCTGGCCTTCAGCCATACACACAAGACAGAATATTGTACACATAATAAATAAATAAATAAATAAATAAAATTTAAAAAAAAACCATGAGATTAGAAACATCAAAAAAAAAATTAGTTATTGACATGTTGCCTGTGTGTGCCTGTACACAGTACCTACAGAGGCCAGAACAAGGCAGGAGATGCGTGGGACTGAAGTTACAGCAAATGATGAGCTGCCATGTGGGTTCTGGGAAAGGAATGCGAGTCCTCTGTAACAACACAGTGTTCTGAACCGCTGAAGCATCTATCTAATGCCTCTTTTTTATTTAAAATTTATTTCCATAAGTTATTAATTAAAAGATATCACATCACTTTTCCTCTTTATCTCTTCATGCCATCCCTTCTGAAACCCTTCCAATTTCTTCCTTATTAAGTACCAGGGAATAAACATGCTGAAATACATGAGGACGACCTGCTGCATCCATTTTTGTAGGCTGAATAAATATGAATAATGGACAGGCCACATTACACTGGATGACTTTTGGAAGCTAATCCCTGACTGAGGCTAATTCTCTCAAATGGAGGAGAATTCCACTTTTTAATTAGCATCAGGTGTCTGATACTGACTATGTTGCCTTGGACAAGAAACACAATTGAGAATAGAAAACAGGGTGGAAAATACCTTAGCAGTTAAGAGCACAAAAACTTCTTTCAACGAATCCAGCTTCCATTCTCAGTACATGTGGACGCTCACTACAGTCTGTAACTCCAGTATCAGGGGTTTTGATACCATCTCCTGGCCCCCTGGGCCATCAGAAGAGAAGACTTGCACAATAAAAATTATTTTACAAGCTGTGTGTGCTGGTGCATTCTTTTAGTACCAGCAATCTGGAAACAGAGGCAGGGAGATCACTTTGAGGTTTAAAGCCTGCACCACATAGTCTACACACACACACACACACACACACACACACACACACACACACACACACGAAAAGAAAAAACTGAATAAATACAAGAAAAGGAACATTGAAGACTTGGGACAATATCCTATCTCATAAAGTAAATTCAAGTGTCTACCACTGGTGCCCATGGAATCATTTTCAAAAATATACATGGCCAGGCATTTGAGCACAGGCTGCTAATCCTGGTATCTTGGAGAAACTGAATATTTGACAGTGGGCCACCATCTTACCATGCAATCTCAAATGTCTCTCATGAACTAGGTGTTATCGTACCCTGAAAATCTTAAAGTAGAACGTGCACAGCAGTAATCTCTTATCAAATGATAGTGGTATGTAAGAGATCAGGCCTAGGCAGGTCCAGAAGGCTCAAGCAAGCTACCTGAAGAAGTTGTCCAAATGCCCATGGCTTCCACTCCTGTTGCAATGCCTTCTGCTGCCATGCATGCACCTATAGCCTCATGGTGCCTGGTTTACTGATGGTTCTGTACATCATGCAAGCAACATGCATAAGTGGACAGCTACAGCATTATAGCCCCATTCTGGGAAAACCATGAAAGATACTGGTGAGGGGAAACCTTCATAGTAGACAGAGTGCACACAGTACACATCATTATACAGATGGTTTGGATGGAGAAATGGCCAAATGTGCAACTACTTATGAGTTAATGGGCTGTAGCCAATGGATTGACAGGATGGTCAGGGACTTGGAAAGAGCATGATTGGAAAATTGGTGAGAAAAGATACCTGGGAATAAGTACGTGGATAGATCTCACCAAATGGGAAAAGGGTGTGAAGATCCTTGTAAATCCCACGTAAGTGCTCACTAAAAAGTGACTTCAGCTGACAAGTGAAAGACCCTACAGACCCCCTCCTCAAAACCCGCAGCTAGCATGCTCCCGGGGGAATGCCCTGTTTGCTTTAAAAAAAAAATTTTCCGGATCAGCAGCCAGCCTGCTCTCGTAAGAACATCCCATGTGCTTGAGAGAGCAGGATGTCTATGAGATAGGAAGACTGCAAGGCAGGATGTCAATAAGATAGGACATCAACAAAGCAGGTTGACTACAAAACAGGATATCTATAAGATAGGCCAGGCATCCATGCTGAGAGAGGAAACCATTCATGCCCCCGCCTCATTCCGATCGACCAATAACCACGCTTTTGCTTCTGTAAACTTGCTTTTGCTCTCCCCTATAAAAAGCTCGCCCTCCAGTTGGCAGGCCCGCAAGTCCTCCGAAAGACTTTGCTGCCCGCAGGTACCTGTGTTTACTCAATAAACCTCTTGCTAATTGCATCCTGTGGTCTGGACTCAGAGTGTCCTGGTTCTGGGGACTTCATTGGAGGAAAAGGTCCTCTCTGAGGGTCTTTCAACAAGGAGTTCATTGAAAAAGTCAATAGGATGACTCTTTTCCAATTGTTCATGTCATTGCCCAATGGGTCCCTGAACAAAGTGACCATGGTGGCAGAGATGGGGGTTAGGCATGGACTTCCACTCACTACAGCTGACTTGGCTGCAGCTGCTGCTGAGTGTAGATCAGCCAACAGCAGAGTCCAAGGCTGAGTCCCAGATATGGCACCATTCCCTGGGGTGACCAGCCTGCAACCTAGTGGCAGGTTGAACCTCTTCCTCCATGGAAAAGGCAACTCTTTGTCCTGAAATAAGTAGTACTAATTCTGCTTATGGATTTGACTTTCATCCATGTAATGCCTCTGCCAAAATCACCATCAATGGATTTAGAGACTATCACATCCACCAATACACTATTTAACATAGTCTTGTATCTGGCAGAGAAGCTTGACAGTTGGCCCACAGTTATGGAACCTACTGATCTTACCACATTACACAGCAGCCTGAAGAGACTGGCCTGATAAAATTGTGGAATGGGGCTGACCTGGAACTAGCTCTTGTAGACCAGGCTGGCCTCAAACTCACAGCGATCTGCCCTACTCTGCCTCCCATGTGCTGGGATTGAAGGCGTGAGCCACCACAGCCCAGCTGTGGTATGGTTTCTTTTATGACCAGAATCCATGAACTGCTCTCTGTCTCTCTCTCTGTCTCTCTGTCTCTGTCTCTTTCTCTCTCTCTTTCTCTCTCTGTGTGTGTGTGTGTGTGTGTGTGTGTGTGTCTGTCTGTCTGTCTGTCTGTCTGTCTCTCTCTCTCCTGCTATTCTTGTTCCCAAGGACTGGTCTCTGTCCCTACTATGCTTTCTTTTTTTAAGGCTTCTCCCAAGGTCCCCATGCTCCCAATTTACCCGGGTGATCCTGTATTTTTCTACCTTCTACTTCCCATGTAGATTAGATCTATATAAATCTCTCTTAGTGTCTTCATTGTCGTCTAAGTTTTCTGGGATTGTGGTTTGTAGACTGGCTTTCCTTGCTTTATGTTTAAAAACCACTTATGAGTGAGTACATGTGATAACTCTCTTTCTGTGTCTGGGTTACCTCACTCAAAATAATGTTTTCTAGCTCCTTCCATATTGCTGCAAAATTCAAGCTGTCATTATTTTTTCTGCTGTGTAGTACTCCATTCTGTAAATATACCACATTTTTCTTATCCATTCTTTTATCAAGGGGCATTTAGGTTGTTTCCAAGTTCTGGCTATGACAAACAATGCTGCTATGAACATAGTTGAGCACATGTCCTTGTGGCAAGATTGAGCATCCTTTGAATATATACCCAAAAGTGGTATTACTGGGTCTTGAGGAGGGTTGTTTCCTAATTTTCTGAGAAATCACCACACTGACATCCAAAGGGGTTGTACCAACTTGCATTCTGACCAGCAGTGCAGAAGCGTTCCCTTTCACCCACAACCTCTCCAGCAAAAGTTGTCATCAGTGTTTTTGATCTTGGCCATTATTTCAGGTGTAAGATGGAATCTCAGAGTTGTTTTGATTTGCATTTGTCTGATGACTAAGGATGTTAAACATTTCCTTAAATGTCTTTCAGCCATGTTAGATTCCTCTGTTGAGTTCTCTGTTTAGGTCTGTACTCCATATTTTATTGGATTATGTGATCTGTTGGTGTTAAATTTCTTGAGTTCTTTGTATATTTTGGAGATCAGACCTCTCCCTGATGTGGAGTTAGTGAAGATCTTTTCCCATTCTGTAGGCTGTCGTTTTGTCTTCTTGAGCATGTCCTTTGCTTTACAGAAGCTTTTCAGTTTCAGGAGGTCCCCTTTATTAATTGTTTCTCTCAGTGTCTGTGCTGCTGGGGTTATGTTTATGAAGTGGTTCGCTGTGCCAATCCATTCAAGGGCATTTCCCACTCTTCTATAAAATTCAGTGTGACTGGCTTTATGTTGAGGTCTTTGATCCATTTGATTTTGAGTTTTGTGCATGGTGATAGATATGGGTCTATTTTTATTTCTCTACATGTTGATATCCAGTTATGCCAGCACCGCTTGTTAAATATGCTATCCTGGGTTTTTGGGTTTTCAAATGAAGTTGAGTACTGTTCTTTCAAGGTCTTTGAAGATATTTGCTGGGATTTTGATAGGCATTCCCTTGAATCTGTTATAATGATTATTCCTGGTTGACAACTTGGTAATATCTGGAATGAACCATAATTCAGAAATAAAGGGCAGAATTATGATCTGTACTCTGAGGCAAGAAGACAGAGTGCTTTTGATCCAGATCCTGAGGCTGGGTGACTCACACCTCACTCCAGACCCTGAGGCTGGAAGGCACACCTGTCATCTGGGTCACACCTTTTGCTGGAAGGACAATGGAAGAAGGAAGGTTCTTCCTCTGCCTTCTCTCACTTTGGCAGCACATCCATTTCTTCCCTGGCATTGAAGCCAACTTCTTTGGGATTCCAGCCTATACAAAATACAAGCTGAGGTACTCAGCCTTGAGGGACTGAACAGATCTAGATTCTTAGACTTTATGTTCACTGCTAGCCCCTTTGGACTGCATCCTGTAAAACATTCCAATCAATCCCCATATAGATAGATAGATAGATAGATAGATAGATAGATATACATATTAAATACATACATGGATTCATTGAAGGAGAGAGTGATTTATTCCATCAATTCTATGATTCTAGAACTCTTCGTCTCATTGATTCTTTGTATTTTTTTCTCTGTTTCTATTTTATTAATTTCAGCACTCAATTTGATTGTATCCTGCCATCTAGTACTCCTGGGTAAATTTGCTTCTTTTTGTTCTAGAGTTTTAACTCACTAGTGTGGGATTTTCCAGCTTCTTTATGTAGGCATTTATGGCTATGAACTTCCCTCTTGCTTTCATTGTGTCCCATAAATTTGGGTATGTTGTGTTGTCATTTTCATTGAATTTTAGGAAGTCTTTAATTTCTCTCTTTATTTCTTCTTTGACCCATTGATGATTCAGGTGAGCATTGTTTAATTTCCATGTATTTGTGAGTTTTCTAGAATTAGTATTGTTGTTTGATTCTAGTTTTAAGTCGTGGTGATCTGATAAGATTCATTAGGTTATTCTAATTTTTTTGTATTTGTTGAGGTTTGTTTTATTACCAAGTATGTGGTCAATTTTTAAGGGGGTTCCATGAGGTACTGAGAAGAAGGTATATTCTTTTCTGTTTGGATGAAATATTCTATAGATATCTGTTAAGTCCATTTGAGTCTGTTAGTTCCCTTATTTCTCTGTTCATTTCATTTTTTGTCTTATTGACCTGTCCAGTGGTGTGAGAGTAGTGTTGAAGTCTCTCATTATTAGTGTGTTGGGTTTAATATATGATTTATGCTTTAGAAGTGTTTCTTTTACATATTAGGGTGCCCTTGTATTTTGGGCATAGATGTTCAGTATTGAGATTTCCTCTTGATAGATTTTTCCTGTGACTAATACAAAATGTCCTTCTTTGTCTCTTTTGGTTGATTTCAGCTTAAAATCTATTTTGTTAGATATTAGGATAGCTACACACGCTTGTTTCTTAGGTACATTTAATTGGAATATTTTTTCCCAACCCTTTATTCTGAGACGATATCTGTCTTTGAGGTTGAGATGTGTTTCTTGTATGCAGAACAATGATGGATTCTGTTTTTGTATCCAATCTGTTAGCCTTTTTATAGGTGAGTTGAATCTATTTATATTAAGGGATATTAATGACCAGTGGTTGCTATCTCTTGTTAATTTAGTTTTCGCTGGTGGTGATGTTAATTTGTGTGTTTTTCCCTTCTTTGGGATTTGCTGCTATGAGACCATCAGTTGTCTGTGTTTTTGTTGGTTTAGCCAACTTCTTGGGTTGGAGTTTTTCTTCTAGTATTTTGTGTAGGGCTGGGTGTGTGGCTAGGTATTGGTTAAATCTGGTTTTGTCATGGAATATCTTGTTTTGCCCTTCTATGGTGATTGAAGGTTTTGCTGGGTATAGTAGTCTGGGCTGGCATCTGTGGTCTCTTAATGTCTGAATAATGCTTGACCAAGCCCTTCTGGCTTTCATTGTCTCTAATGAGAAGTCAGGTATAGTATAATTCTGATAGGTCTACCTTTATATGTTACTTGGCCTATTTGCTTTGCAGCTCTTAATATTATTTCTTTACTCTGTATGTTTAATATTTTGATTATTGTGTGGCAGGGGGACTTTTGTTTGGATCCAGTCAGTTTGATGCTTTGTAAGCTTCTTGTATCTTCATAGGCATGTCTTTCTTTAGGTTGGAAAAGTTTTCTTCTAGGATTTTGTTAAGTATATGTTCTGTGCTTTAGAATTGAACTTCTCTTTCTTCTATACCTATTATTCCTAGATTTGGCCTTTTTATGGTGTTCCATATTTCCTGGGTATTTTGGGTTAAGCTTTTGTTAGATTTAATATTTTCTTTAACTGGTGAGTCTATTCCCTCTATTGTATCTTCACACTTGAGATTCTCTCTTCCATCTCTTGTATTCTGCTATTCATGTTTGTGTTTGTTGTTCCTGATCATTTTCTTATGATTTCTGTTTCTATAATTCCCTTGGCTTGTGTTTTCTTTATTGTCTCTATATCAGTTTTTAATTCTTGAATAGTTTCTTTCATATGTTTGATTACTTTTTATTGGTTTTCTTTAAGGGATTTGCTGATGCTTTCCAATTTTTTGTTTGTCTTTTACTCCATTTATTTGAGGGAATTTCTCATTTCCTCTTTAAGAGTTTCAAATATTATCCTGAAGTTATTTTTTAGGTAATTTTCTTCTGCTTCATCTATACTTGTTTGTTCAAGTCTTGCCGTTGTAGAGTGTTTAGGTTTTGCTGGTGTTGTGTTGCTCTTTGTGATGCTGCTTATGTTTTTACCTTTTCTACTCATCTTTTCCTCTAATAGGTGTGGTTTGGGCTGTCTGAGATTCTGTTGATTAATCTTCTAGGCCAGTAAATCCAAAGCTCAGATGGTTGTTCCTCATGGTACAGTCAGTGCCACAGTTCTAGTGGCACATTGATTATTCCTGGAGATAGCTCAGCATTTGGGCTTTGCTCCACTCCCTTGATGTATGCTATCTCAGGTCTACTTTGGCCTAGGCTTTGCTGCGTTTCTGTAAATCCTGGTATGGATCCACTACTGCAGAGGTCCCTGTCTTGGAGTTGGTTCTGCAAAGGTATCTAGCTCAGATTTACTGCCTCGGGGTTCCCAGGCTCAGGTGCACCCAGAACTGCAAAGGTCCTGGCTTAGGCTTACTCCCTCAGAGGTCCCAGGCTCAAGATTGGACCCACAGAGGTTTCAGGTTCTGGCCTATTCCCTTTCATGTCCTAGACCAATGCCCGGACCCACAGAGGTCCTGGCTCAGGCCTACTCCCTCTGAGGTTCCAGACTCATACCTGGACCTGCAGAGATCTCTGGTTCCTGCCTACTGCCTCAGAAGTCTCAGATTCACTCGCAGACTGGCAGGGGTCATGGCTTAGGCCTAGTTTCTCAGAGGTCCTAGACTCACGACCAGACTCACAGAGGTCTTGGCTTAGGTCTCGGATAGGTATTTTTCTAATTCTGGCTTTGCAATGAAATTTCTTGTTTTCTCTGTATATGGTGAATGAAAGCTTTGCTGGGTTTAGTAGTCTGGGTTTGAATCTGTGGTCTCTATTGTCTGTAGTACATCTGTCCAGGACCTTTTTGCTTTCAGGGTTTCCATTTGGAAGTTGGGTATAATTCTGGTAGATCTGCCTTTATGTGTTACTTGTTCATTTTCCTTTGCAGTTCTTAATAATTTTTTATTCTGTATCTTTAATGTTTTGATCATCATATGCAAGGGGCCTTTTTTGGTGTCTATTTGGTGTTCTGTTAGCTTCTTATACCTTCATAAGCCTATCCTTCTCTAGGTTGGGGAAGTTTTCTTCTATGATTTTGTTAAATATATTTTCTCTGGCCTAGTGTTGTAGTTCTTCTCCTTCTTCGATCCCTACTATATCTTAGGTTTGGTCTTTCCATGGTGTCCCAGATTTCCTGGAGGTTTTGTGTTAAGAATTTGTTGGATTAACATTTTCTTTGGCTGATGAATCTATTTCCTCTATTGTATTCTTCATTGCCTGAGAGTCTCTCTTCTATCTCTTGTATTCTGTTGGTTATGCTTGTATCTGTAGTTTCTGTGCATTTACCCATATTTTTCATTTCCAGAATTCCCTCAGTTTATGTTTTCTTTATTGCCTATATTTCAGTTTTCAATCTTGAACTATTTGCTTCACCTGTTTGGTTGTTTTTCCTTGGTTTTCTTGGGCGTCTTTAAGAGATTTATTGATTTCTTCAAAATTTTCTATTTGTCTTTGTCTCCATTTCTTTAAAGGAATTCTTCATTTCCTCTTTAAGGGTCTCTATCATCTTCATCAATTTATATTTAAAACCATTTTCTTCTGCTTCATCTGGGTTAAGATATACATATCTTCCTGTATGACCACTGGGTTCTGATGTTGCCATGTTGCTTCTATGAACTGTTTAATGTGCCCATCAAAATCCCAGGAAATTCTTCAAAGACTTCAAAAGAACAGTAATCAACTTCATATGGAAAAGCAAAAAAACCCAGGATAGCCAAAACAATCCTGTACAATAAAAGAACTTATGGAGGCATCACAATTTCTGGCTTCTACTACAAAGCTACAGTACTGAAAACAGCCTGGTATTGGCAGAAGAACAGACAGGAGGACCAATGGAAATGATTAGAAGACCTGGATATCAATCCACACATCTTCAAACACCTGATCTTTGATAAAGAGGCAAAAAATATCAAATGAAAAAAGAAAGCATATTAAACAAGTGTTGCTGGCATAACTGGATATCAACACATAGAAGAATGAAAATAGACCCATATCTATCACCATGCACAAAACTCAAGTCCAAGTTGATCAAAGACCTCAACATAAAGCCAGCCACACTGAACCTTATAGAAGAGAAAGGGGGAAGTACACTTGAACACATTGGTACAGGGAACCACTTTCTAAATATAACCCCAGCAGCACAGACACTGAGAGAAACAATTAATAAATCGGACCTCCTGAGACTGAAAAGCTTCTGTAAAGCAAAGGACATGCTCAAGAAGACAAAACGACAGCCTACAGAATGGGAAAAGATCTTCAATAACCCCACATCAGACAGAGGTCTGCTCTTCAAAATATACAAAGAACTCAAGAATTGGACTCCAAAAGATCACAATCCAATAAAAAAATGGAGTACAGACCTAAACAGAGAACTCAACAGAGGAATCTAACATGGCTGAAAGACATGTAAGGAAATGTTCAACATCCTTAGTCATCAGACAAATGCAAATCAAAACAACTCTGAGATTCCATCTTACACCTGTAAGAATGGCTAAGATCAAAAAATACTGAATACAGCTTATACTGGAGAGGTTATGGGGGAAAGGGAACATTTCTGCATTGCTGGTGGGAGTGCAAGTTGGTACAGCCCCTTTGGATGTCACTGTGGTGATTTCTCAGAAAAGTAGGAAACAACCTTCCTCAAGACCCAGTAATACCACTTTTGGGTATATATCCAAAGGATGCTCAATCGTGCCACAAGGACATGTGCTCAACTATAGTCATAGCAGCATTGTTTGTCATAGCCAGAACCTATAAACAACCTAAATGCCCCTTGACTTAAGAATGGATAAGGAAAATGTGGTACGTTTACACAATGGAGTACTACACAGCAGAAAAAAATAACAATAGCTTGAATTTTGAGTGAGGTAACCCAGACACAGAAAGACAATTATCACATGTACTGACTCATAGGTGATTTTTAAATATAGAGCAAAGAAAGCCAGCCTACAAACCACAATCCCAGAGAACTTAGACAGCAATGAGGATACTAAGAGAGATTTACATAGATCTAATCTACATGGGAAGTAGAAAGTAGAAAAAGACAAGATCTGCTGAGTAAATTGGGAGCATGGGGACCTTGGGGGAGGATTGAAGGGGGTGGGGAGAGGTAAGGAGGGGATAAAAGAAAAATGTAGAGCTCAATGAATATCAATTAAAAATGTATTCTTGCATTGGCTCCTATCCATCTCTTCCTCTAATTGGTGCAGGCAGTATCTTTGCCTCTTGGTACCTTGCAGTCAGTGTCTATGTCTCAGTGATCCTCTCTTGGAGCAAACACTGCAGTTGCTGTCTATGTCTTAGGGAGTCACTCTTGGTCTGTTCTTTGCAGTCACTGTCTGTTTCTCAGGGAGCAGTTGACATCTCTGGGGATAGGGGTGGAGTGGGATTTGTAGATTACAGGGTCTGATTGATGGGAGGGTGTTGGAGCAGCCTGCCTGCAGGAGGCTTGCTTGCTGGCCAGCTAGCACAGCTGCAGCGGGCTTTTGAGGGATCTGGGGTTTTGCAGGGACTTAGGCCCTAGAGACTGGGCTGTCCATCTGTGGAGATGGTAGCTCACCTCTTGGTCTGCTCTGTGCAATTGTTGTCTGTGTCTCGGAGAGTCAGTGAGTTCATGAGAAATGTGTGCGTTTGGGAGTGGAGTGGAACTTGTAGACTGCAGAGTCTGATAAATATGCAGCTGTTGTAGAGTACTTCCCACTCTCTCTTCTATCAGGTTCAGTGTGTTCGGACTGATATTGAGGTCTTTAATCCATTTGGACTTGAGTTTTGTGCATGGTGATAGATATGGATCTATTTTCATTCTTCTACAGGTTGACATCCAGTTTTGCCAGCACAATTTGTTGAAGATGCTCTCTTTTTTCCATTGTATACTTTTAGCTCCTTTATTGAAAATCAGGTGTTCATAGGTTTGTGGGTTAATGTCAGGGTCTTCTATTCGATTCCATTGGTCGACTTCTCTGTTTTTATGCCAATACCAAGCTGTTTTCAATACTGTAGCTCTGTAGTAGAGTTTGAAGTCAGGGATGGTAATGCCTCCAGACGCTCCTTTGTTGTATAAGATTGTTTTGGCTATCCTGGGTTTTACAACACATGGGCACAGGAGACCACTTCTTACGTATAACCCCAGCTGCACAGACATTAAGGACCTCATTGAATAAATGGGACCTCCTGAGACTGAGAAGCTTCTGTAAAGCAAAGGACACTGTCGCTAAGACACAAAGGCAACCCACTAACTGGGAGAAGATCTTCACCAACCCCGCAACTGACAAAGGTCTGATCTCCAAAATATATAAAGATCTCAGGAAACTAGACCGTAAAAGGCTAACCAACCCAATTATAAAATGGGGCATTGAGCTGAACAGAGAATTCTCAAAAGAAGAACTTCAAATGGCCAAAAGACACTTAAGGTCATGCTCAACTTCCTTAGCAATCAGGGAAATGCAAATCAAGACAACTTTAAGATAACATCTTACACCTGTCAGAATGGCTAAAATAAAAAACACCAATGATAGCCTTTGTTGGAGAGGTTGTGGAGAAAGGGGTACACTCATCCATTGCTGGTGGGAATGCAAACTTGTGCAACCACTTTGGAAAGCAGTATGGTGGTTTCTCAGGAAATTCGGGATCAACTTACCCCTGGACCCAGCAATACCACTCTTGGGAATATACCCAAGAGAGGCCTTATCATACAACAAAAGTATATGCTCTACGATGTTCATAGCAGCATTGTTTGTGATAGCCAGAACCTGGAAACAACCTAGATGCCCTTCAATGGAAGAATGAATGAAGAAAGTATGGAATATATACATATTAGAGTACTACTCAGCAATAAAAACCAAGGACTTCTTGAATTTTGCATGCAAATGTATGGAAATAGAAAACACTATCCTGAGTGAGGTATCCCAGACCCAAAAAGAGGAACATGGGATGTACTCACTCACATTTGGTTTCTAGCCATAAACCAAGGACATTGAGCCTATAATTAGTGATCCTAGAGAAGCTAAATAAGGAGAACCCAAAGAAAAACATATAGGCATCCTCCTGAATATTAACCTTCATCAGGCGATGAAAGGAGACAGAGACAGAGACCCACATTGGAGCACCGGACAGAAATCTCAAGGTCCAAATCAGGAGCAGAAGGAGAGAGAGCACGAGCAAGGAACTCAGGACCGCGAGGGGTGCACCCACACACTGAGACAATGGAGATGTTCTACTGGGAACTCACCAAGACCAGCTGGCCTGGGACTGGAAAAGCCTGGGATAAAACCGGACTCTCTGAACATAGCGGACAATGAGGACTACTGAGAACTCAAGAACAATGGCAATGGGTTTCTGATCCTACTGCACACACTGGCTTTGTGGGAGCCTAGGCAGTTTGGATGCTCAACTTACTAGACCTGGATGGAGGTGGGGGTTCCTTGGACTTCCCACAGGACAGGGAACCCTGATTGCTTTTTGGGCTGGGGGGGGGGGACTTAATTGGAGGAGGGGGAGGGAAATGGGAGGCGGTGGCGGGGAAGAGACAGACATCTTTAATAAATAAATAAATTAAAAAAATAATATGCAGCTGTTGTGACAGCCTACCTGCAGGATGCTTGCCTACTAGCTGGCTAGTGAGGCTGAGGCATGTGCTGGAGGGGCCCCGGGTGCTGGTTTGGGAGCTAGGTCCTAGAGATTGGACTGTTCAGCTGGGGAGCTATCGCTCATCTCTTGGTCCACTCTGTGCGGTTGCAGTCTGTCAGAATGACTCTGAAGTCATGTGTGTGTGTTTGGGGGGGGGGGTGCCTGAGGCACATCTTTCACCCTCAAGATGCTTTAAAGTTTCTAGCACAAAAGCAATGGCTTAGCCATTAAGAGCACTTGCTGCTCTTGGAAAGCATTTTTTATTGATGGTCATTTTTTAAATATTTGTGGGAACATACCCAGATTAGAACTGCCTGTGGATGAGTCTCAAATAACACAAATACTGAGTAGAGAAAAATAGCATTCTTTAGATGATCAGTGGAAAGCCAATTTAATTTCCAAAGGGGTGTTAGTTGTTCTAGAGTCAAAGACATTGCAGTATTGCCAACAGACACCAGGTGGCGGTGTGGGTCACATTGTAGGTTATGGAGAAGAGCCTAAACAAAGCTCAAGAGAAAAACTACACACTCTCTAGGACAGGCTCAAAAACTACAGAGAAACTCTGTCTTGAAAAACCAAAAACCAAACAAAAACAAAACGAAACAAACAAAAACCCTACACACACAAGCCAGACTAGGCTTAAGGGGCACACAGTTTCTATCCAGGTTGACTGATAATCTTCTTTTAAACAAAGCCATGGTACTGAAACTGGGAGAAGCTGTTGTATTTTTTTGTTGCAGTTTGTCAAGTGCTCAAATTTCTACAAAAGAATGCAAGGCATTAAAATAGCAGAGAAATGCTCACTATTTTTTCACACATAGAAAAGACTAGAGAGTTTAGAGTTGGTTCAGACAGGACATTTCCTCTTAATCAGTTTCCAGGATGGGCAGGAGGTTTGGATGCATCCTCTGGCATGCTGTGACATTTTATTAATTTCTAGAAGTCTCACAAAGGCAAACTCAGATTATTGTCAAGTTCATGTCTCTACCTATGAACAAGGAAGGGCATGTGACTTATGTTTCACCATCATGCTAACAGCACAGGGTCCAAGCCTGAGCCTGTGTCTCTCAGCTTGTTGGTGGCTTCACTTTCTCCCTAAATGAATGTGTTGAGGCTCTGTAGTTCCTGCACTGAAGACAATGCAGATACCCAGCAGCAGCCATGCTTACTGAATCCAAACAAAGGGTGTCTGTGAGAAACGTGACCTCCTCCTGGCCATCGCTGCTTCAGCATTCAGCAAGGCTGCCCAAAAGTACCAAACCCAATCAAAGCGGATGAGTATAGAATATTCTTCTTCTCCATCTGATAATGTTGAAAACCAAATATGAACTGAGATTAACATGCAGGAATTCGTGGGTGATCATCCAAATGAGGGCTCGGAGATCTGAATTGGAGACTGGAACCTGTATCATAGTCCATCTAAAAACAAAAGGATTCCCTAGGCTAAGTCTGTAGTTTTGGAATTCTTGCCTATCAGTATGCCTTATCTGCTGTAGGAACTCCATGAGCCAGTAGCCTTTAAGTTACCAGCCCATTTGGGCATGGCCTCTTGTACTCCAAGTGCCGATGTAAAGTTAATGCTCGCTCTCTCTTCCAGCTACTGAATTTGGTTCCTGTTTCCCCGTGCATGCAGAGGACTGTGATCTGTGTGTCTATCCCTAAATAAATGACTATTATACTCAATTCTGAGCTAGTGTGATTTATTTTTAGTGCCCTTCACTTATCCTCCATCTATTAAAAACTCATAGAAAGTTATGCCAGACCTGGTAACGCATGTGTTTAATTCCAATACTTGGGAGACACAGGCAGGTAGATCTCTTGTGAGTTTGAAACCAGCTTGGTTTACATAGCGAGTTCCAGGACAGTCAGGGCTACATAGTGAGATTCTGTCTCAAAAATAGCAACAACAACCTCCCTCCCTCCAAACAAACAACAAACAAACAAAAAACCCAGCTAAACAAAACCCAAACCTGATCAGACAGGGCATAGTGGCCTTCACTTTTAATATTAGACACAGAGGCTTTTAGATTTCTGTAAGTTTCAGGCCAGCATTGTCTACATAGTGAGTTCTGGGCCAGTCAGGACTATCTACAGGAACCCTGTCTCAAACAGCAGCAGCAGCAGCAAAAAGAGTTATCAGAAAAGGCATAACACATGAACCCGCATGAAAAGAGGTTGTGAGCTTGTCAGTAAAGATATACTCAAGACATTAAAAAATGTTTATTCATTTTTATTTTATGTGGAGTCACACATTTTACCCTTTAGTCTATAGATCTTCACTTGTAAGTGTCCATTGCTATGAGTCAGTGGTTTGAGGCCTCTGGCTTCTGCTACACTATTGATAATCAGCCCTCACTGGGACTCTGCTTGGATATTCTGTTGTTGTCCTGTGTCAAGGAGATCCTGCAGTTTTGGATCTGAATATCCAGCCCTTTCACATGCTCCAGCAGTTCAAAGATGAGGTGGATGTTGGGGTGAACCAGCTTATATCCCTTGTTGTGGGCCTGAGTGGTAAGTTGGGTTGGTCAGCTTACCAGCTTTCCCTCATCATCACTACCAGAGCAAACTAGTGTTCCCCCAGCTAGTTCACCAAGTGCAGCAGGCGGCAAGGAGTAGGGCCATTTTCCTGCTCTCAGGCCCTTGGGTTTGGCTTACCTGCACTACCAGGGCCAGCTCTACTGTTTTGCTCAGATATGGTGCAGGCAGAGCCTGCTCTCCTGATTGTTGTAGGGGGAACATGATGGGGGGGGGGTCAGCTCTCCTGCTCTCATACCTTCAGGTCTGGCTCACCTGCATCCCCACTATCAGGGTCCGCTCTAGTGTGCTGCCCAGGCAAGGTGTAGGGCCTGCTCTTCCATGTGCTGCAGTCAGGGAGGGCCAGGGCTAGCTCTTACACTTTTTGTGACCCCAAGACCAGCTCTCCTACCTGCAGCAGGTGACAAGGGGTGGGGTGGGGAAGGGCATCTTTCCCTCACCCATGCCATTGCATGGCGGATGGGGGAGGGAGCATGGTCAGCTCCCTGCTCTTATGCCCTCAGGTCTGGTGCACCTGCAATTCCCCCTACCAGATGAGCTTTACTGTAATGCCCAGGTGAGGTGCAGGTCCTGCTCTCCTGTGTGCTGCAGCCAGCAAGGGATGGTGGCAGCTCACCCACTCTCATGAGCTCAGGGCCTACTGTCCCACTTGACTTGGGCTGTGATGGGTGGGGATGGGGGAGGTTTTCTCTTCTTCGCCCACTCCATCTTATGGCAGATGAGGGGTGGGTTAATTTAAGATGTAAGAGTTTTCTGGGAGCAGTGTTGTAATAAATACAGTTTCTGTGTGATTACTTTAAGTCACAGTGGTTGTGAAACGAACTAGCGGCCTCTACCAACACCTGCGCCCTGTTGATGCCTCCCTGGAGCTTGGTGCCATCTGTAATGAGGATGAGGTGGCCTGAATGATGCCCAGCTGCTCCAGGTCACCTGCACTGTCTTATCATGCCATCTACACGCCTCTTAGAAGTGAAATGTTTATCCTACTACTCAGACTCAGAGCCAGAGAATGTACAGCACTAGTCTGTCTCATTTCAGGCAGACACCCGCTGCAAAATCGAAGGGATGTATTGCTGGTGGGAATGCAATCTTGTGCAACCACTGTGGAAGTCAGTGTTTCGGTTTCTCAGGAAATTCGGGATCAACTTACCCCTCGACCCAGCAATACCACTCCTGGGAATATACCCAAGAGATGCTCTATCATATGACAAAAGCATTTGTTCAGCTATGTTCATAGCAGTATTATTTGTAATAGCCAGAACCTGGAAACAACCTAGATGCCCTTCAATGGAAGAATGGATGAAGAAAATATGGAATATATACACGCTAGAGTACTACGCTGCGGTAAAAAACAATGACTTCTCGAATTTTGCATGCAAATGGATGGAAATAGAAAATACTATCCTGAGTGAGGTGTCCCAGACCCAAAAAGATGAACATGGGATGTACTCGCTCATAATTGGTTTCTAGCCATAAATAAGGGCCACGGAGTCTACAATAGGTGAACCTAAAGAAGCTAAATAAGAAGGTGAACCCAAGGAAAAACATATAGTTATCCTCTTGGCTAAGGGAAGTAGACCAAATTGCCGGGGAGAAAATTGGGATCTTGGGGGTGGGGTGGGATGGGGGTAAGGGGAGATGGGGAGAGAAAAGGTAGAAGGGAAGGAGGGGGGACTTGGGGAAACAGGAGAATTGGGATAAAGGAAAGGTGGATAGGGGAGCACGGAACCACAATTTCTTAGTTAAGGGAGCCACTTTAGGGTGGGCAAGAGACTTGACCTAGAGGGGCTCCCAAGTGCCCAAGATGAGGTTCCTAGTTAGTTCCTTGGGCAGCTGAGGATTGGGAACCTGAAATGACCCTATCCTAGAGCAATACTGACGAATATCTTGCATATCATCATAGAACCTTCATCTGGTGATGGATAGAGATAGAGACAGAGACCCACACAGGAGCACTGGACTGAACTCCCAAGGTCCCAATGAGGAGCAGAAGGAGGGAGAACAGGAGCAAAGAAGTCGGGACCACGAGGCGTGCACCCACCCACTGAGACAGTGGAGCTGATCTACTGGGAGCTCACCAAGGCCAGCTGGACTGTGACCGAAAAAGCATGGGATAAAACCGGACTCTCTGAACATGGCGAACAATGAGGGCTGATGAGACGCCAAGGACAATGGCACGGGGTTTTGATCCTACTTAATGTGCTGGCTTTGTGGGAGCCTAGCCAGTTTGAATGTTCGCCTTCCTAGATATGGACGGAGGGGGGAGGACCTAGGACTTACCACAGGGCAGGGAACCCGGACTGCTCTGTGGACTCGAGAGGGAGGGGGAGAGGAGTGGGGGGTGGGGGAGAAGGGTGGGAGGAGGGGGAGAAGGGTGGGAGGAGGGGGAGGGAAATGGGAGGCTGGGAGGAGGTGGAAACTTGTTTTTTGTTTATGTTTTTTTTTCTTCTTTTCTCAATTAAAAAAAAAAATCAAAGGGATGTGAAGTTATAAGCATTTGCCCAGGCTGGCAGCAGATAGCGATTTGGGGGAGTAAATCACCCTGACAGTAGGAAATAGCCAGTGCGGGGCTGGCTGGGGACCAGTTCTGAGTTTTTAATGGCTTCTCAGGCTTCTAACAATGATTGCCTAATGCCTTTGGGTCTGGGGTCCATGCAACGTAGGAGAACAATGAACACGGCTGTCTCAGAGGCTTTGCTCCTGAGATATTGTGCCTGTTTGTGCTGAAGGTGCTCAGTAGGGTTGGTCCAGGGCCAGAAATAAATGACCGTGGCCACAACTTCCTTTTTCTGGAAAACATTCCTGAGGTTCTTCCCTTCCCAGATCACATGGATTATTCTTGCTTCTCCTTATTTCCTTATAATAACATGATAAGATATAGGGATCTGATCCTACTTTCCTGTTCTGTGTACACCAGGTTCACTTATGCCACAGCCCAGGTAATCTGATTCTCTCAATTTCTGCAAGAAACAAAAGTCTAGTGGGCTGTGGTGACACATGCTTTAACACCATGGGAAGAAGAGGCACACAGATCTCTATGAGATATGCCAGCCTAGTCTGTATAGCATGTTTCAGATCATGAGAGTACATAGTAAGTCCGGGTCTCATAAAAACAAAACAAAGTAAACAATCAATTACATAGTATGTTTTTCTTCCATGCTGTCAGGGTCTCATTTTCTAGACCAGGCTAGCTCTGCAAGTCCCAGCTTTTAACTGCGCATTTTGGCTACCAGGAAAGACAGCATTCCCCAGCATTTATTTTACAGTGGCTTATGTCAGTAAGATTAAATTCAGGCTATTAAGCTATAAGAAGTCCTGTCATCCCTCAGATGCAGGGTTGGTTCAACATACAAAAATCTGTCAACATAATCCACCATATAAATAAGCTGAAAAATAAAAACCACATGATCATCTCATTAGATGCTGAAAAAACTTTTGATAAAATACAACATCCCTTCATGATAAAGGTCTTAGAGAGAGCAGGGATACAAGGAACATACCTAAATGTTGAAGTAGCGGCAGGCTGCGTCCCCGCCACCCGGCTAGCTTTACCTGAAATAATTACACGGAAACTGTATTCTTTTAAACACTGCTTGGCCCATTAGCTCTAGCCTCTTTCTGGCTAATTTTCACATCTTGCTTAACCCATTTCTAATAATCTGTGTAGCACCACCAGGTGGTACCTTACCAGGAAGGATCTTAACTGGCATCCATCTTGGAGAAGAGAGGCATAGCGTCTGCTTGACTCGGCTTTCTTTCTCCCAGAATTCTGTTCTGTCTACTCCACCCACCTAAGGGCTATCCTATCAAAGGCCAAGCAGTTTCTTTATTACTTAACCAATGAAAGCAACAGATAGATAGATGACACTCCCACATCACCGAAACATAATTAAGGCAATATACAGCAAGCCAACAGTCAACATCAAACTAAATGGAGAGAAACTCCCAGCAATTCCACTGAAATCAGGAACATGACAAGGTTGTCCACTCTCTCCATATCCATTCAATATAGTTCTTGAGGTCCTAGCTAGAGCAATAAGACAACAAAGGGAGAACAAGGAGATACAAATTGGAAAAGAAGTCAAATTCTCACTGTTTGCTGATGATATGATAGTTTACATAAGTGATCTCAAATATTCTACCAAGGAACTTCTACAATTCATAAAAACTTTCAGCAAAGTAGCAGAATACAAGATTAACTTAAAAAAATCATTAGCCCTCCTGTACACCGATGATATAAGGGCTGGGGAAGAAATCAGAGAATCAACACCCTTCACAATAGCCACAAATATCATACAATATCTCAGAATGACTCTAACCAAATGTACGTGTAGAAGACTTGTATGACAAGAACTTTAAATCTTTGAAGAAAGAAATTGAAGAAGACACCAGAAATTGGAAAGATATCAAATGCTCTTGGGTAGGCAGAATTAATATAGTAAAAATGGCAATCTTACCGAAAGCAATCTACAGATTCAATGCACTGCCCATCAAAATCCCAGCAAAATTCTTCAAAGACCTCAAAAGGACAGTAATCAACTTCATATGGAAAAGCAAAAAAACCCAGGAAAGCTAAAACAATCCTGTACAGTAAAAGAACTTATGGAGGCATCACAATATCCCTGACTTCAAACTCTACTACAAAGCTACAGTACTGAAAACAGCCTGGTATTGGCAGAAGAACAGACAGGAGGACCAATGGAAACGAATAGAAGACCTGGATATGAACACACATCTTTGAACACCTGATCTTTGGTAAAGAAGCAAAAAATATCAAATGGAAAGAGCATATTTAACAAGTGGTGCTAGCATAACTGGATATCAACATGCAGAAGAATGAAAATAGACCCATATCCATCACCATTCACAAAACTCAAGTCCAAATGGATCAAAGACCTCAACATAAAGCCAGCCACACTGAGCCTTATAGAAGAGAAAGGGGGAAGTACACTTGAATGCATTGACACAGGGAACCACTTCCTAAATATAACCCCAGTCGCATAGACACTGAGAGAAACAATTAATAAATGAGACCTCCTGAAACTGAAAAGCTTCTGTAAAGCAAAACATGGTCAACAAGGCAAAATGACAGCATACAGAATGGGAAAAGATCTTCACTAACCCCACATCAGACAGAGGTCTGCTCTTCAAAATATACAAAGAACTCAAGAATTGGACTCCAAAAGATCACATAATCCAATAAAAAATGGAGTACAGACCTAAACAGAGAACTCAACAGAGGAATCTAACATGGCTGATAGTCATCAGAGAAATGCAAAACAAAACAACTCTGAGATTCCATCTTACACCTGTAAGAATGGCTAAGATCAAAAAGTACTGAATACAGCTTATGCTGGAGAGGTTATGGGGGAAAGGGGACATTTCTGCATTGCTGGTGGGAATGCAAGCTGGTACAGGCCCTTTGGATGTCAGTGTGGTGATTTCTCAGAAAAGTAGGAAACAACCTTCCTCAAGACCCAGTAATACCACTTTTGGGTATATATCCAAAGGATGCTCAATCGTGTCACAAGGACATGTGCTCAACTATGGTCATAGCAGCTTTGTTTGTCATAGCCAGAACCTATAAACAACCTAAATGCCCCTTGACTTAAGAATGGATAAGGAAAATGTGGTACGTTTACACAATGGAGTACTACACAGCAGAAAAAATAACAATAGCTCGAATTTTGAGTGAGGTAACCCAGAACAGAAAGACAATTATCACATGTACTGACTCATAGGTTGCTTTTAAACATAAAGCAAAGAAAGCCAGCCTACAAACCACAATCCCAGAGAATTTATACAACAATGTGGACACTAATAGAGACTTACATAGATCTAATCTATGTGGGAAGTAGAGAGTGGAAAAAGACAAGATCTGCTGAGTAAATTGGGAGCATGGGGACCTTGGGGGAGGATTTCAGGGGGAGGGGAGAGGCAGTGATGGGAGCAGAGAAAAATGTAGAGCTCAATCAATATCAATAAAAAAATTCCAAAAAAAAAGTATGTAAAGGACAAAACCTTAAGGTTTATTTTCTTATGGGCAGGGTGTTTTTTAGTTTTTTTCAAGACAGAGTTTCTTTGTACAACATTGATTGTCCTGAAACTCACTCTATATATGAGGCTGGCCTTGAACTCACAGAGAATCTCCTGCCTTTGCCTCCTGAGTGCTTGGATTAAAGGTGTGAGCTGTCATGCCCAGCTAGGGTATCTTGTCTGCATGTACATGTGTGCATGCCCTGTCTTCCTGGTGCCTGCAGAGGCCTGAAAAGGGTGCTGTTTCTACTGGAACTGGAGTTGAGTTCATGTGGGTTCTCGCAACTTAACACACATCCTCTGGAAGAGCAATCTCAACTGTTAGGCTCTTCAGCCCCAAACATAACGAATGTTTAAAAAATTTCTTTCTCTCCTTCTTTCTTTTGATGCAGGTTCTCCCTTTGTAGCTTAGGCTAGCCTAGACTCAATCCTCCTACTCCACTATCCTCAGTGTTAGGATTACAGATTTGTGCACCAGGCCCAGCCTGTTACCTCCGCTTGTGAGTAAGAATACAGCTCTGTGGGCTGGAGCTAAAGCCGCACAGCTGGTGCAAGGGAGTCTGTGCTGTGGAGAGGTTGGAGCGCTGACATCTAGGCCTCATTTATACAAGGAAAGAATCTACTTATACTCTATTATTTGGGAATTCTGTCACTTAAAGAAAACATAATTTAGCCCTTACAGTAGCCACTAAACTTTGAACTTAATCCCTCCTGTATCCTCACTGTTCCATTTTTTTTTTCTAGCACATTGTTTAGATTCACTCAGGGTGTGTAGGTGATATTACCGCCCTGTTAAAACACACTGCTTTGCTGTCATAGAGGAAGATGAACTCCAGATGAGTGTGCCCAGAAGCAGACATGATAGATTCCTTCAGAAAACAGAGGCGGTACTTGACAAAGTGAAAGTTACCAATACCCTGACCCCAAAATATTCTAGAGCTGTGTGCCTGAGAGCAACACAGTTAGTCATCATGAAATATGATGTACAGTTCAAATGAACTGTCAGCAGAATTGCTTAGTTACTTGAAGTGTGTTTGTCGGATAGACTAGAGCATGCAGCATGGCTACACCAGGTAAAACTCCAAAACAAACAGGTTGCACACACACACACACACACACACACACACACACACACACACACACATCTCACCACAGAAGAAAAAGTACAAACATAAAAATTTCAAAACCAGCCGGGCGGTGGTGGCGCACGCCTTTAATCCAAGCACTCGGGAGGCAGAGGCAGGCGGATCTCTGTGAGTTCGAGACCAGCCTGGTCTACAAGAGCTAGTTCCAGGACAGGCTCCAAAACCACAGAGAAACCCTGTCTCGAAAAGCCAAAAAAAAAAAAAAAAATTTCAAAACCAGGAGCCATTGAGACAGCCCAGTGCGCAAAGGCAGCATTTGCTGCCAAACTTGACAACCTGAATTTGACCCTAGGACAAGCATGGTGAGTGGAGAAAACCAACTCCCATAAGTTGTCCTCCGGCCCCCACACATGCTATGACACAAGTGTGCCCACTTATGTAGGTATACATACAAATAAATAAATGTAATGAATGTTGGGGAAAAGATTTCAAAACTCTAAACACTGGGTTGTCTAGCGAGGTGGCTATGATAGCCAATGTTATGTTGATGCTAACTTACATTACTGTATTTAAGAAAACTAAAAAGCAAAATTGGACTTCTAATTCTTTTTTGAAAGCAATTCATTTATTTTTATTTTATTTGCATGTATGTCTGTGTGAGGGTGTCAGATCTTGGAGTAACAGACAGTTGCTAGCTGTCATGAAGGTGTTGGGATTTGAACCCAGTCAGTGTTTTTAACCACTGAGCCATCTCTCCAAACCACAGAGCCATCTCTCCAGCCCAGACTTCTAATTCTAAAGGGCTGATAAAGATTGTTTTTGAAATTGCCTGGTCTTGTACAATTAACAAAATTGTTGTTTATGCAAGATAAGCATAAGGTTTATAGCTCTTTCTGCTTCTGTAAACCAAAGCTTATTTTGTTCAAGATAACCTTCTGTTTGCACATAAACAATGTTCTTTGACTTGATAAATCCCTCGCTGATGTCGCTGGGCACTCCACTTGGGAATCCTGAGTCCCTGGTGTAGATCTGGCTTCAGTATCTGAATATAAGCCTCTTATTTATTAAAATTTATTAACGGTCAGACTGGTGAATGACCATTCATGACAGTAGACATTCATGACAAATTAATGTAGGAAAAACAAGTTTCTCTCCAGATTTTGGACAGAGGTTGGATGAGGGAAGGGAAGCATGCTGCTAAGGAGGGGGTTTTGATAGTCTGGAAGGTTTATTGTTCACAGAGGAAGGAGGTATATTTGGATCTGGTAATGAGCATATACATCTTATCTGATGTCTTCTGGATGGACAGAGGTCCAAAGGAAGGGGGCATTGACACTGTTGTGCCAGTCGAGGGGAGAAAATGTCTTCCCCCTCTCTTCCCTGATGTGAGTAATATCCCACTACTATTTACCATTTTCTGCATCTGTTTAGATTGCTACTGATTGTTAAAAAGTCTGTCTTTATCTTCCCTTAATGTGTTCCCTCAAATAAAATTTATGGAAGGGATGTCACTTAAGGAAACATCTGATAAAGATGAGAAACCATGCGTGGTGGTGTACCGACATGACACTGCTCCCAGCACCAAGGGCAAATTGGCAGAAGGATGAGAAGTCTGATGCAATCCTGAGTTGCATGAGACATTATCTATCTCAACAATAATAACAATAAAAATAATGAAGAACCTCACTTCTCAGAGGCAGGAGGGTTGACAGAGTAGGAAACATGGCCTGATTTGGTCCTGTATGATCTTGGGACTTGGCTCCCAAAAAATGTAACAGTATAGGAGTGGAAAGCTTGTTCTGTCTGACAGTCCAGCCTAGGTTTCTTAGAGCAGGCAGATCCCACCCTCACCACTCAGCACAGCCAAGGACATGGAGACATTTGATTGGCCTGCCGGATGAGGGAGATGGTCAGAGGGGTTCTAACTGTGACTAAATTCTGGGTGGTCAGCATGTGATAGATAGAGGAGGATGTCCACTGTGTGGAGTAGTTTGAAATGGTCGGCTCTTACTGGGTAGTAAAGGTGGTCAGAGCTCTGGAATCTGCCACACAGAACATGAGTTTCTTTATGGGCAAAAGACATTCAGGAGACTATTTGCAAGTCCCTTCATGTTAAGGAGCATCTAGACAAGGGTCCTAATGGAGACCTTAGATGGAAAGCAGAAACCTACTAAGAAGCCTGGCACTGATGCTGGGGCAGAGTGGTTGTTAGTTTTTATTATACAGACTAAAGAAAGAATATTAAGAGCTGCAAAGGAAAAAGGTCAAGTAACATATAAAGGTAAATCTATCAAAATTACACCTGACTTCTCAGTGGAAACCATGAAAGCCAGAAGGTCTTAGATAGATGTGCTGCAGACACTAAGAGACCGTGGATGCAAGTCCAGACTACTAAACACAGCAAAGCTTTCTTTCACTATCAATGGAGAAAACAAGATATTCCAAGACAAAACTAGATTTAAACAATATGTAGCCACAAACCGAGCCTTACAGAAAGTACTAGAAGGAAAACCTCAACCCAAGGGAGCCAACAACACCCAAATAGCACAGACATCTGACAAACCTCCACCAACACAACTCAACGAAGGGAAATACACAAACACTGCCACCAAAAAAATAACTGTAGTTAACAACCACTGGTCATTAATATCGCTTAATATCAATGGACTCAATTCACATATAAAAAGGCACAGGTTAAAAGAATGGATACAAAAACAGGACCCAACATTCTTCTGCTTACAAGAAACACACCTCAACCTCAAAGACAGAGCTATGAAACAAGTGGGTGTAGCTATCCTAATATCTAAAAAAATTGATTTCAAACTAAAATCAATCAGAAGATATGGAGAAGGACACTTTATACTCATAACAGGAACAATTCATCAAGATGAAGTCTCAATCCTGAATATGGAAATAGAAAACACTATCCTGAGTGAGGTAAGCCAGACCCAAAAAGAGGAACATGGGATGTACTCACTCATATTTGGTTTCTAGCCATAAATAAAGGACATTGAGCTTATAATTCATGTTCCTAGAGAAGCTAAATAAGAAGGTGAATCCAAAGACAAACATATAGGCATCCTCCTGAATATTAACCTTCATCAGGCGATGAAATGAGACAGAGACAGAGACCCACATTGGAGCACCGGACAGAAATCTCAAGGTCCAAATCAGGAGCAGAAGGAGAGGGAGCACGAGCAAGGAACTCAGGACCACGAGGGGTGCACCCACACACTGAGACAATGGGGATGTTCTATCGGGAACTCACCAAGGCCAGCTGGCCTGGGTCTGAAAAAGCATGGGATAAAACCGGACTTGCTGAACAGAGCGGACAATAAGGACTCCTGAGAAGTCAAGGACAATGGCACTGGGCTTTTGATCCTACTGCAGGTACTGGCTTTGGGGGAGCCTAGGCAGTTTGGATGCTCACCTTACTAGACCTGGATAGAAGTGGGCGGTCCTTGGGCTTCCCACAGGTCAGGGAACCCTGATTGCTTTTAGAGCTGATGAGGGAGGGGGACTTGATGGGGGAGGGGGAGGGAAATGGGAGGCGGTGGTGGGGAGGAGGCAGAAATCCTTAAATAAATAAATTAATTAAAAAAAGAATATAAATACACTGTAATCCAAAAACAAAAAAAAAAACAAAACAAAACAAAAAAAACAGACCTGCCGGGCAGTGGTGGCACACGCCTTTAATCCCAGCACTCGGGAGGCAGAGGCAGGTGGATCTCTTGGAGTTCGAGGCCAGCCTGGTCTACAAGAGCTAGTTCCCGGATGGGCAACAAAGCTACAGAGAAACCCTGTCTCGAAAAGCCCCCCCCCAAAAAAAAAGACCTATACGTCATGAGGAAATAAAATAGAGGCTGTCATCAAAAACTTTGCAACCAAAAAACAAAACAAAACAAAAACAAAACCCAGGATCAATTGGTTTTAGTGCAGAATTCTACCAGAACTTCCAAGAAGAGCTAATACCTATATTCCTCAATATGTTCCACATAATAGAAACAGAAGGGTCATTGCCAAAATCTTTTTATGATGCTACAGTTACCCTGATACCAAAACCACACAAAGACTCAACCAAGAAAGAGAACTACAGACCAATTTCATTCATGAACATTGATGTAAAAATTCTTAATAAAATACTGGCAAACTGAATCCAAGAAGACATCAAAAAAATCATCCATTATGATCAAGTTGACTTCATCTCAGAGATGCAGGGCTGGTTCAACATACAAAAATCTATCAATGTAATCCATCATATAAATAAGCTAAAAGAAAAAACCATATGATCATTTCATTAGATACTAAAAAAAGTATTTGACATCATGATAAAGGCATTGGAGAGATTGGGGATATAAGGATCATATCTTAATATAATAAAAGCAATATACAGCAAGCCTACAGCTAACATCAAATTAAATGGAGAGAAACTTAAAGCGATTTCACTAAAATAAGGAACAAGACAAGGCTGTCCACTTTCTCCATATCTTTTCAACATAGTACTTGAAGTTCTAGCAATAGCAATAAGATAACATAATAAGATCAAGGGGATTCGAATTGGAAAGGAAGAAGTTAAACTTTCGTTATTTGCAGATGATAGTGTACATAAGAGACCCCAAAAACTCTACCAGAGAACTCCTACAGCTGATAAATACCTTCAGTGATGTGGCAGGTTACAAGATCAACTCAAAAAATCAGTAGCCCTCCTATACACAAAGGATAAAGAAGTGGAGAGGGAAATCAGAAAAATATCACCTTTCCCAATAGCCATAAATAACATAAAGTATCTTTGGGTAACACTAACCAAGGGAGTAAAAGACCTATTTGACAAGAACTTTAAGTCTTTGAAGAAAGAAATTGAAGAGGATACCAGAAAATGAAGATCTCCCATGCTCTTGGATAGGTAGGATCAACATAGTAAAAAATGGCAATCCTACCAAAGGCAATCTATAGATTCAATGCAATCCCTATCAAAATCCCAAAAACATTCTTCACAGACCTTGAGAGAACAATAATCAACTTTATATGGAAAAACAAAAAAACCCAGGATAGCCAAAACAATCCTATACAATAAAGGAACTTCCTGAGGCATCACCATTCCTGACATCAAGCTCTATTACAGAGCTACAGTAATGAAAACAGCTTGCTATTGGGCATAAAAACAGAGATGTTGATCAATGGAATAGAATTGAATACCCGGATATTAATCCATACACCTATGAACACCTGATTTTTGACAAAGAAGCTAAAATTACACAGTAGAAGAAAGAAAGCATCTTAAACAAATGGTGCAGGCATAACTAGATGTCAACCTGTAGAAGAATGAAAATAGATCCATATCTATCACTATGCACAAAACTCAAGTCCAAATGGATTAAAGACCTCAATATAAATCTGACCACGCTAAACCTGATAGAAGAGAAAGTGGGAAGTAACTGCAATGCATGGTCACAGGAGACCACTTCCTACATATAACCCCAGTAGCACAGACAATAAGAACAACAATAAATAAATGGGACCTCCTGAAACTGAAAAGCTTCTGTAAAGCAAAGGACACAGTCAATAAGACAAAAAGGCAACCTACTCTTCACCAACCCCACATCAGACAAAGGCCTGATCTCCAAAATATATAAAGAACTCAAGAAATTAGACATTATAATTCTAAATAACTCAATTTAAAAAATGGGGTACTGAACTAAACAGAGAATTCTCAACAGAAGAAGTTCAAATGGACAAATGATACTTAAGGACATGTTCAACTTCCTTAGCTATCAGGGAAATGCAAATCAAATCAACTTTGAGATACCATCTTACACCTGACAGTATGGCTAAAATAAAAAACACCAATGATAGCTTATGCTCGAGAGGATGTGGAGTAAGGGGAACACTCATCCATTGCTGGTGGGAATGCAAACTTGTCCAACGGCTTTGGAAATCAATGTGGCAGTTTCTTAGAAAATTGGGAGCCAACCTACCTCAGGATCCAACAATACCACTCTTGGTAATATACCCAAAAGATGCCCAATCATACTACAAAAGCATTTGTTCAACTATGTTCATAACAGCATTATTTATAATAGCCAGAACCTGGAAACAACCTAGATGCCCCTCAACGGAAGAATGGATAAAGAAAGTGTGGCACGTCTATACATTAGAGTACTACTCAGCAGTAAAAAAAACAATGACATCTTGAATTTTGCATGCAAATGAATGGAAGTAGAAAACATTATCCTGCGTGAGATAACCCATAATATGAATATGGTATGTTCTCACTCATTAGTGGATTCTAGCCATGAACCAAGAGCATTGAGCCTGTAGTTCATGGTCCTAGAGAAGCTAAGTAATAAGGTGAACTCAAAGAAAAATATAGAGAGATCTACCTGGAAATTGGAAGCAAACAAGATCGCCTGGCAAAAGTTGGGAGCATGGAGGCAGGTAAGTAGAAGGAAGGGGAGAGGGGGAGGGAAAGAGGAGAAAGGGAGGGTTGGGGAGAGCTTGGGGGAGTGGGATGGTTGAGATGGAGGAAGGAGGGATATGGGAGTAGGGAAGGAGATATCTTAATTGAGGGAGAAATTTTGGGGTTGGCAAGAGGATTGGCTCTGAAGGGATTCCCAGAAGTCCATGGGGAGGACCCCAGCTAGCACCCTGGGCAGTGGAGGAGAGGGCGCCTGAACTTACCTTGTCCCATAGTCAGACTAATGACCCTCTTGAATATTACCATAGAACCTTTGTCTGGTAGTGAAGGATGGAGACAGAGACAGAGACCCACATTGGAGCACTGGACTGAGCTCCCAAGGTCCAGTTGAAGAGTGGAAGGAGGGAAAAAATGAGCAAGGAAGTCAGGACCATGACGGGTTCACCCACTGAGACAGTGTGCCTGAGCTAATGGGAGCTCACCAACTACAGCTGGACTGAGACTGAAGGAGCATGGGATCAAACTGGACCCTCTGAATGTGGCTGACAATTGGGGCCAATGATAATGGCACTGGGATTTGTGTCTACTGCGTGTACTGGCTTTTTGGGATCCTATTCTCTTTGGATGCATACCTTGTTCAGCCTGGATGTAGTGGGGAGGACCTCTTCTAAAGAGGCAGGCAGCTTTTGCCTCTTTTACTTCTTCTCTTCTATCACCACTTTTCTCTCCTATTCTTCCCCCATAACCCTTTACTTTTATGCTGTCCCCAAAACCCACTACATAAACTCTATACCCAAGTTTTCTCTGCTTGTTGTGTCTGTCTCCTTTCCGCTGTGGCCTCTGGTCACTGCCGCCACCCCTCATGGGACCAGTCTCACCCAGGTCACCCACGTCATGAATGATAACAGAGGCCATAAGTGTAGGACCCTTAAAAGCAGAGAAGAGGGGCAATTGTGCACAAAGCACAAGTTATGTGAAGACTGAGTATTCAGAAATCCCCAAGTCGTGAAGAGCCTCTGTCCCAGCCCCACCTTCACGCCCCCCCCCCGGAACTACAGGCACTGCCATAGGGACTTCTGGCCTCTACAGCAGTGAAAATATAAATTATCTGTGGCTTGAGACATACATTCTGTGGCACTGTGATGGTTTCTCGAGTGACAAAATGAGTGTAGAGTTTCGGGTTGCAAGATGAAAGTTATTGGTTTGGACTGGTCGGTGGCCAGTAATACTATAGTTAGCACTACTGTACCACACACTGAGTAACTGACTGGTAATTAGTTAGTAGTATTTGTAGCTTTTAACTCACTGTGACCAAAACATCTTCTAGGAACAACTCAAGAGGAGTTATTTATTTGGGTTCTTTTCAGAATGTTTTAGTCCTTTATCACAGAGAGGCATGGTGAAGTGCTTTGGTCTATGCAGCAGGACCATGCGGTGAATGCTGCCCACATGGTGACTATGACACTCGAGACCCACCCCTGACCTACCTCTGTTGGTCAGAACCCACCTCCTAAAAGCTCCACAGATTTAAAATAGCACCATCAGCTGAGAGGCAAGCATCGAAAATATGAGCTCGTGGAGGACACTTCAGATTGAAAACAAAGCAGATAATAAATAAAACATGTTTTTTGCTTTGTTTTGAGACAGCGTTTCTCTGTGTTGCTTTGGAGCCTGTCCAAATACTGAAGGACAGTATTCAAGCTGTGCAATTATTATCAGCTAGAGATGATTTCCAAGGTCAGACTATGACATCACACCAGGCATGTCACCATAAAGACAATAAAAAGATGCAAGAAGCAGGGCAGTGGTGGCACATGCCTTTAATCCCAGCACTCGGGAGGCAGAGGCAGGTGGATCTCTGGGAGTTCGAGGCCAGCCTGGTCTACAAGAGCTAGTTCAGGGACAGGCACCAAAACTACAGAGAAACCCTGTCTCGAAAAACCAAAAAAAAAAAAAAATGCAATAAACTGCAGAAAAGCCCAACAAGAAGCTAACCTGCCTTAAAAAAGATGAGTGCTTGGCTACTATCATGGTAAGGTTGTTTAATCCAACATGAATTCATTTAGAAAGCTTCCAGATGTCCAAGAAACAAACTTCCTGCTACTGTGTCTAGAGCTTCAAAGGCACAGTCTTTGCCTGGAAATGGCATTAGTATAAGAGCCTTGATGGGGGAGAGTCTTCTGTTTTGTGTTAATTTCATTGGTTAAATAAAGAGACTGCCTTGGCCCTTTAATAGGACAGAAAATTAGGTAGGCGGAGTAGACAGAACAGAATTCTGGGAGAAAGAAATCCGAGTCAGGCAGTCGCCATGATTCTCCCACCTGACACAGACGCAGGTTAAGATCTTTCCTGGTAAGCCACACCTCGTGGTGTTACACTGATTATTAAATATGGGTTAAAGCAAGATGTGAGAATTAGCCAATAAGAGGCTAGAACTAATGGGCCAGGCAGTGTTTAAAAGAATACGATTTGTGTGTTGTTATTTCAGAACATAAGCTAACCAGGCTGGTGCGGAAGCTCGGTGGCGGGAAGCGGCCCGCTGCTCCTCTTACTACAGAGCCTCAAATGTGGCTGCTGCAACTGAGTCTGCAAACACTAAATCTGTGTGCGCTATGTCAAAGAACTCACTTGTGTAAACACCTATTAGAACCCTCCACAATAATACCCAGGGTACGGCAAAACAGGGCCTTAGCAGGACCCTTGCCAGTGTTACTATCAGAAAAGAGCCTTTTGAAAAGAATTACTATGATCACAACCAGTTGTATATCCATCCTCAGGACACAAAAAGAGATAAGGCACCATCAAGAAGTATAACATCTGAAGGTGTAGCCAGGACTAATTTGTCTAATACCAGACTGCTATAAAAGTCAAAATAAAAAGAGTGAGACCCGATTTCAAGAATAAATTAAAATTAAAATAACTGTTTTCTTTGTGTGTCAAAGTGGTTTATGCTGTTTACTGATTTGAATGAGTTTCACAATTCGGTCTTTTTATTCTTCACTATATCCACTGATTTCAAACCCAAGGACAGAGGCCCTGGATTAGGATCTTGACAGTGTCCTCAATCTGAGTCACTGATAAACTTCACGCTGTGAAAGAGAATCTGAAAATATCTGAGAAGCTCTCCAAGCAAAGCACAGTCATCTACATGGGGCCTGGATGTGGAAAGATGAGGTCTTTTCCTGAAAACTGGTGTGCAGTGGGGATTGACGGAAAAGGCTTGAGGTAAACCTATTGCTGTGGGGTTGTGCCCACTTGATGAGATACACTGGCAGGCTGCTGAAGCTGCGCCTGCTGTGGATGGAGCGCAGAGTCACCAAGAGTCCAGTATTCTTCGTCAGGTATCCATTCAGCCAGCATTGACTGGAGCCATTCATCCCAGTGTTGCAGAAAGGCAAAGTCTGTCTGGTCCAGTTCCCGAAAGTGTTGATTGACGGCTGGAGCCTGAGTAGAACTGTCTAAGGGTGGGACAGCCGAACCACTGCTCTCCCCAGGATCTTGCCGTCTTTCTTGGATTTGAAGACATAAAGGAGTCTGAGTGTGGAAGCCCTCCTCTCCTGGAGTTACTACCGGTGATAAGTGGCCAATACATGCTGAGGAATTTTGACCATCACCCCTTCCCTGTACCCCCTGGGAGGGCTGTGGTCCTGTGGTCCTTGACAACTGCTTCTGATGGCCCTTGGAGAGATTCGAAGGACCAGATGGTGTGTGGGGTGGAGAAAGAGCTATTGTAACTGACAAGCGGCTGGTGAGAGTTTTGGAAGGAGCAGGTTGATCAGTAGTCTTCAGGGCAGGGCACTGGCTGTTCTGGGATAGCTGAGCAGTTGCCTGAGTGCCCTGTTTGGGACCTGGATGCCGAGCTCTCCGGTTCTGAAACCATATCTAAAACATGCACACACACACACACACACACACACACACACACACACACACACACACACACAGAGAGAGAGAGAGAGAGAGAGAGAGAGAGAGAGAGAGAGAGAGTCTTTAATAACAGAAGTAATTCCACCTGTTTCTTACCATTTGCTAAGCAGAATAATAACAGTGACAAGGACCATACCTTTCAAATGCAGGCTCTTGGTACTTTATTTCCTCCAACTAGACCCCCCCGCCATTCCATATTTCTACCATGTCCCAACAATCCATTAATATTTCGAATAGATTCTTTGCAGTGATCAGCTCAGAGGTCTTCTGCTCTAATGTGCTCTGGGAATGCCTCATCTCACCAACACACGGGGAGATGAGCTTCACTAATCTTCAGTGTTTCTCAATCCCATTACATTGACAATCAAGATTAAGTAAATCATGTCACATGGCCATGGGTAAAAATAACACTATGGTTGAAAACATGGATTTAGAATCTACCCCCTTTGGTTCCCAGCCCTGATTTAGAAAACAAGTTCTCAAAAGCAGGGTGATTTCTGCTCACCAAGGAGCATCTAAGAAAATGGAACTTCCAGAGGGCATGGAAGCACAATGGCTGGTAGGATTGTCTAAGGACATACTTTAGAAGCACGCTTATCAATCTCCATAATATACAAAGAGCGGGGATTTTCAAACCATGCAGGCAGTGTTCTAAATTTCTCAGGATACAATAAGAGATGAGCTGAAAGCTAGGCATGCAGACATCCCAAGCACAGAGGGTCTGGATGCTAACTAACACCCTAATACACAGGACAACACCCTTATCCTCTGGTACTGAATTTTCAGTAGTTCTGAGGATTAGAAACACTAACAAAGATTGCATTCTCAAAACAAGTGTGACTTTCCAGCTTTCCCAATCTCACCTAGCTGTTTTCACTTTTCTCTCTCCCTCCTTCCCTCCCACCTTCCTTTCCTTCCACCCTCCGTCCCTCCCTCCCTCCTTCCCTTCCTCCTTCCCTCCCTCCTTCCCTCCCTCCTTCCCTGTCTTCCTCCATTCCTTTCTTCTTTCCCTGGTTTTTTGAAACAGGGTTTCTCAGTGTAACAGTCCTGGCTGTCCTGGAACTCAATTTGTAGAACAGGTTGGCCTCGAACTCACAGAGATCCACCTGCTTCTGCCTCCCAAGCACTGGGATTAAAGGTGTGCACCACAACCACACAGCTAATAGTTATTGCTTATTTCCTATGCTCCCACAGGTCTGAGCTGTTTTTCAGAGTGTCTACATCTCATACCTAGAACAGAGGGGACAACCCCAGTCCAGCAACAGCTTGCATAGGACAAATGACGGCCAGAGACAAAGACCCTGTGCGACATACATGAATTCTGGATTCCGGGATGCCTGTTTGTTGAGCCAGTTTTTCCCTGGTAGCAATCCCAGGGAATCGATTCTTCTCAAAAGCTTCAATTAGAATATCAGTCTGAAATTGTGAGAAACATGTCCGTCTCCTCCTAGCTTCTTTAACTACTGAAAACATAGGCAAACAACAGGGTTTGCAAATCAGTTTTCACATTCAAACTTGAAAAAAAAGCAACATTTTGAATATTGTTCTGACTACTTTTACTCTTGGAATATGCTCCACCTTATACTACCAAAGAACTCTTTAATCTATCTTGTCCCTGAGATGAACCCCCAGAGGCGACAGATACAGCATCACCAAACAGCAACAGAAACAAGGAAAGGGAAGCTTTTCTTGCTAAGAGACCCATTTCTGTAGCCCAGGCTAGACTCAGACTCTCTAAGTAACCAGAGATTACCCTGGGTTTCCTTGATCCCCTATCTTTCACCTCCCAAGGTTGGGATTACAGTCACTATCCAGTGAGATAATGTTTGTATCTCTGACCCTAGCATGCTCAGAATACAATAGGTCCCTGGTCTAAGCTTTCTCTATAGAATATTTCCCCATAGCACACAGTTCTTTACATTCCCAAGGAAATCAATGGAGAGGTTGTATTTGAACTTGTGGGTCTTACCTTTAGGTTTATCCTTTCCCTGGGCTTGGCATTCTTCAAAGCAACATTTAAACTCCACTTGTTTCTTTATTTTTCTGTTCTTCTGAAACCAAGTCTGTTGTGGGGGGAGAAAATGAAGAGAGGGAACACAGGATGAAGCTCAGTCTAGATCACTGCAAATGTCAACTAAACAAACTGATTGGGCATCTTCCCTGGAGACCATGTCCATAAGAGAAGAGTAGAATTCAGTTATTCATATTGCTATGTTTATCTAAGACACTAACAGGAAACTCCACTCATTCTCCCTCCTGCTCCCCCAACCCCCTACCGCGCGCGCGCACACACACACACACACACACACACACACACACACACACACTTCATCCTTGTTAAGTGCGTAATGTTTTCAATGCTAATTTCTTGGCCCCTCTTTTGAGCAAATATCATTTCACAATGTGCAATACATATAGACTTAATCTTTGAAAATAATTCCCTTAAATAAAAAGGCAGAATTGACACTAATTTCTGATTACAGCTTACACTATTTCACTCCATGGGAAGCCAGAAATAAGGAGACTCCCAGGGATGCTGATGGAGGAAGGTCATTGGCTAATAAAGAAACTGCCTTGGCCCATTTTATTGGTTAGAAGATAGGTGGGTGGAGTAAACAGAACAGAATGCTGGGAGGAAGAGGAAGTGAGCTCAGAGAGGCCATGCTCCCCTCTCCCGGGCAGACACACGCGATGAAGCAAGCCGCCAGGTCAGACATGCTGAATCTTTCCCGGTAAGACCGGTGCTACACAGTTTATTAGAAATGGGTTGATCGGGATATCAGAATTAGCCAGTAAGGGCTAGAGCTAATGGGCCAAGCAGTGTTTAAATGAATACAATTTGTGTGTTATTATTTTGGGGCATAAGCTAGCGAGGCGGCCGGGAGCTGGGTGGCAAAAAGTGGCCCACAGCTCCTACTACAGGATGCCAACATCTAGTTTTAAAACTGTAGCCGGACGGTGGTGGCGCACGCCTTTAATCCCAGCACTCGGGAGGCAGAGTCAGGCGGATCTCTGTGAGTTCGAGACCAGCCTGGTCTACAGAGCTAGTTCCAGGACAGGCTCCAAAGCCACAGAGAAACCCTGTCTTGAAAAACCAAAAAAAAAACCTGTTTCCACAGACTGGAGAAATGACTCAGCAGCTAAGAGCACAGGCACATAATTCTCTTCCAGAGGACCTGAGTTCAATTCCCAGCCACATCAGGTGGTTCACAACCCCCAGTAAACACAGCTCACAGATACATACATACTTAAAATAATAAAGGTAAGTTTAAAAAGCCATATGCACCGCTATAATTAAATTTATTTGCACTTGTCCTCTCGAAGGAGAACTGTGGGGGTTTTGGTTTTCTTGTTTTCTTGGGTGGGGTTGTTGCTGGTGTTTTAGTTATTTCTGAGTATTTTCTTTGGACTGATAATTCACTCTAGCATTTACAGCCTTATGACAACCACTATCAGCTGAGTTGTTAGGCATAGCTAAAACACCAATTTCAAGTTTTGTTCTCAAAACTCCTCATGTTTTCCAGATTCAGCATTGAAAATAAGTTTTCAAATTAAAGCCTTATGAACAGCTGGACGCTTCCAACTAATGAGTAGGTATAAACGTTCTCAGGAGCGACCAACACCCTGCAAGGTTCAGAACTTTTCCATCAGTTCAAGTCTCTTGGGTACCCAGCCACCAGGTGTGCCCACATGGAACAATTTCATTAGCATTATTTGTGCCAACCATCTCCCATACCTGGATAGTTTATCAGGACGTAAGAAAATTTTCCTTTCTCCAGGATTCCCAAAGAGTCAAGTCATTATATCAAATGATTATTCATCAAGTATAAAAACCTGAACTAATTTTCTCACCTCTAAAAGTTTTTCTTCACTGGTTTAAATACCAATCCACTTGATAAAATTATACAACGTACTACTCTAGTTCACCTTTGTCTATCACATCAGCAATTTTATTAAAATAAACCATATAGAATTTTACACAAAGCTTTTATGTAAAGGGCATTTGAGATTATAAAAGAAGGAGGGAGAAGAGAGGGAACAAGAAGAAGGAAGAGAGAGAGAGAGCTATGGTGGCACACCTTTACCCCAGCATTAAAGAGGTAGAGGCAGGCAGTTTTCTTAGTTCTAAGACATAGCTAGCTTGGTCTACATAGTAAGATGTTGTCTCAAGGAAGGAAGGAAGGAAGGAAGAAGGGAGGGAGGGAGGAAAGGAGGGAGGGAGAGAGAGAGGGAGGTAGGGAGGGAGAGAAGGAGGGAGAGAGGGAGGGAGGGAGGGAGGGAGGGAGGAAAAGAGGGAGGGAGGGAGGGAGGAAAAGAGGAAGGGAGGGAGGGAGGAAAAGAGGGAGGGAAGCAGAAGATGTCCAAAGGGACTGGGAGGGGAATAAGAAAAGAAATCCAAAGAAGATGATTCAGATTTAAAAAAATAATTATCTAGTCCATGGTGGCACACGCCTTTAATCTCAGCACTCAGGAGGCAGAGGCGGCAGGCGGATCTCTGTGAGTTCAAGGCCAGCCTGATCTACAGGAGCTAGTTCCAGGACAGGCTCCAGAACTACAGAGAAACCCTGTCTCAAAAAAATAAAAATAATAAACTAATAAATAAGTGAGAAAAGAATAAAGGATAAAATAGTACTAACCTACAAACCATAAATTTTCATGAGGTCTTAACTTCCCTATATTTTCACAGATGTTAATTTAATCCCTCATTACTATTCTGATGACATAATCTCTGACATTCTGTAATTCTCAAGATAATGATTTCATTATCTCCCATGGGGAAACCATGAACTGGTTATCCTTTCCCACCAGTGCAGGCTCACAAACAATATTTCCTTCAATAAAACATGTTATTTCTGTTTTATCTTCCCAATACATATGGAATAAACTTAGAAAAATATCGCCCACCTATGAGACTTGCCCAGGGGAATTTAGCCTAGCTTTGCTCTTCACCTTGACTCAGACAGAGAGAGGACAGGGGCCTAATGCCTACCATAATTTGAGACTCTGAGATGCCCAATTCCTTAGCCAGATGTCCTCTTGTAGCTAAATCTGGATTAGGATTCTTCTCAAACCATGCATGAAGAGTGTTCTTTTGGTTCTGGTTCAGAATCATTCTCTTTCTCCGAGCTTCTTTTTCCAGTAGGCCTAGCAAAGAAAGACAGGTGAAAATGTGAGAAGGACATCTTTTCTGGCATGAGCTCCCGCCATGTCTGCTCCATGCTGAAAGCCCAGACACACAATGATGATTATGTGTTTTTAATTTAGTGATATCGTTTTGTTTTTGTTTTTTATCGAAACAGGATATCTCTGTGTAGCTTTGGCTGTCCTGAAACTCACTCTGTAGAGCCAGCTGGCCTTGAACTCACAGAGATCCTCCTGCCTCTGCCTCCCCGGTGTTGGGATCAAAGGCGTGCTCCACCACCACCCAGCTAGGAATGTATCTTAAGCCATGCCAATAAGACATGCACAGATATAAATATGAATTTTAGAAGAGATGATAATCATATTAGAATAAAAGCAAGAAATTACAGAAATTCCCACAATGGTAGATGAAAATAGAAAGTAGTGGGAATTAGAAACATGGAAATTAATAAAACAAGTACATAAGTTTTAAAAATTGAAAGGTTAAAAGATTGAAAGGTTAGATTATTATACAAAATTTGAACTTTGGGATAAATGACATGGTTTTAATAAAATGAAACATTAGATATTTAATTTTCTCTTTATCCAAAGTGTCAACTTAAATATTCTAAGTAGTCTCCTTTTAAAAACAAAAAACCCTGTTATTGTAAATTACAAGTTCCAAGAATTTCAAAACACTCATCTATCAACCCACCCAAAATGTCAGTAAAATCCCGCTCTCTTGCCTTTCCTCAAACAGTGGAAAAATAATGATTGTGATATAAAAGTTTTGAGGTTTGGAAAAACAAAGGAGGCCTTTGGCATCACCACGGAAATAAACAGAGAGAAACATACCAAAAGTGCAGCTTAGATCCATACTGAAGTCACCTGGAACCCAGGAGAGACAGATGAGACAGAGGAGTGGAGTGGCCGGACTGAGTTCACAGAGACACAGTGTTTACAAGAGCCCAGCCTGGCCCACCCACCCCTCAACTACCTGTTGCTTTAATCCCTTCGTTAAATATGCAACAGCACAGTGGCAAATCTTGATTGTCAACTTGATTGGATTAAGAGGTTCCTGGGAGATTGGTGGGCCCCGCCTCTGGGTGTGTCTGGGGTGTTTCCAGACAAGATTAAATCATCAGCAAGTTGAGCTAATCACAGGTTTAACCCTTTGATGGACTGACATTTAGAAGACTCTTGACAGGTGATGAACTGTGAATGCTGGGACTTAGTTGGAGGGTTGCTGAGACTGCGTGACTTTAAAGGCCAGGCCTTGGCCGTGGTGCATTCCTGTGACTCTCTCTATCTCTACTACCTTAGTTCCAAGAGAAACAGCCTCAGATTCACTGCCTTGATGCTCTGCCTGATCAGGTCCCCAGCTGTGGAGTCCGCTAACCACAGACAGACCCTCTGAACCAGAGAGCAAGAAGTGAATTCTTCTTCCTTCAAATTGTCTCTCTGGGACACTTGTTAGAGCAATGTGAAATTTGACTAACACATCCACAGAAGAGAAATTTGAAGTAATTATTTACACAAAGAAATCAAATTTGGAGAAAAAAAATACCAATTCTTCTGGGTAATTTTGCATCTATCTTAATATCATATAAATGTATGGTTTCATTTCTGAGCTCTCTAGATTGTGCCTGTATATTATTTCATCTTTTTCATTATTTGCTGTGCTCAGAATGGAACCCAGTCTCACGCATGATAAGAGGAGAGAGCCAACCCTCACAAAATGTCTTCTGACCTCCATATAGCATGGCAGGGACGTGCCCACCTTATACATACATAAATAAATAACAACTTTATATAACCACATTCAACGTATGGTAAGAAAAAAACTGAACGTCACCCAAGAACCTTCTCCTTCTGAGTACATGTGTTCCGGGGAGAGTTACAGAAAGTTAGAAATATGATCTGTTGTTGCTTTTTATTTGCACCGAAGAATAGCTTAGATTAGACATAGGCATGTCAAGTCAGTGTAACTGTTGTAACTCTGGGGAAAGTAACAGTGGAATTAAAACTGCTAGTGAGAGATCATTTCAGCTGTCTCTGTTGCTAAAGAAAAAGATAGTTCATGCTTTAGAAAGGCTGGTAGACTCAGGGCCTCTGAGAAACAAGCTGTCGCAGTTACTTTTTCAGCTGAGATAAAATACCCCGATGAAAAGCAGTGTGAGGAAGGAAGGGTTCGGTTAGGCTCGCAGTTCCAGGCACAGCAGAAGCAGGGCGGTCACGGCAGAAGGAGCCTGCAGCAGCTGGTCGTACTGTTTCCCAAGTCAGGAAGCAGACAACCAAGGATGTCTCTGCTCAGCTAGCTTTCTCCTTTTTAGCGCAGTCTGAGACCCAAGCCCAAGCCCCAGGAAAGGAGGGCCTGTTTTGAAAGTGGGTCTTCCCACCCCCCTTAACCTAATCAAGATTAACTTGCAGGTGTGCCAGGAGGCTTACCTCCAGGTGAGCCGGTACCCTGTAGAGGTGATGATAATTTTTACCCATCACCCACATCTCCACCAATCCTATAAAAGCTAGGTAGTCACCGCAGTGTGTCCATTCCACCAGCAGGGTTTCTAGCTTGTTTTACATTCTAGTCAGACATTAATCTTAAAAAATTGTTGGCTGAACACTTGACATTGTCAATTTTCTGTAGACTGTAGCAAAAGTCACGTTTCAATATGCATGTATTGTTAAAAATATGTTTTGTTGACAGGATATGTTCTTGTGGCTCGCCATAAAATCCATTGTTGTCTTCACTTAAAATATTTGCAATAACAAAGAAAAGAAAACAGACAATAAGTTGGGAGTCCCTGTAGCTAAATAAAATCAGTTGCATTAATTAAACTTTGGGCAGTGTGTTACAGATGTCTGTGTATGAGACCAGTTTTAGTTCCAAAACAGCCACGTGACTAAACTAATGAAAAAATACTTGAGCAGAAAAAAATCCTATCTCGACCCACAGTATCTTACCCATATGGTAAAGAGGAGACCCAGTAGCCCCTCATCCCCCCCCCCCCATGTATTTGCAAACTAAGCAGAGATGGAGATCTAGTCTAGGCGTTCCAGTCAGGCAGCAGAAATTACCTAATTAGGGGAATCGCCTCTGAAACTGCAGGATGTGAAAAACACCTCTCCAGCAGCAACTTGGTGTCCCACTGATACCACCTCGTCCTCTTCATCGTCTCCTCCTCTCCCCACTCCACATACCCCCTTCCCCCACTGTATCAAAAGAGAAAAAAATGTTTGCTTTCTGAAATAAAATGGCGGATTGGACGCTTCCTACAGGCAACCCCGGGACAAAAGAGTCAGGATAACAAAGACAGGGTAACAAATACTGTGTTTTCCCAAGAAAGAAAGAAAGGAAAAGCATCAAAAACAGGTGACAGGACAGATGAAAAAGGATGGGAAAATACAAAGGCTAGCTAGGACAAAGACAAGAAGAAGCAATCTATAGCCCCAATCCCCGCAGAGGAGCAGGAGCCCCAACCACGTGTAAGCGTGCCAGCTCTAGTGACAAAAGACTGGCAGTCCCAGCAGCAGGATAAACCCACAGTTCTCACAAGCCTTAATCCAGTGGGGGAGGGGAGATAATGCTTCCTCCGGTGGGGACCCGCTAGGGGCGGGAAAGAAATCTTGCATCCAGTCCCTGCATCCAAAGCCCTATCCAACCCGGTATTTCAGAAGTGCAGTGCTATACCAGGTGCCTGGTCGAGAAAGGACCTATTGTTTGAGACGAGGCTACTATGGGACTCCGAAAACAAGGAACAGTAGTCACAAGTCAGCGAAGGTGGGGCCACTCTGCAACAAAAGCTACCAGGCGCAGATGCAAAGAGGAAGGGTCTGACGTGGGCCGGCTGTGAAGTTTTAGGGGCGGGAGCTCAGCGGGGGTGCCCCCTCCCTGAGAACTGAGAGCGGGGGTCCCCACACACAGCCAGCGGGTCCCAGCAAAGACACGGAGAGATCCAAGTCCCGGCTGGCGGATTCCTTGGCCTCTGGAGTTGCTTCTAGTCTGCCACGTAATGAAAGAAAACACCAAGAGCCCAGAGCTGGCAGATGGCTCTATTTCCAACAGAGAGGCTTGCTGCTGGGCTGGGGCTGCGTGCCCGAAAACAGGCAGACAGCTTGTCATCCTCTCCCGGTGCAAAAACCAGCACTCCTTGATTCCCTTCCGATACACTCTTGGACACCTCTAGGCTTGGACATTTGCCACTGCTGGGTGTACAAATTTAAGTGTGTGTGTGTGGGGGGGGGAGGTGTTCTATGGATTGAGAACCTGCCTGACCCACAACCCGCAAAGTTTACTGTGGTCAGCTACAGTCCTCAGGGAAGGGAAACTAAAAGAGTGAATGTATCCCTGACCTCGCAGCCCACCCTTGACTAGGGCAGACCCTCTCTGCATAGGCAGAAGGCTTTTCAACAGGTTTCAGCACTGACACATGACACTCCCTCCACCTGGCAGACTCTAGTACTAAATGAACCCTGAAGGAAGTTTGGGGTTTCCCCTCACGTTTTTCTTTTTGCTATATTATATTTTTACTTTATTTTATTGAAATTTTTATTTAAAAATTATTTTAATTTTTGCTCCTTTTTATCCTTAACTTTTCTTAATACTTTAAATTTTTAATTCATATTTATATCCTTATCATTTTCCTCATATTCCTTTCTCATCTCTTAACCTCATTTCATCTCTTTTCCCTTTTAGTTGCCCCTCCTAATTTTCTTTTTTTCTTTGGTTTTTCCAGACAGGGTTTCCCTGTAGCTTTGGAGCCTGTCCTGGAACTAGCTCTTTTTTTTTTTTTTTTTTTTTTTTTTTTTTTCGAGACAGGGTAGCTTTTTGGTTCCTGTCCTGGAACTAGCTCTTGTAGACCGGGCTGGCCTCAAACTCACAGAGATCCGCCTGCCTCTGCATCCCTAGTGCTGGGATTAAAGGCGTGCACCACCACCGCCCGGCTATCGCTCCTTATTTTCATCTTTTTATTATTACCTTTATCTTATTATTTAAGACTTTTTGTTGGTTGCATTAATTATTCATAACAATGAGTTTCACTATGTCATTTCCATGCATGTATATAATGTAACTTGACTATATTCACCCCAGTTGCTTATCCTGCTGCTAAAACAGCTCAGAAATTCATTTTTTTTAAAAAAATATCACTGTAGGCAGTCATCTGGATAAGAAATACAGCAGTTCGAGAAATTCAAAGAGTCTTGCATTCTGAATAACAACAGCAAATAAAAATTCTAAAAATGAGTGTTCAGCCTTTCCAATAACTCACCGGAAAGCGTCAGAAAGCAGTGGGATAGTGACTTACAATGATGAAAGGGTGCGTGATAGAGAAAGGTTGTAAAAAGCTACTCACTCTGGAGGCTGTAGCGCCCTATGCTGCGAGACTCCCGAACAAGACCACCACAGAGCTGGTTTCTTGTGCAAACACAAAGGGGCTTATTGATTACAAGCTCGCGCTTGGACCACCGTCCAACACTCTGGCGCAGCGAGTGGAGGAGAGCAGCACTGAGCATTTACAGTTTGGGATATATATTTACAGTTTGTATATATATATATATATACACAAGCAGTAGTACAAGTGGGTCACAGCCTTGCCATTGGGTCTTGGGGTAGCCGACATTTAACCTGATTGCTTATGGTGAGCACAGAATTGAAGAGTAAAGTAGTTAAAAATGCATCAGGTGTGACTGAGGCATGTGGTTAGTAGCTGTCATTAACCCTGTGGTTCTTGGTTGTCATCAATCATACGCTCATCAATCTTACCCAGGATGGAGTTTGACTCAATTTAGGAACTTGGGATCATGGAGAGGGCATAAGGGGGGGTGGTCTTAGTTTAGATCAAATTTGGTCCTCACAGAGGCTATTTATTATCATAGCATTACTTAGTTAGTGAATTCTAGTCTAGCTAGCAAGCCTGCCCCAGTAATCCCAGTCTCTACCTCCCAGAGAACTGCGATTACAAGCAGCTGGCATGGCCCAGATTTTGTACAAGAATTCTAGGAATCTTAACTCTGATCCTCACAATTTACAGGACAAAAATTTTAAGCCATATTCCAGCCCCACTAAGAAGCTAATTCAGTCTCAACATTCCCAGAAATACATTTATCATTACTACCTGTTACAGCCCTTTACTAAATGTCCTGTAACTACTTTGTAGATTAGTCTGGCCTCAGACTCAAAGATCCACCTTCTCCTGCCTCCTGACTGCTGAGATTAAGGTGTTTACCACCACACCTGGCAAAATCCATCTTTTAAGTGAAATGCTTCGGCCTGTCTGTCATTCTCTCAGGCTCAAAAATCTAAAGAACCACCTAGCCAACAATCTTGAAAATAACGGCATGGTGGCACATGCCTTCAATCCCAGCACTTGGGAGGCAGAGGCAAGTGTGTTATGCCCAAATCTGTGAAGTTCCCCCAAAGCCAACAAGGAGAACAAGTCCCGTATGTAAAAGCAAAGAGCCTTTATTTTATGCAAGTTTGGAAAGTCGGTCTCTCCACATGTCCAATGTGTTGGAATAAACGGAGAGCCCAGAGCTCAGTTAGAGTTGGGTTTTTATACTAGTAAAGGTTGGGGTGAGGGGTTTCTGAGGTTCAGGGCCGCTGATTGGCTGACATTTGTCTAGGGGTGTCCTGGTGAGTGTGTGCTGGCAGGTGATCCTTATCTACAGTGGTTGGAACTTGGAACATTAGGCATTTCCTTTGGATGGTCTGTTCTTGGGTGGTGGTCGGGTAATCTCAGTTTGTGGTTCTTCCTGCAACCAGGTATTGCTTCAGGATAAACTAATGAGACTCAGGCCTCCATTAAACTTATCAAATGGCTGAGTCCTACTCTGGCAGGTGATAATGGTTGGAAGTAAAGACCTTCCTTTGGGTGATCTGTTCGTATTTAGCTTATCATGGCTGGCCCCCACATGTCCCCCTTCACAAGCACCAATGACAGGACCCAATCTTGGGTGACTCCTATTCCACACTGCCCTCCCTACTTCTCCAGCTGTTTGTTCTCTACACTGCATCTGGATCCCTCTTCCCCATCCTTTCTAAAACTCTACAGGTGTTCCTTCTTTATTGTTGTTTCCTCTTACAGTGTCTACTAATCTGGTCCTTAACGCAACCACCTCTGTGCTTCCCTGATTTCTGCTGCTTGTCTAAAAGTATTTTATTTGTCTGCCTGTTAGAATAATGTGGCCACAGAATGTCTGTGTAAGTATATGGGTGTGTTTTCATAGTATGCTTGCTTTATGTTTCTGGGTGCATGTGTGCTTGTTTTAAAATCAGTAAATCTTATAACTCCAGATTACAACAGCTCTGGAAAAATACAAACACGTGGGTAACCACCATTTTGACCTCACCACCGTCTTGGGTAAGAGTACCCATGTGTGTTAGTATTCTTTAACTTATTAAAATATTTTAATCTTCCTACATTTACTAACATTGGTAAGCTATAACTAATTGGGTAAAATACATGTCTAAATTTAGCTCATATGTCCAGTTTAAATATAACAGGTAATGGTATGGAATACTCAAGTGCCTTTAGAGATCTGAGAGTATGGCATTTAACAAAAGAGCTTCTAAGACAGAGACATGCCAGCTCCCACAGCATCCTTTAGCTCCTCCAAGAAGATACGTGGTGACAAAAGACCTTCGCCTTGAGGCTTGCCTTTGGGTTTGGCAAAGCTACCCACACAGTAAAAAGCGGCCTTCCACCTCTTTAGCCAGTATTCTTCTGAATACCACCTGGGGAATGGATCTTCTCATCCTGCCAAGACAGGTAGTCTAAATCTTCCCCCCACAGGAAAATCTCCGGGCCTCTTGTACTCAGAAGCTAACAGCAAACACTGTTTCTAGCTCTCCAAAGACTAAGGAGAGACTTGGGATTGCCTGTGTAGCTAAAATAGCTGTCTCATTTCTGCTCATTTATCCCCCTTAGATCTGTCTAATGGCATTTGATGACTTAAGGTACTGGTAACTTATTACGATATCTGCTAAGTTTCCTGTTAAAATACAGACAGGTGTGCCTCTTTAACAGGCTTTATAGTCCAGGACTAACAGATTTCAGATGTATCTTCAGAGGTTCAGAGTTTCCAATTCCCTTTAATTGTCTTATAAAATGTTCATATCTTTTAACCTAAAGCATTAGCTTTTTGCTATGACACCAACATGTAAATCTGTTCCAGTTGCTTTACAGGTACCTACAGGTTCCTGTGAAAAAATTCTGCTGCTATCAAAAATCAGGTCTGGTAAAACCTAACAGGATCAAGAACTTATTTTAACCCCACCAATTTTCAAGCATATTTTACAGGTCACTCCTGCTGTCTGGGCCAAGACCAACTTATAAAGAGCTCTCCAGACAATGTCAACACCTGCACCAGCTCCTGGGACTTCACTATTGGTATCAACTCTCCTGGATCCAGGACACCTACCAACTAAAATCTGGTTTTTTCTGCGATTGTGTCCCACTTATAACCCGAGCCTTGTTGGACTCTAGCGTCCAAACACCGAGAAGGAGTCGCCCCCAGAGACCATCTCACACACCACAGCCGATGCAAAAGCATGAGGATTTTATTAATTCTGTCATGACGGGGTCCCCCAGCATTTGGGAAGCCGAGGGACCTCGAATAGCTGGTACAGTCTACTTTTAAAGGGACCACAGATGCAAGGGGGGTTGTTCTTTGACTATTCTGATTGGCTTATTTGAAAGGGCTATTACCAATAATTGACTGGAGAGCTGTTGCCAGATCAGATGAGGTAAGAGGTCATTTTAACCCCATTTCCCAGGGGACCGAACCAAAACATACGTATATGAGTAATTGTTCAGGAACTGAATACGTGCGAGTGTAGCTGTTAGGTCCTTGGTTCCCAGGGGAGGAGGGGAAGCACTATGGCACAGAGGCTGAGAGGATTCAGAATTGTCAAAAATGGCTTCAGGATTGTCTTAAAGTCTTACATTCTCTCCTCTTATTTGGTCAAATATCTCAATCTTGAGATATTAGTAAATTTGGAGGACCAATTAGATCTGTACACCAAAATTAGCAAACCAGTGCTGTTTCCTCATATTAGGGAGGTCCTGCTGACAAGCATAGCCAACAAGACTGTGTCAAGCTGGGGTCAGTACTATTTAGCAAAGAAAAGGCTAAACAGTCACTGCCCTGTATTAGAGTTTGCCAGCAGTGAAGCAGGGGTTGCAGAAGGGTTCTTGGGACTAGGAGTGAGGCCCAGGGCCCTGGCAAGGGGAGCTACCTCAGCAGGGGCTAGCTGGCCCTGGTCAGGTAATACCAAGTTGGGCCCTAGTACTATGGTCATTGGAGGTGTTACAACAACTCACAGGGTGAACAGAATCCCTATGTCTTTCCTTCCTGGATCATACAACTATAAACCCCAAGTATTGCCTGTTAACTGGTTAGCTCTTTTTGTTTTTCTCGATTTCACGGGTGAAAGAGACTAAGTCCTTTTTGTTAACCCTCAACCAGGAGACATTGACATTGGTTTTACATTTTTAGGCAGCACAATAAAATACTTTAAGCCCCCCCCCCCATATTGCTTTTTCTCCCTGACAAATATATCATTCAGAATATTTGCATACAGGATAAAGGTTTCCGGGGGTTTGCTCAGTATCCTTCCAAGAGGCTTTTGCTAAAACATACAGGTCAAAAGTTAGCTGGGGGAACCAGGTATTCAGGGGATGAACTTCAGTGGCTAGCTTTAAGGCTTGCCCAGTCTCAAAGTTAGTTAGGGTCCAGGTTAAGTCCTGAGGATCAGGGCAAAGATCAGCAAGCCTGGCAGAGTCAGGCCTCCTTGAGAGGATTTTGGGTACACTGAAGTTTTCATTTGGAAGGTCCTGTGGAGGTGCAGGCTTGACATGAGATGCATGGATCCAGGCTGCAATACCGTCCACTTTGAGGGCAGTAGGTGTAGGGTCCCTTCCAGCGAGGTTCAAGGTTCTGGGACCGGTGTCTCCGAACGTACACAGAATCGCCAACCTGGAATGGGTGTGAGATTTCCGGGTGCCCGGGCTGGTGTTGGGAGGTGCCAGCAGAGAAGCGGGGAGAGTAGCTTAGTCCAGCGGACAGCAGCAGGGATAGCTAGGGCCCCTTTAGGGAGGGTCTAGTCCGGCCGGCAGCAGCAGGCTCTGGTCAGATAAATACCATTTTATGTCCCAAGTCCTTCCCGACACCCATGGAAACAGTCCCGCTTCTCGCCCCTGGGAGACAAGTGGGGGAGATGTCTGAACCCCCGTGTTTAAATATTTTTTCCAGGGGAAAATCTTTTGCCAGCCTCCAGGGGCAGCTGTGGGGGAGGGGGGATATCCCAGGAGGCTAGCCCTGCTACTAGTCTGTTCTGGCTGTGGGGTGCTGTAGCTTTCCTCATGTCCCTCCGGATATACCCCAGGCGTCAATTCTGGAACGAATGCGAGATTTTCAGGTGTCAGGGTGGCCAGGGGTCCCTACGTCTGGGCTTGGAGATCTGGAGAGCCTTTAACCACACCTGCAGATCGGGTTTGTGAGCAAATGGGTCATGAGGGGCCTTAGGAAACTAAGAGGGGGGTCCCCCATATTGGATCTCATAGGGGGTTAGTCCAAGCTGAGATGGGGTGTTTTGCACACAGAACAGGGCTAGGGGAAGGAGCAGATTCCAAAGGCCAGTTTGGTTTTGTTTATCCTTTTTACCTGTTCTGAACTCTGGGGTCTGTATGTACAATGTAATTTTCCCAGTCTTACCCATGTCCTGACTTTTTTGGGCAACAAGGCCGTTTTACCATCAATTCCGATTACCTTGGGCAGGCCAAACCTCGAGAAGATTTCTTCTTTGATCTTCTTAGTCCTGGTAAGAAAAAGCTTCTCTGCCATCCGGCCGATGTCCCTTTAAGAAGGCTGCTCAGGTCATTCACCATTGCTGCCCTGTCTTCTTCAGCAAATCCTACTGGTGGCACACACCACCAAAACCGGCTCTGCTTGGGCATTGCTGAACCCTAAGCTTTCCACAGTTGCGGTCTGGGAGCTGGGGGCAGTTGTTCTCTGTGAAACTTGCAAGCAGCTTGGGAAGGCTGATTGGAATTGGGCCCCTCCTCGCTTCAGTCAGTTGCTACCTGCCTGGGCAGGTAGCTGTAAGCAGAGTTCCCAAGCTTGGGCTTTGACCAAGGCAGCTGGGAGGAGGATTCAGCCGGCCGTGGCTGCAGAGCCTTCCTCAGCGAGGTGGGCACGGCAAAGGCAGAGAGCAGCCTGCTATTCTTTACAGCCCTGGAGAACAGTAGGGGAAGTCAAAGTCTCCAACAGGTCTTTTTCTAATAAAAGTGTGGGACACTCAGGAATAATCAGCCATCCTTGTGTCCATAGTCAAATGCTTTAGACATAGCGAAGGGGAACTCCTCCCCCCCCCCCCCGTACACCCCAGAATCGGACACTGGACACCTGGGTGTACAGTATAAACAAGGGGGGGAATTTCAGTACTGTCACTGTGGCTGCTGCATAGGCCTCTCAGGTGGGCAGAGCATCACTTCAGTAGCCGGCTGTGCTCGGTGCCGTTTTCCGACCTGCTTCTGCTCAGCAGCTGCTTTGGGAAGTGTCTCCAGCCCAAAGTCCTGTAGGGCTGCTCACTGAAGTCTGCATTGGGCCACTCGGGGGCTGCTCTGTCTGAGGTGCGCAGTCTCTGCCTCCCTATCTGTCTAATTTTTTTCCCTTTACTAAGTCCTGGAGGGAGCATCTCTGCAGTCCCACCATTCTCTGCGACTTGCTACGAATATCGGATGCTGACTGGCCTATAAAAGACATCACTACATTGGCTTGGTGATCTGCTGCCATGGGATCAAAAGGGGTTTACATCCTGTAACCCTCAAATAGTCTTTCTAAAAATCCTGTAGGAGTACTATCAGACCTTTGTACTATTGCTCTTACCTTAGCCAAATTAGCAAATTAGTGGGGTGCTTTGCAACCCCCCCCTCCTTTTTTTAGACCCGCCAACTGGACTCTGGCAATAAAGATGGATCTGCTCCCTACCAGCTGGAGTATTGAAGTCCCATCCTCTATCTTGTCCGGTGATTGGGTTGGCCTGCTGTCAGCTCCTGGGACATTCTTTTTCCCTCTGTGGTTAGGAGCACCTGTAAGAACTGCTGGCAATCATCCCAAATGGGCCAATGAATAACCAGAACAGATTCTATAAGCTTGGTCATGGCCTGAGAGTCCCAAGAACAGGGCTAGGGCCCGACCAGCAGGGCTCCTCAGGAATGAAGTGCTTCCTCTGGGGGAGGAGGAGGGAGAAGTCTGTCATGCTCGGCTGGATATCAGGAAGAACCAGATGTGCCTGGATTCTGGGTTTTTTTCATTCCTGTACAGGAAAGAGAGAAGACAAAAGGCTCGGGGATGGGCAGCCACCACCTCCTCCAGCAGTGGGGCTACTTTCGGAATCACGGGTGAACTGATGATGGCCAGGGGGCCGGTGCCAGGTTCTGAATTTCTGCAGGTGGATTTTAACAAAGACAAACCGACATACAAAAACAAAAAATACAAAGAGACAGACATAAACTCAAAACCAGAAGCAGGTGCTCTCACCACCACTGTGGTGTAGAACTGAAAATATACAAGAACAAAAAGACAGACATAGACTCAAAATCAGAAGCCGCGCGGCAGTAGATCCAAAAATACAGATGGAGGATCATGTCTCCCCTGGTCACTCCACTTGCTGTGGACAGCAAGCACAGCCCTCCTGTGGTGCTGCTGGAAAATAGAGGTGGGGTATGGTTAGTGGAAGGCCAGTGAGGGTGTGCTTTGAAAGAGATAGTGGTACCCCAAGCCCTGTCCTCTCTCACTCTTTTCACTTCCTGACACTGCAGGATGGAAGCAGTTTTGTTCAACCAAGCACTCCTAACTACTTTTGGCCTTTCTGAAGGTCCAAAAAACAGAGCAAATGACCCTTTAAAAACACAGTCTGTGTGCTGGGGATATAGCTCAGTTGGCATTGTTTTCCTGCTACATGCAATGCCCTAAATTCAACCCACAGCACTGCATAGATCAAGTATGATGGTGCAAACCAGCACTCAGGAAGTAGAAGCAGAAGGATCAAAAGTTCAAGGTCATCTGTGCTACACAGTAAATCTGATATATAGGGAGTTCTAAGCTATTCTGGGATACACAAACACTTGTTTCAAAAAGAAAGGGGGCTAAAAATAGTTTGGTGGTTAAAAGTACTAACTATTCTTCAGAAAACCTAAGTTCAATCCCTAGGACCCACATAGCATCTATAAAGCATTTGTAACTCCAATTTCTAGGGGCTCCAGCCCCCTTTCCCGTGTCTTTAAGCACTGTACAGACGTATATACAGGCAAGACACCCATATGCACACAAAGTAAATCTCAAAAACAAAAATACAATTTCTATGACCCAAAACAAATATTTTAAACTTTTAAATTGTTTTTCCTGGTGACAGAAAGTCAACTCTCTGACTTTATAGTTAATTGGAGGCTTTTTAAAAGACTGGTTAAGCTGGAACCAGCTATTCTCGCTTTCTTTTTTCTTTTTCGTATTTATTTGTTTATTTATTGGTTTTTCGAGACGGGGTTTCTCTGTGACTTTTGGAGCCTGTCCTGGAACTAGCTCTTGTAGACCAGGCTGGCCTTGAACTCACAAAGATCCACCTGTCTCTGCCTCATAGTGCTGGGATTAAAAGTGTGTGCCACCACCGCCCAGCTGATTCTTTTTTCTTTAGATGCTACTGTGTGTGTTGTTGGCCACACTTCTTAGAAGTTGCTCTGACTCTGAGGGTGACCCAATTTGCCAATCATTCTTATTGTTTTGTTCTTCAAACTCACTTATATAAGTTAAACTTGTTTTTCCTTTCAACGGACCATAAATTTCATCTGGTCATCAAAGACAGATAATAACCCATATATAAAAAAAAATGGTCCCCAACTTGTTCAGACATCTCACTTGGAGCGGGGGATTGTCCATTGTATACAAGATCACCACTGTGCTTATCTTGGTGAGAAATAGGACAGCAACTTTGAAGCAAATCAAACTTCAAATCCACCAGCTCTGCCTCAATATCTGTGTTGGGGAGAGCGGAGACAGGCTGACCCCAGCAGCCAAGGTGTTGGAGCAGCTCACAGGCTAGACACCTGTCTTTTCCAAAGCTAAGTACACCATCAGGCCCTTCGTCATCAGGAGAAAGGAGAAGATTGCTGTTCACTGCACTGTCCGTGGAGCCAAGGCAGAAGAAACTCTGGAGAAAGGCCTGAAGGTTCAGGAGGATGAGTTTCGGAAAAATAACTTCTCGTACTGGGAACTTCAGCTTTGGGATTCAACAACACATTGACCTGGGCATCAGATATGATCCAAGCATTGGGATCTACGGCCTGGACTTCTACGTGGTGCTGGGCAGGCCAGGTTTCAGAATTGCAGACAAGAAGTGCAGGACAGGCTGCATTGGGGTCAAACACAGAATCAGCAAAGAGGAAGCCATGATCTGGTTCCCACAGAAATATGATGGGATATGATGTTGTATGAGCTGTGGTGGGCTGCATTCTGGCTGCCCTGGCTCCCGCATGGCTAGCTTATGCCCCGAAATAATTACACAGAAACTGTATTCTTTTAAATACTGCTTGGCCCATTAGTTTTAGCCTCTTATTGGCTAGCTCTTACATATTGATCTAACCCATTTCTAATATTCCATGTAGCACCACGAGCTGGCTTACCAGGAAAGATCTTAGCCTGCATCTGTCTGGAGTGGGAGAATCATGGCGACTGCCTGACTCAGCTTTTCTCCCAGCATTCTGTTCTGTTTACTCTGCCTACCTAATTTTCTATCCTATCAAAGGGCCAAGGCTGTTGTAATAGGAGCGACGGGGCTGCATCCAAAGCACCCCGGCCGCCTGGCTAGCTTATGCCCCGAAATAACAACACACAAATTGTATTCTTTTAAACACTGCTTGGCCCGTTATATCTAGCCTCTTCTCAGCTAATTCTGATATCCCGATCAACCCATTTCTAATAAACTGTGTAGCACCAAGATGCACTTACCGGGAAGAATCTAGCCTACGTCCATCCTGGGCCGGAGCTTGATCGCGTCTGCCTCAGAGAGCAGAGCTATCGCGTCTGCCCAGGAGAGGGGAGCATGGCGTCTCTGCTCCAGAGAGCAGAGCTGTCGAGTCTGAGCTCACTTCCTCTTCCTCCCAGCATTCTGTTCTGTTTACTCCACCCACCTATGTTTTAACCTATGAGGCCAAGCAGTTTCTTTATTATAATTAACCAATGACCTTCCTCCATCACAAGGCAGTTTCTTTATTTAACCAATGAAATCAACACAAAACAGAAGACTCCCACATCACCTGGCAAATAAATTGTATCCAAAAGGCCAATAAAAATTTTTCTCAGAAAAAAAAAATCACAAGGCATTGAGTTCCCTGTAATTACAGAAAGTTGTCAACTACCATGAAGGTGCTGGGAACTAAGTCTCGGTCCTCTGCGAAAACAAATGTTCTTAGTATTGAGCTAAATCTTTATTTGTGAATGTATGCACAGCGCCTGGGCTCGCAGCCCAGCACCACAACCGTGAGGTGTCAGACATGTTGTGACACATATTTGCAGTCCTAGGGGGAAAGACAAAGAACCTCAGTTTGGGCCAGAAAGATGGCTCAGCTGGTTCAGCCACTTGCCCTAAAGACCCAAGGTTTGATCTTCAAAACCCACAGAGTCCAAGAAGATGTTCCCACAAATTGTCCTTGGACCTCCATGAACGAATGCACCACTTGTTTCTTCAAAGGCTTGGACTGTGTTACTGCAGAGTTGTTCGTGCTGTGTTACTGCAGAGTTGTTCGTGCACCATTAGCCACAGTGACACTGTCACTTGGACCAAATTTGTCCTAACAGCCTGAGAGCCGCTGCAGTTGTCACTGTTCTCTACAGTCATTCAGCCGCTGTTCTGGGAACAGCGAGGAATAGTTACGGTCATCTATCTGCCTCTGCCCCTGCACACCAGGAACAGCCAAAGACAGAGGACACTGGCTTTTTCGCGTCTCAGGTCAATCACCCTTATAAAACTGCACACACATAGGGGGAGGAGTAAAGTCTGTTGGTTTGAAGGTGAAAGAAGATCCAGTTCCACTGGTACCTTGATAGCACACAGCTCCACCTGATCTCATTCTATTGCTTTGGACCATAGCATTCACCAGAAGCTTCCTGGGGCTCCAAAGAATAGATAGGGAGACTCAATGGTGCCACCTGGTGATAAGAGACCTGCTCAACACTGTAATTGGGAGCTTGCCCCTGGGTATCTTGGTGTCCTGTAAGTATGTAGTCTTGGCTCTTGTGCATTCTCTTGGTGCCAAAACTTTTGTCTCTAAATTTTGATAGCCTTGCTCTTCTGTTCTGAAACCAGTTCTAAAGAGAAAAAGGAAATTGTTAATCAAATCTGCTTTCTAGCAGTGCCCCACAGTGTTCTTTTCCTGTTCCCTTTTCCCCCTTTGTTTTGACACAGGGTCTCCCTATTATGTAGATCTGGCTGTCCTGGAACTCCCTATGCCTCAAACTCAGAGATCCACCCACAGAGCAATGGGAGTAAGATGTGTGCCACCCTGCCAAGTTTCACAGCCATTTCCACAGGAACTTTCACAGGGTAGTAAGAGTCAGCCTTACTGTCTTGCTTCCTGACCTTAAAGAGACAGGGAAAATGAAGTATGGAAGCCTGCTCCAATCAGCCCTGTTGCAGCCTCTGCATCTACACAGAACAAGCCGGAACTGCCCCTTAACACTTTCTAGACACTTCACCTAGCTGCCCCCAGCCAAGATACAATAGATTACAAGCTATATTCTTATGGGTGACACAAAACGAGGCAAGACTTAGCCATGGCATGGTAGGTGTTTTATGTGGTCCTAGGCACATCTGGATTCATTTTTAGCATCCTTAAAAATAATAGCTATAGGGCTGGAGAGATGGCTCAGCGGTTAAGAGCACTGACTGCTCTTCCAGAGGACCCGGGTTCGATTCCCAGCACCCACATGGCAGCTCACAACTGTCTGAAAATGTAGTTCCACGAGATCTGACACCTTCACACCAACGAACATAATAAAGTTAAATAAATAAATAATAAAATGTTTAAAAAAAAGAATATTTAAAAAAAATAATAGCTATACATGAAAATCATGGTCCAAAGCTTTTGCAGGGAAGGGGGTGTGTGGAAATTATAAAAAATATTTTAAGGATGGAGGACAGGTCTGAGAGCACACACCTTTAAACCCAATACTTGGGAAGCAGCAGGTTCTTTCTGTGAGTTCAAGATCAGCCTGGCTGACATAATGAGTTCCAGGATGGCTGGGGCTACATAATGAGATACTTTCTCATAATTATTAAATAAATAAATAAGGGCTTGAGATACACACCCATAATCCTAGCACTTGGAAAACTGAGGCAAGAAGATTCAGAGTTTAAAGTCACTAGTGAGGAACCTACTCAGTTTGCTAAATGATCATGTTACAAATTTTGTGTATTGTTGGTTTCCGAAACAGGGTTTCTCTGTGTAGTCTTATCTTGGACTCACTCTGTAGATCAGGTTGTACTCACAGTCAGATATCCACCTACCTCTGCCTCCCGAGTGCTGGAATTAAAGGCGTGCGCCGCCACCACCACACTTTATTTTTTTTTTAATTTATTTATTTATTAAAGATTTCTGTCTCTTCCCCGCCACCGCCTCCCATTTCCTTCCCCCTCCCCCAATTAAGTCCCCCCCAGCCCAAAAAGCAATCAGGGTTCCCTGTCCTGTGGGAAGTCCAAGGAACCCCCACCTCCATCCAGGTCTAGTAAGTTGAGCATCCAAACTGCCTAGGCTCCCACAAAGCCAGTGCGTGCAGTAGGATCAGAAACCCATTGCCATTGTTCTTGAGTTCTCAGTAGTCCTCATTGTCCGTTATGTTCAGAGAGTCCGGTTTTATCCCAGGCTTTTCCAGTCCCAGGCCAGCTGGTCTTGGTGAGTTCCCAGTAGAACATCCCCATTGTCTCAGTGTGTGGGTGCACCCCTCGCGGTCCTGAGTTCCTTGCTCGTGCTCTCTCTCCTTCTGCTCCTTTAATTAACACAACCGCAAGTGTTAAAGGGCAGTTCCGGTTTGTTCTGTGTAGTTGCAGAGGCTGCAACAGGGCTGATTGGAGCAGGCTTCCATACTTAAACATGGAAGTGGAAGAGTCGGGGAGGGGTTGCACAGCTCACAATCTTCGTAATGTGCAGGCCTAGGAAATGCTGTCTTCATTTTTCCCTGTCTTTTCAAGGATTATTTTTATAATCGTATGTTTGTGCTGCTTTCAACCTTTCAAAGGTACTTCTTTTTTTTTTGTTTCTATTTATTTATTTATTTATTTATTTATTTATTAAAGATTTCTGCCTCCTCCCCGCCACCGCCTCCCATTTCCCTCCCCCTCCCCCAATCAACTCCCCCTCCCTCATCAGACCAAAGAGCAGGGGATAAAACCGGACTCGCTGAACTCGCTGAACGTAGCGGACAATGAGGACTCCTGAGAAGTCAAGGACAATAGCACTGGGTTTTTGATCCTACTGCACGTACTGGCTTTGTGGGAGCCTAGGCTGTTTGGATGCTCACCTTACTAGACCTGGATGGAGGTGGGAGGTCCTTGGACTTTCCTCAAAGGTACTTCTTTTGCAGCAGACAGTAGTTAATGTAGAGACTTATAATTAGTCAAGGTACTGAGTGCTTGTGAGGCCCAATTCTCCAAGGGACATCTACACCAACAAACCCCTCCAAGGCTCAGGAACACCATGGAGGAAGACTGTAAAAGAGTGTAAAATCCTGCCAGGCAGTAGTGGAATATTCCTCTAATCCCAGAGCTCGGGAAGCAAAGGTGGATCTGCGGGTTCAAGGATAGACTAATCTATACAGGGTGAGTTTCAGGACAGCCAGGAATGTTTCGCGGAGAAACCCTGTCTCAAAAAAACAAAACAAAAGCCGGGCGGTGGTGGCGCACGCCTTTAATCCCAGCACTCGGGAGGCAGAGGCAGGCGGATCTCTGTGAGTTTGAGACCAGCCTGGTATACAAGAGCTAGTTCCAGGACAGGCTCCAAAGCCACAGAGAAACCCTGTCTCGAAAAAACCAAAAAAAACAAAAAAACAAAAAACAAAGGCCGGGAGGTGGTGGCACACGCCTTTAATCCCATCACTCAGGAGGCAGAGGCAGGTGGATCTCTGTGAGTTTGAGGACAGCCTGGTCTTCAAGAGCTAGTTCCATGACAACCAGGACTACTCCAGAGAAACCCTGTCTTGAAAAAACAAAACAAAAAAAAAATCAAAACAAAACAAAAGAATGTAAAATACCAAGGAAATATGTTGTGAGCGCTTCTTCCAGCTGTTACACTCGTGAACTCACACTTCAAAGTAGATTTGATTCATTATAAAACAACCATACAGGCTGGGCGGTGGTGGCGCACGCCTTTAATCAGGAGGCAGAGGCAGGCAGATCTCTGTGAGTTCAAGGCCAGCCTGGTCTACAAGAGCTAGTTCCAGGACAGGAACCAAAAGCTACGGAGAAACCCTGTCTCGAAAATCCAAAAAAAAAAAAAAAAAAAAAAAAAACCCAACCACACAGCAGACCTGTGTAAGATCAAGTCAGCATAGGAAGGAAGACAATACTAATCTTCCAATTTCATTTTTCAAGGCAATCCTTTCTCCCCTTCCCTTGTTATATATCTGATCTCTCAGCAGACTGTTCCACCTTTAAAATGGACAGCATTTTCAATCCTAAAATCAACACCTGGAAGTCTTCCTACTTTGTCCTTGCCATAGCTATCACCAGCATAAAACCATCACAGTTCCTATCCTGTGCGATGCCAATAACTTTTAATTTGTTGCTGTTATTTGGAGACAGGGTTTGTTTGTCCCTGTAGCCCTAGGTGTCCCGGAACTTGCTCTGCAGACCAGGCTGGTCTCAAAGAGATCCCCCTGCCTCTCACAGCACCCATGTCAGTCTACAGACTAAAGGCATCCACAACCATTCATGGCCTAAATTTTTTATCTTATGTTGTATGGGTGTTTTGCCTGCTTGTGTATCTGTGTACCATGCTTGTGACATGCCTGTAAAGGTCAGAAAAGGATGTCAAATCCCCTAGAACTGGAGTTCCAGAGCATCAGCTGGGTGGGTGCTGGGCATTGAGCCTAGTTCCTTTAGAAGAGCAGCCTGTGCTCTTGAGCCATCTCTCCAGACCTGGAGGGGCTTACATCCTTCAAGTTCCTGCTTCCAAAGTCCCTCATAATAAGTTATTTTCTATCTAAGCTGTGTCAAATTGAAAGAAAAAAATTGACATGTTAACAATGCCTGATGCCAAGACGTGTCAGCTTTCCTATGATTCTTTGCTTCATTTTCTAAATGGCCCACAAAAGGGCATATCCTCGTGAAAAGCTGCAGAGATCTGACTTACTTCAATCACATACACTGTGCACCTGCACTCTTGGGCCAGAGTTTCCTTGGTTGTGAAATCTGGATAACGATCCTGTTCAAATGATTGTTGAAGTATCTTCAGGTCATCCTTGGTAAACTTATGTCGTGGTTTTAACTTTCCTCTTCCACGCTCTGTTCTTGCTTTACTGCAACTGTCTTCTTTGTCAGGAGAGCCAGGAAAATGTGGAAACAGAAATGCATTAGACATCAGCAGCACCCAGAGATGCTCCAGAGCAACAACAACACTCATTTGTTGACTGACTATTCATAAAGACCTTTTTCTTTTTCTTTTAAAAGAAACAAAAACACATGATGTTCTCATTGGATGCAGAAAAGGCCTCTGATAAAAAAAATCTTACAGCCATTCAAAAAGTCCTGGAGAAATTAGAGCTACAGGAACATATTTAAATATAATAAAGTTAATTTGCAGCAAGTCTATAGCTAATATCAAGTTAAATAGAGAGAAACTCAAAGCAATTTCACATAAATCAGGAACGAGACGAGACTGTACTCTCCCCATATCTATTTGATATAGTACTAAGTTTTAGCTAAAGCACTAAATTGGAAAGGAAGAAGTCTAATTTGTGAATGATATAATAGTATACATACACTAAAAAATACACTAAAAATTCCACCAGGGTATTCCTACAGCTGATAAACACCTTCAAAGAGGTTGCATACAAATAAGATCAGCTCAAAAAATCAGTAGTCCTCGAATATAGAAACGATAAACAGATGAGAAAGAAATCAGGGAAGCAACACCTTTCACAATAGCTTCAAATAAAATAAAATATCTTGGTGTAACTCTAAGCAACTGAAAGATTTGCATGGTAAAAGCTTCAAGTCTTTGAAGAAAGAAATTGCTTCTAGTAGGTGGAAAGATCTCCCATGGTCATGAAGAAGGAGGAGGTAACTAGGAGAGGGAAGAAAAACTATAATCAGGATATATTGTGTGAGGAAAAAAAATCTATTTTCAATAAAAGAAAGAAAAAAAAAGAAAAGAATGGCTACTACTGAAAAAATACTAAATTAGGAGCTGGAGAGGTGTCGCTTCTCTTCCCAGCACCAAGATGGTGGCTCAAGCTGCCTGTGACTACAATACCAGGTGATCCAGCACCCTCTTCTGACCTCCGTGGGCACCAGGCTTGCACACACAGGCAAATACTCAAATATGTAAAATAAAAACAAATATTGTTTAGACTGACTTAATCAGCCCAAAGGAATAGCTGAGAACTAGGGTAGGCTCTACATACTCAAGTTCACCCCAGTGTTAAAATCACCTTGACGCTAACTCACCCCCTCTCGTGCCATTACCCACTCTGGGAGGCAGTGGCCTGCAGGATCCAATCACTTTGTATAGGCCCTACATTTAGTACTGATACATTGAGGATGCTTTTTTTCAACATGCTAACTTTAGGGCCATGACCATAGTACTCAGGTTCATTCAGATGACTACAATAAACATTCACAAAGTGAGAGTTTTAGACATTTAATTGTGTAACAGGTTAAAATAATAGATTGGTCATGCATTTAGAAGTAACTAATATAGGGTCATCAAGATGGCTCAGAAAAGAACGTTTCTTAACCCCAAGCCTGACAGAATTTGTTTGACTCTTGGGATCCACATGAGGATAGAACTGACTCCCTAGAAATTGTCTTCTGGCTTCTGTGTGCCCTCCCCTCAAGCAAAGCAAAGTCCTGGTTTATTAAACAAACTGCTAATACCATTAAACACTACACTTTTAAATCCAGTCAGTGAATTTTGTTTTTCACCAACCAATTCGAAAATATATTTTAGCTAGGCAGTGGTGGTGCATTCCTTTAATCCCAGCACTTGGGAGGCAGACAGGCAGATCTCTGAGTTTGAGGCCAGCCTGGGCTACAGAGCAATTTCCAGGCTCCAAAGCTACACAGAAGAACCCTGTCTCATAAAACCAAAAGTGGAGGAAAAAAAAAAGAGAAGAAAAGGAAAGAAAGGAAGGAAGATTACCCGACTCTGCCATTGTTATAGCAACAAAGAACAGAAGAAACATAAAGGTGGATGTCACATTCCAACAGCCAAGGGAAGAAAGAAGATGACCATGTGTCTCACATCTCTACAAGGCTGAGACAGGAGTACAGCTGGTCCTTCAACCCAGCAGTAGGTTGAATTTACTATTGTTATTGGAGAAAGACAAAATGAGAAGCTCAAGGTCTACAAGAGCTAGTTCCAGGACAGGCTCCAAAACCACAGAGAAACCCTGACTCGAAAAACCAAAAAAAAAAAAAAAAAAAAAAAAATGAGAAGCTCTACCTGAGGCAGGCAAAAGTCATAGCTAGAGAATCAGAGCTCTTCCTCGTTTGTATAGTGAAAAAAAAAAAAAAAATCAGAGCTCTTGGCCAGTCCCAACAGCTCCAGGAACCCCATGGGTCCAGCATTTACATTGTCTGCCTCAGGTAACATGCCCCAGATTGAAGCGTTTTTTCCTTAGAAACTATTTCTGATGTGGAAAAGAAAATCAGCCTTACACTGCTTTGTCTGCCCATGGGGGGTCCTTTACATTGCTCTGACAATTCTATACCAGATTAGCCGGTCCCTGGCTCTTATAATATATACTCCTGGATTTATCCAGTATTTTTTTTTCTGGTGGTACAGACTGAACCCAGGGCCTCACACTGGCCTACCAAGTAATCTACCACTGACCTGAGGCCCCAGTCCTCCTGCATCAAAAAGCACCTCTACAAAAATTCAGAAAACTAAAAGAGCCCAAAGGCCCTACCTCTTGATTCAGCCCTCTTCCCTTTGGACCAGGGATTATTCCTGAGGCCATGTTCATCATGGCCATTCACTTTGATACAGAAGGCTGCTGGGCTGGGGCCATTCTCTAACACACATCCTGCTTATCTCCACACTGACCCAACACTGCAAATGCAATCCCAAGCATAGTTTTATGTTACCTGCAAATAGTTCATGTAGACCTCTAAGATAGGAGACGCCCCCTTTAATGTAAGCACACATTTATTTGTAGGCACTTGAGTCTCTGGGGAATTTCCACCAACCATTTCACCAGGCAGCAGACAGAAACAATTACACTGTTTATAAGAGCGGCCTCCATGCTACAAGCTGCTTTTAAGAGATTTAAAAAAGGAGAAATGGTAGCTCACATCCCTACTAACAGACAAAGGAGAAATGGTAGCTCACATCCCTACAAACAGACAAAGGAGAAATGGTAGCTCACATCCCTACAAACAAAAGCCCAGATACAGTCGTGCCCAACTTGTAGGCAGACTGTGCCGGGATGAATGCAGCCGAACACATCTATAGATAAATATGTCAAAATATCAAAGGTTAGAGATTCCTGGGTAGATAAATAGCCAGCTACAAAAGCCAGAGTTTGGTCCCTATGCAAGGAACTTACCTTTGGAAGCCATTTGGGAAATTTCCAATCCCAAACCTTGCTCGCTTCAGAAAAGAAAAAAAAAGCTTTTTTTTCCTAATTATATAAGTGAAGAGCCCGGCGGTGGTGGCACACGCCTTTAATCCCAGCTTCCGGCACTCAGGAGGCAGAGGAATGTGAATTTCTGTGAGCTCAAGATCAGCCTGGTCTACAGAGCGAATGCCAGGACAGGCTCCAAAGCTACAGAGAAACCCTGTCTCAGAAAAACATAATAATAATAAAATAATAATAATAATAATAAATAAGTGAAGGTTGCCCCCTCCTCAGAAACGCCCTAAAGAACCCACCCAATCTTCACTCAAAACAAGGCTCCACCCTTGACCCAGCCTTATTCTCCACCCAGGACCACCAGTCTGCCTTTTCAAACACACCTTGCGTTCCTGAGACACACACCGAAAGGAATCTTCATGTTTAATCCCTGTGTTATCTTTATAATGTTGGCATTGTTTTATTCCCACCGAGGCTGGAAGGCAGTGAGGGTAGATCTCCTAGACCAGAGTGAGCTGAGGACCTTGAAGCTCAAGCTTACCACATTCCACTGATGTAGTACAAGTGAAAGCTACGTGAGAACCAAAGTCTGTCTAGCTCACAGTGTCCATGACATTCAATAAATGAGCGATTAATGAATACTGCGAATATAGGCAATAGAGGGCCCATGGTGACATTGGAAAGGACATTATAAGACTCTTGTGGATTTTTTTGTTTGTTTGTTTTGGTTTTTTGAGACAGGGTTTCTCTGTAGCTTTGGAGCCTGTCCTGGAACTAGCTCTTGTCGACCAGGCTGGCCTCGAACTCACAGAGATCTGCCTGCCTCTGCCTCCCAAGTGCTGGGATTAAAGGCGTGCACCACCACCGCCCAGCTGACTCTTGTGTTCTATAGGCATTGAATTGTTTGGTTTCTGTGTATCTCTTGTAGCCCAGGTTAGCCTCAATTCCCGCGCCCCACCCCATCCCACGTAGCTGAAGATGACCTTAAATTCCTGATGCTCCTACTGACTCCTCCCATCTTCACCTTTAGTTCTAAGCAGGAATGGGGAAAATGGACACTTACAATTCCTATCTACTCAGAAAGCCGAGGCTCGAACTCTACCTCCAGAGCTCTGGAACTAAAGACATGTGCCACCACCACCGATCAGAAATAATGTTTTGGGCTGGAGAAAAGTTGGAGCTCTGAGTTTCCGGCTTGATTTCAGGATGGATCATGTTCGGTAGACCTAATGAAGCTGAGGTTAAAGGAACACACCAGTGAACAGATCAAGACGTCCTGGGCGACCCCACTCAAGAGCAGTGGCTGTAGTGGTCCTGTGCTGTCTGCTTACGGACCTCAACCATTGCTCTGGGAGCAGCACCATGTTCACTGGGATAGATGGGGGTGGGATGATGCTAGAGATGCGCTGAGAGAGACCAAAATGATGCTTCTCCAGAAAGCTGGCTCATCTTTATTCCCATGTTGCTACCTGCTTCCAGCAGCCTCCTCCTGTGAGAGCGCGCGCTGGAGTCTCATGGCTTTTCCTCCAGTCTCCACAAACACTGTCGTTTAAAGCTCTGGCATGCCCCACTGTGCCAGAGGAAGCCCGGGACACATTACCAATCTCCTAGATCATCTCCAAAAGCTTATAGGCAGAGAGAGAAGAGATGTCCCAAGCCAGACCTGGTGGGACACGCCTTTAATGCCAGCACTAAGGAAGCAGAGGCCAGGTAGATTTCTATGAGTTTGTGGTCAGCCTGGTCTACAGAGTGAGTTCCAGGACAGCCAGGGCTACACAGAGATATCCTGTCTCAAAAACATAATAAAAGAGAAAGAGAGCAGTCCCAGGTGGCAGGCAGGCAAGGCAGTAAACGAAGAAGGAAAAAAGAAGGGGAGAAAGAGGACGCAGAGAAAGAAAGGCACCGTGAGGCTGAGGCAGCTGCTGACAAAGGCAGCTGAAGTTGAGGAGGGAGATGGTGCTGACAGCAAGAAGTACAACTCCACAAGAATCACTAGTCAGCCAGAGAGAAAAAGTCAACCGTAAAAGTGGGGAGGGACTAGAGAAGTGGCTCAGGGGACAGAGTGCTCACCTAAGTACACAGGGCCAAGGGCTCAAACCCAGCCCCAGCACCTATTGAGAATCCCAGTACTCAGGAAGCAGGAGCGGGAGGATCAGAAACTCAAGGTCATCTGAGCTACTAGAGGATTGGGGGGCCAGACAGAAATAAATTATAAAGAAAAACAGATGGCTTGATCTAGCCGTCCCTACCCCCACCCAACTTCCCATCTTGGACGTGGGCCACAGATGATTAATTCTCTCCTCTATCCAAAGCATGTTCCCACCCCAACCAACCAAAACACATTAGCTTGTAGTAAATGTGGAAAGCAATATGAGTAGCTTGCTTTTCTTTTTCTTTTGAACTGGAAAGTGTATACATTATGCATGATTCAAACATCCAAACCTTGCATCAGGCAAGCCCTAGAACTGAGTCCCAGCCCCAGTCTTCTGGGCCTGTTTGGTGAGTGTATGAAAAAAATCTGGTCCTACAACAAGGATCTTTTTTCTTTTTCTTTCTTTCTTCTTTTTTTTGAAACAGTTTCACTGTATATCCCTGGCTATTCTGGAACTCTCTATGTAGGCCAGGTTGGCCTCAAACTCATAGAGACCCACCTGTCTCCTCCTCGCAAGCGCTGGGATTGAAGGCCTGCGCAAGGATTTTATCTGCTGAATTGTTCTACCCAAAAACAAGATGTAGGGTAAACCTATGCTTCTTCTAGCATTTGTTTTCTTCCCCAAAATTCAAAGTTCCAGACAGGTATGTTGCTGTTTGCTGTCATTTTCTCTCAGCATCCTGAGTTCCCACTTAGGGGTGACCTGTCCTGTCCCTTCTACCTCAAGCTGCTGCCAGGAAACCCCAGGAGCAGAAACCCTCTGTGCCTACTGTCTTACCATCTCTTCAGTTCCAGTCTGCCCCTCCTCTCTCTCACTCCATTATTTAGGCATCACTGGCAAAGACTGATGCCAAAAAAAAAAAAAAAAAAAAAAAATCTGTTCCAAATTGTTCAATCTTTTTTAATGTTCCTAAGTCATCAATTGTGGTGGCCAATGTCTCCATCCCCCTCCATTCCCTTCTTCTCCCCCACTCTCTGAGGCTAGGCTTTTGTGGGCATCCACCAAGTTCTTCAACCTTTTGAAAAACACCCCACAGACTGTGTTTAGCCCCACAACACAGCATTGTGTGATGCAAGCTCTTCTGTTTTTGTTTTTTTTTTGTTTGTTTGTTTTTCTTTTTGAGACACAGTTTCTCTGTAGTTTTGGAGCCTATCCTGGAATTCACTTGGTAGACTAGGCTGGCCTCGAACTGACAGAGATCCGCCTGCCTCTGCGTCCCGAGTGCTGGGATTAAAGGCATGCGCCACCACCACCCAGCTTCTTTCTTTCTTTTTTTTCCTTCTTAGGAGTTTATTAGAGGTAGTGTGTACAGGCCTGGGGAAGTCAGTGTGCAGAGAGACAGAGACAGATAGAGAGAGGGACAGAGAGAGAGGGGGTGGACAGAAGGGGGAAAGGGAGATGGTGGGGGGGCAGAAGCTGCTTCTTTAAGAGGGAGACTGAAAAGGACTTTTTTCTTTTTTAAAGAAGAATTATTTATTTCATGTGTATGAATATTTTGCCTGCATGCATATTTGTGTAACACATGCCTGGTGGCATGAGAAGCCAAATGAGGGTACCATATCCCATAAGACTGGAATTATAGACAGTTGTGAGCTGTATTGTGGGTGCTAGGGTTTGAATCTGGGTCCTCTGAAAGAGCAGCCAATCAATCTCTCAAGTCCCTTTAGGACTTTTCTTGATGTTACTTTCCTGCTCCCAGGATAGCCAGGGGCTACACAGAGAAACCCTGTCTAGAAACAACAACAACAACAAAACCTCATTGCCCCTATTGTTTTATGTTATCATTAATTTTTTTAACTAAAACAAAATTAAATGGGGCGTGCAAGATGGTTCATGAGTAAATGTAACTACAGACAAGCCTGGTTACATGGGTTCAAGCTCTGGAACCTACATAGTGAAACATAGAAAATCAACTCCTACAAGTTGTCCTCTGACTTCCACATGTAAACACACACACACACACACACACACACACACGAGAAGAAAGAAAGAAAGAAAGAAAGAAAGAAAGGAAGGAAGGAAGGAAGGAAGGAAATGAAAGAAAGAAAACAGGTATACAATCAATGCGTTTCATTATCTTGTGATGGTAAAAGTTTACCTTAAATGGGTCTACACCTGGTGGCATATGCCCTTAATCCCACTCAGGAGGCAGAGGCAGGCAGATTTCTATAAATTAAAGGCCAATGCCAGCCAGGACTACATAGCAAAATTCTGTCCAAAAAAAAAAAAAAAAAAAAGGATGTTAAGTCTAAATGTCTAAAACCATGCTTTAACTGCACCAACTTAAAAAATGTGCCATTTCTAGAGAAATTCCCAGAAATCCACAAGGATGACCCCAGTTAAGACCCTAAACAATAACGGAGAGGGTGCCTGAACTAGCCTTGCCCTGTAGTCAAACTGATGACTATCCTATTATCTCAAATGTTACCGTAGAACCTTTATCCAGCAACTAATGGAAACAGAGGCAGAGACCCACAGCAGAGCACTGGGCTGAAGTCCCAAAGTCCAGCTGAAGAGTGGGAGGAGTGAGAATACGAAGAGGTCAAGATCATGATGGGGACACCCACTGAAACGGTATCCCTGAGCTAATGGGAGCCTTCCAACTGCAGCCTGACAGAGAGGGAACCAGCATAGGACCAAACTAGGCCCTTTGAACGTGGGTGAAAGTTGTATGACTGGGGCAGATTGTGGGGCCACTGGCAGTGAGACCAGGATTTATCCCTACTGCTTGTACTGGCTTTTTGGAACCCATTCTCTCTGGAGGGATACTTTGCTCAGCCTAGATATACTGGGAAGGGTCTTGGTCCTGCCTCAAAGTGATGTGCTAGACTTTGTTGACTCCCTACGGGAAGCCTTTCCTTCTCTGAGGAGTGGATGGGACGTGAAATGGGGGGTAAGGTAGAGGTAACGGGAGGAGCAGAGGGAGTAGGAACTGGGATTGGCATGTAAAATGAAAAAAGAACATTTTTTTCCGTTTATTTATTTATTAAAGATTTCTGTCTCTTCCCCGGCACCCCTTCCATTTCCCTCCCCCTCCCCCAATCAAGTTCCCCTCCCTTGTCAGCCCATAGAGCTATCAGGGTTCCCTGCCCAGTGGGAAGTTCAAGGACCACCCACCTCCATCCAGGTCTAGTAAGGTGAGCATCCAAACTGCCTAGGCTCCCACAAAGCCAGTACGTGCAGTAGGAAAAAAATAACATTTTTAAATAAATAAATATTTTAAAAAATATACCAATTTCGGGGCTGAGAGAGGACTCAGAGGTTAAGAGCACTGACTGTTCTTCCAGAGGTCCTGAGTTTAATTCCCAGCAACCACATGGTGGCCTACAACCATCTATAATGAGATCTGGTGCCCTCTTCTGGCCTGAAGGAATACATGCAGGCAGATGCTGTATACATTATTAATAAATAAATCTTTTAAACTATGCCTGCCAATTTCTTTCATCAAGACAAAATGGGGGGGGGGCACTCAGGAGGCGGCAGAGGTAGGCGGATCACTGTGAGTGCGAGGACAGCCTGATCTACAAGAGCTAGTTCCATGACTGACAGGCATCAAAGCTACACAGAGAAACCCTGTCTCGAAAAGCAAAACAAAAAGACAAAATGAATGCGTCCCATAAAAATGCAACACACACAGCTGATAAACTGGCAAAATTAGAGATTTGGCAAAATTACTTTTTCTAAGATGTATTTTATTTGTAGTATGAACAGGCTAAGGAACCACGCAAGGTTTACTGGGGGGGGGGGGGGGGGGGTAGCCTGACACCGTCGGCTCCGGCGGTGTATGGCCCCACCCATTAAACAAATGAGGAGGAGGCGCAATACTTATCGTGGTGCGCGTCTCACCGGACTGGCTCGGAAACTAGTCTCGCCATTGTGAGGGCGGCAAAACAGGAGCCACTCTAGCTGAAATAGGGAGGTGCCTCCTGCACCGGATTCCCGGGGTCACCCGCAACCGAAACCTTCTGGGCCTGGTGCACAGGAAGCCACTCGCCTCGCCCGGTGTAAAAGACAGCCCAGGGGAGTCGCTACAGCGATGGGGACGGCGCCAGGTGCAGGCTATTTCCAAAGGGGCAGCCTGTTCTGGTTCACAGTCATCACCGTCTCCTTCAGCTACTACACGGTAAAGCCGGCAAGCGGCAGGCACGGGTGGCGCAGTCGCACTGGCGTGCCCGAGCTAAGCCTGAGAAACCGGCTTGCCCGGCTCGCCCTGCGTGGACGAGGGTGGGAAGCAGGTCTTGCCCCACAACCCGGTGTTTAGGGCTCTCAAGATGATGGTGGCGAAGTCGGAGGTCCGCAGGGACGCCGCTACATACTTTCGTGCAGCCAGACCCTGGCCCTCGTTGATCACAGCCCTGGGGCTGGGCTACTTCGCGGTGAGGTTTGGGATCCACGGGCGCTTCTGACCCCCAGACCCCTGAGGGCGAAGTGCGCGCGCGGTGGGGGTGGGGGGGTGGCTTCTGTGCACGCGAACAGCGGTTGCCTAGGTTACTGGTGTACGCGGAAGTTCGGTGGGCACTGGGGGGATCTTCTAGTTGACGGTGTTCCGGTCCGGCGTCCTCTCCCTCCGAGTCATTGAGGTTTAACCAAGTTTTATCGTTTAGGGAAGGGTGATGTGAAGTTAGTATATTTCCGTAGACCTAACAACTCAATATAAAATTCGAAGCAGAGTGTTTGAATAAGTTTGAACTGCTTGGAAAATGATGATAAACTTAATGGATGGGTAGGGTTTAATTAGTAAGAAGGAAAGGAGAGAATATAACTGGATGTGGAAGAAGACAGTTGCATAGAGGAAGAATAACTTTTGTCCAGTTGAGAAAGATTTTATTTAAAGAATAACGAGAAAGATGATGATTGGGCTCAATTGGTATAATTATGAAGAAATGCTACTTAAATATTCCAGGAGACCCAAGGATTGTCATGTCCACAGTGTTGTTGGTGTCTAGTGTGATCACCTCTGTCCTAATTTCACCATATGCAGAGGCGTGAATTGAAAAATTTCAAGGATTTATTTTTGTTCTGAGGTCCCCGTGTAGCGGATATAGAAGGGAGGAAGCCTTTGCTAGTTCAAACAGATATTGTGGAGTTGGCAAGTACAACCCCTTAGTTCCCTTCATTTGGAAAGATGCAGTTACAATATTAGCTTCATCTGGACTTTGTGAAATAATATCCACACAGAGGTAAAGGTATCCTTGACAGAAATGTACAGGACTATAATAAAATATATAATATAATGTAATGTAATAGTCTTTGCAAATGTTGGCATGTAATAACAGAAACTACACGGCAGAGGCTGAGAAGGTGGCAGTTGCAGCTCAAACTTCAGTTTTAGGGGTCCAGAAGGTGAAAGAACAGTTCTAAATTAAAATGGGGGCTAGATCTGCTCCGGCTGTAACTTCTGCAGCCTAGCCAAGGCATGCAAATTCTTTAACAAATGGCTAATGACATCCATAAAATAACATTTTACTGTCGTCTATTAAGAAAAGCACCTGTCTTTAATCCCAGCACTCTTGGGAGGCAGAGGCAGGTGGATCTCTGTGAGTTTGAGGCCAGCCTGGTCTACAAGAGCTAGTTTCCAGGAAAGGCTCCAAAAACTACAGAGAAACCCTGGCTCGAAAAACAAACAAACAAAAAGAATAGCAGTCACCCTGGACACTGATTCTGGTTTTTTTGTTGTTGTTGTTGCTGTTGTTTGTTTGTTTTGTTTCTTCGAGACAGGGTTTCTCTGTGGTTTTGGAGCCTGTCCTGGAACTAGCTCTTGTAGACTAGGCTGGTCTCGAACTCACAGAGATCCGCCTGCCTCTGCCTCTCGAGTGCTGGGATTAAAGGCGTGCGCCACCACCGCCCGGCCCTGGACACTGATTCTGATAAGCAATTGTCTTCAGCATAAATCTCACAATTAAGTTGTTATTCAGGAATAAAAGTTGGTGCAGGAGGACTGGATGGTTTGGTCTGTAGTTGTTTTTGTAGAAACATAATTATTCCACAGCTGCTGTTAAATATAATCATTTACTGGACATGCTCTGTGTCTCTGGTTCTCTTTCAGTGGGTTGTCTTCTGGCCTCAGAGTGTCCCTTATCAGAGCCTCGGACCCCTGGGTCCCTTTACAAAGTACTTGGTGGACCACCATCACACCCTCCTAAGGAATGGGTAAGGAAAGGGAGGTTATGGACACTCACTGCGGCTCCAGGCTCTCTGGGTACCTGTAAGGCCTACAGTTACCTTTAGGTAGCTAACAGAGATGCTAGTTTGCGTTGAGATGCCTTTCTTTTTAAAGATTCTGTGTTAGAGTTAATTAGTAAATTACTATAACCTTACACTAAAAGACGGCTTTTTGTTGTTGTTTCAGGTATTGGCTTGCTTGTCTGATTCATGTGGGAGAGTCCATATATGCTATGGTATTGTGCAAGTAAGTCTTTGTCATAGGAACGTCTCACTTTCATCTTGGTATTTGATGTAAGTCATGAGCAGCCATGTCTAAATAATTTATACACTTTGAGACTGAGAGCCTGCAGCCTGAATCCCTATACCTAATACTGAGCCTGGAACAGAAGTAGTCAGTAAATGTTTGATGAGTGGTTGTAGTTTGCTTGCATTGACCAATTAATTATTTAGTTGGGTTTTTTTTCCCCCTTTTTTTTTGTTTTTCGAGACGGACTTTCTCTGTATAGCTTTGGAGCCTTCCTGGAACTCACTCTATAGACCAGGCTGGCCTCGAACTCAGAGAGATCCACCTGCCTCTGCCCCCTGATTTCTGGAATTAAAGGCAGAGGCTACCATCACCTGGCAATTATTTAGTTATTTAACAAAAATTGTATCTAACCAACTAGAGCAGTTAATACTCTGTCTTATAATTTGCAAAAGAACTGAGTTATTGATCTGGGCTGTTGGTTTTTAATCCAGTTTCAAAACAGAATCACATGAGGAGCTGTTTTGAAATATGCATACCTGGTTTCCAGATCCAGAGATTGTGATCTGATAGACCTTGCTTCGACACAAGTATATGTAACTTTGCTAAAACTCCTCAGATAATTCTGTGGTTTGATGTAAATTAAACGCCCCCCAAACCATATCCTCATGTACCGCACTTTTCAGAATTGTAAATGGAACTAAAAGTAGAACACAATAATCCCCTCGCACCAACATTAAAATTCTCTTGTTTAAATTTCCTCCTTTCCAGGCATAAAGGAATCACAGACGGCCAGGCCCAGCTCCTCTGGTTCCTACAGACTTTCTTGTTTGGCATAGCTTCTCTTTCCATCCTGATCGCTTACCGACCAAAGCACAAAAAACACAATTGAAGGAGATAGCCAAGTTTCTTTTCCACTTCTTTAAGTCCTCCTTTCTGTGGGTCCTGGTTTCTGGGATGACCTCTCTGCCTTCTAGGCAGGGTCTGTCACAGAAACCTGTCTAAACCTGTCTAAATTGCACTTATTTGGGGTGCTCTGACCAAAATTGGATAGACCATTTATTGTTTAAGAAAGACCCTGCCATCCCAGCTCTGCAGATGACCTGCTTGGAGAAGGCCTTGGGCCTCTTTCCTGAGGTCCTTGGCCAAGGCACTTTCCTCTTGTGTCTTTTGGCTAAGACACAAACTGGATTATTTTTTTTTATCGGTTCACCCCTGCCCTTCCTTCAGACTAATGCTCCCTCCCCTCCTCCCCACTGATAGCTTTCCACCCCCACCTTTCCCCCTGGTTTGGGACTAAGATAAAGTAAAAAAAAAAAAGGGGGGGCGGGAGAGATGGCTCAGTGGTTAAGAGCATCGCCTGCTCTTCCAAAGGTCCTGAGTTCAATTCCCAGCAACCACATGGTGGCTCACAACCATCTGTAATGAGGTCTGGTGCCCTCTTCTGGCCTGGAGACATACACGCAAACAGAATATTGTATACATAATAAATAAATAAATATTTAAAAAAAAAAGTAAAACTTCCACATATTACCAGTTCCACATGCGTTTATCCACCACAAAGCAGGATCTTATCCACACACACAGAGCCACCACCCCACCCCGCACCCTGTTTCCATTTCTCCAGCTACAGAGAAAGATAAAAACAAAGCAAGTGCCTGGCATAGAAACTGAAGGGACCTGCTGAGCCCGAGTCAGGAACATTGGGGGTGTCCTTCCTGATGTTGCGCACCAGAGGAGGTGACTGTTAAGTTGGAAGCATAGCCCCCAGCCCCCAGGCCTGCGAGCTGTATTGGTCTGGACTCCAAATCCCAGAGTATTTCTGTGAGCTCCCAAAGGAGAAACACGTGGTCCTTTTTCCTTCCTCATGGCCTGCCGGTTCCCCCTCAGGGCCACCTGAGAGCGCAGGAATCCCATTAAACCTGGATATTTCTTAATTTGGCTTGTTTTGATTTGGCTTGTGTTATGAGCTGGGGAACTTCAGCTCCAGGTTCTTTTCGAGTATTATCTATGAGGACTCTGTGCCCTTCTCCCCAGAGAGCGATGAGTGACCAGACCAAGCAAGAGAATTGTTTTTATAATGATTCTTTACTAGCAACTTCAATATCCAATGCATCAATGGGGGTTACAGTCTCAATAGGCATGGGGGATTGATAATGGGCAACACACAGGCACTTCAATATCACAATTATTAATCCTACTAAACCTAATACATAAAACCAATTCATAACCTAATCTAACTTATCACTTATTCATAAAACACTTCTTAACCTTAATACAGCTTATCTATTATCTATAAAACACTTAACCTTAATACAGCTTATCTATTACTTATCTATAAAACACTTCTTAACCTTAACTTATCTATTAACATTTCCTAATCTTATCAGTTATTCATAAAATATCTCTTAACATTTCACACACTTAACTTATGTATTAACACATCTATGCTCTTCTCTTAACCTCTCATACACACATGAAATAGCATCATACGACCTGGTATTCCCTGGCTTAAGAAGGGCTTTTTGAATTTCTTCAGGCTAGGCTCTTGTCCTCACTGGGGGCTGGGTAGCGTAAATCAACTCTTGACCCCGTAGTCTGCACTTGGGAGATAAGGTTCCGATGTCAGAATGTAGGGCCTTGGACTTGGCTTTTCGGGTGACCGAGTCTCTGGAGACAAGGCTTTTAGCTCTCTACTCTTGAAGACGAAGCTTTACTCTCGGGATGGCAAAGCCTTCTGAAAGGCAGAGTATCTAGTCTGTTCTTGAGAGACAGACCTTCAATGTCCACTCTCAGGGAATATGGCCTTGCATTCGGGATGCAAGGTGTTAAATGTCTGTTTTCGGGAGACGAAGCTCTGTACTCGGGAGACAGAGCATTAAATGTTTAGGCAAGGTGTTTAATATTTCTGCTTTACGGGAGGCAGGCTTGGAGGATCTCTCTTTCCACGGAGGCCTGATGCCAGAGCCATTTGTGAGAAGTGAGATAACCGTCCTGCTTCAGCCTCCCTTTTATTCCAATTCAAAACTGCCCCTCGTTTGATCCTTTCGATAACCAGGTGTCCTAGGTTATCAGTATCGACTGACCACAGAAGGGTGGGGGGTTCCTCTTGTGTGGCAAGATTACTTCGTTACCAAAGTTGCTGGGTGCAGCCTCCCCCATCTGGCAGGCCAGATGGGTGTGGCAACCTTCAAGCGGGCAAATGTTCTTTTAATATTTCACCTTAGTAATTTTCCACACCACACACAAGAAGAAAATGCTTTTACATTACACCAAATTATATTCATTCTTATTCTATAAATTTCCTGCTCTATCTACACTACAGATTCCCCTTTATTTATTCATTCAGAGGAATCTGTTTCCATGCTCATTACAGCTTGATTGGGAATTTGCATTGGCATAGAGCTTGCGTTAAGAAAAATTCCTAACAGTGACCCTACCCAGCTTATGGTTGGGTTACTGAAAGATCCCCAGAGTAGGGAGACTCTCACTCAAGTCTTAGGATAGCACGACCCCCCAAGAATTCATGAGAGATTGTCCTTGCTGCAATCACACGAGGTTTATTGACAGGAACCAGCGCACTGGGGCCGAGACTCATTTCCCACGCAGGGGTAGAGGAGTTCAACCCCAAGTAGCTGGGAGAAGGGGTATTTAGCGGAAGAAAACACAACCCAAAGGGGGTAGGGAGGGCGACATTGGGAAATTCTGAAAATACCAGTGGTAATCACAAGGGGTAACTCCTCAGTTTCTCAAGATTGTCCTCAAGATTATAATCTAACTTTATGGTCAGCTAGTTCCTGGAACAGAGTCACTGAACCAGGCTAACCTAGATTTTGGGTTCTTCTCTCCCTGCTAGATTCTTGGCTCTACTCTTCCTGGTCCTTCAATGCTTAGGGCATTGAATGCTAATGCTAATGTCACTGTGCTAATGCTAATGTCACTGCTGGGTTGCTCCTTCACTTCAAGCTACTTCTTATCTTTCCTTTCCCCTCAGTACTCAGCTCCAGCCCTACTTCATCAGTGGTAACCCTCCAGGGACGCAGACGGAAACTACAAACCCATCTCACTGTGCTCCATGCGTAACTTTCTCCATGTGAAACCTGTTGAGCCCGTTTAGTGCGCTCGGCCATAGAAGAGCCCAAGACTGCTCCTATCAGCAGCACCCCTCTGTGTGGGTCCTCCCTGGGAAACCTGGTTCCCCTCACACATTCCTGCTCAGTCATCTGTCCAGCTCTGGACAAAATGGCTCCTATCAGCAGCACCCCTCTGTGTGGGTCCTCCCTGGGAAACCTGGTTCCCCTCACACATTCCTGCTCAGTCATCTGTCCAGCTCTGGCTTAGTCTCATCATCACTCCATTCTGGTGAGACTCACCTAGGGCTTATCCAGCCTGCTACTTCCGCTTCCCTATTCACTGTGTATGCCTGATTAGTGCTAACTGTGTGTAGCTGACTAGTGCTAACTACGCATAGCTGAACAGTGCTAACTGGTTGGGAAGAATCACTAACTATTCTGTCCTGTCAACTCTAGGAGCCTTTACAGCTCTTTCTCCACAAGACCCAACTATTCTCAGAGCAATTCCTCCTTTCCCTTCAGTAACTTGGTGACGCAATTTGCTTACATTGACAAACATTTACAAGAAACACCTCAGGCCAGGAAAGCCCCCAAGTGAAGACTCACCCTGAAAGGTTGTAGACTCTTGCAAATGCATCTCAGCCTTATGTTTTGGAATCAAGTATTGCATTTAGGTAAAAGATTTGTAACCAAGTTGGTTTGGGTTGCACACTGCTGTTAACACTTCATTTTGCTATCTTTTCCTGAAGAGCACTTTTCCAGAACACTAGTCAGGCTCTGGGAATTAATTTGATTTCTAAAGTTTTGTGTTCAACTCTGTGCCTCCACGAAGAAAGGAATCCACTCTCAGCAGAGCAGGGCTTGGTGTGTCCATGGCAGCTACATCTCAGCATCAGGAGACAGGATCCGATCTGGTGGATAGAGTCTATACAAAGCTTCCTGCACACACACCCCGCTCCCCCATCCTGGGGTCAGGGATTTGATAGGGTCTTTCTCTGTAACTACAGTTGGCCTGGTATTCATTATGTAGCCCAAACTCGATTTGAACTCACAACAGTCTTCCTACCTCATCCTCCAGAGTGCCAGGCCTACTGGCATGCACCACCATATCCAGCTATATGTCTCAAGGAAACCCATTATCCCTGAAGAAACTAAGTGAATTCCTACCAAGATGAAACCCACAGAAACAGGAACCATAGTGCTTTTTGTAATGGTCTGTCCTGTCCCTTTAGGAGACAAGCATGCCCACTCCTTCCCACCTTACCCCAGGCAAGCAATCTTCTTTTCTGCTTGTCTCTTAAAGGGACAGGACAGACCATTACACCTTTAATTAAAGGTAGTGCCACACCTTGAATCTCAGCAATTGGGATCTCAACACTTGCAGGTGGATCTATGTGAGTTCCAGGACAACTAGAACTATGTGATAGACCCTATCTCAAAAAAAAAAAAAAAAAAACAAAAACAAAAACAAGCAAGAAGAAACAGTAGGAGCAAGAGAATGCATAGGTTTCCAAAACTAAGGCAGGGCAATTCGAATTCCTCTCCACCTCCCTACACGGATGATTTCTAGAACTGGAGGCAGAATGCTAGTAACCAGTGTAGACTGACACATGGAAAACCCAAGCTGAGAACTTTACAAAGTACTTTCCAGTCACCTCCCTCAAGTTGCTGTAGGACATAATAGTTGTCAGGGCGGCCCTTTTAGTAGTAGCAATAGCATCTAACAGGATGCTATTCACAGATCCATCTAAAATGCTTCTGCTGCCAACGCAAGAACCCTGCGTCAGTCACCATGCTGACTCACTACACACCATTTTGGAAGCACACTGCGCTCAGCCAGCATCGCTACAAACAGCCACGGCCTCTGCGGTCTTTAGACTTGCATCTGAGTCCTTTTTTGTGTCTTCTGAATGTGCTATTGTTGTTCAGAGGGTTTTAAGTTTGCTTAGTAATTGGCAATTGCCTTTTAGGTTTACTCTTCCCTGGACTTCTTTTCTCCATAGTGCATCCTTGATATACATGATGCTGATGATGCCTCAAAGGCAAAACTATACCATGAGTGTGCTTGGAGAAGTCTAGCTTCCCTCCTGCCCATCTCAGTTTATTCCCACCCTCCTGCTTAGTTAAGGGGTAAGTTAAAATGTGCAGAGCAGACAATCCCCAATGTAATGGAAAAGACAAAAAGAAATGTCACCTTTTATGGACAAAAATGGACAGAAACTCTGTCATAAAATACCCCACGAGGTGTTATAGGTAACCATCCCTAGAATTAAGGAAAAGGGTACAGATAGAACGAAAGAGTCATGGATGTGAAAGCAACCTGGTTTTGACATCTGCTCCCCCATTGGTTGTCAGGATTTAGTCAGCTGATCTGGCTGGCTAGGAGAGTGCCACCTTCCTTGTAGCTCCGTGTGTGTTCCTCTCTAAGCTGTACTCTTGGTGGAGACCTTTCTGAAATAGAGGAGGATCAGTGTGGTGGTTTGAACGAGAATGGCTACCATAGGCTCATACATTTGTTGGTATTTTTATTGTTTTTATTGACCTATACATTTTCTCCACTCCTCCCTTCCTCCCCTCTCCATTTCTACCCTCTCTCATGACCCTCATGCTCCCAATTTACTCAGGAGATTTTGTCTTTTTCACCTTCATATGTAGATTTGTATAGGTCTCTCTTAGAGTCTTCTTTATTATCTAGTTTCTCTGGGGTTGTGGCCTGTAGGCTGGTTTTTCATTGCTTTATGTCTAAAAGCCACTTATGAGTGAATATGTATTATATTTGTCTTTCTGAGTGTGGGTTACCTCACTCAGTATGTTTTTTTCTAGATCTATTCATTTGCCTGTAAATTTCAAGATGTCATTATATTTTACCGCTGTGTAGTACTCCATTGTGTAAATGTACCACATTTTCTTTATCCATTCTTTGGTTGAGGGGCATCTAGGTTGTTTCCAGGTTCTGGCTATAACAAATAATGCTGCTATGAACATAGTTGAGCACATATCCTTGTGGTATGATTGAGCATCTTTTGGGTATAGACCCAACAGCAGTATTGCTGGGTCTTGAGGTAAGGCTCATAAATGTGGATGCTTAGCTCCTAGTTGGTAGAACTATTAGGGAAGGATTAGGAGGTGTGGCCTTATTGGAGGAGGTGTGTTGGAGGGGGTTAGCTTTGAGGTTTAACAAGTCCAGGCCATTATCTATTTATGTTCTCCCCCACCCCACCTTCAATGCCTCTTTTTGTTTTCTCAGCATATAAGCTCCCAGCTTCTACTCCATGCTCCCTACCTCGTGATTTTGTATTCCAACCTTCTGGAACAGTGAGACCCCAAATTAAATACTTTCTTCTATAAGTTGCCTTAGTCATGGTGTCTGTTCATAGCAATAGACAAGAAGCTAAGCAGCATATTCCCCTGCTAGAATCTCCAAACAAGCTGTCAAGAATGGAACAGCTGGAGGATGGGGAGGAGCGCTGTGAACCAGTCTCTTCTGGACACGACATTGTGGATTCATTGAAGCTGTAGTGGCCTGCTCAAGATTGGTCCCATCACCCATCACCTATTTCATCATGCACACGGAAGAGCCAAATGATGCCCCTCGCCCCCCATGAAGGAACTGTGGGAAGTTAATGGATGCTGGTAGAGGGAGTATCATGCTCTTCAGTGGGATAGCCACCGACAAGACACATATTCTAGTAATTAACCCCAGTGATGCTCATTCAAGCCATCATTATTACACTCAGTGGGCCTCCCACCCACCCACAAATACAAAGACTTGAAAATAGGAGATAGTTTAGAATGATGGTGGAAGACACAAAATAATCCCACACTAGTTCAGAATGACGTATAATAAAAGGTTGTTTATTTAAGGAAGACTCAGATCACTGTCCTAGATTACAGCCCTCTGCACAAACAGGAAAGAGTCTAGTAGCTGGAAGCAAGAGAGAGAAAGAGCGTGTGCACTCACACTCACACACATACACACACACACATACATACACACATGCTTTATAGTGTAAGAGACCGCACTCAAGTGGGATGGTATCTTAAAGGCTATTGGCTGAAGGAGCTGAAGGAGCTCCCACAGCATTAGAAGACAGTTTTCAGTGAGAGGAGGAAGAGGAAGGCTAATGAAAGGCTGAACACAACCAAAATCCATTAGGTTCATGTATGAAATTGTCAAATATTTTAAGAATATCTTTACTGATTCTTTGATAATTTCATACAATGTATCTTGAATACTTTCTTTCCCTTCCCCCAATTCTTCCTATAACCACCACCTTCACCCTCCCATTCTTTCCCACTCAACTTTGAATTTTCTAATCCTCTAACCCCCATCAACCCCATTATTTTTGCCCAGCTTGTCTTGGCCTGCCCCAATGTGTGGTTGACCTGCCAGGGGTCACCCAGTAAAGGAAACTGCCTCTCCCTCTCCCTGAAGCTATCAAATGCCAACAGCTTCCTCGGCCACTGGTAGGATTTTGTGCCCACATCCTGTGCTGAGATTCTGCCCAGCTTGAGTTTGTGCAGGTCTCATGCATGCTGTGACAGTCACTGTGCGGTCACGTGTGCAAATGCCCTTCCGTAACCAGGAAAGAGTCTCCTTGCTGCTTCCCACCACCTCTGCCTCTGGCAATCTCGTCCACACCACCCCGCTCTACAAGATCCCTAAGCCTGTGTGGAAGGGCATATGATATGAACATCCAGTTTAAAGCTTAACACTCCATGGTCTCTTATTTGATCTATGGTGACCATTTCAGGGGTCTCGAAGATATTTTTAGATTGTTTTGTTTTTGTTTTTGAGATATGGTTTCCTTGGCTGTTCTGGAAATAACCTCTGAAGACCAGGCTGTAGACTGTCCTTGAACTCGCAGAGATCCACCTGCCTCTGCCTCCTGAGTGCTGGGATTAAAGGCATGCGCCACCACCATCCGGCTGTTTTTTTTGTTTTTTTTGTTTTGTTTTGTTTTATTTTTTGAGACAGGGTTTTTCTGTGTGACCCTGACTGTCATGGAACTTTCTCTAGAGACGAGGTGGGCCTCTAACTACAGAAATCCACCTGCCTCTGCTTCCCAAGTGCTGGGACCAAAAGTGAGTGCCACCACTGCCCTGCTCTAAGAGTATTTTAAAAGAACCATATCTTCAAGAACTTCCTGCTTCAACTCCTGAGAATTCGTTACTGGTTCATTGAGCTGGGATTATTTACCCAGGACAATCATGATTCATTTCCTTTCCCTTTGATGTTACTGGGAATGAAATGAGTCAATCAAGAAGAAGTAGAGCTCCTCAAAAGGGAAGACAAATGCATGAATTTGTTCTTTCCAAGGAAAAAGTGACCACAGTAGCAGTAACCTCTGAGAGTGGGTGGTGAACAGAACACTGCTTTCTTTCCGTTTGCAGGTTAGCATGCAAAGCAATGGCTTTCATACACAGGTGTCTTTATACAGTAAGGTCCTGCTCAGTCTTTTTTAATTTATTTATTTATTTATTTATTTTTGAGATGGAGTTTCTCTGTAGCTTTGGAGCCTGTCTTGGAACCTGGTCTGCAGACCAGGCTGGCTTCGAACTCACAGAGATCCCCCTGCCTCTGCCACACCTCCCGAACGCTGGGATAAAGGTGTGCATGCACCGCCACCGCCAGCACCCTGCTCAGTCTTTGATTGCTGCCCTTGTTTGCTCTTGAGAGCACCAGGCCATGAGCAGGGGTTTGCTCCTTTGAGTGACAGCTCTGTTCAGCTCAGCTCCACTTAACAGCTCTGTCTCCAGAGAGCATGACATCATCTCTTTAAGTCTTCTCTTGCTTGTTTTCCTTTTATCCCCATTCCTCGCTGTCCTCAGTCCCAGGCAACAATTCCTATGCGTTAAATATGCATGTCATATAAACATACATTATTATTGTGTGCATATTTTTAATTTAAATAAAGAGTAATATATTTGTAACAGAAAGGCCCTATTGTGTTGCCACATGTCAGCCGCCATTTAACACTGGCATCTCCAAAAGCACTCTAAGTACCTGTCTGGTTTTCATTTAATACTTGACAGTTTGCCAAGAAGACCTAAGCTGTTCACATTCCGTGCTGCTCCCTTAGAGGGGGAACAATCTATCTTGAAGACAGTATGGAAGAGCCAACTGATAGCCACTTGTGAAGGGCAAGTAAGAAAAAAAAAGCCATAGCTGGGCGTGGTGGCGCACACCTTTAATCCCAACACTTGGAGACAGAGGTAAGTGGAATTCTGAGTTCACGGCCAGCATGGTCTACAAAGTGAGTTCCAGGACAGCTGGAGCTACATAGAGAAACCCTGTCTTGAAGAAGAAAAAAAGAAGGAAGGAAGGAAGAAAGAAAGGCTGAACTGAGCTGGCTAACACAGTTCATTGTAGACACCTCCAAATTCTATTTTGATCAATTTAGCTAGGATGGATTTGAAGTATACAGTACAGGGGTTGGTGAAATGGCTCAGCATGTAAGGTGCTTACCCCCAAGCCTAATGGCCTGAGTTTGATCCCAGCACACACACACACACACACGTGCGCGCGCGCGCCATGGCACATGTACCTCTCAACTTTTCCCCAAGCTGCCTGTCAGGAGTGTGGAATGACCCACCCAAAGTCATGTTCTCAGTGGTGTGCCTCATGCCCCAAATATTTTGCAAAAGTTTTCCAGGAGTATACATAATAAATAAATAAATAAGTTTTCCAGGAATAATACATTCAGAGAGAATGGTCCCTGTCGCTAGCTGCCTTAAATCCCACATCCTGTCCATATTACTGGCGCCTGCCTTTGTGCTGTATCCATAGCAATGCATAAATAATATAAGCCCTCTGCAGACCTGGGGTTTCTTAACCAGCCCAGGGTGATCGCAACAGCATTTAGGAAGCTTTAACGTCTGCACAGCCAGGGTTCCCAGGCTTATGGTCAGAGTATTAGCCTGTTTCCTAGGAAACGGAAATAGAAACATGAAGTTTCAGTGATTGATGTGTTACAACTGTTACCCTGGCACCTTGTCAGTTAGTGAGACATCCCTCCCCAGAGGAGGGTCCTTAGGCAGTATCATCACGTCCTTGGAATCAGCAGGATCCCACAGAATGGCTTCCATGTTAATAAAATGAAATGATCACTCACTGCATGGCAGGTATTGTGCTAATAGCCATGTTTGCCTTTCATGCAATACTCCTTTAACCCCTGCACACCCAGATCCCTGATGTCCTTATATTTTCACCAAGCTACCTCGGTGGATACTTTGCAAATATTAGCCAAGTAATATTGCTGCTAGCCCAATTTTTGCAACTTAGAAAATGCCAGCATCGGCCTGGAGGGATGGCTCAGCCGTTAAAGGCTAGGCTCACAACCAAAAATATAAGAAAATGCCAGCATTTGGGAGTTAGAAACAAGAGGTTCATGAAATCATGTTACACGGTGAGTTCTGATGAGCCGGGTAGTTTGACACCCTTTCTCAAGAAATCAGAAGCAAGGAAGACAGCGGGAGCTGAATGAATAAGTAGCTTCTTTACAATCAGGACTAGCAAATGAGGAAATGAAGGATCACACCTAGACGCCCATGGCTCCAAAGTCTGTAATGTGTTCAGGACTAATTGCCAGGCACAAAACTAAGCGTAGCACAGTCTTTCCCCAATAGCCGAATATTCACAGTGAAAAGCATTTCCTGTGAAATTCATATCTGAAATAGAGTTCCTTTTATGGGAATTATTCCATGTCTTTGAACAAAGGACCACTTGAGATGCCTCTTTGAAGTGACACCCAGTAGGGAAGTACCAATTTGAGTATTGAGTGACCACTGCACGGTGTCCCTGTGACCTTGTAAATGAATGATTCCAATGATGCTCCTGATTTTTTACCTTAGGAAGAAGGCCTAGGTCAGATATGCAGGGTGACTAGGCTGATGAGATTCCTAGGCACTAGTCCAAGTTCACTTTAGTAACTCTGAGGACTCCTGGGGTAAAAGGGAGATAGCCAGGCCTCTCCCCTGCATATCCATGTAATGTTCTGAACCCCCAGTCCTCACTGTGAGGGGAATGACCCCTAGCAATTCAGCTGTAACTAGCCACCAGGTGCCTTCTGCTGTGAAAGTATTCATACTTGAAGGGACAGACCAGTCACTGCACATTGGCCTCTAGGGACTGTCAACCAAAGACTAGCCATCCTCAATCTGGGTCAAAGTGCACATCAGGAGTCCACTTGGCAGGCCAGGGGGAGCTGGCTGGCTGCGGGGAAATGACTCAGCGTGAAGATCATGTATGAGGACCCAAGTGTGGCTACCAGCACTCAAATCAGGTGTCTTGCAACCACCTTAACTCCAGCCCTGGGGAGATTCATTGCCTCAGGCTTCTGTGGGCATTTACTATACATGTTGCTCTCGCATGCGCTCTCTCTCTCTCTCTCTCTCTCTCTGTGTGTGTGTGTGTGTGTGTGTGTGTGTGTGTGAGAGAGAGAGAGACAGAGACAGAGAGAGACAGAGAGAGAGATAAAGAGAGAGAGATGCACATAATTAAAAGTGATAAAAACTTTTTTTTTTTTAGAAAACTCACTGGAACCCAAATGAAACAGTTGTTGGTTGGAGTATAGGCAGTGCACATGGGTCCTTGACTATCTGGCTTCTTCTGTAGCCATGGGGCACAGCAACTATAACATGGACACATGGTTTGTTTTTTTTGTTTTTTTTGTTTTTGGTTTTTTTTTTTTTTTGGTTTTTCAAGACAGGGTTTCTCTGTGGCTTTGGAGCCTGTCCTGGAACTAGCTCTGTAGACCAGGCTGGTCTCGAACTCACAGAGATCCACCTGCCTCTGCCTCCCGAGTGCTGGGATTGGACACATGGTTTTTTTGAGACAGGGTTTCTCTGTGTAACAGCCCTGGCTATACTGGAACTCACTTTGTAGAGCAAATTGGCCTCAAACTCACAGAAATTCACCTGCTTCTGCCTCCTAAGTGCTAGGATTAAAAGTGTGTGCCACCACCTCCTAGCATTTTACAGATCTCTTAAGCACAATAATTTAAACATAAAACATAACTTTAGCCCTCGCATAGTAACCCTAACTAGTACACACTCTAAACACTAAGGACAGGAAAAAATATTTTTGCAGATGACAATAATAGCTATTTACTACATTTGAAAGCAAAATGAAACTTTTGTGTTTGTTTTTGTTTTCAAGAAAGGGTTTCTCTGTGTAACAGCCCTGGCTGTCCTGGAACTTGCTCTGTGGACCAGGCTGCCCTCAAACTCACTGAGCTTCACCTGCCTCTGCCTCCCAAGTGCTAGATTAAAGGCGTGTGCCTCTACCACCTGGTGCAAAATGAAATTTTTAGGTGACTAATGATTTACTTGAAGGTAGCAACAGTCAACGAACTGAAACAAAAGCATCTCTGCAAGATTATGGAATTAATTCTGACCTCAAAGGCTTTGAAATCAGTATAAAAAAAAAGGTCAGTTTGTGCCAGATGGTGGTGGCAGTGGTGGCATAGGCCTTTAATCCCAGCACTTAGGAGGCAGAAGCAGGCAAATATCTAAGTTCTAGGCTGATCTGATCTACAGAACAAGTTCCAGGACAACTAGGAACGCATAGAAAAACCCTGTCTAAAATAAAAAGAACAAATAAAATTTTATTTGCTTTGGTTTATAGTATTTGAGCTTGGACTATTTTAAATATTAAAATTTTAATTTTTACATTGTGCTATTCTTTTCATTTAGGAAGGCTTATGCAGTTTACTTACAATGTAGAATATATAATGCACTTAAACTGCTCAAGCTCCCACTGACATCAGACCGAATATGGATCATCTATTGATATAAGCAACATTGTGCATGAAAAGACAAGCAAAGAAACTTTTGGAAGAAGAGCGTGTTGTTCAATTTCCATGAGATATAAAGTCAAACAAAACTAGTTCATACTATTAAATGGGAATGGTGGGTGGTGAGAAAAATGGTGGCTCCTTGGATACTGTTGTTGGTCTGTCCTTTGGTCTGGGTACTGTTTACATGAGTGTCTTCAGCTCCTAAAATGTATGCACACTGTAGTTCCAAACTTAAAAAAAAAAAAATGACCTCCTGACTCCAAACCTCTTGTCGCTTTCACTCAGTTGTGGCCATCACGCCTTCAGCAGGAGAGACAAGGTCTAGCCTCTAACTAACCCCACCTCTCTCCTCTAGAGCTACACATTGTAAACATTTGAGGCTACCCTTCCAGGTTCGTGACTCTTCACCCAACCCTAGGGAGGAGGAATTATTTTAGTCTCTCACAACTGGGAGGATGTAGAAGAGAGGCTGGCCTACTCTCAAGGCTCCCCTGTCCACTAGGGAAGGTATTACAGAGCTATTGAACGCTAACATCACCTAGTGACCATTCAGATGCTGCCTTACAGGGATTGCCAACCACGTAAGGCAGAGAATTAAATGTTTCTGATTGGAGATCCTCTTGCTAATAATATATTAGCTCTCATCTCATGCATTGGTGAAAGATTTTTATTTTCTTTTTGAGAGTTTAGCCATACAGCCCGGGCTGGCCACAAATTTGTGGTCGTTTGGTTTCTGCTTCTGGGAGCTGGTGAGGCAGGCGAGCATAGGAAACAGTTCAGTACTCTTGGACACCAATTAAGATGATCCTCCAGTGTATACCAAGATCCAGGCTCTTAAAAAAAAGGTGTTTGTGTATAATCATCCTACTTCATAGTTTCAAGTCAGTAGAAAACATGGACTTAAAATTAAGTAAACGCTTTTAAAAAATTCTTAGAAACCTGGAAAAGCCTGGTGTGGTATGGTAACATCTATAGCCCCAGCTATAAGGAAGGCTGAGACAGAGTGTTCTCTTGAGACCATAAGCGTGCATATATGTGTTGTCTTAAATGCTATGTGCAGACAAGAATCACTTTGAACTCTTCCAGTGTGCAGAGATTAGAGGCACATGCCACTGTCCCAGTGAGTCTAGTATTTTAAGGCCAGCTTTGATGGCACAGTAAGTCCTCATCTCAAACAAAATAACAATTTAGATGAGGGAGTTTGCACTGGATATAAATGGCCAACACCTATAGTCCCAGGACTGAGGCGGTGGAGGCATGAGGATCAAGGTTATACTGGTTTCAGAGCAAGTCCAAGGCTAGCCTTGGCTGAAAGAGATCCTACCTCAAAACAAAATCAAACAAAAGCAAAGGTATGGAAGAGAAATGATAAATATTTGCTTAGGTCACCTTGATTTGAACATTCCACAACATCTGTGCACGTACTAATGCCGGTAAATATGGCAGTTATGTGTTGACTTTGTGTGCAGAGTACATAAAACTATGTACTCTTTTTGCCGGAAGAAAAAGAATGAGATTTTGTTGTGACTGTGTCGCCGGCTCAGTTAAACCCTGCCAGGCCTCCACTATTATCAATTTTCCTTGAACGTCCTGAAGATCTGGCATCGCTCACACCTTTCTCCCCCGAGGAAAGTTGGAATCAGCAAGGCCCTGACTGAACAGCTTTAGGCTCAGAAAAACTTGGGAGAGCAATTCAGAGATGGGTAGAGTTGTACTGTGTTGCCCAGGCTGGCCTTGAACTGCCAACCCTCCCATCTCTTCCTCTAAAGGACTGAGAATACAGGCAAGTGCCCACACACTGCTTTACTTGAGATGTTTTTATGACTCCATTTTCTAGTGTGGGCTAAAGATGGGGGTGGGGGTGCTGCCTAAGGCTACAACCAGTAAAGATAACCAGGATTTGAACCAACTCCATAACCAGCAGAAACTAACTCAGATTCTTCAAGTGGTCATCCACACATTGTCTGCAGACAGCTAACATTTTTATGGTGACATAAATGAGATCATCTCTGCAGAGAGTGCTGCAGAGAACATTCCCTCAGGGTTAGGGGTGGGGGATGCCAGCTGCCACCAGTCTCTACAGGAGATCCTAGAACATCTGGGAAAAGCCATGTTTGTGGTGTTAACTGAACTCAGCACTGTGAAGGCACTGTGTGGAGCACCCCATGTGTGAGCACCCCATGTGTGAACATCCCTTGAGAGCACCCCAGAGCTGAGCTGGCAGGTAACACACCACTGTTAGCATTCATCTCATCCCTCACCCCTGCATTTCTGTCTCCCTGCACTAAGGAGATTGCCTCATCTTCCTATACCTCCTCCCTCCTGGGAGTGTTTGGGACAGAGGAACAGCTGGGCTCAATAAGTAGAGTGCTTGCTTAGCATTTACAAAGTCCTGGATTCAGTACCCAACACCTCGTAGACCAGGCGTGGTAGAGCACTTCCGTAATCCCAGAACTGAAGGCAGAGGATCAGAAGTTCAAGGTCATTCTCAGCTACATAGTGAGTTCAATGCTAGCTCGAGCTACGCAAGACCCTGTCTCAAAATAAAATAAATAACTATTTTTAAAACCACTGAATGTCAACATTCTAAGTCTTCTACCTCCTTTTCTTAACCCAATGGAGGCGCCCGTGCCAAACTAGTGACACATTTTCTGACTGTTGATTCTGTGAGCCTTGGACCATCAACTGCCCTCCTTTTGTGCACAGAAAAGCTGGCCTTTTTCAATGCTTCAAGGGGGGCTTTCCTAGTTCAGTCTTCCCTGTGGCTTTGGAAATCTTTGTTTGGTGCCAAAAACAGAGGACAAGAAGGCGTTGTGCATTCCAAACCGCCCCCCCCCCCCAGCCACTGAGGCTCTTCCAGTTGGATAGACCCTCTTGTCCAATCTCTATGCCCAGAAGTCTAGCCAGCCTCTATTTCCTGCTTCCCTTGGCTTCGTGCCTTTGGCCACGAGCAAGAAGAACAAGTCCCTGCCAGATTTCCTGACATGTGTCCCCCAGCAGCCCAGGCTGAGGAATTCCCAAAATAGATTGTAGCATGCATGCACGGCCTGAAGCAACACTGGAGCAAACTGCTTGGGTCCCTAGAATGGCATACCTTGGCCACCTCCTATTCCACTGTATGTGGGTTTCTGTGCAACCTGGCAGGGAAATAGGAACTTTTCGGGATGGGGTAGCTCTTCTGGAAAGAGCACTTCCCTCTGTGGGTGGCCTTGAGACCCAGACTGCACAAGGCTCACCACTGCCAGACACCAAATAACCCCACTTGCTTGTCGCCTCCTACACATCCCTGGCTGCTGACTTTCCTGGGGCCTGAGAGTTCAGAGGACGAGGCAGGCTGCACAGATCTCTGTCTCCAACATGCGATCACTTAATCCCTTTTGTATCTGAAACATAATCGCTGATTGCCTCACTGGTGCTAAGAACAGTGCAGCCTCAGCTGAGCTCCGTGCTCAAAGAAGACAGTGAGAAAATGACAGAATAACAGCGTACAATGGCACTTACTGCCACCACCCAGCCAGCTTGCCCATGTGCTCCACTGCCTGGCAGCGGCCTGGCATATCCCACTAGTTCTATCCGTTGATGCCCACCTCCATTTTCAACGTCAGTGCTCATTTCTAGAGAATGCTGAAGGTGGACCTTGGAGAATAGGTGTGTACTGCCATCCTGTTAGTGTTCCTGCATGTGTTTCGGCTGGCTTCTGTAGGTGAGCACATAAATTTCTTTCCAAACGCTGCAGTTCTGCCAATGTATGGGGTGATTCATGTCCTTCTCGTTCTGGTGGATTTTGTATGGAAACAAGCAAACCTTCTACCACTAGCAATATTTGTCTCTTTCACCTCTTCTTGGGGAGCTGGGGAGGTGGCTCAGTGGTTAAAAGCACTGGCTGCTCTTCTAGAGGTCCTGAGTTCAATTCTTAGCAACCACATGGTGGTCACAACCATCTGTACTGAGATCTGGTGCCCTCTTCTGGTGTGCAGGTATACATGCAGGCAGAACACTATATACATAAGTAAGTAAATCTTTTAAAAAAGAAAAGAAAGGAAGGAAGGAAAGAAGGAAGGAAGGAAGGAAGGAAGGAAGGTAGGAAGGACTTGCTGCTCTTGCGAGGACCTAGGATCAGTTCCTAGCATCCATATCTAGTTCCAGGGCATTCGATACCCTCTTCTGTCCTGCATGGGCATTGCACATACAAATCCCTGCACCACATCAGGCAACTACAATCGTCTGCAACCCCAGCTCCAGCGGATCTGACAGGTCTGCCTCTGGAGGAAACTGCAGTCATGTGCATATACCCACACACAGACACATAGTTAAAAATAACTTCAAAAGTTAAAAAATTTTAGCTGGGCGGTAATGGTGCATGCCTTTAATCCCAGCACTTGGGAGGCAGAGGCAGGCAAGTCTTAGTGAGTTCCAGGTCGGCTTGGGCTATGTAGACAAATCCTGTCTCAAAAAATCAAAAAACAAACAACAACAAAAATCTTTCCTCTCAGACATAGCATACCTATGGAATGTGTTCATAACACACATACACACTGGGGATGGGCTGGGGGTTCGAGGCTTCCCTAGTTCTTTGGCGCCATTGCCACCTCTATCTTGTAAGACTCCAATAGGAGAAGGAAGCAAGAAGGAAAATGTATGGCTGTCAGGCCTCAGACAAAGCCTGCATTTCCAACTACAGAAAAGTACCCCGGAAGCAAATGAATATAAAACAACTGGAAAGAGCGCGCCCTCTAGTGGAGCGTGGAAAAAACCCTCTTCATTGCTAGCTAGCCTGGACCGCTGGTAAATAAACATTAAAATATTGATTGGTAAATTCCCCTTCAGCATCTGGTACTGAAGTTGGATATTGATCAAGTCATTGGCTGGAGAGGTGACTCGGTGGACAAGAGCACCTGCTGCTCTCCCAGAGGGCTTGAGCTCTATTCTCAGCACCCACGTGAGGTAGCTCACAACTGACTAACCCCAGCTTGGTGAGGTGAGGAATCCAATTCCCTCTTCCGACTTCTGCCATCAACCTCACACATGCAGCATACACTCATAACACACACACATTGTGTGTATATATATTATATATATATATTTTTTTCTTTTCACTTTTTTGGGTGGGGGTGTTTAAGTAACAGGGTTTCTCCTGACTCTCCAGGTTGACTTCAAACTCACAGAGATCCACCTGCCTTTGCTTCCCAAGTGCTAGGATTAAAGGCGTGTGCCATCACCGTTTTGGCAATATTTTTAAAACTAGTATTTCATATTGTGGAAAGCCCATGACTACACGTCTATTAGTAAAGGATACCAGATTGTAACAGCGTAAACGAATGCAGACAGATTGTAAAAATATATATATATATATAGCTTTAATGGCGAAATAGACTTACAGAACGGCCGTTCCTGCGGAGACCAGGAAAGCAGAAGCTAAGGCTGGGAGTATGCTCGCCAAATTTATAGGCAAACATTAGCCCGAGGCAAACACGCCCCCCAAGGGGCTGGACCTATCCCTACACCAGAAAAACAGTGGCACCCACTGGGATCACTTGTGATGCTTTCCTTTTCACTTTATTGGTTTATTTTTAATGATTTTAGTTTTATTTTCTGTGTACAGGTGTTTTGCCTGCATGTATGTGTATGCACCTGGTACACACTATCCCTGGAAGCCAGAAGAAGGTATCCCTTAGGACTGGAGTTGCAGACTGTTGTAAGCTGCCATGTGTGCTAGGAATGCAGACCGTCTGAAAGAGCAAACAACACATGTGCCTAATCACTAATCCATATCTCTTTTTGCTGCTCTCAGAAGGAATTAAATGGGTGTTATTTTGTTCATTTCTATGAACTTTCTCAAGTCTTCAATGACCTTCCAAGATCTAATGATATGATGGAGGTAAATATAAATGTAAAAGCAAAATATCCTTTTCATCCCATGTCTAAATATATATTGAATAAGTACAGAATTTGTGGATGAAGAGGAAGAGGCCACCAAGCTGAGGGGACTGGGCAAAGGTAGGAGCAGCTAGTAACAGTGCTTTCAATGTTTTTACATTATATATTTCATTACTTTGGGGTTTTTTGTTTTCATGGTTTTTTTCTTTGTTCATTCTTTTTTTTCTTTTCATTCTTTTTTTTTTTTATTTCGAGACAGGCTTTCTCTGTGTATCTCTGGTCTCTGGCTATCCTGGAACTCACTTTGTAGAACAAGCCGGCCTCAAACTCACAGAGATCCACCTGCCTCTGCCTCCCTAAGTGCTGGGATTAAAGGCGTGCACCACCACTGCCCGGCATTACTTTGCTTCTTTAATTAATTCTTTTGAAACTAGATTTCATTATGTAGCCCTAGCTGTCTTGGAACTTGCTGTGTAGATTAGGCTCACATCAAACTCACAGAAATCCTCCTGCCTCTGCCTTCTGAGTGCCGGCATTAAAAGCTGTGTGTCATCATACTCACCAAATTAATTGATTTTTTTAATTTAATTACTTTTATTCCTCTGTGTGTGAGTGTGTGTGTGAGTGAGTGTGCGTGTGTGAGTGTGTGTGTGTGTGAGTATGTGCATGAGTGAGTGTGTATGTGTACAAACCACACACTGCTTATGAAGGTCAGGGTCTTCCCCAGTGTGGATACAAACCTAGGTGAGCAGGCGTCTTTACCCACTGAGTTGTTACATGGGCCCATACTTTGTAATTTAACAATGAAGTACCTAATTCATGTTATTCATTTATTTAGAGTATGGATCTCACGATGTAATTCAGTTTAACCTTGACCAGCTACCCTCCTGCCTAAGTCATCTAAGTTCTGGATTACAGACATGTGTCCCCATGCCAGGCTTTGTGTTTTCTTATCTTAAATTCAAAAAATTAGGTGGCCCACTGGCTCTAAGATGAAAAAAAAATCCTTATGGGTTTAGGTTTTTTGTATTACAATTTCATGCCCGTCTAAGCTAAACTAAAGCGGAATGCCCTATACAAATATAGACATTCTTGGCATTATTTTTTTTGTTTGTTTTTTGTTTTTTGTTTTTCGAGACAGGGTTTCTCTGTGGTTTTGGAGCCTGTCCTGGAACTAGCTCTTGTAGACCAGGCTGGTCTCGAACTCACAGAGATCCGCCTGCCTCTGCCTCCCGAGTGCTGGGATTAAAGGTGTGTGCCACCACCGCCCAGCCAATTCTTGGCATTATTGAGACAAATCCTTCCCCTTAAACCTGCTCATCTGGGCATTCTAATCCTAGAGGGGGGCAAGTAAGGTAAGAATTAGATCCAAGTCTTGATGACAGACCTGACAACTCCAAGTGTGTCCTGGAGCGGGGAGATGAGCAGGAAGAGCTCCTGATGAACACAGGAACCGTGATATGCAGCAGCTACACGGCCGATTCACACCTGAGGGCGCAGTGACAGAGAGAACACTCACTGCACTTGCAGAGCGCCCAGATTTGTTCTCTAGCACCCACATCAGGGGGCTCACGGCTGCCTGTAACTCTAGCTCTAGGGCATCTAACACCCTCATCGGGCCTCTGTACTCACTGTACACACCCACATGGAGACACAAACACATACTTTGACAGCCATGACCCTCAGACGCTCTCTTGACTCTCAATGGGTGAAGCCATTCTCCTGCAAAGGTGCTACCTGCAGCTAGGAGCTCTGTGCTTGGACTCTGCAGATTTTTTTAGAATCAGTGTTCTCGTTTTATGGTTTTGTTGTCATTTTGGTTTTGCACTTGTTGGATGGGTGTGTTCCACAAGTGAAGCATCAACCATTCACGTTCTAAACTGCAGGAGGTTTGAGATGGTTTCAAGCTCACTGAAAACAAAAACAAAAAACAAAACAAAAAAACCCACCCAGCTCTTGATTGAAGATATGCACCCTCCCTCCTTCCATCCTACCCTTCACCCAGCAGCTTGCTCAGCATAGAAACAGACCTAAGGGTAGCGGTAGTTATCTAAAACATTGGTTGCAGGCAGAGGCAGCAAAGCTAAATTTGAAGCCTGATTCCACATCGCCCAACTGTGTGGCCATCAGCAAGTTTCTTACCCTCTCTGAATATCAGGTTTTTTTTTAATCTTCGGAATGGCTATATGATAACAGGTCCCTAGTGAGGTTACACTGAGGATGAGAGATGGTATGGCCGAAGAGAACACCAGGGTTTAGCTCCAGTTTATACTGTCTCTGACAATAGACAGTCTAGAAGTCTCTGACTCTGGCTGTGCTCGCCCTTTTATCCACAATAAACTTTCTCCTCCACCGTACTAGGAACAGTCATGTCCTTCCTTTTTATTTCTTTTATTTTTTTTTCCTCCATTCACCAAATACTACCTAGTGCACGGTTAACACATTTGCTAACTGCTATGGCTTCAGTTCTATTTCATCTCTGGGACATCCTTTGCTCGAAAACTGCATTGCGAGTTGTAACTTGTAAGTGATAAAGGTGCAACATAACTCTCTAGATTTGTAAATTCCACCTGAGATGAGTTCACCTGCTGCTGGTTCCGTCACTTACTGTGTGATAGGCCAGGCGCCCTCACCGGCACAGACAGGTCGATACCCCGGGTCTGAGTAGTTGTTTGGACACCTTGTAGTATCTCATTCCTTTACTCTTTAGTCCCTTTAGTAAGGAGTTAAATGGTCTTTATCAGTGAGTTTCTGTGGACGGCAGTGCTAGGTCTTCAGTTTCCTCTGTCCAATACCCTGAGCCTTCATTTTCTGGTTCAGAGATAGTGCTTTCAGATCCTGCGCGATCCTGGGAGGGACACAGAGGAAAATCCTCATTTCTGGCCTCAGTCTGGTTGTCTGTGGAATAGGCTTATTCAGAGTAGTGGCCCCAGAAGCTGCCTCCTCCCCCACTTCTCTGTGGGGGTCCAAGGCTGGAGGTGGGGTCAGGGGCTGGAAGGTCTGCCCGGGAGGAGAGGTGGCCTTGGGATGGGATCCCGGGCCGGGCCTTCTCGGTGGGGCTTCTGGAGGGGGCGGGTTCTTTGGAGCCAGAAACCCGGAGCCGCCCAGGAATTTTGGCTGGAACTGCATTTCCTTGGGCCGGGCGGGCGTGATCCCGGGGAGGCGGCTACGGACACACAAGCTGTGCTCGGTTGGCTCCTCATCATGCAACCGCTACTCTGCGCCCTGGCCGGGCTCGCTCTGCTCAGCGTCGAGGCCGGTGAGTGGGATCAGGGACCCAGGGACACCCCAGGACGACGAGGTAGGAATGAGAGAGGAACCGGTGACAGAGATACCGGTAGAAGGGGAGGGAAGGAAAGGTGATGGTGACAGAAGATAGAAACACTGTACAGAAAAGGGAAGAGATCGAGTAAAGAGGTAAGAGAGGGGGGACTGAGAGCCGAAGAGGCTTTGAGAATAACGCGTCTGGACGAGAACTAGAGCAGGGAGTTTGAGAAAAACACAAACAAGAAGGAAAGAAATGGGAATGCAGGAAGAAACGGGGAAAGAAAGATTGGGGCAAATGTAACAACCGGATGCCTAGGAGGGCACGGGCAGCCTGGGCAGAGGTCCGGTTGCAGGGTGTGGCTGCCCTCGGGCCAGAGCATCCAGGGAAGGACCTCAAAGGGCATCGTGAAGGAAGAGGAGTCAAAAGGGTCAGTGATCCAAGTAGGGTCAGCACCACCATTGAGGAGACAAATGGAATAAAGGTACCGTCTCACCTTCCAGGAGGCTGGAGGGGTCTATAGTGAGGTGAGGGGCTATCTTCCAGTTTCCCAGAACGATCCAAGGGCTGTGGCTTATCTAGTCGTCTAGGCAAGGAGTGGGCTCGGGCCTTATAGTGCCAGGGCAGACCCAGCACCAAACCTCAGGCCTCTGGCTCTCTTGGGTTCTTTCTCCAGTCAGGCAGAAATGCCTGGCACTAAGAGTGAAGCTCTGACTGTTTTTTCGACGCCCACACAGAGAAGGGAGACTAACTCCCTTCCATAGGAAGTAATTCCTATGGGGCCAATCGCTTTACATGTCACGGCATGGCTTCCGGGAGTGTAAGAAACACCGTGCCCACCACCAGGGAACAAACACTAATTCTCTCAGATCATCAACCCCTCTAGCCTCGGTTTCCCCATCTGTTAAGGAGTGACTGGCATTCTGTGTAACTCAGAGTCTACTCACAAGGCACAAGCTCCTTTCTCCTCCCCTCTCTTAGACTTCTTCTGTCAGCTCTGCATGGGTGGTAAAGATGGGGAGCAGGACTTAGCTGGTGCCTCCCAGAGAAAGGAGCTGTCCCTGCTATGAATCGCTTTTCTTGCCCCTTTGAGCCAGGACCGTTTTAAACATTGCTTTCCTTTCTGATATGCATGTTCATTCCAACAGATTAAGAAGAAAGGATAGATGTACCAATGGAGTTTCCCAAGAAACTCTCTCAATCTTCAGACACTATCCCAGCACTTAACTTTCTGAAGATATTTCCAATACTTTCCTTGTACATACTGTAGGGTACAGTTTTTCCATGACTTTTGACTATGAAAATGATTTGGATACAAAAAATAGAGTTTAAAATGACATAAAAATGGATTACTAAAATGTAATTATACTATAAGTATTAATTAAGCAACCTCACCTCTGCTGTCATCCTTGGGTTATTTTAAAGGAAAGTCCAAGCACTGTGTTTATTTTTTAAGTTTATGTGTTTGACAATTTCATGCATGTGATGAATTTTGTCGTTCTCACACCCCTCCCCTAATCCGTTCCCTCACTGAAACTTTCTTCTGGGCAAGTCCCTCCACCACTTGCGTACTTTCTTTTTTATGAGCTTAGTTAGTTCCTCTTTTTAAAATGTTTACTTTTTATGTGTGCACGTCTAAGATTATGTACGTGCACCACATCTGTGTGCAAGCCTGTGGAACTCAGAGAGGGCACTGGATCCCCACGAACTCGAGTTACAGATGATTGTGAACCACCACATGGGTGCTGGGGAATGAACTCAGGTACTCTGCAAGAACAGTAAGCACTAGTTAGTTAGCTAGTTAGTTAGTTAGCTAGTTAATTAATTAGTTAGTTAGTTAGATAGCTAGCTAGTTAGTTTTTCTTCAAGACAGGCTTTCTCTGTGAAACAGTCCTGGCTATCCTGGCACTTGTTCTGTAGACCAGACTGGCCTAGAACTCACAGAAATCCACCTACCTCTGCCTCCAAAGGCGTTGCTGGGATTGCATGCACCACCACCACCAGGTCAACAGTAAGTACTCTTTTTTTGCTGTTTTGTTTATGTTTTCTTCCCCTTGTCTGCACGGCCAGCCTTCCCCCTGCACTGAACCACAGCAAGGGTGGAACCTCCTGACAGATTTTTTGTTTTTTTTGTTTTTTTTTTTTTGAGTTATACATTTTTCCCACTCCCCTTTCTTCCTCCTTTCTCCCTCTCCACCCTTTCCCCCACTCCCAATTTACTCAAGAGATCTTGTCTTTTTCTCCTTCCTAGGTGGATTCATTTAAGTCTTTCTTAGGGTCCTCTTTGTTGCTTAGGTTCTCTGGAGTTGTGGACTATAGACTGATTAGCCTTTCCTTTATGTCTAATATCTGCTTTATGAGTGAATACATACTGTATTTTTCTTTCTGGGTCTGGGTTAACTCACTCAGTATGGTTTTTTTTTCTCGTTTTGTCTATTTACCTACAAGTTTCAAGATGTCATTATTTGTTACTACTGAGTAGTACTCCATTGTGCAAATGTACCACATTTTCTTTATCCATTCTTCGGTTGAGGGGCATCGGTTATTTCCAGGTTCTGGCTATTATGAATAATGTTGCTATGAACATAGTTGAGCACATGTCCTTGTAGCACGACTGAGCATCCTTTGGGCATATACCCAAAAGTGATATTGCTGGGTCTTGAGGTAGATTGATTACTAGTTTTCTGAGAACCGGCATACTGATTTCCAAAGTGGCTGTACAAGTTTACACTCCCACCAGCAATGGAGGAGTGTTCACCTTACTCCACATCCTCTCCATCATAGACTGTCATCAGTGTTTTTGATCTTACCTGTTCTGATAGGTATAAGATAGTATCTCAGAGTTGTTTTGATTTGCCTTTCTCTGATGTCTAAAGAAACTGAGCATTTCCTTAAGTGTCTTTCAGTCATTTGAGATTCCTCTGTTGAAAGTTCTCTGTTTAGGTCTGTACCCATTTTTTATTGGATTATTTGTTCTTTTGAAGTCTCGTTTCTTGAGTTCTTTGTATATTTTGGAGACCAGTCCTCTGTCAGATGTGGGATTGGTGAAGATCTTTTCCCATTCTGTAGGCTGTTGTTTTGTTTTATGCTTTACAGAAACTTCTCAGTTTCAGAAGGTCCCATTTATTAATTGTTTCTCTCAGTGTCTGAGAGTTATATTTAGGAAGTAGTCTCCTGTGTCAATGCAATCAAGGCTACTTCCCACTTTCTCTTCTATGAGGTTCAATGTGGCTGGTTTTATGTTGAGGTCGTTGATCCATTTGAACTTGAATTTTCTGCATGGTGATAGATATGGATCTATTTGCATTCTTCTACATGTTGACATCTAGTTATTCCAGCACCATTTATTGAAGATGCTTTTTTTTTCCTTTGTATGAATTCCTCATCAGCTAAGTTCTTTAGGGAAGTACAACCTTCCTGGTGTCTAGTATCACTACCTCTCCAGATTCCCCAATCTATTTGTTCAGGATTCAAAGCCTTATCTGATGTTCAAAGATGAACCTGAAATTCAAGATGCTCTCCCTTCTGATAGAGGGGCTCAGTCACATAGCTTATTCTGTAACTTTTCAACTCTAAGATAAACTAAAAAGCTCCCAAGAAGCAGGCACTAGCTGTGAGCTAAGGGAGACAAGGACCTGTGCATGCATGCATGCATGCGTGCGTGGATGCCTGTGAGCATGGAGTCTAAGGGAGACACAAACAGGGAGATAGAGAGAGAGACTCACTATGCCGCCCTGGCTTGTCTGGAATCCACTATGTACACTAGGCTGGCCTTGAACTCATAGAGATCAGCACGCCTCTGCCTTTTGAATGCTGGAATTGAAGGTGTGTGCTATCATCACTGAATTCTAAATGCTCTGGAAATTAAACATAATTATTTATTTCTTACAAGGGGAGACAGTGGAGAGCCCCAGTGTAGAACTTCCTTTACACAGTCACACCACCAACAGGGACAGAAGTGCCAGGTGGTTGGGTGCCAGTCCCGTCACCACCACCTTTCCGTTATGCAATCTTTCGTATGTCACTTAATCTTTTGATTTTGTAAAGTAATAATAATAATAATTTGGGGTTTTGCTTTGTTTTTAAGACAAATACTTGCTCTGTAGCCCAGGCTGGCCTCACACTTGAAATTCTCTTGCCTCAGACTCTCAGGTTTTGGGATTACAGGAACACCTCAAACTCCATGTAGAAAAACAGAACAAAACAAAAATGGTTTATTTTTTAAGGTGGAGGAGTATATATAATCCAGCACACGGAAGGCTGAGGTGCCAGAGGATTAAGAAACAAAAAAAGAGTGACTATTTAATACCAAATGGTCAGCCCTGACAACATACATAAAAGTAACATTATATAGACTGAACAGGTTACATTTAGGAATATATAGTATATGCACATATGCATATAATAAAATTAATGGGGAAAGGCCATGAATTTGAAATAGAGCAAAGAGGGGTATAAGAGAGGGTTTGGAGGAAGTAAAGGGGAGGGGAAATCTAATTATATTATACCCTGAAAACTAAAAGAGGAAAAAATCTAGAATTAAATGCCATATTCATATATGCATTCAGCAAAAAGCTTGGCATGATAAAGGACCACCAAGCAATAGTAACTTAGAAGACAGAGTATGGTTATGTCCATCTTAAGAAGAGCAAAAGCCAGGATCCAACAAATGGAACTGGTATGCAGCAGATGATCCAGTCGGGTCAGGGATACCCCAGCGTCCTTGTTGGAAAAGCCCCTCTAGAACATGGTACCTTCTGACTTTCTGCATAGATTTAGCCCTAGAGAGATGTCCTTCTATCCTAGAACCTGATCCAAGTGATCTTGACTAAATTCTAGGCTCCACACGAGGCAGAGCAAGGGGCTCCCTGACAAACGTGCTCCATCATCCTGAGCCTATATTTGTTTGTCTGGTCAATGCTTTCTGTTAATGTGATAAACTGTGGCCAAAAGCAGTTTGGAGAGGAGTTTATTTCATCTTACAGTCTGTTAAGGGAAGCCAGGGCAGGAATTCAAGGCAGGAACCTAGAGGCAGGAACTGAAGCAGAGGCTGTGAAGGAACACTTCTTACTGGCTTGTTCTCCGTGACTTGCTCAGCCTGCTTTCTTATAGAACCTGGGACCACCTGCCTAGGGGTAGGACTGCCCATAGAGAGCCAAGCCCTCCTATATCATCATTAATCAAGAAAATGCCCAGTGGTGGTGGCGCATGCCTTTAATCCCAGCACTTGAGAGGCAGAGAGGCAGGCAGATCTTTATGAGTTCAAGGTCAGCCTGGTCTACAGAGCGAGTTCCAGGACAGCCAAGACTGTTTCATAGAGAAACCCTGTCTCAAAAAAAAAAAAAAAAAAAAAAAAAAAAAAAAACAAAGAAAAAGATAATAAATGTCAATCAAACTCTCCCACAGGCTAACCCGAAAGGGTCAGTTCCTCAACTGAGGTTCCTCTCCGTAGGTGACTGTAGTGTGTATCAAGTTGGCAAAGGCTAACCTTACCCTAGCTCGTTTGTGGCATCCTCCCTGTGGTTCACAAGCACCTTTAGGTGTGGCGTCACAGCAACTCAGCAAAGAAGACAGGGCAGAACAGACAGATCTCTTACTTAAGGTGAAGTTGAGTGAGAAGTAAAGAACATCCCGTAGACTGTGCCTCTGAGTTCCGATTGTAGGCTGGTGAGGTTTAACTTGGGTGGGTTTGAGGCCTCAGCCTCCTGGGATTTGGAGAGGGTTAGTTTATTATAATTAGTAGTTTAAAAACATATGGGGTAGCTAGACAGAATCTGGGCTCATGTCTAGCCTTAGGAATAGAGCTGCCTCAGAGCCTGCCTGCCCTTCAGCCAGTCTGGTTTTGAATGGACACAGGAGAGAGAGTCAGGAGGTGGTGATTGATTGACAAGGGGCTCTTCATAGGCTGCAGCTTTACTAGCATCCCAAGGAAAACACTAACTGAGCCCCAAAGAGAAAGCATGGGAAGGACACAGACACGTTTCCCAGTGTCCCAGGAGTCTCAAATTCATTTCCGGAAAAAGACTTCAAACAAAAGAGGGAGATAGAGCATGCCTCTCCCTAAACAAAAAACAAAACAAAAAGTATCTTGAAATCTAGCTCTCTTAAAGGGCTTAGGGATCCTTGGCCTTTTTCAGCCAGAGCAGTTCCATGCAGACTTCTTCATACAATCCTTTTAAAATATCATTCCACTTCTTTTTAAGAATCATAATCCACCGGTGGTTTTGAACACATCACAAATATTTATACAAGTACTGGATGTGGTAAAGTTTATTATCCTATTATACTGAATGTGGTCAAATATCATTAACCCCAAGTGGCCAGTGTTGCTGGTAAAAATAGAATATAGCTTTGATGGTAAGTGTGGATACTTTCTCACTGCATGAGTCCTGGGTGCCTACCGTAGAAGGGCCGTGACTGGGTGGGGCCATATAGAAGACCAAACTGGTGGCCAAGCCTCTTTAGTTAGTTCAGCCAGTCCAGCACCTCTCCTGGTCTCTGGGCTCCCCTCATCACAGGATGCTGCTTCACCCATGGTCACCATCCAGGGTACAAACAAGGCTTTAATCAGAGCCAGGCTAAAGAAAACAACCCTATACCCTTGGAAATCCATTTCCAACTAACAGAGTAGGGAGGGCAGAGGGAGGGAGAAAGGGGGCTCCCAAGGCCCAAGGAGGAAGGGACCTTGGCTCAGGGTCCAGTGAGTTAACAGTGCTCTGGCCTTTCTGTAGACGAACTTCCTGACAGTCAGAGAGAGAGAGAGAGAGAGAGAGAGAGAGAGAGAGAGAGAGAGAGAGAGAGAGAGAGCCCGATTTTTGCCTTGCCTGTAGGGATAAGTCCCGCCCCTTAAGGGGCGTGTTCGCCTCGGGCTAATGTCTGCCTATAAATTTGGCGAGCAAGCTCCGAGCTTCTCGCTTCTGCTTTCCTGGTCTCCGCGGGAACGGTGGTTCTGTAAGTCTATTTCTACATTAAAGCTATATATATATTTTTACACTCTGTCTGCATTCATTTACGCCGTTACATTTTGGCGTCCAACGTCGGGCTATTTTGCCCCCGACTCAAGCGGGTAGCCCGCTAGCTAACACAGCACCCTCCCCGGTGCTGTTTTTCAGTTCGTGACTCCGGCCCCAGTGCCGAGTCCGAGACACACTCGGCGACACAGGCCCATTCTGCCTGCCTTGGCTAAGTTTTGCAGCGGAACCCCACTGCCTGAATTAGCAGAAGCTCAAGTACTTGCGGTTTTGCAACAAAAGCTGCCACAGCGTCAGATTTGGTCTGTTACAAAGTGACTTGGCCGGTTGTGGTGGCCCACGCCGGTAGGATTTGCTGAAGGAGGCAGAGGCAGGAGGATCACAAGTTTGAGGCCGGCCAGGCAGTGGTAGAGCACGCCTTTAATCCCAGCACTTGGGAAGCAGAGGCAGGCAGATCTCTGTGAGTTTGAGGCCTGCCAGGCCTTGGTAGTGCACGCCTTCAATCCCAGCACTTGGGAGGCAGAGACAGGCGGATCTCTGTGAGTTCAAGGCCAGCCTGGTCTACAAGAGCTAGTTCTAGGACAGGCTCCAAAAACACAGAGACCACCACTGGCAGGAACCGATCTTTGCAGGTAAAAAAATTTTCTTTTATAAATAAAATGTCTGAACACATTACTGTTCAAGAATTTAATGATTTTTTTAATTGTACCATGTGGGAGATTTTACAAGAGGTGTCTATCACCCCACATATATGGATCCTTCTGGGATTCGTAGTTTTCATTGGCACCAAATGGTTTGATAATAGAAATATGATAAAGTCTTTACGAGACGAATCCAGGATTCTTAAGGTAGAGATTGAACGCTTAAAAACAATTGAGAATGACAACAATCTTCTCAAGAATCAGTTTGAAGTTCTCCAGGCTGATAACAATCTTCTCAAGAATCAGTTTGAAGTTCTCCAGGCTGATAACAATCTTCTCAAGAATCAGGTTGAAGTTCTCCAGACTGATAACAATCTTTTCGAGAATCAGTTTGAAGTTCTCCAGGCTGATAACAATCTTCTCAAGAATCAGGTTGAAGTTCTTCAGGCTGATGTTAAGGAGAAATTCATTACTATGGAAGAGGGAACAGCTGATCTGGACCATAAGATTCAGTCCCTTTCTGTAGGAAATGAAACATTAACTGAGAGAATCAAAACTGCTGAATGTGACAATCGGATTTTGTCTAAAGCTTATGACAGATTGACGGAAAGATTGTCAATACAAGAAGGCACGGTTTATGCCATAAAAATTATGTCCAAAGATGAGATGTTATCTCTAACGGACAAACTTCATATTTTAGAATCCTCAGTGAAGGCTTTGGAACATAATTCTGGACAGGAGATTCAGACATTGCAGAAAGCAATGGTGAATAGAATTGAAAAGATTGAGGAATTTCTAAATTCTGATGAGGAAGAGCAAAGGGTAGAAAGGAAAATTTTAACTACATCTGTGGGTAAGTCTCTCCGGGACAATTTCCACAAAGCTCTACCTACAGCTCTACCTGCCTTTCCAGTAATAACAACAGAGAAGGTGATTGGTTCCAAAAACCCTAGGGTCATCAAGGAGGATACATGGGAACCTGTGCGTATGAATGATCTCAAGGAAATAAAACAGGCTGTCATGACTTTTGGGATGCAAGCCTCTTTTGTTAAAGAGATGCTAAGATCTTGGGCCACGACAAGCAGAGCAACCCCCTCAGACTGGCTCCAGCTGAGCTCTGCGGTACTGGAGAGTGGACCGCAATTGAAATGGAAATGCTTGTTCAGGCAAGAGGCTAGACTCTTAGAACAGCAGGAAAAAGCGAAGGGAATTGACATTTCCCTAGATCAAATTCTAGGTGAAGGGCTCTTTTCTGATCCTCAGGAACAAGCTAATTTGGATGAAAACACACTCTCCATGTGTACTACAGCAGCCTTAAGGGCTTGGGACAGGGTACAAGACCCAGGACAGAGAATGGAATCATTTGTCAGAGTTAAACAGGGTCAGAGAGAACCCTTTAGTGACTTTTTACAAAGATTAACTAAGGCTGTACAAATAGGAATATCTGACCCAGAAGCAAGACGTATAATGATTGAGTCTTTGGCTTATGAAAATGCAAATGTGGAATGCAAAAGGATTTTGGGTCCTTTAAAGCTCAGATCAGCACCGTTGGAAGAATGGGTCTTGCATACACTCAATGTTGATACATTTGATTATGGCACTGAAGCATGGGTAGAAGAAGCAATTTCCAATGGTAAAAGGAGACACCAGAATACCAAATGTTTTAATTGTGGAAAAATGGGTCATATTAAAAGGAATTGTAAACAACGGATATTCAGAAATAATAATAATAATAATGCATCTTTCAGAAATAATAATAATAATGCATCTTCTAGAAATAACAGAAATAGGAGGACTCAGCCTTCAGGTTTATGTAGAAGATGTGGAAAGGGCAGACATTGGACGAATGAATGCAGGTCTACAAGAGATAGACAAGGCAACCTAATACAGCCGGGAAACGTGAGAAGGGGGGCCTCACAGGCCCCCATGGCAAACATGGTTCAGTCATATCCAGTTTCTGCAGAGAACGTGCCTCATCAGGACAATTAGGAAGCCCCATGCCTACTGTTACAAGCAATAATGATCAGAAAGATAAGTTACGTGTGTTTTGGCAAACTTCTATAAATGATCAAAGACCTAAACTGAGAGTGTGTGTAAATGGCATTTTTATTACTGGCCTGCTGGACACAGGTGCTGATGTAAGTATCATTACCCCAGAATCTTGGCATCCGTATTGGCCTCTTCAGAATGTAAATGTTCAGCTCCTGGGAATTGGAACCCTATCTCGAGTAAGGCAGAGCACGAGATGGGTTGAATGTATAGGGCCAGAGGGACAAATAGGAAAATTAAAGCCATATGTAGCCAATATTGCAATGAATTTATGGGGTCGTGACCTATTACAACAATGGAATACTGAAATTAACATTCCTGCTAAATCTAGAGCCTATATTTCTGAGAATAATATTAAAAGATATTACAAACGGAGAAAACCAGCCATTCGGGCTGTAAAAGAACAAGCAATTGATGTCCCTTCAGAGATACCAACAGCCTTGCCTCTAAAATGGTTGACTGAGAAACCAATATGGACAAAGCAATGGCCTTTAGCTGAGGAAAAGTTGCAGGCTTTAGAACAGCTGGTACAAGAACAATTAGATGCTGGACATATAGAAGAATCTACCAGCCCTTGGAATTCTCCTGTATTTGTGGTTAAGAAAAAATCAGGTAAATGGAGAATGGTGACAGATCTCAGGGCCATCAACAAGGTTATTCAACCTATGGGCCCTCTGCAATCTGGAATTCCTTTGCCCTCTTTATTACCAAAAGGATGGCCTCTCATAGTTATTGATTTAAAGGATTGTTTTTTCACTATACCTTTGCAAAAAGAAGATAGAGAAAAATTTGCCTTCACAGTGCCTACTTATAACAATTCTCAACCTTCGAGGAGGTACCACTGGACCGTTCTCCCCCAGGGTATGTTAAATAGCCCCTCCCTGTGCCAATATTTTGTGAACCAACCATTGCAAATAATACGCAAGAAATTTCCCAAATCTATAGTATACCATTACATGGACGACATCTTGTTATCCGATTCAAACATGGATACCTTGAACAGACTGTTTGAAGAAATAAAGATACTTTTACCTAAATGGGGATTACAATTAGCTCCTGAAAAGATTCAGAAGGGAGATTCTGTTAATTATTTAGGTTATAAAATAGGTTTGCAAAAAATTAAGACACAAAAAGCACAAATTAGGAGAGATCGCCTACGGACTCTTAATGACTTTCAAAGACTGTTAGGAGACATTTCCAGTCTACGACCAGCTATTGGAATAACACCTGATTTAATAATTCATTTGAACAAAACCTTGGATGGTGATAAAGATTTAAATAGTCCCAGAGAATTAACAGCTGAAGCAGAAAAGGAACTGACAATGATTGAGGAAAAATTACAACAGGCACATGTGGACAGGGTGAATCCAGAGCTCGATTGTATTCTCGTCATACTACCATCAAAAATTTCTCCTACAGGAATTTTAATGCAGAGAGATGATATTATTTTGGAATGGATCTTTTTACCACATAAACCAAGTAAGAAACTGAAAACTTATGTGGAAAAAGTCTCTGAGTTAATTATAAAAGGCAAGCTGAGACTTCGTCAACTAGCAGGCATAGACCCAGCAGAAATTATAGTGCCTTTCACTGCTGATGAACTAAAGAAATTATGGGAAGATAATGAACCATGGCAAAGAGCTTGTGCTAATTTTTTGGGAGACATTAATAACAACTATCCAAAAAGCAAGCGGCTTAACTTCATAAAGAGAACTTCTTGGATTCTTCCTCGAATCGTCCGTGATGCTCCAATAACTGGAGCCCGTACATTCTATACTGATGCCAATAAATCAGGGAAGGCAGGTTACAAATCAGAAGACTTGGATAAGGTGGAACAAAGTCCGTATACTTCTGTCCAGAAGGCGGAATTATATGCCATTCTTATGGTGCTAAGGGATTTTAAAGAACCTATTAATATAGTTACAGATTCACAATACGCAGAAAGAGTTATTTTACATATTGAAACTGCTGAATTTATACCTGATGATACTGAACTAACCTCATTGTTCCTCCAGGTTCAAGATTTGATCAGGAACAGGCTTTGCCCTATGTACATAACACACATCCGATCCCATACGGGTCTGCCAGGTCCTCTAGCACAAGGTAATGCAGAAATTGATCAATTATTGATTGGTAGTGTGCTACAAGCCTCTGAATTTCATAAAAAACATCATGTTAATAGCAAAGGTTTGAAGAAAGAGTTTTCAATTACATGGCAACAAGCTAAGGAGATTGTAAAGAAATGCCCTACTTGCTCTTTCTATAACCAAACGCCACTGCCTGCAGGGGCTAATCCAAAGGGCACCCAAAGGAATGAAATCTGGCAGATGGATGTGTTCCACTTTGCAGAATTTGGCAAATTAAAATATGTACACCACACCATAGACACGTATTCAGGTTTTCAATGGGCTACTGCCCTGAGCTCAGAAAAGGCTGATTCAGTAATCACACATTTATTGGAAGTTATGGCCATCATGGGTATACCTGCGCAAATAAAGACAGATAATGGTCCAGCATATGTATCTAAGAAAATGAAACGCTTTTTTGATTATTATAATATAAAACACATTACAGGTATACCAAATAATCCTACAGGTCAGGCAGTTATAGAAAGATCAAATCGTACTATAAAGGATATGCTGAACAAACAGAAAGGGACTGAAAATACCCCCAGAAATAGATTACATAATGCTTTACTAACCTTGAATTTTCTTAACGCTAATGAGAAAGGAACGACAGCAGCAGAAAGACATTGGATAATGGAAAAGTCTGCTGAACTAAATCAACCGATTTATTTCAAAGATGTGCTGACCTCTCAGTGGAAGCCAGGAGATGTGCTACGTTGGGGAAGGGGTTTTGCTCTTGTTTCCACAGGAGAAGAAAAATTGTGGATACCATCAAAATTAATAAAGTTTCAATTTGAAGAGGAGAAACCTCTTGGAAAGGAGAAATGACAACTCATCCACAACGATGATATTCATACAGGTGGTAAGAAAAACATATAGAATGGGGGCAGGGTTCTGTTCTTATCTCCACAGGAAAACACTCATCTTTGAGAAATTCAAGGGACCCTGGATGTTTGGATACTGACAGATGGAAAAATACCTGCCCAATAGGAAATATCAAGACAACTGAATGGGTTGTGTAAGTAATATTAAACCATATTTCTAAATTTATAAAGCTGGTTTTGAAGTTGGACTCTGGCTCAGTCCCTCTCCAATTCCAAGCCTGTTAGTAAGAGAAAAACCCAGAGTTTCTGGAGTTTCTGTCTCATGTCAAGAGCCATGATATGGGACAGAAAGAAATATGAGTTTAGAAAACATCTTTGCTTCTCTTCATATCTATCATACTTTTCATTGAATATATCTTATCTTGTCTTTCATTGAATATATATATATATATGTCTATATGATTAATGTTTAAGTTTTTCATAATGAACAATGAGTTTTTCCTGAAGTGACATTTGAAGTTTCCAGGAAGAAGATGGGGCCCCATAACAACAACTCCACCTGGTTGATATGACGTCGTGATACTGACAGCGCTACTACAAGACCTGCTTTGGGTACCAGCTGCACAAGACAGTTCCAACTTGGTTAGCTGAAATGGTGCACATCTTATGCAACATTTTGGCCAGACCTGCACGAGAATACTCAGAGACTATTTGCAATCTTAAAAGACATTATCTTGAAATTTAACCATCATTTTACTTTCACAGGATCCCCCAGAAAGAACGTCGCCCCTATGACAGCTGGAAGTAATTCTAGAGAACGACGTCCCCTCTCCCAGTAAAGTTTGCCCTTGGGTTTAGGGACATCATTTAGGGGTTGATTATAATTAGTATATGATTGAGGGTTGGGGGAGGAATTTTATAAGCTCGGGGATCATTTTGAAAAAAAAAAAAAGAGGGATGATGGGATAATAGACAAATATATTGGTATAGATTCTTGTATATTGATACAAAGTTAAATTATATTGACTATTGTACACATGCATGTTTCTACCTCTGTTTAAAACATTTTTATATATTGACATATATTGTATTGATATATATATATATTGTATATATTTACCATATTGCAGTGTACATTTCTACCTCTGATTAAGATACTTATATAATATTTGTGTATTGATATATATTTACCTACTGCAATGTATATTTGTACATTGTTTATATTTGGAGGTCATTGTCCTCATTTGTTTCACAGTCGTTTATTGTCTTAGTCTTTAAGTTAGATAGATATTGAGAATTATATAGACTAATTGTCATCTAAGTTTGTCATTTATAATTAGACTAATCAGGTTCTTTAGATATATAGAGATTATACTCAGTATAGATAGATAATCTTCAACCTCTTCAAAGAGCTGTAGAAAATGGCCTTTAATCTAACTCAGAGTTTCGTGATAGTGAGACACAATTGCTCCTGGCAACACCGCTCTATTCCCGAGAGAATGTTGAGCACCAAAAACACTCCATCTGGAGCCTTTCTATTTGGCAGAACTGGCCTTTGGGCAAAGAAATGCCCATACCTCAACCACTGACAGAGATACAGAGCGTGCATCAATGGATAAAACAGGACTGTCATATCCTGCCAAGACAGGGTAAGATAGTTTTGAAAAGTTCCTTGCCTTTAATAATGGTATGTCAGTTATGTTAGGCCTTAGCCAAAATTGGTTGACTCAATGTTGCAAACGAGACTTTGGGTGATTGCCCAGGTAGTCAGTTGTCTCTGTCAATTGTTGCACATTTTGGATATATCTCGTTTGTTGAGTAGTGTTTATTCCCTTCTCAGATCTTTGACTGAGTTGAAGATTATATAATTGTAGTTACTCTTTACATTATTTGGACTTCTTGAGATAGAAAGTTTAGCAAAGCTTTTGTTCTCAATATTGTTTGTTGTATTTATTATTTGTTGTTATTGTATGTAGTTGTATTTGGTTTAGTTCTGTCTTATTTAGACAAAAAGGGGAGATGTAGGGATAAGTCCCGCCCCTTAAGGGGCGTGTTCGCCTCGGGCTAATGTCTGCCTATAAATTTGGCGAGCAAGCTCCGAGCTTCTCGCTTCTGCTTTCCTGGTCTCCGCGGGAACGGTGGTTCTGTAAGTCTATTTCTACATTAAAGCTATATATATATTTTTACACTCTGTCTGCATTCATTTACGCCGTTACACTTGCCTAAGTTTTTTTTCACCAAAGAAGACTCCCCTCCCCCTGCTTACTCAACCTAACTTGGTCCTCTGAGGCCTCAGGCAAATTCTGAAATATTGACAAGCTCCAGCCTATTTCTGGGACACAGAGCCTCAATCCAACCCCAGCCAGCATGGTAGAGGAGACTACAGAAGCCAGAAAGTTAATGGCTGAGGGTGTAGGCTGAGAAGGATCTTCATGGTGTCTCCAAGCAGAGCTATATTGAGGCTCTCTTCAGGGAGGGAGCTCTTTGTGCAGGACAGTTTTTAGGGTTGTGCTCCAAGCTTTCTGTCAGACTAGTCTCCAGGAGGTCTGGATGAGCTCAGATCACAGCTCCATCCAGATGTGAGAGATTAGGGCGGAGGGGAGCGACCTCACCCCAACCTCTTCCCCTGAGGGATTCTGAAGCCAAGTTAGACCTCATCACAGCTCTGGAGAACAGTGCCTGAGGCCAGTAGAGAGAAGCAGATGCTTGCTGCTCAAGACACCCACAAGCACAGCCTTCACTGGGTAAAGGATCTCAGCAAGCTCAAGTAACCTGGCTGGAGGCCCCTAGCAGAGCATACAGAGACGGTGTCTATGCAGACTCCCACCAGAACAGGCTCATCTTCCCAAAACAGCCCACCCTCGAGTAAGAAGAGCCCTCCCTGCCTTTTCTAACTAACTCTCTCCAGGCTGAGCCCCTGGCTTCAGCTGAAGCAAAATGTGGAGTCCCTTCACTAAGGCTAGTCTGGACCTCTTCTCCTGTCTCTCAAAGGCCATCTCAGATCACGGAGCGCAGCCTTCCAGAAGGGAGGTCTGAACTGAGGATCTCTTCCTCATCCCCACCATTGTATATCTGTCCATTCAGCCCATCATGGCTTCTGTTTTTAGCTAACAATCCCACCAGGCAACTGAGTTATAGTATAAAAATCTCAAGGGGCAGGGAACATGGCTCAGCATCTAAGAGTGTGTATCACCCGTCTGGAAGACCTTAATTCAGTCCCCAGCACCCATATTAGGTGGCTGACAACTGCCTGTGACTTCAGCTCCAGAGGATCAAATGCCCGCTTCTGGCTTCTGTGGCTACTTGAACTAACATGCATGTACCCAGCACACAGATGCAGCCACATACATGTAATTTAAGTGTCTGGGTCGGAGGGAGGGTTCAGCAGTTAAAAGCACTTTCTGCTCTTCCAGATGACCTGAGTTCAATTTCTAGCTCCCACAAGGAGGCCCACAACTGTCTTTTCAGAAGCCCCAGGACCAGAGGATCTGATGCCCTGTTCTGACCTTCTCAGACACTGCATGCATATACTGCGCTTACAAACATCACATAAACTAAAAATGAGTTAAATAAACAAATAAAGCTATATATATACACTCCCAGGACCTTTGCTGTGACTGCCCCGTCATGCTTCTTGCTGTCCCACCAGGCCTGGGTGATTTTGAAATAAGTCTAAGGCTAACATTTTAGCAGGGAATATTCTAATATGGGTCTCTCAAAGACCCATTTCTTTTTTTTTTTTTTTTTAAATGTATTTGTTATGTATAATATGCCAGAAGAGGGCACCAAATCTCATTATAGATAGTTGTTAGCCACTGTGTGGGCATTCAGAATTGAACTCCACTCCCCTGGAAGAACAGCCAGTGCTCTTAACTTCTGAACCATCTCTCCAGCCCCCAAAGATCCATTTCTACAAATGTAGCCAGCACACCACTTATCCTAGCTGCTTTCCTGTTTGGTGTAGGAGATCCTTCTGTTTATGTGTTGCTTTTGAAGTCAGCTTGGGTGCCTGCCCTATGGAACGTCACTGAGCACTATTGGCAGACAAAGAGGAAGGCTTGCCGCACGACTCAATTAACTGCGCCATCTTTCCGCGAAGCAGTTCTATGGACTTTATTTTGGTTGTTCAATTATTCCACTTAATACCCTCTGGCACATTTTCGGATCCAGAGCTCAAAGAAAATACTGACAAAATGATTGGACCCTCAAATGTGTTACCGGTCTTTTCAAATTCTTCAGCTGCTCAGTCTGATAGGCTGTTGGGGACCTCAGTTTATCTTCCCCAGTAATGTTTACCTGTAAATACTCTTTTTTCTATGCAGAGGAAGCCTGGCCTGTATTTCCCACTGCCTTGTTTTCTACCTGTTTGTCTTCCAGCTTCCTGTCAGAGGGAACCATTGTTTTAGGACAACTAGTCCGATTCCTGGCTTCTAAGTCACTTTCACCTATATAGGCAGAATGCCCTTATCTCCAGAGAAGGTTGCTCTTGTACCAGCTGTTCTAAAGCCTGCAGCTTTTCTTCTGTTAGAGGCCACTGTTTAACCCATATTGGTTTCTCAGGTAACCATTTTAAAGGCAGGGCCTTTAGTACCTCTGAAGGTTTGTCAATTTTTTTGTGTTTTTGTACAGCCTGAATGGCTGGTGACCTTTGCTATAATATCTTCCCCAGAAACGTAAGTTTTGGGGGCTGCAGGAATGTTAATCTGGGTATTCTATTGCTGCAATAGGTCACGACTCCACAAATTCACTGTAATATTAGCTACATATGGCCTTAGCCTTCCTCTCTGTCCTTTTGGCCCTCTGCATTAGACCCATCTCATGCTTTGTTTTACTTGAGATAGGGCTCCAATATCTAGGAACTGAACATCTACCTCTTGAAGAGGCCAATTTGGCATTGCTTTGTTGCTTGAAGTCCACATTTTGACCATTACCCTAATGAAGAATGAATGTGTTTCATAAGATACAAATTGCATGTTTAATTTCCTTTAGATCAGTCATACATATAGGCTCCCATATATATTCTTTGGCTACTTTAGGGTATTTGGTGTCAGATGCTCTTTCTGATGATATCACTGGAAAAGCAGGTAAAACTCTGGGTAAGCTTCCTGGAGTTTGGTACGTACTGATGAGGCTAAATTTTGTCTTTGTATGTATCTTGTGTCCCTGGTCAAAGAACACTGTATACATAATAAATACATAAATTTTTTTTAAAAAAGAGAAATGATACAGTCTTTACAGACTGATAGTGTCCAACTAAAAGGGACATTCAGGACTCTGGAGAAGGATACAACCAATTTGACAAATAAAACCCAGTCAATGACAGAGAGTACTGAGACATTGTCTAAGAGAATTTGTACTGTTGAGTGTATTAAGCAAACTCTGTTGAAGGGTTATGATAGATTGACTGACAGAATGTCTCTCCAGGAAGGTCATATGCATGCTATAAAAATTATGTCCAAGGATGAGACATTATCTTCACTGGACAGACTTCACACCTTGGAATCCTCATTGAGGGCATTAAAACAGAGCACTGGACAGGAGATCCAAACTCTACAAAAGGCGCCAGTAAAAAGATTTGAAAAGATTGAGGAAATTATTGAATTTAATGACCAGGGACAAAAGGTACATACAAAGACAAAATTTTGCCTCATCAGTACGTACCAAACTCCAGGATAGTTTACCCAGAGTTTTACCCGCTTTTCTGGTGATATCATCAGAAAGAGCATTTGACACCAATTGTAATAATTAGCTCGATTTGGGAAATAACCAGGCTAACTAAAAGATAAACAATTATATTTTTATTTATTATAAGGGGGAAAACTTAAGAAACAGGAACGAGAAGTCCAAGCTCAGCTGTGACGCGAGGGAACCAGAGAGAGCACCTGGGCTGTGCACCCATTTTTCTCTGGGTCCCAGAAAGCCACACCCTAACTTGGTTCCACCTCTTGAAGATAATTGGTTAACAAAGCTTCCCCATCAGAGGTACATAGGCAGAAGTGTGTCAGGATATATGTTTGCCCCCAACTTGATGAAGGCAGAATTGTAGGCTCTGCCTTTATAAGCACTTAACATAATTTGGCACCATACTCAGGGAATACCTGGTAGGGACCTGGTCAGTGTCCATCATCCTGGCCAGTATTTAATAAAGCTTACTTCAAATTTGTCTCAAAAACTGTGGTAGTGGTAGCCAGGTGGGATTAACAGCCCTTACAGTAGGTTAGACATCTGGTCCTCTCTCACTAGCAGTGTGGCTTTGGGCATGACCTCTCACCCTCTGTGCATTAGTTTCCTGGAGTACAAAATGAGGCTCATGTCAGGACATCCTCAGCATGCCACATGGTGTACAGCAGCTCAGACTGACTGGTTCCCAGTGCCGAGGCCGCTCAGTCTCCTCCCTGGATTCTACCTGATACTGATTGACTTATTCCTTCAAACATGGACTCCTGTAGTCACTGCCTTCCTCTAAAGTTGCATCCCTCCACATTCTCTAGATCTGAAATTCAAAGCACTCCCTCCAAATATTCACGGAGGCTCATGGAGGCCTTGGGTCCATGTGCTACCTTTGGTTTTGATCCCAAGACCCTGTGCTGGTTGAATCGCCCACCCACCTGGTTCTTTGCAGGCATTCCAGTTCCCTGGATGGTTTGTCCAAGGAAGATTTACATCTCTCCATGTCTTTGCAAGCAGCCAAACCTTCCCTGTCTTGACTTTACCCAGCCTAAACACTGCCTACTTGATGGCGCCCTCCTGGTTCTGGAGACAGTAGTTAGGGTGGTGGGTCATCTTCGTCCTCCCTCTGCGTGTCCTTGTGTCTGACTTCAGCACCGACGTCACTCAAGCCTGGTGTTGTACAGGACTCTCTAGTGCCACAAGGAAACCAATGGCCCCACAGTGACAAGGCTTGTTTTCTCTACAGCTGCTGAGTCCCCTGGTGCCTCCAGAGAAGATCTAGCCTGGAGCCCAGGCTGTGACAGACATGTGGCTATACAAGGCCGTTTAGACATCATGGAAGAGGTAATGAGGGCATGGGAGGAAGGGATTGTGAACTTCATGGCCATCTGCCAGCCTTTGTGCAGTACGATCATCAGGAAACACAGGCCAGTGCCTGTTTCTCAGCTGCTCTAACTAGGATGTTTGGCTGAGCGATATGTTATATATCCTACCTCTCAGGAAGCATCGCTTACACCCAGCCTGAGATTTTTTCCAAGTTGGAGAAGGTGTAAGTGCCACCATCAAATTTTGTGGAATAGCCATGAACCATAACTTGGGGTTCATAAATTTATGTGGGAGAAAGTTTTATCTTCATTCCTGGAAAATTTTAAATTCTTTCCTGCAGTCGGAGGCATACTCATTTATTTCCCAGCCACTCAGACCAGAAATAAACACACAGAAACTATATTAATTGCAATACTGTTTGGCCAATAGTTTTAGCATATTTATAGCTAGCTCTTATATGCTAAACTAACCCCCATCTCCATTAATCTGTGCGTCACCATGAGGTTGCAGCCTACAGGCAAAGTTTTGGCAGGCTTCAGCAGAAGCATCTGTCTCCTGCAGCAGCTACATGGCTTCTCACTGATTCCACCTCCTTTCTCCTCTATCTCTGCTTGGAATTCCTCCCTTATTCTATTCTGCTAAGCCACTGGCCTAAACAGATTTATTCATTAACTAATAAAAGCAACACATACACAGGACTTCCCATACTACTTTCCTTTTGTCATGTGTGTTCCAGGGATTTAACTTACATGTTAGAGTTTGTGGCAGGTGCCTTGACCTGCTGAATCACATTGCCTGCCTTTTTAAAAAAATTATTAATTTTATTTGGTGACACAGGGTCTTACCATGTAGCCATGGCTGGTTTAGAACTCACTATTAAACCAGTCTGGCCTGAAACTCATGGCAGTCGTCCTGGCTCTGCCCTTGAGCGCTAGGACTACAGGCACAGACCCACACCCCCCGCTTCAGTGTGTCCCTATACACCCTGGTCTTGTCAGGATGGCAGCAATCACTGGGCCTGATGGTAGACTGTTTCTTAGTGAGTTAATAAGTACATATCCTAAGATATTGAAATTTTGCTTTTTGGAGGGGATAACTCAGTCTGTACAGCACCTGCCATGTAAACATGTGAGGACCCAGGTTTCATCGCCAGGACCCACAAAAAAAGTGAGACATAGTGGCATGCCAGCACCGGAGGGAGAGGAAGAGACAGGAGGGTCTCTGGGGCTCGCTAGCCAGTCAACCTAATCTAATCATTGCCATAAGAGCTCCTGCCTCCAGGCCAAGGTAAGGCCTGTGCGGTGGCTGACCAGGTGCTGGTCGTCAAGCCTGATGACCCAAGTCTGAGCCTCAGGCCTCTCTCTCTTCCCCCTTCTTTTTTTTTTTTTTTGTTTTGTTTTTTTTGTTTTTGTTTTTGGAGACAGGGTTTCTCTGTGTAGCTTTGACTGTCCTGGGACTGGCACTGGCTCTTTAGACCAGGCTGGCTTCCAACTCAGAGATCTTCCTGTCACTATTGCCTAGCCTAATCCCCAGAATTTTCAAAATGGAGAGAGAACAGACCTCTACTCACTCCCATAGTGAGTGAGCCTCTACACACACACACACACACACACACACACGCACACACACACACACACGCACACACACACAGCACCGCTAAGACGGACATTTGGCCTTTCTGCTCCCTTACTCACACACACACACACACACACACACACACACACACACCACCACTAAGACGGACATTTGGCCTTTCTGCTCCCTTACTCACATACACACACACACACACACACACACACACACACACACACACTGCACTGCTCCTAAGACTGACATTTGGCCTTTCTGCTCCCTTACTCCCATAATGATAAAACAATTATTAGAGAGACAAACCATACTCTGTACCCCAAGCTGGCCTGGAACTTGTGGTGATCCTCCTGTCTCAGTCTACTGACTTTTGACCTTACAAACATCAACCACCAAAATAACATGTAGTTTTTAACCTTTGAATGCTATTGTAATGTACTTGATATTCTGTTCTGAGGTCGGGCGGTGGTGGTGCAGGACTTCAATCCAGCACTCGGGAGGCAGAGGCAGGTGGATCTCTATGAGTTCGAGGCCAGCCTGGTCTACAGAGCCAAGGCTACACAGAGAAACTGTCTCCGGGGGGAGGGGGAAGAACTTTTATTAGGTTGTCAGCAGGACCTGCAGCAACACACATCCTTTTAAGCAATCTCTAGGAAAACTTTAAAATCCCAAACCTGTCTTGTAATGAAGGTGCCACGAGGGGGCAGTGTGACAAAAGGAATGTGCACTATTGCTGCCAAGTCCCAAACAAAGAAAAAGGTGTTCCCTTTGCATGCCAGGGCAGGGGGTCCTTCAGGGGCTGAAGGGGGCAGCCTGTGATGGTGCTGACTGGGTGAGGGCCAGGATTCCCCAGCACCCAGTTCCCTCTCCACTGCATTACGCTGGGACCTGGGGCACAGTGGAATTTCTTTAGAATATCACTAAGCTAAGCTAAAGGTGGCCCAAACCCCTGTGCTTGATTTTGCCCCATCCTCCCACTGCAGACAGTGGAGAAGACAGTGGAGCACCTGGAGGCAGAAGTGACGGGCCTGCTGGGCCTGCTGGAGGAACTGGCTTCGAATCTACCCCCAGGGCCCTTCAGCCCAGAACCGGACCTGCTAGGAGGTGGTGAGTGGCTCAGATGGCAGAGGGACACCTGCTGGGTCTGTCCTCTAGGGCCACTGGCAGCTCCATCACACTGGTGGAGCCAGAACTCAGGGGATGCTATGCACCCCCAGGGACAGAATGGGTAGCACACTGTCTTCAAGTATTCTGGTCTGTGCTCCTCTGTCTATTGTCACCCTGGGCCCTGGCATCCTATTGATGCTCTGAGCAGCCCCCAGATTCTTTCTTGAGTCCTGTGTTTTGGTACTGTTATCCCAAGGGACTGGGAAGCTGGAGGGAGGAAGTTGTTGGGCACAGCAAGGATACCCCTTCAGCATCCTCTGCTGCTCACTCGGGGCACCCCCTTTTCTTACAGATCACTTCTGACCATCAGGGGTAGTGGAACCTGGCAACTGAAGAACCAAGTCAGGCTTCTTGCCTTTCTGTCCCACCTGTGTGAAATAAATGCTACTATTGGGGCCCATGACTGCTAACAATGACCTCTGTAACCACAGTCCCAACTCCTTCTGTCTTACACCCTGAACCCCACATGTTGTTCTGGCCCACAGACCTGGATAACCTGGCCATCTTTATAGGGACAGACCGCAGAAACTGATTCACACCAAGTGAGACACCTGAGGCCCAGGATGGTAACAGGACACAGAAGGCCCTTTATGTAGCATTGCTATTCAAACTGTGGCCACAAAACATCAGTAGTGCCACCCAGAAATACACGATCATCTGGGTCCCATCCAGCCATCCCCCACATCAGAATCTGTTTTCATGTGATCCCCCACTCTGCCCTCCTGGTGGTGACAGGTTGTGTGCCCATTAAGAATCCTGTTCCCTGACTGGGAATCCAAACATACTTCCAGCCTTTTTTTTTTTTTTAAGAAAAAATCTATTTCAGTAAACAAAGTTCACATTACATAGAATTCACCTTTTGCAGTGGGAAAGGGGGATGCACCATGCAAACTAAGCTGGGACCACGGGTGTACACCCAGCAAAACTTGCTCTTGTCACCGGCACCAATTCTGTGCTTCCTAGTGCTCACTGGGTGACAAAGTCATCACCAGTAATTCCAGGTCATTTTCAGCACCCCAGAACTCACTTCCCCTTCCACCTCTCCCCACTCCCAGCACACTAGAAACCTTTTACCTTCCTGGACTTGCCTCCTGTGGGCAGCTTCTGCGAGTAAAATCAGATTTTCACTGGACATTGCAGAATGTGTCAGTCCTTCGCATGGCTAAATAATACTCCATTGTATCACCCGTCTGTTCATGGGTCTTTGGGGTGTGTGCACATTTGGGCGATTAATGCAATTCACAACCCTGGTGCTTAGCTCAGACACTTTGCCATTCTTCCTCCCACTGTGGGGGAGAAGCGAGGATTGGTGCCCCAGCAGCTGCCACTCAGCTGAGGCTTCTCTGGGGTTCTAGCCAGGGCCCAGGAGTCCAGAGACACTTGTCTTTCCAGAGTGTCATTATCCCAAGCTTTCTAACATAAGGGAAGTGAGGGGAGACCTCCAGTCAGCAAGCGGAAAACTCTATGCTCCTGGATATGACAAAGAATCCAAGAAATTATCTCTGCTAGTTCCCTTCTCTGAACACCAACGAGCAGAGAACCTGCAGGGTTGGAGCCAAGTGCCCTTCTGACTGGCGTTTCCAAGGGAACACGAGGCTGGGGCACCTCCCTGGGTTGCTCCTGTTCTCATCACTAGTCTCCCTGAGACCACCCTCAGGACCTAGGTGACCAGCCATTCTTTCCACCTCACTCAGGGAACTAACTCTACCACCTCCATCTGGCTTGGGCATCTGTGCCTTGTGTGGATCTAGAGAACATCTTTTGCAAGTCCTTCAAATACAATCCCTGCCAGTAGCTTATGCTTGGGATTTCCACAGTGTATGTTTCTAGTTCAACACATCCATTTGCACTAGCTAACAGGGCCGGAATCTCTGAGTCATAAAGCGGAAGAAAACAAGCTGGCACCAGAAGAGTTATTTCCAGAATGTTCCAGAGCTAGCTGACTTTAATTTGGAAACAGCTTTTGGCTACAGACGTTCAGGTTTAAGGCACAGTACAAACTACAAGGGTCCCAGTCACTCGCAGGGGACTGGCTTTATTGTGCACGGTTTTGCATGGAAGATGGAACAAATGATTTCTTGGCCTTTTTCTAAAAAAAAAAAAAAAAAAACAAAGAGTGAATTTGGCAAAAAACAAAACTCATGACACATTCTTACCAAACACAGTAGTACCTTGACAAGACCTCCCTTTCTCCAGCAAGGACGGGATGTCCACCCGCTGACCACGCCTCAGAAACATGTATATAGTAAACACACTCGTATGCATCTGCCTGGCAAAGATGGTTTAAAAAAAGCTTACCAATAAAAATAAAAAATCACATGTCTACAACAAAGCCACAGCGATGAGGAATGACTGCAGGAGCCAGGAGAGCAAAAACATCTATTCTGAACAGCAAAAAGCTGTGAGGGCCAGGGAGATGGCTGCCTGAGAACTCTGGCCCAGCTGGGCCCTTTCGGCACAGTATGTGGATGAGGAGGGACCAGCAGGAAAGGGCTGGGATTCTAGGGAAGAAATGGTGTGTCTGGGGGATACTGGATAGAATATGAAAAACTGAAGGACACTCTGTGGGTCTTTCCCTGCCAATGCCAGCAGGAGGCAGAGGAGAGCCACTGTCACTGCTCAGTCGTTGCCACCGCAGATCTTCAGCAGAATCTTCCTATAGTCCCCAGAAGTGTCTCCCTGGTGGCAGAAACAAGAGTGAAAGTTAAGGGAGGCAAAGCCACCAGAAGGCCCAAGTGTCCTCGTGGAGAGGCAGGCCTGTCCTCACTTGCTCGAACAAGTTATATCCAGTGATCCCCACATTCTATGTAAAATGAAAGCCAAACGCCAGGCATGATGGCATATGTTTCTAATCCCTGCACTGGGTAGGTGCAGACAGGCAGATCCCTCAGGTCCCAGTGAGACCCTCAAAACAAACAAACAAACCCCCAGCATTTATGTAGCTCCCGAGAAATGATGCTCAGTGCTGACTCCGCCTCCACATGTATGTGTGTGTGCGCACACATGCATATCCACAGTATCACTCACCTATTACTCAAGTCAAATAAACACCCAGAGCATTTTAATCGGCCTAAGGACCAACACCCAGGCTCTCAGCACGCTCTTTCCCTAGAGCAGCCACATTGGGGCTCTACTGTAAAGCAATGCTGTGTCCTTGGGGACATCATCTTTGTGAACACCCATGGTGACACCACTATTGTCACACCCAATCTCTGCCCAATACCACTGTGCCTTCTCCACCAGTGTTGTTGCTCAGGCTTAGCTAATTTCAGACCATTTTCTGCCACCCTAAGCTCTCTGAAGGCAAGGTTTGTGGCTTCTTTAGCTGTCAGAGCCTACTAGTACCCTGGCCACAATCTGACAGTAATGACAAGTTCTCCCCTACCCACAGCCTCAATCCCACAGCACAGGGATGGAGATCAGCAAGCCCAACGATATCAAATGCCAAGTCTGAAATCAGGCACACAGTGTTTCCTCCAGCATTTGTGGAGACTGCCATCACCACCTGTGGAGGAACTATTATCCTTAAAGATGCTGGTTCATCGCTTGGGTGGTGTGCAGACAATGTTCAGGTTCATGAGGTTAACCAAGTAAGAACAGCCAGGATCAGACCCCTAGGCTGACCCAAGGGCTGAGCTACCTATGTGGTCTCCACTGTAAAGTGAATGGGGAAAAAGCTACATGCAGCAAACAAGAGCTGAGCTTCACAGATATGAGCTCTCCTTGGTGGACCAAACCTTCACAGAGTGGTAGGGATTCTGAAGGTTAGGGACAGGAAGAAGTAAGGCCTGAAATTTCTCTATGCCATTGGCAGACAAGCCTGTCCAGTTATTAAGAACTGGGGTCCTAGAGGGTGGAAACATGGGGTCACAGGGTTGTGACCTGCCCTTTCCTCAGGATCTTGTGATCTGTTTGGAGGTGACTGGATGAAGAAGCCCAGTAGGCCAAACATAGGGAGAGGGGAAGGAGACAGGGAGGGCCTTGTTGGCCCCCTAGCCCGTACCGTGATATCGTGGTACAGTGACTTGCCATACATCCGCTTATACTCGGCTCGGATATCCAGGAGGTCAATCTCGCTTCGAGACACCATGATGCGAATCAGAGTCCGGTCTTTTGTTCCTGCTCCCTGAAGAGTCACAGAGATAAGAGTATGTAATGGGGCTTCCCACCCTCCCACTTTCCGAGGCCCCAGTCCCTCCCACGAATCTTCTACACCCAGCCCCTGTGAACCCCTTAGACCCAAGCACTACATACCCGCATAGCCTTGTTGAGTCTTTCAGCAAAGAAGGCAGGGGTGTTCTTCAGGCATTTCACTACAAAAGGAACACAGTATGAGGTCTGCAGGACCAAGGAGGGCACTTCTCTTTCCTGCTGGCTCTGATCCCGTGAATACGGCTCCACACAGACTAGGACCATCAACCTAACCCCTTTCTTGGCATCACTGGGCAAAAACCACCGGGACTGGGCAGAGTGGGGGCTTAATGATGAAAAGAGGCATCAACTTCATGGGTGCCTAGGCATGAGGGGGTCAAACAAAAAGACCCTCATGGAAAAAAAGGAAGGCTAAGGGGATGTGGTGTTTTTCTCAGACCATGCAGGGAAATGAGGATCTATTGCCTGTTCTAGTCAGAAAGAGCCAAGAAAAACATACTAAAAGAAATGGGCAAACTGATGTCTCCTGGCGAGTATAAAGAGAGGTGGCGAGGGCTGATGGGCAAGAACCCAACTCCACATTAGGGGGAGGTTCCCAGAGCCTCCAAGATCTGCTGTAGAGGGCACAGCGCTGTGAGAGGCACTCCCCATGCTGGAAGCTCGGCCAGCATTCCCTAGAACGGGCCCTGTTTTGCTGTTGCAAGTAAAAAAAAAAAAAAAAAAAAAATCTTTCCATGTGTTTATATCACAGACAGCTGACAATTGCCTGCACGGACGTATTTTTGGAGGAAACTTGGCAGGATATGAGTCACCTTCCTCCAGGAGAGCAGTTGGACAGGCCCCCACTAATGCCCACACTGTAGCTCCGTTCTGCAGAGCAGCGCTGCAAACACAGACTCCTCTGTCCCAGAGGCCGGGGACTCATGGATTCCCACCAGACAGATGGTTCGGATTAGCGAGCTCAGATTCTGTGGTTCTCTCACTACACCACCACCTTCGACCACAGGACACTGAGCACCCAGTGGGCGGGCAGGCAGGCAAACGAAGCTCCAGACACCTACCCACAGCCAGCATTCCCTGCTCCAGGTCCCCAGACATCTCCCGGCAGATGCTCTTCTCAATGTCTCGGCCCGTCATCCTCTGATACTCATTGAAAACTAGGAGGAAAGTAGAAGGAACATGTCATGTTCTGAATCATGTTCTCTCGAATTTCCATGTTGCAGTTCTGACCCTCAGCACCCCAGGATAAACGCCACGATGGCAGGACCTGAGCCTAGCTAATCAGTGGCATCCACAAACAGGAGGTCAGGTATGTATGTGGACCAACAAATCTCGGTCTGAGACGGCTTGACTTAGGGCCTCTGCCTTTTACTTTTCACACACAACCACAGCTCTCTCCAAGTCCCACTAAGTACTACGGACTTTGTAACCAACAAGGATCTGTGGTAGAGGACTCCACGCTCCTGTATGTCAATGTGTTTTGAGTCTATTTAAGTCACACAGGCCGATCTACGACTTTCACCACACTGGCATAATAAATGCATTTCTGGTTTTTGTGTGTGATGGAGTCACATCATATAAACCCTCTGGCTTTAAGGGGCCCCTGTCTCAGCCTCTCAGGTAGCTAGGACTACACATGTCACTACCTAGTATATTTTTTTGACAATGATATTTACACAGGAGCATGTCATCACAAACTATGAACATCTATGTAGGAGTAGACCATGTGGGGACACAGGAACAAGAGACTCACCCAGAGAGAGAAGCCTCAGAAGAAAACAATCCTGACAAGCTTACTGGCATCCAAAACTCTAAGAAAACACATTCTCGTCGCTTAGGCCCAGCCCAGTACTGTCGCACAAGAAGTCCTGCCTCCTTCACCTCTGCCCTGGGTCTGCTCTAGTGCAGCTCACAGGAAGCCACACCCTCTGCCTTAAGTTTTGTGCTATCGGGGCAGTCGGTCTGCTTACCCATCTTGACACCCTCTGTTCTCTTCCGCAACTAATCTCCACATTCCCAGCCTGCTCTACCCCACTGTGAGCCATAACCCACTCAGACACAACAACCCACTTGTTCTGTCATGCTGAAAACCCTTCCTTATAAACCCACGAGCTGTTGAGTGCACGGAACAAGCTGCTGGCTCCTTCAAGAAGAAGCAAGACTAGAGCCCACTGACGGATGCCGGAGTCAGGGTTAAGAATGTGGCCTCTGAGAAGCTGCCCGTGCTCCAGTAGAGGGCACTACATCAGTGGACAGAACAATGTACTGGTGACGCTAAGTGGGATAGATGAGAGAGAGAGAGAGAGAGAGAGAGAGAGAGAGAGAGAGAGAGAGAGAATAACATAGCTGGGTGTGGTGGCACATGCCTTTAATTCCAGCTCTCAGAAAGCAGAGCAAGCAGATCAGAGTTTGAGGCCAGCCTGGTCTGCACAACCAGTTTGAGGCCAGCCTGGTCTACATAGCCAGTTTGAGGCCAGCCAGGGTTACCTAGAGACACTGCTTCAAAAACCAAAACAAAAGAGAGCACATAAACTTGGGAAGAAAAAGTGGAGCATGGATAGGGGAGGGGATAGGGGTCAACTTGATTAAAACATATTACATGAGAATATGAAATCCTCAAACAATAAAAAAGACAACAAATACATGTTGATTGAGTACATCTCTGTTCATCCACACTCCATTACAGCATGCCCTGAGCCGGGCAACACCTTTAATTCCAGCACTCGGGAGGCAGAGGCTGGCAGATGGATCTCTATAGGTGTGAGGACAGTCTGGTCTACAGAGTGAGTTCCAGGATAGGCTCCAAAGCTATACAGAGAAACCCTGTCTTAAAAAAAAAAAAAAAAAAAAATGCCCTGGGACAGGGCTCAAGCCCAAACTTAACAAACTCACTCATTGGCCTCGTGCCAACCCTGAGACTGAGGGAACACCTCTCCCGTCCTGTGTGTCTAGGTAGGAGGCCCTGGGACACAAGCTGCAGTGCTATGATCCTTACCTCACCCCTCCCCTGCAGCTCCTACAACCTTATCTGTCCTATACTCTGCTGATCCTTCACCTGTCTGCTGGCAGGGCCTCTCTCTAGTCTTCCTCCCAAGAAGACCTTCTCATAATCCCAAGGCCTCAGATACTTGAGCCCCCACAGCCCCCAACCTTCCAAGCCCAAGACCTCTCCTGACATCCGGGCTCATCAGCTCATCAGCATTACCTTTCTGATGTCCTCTGCTCTATTCCGCCCACAGCTCCTAATCTCAGCTGAGGGCCACTGCCTTCCCACTTGCTCAGCTGATGGAATCCTAGGCCGCCTGACTCCAACACACCATGTCCAGTTTACCCACAAGCAGGCTGGACTCTAGTCCCTTCTACCCCAACTCTCTATCCAGGCTACCACTGTCTCCTGCTCAACTGTGAATCCTTCACCCTCTTTTCTTCACACCTGATGCCCAAGGTCACCTAGGGAATCTGGCAGCATGTTGTCGTCTGCAAGCTGAGGGCCCCCCTGTGACTCCTGGCCTTCTCAGGATGAACCCCTAACTCCCTGAACTGTCAGCAGAGCTGTCCACCACCTGATCCTGCCTCCTGCTACCATCATTCTATCTGCTCCAGATACGCGAAGCCCCTTGGCTGTTACTGGGCCATGCTGGAAAATCTTTGCACTTATCTTGCTCAGGACTTTGAATCTTACAGTCTTATACCAGAGAGGACTGAGCCAACCATCCCTGAACTCTATCCCTTCACCTTCTACCTGGTTCCAGTCCGTTCTTTTTCTGTTCCAGGCTGTACTGAATACTTGTCTCCTGACATGAAGCTGAACCCATGAAAACAGACTACACCTGATAGAAACCTACTTTTACATATTCAATAAGTAAATGTTGCCCAGCGGTGCGGGAATGTTTTTTTCTTTTTGTTTTGTGTTTATTTGTTGCTACTGAGGGGAAAGGCACATGCCCTGTGTGTGAAGGTCAGAGGAGAACTGTGCTTCTGCCTGCTGGACCACTGCTTTCCCCACGCTGACATCCCTCATTTCAGTGCACGGCAACCCACTTCCTCGTCTTTTCCTTTGTCCTACAAGCAACGTTTGCAGGAAATGTTCTCAGTGTCTTTTAGTGAAAATCCATGCAGAGACACCAGCCGAATATTCCGTAGGCTTTTTCTCCTCTCTGCCCTCCCCTGGCTGACCCAGGGCTGTCTTACCTGCCACCAGGTGCACCCGGCTCCTCGCGCACAGAATTGCATTGAACTTGGACTCATCTGTTCCTAGGCGGTTCTCCCCAGCTGCATACAACTCCTGGATAGGGAGGAAGATGCATGTATACAGCAAGTAGGTCCCAGGCTCAGATCACCTAGGCAGCATTTAGCTCTGCAGAGCCCATGGAAGGGCAGGGCCCTAGAGTGGGAGCACAGGTCTTCTGAACCCTGCAAGCTGCGCTTGTTGGAGACCCAGACTCGGCTATCCACACCCTCTCATCTGCCCATGTGGAGCACAGAGGATTCTGAGACCAGAGCCTAGCGCCACAAAGGAGGGAAGAGAAGCCTGGACTCAAGTCCTAGCTCGGAAGCAGCTTGCTAGACGCGGCTCTGGCTCCTGGGCCTCGATCTTCTTATACAGAAAATATAAGGATTAGATCTGACTTGAGATCATGACTCTGAAGCCCAAGGGGTCTTATGGAGAAAAAGATGAGCGGGAAAACTAGAAGGGACCCTAGCCAGCTCCTCAGAGCAGCACTTCTTAGCAACAGGAAGGAGTGCAGGTCCTTGGCTGACAGGCCGACGTCTCAGGAGAAGCCAGTTGCCAGATTTCTATGTGACATTCATTTCCCAATCACGAAAAGCAGCTTCCCCCTCTTTAAGAAATACTAGGGATGATGATAACTATCACACTTAAAAACCAATTACGAGCCAAGCGGTGGTGGCACACGCCTTTATTACCAGCACTCGAGAGGCAGAGGCAGGCGGATCTCTGTGAGCTCGAGGCCAGCCTGGTCTACAGAGTGAGTTCTAGGATAGCCAGAGCTACACAGAGAACCCATCTCAGAAAAAAACAAAACCAAAACAAACAAAAAACTAAACAAAACCAGTCCCCGGAATGGAGATAGCTCAGCAGTGAACCCAACACCTTCTTCTGACCCCACACCACAGGCACCAGGCATACATATAATTCACAGACATGCATGTAGGCAAGACATTCATCAACATAAAAACAAATCTTTAAAAAAAAAACAGATGTGGGGCTTCCCCCAGCCCTTTCTCCATGGTTTATTACATGTATCATGTTTGTTGAATTGGGCATCAGAGCTTTTTAAGACCTATGAAGGTTTGAACCACAACTATTTGCCAATCAGCAAGCAACCTTGCCCCAGTCATGAAGTTAAGGGCACTGATGCTCTAGGACACTGTCAGGTTGAGATCTGAGCAGGTCAAGAAGGGAGAAGAGAGGGCAGAAGCCAGCCTTTCCCAGAAGGCTGGGGGAGGTCCGGCCACCTGCTAAGAAGGCAGGACAGACTGAACTGCCCAGCAGGTAGGAATTCAGATATGCCTCTTCCGCCTTCAACTCATAAAGCAATAATGATGAAGTTTAAGGATTTAGGGCTAAGGTGACAGCTCATTTCTAAGTCCGCAAACTCAGGAGCTGGATAGACAGGCACCTTCACACACCTAACAGTACCTATATGGGAAAGTACCCTATTGCGGTAAGTTCCACACCCCTGTGATCTGCTGTAGCATTTATTACCCTGGGAAACCCAGAGGGCTGGGGGCCTGTTCAAGTATCTGAGCCCCTCAGAAACACGGAACCGACCAGTGTCTACCGCTCTTCCCACCACTGAAAGCAGGAAGTGTGGCCCAACTCTGGTTTAGAACCCACAGTGGCACCTTGTTGGCCACCATACGCACCTGGACATCTCTCTGCACAAGGGACATGTCCACGTTTGTGCTCTCATCACGGTTTCCCTGAAAGGAAGGAGGCTGTAAGGTCAAGCCACTTTTCGGAAGATCACACCCTTCCCTCCTCACTCATCTGCCAGTGCTTTGATGCACCCCCCTCTCCTCTCCCGCCTTCCAGTTTCCTCTCCAACATCCCATTGTGAGGAAGGTACCTGAGAGAGAGAGATGAGGAGCCGCTGGAAGTGTCCTGATGTGTCACTTCGAATGGCCTCCTCCAGAGTCTTTTTAAATTCTGAAAGACACACACCAGGCCTGCTATCTCTAAAGATATAGTTAGCAGGGGGAGGGGGGATTGGCATGACAAGGGTCCATGGGTCTCACTCAGACTGGAGGCGACAGGTGCCTCATCGAACCTTCTAGGATCATATAAGTTTATGACTCCAGGCTGATCTGACCTCTGGTCAGGCCTGGCCCAAAGCCCACAAGATTTTCCCCGCCCTTCCCAACCACAGGCACCTGCCCTGTATGTAAACAGCGTGCAGGGCTAGGCTTTGGATCAAAGCCCAGAGAGTTGGGCATGAAAGGAAATAGGGGACAAAGAGGCCAGTGACAGGAAATAGGGGACAAAGAGGCCAAGGACATTGAGGCTTCGGAAGCAAAACCATCTGTAAAGAGCAGAGGCCAAGGAGCTTCCAACCTGTTTTGTAGGCTCTGTTTAGTTCCTGGATGTGTTCATTACTTCGGGAAGCAAGGATTTCGATCAGGCAGGCCTCATCAGTACCAGCTCCCTATGGTAGCAGAGAATGTAACAGACCTCTTGCTGGTGACTGGGCCCTCACTAGCATCCAGAAGGGCATCAGCAACAGAGGCCCCCCAAGACAGACACACATACCCCACTCATGCCTGAGAAGCCAGCTTCCCTCCCAGCCCTAGAAAATGAGATAAGGACACAGTAAGCGCCACATGTGGGGTCATCCCCATGCACCAGGAAACTGAATGAGAAAAGGGGAAGTGTACAGTGACTATCCCATGCCACACCCAGCTGAGTCAGGCTGAGGTGCACATCAAAGTGTTTCTGCCAAGTTCTGGCCCTGAGTGAGATAGTGAACGGCTGCAGAAAAAGTCCAAAAGTACGATTGTAACGGATACGAAAAAGCTAGAGTCCCGAGTGAACTGTCTGGAGACATCTAGGAAAAGAAGCCAGAAGGGACAAAAGGAATGGCTGTGCCCCTGACTGCAGGAAGGTAGAAAACAGGATGGAGGCCTGGCTTTTGTATCAGCCTGAATCTTAGCTCTGCAGCTCACTGTGTAACTTCGAGCAAGTTTCTTGTCTATAAAGGGAGTGTATGTGTGCCAACCTCCCAAGGAGTCCTTAGTGGGACTGAATGGGCTAATTTGTGAAGAACATCTAGCTGACGTAGTGTTTCATGATACCACGGCTGGCATGCTACTGACTTACAAAGGATGGGCACGTTTGCACCTTACCCAAATCTCCCTGTATGTCCTGAAAGAATATCCACGGTCTCCTCTCACGGTGCTCAGGGACACAACAGCTATTCAGCACACCTGTGATGTTCTAGCATTTCGCCAACTTCTCCTAAAACTGGAGGTGGGTTCTGAACACTCCCAGGCCAAGGCCATTGTCACCCTGTCTGTCCTTAGCACCCTCTAGTCTACAACAGGCACTGAATTTCAGTGGTCTTCTCTCCCTTCCAGACCACATACAAAGCTCTCAACCTCTAGCGGAGGTGGAATCTGTTGTGCCCAGCATGCCTCTGAGCGAGTAGCTCTACCAGGGTGCCATGTAGGGACCCACCTCTACTCACAGGACACACAGCCAAGTGGCTGTAGAGCTCACACAGACCTAGGAAGACAGACAGTCAAGTTAAGTCGCAGGAAAAGGCCCCATGAGGAATTTGGGTTCTTCTAGAGTTGGATGTCTGGGAGGGGGCAGATGTGGGGACAGACATCTCTGATACTGCACAGGACAGACCCAGCAGCCAGGAGAGTGAGGCGGTGCTCAGAAAGCAGTGGAGACAAAGGCAGAAGTCTCTGTCTGTGTTCCAGCCCTACCTCTCCCACCCCTAACTGGGAGGTGTTCTTCTCTGCTGCTCTGGCTCCTCAGACACGCTGTTATTTGCCAGCAAGGGTTCTACTGAGTGAGAATAATCAACAACAGCCTTAAACCCCTTCTGTCATCTGTATCCTCCATAACCCCAGCCTGGTCCTCTCCTGCAATGGAGACAGATAGTCCCTGTGAGGAATAACACGTTACCTGCCTCTCTAAAAAACTACTATGCGCTCTTTCTAAATCTCATGGGCTGTAGCCAGGAATGCCCAGAAGTCAGGGTAGGCAGCACCTAGTGAGTAGGTAACACATCACTCAGTCCTATGCACACACGTGACGGCAGGCACCCACAAGCACAAGGACACACCTTGATGGCTTCCTTTATCTCACAGACATCAAACAGGACCGGGGTCTTCATCAGGGCCAGGATAGTCTTCTCAAAGTTTCCTGACAACTCTGATTTTAGGTCTTTGATCAAATCCTGATTGGACACACAAACAAAATACACAGATGCAGAACACTGCAGACGAAGGGGCTGACAGTATCAGGCCAGCCATGGGAAGAAGCCTGAGCAAGAGCACTAACATATTCCGTATTAATGTACTTTACCTAAGACTCAAAACCCAGGGAGCACAAAACGCAAGCCCCTTAAGCCTTTTCCACCAAAGCTCTTCCATTAACTAAACCTCCTGGGTCCCCTGCAAGCAGAGGAGGGGAAATGGAGGCTGGGTAGGGGGAAAAAAATGACCTATCTACAGACTTGATTAGGCAAAGCCAAAGCTAGACCCTAAAACAACCCTAACTAAGCCTGCTGTCCATCCTGCAGATCTAGTCCTATGAGGGCCCAGTTCCCGGAAAAGCAGAGTGAGTGGGCCTGTAGCTATGCTGGTTGTAGGCCCTGGAGCTGGGCTTAGGAGAACCAGGCCTCAGTGGTTTTCCTGCATTCCCCTCTGCCCCTCACCTTGCCATAGGCTGTCTTGAAGGACAGAAGGATCTGCTGCCGCTGCTTGTTAGAACGGCTCCCTAGGCAATCGATGATGGCTTGTTCATCCGTTCCTAAGACAGAGGAAGGAGCAGGCATGCTGCGGGTTAAGAGGATGCTCTACGGTGTGGCCATGGGCTCTCCAGTCATTCTCCTGAACATCTAAGACAGCTCTTTTATCTCCGTGGCCAGGCTGACCTACCCCTCCCACACAGTGAACTGCCCAGGGATCTGCCTGCCTCTGCCTCAGGCTAGTCTCTTACCAAAGCCCTTCATGGCCTTCCGAAGGACCTCAGCATCTCGCAAGGGGTCAAATCCAGAAGCATCTGTGATGGTGCCTCGGTTTCCATACTACTCAAACAAATAGCCACAGGTAAGATGACCCACCCATGCCACCCTAAGGTGCAAGACTCTTCCACCTCCTCCTACGCCCCAGATAATGCCCCCTTCTCTAAGAGCTGAGGTATCTAAAGGAAACTCGAAGTCAAAAGTACTAGACATAAATACCCCAAGGCTCATGTGTCGATGGTTCTGTTTAGAAACCAGTTACTGTTAGAAGTGGTTACTGGGAAGACAGTAGGTCACTAGGAGTGGAACAGGTCCTTGAAGGGGATATTGGGGCCCATGCCCCTTTCATTCTTTGCTCCCATCTGCTAGGAGGCATAGACAGCTTTGATTCACCAACAGCTCCTTACAATGATATTCTGCCCCACACAGGCCCACAGTGACAAGGCCCAAGCAGCCAAAGTCAACCTTCCTCCTTTTAAGGTGTGTTTCCTTCAGGTATTTATACACAGGCTTACTGTTGCCTAGTGAGTGATCTTTTTAGTGGCTAGTATGTGCTGGTCATCAAGGCAGTAAGGACATGCTCAGAGAAGAGATAAGGGAGTGGGTACCAGTGCAGAGGAGGAGAGAGTGGGCAGTAGTACAAGGGGAGGAATGGAAGGAAGGAGAGGTAATGGACCCTGTCTAAAAGTAGTGAGCCAGCACACACCACTAGCCCCGTGTTTGGCTGGTTTGGTCATGTAACCATGACAATGAATTCTAGGCATCGCAAACATGCACTGCTCTCCAGAATGAGCCCAGATAAACCCTGGCAGAACTGCTAATCTTCTCTACTCAGAGAGGATTCTGAGAATCCTTTACATTTGTCTAGGGGGCCACATAATGGGCCTGTTGGGCATGAGGCCATGAGACTGACACCTTAGGAGTCATTTCACACGACGAACAACTAGGGCAGTGCTTCCTGACCTTAAGGAGTATGCCCTGGGGTGGGGAGCACAAGAGAAATCAGCATGGCTTTGCTAAAACAGTCTGCTGTAACTAGAGGCCTGAGCTTCTCCTTTGTGCCTTCAATCCTCCAAGGCCTTGCTGGCTGGACCAGAGTCCATCCTTTGAACTCAATTTGGACAGCACTCACCTGGGCTGGAGGAACAGCAGGAGTAACAGTACCGGATCCTGAGTATCCTGGATAACTTGGCACTGGCTGCTGCCCAGGGGATGGCATCGGTGACTGTCCAGGATAGGTCATTGGAGGCTGTCCAGGATAGGCCCCTGGGGTTTGCTGCCCAGGGGGTGGCATGGGTTGGCCTGGCACAGGGGCCCCTGGGTATGATGGATATGAGGGCATCCCAGAAGGTGGGTTTCCCCCTGGGGGTGGGTACATTCCATAAGGAGGGACAGGCTGCTGGGCAGGAGGGGGCTGCCCAAAGCCACCAGGGGGGACTGGAGGATAGCCACTCCCAGGAGCTCCAGGATACAGGTTTGGCATGTTGGCGCCTCCAAATGTCCCAGACATGTTGCTTGCCTGCCAAGTACACAAAGTAGAGCTTGAGACTCATAGGCCCAGAAAGGCCAGTACCCTGCCTCTCTACCCTTATGGAGTTTAGCAATGGCTCTAGGTAAGGAGCCCCCTACCAGAACCGCCCCTCCCACAGCACTATGTACACCTAGCAATGAATGCAGGCACCATTCCGCTTGCTCAGTCCTATCACCACCCCACTGGGACAAGAAAGGCAGTCCCACCATGGATGATGGGTACACTTGCTCAGTGAGCAGAGCAACTGGACTCTGACATGGATCGCTCTATATGTAAACCAGACTCTCCAACCCTTCTGGATATGGAAACATGGAAGATGAGGCTGCTTCTTTCAACTAAGACTAATTGGGCAGAGCCAACCACTCAAGGACCCAGAAAGTAGAGGGGCCCCTTCTGTAGGCATGGGGTGGCCCCATCACACGAGTTTGCTAATAGTCAATTGAGGTAGGTGGGGCTTGGGTAGGCTTGCATGTGCCCAGAACAAAAGACTGAATCTTCACCTCAGCCTCTGATGCCCAATGCAGAATGGGTCCCACCATCTTCATCCCTCACTTCGCTTCGTCAACCACAAAGACCTATTCTTCACTGTCCCCAAGCTCATCAGGCCCATGGCCATCTCAAGGACTGGCTGTTCCTCGACATTGACATAGCACATTTCTCTACCATGTCGGATCTTGGTTCAAAGTCCCTTTTCATCTCCCACTTTAAGGTCTTCAGCCAACACTGCCCCACCAGCACCTCTGACCCTTTACCATATTCTATCCCCTCCTCCCTGTACTAGGGATTGAAACCATGGCTTCATGCATTATAGGCAAATGCTCTATCACTAACCATTATATCCCTATCTCTTTTTACTTCTTACTTTGAGACAATGACTCACTATGTTGCCCAGGCTGGCCTTGAACTCACCCTGTAGCCCAAATGGACCATGAACTTGAGATCCTCCTACTTTAGCCTTCCAAGAAGCTAAGATCATAGGCCCATGCCATCAGGGCCATGTTTCTATTTCCTATCTTCCTTACTCTTTTCTCCCCTTCTCTTACCCACCCTCTCTGTTCTTCCTTTTGATTCTTCTCTTTTGAGACAGGGTTTTTCTATGTTGCCCAGGCTGGGCTGGAACTTTTAGTCCTCATGAATTTACTTACAATGCTCAGAAACACCTGTCACTTTCCAATATCGCCATCTGGTAACACAAGTTATTTCCTGTCTCCTTTCCAGAGATGCTAAGCATGTGTGCAGATACACATGGAGGTCAAGGTTATATGCTGTTTACCTTGTTAGAGACAAAATCTATCACTGGCCCTGGGATCACCATGTAGGCTAGTCTGGCTAGTCAGAAAGCCCAGTGGATCTGCCTGTCTTCACCTCCCTAGCACTAGGATTACAAGGACCACCACACCTGGCTTTTTTCAGGAATTGAACTCTGGGCCTAAGGCTGATAAAATAAGCACTTGACTGCCTGGGCTATCTCCCAGCCCAGAGATTTTGTTTGCTGTATTTGGGTGTCTTCTAGTTGCACTGTTCCCATTAAGGGCACATTTGTTTTCTGATTATAAGATGCACTCTTCTAGGGCTCAGAGATTAAGAGTGCTGGCTGCTCTCCCAGAAGTCCTGAGTTCAATTCCCAGCAACTACATGGAGGCTCATAACCATCTATAACAAGAATCGGTACCCTCTTTTGGCATGCAAACATACAGGCAGACAGAATATTGTGTACACAATAAATAAATCTTAAAAAAAATACGTTCTTCTAAAAGCAAAACAACAAATAAAAACAAGTACAGCCTAACCTACCTGCGACATGGCCGCCAAGTCCCAACCGAAACAGAATCTGTAAGTCTAACACCCCCATACCTCTCCACAACCACCCTCTCTTCCCTCCAGGATTCGTGCTCAGCTCATGAGACATTCTCAAGAAAATTCACGCAGGTACCAGCCTTACCTAATCTCCCAGAACCAGAGACCTGAGAAGACCATCAGCTCAAAGAATCTCTACCCCACGTAAAGATGGAAAATTGATGCCTCGAGAGGGGCGGTAAGCAGATGACCCTCATATTCTAAGTTTCTGCACAGCACTCTATGCTCACATAGACAGGCATGAGGTATCTCTGGAGCCTTGATATCTATAGCCCTGCAGCCACTAGCCCAGGGTACCTTGACAGGGGCCTGACTCACCATGCCTGAGAGGTAGTCCTGGTTGAACTGCCCTGCATAGTTGGCCACGTTATCCAGTCCGATGGGGGGCATGCTGGGAGGAGGAGGATAGGCAGCACCTCCCCAGGGACCGCCACCTGAAAGCAACACCAAACTCATCAGCTCACATGCCTGGCCCAAACAAAGGGCAGAAAGGGCTGCAGAGGAACATGCTGCGGTAGTCAAGCAGGGATTCACGCCAATGTTATAAATACCCAGAAAGACTGGAGCAAGAGGGTCAGGGGAAGGAGAGGAACTTTCCCTTATTCCAGGGAAAAAGGCAGTTTCAGCCCTCTGTGGGGATCCAAGTAAGCTTTGTCCTCTCAAAACCAGCACCATGGGGCGAGAGAACAGATACAGCTTTGGGCTCTGTGCTGAGCATGTGACAGCAGGGAGCTCCACGAATGCTACGGATTCCCAGATGGAGGGAAATGGGGCCATGTCAGAGGGCACAGACCCCATAAAAGACAGTAGCAAGGAGCTGGCTGGCTGTGCGTCCTGGGCAAGGCGCTCAGCCACTCTCATTCGTATTCGCAGACAACTGGAGACGATGACAAGCGTGATGTCAGGCTGCTGAGGTAAGGGCTGAGCCAGAAATGTGCTCTCACCCAGGGCTGTCTAATCCCGGGAGCGTGCTGTCACAACAGCAGAATTTCTGCTGGAGAAGGGACGGTTTCAGAAGGAAGAGAAGCCCTGCGGCCTCCCTATGTGAGGTGGTCTCACCTTATCACCACGGCTCTCGGTAGCTACAGGGAGGGACAGACAGGAAGGGACAGTGAAGCAACCCTTGGTATTGGCCTCAGCAGAAGAGAATCCAAAACCATACTCCTTGAAACAGGGTAGGTGACTAAAAGCAGTACTTTGATGGGCGCTCCTACAGGCTGTCAGTACAGCTAGGGGAGGAAAAGAACCTTGAAACTACCTTGCAAAGGAGAAAGAGTCTCAGAGTGTGGCAGGCCTTTTTTAGCTAATAAGGCCCTCCCAGAACCAGCCAAATCCAGACCTCTCTAGCCCCTGTCCCAATGGGTGAGCCCTCTGGGGCCTAAGAGAACCAGACTCCATCTTTTTGCACAAAGGATCCACCCAGGTCCTCTTACCTGGAGCAGCTGGAGGGTAACCACCTGCAGGTGGGGGGTAGCCTGGGTAGCTCATGGTTAAACCTGGAAAAGAAGGGAAAGTATATTCAGATTACAATGAGCATGCTCCTCACCAGGCCTGCTGGGATCTGCTTCTTGGAACACAATCTCCTGCCAGGCCCCTACAGGAGGGATTAACTCCCCCACGCACCAGTGCAATCCAGTTCACACTTCTCTGCTGGAGCTCCAGTTAGGTCAGGCCCACCCCAAGGATACAGGAGGGTACAACCCCACAAGCCAGCGAAGTTCCTTGACAGCTGCTCCCCCAGGCCTGGTCTGCTCTGATAATCATATTCTAGATAGAGCACTGCCTCAGGCTCCATGTCTTCCCGTCTCATCTTTCTTGTCCTTATCACTATCCTTCCCACAGCAGGGGAGAACCCCATTTTTCTGCACCCCATCTACAACTCTCAAGCTTGCCACAGCAAACACCCCCACTCCCCAGCCGCAGGATCAGACCCAAACCGCAAGTACAGAGCAGCTGCTGCACAGTCTGTAAATGGCTGATCAATGCCTCTCCTGGGCATTTCATTCTCAAACAAAAACAACACGGTTGCATAGGAGTCATCATTCAGAACCAAGAGATATGCTCAGGAAGGCCTGTCTGCTACAGAGCACTGAATCAGAGCAAGTATCGAAGCCCAAAGAGAGTTACATGGAGATGAGGCAGTAAGAAGCAGATGGGACACCTGCTCCCACAGTCCTCTGTACACAGATCTTCAGCAACGCCCCATGGCAATTAAAAGGCCCAGGAGGAACAGAGATCAGCACAGCCCCACAACCTGCCTGCTCTTGCCACACAACAGCTGCTGCTGCAATAAGCTCAAAGATTCAGGGCAAGGTCACGTGAGGAAATTCACGGCCTCGACAGTCATGTCCACAGATTCTAGGAGAGCCACTCTGTTCTCATACATTGGCATCTGAATTATGCCAAGGGATTGTAAAATATCATGGGTTCCACCATTAATTTCTATTCTGAGTAAGTTCCCAGGTGATGGTATTGGATCTGGGATCCCTACCTTAATAACTGTCTATAGAGACTGTTCACTTAAAATAGTCTAGTTAATGGGCTGGAGAGATGGCTCAGAGGTTAAGAGCATTGCCTGCTCTTCCAAAGGTCCTGAGTTCAATTCCCAGCAACCACATGGTGACTCACAACCATCTGTAATGAGGTCTGGTGCCCTCTTCTGACCTGCAGGCATACACACAGACAGAATATTGTATACATAATAAATAAATAAATATTAAAAAAAAAATAGTCTAGTTACCCAGCATGTCTACCTTGAAGAACTGAGTATGTTGTCCCAAGGACATTACAGAATTTCTCTAGGGTACCACTAGCCCCCACAAAGTGGACCTGGCTTTCAGCCCACTTACGTTGGTCACTGGGTCCAGAGGGGACAGTAGACAATACAATAGGAAATGAGGTGATACCTTCATGGCCATGGATGAAACTAGAACTGGTAGCCTGTCCTTTACACAGCTAGTCTACTCAGGCCCTCTACAAGAGCAGCTAGTGATCTTAACCATGGAGCCATCTCTCCAGCATACAATCTTTTTCATTTTTAAAGTAGAAACACGCAAACCAAGAGGTGTGGATACACATGCACAGACCACCCTTGGCACTGTACACAAGGCACCGAGGAATGCTAGTTGCCTCTGAAAGAAAAACAGGCTGGAGGTGAAGCTCACTTTCCATGGGCAGACCCTACACATTCATGGTTGCCTAATAAAAGCAACTTGAAGAAGAGGTTCAATTCAGACAGGCATTTATTTCTAACCACACACGAAGCTGCCCCTTAATGGCTCTTTCAAAATAAAAATAATGCACACAGGGTTCATTCAGCTCAGACATCCAGGACATGGGAGGATAGCCCTCCCCCTCCTGGAAGAGCTGTCGGGGAGTTTCCTGGCAGGAGTAGCATCTGTTGCCTGGAAAGAAGCCTACCCTCAAGGCCCATTCTATCTATGATTAATTCCACTGCAGAACTCAGTCCTGCCATGACCCTGGCCCCTTCCCTCCCACAAAACTCTGCAGTCTTTCCTTCTCCAAAGATTCATTTTTCACCTGGAATTGTTTGAGCATGCTCCTTCTTCTCTTTCCCTCTGAGGCTTGTCAGGACTTAAAACCACAGACTAGTCCAGAGATCACAGGACAGGATTGCTGCCTGCAATTGGAGTTTCCTGCTCACTGGATGGGAACACATGGGTTTTCTGGGTGATCAAGACAGCAGGGATTCCTACGAAATTTCTCTTGTGGGTCTGCCCGTTTTCCCATCCTTCCTCAATCTCTGGCTGTGGTGACTCACAGTGACCATATTAATTCTCTCTCTCAGCTGTTTCATAACCACTGATCTGGTGTACATGGCATTATGTTCCTCTAAGTAAGTGATAAAAATGTGCCAACAGCAGAGACAATCTTGAACTATCATACTGAATTTTCTGCTAATATCTGTTGCTACCACTAAGCCCACATCCCCACCATGTTCAAACTATTATGCTGTTATGGCTTGAATCTGAAATGTCCCCTCCAGGCTCAGAATTTGAATACCTGTTCTCAAGATAGCGTGATATTTCTGAAGGCTGTAGAAACCAGGAGGTAGAGCTGCTGAAGGAAGTAGGTCAATAGGGACAGTCTTTGGGTTAGCTAGCTCCATGCAATTTCCTGTCCTGCTTTCTTGACTTCCTAGTCTACAGTGATGTGAGGAAACCCTGCACCCCACGTCAATATCGCCATGCCTTCTCCCCCATGACAGCCTAAACATTCCCTCTCTCAAATTTTCTCTCAGATATTGTACTCACTCCAGTGAGTAATTAACACACGTGTGTAACACCCTGCAGCTCACCCACCTACTAATTCCCAGGCAGGAGTCACCTGCTCAGAGGCGAGACCCTCGGGCTCTAGTGAGTTCCCAAGGGAACTCAGCATCTAGGGACCATACCACCCTTCTCAGCTCTAGCTCTCCATGACAAACAGGAACGTGGTGAGCTACCTGCTACCTTCCAACTGACCGAGGTCTTTCTTCTACTGTATCCTTCAACAGAGAAGACTGCATGGGTGGGAGATACTTCCCATAGTTGAAGTGATTTGGACAGCCAGTCATGTCCTGTCCCATACGCCTGCTTCTGAACATAGCATATAATAACCCTGTCTACAGAGAACGTGTAGCCTCTGATTCTGACTCTCTCAGGGATGTTACAGCAAAAACATCACCCTTCCTTCCTCACTGGAACTATGTAAATCCAGCTGCAGCCCTCTCCAGCTTAAATACATGTGTCTTAGCTAGAGTTTTTACTGCTGTGATAAACACCATGACGAGTAACTCAGGAGGAAAGGGTTTATTTTGGCTATTCGTCATCAAAGGAAATCAGGATAGGAACACATATGGGACAGGAACCTAGAGGCAAGGGTTGATGCAGAGGCCATGGAGGGGTGCTGCTTACTGGCTTGCTACCCATGGCTTGCTCAGCCTGCTTTCTTGTAGAACCCAGGACCACCAGCGCAGGGATGGCCCCACCCACAATGGGCTAGGCCCTCACCCATCAGTCACTAATCAAGAAAATGCCCCGCAGGCTTGCCTACAGCCCAACCTTATTGAGGCATTTTCTCAATTGAGGCTCCTCTCTGGAGACTCCAGCTTGTGTCAAGTAGACATAAAACTAACCAGCACAATGTGTTTCCAAAACAGACCTTTGTGGAACACGTTAAAACTTAAGACTGCTGGGCCCCCGCTGAGTGCAGGACTGCTCCTTCACACATGAGCACCCCAGGGGGAACCTGGATCCTGGGAACCAGCAACCCTTAGAACCAAGCCAATAAAGAAACTGGGGGGAGGGCTTCTTTGGGACTGTGAAAGGGCTTATTCCCTAAAGTCATGAATACTCACCCCAGTGGACCCTTAAATTTCAAGGGTCCCCACCACATAGGCAGAAATCTGGAGAGAGGACAAAAGGGAAAGTGTTCCAGAAAAGAGTTCCTCTCCCCAGACTCAGTCTCCGCCCCACCACAATGCAGAGCCTTGTGCTTTCCACACTAAAAGGAAGAGGTGGATACAGGCCTCCAGCCTGCAGTGAAGCTATTCACACCCTCCAGTGGCCAGCCTGGTTTCTAGGGACAGTGAAAAGGAGTGGTAGTGGTATCAGGCCTAAAGCACCGGTCCAGAAGTAGCCTCTCCTCATGTAGAACAGAAACCACCCCTGGCTGATGCTCACAGGCAGAGTTTGGAGAAGTATTTCAGGGCCTAACAGCCCTTGGCACTCAGAAGCAGACAAGTCAGGCCTGATGTTCCCAGACGAGGGTCTGCCACTGTACTTTCTCAGGCTGTTGGTTAATGGGTCTCTTGCTCTCACACAACACAAATACACAGTTTAAACCACACAGCTCTGACCATCTTTGCTGACTTTTTTTCCTAAGTAAAAGGAAGAAAGCCAGACATGGTGATATACCCTGTAATCTCAACTGCTCAGGAGGTTGAGGCAGGAGGATGAATCCCTTATGGACAAGGATTTAAGGCCAGTCTGGGCAAACAAACCAACAAGAGCCTGTTTCAGATAAAGAAGGAAAAAAAAAAAAAACCCTACAGAATGACTGAATGTATTCCTAAAAGATACATCCGATCAAGGGACTTATAAAAATATAGCAAAAGACCTCAGAAGGCAGCTCACCAAAGGGTATGCAGAGATGGCAGCACATGGAAAGGCCCTCAGTTTACCACTGCATATGGAAACAACAAACTGCACAGCTATTAGAATGGCCAGGTCCAGAACAGTGACCCACCAAACATGGGGGTATGGACAACAGCTTCCACACTGCTGTGGGGAATGCTAAATAGTACAACAACTTTGAAAGAGATCTTAGCAGTTTCTTACAAAACTAAACCTATTTTATGAAACCAACAACCGCCACGATCTTGGTATTGGTCCACGTGAGATGAAAAATTACAGGATGGTTGTGTGAGCCAGTCTTTTGTCACTGTAACAAAAATCTGAGTTAAACAACTTAGAAGGAAGAAAGGTTCATTTGACATGCTGTTTCAGGAGATCCAGTGAGAAAGAGTGATGGGGACAGGAGAAAAAGAGGAAGGGTTAGATTTCCAATACACCTTTCAAGGGTGCCACACCAATGTATATCCCACCTACCTCCTGTACACTGGGGGAGGTTGTGTCTCAGAGCTAAATGCAGCAGCGTTACTCCCGACTACCCACCCTCACAGGAACCAAAATGTGGTTCAGCAGATGAATGGATAAACCCCAGTCTCACATCAAGAGAACTGAGTATTACTGACATCAAAACAGCAATGAGCCGGGCTGGGACTGCAGCTCAGCTGGCAGAGTGCTTGCTTCTGTGACAGTAGCACTGTATAAACTGGGTGTGCTGGTGCCTGCTTGCAACCCTACCGCTTGGGAGAAGCGGGGATGCTGCAGGAGGATGATCATGAGTTTATGGCCAGCCTAGGCGAAAGAGGAAGAAACGGTTTCAAAAAAAAAAAACCAAAATTGCATAAATTTTATTTCAATACACTGGTGGTGGTGGCGCACACCTTTAATCCCAGCACCCAGGAGGCAGAGGCAGGAGTATCTCTGTGGGTTCAAGGCAAGCCCACTCTACAACAACCAGTTCCAGGACAGACTCCAAAGCTATAGAGAAACCCTGTCTCAAAAAAAAAAAAAAAAAAAGAATACAAGCAGGTTGAAGAAAAAATTCAGAACAAATAGAAGGCCGCTATCCCCTCCCCTAACAGTAACCACCAAGCATTCTAACATACAACCTAAGACATACACAATACATGTGTACATATATTTACAAAGCATCTACATACATAGATGAAAATATATACACACATGTATTTGATTCACATATACAAATGTTTGAAAATAAGTAAACATTCAGGTGGTATAGTGGCACGTGTCCTAAATCCCAGCACACAGGAAGCAGAGGCAGGGGATCTCAGAGTTAGAGGCCACCCTGGTCTACAGAGTGAGTTCCAGGACAGCCAGAGCTACAGAGACAAACCCCGTCTTGAAAAAAAAAAACCACACACATACCAAAAGAAAACAGGTAAAATATTTTCTTTCTTTCATATTCTCTCTCTCTCTCTTTCACACACACACACACACACACACACACGATCTTGTTATGTAGCCCAGACTGACCTCATACACTTTTTTCCCTTTCTAAGATTTTATTTACATATTTAATTTTTATTATTTATTCATGCATATGTGTGTGCACACGCCCTGGCACTTATCTGTTCCAGGTTACTAGACAGAAGTGGATACTTTTCTAGCTCCTACTGCCCTGGGTTTTGTCACTAGAGCACATCACTAGGGAGCCAGGATATGGCCCCAGGTGGCCTTGTCATTGATAACCTGCTTTAAGAGCTTTCTTCCAACAGGCAGAAGAGACAGCACATGGAACAGGTTTTGAACTGGAGTCAGAGGTTCCCGGATCTTTTAATGTCTCAGAACTTCCTTCCCTCTACTGAACCCAGTTTTCAGGTCAAGGCTGTTGGCTGTGAGGGAAGAGGGAAGCCCCACATGACTAATCCCTACCATCACGCACTCAGAGTCAGCAGAGCCCGTGGCCTAGCACACCATGTAAACAACCCAAATCCAAGGAATGACTCATAAGATGGAGGCACTGATGATCAATGATTGACAGGGAGAGTTTATATAAGCAGAATATGGCTGTAAACCTTCAACTCTCAGCTTCAAGGTCAATCTTAATTCATCTGGACCAGGGATTCTTAGCCTGTGGGTCACAACCCCTTTGGATCAATTTGTAACAATGAAAATACATCCTGCATATCAGATATTAATATTACGATTCGTAATAGCAACAAAATCACAGTTATGAAGTAGCAAAGAAAATGATTTTATGGTTTGAGGTCACCACACATGAGGAATCTGTATTAAAGGGTCACAGCATAAGGAAGGTTGAGAACCGCTGATATAGACCCTATTCACTCCGTTTGTTTCTTTAAGAAAACTCCAGACATTATAAACTATTTCCTGTCTAATTTTTAAGTGCTATCAACTTTAAATGTATGATATATCTCTCTCTCCACTCACTCACTATAAAACTACATGTTAACCCTGGGTTCCTATGCCAAACACAGAGCTTGGGTGCTGGATCATCTTATGGAAAGTAGGAGCACGTGACACTTGAAGGCACCTGTCTAGGAAGGGGACTAGGGACCCAGATCAAGCAGCCCAAGGTAAAACTTAAGAAACAGATACACAGGGCTGGAAGGACGGCTCAAGTAGTGAAGAACACTGGGACAGAATTCAGATTCCAGCATCACAACTATCTAGAACTCCAGTGGGTAGATCCAACACCTGCCTTACCCAAACACATACCCTTAGGGACTCTGGGCACTTGAACATACATGCGTATACACACACACACATGGTGGGGAGTCATACATATTCTCCCGCACCACAGTGGAGTTGTGTTTGTGAGTACAGTGTACAGGCCTTTGCTTCTGTGCCACCACCTCCCATCAACAGTTACACCCCGGGTCTGAAACAGGTTTGTGAAAAAGGTGTTTGGTGGGAAGCATCACCTCAGCTCCCTAACACCCCTTTATTCAAAAAGTCTAGATTATTTGCTTGAGGGGCTTCACCCCAGCTCCTGGCATAAGCTCCCTCCCCTGGGAGTTGCCTCAGTCCAAACTCCACTTCCGAGAAAGCCTGCCAAACGCTGACCCCTCCCCAGGGAAGGTCAAGACCACTCCCACAGGCTATTTAAACTGCCCCCCCCTCCCAGAGAATGAACACGTGGCCTCCGGGTTTCATGTGGTCTCCCCTTCTCTCTCTCTTCCCCTGTCCATGTTTTCCCAGGGCCACCCGGGAGCACTCCATTAAACATGGGCATCTTTTAATTTGGTCTGATTCGGTCTGACTGGGATTATTTGTGTCGGCGGAGAGGCTTGTCTAAGAGAAAATCCCTAACTAAAGGGACTAGCTGGTCATCATGGACCGATGACAATATTTGAGCCCCCCAAAGTCACTCTAGCCCGGGAAAAGCCCCTTGAGCTTGAGATGCTTCTGCACACCAAACCCTGCAGTGCGCAGTTACTGCCTCTGTGCCATGCAATCCTTCTAACAACTTAGGAGGGACGGGACCATGGGAATCTCTGCTTGACCCCACATTCAGCAGGAGCTAAACTGAGCAGACTGAGATCAGCTCCCTTAGTACTGGTGTGATCACAGAAGACAGGCTATGACAGGCAGGCAAGGGTTAAAGGATCAAAACTCTTAAACTCACCAAACTTCTATATGCACCTATATATCAGCTGACCCTTACAGTGATGGGAGGACTGATCAGCCTTCAGGGTCACAGGCCCTTAGGACACCACTGCTCAACCAAAGGAGTACAAAAAACAGCATTCCAAAGCCTGAGACAAGGCCATCATCATCCTCCAAAAATGTCCCAGATACAGTACCCAGCCCCAATGTCTCAGAACTGCCTATGGCAAGAGCTGGTCCAATATGACTGAGATTACCAGCCAGATGAATGCAGTACTCTGATGGATTACCTGGGTGAGATCAATCCAACTGCAGGCACCTGAAATTTGACGCTCTTTCCCTTCTACGACAGAGTAAAAACAGGAAGACAACACCAAGCAGACAACTGTTCCACCTGTAGAGGAATGGGCCACAAAGAACATGGACAGCCACCAGGGCCAGAGACAACAAGCAAACAGATCACCCCCAGTTAAGGCACAACTCTGTGTACACCTTGAGTGTCCCTCCATGACAGCTATAATACTAGACTAAGCCTCCCGTTCACTCCTGCTTCACCCAGAAAGCCCCATTCCTCTCTGTCCAAACAGCCAAAAAGCCCAGTTCCGCATTCTTGGCAGCCATGGCAGCTCCTCGCCCGAGGCTGCCAGCAGCCCAAGAGCCCACCTAAAGTGGTCAGCTTTTGATCATACTTGGCCACAAACCCAGCTTGTGGCAGACACATCACCACCACCTTGCCTACAGGCTATACAACCTCCCCGTTTCAGTTCAGGCATATGACTTCTCCAGCCCGATCTCTGGGACTGGAGGGCTCTCCCAGGAGTGGCTTTGCTCAGATAAACCTGTTCTTTTATTTTTTTTTCAATTCTGTCTGATCTGGCTTACTGCATCAGTGGAGAAACCTATTATCATGTTATAGAAAACCTATTAGCTCCTAAAAAGGAAAGAAAAGAAAACCCAAAAAATCTAAACAGAGAACTACCATAGGAGCCAGAAAACAAAAGCAAGACCCTGCACAGCTATTTTAGGACGCACTCTCATCTAGCAGCGTTATCCACAAGTCTAGGTGCAAAGGTGGGGACCACTCAAGTGTCACAGATGAGCAGATAAAGAAAATGTGCCACTCACTCTGAAAGGACATCCTGGCGCATGCTACAACACGGATAAACTTAAACCCAGCACGTTAAGTGAAGTAAGTCAGCCACAGAAAGATAAATATTGCCTGATTCCACTCAAAAGAAGGATATTGCTGTCCACAGGTGCTGGGGCAAGAGGGAAATGGGATGCTCCGTTAAATGGGGAGTTATCTTGGGCGATGAGAAATTTGGGTAGTGGTTTCACACAAAGTGAATATTTCATGCTACTGAACTACACAGCTAATCTTAGTAAAAACAGTCAATTTCATGTCGGGTATAGTACCACAAATGCACGCTGAAGTCTGTGGTGATCTGCAAGAGCAAGAATAGCATAATCTATCCAGTAGCCACCTCTCCCTTCCCCTAGACCCCCTTCCTGTCTGAGGTCTACGACCAGCCCATACAGCCTGACCAGCGTCTTTGACAGGAGAAGCATCAACCCCCTAAGACCACAACAAATCATTACAACAACAAAACCACCAGGTGCTTACTGTTCCCTCCTGTCTAGAAGAAGGAGCCCAGATAAGGCTTGCTCACTTGTATTATAGGTCAACACAGTCACCATAGCCACAGTGAGTCACCATAATAAGAGCTGGGGTAGGTTCTCTGGGGCCAGGCAACACACCCAGTCAGCAAAGCAAACTTTGGGGGAGGGGAATGCTAAGGACCTGATTTATGCATGTAGGTAACAGAGCATGCGGTCCAGCTGGTAAGCCATTATGGCCCTAAGAGGTGACTCAGTTTACTCCTACCCACCACACCTCTTCTTTCCAGTTACAGATGGAGAAACTGACAACCAAGGAGGGGAAGTGGCATGCCACCATGACACAGCAAGGGACCCAGCCCAGAACCTCTTGCTTCCATGACAAGTGCTATGATGCAAAGGGTGAGGCATCAGCACAGGTTCAGGGCTCCCTGAGGGACTCTCTTCACCTGGATGCTTCCTTTTACCAAAGGCTCTGAAGGAGTAAGAGTTCTAGCTGGGCTCCATGCCTGAGGCAAGGGTAGATGAGGTGGAGAAGACAGACCAGCACCACAAAAGATGATTTCACACAAGGGCAAAGAGGTGGTCTAACAGAACCCAAGGACTGAGCACTGCTTACGTAAGTAGACAACAAAAGATTACAGGACGTCTGAACAAGATCTCCAATAAGAGCAGGAGAGACCAAAACAAGAGACGGCTCAGAGGGGAGCGAGCTATGGAGAAGTAAAGGGAGAGAGTACTATTAGTATGCTAAGAGACACAGAGAGGCATCTACCCATAACACAAAACCAAAAGAAAATTCTGTACACACGGAACAGTAAGAAAGCAATAAGGTGTGTTCAGAAACTGAAAACAGAAGAGATTAAAGTCTCAAAATTCAATAGATCAGTAGCAAATACATGTGTGTATAAAGGGAATGAAAAACAAACCACGACAGAAAGGTTAGAAAAGCAAGTCTGGAGAAATTCAGAGATAAAGAGCAACAAAAAGCTGGCTGTACTGAGCCATGCTTGTAATCCCAGCTCTCAGAAGCAGAGGCAGGGGGTTCTGGAGGCCAAGGGCCTAGGTACATAATGACTCTGAGGTGCCATCTTATCCTGAAAATAAGCAAGCAAGCAAACAACAGGAGCCAGGGAGGGGTTTTAGCCAATAAAGAGCTTTCTGCAAAAGCATTAAGACCAGGACTTAATGCCCAGAGCTAACATTAACTGGCTAGGCACAGTGGCATATGCTTAGAATTCTAATGTTGGGGAGGTGGAGGCAAGTGGCTCCCTGGGGATCACTAGTCAGCCAGCCAGCCAGTTGATAGGGAACACCAGATTTCACCGAGAGATCCTGAGCGACACCTGAGGCTGACTTCTGGTCTCCGCATACATGTCAGCCAGCCGGCCGAGCCTAGATAGGGAACACCAGATTTCACCGAGATCCTGAGCAACACCTGAGGCTGACTTCTGGTCTCCACATACATGTGCATGTACTCACACACACACGAAAAACATTAACAACCACAAACAAGTATAAAAAGATGTGGGTATATCAGGATCTAAACAGTGTTTCTCAATTTGGGGGCCATGACCCCTGGGTTCAACAACTTTTTTATGGGGTCACATATTAGACATCCCGCATGTCAGATATTTACATTACGACTCATAACAACAGCAAAAGTAGAGTTACAGAATAGCAACTGTTAGGATTCAGGCACTATGCTGGTCTGGCCTGTCATCGGGCAGGATGCACCCAGGCAGAACCCAGGGGCCTAGTCTGTCCACAGGTACAAAAGGTCCTTTTCAGAGACAAGTCCTGTCTACTCCTGCTCTCTTCCTTTCTGCCATTTCTTTGAGGAGGCAGTGTTCTGCTGTCTTCTTTCTCTTCTCCTTTCTCTCTGTCTCTCTCCTGTTGTCTTCTTCCTCCCCCATTCCCTTTATCGCAACTCCACACTTAAGCTCACCCACCAAGGCCCCAACTTGCATCATATTCATAAAATCAACAAAAATAATTTTGTGGTTGGGGGTCATCACAACAAAGGAACTATATTAAAGAGTCGCAACATTGGAAATGTTGAAAAACAGTGATCTAAAATGATCCCAAGGGGGAGGGCAGGAAAAGCTGAAGCAAGAAAATTATCAGTTATAGCATAAGAACTCTGTGAGGGTTGGGGATGGCTCAGTGGGTAAGGATGCTGGCTGTACAAGCATGGACACACAAGTTCAAATCCCCAACCTCCATGTAGAAAGCTGGCCATGGTACGTATATGCCTGTAAGCCCAGTGCTGGGAGGCAGGGTGGAGACAAGGGAATCCCTGGAACCCAGTGGCTACCAGTCTAGCTCCAAATTCAGTCAGTGATGGAATAGAACACTCTAGAGTTCTATTCTGGCTTTTGTGTGCGCACACACAGGCAAACACGTTTATATACCACACACACACACACACCAGCACACACACAAATAAAAATAACATCTATGATGATGATGATCTAAGAACACTGACTAGCACCCGAAGAGCTACTTTAAGTCGAAAGGACCACCTAGTGGCAATCCAATGTCTAAAAAAAAACCATGAACAAAGCTTATCAACCTGACATAAGAACTCAGAGGCAGAGAAAAAATACTACAAACTTTCAGAAAAACAAAGGAGCCGAGGTTCTTCAGGGGGAAATGGAATAATACTGAGCTTCTCAACCACTACTTGGAACTATAAGGCAATAGCTTGATGTGGGGTGTCCTTCTATATATGTGTTGCTTTTATTGGTTAATGAATAAAGCTGCTTTGGCCTTTGGCAGGGCAGAATATGGCCAGGTTGGAAGAGATATAAAGAGAATAGGTGGAGTCAAAGAGACGCCATGTAGCTGCCAAAGACGACAGATGTCAGAACCTAACCGGTAGGCCGCAGCCTTGTGGTGATACATAGATTAATAGAAATGGGTTCATTTAAGCTAGGAATACACCTAAGCTATTAACCAAACAGTGTTGTAATTAATATAGTTTCTGTGTGACTATTCAGGTCTGGGCAGCTGGAAAACAAACAAGCAGCTTCTGATTGCAAAATGGTGCCCAACGTGGGGCATGGATCCACATAAGACCTAAAAAAGCTTAAGAAAAAAGGGAGAGCAGCCTCTGATTACAGTAGCCCCTCTTCAACCTCCCAATGGATAATAAACTGCTTTCAGCTTTCTGTTTCTACAGCTAGCTAACTTGCCCACTACCAACAGGATGCTGGTTGTTTCCAAAGGACTCAAAAATGAAAAGTACCCACCTCCCACTTACTTTTACTAGGAATTTCTAAATTCTGACAAAATGAGAAAGTAAATAAAGAAATTAAAAAAAAGTGCAAGGGGAATATAACACAGAAAACTTAAAAAAGAAGACCCAAGATGATAGCTGAGTGACAGATGTGGGGTCAACTTGTCCTGCTCAGAACAACTGGTGTGCAAAAACTCAAGCCCAAGGGGAGGGGTGACTCACTGCAGGAACAGAAAGCTTGGTAGCCCTGCACGCGTAACCACACAAGTTGCTAGGACAGCAGTGAGCAATACATTCTATAGTCATAATAATGCATAATAATGCAATTAACACTGATATACGTATTGATTCCTTATCTATCCAAGCAGCACGTCAGCAAGATAAATTAACGAACAGAACTATAAGCCCATCATTTAAATAAAGACATTTGTTAGAAAAAAGTTACCTACACAGAAGTAGACAAAGGGGAGGGTGTGTTGGGAGACAGCGGGTTTCATTTTAAGCCCTTCAGATCAAGATAGCTGACTTTTCTCATTCTGTAAACCGCATGTTTTAGAATGCGGCAGTAAGTGCTACATATGAAGGGGACCCTGACACCTAACTCAAAAATGGACTATTCCAGCACAATTGCAGTACCGTATTCAACAATTCTCTGAAAAACAAAAACTTTTTAGCTAAAAGCTGATACACCATTTGTCCTCAGTGTTGTACCCTTGCACCTGTCCCTGGTTTTTGGTTTTGTTTCTCACCATCTGGAGGCACAGGTAGAAGTCTGGTGGCACACAAGACTTACAGGATTTTAAGAGCCCTCTTAAGGAAAGGATACCAAACACCTTCCTTTATGCCAATGCTATCATGCGGTATGGCTTCTACAGCCCTCCCAGAGCCCAGTAGAGTAGAGATGGAAGGGAGGATGGGAGGAATTGGTGATAATCTGATTCTGCCCCCTGCACTGGAAGAGGGCCCACTAGACTCCTCACGACAGGGGGCTGAACACACAGGCAATCCTGCCTTCTCCCATGGGGGGCGGGGAGAGCCTGAGAGGATGGGAGGTAGTCCTAGGGCTACACAAGGACGTGAGGAGACCCACTTCTCTCTAGTGGATGCAAGCAGATCCAGACTCTCTAGGGTTCCTGGAGCCCACCTATCCAGTCAACTGGTGCTTCATGAAGGTTTTGTAGCCCCACCTTCAGGAAGGTTCTATAGCTCAAAGTTGCTTCCTTGGGGAAACAGAAGGGATGCGAAGAGGATCTGTGACTTAAATATTTTTAGAAATGGAACAAGAAGGCTGGGCCCTCTGCTAATCCATGTTTAACCTCTCAGAGGCTCTCTCTCCTCTGAAAGGCACCTCCATACTTGCTTGCAGCAGCGAGGGACAGAGGCTGAAATCAAGGCCTACAGGGGCCCTGATCCAATACCACTGTCACATACTCATTGTCCATTATCCGCTCAGGAGCTTTAGTGCCTTCACACCCAGAAGACAGCGTGTTCGACTTTTCTGTAGTGCAGCGGCCAGCCATGCTGTCAGAAATGGAAAGGAAGTCCCTGGAGAACATACAGATCAATCGGGTGTAAGATTCTCTGTCAGGCTGTACTAGGAGTTACACTGGGCCACTAATAAACAGCAAAAAGGCAGGCAGTCCAAAGAACACCCAAGGTACATATGTGATACAAGAAGTCAGGAAACATGTCTCTCACTCAACCAAGCTTAGCAATTTCCATCTTAGACAACTGCTCAGTTGTTCCTATGGTTGGCCATCCTGCTGTCTCCTAGGCTTCCCTGGGGCCACAGGGGGTCCTCACCTCTTTCAGGAAGCTATCTTGACCTTCCCACTCACAATGATGGCTCTTTCTGGAACTCAGTCTAACATGTTCTAGTCACCCCCTTTCTTCTAGTTCCTAGGATGAGCATGTGCATTTCCTCACTAAACAGCTCACTAACCTCAGCAATCTCATGGGTGTGTACCATACTGCCACCCCCATTTAACACACCAGGGAACAGGGCTCTGAGGTCAAGGGCCAGTGTTAGATCACTTCTCCTGGCCTCCCGGGGAGATGATGGCTCCTGTAGGCTGTTGGCCTCCTTGCTGCTTCCCACCACTGCCCGGTAGAGTTGGCACTGGGATCCTTCAACATAGCTGCATCCCGCCAGGACCACAAGTACCTGACTCATCTCTCCTCACTCTGGCTGGCACCCGTCCTGACAGTCTGTCAGTAGGCAGGACTCTGGAAATCTGAGGGGCAACCAGTACCCTTCTAGAAGAATCCCTTCTCTGTTCCATCCCAAACAGGATGTGAGAAGATACAGGAACACCCTAGCTCTTCCACGACTATAGAGTCCCACACCCTGGGATCATAGGGCACTAACCTCACCTATGTGGGTCATGGGTGCCATTAAGTGACTGATACAAGCCAGAGAGCCTGCGGCAGCATTCACCAACCCTGACTGCATTTTCTCAGGCACTACACAAAAAGCCCACAGAAGGTGGAGGCAGGCATTCAGCTCCCCACCCACACAGGAGGAATTAAAAATAGCAGAGCTGACATCAATCATTCTCTGGGCTGTGTAGCAGACGCTGCCATCCAAGACTGTCTCCTGGGCTTCATTCTGGGAAAAGCTGGCAGAACAGTAGTCATAGCAATCACTAGAGCCTCGCCACGGGGTTGAGCCTGAGCAAGCAAATCTGAAAGAACCTTCTTAGAAACAAAAAGCCAGTCCTTGGTGGCATTTGGATTGCTCCAGGATTCTGAACCACTGGCATTATTTCAGTCAATGGCTTAAAGGCCCAGGGAGTATGAGAAACCTGTCTGAGTTCTCAGGGCTGGCTGGGGACAACAGGACAAAGCCTACAACTCTATCTCTTGCCGTCTTGTCCAAAGCATTTCATCCCAAGATGCCAGTTGTACACTCCAGGCTCTCAATCCCACTCTCCCAGACTGGAGGTCAAGTTGGGAGACATGAAGGTTAACCTGAGAAAAGCAAAGTGAGAAAGTGATGGTGATCTCCTAACAACTGGCACATTAACTGAGTCAGACACAAGGTACCATTTGTTCCAGTGATCTGAGTGGCGACAGAGAAACTGGGGCGGGCTGCCACAAACCTCATCTCTCATGAATGCGAGGAGCCCCAGCAAAATATCAGCCTTAGTTCAGCCAGGGCTTACAGGGCTGTTACCACGACAAGAGTATAGATCCCAGCGTGTTAACAGGCCTGACCTCTGTGAGGAGACTGAAGACTCTCAAGCATCAACAAGGAAGCAAAGGCCTGCCAGCATGTTCCCCGACCCAAGGGACAGAACTGCCCTGCTGTTTGCCCTGCTGAATGCCCTGCTGGCTTCTGGCTGCTACGATATACAGCGAGGTTCCCATTCCCTAACTTGTGCAGTGCCAGCTCAGTCAATGGCAGGAGGATAAATGTATTAGTTTCAAATTAAGGAGAGAAGTGGGTGGTGTTCCCGAACCTTCTGACTGTCATCTGTCAACCATCTGCCCTGTCTTGCTTTAGGAACAAAAGACTCACTATAACCTGGCACACAGAAACTCCAAGAACCATGTTCCCAGCTCAGCAGTACCTGTCAGAGAGTATTAGAGTAGGCTGACCTGGTCAATGCAGGTAAAGAAAGCACAGAGACGTCAGTTCCCAAGCGTGACCCTGGGGCTAGACACACCAGCACATCCTGGGCACCTGCCAGAATTACAACACTCAGGTGTGTATGCATACACACAGACACAGTACATGCCCCGGTCAGACCTGGAATCTAGAACTGTGTTTTATAAGTCTTACACATGCACAAGCTTGAAAACCACAGCCCTAGAAGAGGCTTGAAGCAACATAATGTTGGGAGGCTGGTACCTGGACCACCACTTAGGAAAGTTTCTGATGTCAGAAGAGAGGGAGAGAGGCAAGCCCTCTGTGATAAATGAATAAGCCAGAATCCTAACAGCAGGGATGGAGAAGGAGAAATCAACCAAAGTAGCAAGAAATAAGAAGAAAATAACCTCCAAGTGTAATAAAGCAACAAAGATAACACAGAATAAAATGACAGACAGCCACAACAGCAAGAATGTGAATTCCTCTATCAAAGATAGAAGCCTCCAAGCTGCCATGGCCTCCTGCCACCCCCTTGCTCTCCAAGACCAGACATGTGCTGATTATAAGAAAAACAAATTCTTAAACATAAATGATTTGAAATTCAGAGCAAGACAAAGACATAAAAACTAAGCAAAAATGAGACAGGGAATATTAATATTAAAAATATGCTGATGGTTGATACGTTTCAACAGATAAAGTACTTTGCTATGCAAACATGAGGGCCTAAGTTCAAATCCTTAGAACCCACATAAGATGCCAAGTGTGGTGGCACGTGCATCTAGAAATGGAGAAAACGGGCTTGCTGAGTGCTCAAGTTCCAGAGGCAGCGTGAGACCCTATCTCAAAACATAAGGTACAGAGGACAATACCTGACACCAACATTTAAATCCCCATGTGTGCACAGCACAGATGCACACACAAGCATATGTCACACACATTAAACATACCTGCACACAAGCATGCACACATGCTCAAGATATCTTAAGGACTTTTTCATAATCCTAGACCACAAACCAAGGACTTTTCCAGCTGTCTTTGTAGTTGTATGTCTTGTCTGAAAACACTGGCCTTAGAAAATTTCTAAGATCAGTTTAAGGGCAAGTAAACCAGGACACTCTAGTCCAGTCCACTGAGACAGAAAAAAGCAGAGTGACTACAGCACAGAATCTTCTGCCATTTGGTCCTCTATACCTTTGTGTATTACTACATTGTCATTTCCCTTGGAGGACACGGAAAGTTCAATCTTGTTGCCTCACGTGAGGAAGGAAATGTGGTCGGTCAAGTTGAACCGGCCATACAACCCTGGACATAGGAAGGGGGCCCAACTGCAAGGGGGGTAGGGCAAGAGGTCCTGCCCCCATGATGGTATAGTCGGTTCTGCTATGGTTCTGCACAGTTTGTCCGCTAAAGGCCCACCTGGTGGAAGCCTGACCCTCTGTGGAATGGTACCGAGCTGAAAAGTGACAAAACCTTTAAGAGGTGAGCTGGGTGGGATGTGGAAACCGGCTATTGTAGCACCGGTGGCCTCATCCTTCTTACTTCTCCTTCCTACTCTGTCATTCTATGATGCAGCACACACTGCAAGAACACTGGGCTTCATTTGCCATTGGTTTATCAATTCTCTGTTATTTGTTATCCACCTTCAGATCTTCTACTGTAGCATCAGAACACAGACTAAGACTTCCAGGTCCCTTCCCTAAAGTTTACAGGTGAGTCTCGTTTTATCCACGCTTCCTAAAGGCCTGGCTGTGTTGAGGACAGGGTCCGCTGGGCCACTGACAGGAGAGGGCACTTGTAGTATCGGCAGGTTGAGAATCAAGACACAGCTACCAACTAGACAGAAAGCACAAGAGTATAGCTGGAAGTCTGCCAGGGACATTGCCTCTAAATGCCTGAGTCTAGCTGTTTTGTAAAGTGTGTTTTATTGTCGGGTGGTGGTGGTGGCACACACCTTTAATGCCAGCACTCAGGAGGCAGAAGCAGGCAGATCTCTGTGAACTTCGAGGCCAGCCTGGTCTACAGTGCAAGTTCTAGGACAGGCTCCAAAGTTACACAGAGAAACCCTGTCTCGGAAAGAAAAGAATGTGTTTTTATTAATTTTAGGGCTGTAAGGAAAGAGATTACCCCTACCTCTTGGTTATTTCTTCTCCTAAAATATAAATAATATAACCCCGAACATCAAAGACCACACAGTACGATCCATGAAGCAGGCCTGAAACACCTGTCAACTCCAAACATGATAAATTACAGTGAAAATTATTTTGGTCTGTTTTTTGTTTTGTTTTGTTTTGAAGATAAAGACTCACTATTAATCTAGGCTAACCTTAAATATATGGTCCAGGTCGGTCTTGAACTCATCAACCTCCTGCCTCAATCTCTCAAATACTGGGATTACTGGCCCATGCCACCACAATCAGTTGTACAATGAGAATCTCTAATATACCTCTTAGTGATAAGAAAAAGTCAAGTTGAATTTGTAGGTACACTTTAACATAAGGTAGTCAACCACAGAGGATTTAATGCAGTCTGAGATATTTGCTTGCTCACTAATCATAGCCCACTAAAACCAGGACCAATCAATCACACAGCCCACTAAAACCAGGACCCAGTCACAGCCCACTAAACCCAGGACCCAAATATGAAGCAGTCAGTCTCTCCATGACACTACATTGTAAACGGAGAAGGAGCTTTTCTGTCCTGATCACCTGGTCTCAAATAAACACACAAAAGCTTATATTAATCACAAAATACTTGACTTATAGCTCAGGCTTATTACTAACTAGCTCTTACAATTTAAACTAACCCATTTCTATTCATCTGTATTTTGTCACATGGCTTGTGGCTTTACCTGTCCCCTAGCATTTTGTTTCTCTGGCAGCTGGCTCACGTCTGTCTCTCTCCCTGACTCCACCCTTCGTCCTCCCTTTATTTTCAGTTTGGCTTTCCGGCCTACACTTATTCTGCCTTACTAAAGGCAAAATCAGATTTATTATTAACCAATGAGAGCAATACATATTCATAGCATACTGAAGGATTACCCCACAGCACTACATGACCAACTTGATTCAGGACAGTTTTTCTAAATAATTCCCAGATTATAGCCGATTTACAGAGACCAACAGACACCAAAGGACAATGAAAGGTGGGCACTTTGTATGTGTGGTGGTTTAAATGAAAATGATACCCATAGGGAGTGGCATTATTAGGAGGTGTGGCCTTGATGGAGGAAGTGTGTCACTGGGGGTGAACTTTTAGATTTCAGATGTTCAAGTCAGGCCCAGCGTCTCTCTCTCTCTTCCTGCTGTCTGCTGTCCAGATATAGAATTCTCAGCTACCCTTCTTAGCACCACAGCTTCCCAAGCACTATCACCATGATGATAACGAACTAAGCCTATGAACTGTAAGTCAGCCCCAATTAAATGTTTTCCTTTATAAAAGTTGGGAGGATAAAAAAGAAAAACCAAACAAGCAAACAACATTAACAAAAAGAGTTGTGGTTGCGGTGTCTTCACAGCAATAGAAGCCCTAATTAAGAAAGTACGGAAATCCATCTGCTAGCATTATACCCAAAGGGCAGTGTTGGGCATGATGGGCTTCTCAATGACAAGAGAACAAAATAAACTAAAGAAGGAACGGATAAAAGTTGAGATGGCTCTTGAACAGAAAAAAATAATAAACGTATAATTAAAATTCTATTGAAAGTAGCTAAAAATCCCATTTCTTGATTGAGAGAACTTAAATATATTCTGGAGCATTCAAAGTAGACAGTTTCTTTGCCCCAACTCTACCTCAAGTCAATAAAAACAGGAAAAGAATTCATTGTGCCCTAATGAGGAAAAAAACTGAATAAATTATGGCAATTCTGTACTGAGAACATTCCACAGCTGCTGACCTACAGCAACAGTATCCCAGACACTGTCACAATAACCAAGTCATACACAGAAGCTGCGGGATGGGTTACAGGGACTGAGGCCATCCACAGTCCACTCTCCTCAGGTGAAAAAGGACCAACACGGGTGAGCTGAGGAAACAGGACCCCGCACTCTCCCGTCCTTTCACACAGTGGCTCTCATGAGGCTCTGCACACATCTGCTCCAGCTGTTCCTTCCCGTCACTGCCCATTGCAGCAACGCCGCCGGTAACCCCTCAAGTCTACCAAAGCAAGACAACCCTGGTTCCTGTGACTAGCTCATTTTCCTTTACTCAGTTATTCCAGGGAGTTCTTGAACATCACCATGCCCTTGGCTTCAAATATAAATATAACCTAGACAAAATTGCCCAGGTTACATCGTCTCTAGCCTAGACACTTCCCCCAACTCCTAGACTCTCAAAACAACTGAAATGCAACTTGCCTGAAAGAACTAGAAGTTAATGACCTTCCCATGACCTTCCCAAACTGGTTCTCACCTGGGATATCCAGGGGGCAAATCTAGTGCTGCAGTAGGCTTGGAGGCCCCTGAAGATGGCTATCAGGGCTCTGTGGAAGCCCATTAAAGGAAAGCATTCTTCCAGATAAAAGATGGATTCTACCTCTGGCCCTGGGCAAACAGATGACATTTTAATCTGCTCCAAAGATTAGATCACTAAATGCTATAGTGGGCCCGTCAATCACCTGGCCAAGAGACCATTGCCTCAGGAATGCTAATTCACCCTAAATCGTGATTAGGAGGTGGGAGGAATTCCCTTAGTGGAGGGTACTAATCCCCTGTGCAGTCACCCACAGAGCTTCCCTCAGGTAGCCCTGTGACCTTCCACCTTTCTGCATCACTCAGAAAAGCACAACTTTCCCCCTTGTTTCCTCTCCTTTTCTCTCAGATATTGGCCAAAGCCTGGGCACGCTCTTCCAGATTCTCGAGCTTTCTCACCCTTTTTCTCTAAAGCCTCCCTCCCCTCCTGCCATGCGGCTGCTTGTCTGCCATGAGGCAATTTGCTGACCCGTTACTGAACCTGTTTTCTTTTTTTTTTTTTTTTTTTTTTTTTTTTTTTTTTTTAATTTATTTATTTATTAAAGATTTCTGTCTCTTCCCAGCCACCGCCTCCCATTTCCCTCCCCCTCCCCTAATTAAGTCCCCCCCCCCTCAGCCCGAAAAGCAATCAGGGTTCCCTGTCCTGTGGGAAGTCCAAGGAACCCCCCACCTCCATCCAGGTCTTCCTCATCTCCATCCCTTCCTCCTAGCAACTACTGAGATTCAGTTTTCCTGATCTGTTGTTTTTCTTTCCAACTCTAATAAGGATGTCCTTGAGCACCCTACCAAGTCCCTTCCTAAATTCTTTTATTAAGGACTGGCTGGACAAGCAGTGGGCACTCAGTAAAGATTTCAACAGAAACATGCCTTGTCACCTAATTCCTGAAAATAACTGTGTCCTTTGTGGTGGACACAGCAAGCTCTCGTCCCTTAATGCTAGCCCTGCCCCCCTTACACATCCCTTTCCCCCCAAAATGCTTCCCACACCAGGCTTCATGTGCCTGCTTGCCTGTGAAGAGTTTCAGTTTCTTCTCTACGCCCACCCTGAATTCTCATCCCTCTGTCTTGCAAGCCAGCCTCCGCCGGTGGGCTCAGGTCCCTGAGCCCCTCAAATGTCTTCTTTGCTGCCAAGACAGTGGGACCTTCAAGAGCACAATCTCAAAACAACTACCACTAATGATCGAAGAGCCAGCCTTGACTGCGGCACACTTCACTTTCAGCTTCCTGGTTCCTCGGTGACATGGCGACGAGCCCACAATTATCAACAAGATCATCACAGCTCTCGCTGATCTCCAAACCCTTCCACAAACATCTTGTCATATGACTCTCTGTTGGAGGCAACCATTCGCCAGCCAGAAAACTGGGACCATGTGGCTACATGGCTCATTCCCGGTTAGCCGGCAGATAAGACCTGCCCTCTAATCCTCCAATTCTTTTCTATTACCTTACACGCGTGGGTGCTATGCCTGCATCTATGTATGTTCACACTAACATGACTGGTGCCCGCCAAAGTGGGAAGAGGACATCAGATTCCCTAGATGTCATAGATGGCTGGAAGTGGCCATGTGGGTGCTGGAAATCAAACCTGGGACCTGGTTTGAATAGAGAACTGTCCCCATAGGCTCACATTTGAATAGCTGGCTTCCAGTGGGTGGTTGTTTAGAAGGATTAGGCGTGGCCCTGCTGGAGGAAATATGTCACAAGGGGCAGGCTCTGAGGGTTCAACATCATTCTCTCCGCCTCCTACTTGTAGGTCAGAAGACTGAGATGTGAGCAGTAAGCTGATTCCGCTGCTGTTTGACTTTGCTGTACCATCATAACTCTAACGCTCAGAAAACATAAACGCTTTTTTATAAATCACCTTCATTGTGGTTTTTCTTCCCAGAAATAAAAAAATAACTAATATCTGGGGTGGTTTTTTTTTTAGTGATTTACCTATTTTTATCTTATGTACACTCGTGTCTGTATGAGGGTGTCAAATCCCCATGAGCTGGACTACAGACAGTGGTGAGCTGCCATGTGGATCCTCTGGAAGAGCAGTCAGTGCTCTTAACTGCTGAGCCATCTCTCCACCCCCCTAATACCTACTCTTAACCACTGAACCAACTCTCCAGCCCCTGTCCCCTGATTGTTCAGCTGTCCTCACCCTATCCTTTCTCACATCAGTGTAGGCAGGATTATCAGAAGCTGACCACTCCACTGTACCAATCTTCTTCCCATGACCCTGGGACCTTTATTTCATGAGTGACATCAACATGCCTGATGTGGGCTAATTGGTTTTAGAGGTTAACGGAAGGTTTCATTCCAAAGCTCAACAACTCTTCTTACAAAGGCCAACTCCCGCCAGGGAAACCTAGATCTCCTGGATCTTCAGAGCTGTCCTATCTGAGCACTACTCAAATTCCCGATGGTCTGGAGGGACAGTGGGTTCGTGAAGAAAGAATCATGGAAACTGGAATATGTTCCCTCGACTGTGTCTTCAAAGCACAACCACACCCAGACTCTCCCATGCTCATGGGACCAAATGCCAGGAACTGCTTTGGACTCAAGAGGGAGAAAAACAGCTAGGAAGGGAAGAAGAGAAAGCCTCAGGCCTTCTGGAAACAAGCACGCAATCCCACTCAGCCTGAGTTTCTCTTCTGTCTTCAGGGAGAGTTCCCTCTCCCTGTCATCCCAAACTACTTTCCTGGGTCACAAGACCCAAGCAATCACTGATCAATCAAAACCTTTGAAGCAACTGAACTGAGATGGCCCTTCCTCTTTTCCCTGTCATGGCTACAAAAAGGGCTCAAACAGCCGACTTGCTTGTTTTTGTTTTAAACAAATGTTTCAATTCTATCCGTTTGTGTGCCTGTGTGTGCACAGGCATAGGTAAGCCACAACTTAGGAGTCAATTCCCTCTTTCTACTATGAGAAAACACAAGATCAAACTCAAATTGGAAGGCTCAGTGGCAGGTGCCTTAGCCACGGTCTCATGTAGCCCAGACTGCGCTCAAATTCACTATGCATCCCCAGGAGGATGCTCAGTGGTAATTACATTTCCTAATTTTGTGTGCATGTGTGCACTGGGGTAGGGGAGTGCACACCAGCTTTCCACTTATGGAATCATCTCTCTAGCCCCAAATTCATTCTGTATCTGAAACTGGCTCTGAACTCCTGATCTTCCTGCCTCGATCTCCTGAGTTCTGGGATTACAGGTGTGAAACTCCACACCCAGGTCTTTCAGCCTCTCTCCGTCCCCCAGTCTGGATGCATTTCTCCTTCACTTCCCCCCATTCTCTGCCCATCCTACAGTTCCAATACTCAGGCCACAAAGACATGACTTTCTTGCCTGCCTCTCACCCAGCTGAAATTTCCTGAACATTTCAAAGGGAAGGCTCATCATAGGCACTTTGAAAGACCAAGAGATAATCCAGAAATAGTCTCTGTGCTCCAAAGACTGAGAACAGCACAGGGACAAGACACCTGGTCACAAATCCCTTGAATCCAATGACAGAGTGAAGGAAAGAACGCATGTCTTGTCCTTCCTACTGGGAAGCAGAAGCCATTGGAATGGCACGTGAATAAGAAATGGGCAAAAGAGAGGAAAGATGGCGAAGCAGTGTGGGCCAAGGCAGGGCAGTTCAGGCTGGCTGCACGAGAGGAAAGATGGCGAAGCAGTGTGGGCCAAGGCAGGGCAGTTCAGGCTGGCTGCACGAGAGGAAAGATGGCGAAGCAGTGTGGGCCAAGGCAGGGCAGTTCAAGCTGGCTGCACGAGAGGAAAGATGGCGAAGCAGTGTGGGCCAAGGCAGGGCAGTTCAGGCTGGCTGCACGAGAGGAAAGATGGCGAAGCAGTGTGGGCCAAGGCAGGGCAGTTCAGGCTGGCTGCACGAGAGGAAAGATGGCGAAGCAGTGTGGGCCAAGGCAGGGCAGTTCAGGCTGGCTGCACGAGAGGAAAGATGGCGAAGCAGTGTGGGCCAAGGCAGGGCAGTTCAAGCTGGCTGCACGAGAGGAAAGATGGCGAAGCAGTGTGGGCCAAGGCAGGGCAGTTCAGGCTGGCTGCACGAGAGGAAAGATGGCGAAGCAGTGTGGGCCAAGGCAGGGCAGTTCAAGCTGGCTGCACTTCTGCTCTTGCTGTCACTGGCTGCATCTGATCACTAACATGCCAGACCTTGCCTAGTGTGTGATATGCCTAACCTGAGCACCATCCAACTGGGATGCACCAGTTGCGACCTGTTCTAATGGTCAGTACCTGAGCACTGTAGAACTGTTAAAAAAAAAACAAAACATTAACGTGCTGGGCATGGTGGCACAAGCCTTTAATCCCAGCACTCAAGAGGCAGAGGCAGGTGGATCTCTGAGTTCCAGGTCAACCTGGCTACAGAGCAAGTTCAGGACAGTCAGAACTACACAGAGAGAACCTATCCTTAAAAAAAAAAAAAAAAAAAGTAAGAAACAAACAAAACAAAAATCAAACAAACCTCAAGGGGCTAGAATGACGGCTCCGCAGTTAAGAGCAATTGTTGTATCCAAGTGGCAGTTCAGAACAGTCTGAACTCCAGTTCAAGGATATCCAAGGCCCTCTTCTGACCTCCAAGGGTACCAAGGCACTAGACATCCACATGGTTCAGACATACATGCAGGGGAAAAAAAACCATACACATAAAACAAAATAAAATATTTGCTAAAAAAAAAATGTAAACCGGACAGAGGTGCTACATGCCTTTAATCCCGGCATGTGGGAAACAGAGACAGGTGGATCTCTGTGAGTTCAAGGTCAGCCTGGTCTACAGAGCAAGTTCCAGGACAGGCTTCAAAGCTCCACAGAGAAACCCTGTCTCAAAAGACCAAAACAAATAATAAATAAACAATAGTAATATAAATAAAAATTTTTAAAACATTAACTTGCTGAGCAAGGTAGCACACGCACTTAAGCTCAGCACTCAAGAGGCAGAGGCAAGATCTGAGTTTGAAACCAGCCAAGGCTACATCGGGAGACCTTATTTCAAAAAGCAAAAAAAAAAAAATCAACAACAAAAAATTAACTGGCTGAATCCTCACAATAAGTCAATGACATATGAATTATAATTATCCTTATTTTATGGATGAGGAAATCAAGGTGCAGAGATTAATGACGGATGGGGAGGGATGGAAGAATCCAAAGTGGGCACCCCTGTGTTAGAGCCACAGACTGCCCTCTGCTCACCTGGCCTGGTTAGAGAATACTAAGCACAGGCAAGCACGGAAGGAAAGGCCCTGGAATTCTCAACAACTGAAGCAAGGAAATAACGCACAATGGGAGCAAGCTGAGCCTGTCCAACCTTTTGACAACGACACACTGTCATCTTGTAAGTTTACACCTGAGAAAAGCTCAATCCAGTTTTTTTTTTTTAAAAAAAAATTGATTTTGGTTAGGGCTTTTTTCCTAATTTTCTTCCCTCACTAATGTAGCCCCAGGGCACGCCTGCTCCGAAAGTTCCTACTGAGCCAGCGGGCAGGGCAAGGCAGCAGGGAGCAGTTAGTGGAGGCCTATAAAGGAAGTAGACGATTTAGGCTGACAAAACCGAGGTTCGGTCCGAGAAACACAACCTCCACAGACGCCCGCTGACTATCGGGCAGGGATTGAAATCCCAAGAAAGAATGTGCCTAGCTTGAATTTAGCTATCCCTCCCCCACATCTGTTTGCTACCTAGTTACGCCTGAGCCCACGGGAAGTGGAGAACCAACCCCAAGAGTTCCTCGGGACTCTGGAACGGGGGCGCAAGCGGGGGCGCAGGGATTCTAGCTGGATAAACGATAAGGAAGGCAGGCAACACAACACTTAGCACGACCCCTCGTTCTCCAGACCGCTTGAAAACCTGCCTTATATAAACCCCGGGTGGCAGGTCCAGGAACCCGCGCTCTGCAGTTCCGGAGCAAAGTTCCCAAAGACAGCCTTCTCGGCCGGCTAAAGCTTCTCCCGGAAGAGCACCGAACTGAGGAGACCGCAACCACCCTCAAGCCCGCTGAGGTCCCCAGGTTCACCTGCCCTGACTCTGCCCAACTCCGGGCCCTGGCCTCGGGCGACCCTCGCACTCCGCACTGAGCGCGAACACTCAGCACGCGCAGGCAGCCAGCTGGGACCCTCACTCACCTGTCACCGGGGACCTGGGCGCTGAGTTCTACTTGGAGCTCCTTCCCACAGTCGCTTTTCCTTTTCCGGATACCGACCCGCGACCGACTACGTACCACTGGAGGAGCCCGCGGGGCGGAAAACTCTACGGGCGCGGTCGCCTTAGCGCGCCGGGGCGGAGCCACTTGGGAGAGGAGGGGCCTCTCTGAAGGGGCGGGGTACGCGGGACCACGCCCACAGGTGAGGTCTGCGGTCTGCGCTCCTGCGGGGCTCAATAGGAAGCCCAGCGCCTGCTCGCTGTACAGAGGCTCTCTAGATCCCTAGAGAGTGGGACATTCATCCGGCTGTATGCTTTTAGACATCTGACAGTGAAGAAAACTTTAAAAGGTCACACCACGTGTACTGTAGGAGAAACTTCATAATGGAAAACATTACCAACTGCCTCAGCTGGGAGATCAGGGCCAACATCAACAGTGATTTTCTGTCGCATGGTGTCTCCCTCTCAATGACACATGATTCAGTGTAATCGTGCAAAAACGTCAGACAAGCTCCACTTGAGGAATTCACGACTGTCCAAAACTGTCAAGGTCATCAAAAACAAAAGCCTGAGAAGCTGTTCCATCAAGATATGAAAACTAAACAGTGTGACATCTTGAATGGGATCCTGGGGGGGGGGGGCATTTTAGGTTAAAAAAAAAGACATTTGAACATTTTAATAACAATACATCAGTATTGGTTCATTCATTATAGCAAAAACACTAGTATGTTAACGACAGGAGAAAACCCTATTTATGGTAACTCCATGTCTTATCTTCCTAATCTTCTCTATAAATCTAAAAGCATTCTAAAAGTAGTGTTTGGGGTTATTTTTGTTTTTTGTTTGTTTGTTTGTTATTAGAGAAAGGTCGTGTAGTAAAAACATGATTGTGTAACATATTTAAATGATAAAAATTGAGAGTCCTCTTTTTTATTTATCCCCATCTCACATTTAGGCACCTCCTTCCAACACTGTTTATGTGTGCATTGCTTAGTATGCTTAAGTAAACGGGTTGTTTATAAAACTGGCTTGCAATATTTTTTTCCTCTCTGTATCTTGTGGAGTCTTCAATGGGCGCCTCTGGATGAGTCAGGTTCTTCCTAAGGACTACACAGTATTCTCTCCACCTGGTGTGTGCTTCTTTCAGTGCCGACTTTTGACTTGCAAATACGTCATTAGTCATTTGTATTTCTGGAGCCCAATGAACAGTAGGAGCAGGAAGGAACCCTAGTAGTAGGCAGGTGCTTGGCTGCAAAGAGGGGTGGGACCTCCTGGCTACTGCCACACAGACCAGTCAGTCAGCTCTCTGGGGCTGTCATCACCGTGTATGGCCATGCTATCTCTACTCTCTCTCTCTCTCTCTCTCTCTCTCTCTCTCTCATCACCGTGTATGGCCATGCTATCTCTTCTCTCTCTCTCTCTCTCACACACACACACACACACACACACACCCCTGCAGGCACAGCTCCTTCCAGATTGGATAGCTTACTACCGACAGGAATGGGTGGGCAAGTGGGAAACTCAGGCCAAAGGCTCCATAGAAAGCACCTCCTGAACAAAAGAGGAGAAGAGGGGCAACAAGACCAGGAACTGCTCTATTATATTTATGGGGACCTTGGACTCACGTGAAGTTCATCACCAAACCAACTCAGTACTGTGGAGAGATTAGAATTCTGCAGATTCAAAGGCAAATTACTTTACCATTGGTTAGTTTTTGCATTCCAGAACCCCCATTCTTTATGTGAACTAGCATCTCATGATAATAAACAAAAACCTCTTAAAAGCTATTAATTTAGAATTAACATCTTGTGGCAATAAATAAAAACCTTAGAAACTATTAGCTTCCACAGATCCAAGAACTAAGAATGTCATCAGATAGCATTTGGGACTATGACTTGTTAATTCCAAAGATTTGAGGAGAAAGACCACCAACCAAAATCATCATGGCCAAATTAATTAAAACCAGCTTTTAAAAAAAAAAATTGTGTACAGGGGTGTTAGGAATAATCATAAGATGAGCCTCTCCAAAGCAAATAATTCCAATCAGACCAAATTAGACCAAATAAAAGATGCCCATGCTTACTGCAGCGCTCCCTGGTGGCCGGGAGAGCATGAGGGGAGAACCATGCAAAACCGGAAGACCACAAGTTCCTTTTTTGGGCAGCAGCCTAAAGAACCTGTGGGAGTGATCCTGACCCTCCCTGGGGAGGGGTCAGTGCTTGGCCGAACTTTCCCAGAGGTAGAGTTTGAAGCAAGGCAACTCCCAGGGGGAGGGAGCTTCCAAAGATGGTTGCTGGGTATTACAAAGGGGCTTTGACCCCCAAGGCAGGGTTCAAGAGGTCAGCCTTGGACTTAGAAAAGATAAGGACTTTTATAGCATAGGGGTAGAAGGTTTTCAAATGAGGGGTTTGTCAGGCAAATAGGTGGGGTTACAGGAGCAGAACTAAGTATAAGAAGTTGGTCACAACTTCCTGAAACAAAAACATGATTGTAAGGTGGTCATAACGTAATCATAACTGTTATGCCCAAATCCACGAAGTCTCCGCAAAAGCCAACAAGGAGACTGAGTCCTGTAAGTAAAAGCAAAGAGCCTTTATTTTAATCAAGTTTGCAAACTCGGTCTCTCCACATGTCTAACATATTGGAATAAAAGGAGAGCCCTGAGCTCAGTTAGAATTGGGTTTTTATAGTAGTAAAGGTGGGGGTGAGAGAGAGCCAGGGCTGTTACACAGAGAAGCCCTGTCAAAAAAAGAAAAAAAGGGAGAGAGAGATGAGTAGTATAGTTTGTCTTTACTATAAGGTGGCTTTCAAGTCTAAAATGGAGGCAGGCTGACTTATCACTGCCTCTCTGGAATACCCACCAAAAGTATTTTAAATTTGCCTGGTTTGACTTTCCTGGTTCTGTAAAGCCATAAAAACTTCATGAAACTGCTTTCCTGTATTTCCAGCCTCACCTTTTTACTTTTCAACAAATCTGCTGGAGCCCTGGCTCAGAGTCAGTGAGGTGCTAGGGGTTAACAGGCACTACTGAGGGTTTACAGAGTCCCAGCCCAAAGGGCAGTGGCAAGAGTCACCCAGAGAACACTGGATGGGTGAAAAGGTGTGAAGCTTGTGCTTTAATCTCAATATGACATTTACTAGTGATGCTGTCTTAATCAGTGTTCCATTGCTGTAAAAAGACACCATGACCACAGCAACTCTTACGAAGGAAAACATTGAATGGGGGCTGATTTACTGTTTCTAAGGTTTAGCTCATTATCATCCTGGCAGGAAGCATAGCAGTACACAGGCAGACGTGGTGCTGGAGAAGGAGCTTGAGAGGTCTACATCTGCATCCATGGGCAGTAGGAAGAGAGAAAACACCTCTGGGCCTGGATTGGGCATTTGAAACCCCAAATCCCACCCTCAGTAACACACTTCCTCAACAAAGACCACACCTCCTAACTCTACTCCCTAAGCATTCAAATATAAGACTGTGGGGTCTATTCTTATTCAGGACACCCCAGATACATGCTGCCAGTTTGGTTTTCTTGCCTATAGTCTTCCAAAGGGTGACCCAACTTCACTGTGCTCAGGAATGACACAGACACAAGAGACAGTAAAATGCCTTATAAAGAAAGTCCCTCTATAGAGCTCTGGAATAGCATGGTATTGTCCATGCTTTCTTATATCAAGCTATTCAATACATAATGGTTAAGTGCAACTGAGGTGACTATCCCAGGGCTTGGGGGTTCAGGGCACAGGTATCATTGAAAGATCCTGCAAGAATGCTGGAGGGGGGGGGGGTAGAGTCGCTTGGATTTGATACCCAGAGGACAACTTATTTAAACAAAACAAAAAAAGAATTTGTGCCAGAGAGATAGTTCAGTAGTTAACTCTAGCTAGACATGGTAACTCAAGCCTTTAATCCCAGCACTAGAAAGGCAGAACTAAATGGATTTTTGTGAGTCCAAGGTCAGCCTGGTATGCATAGTTAGTTTTAAGTCAGCCAGATCCATATAGTGAGACCCTGTTAATTCATGTAACTCCAACTCCAGGGTAATTCAATGCCTCTGACCTCTGTAGGCATCTGTACACACGTGTGTGGGTGAGTGCACACACAACACACATTAAAAGTAAAAATAATTCTTTTATATTTTTTATTATTTAAAATGACTTATAAATTTAAAAATACTTGGTTCATATTCTTTCCCTCCTCCAAGTCTTCCCAGATTCTCTCTTCCTTCCTACCAACCCAACTCTTCTCAAAAACAACCCAAAAATCCAATACAACAACTAAATCCCCAAAAACTAGAAAACAAAAAACAACACCCCCAAAAAAACCCTGTAACCAAATAAAAGCATACACACACACACACACACACACACACACACACACACACACACACGTTCCTATAAGAAAAATAAGGCACAGCTGATGCACCCTTTAATCCAAGCACTTGGGAGGCAGAAACAGATTGATCTTTGTGAGTCTGAAGCAGCCTGGTCTACATAGTGAGTTCCAGGGCAGCCAGGGCTGCTACACAAGAAACCTTATCTCGACAAAACAAAAAAAGAGGCTGGAGATTTGGCTCAGGAGTTAAGATTACTTGCTGCTCTTGCAAAGGACCTGGGTTCAATTCCCAGTATCCACATGATGGTTAACAACCATCTGTATCACCAATCATGGGGGATCGAATGCCCTCTTCTAGCCTCCAAGGGTACTGCATGTATGTGGTTCATAGACATACACGCAGGTAAAACAGCCATATACATAAAATAAAAAAAATTTAAAAGAAAAGAAAAACAAGAGGTGGGAGGGAGGCAAAGAAGCAGAAAGACTGGATCTCAACGGGCTGAGACTGCTTTATTGGGATAGTGAAGGGCTTCAATCTTTCTGTGAGATGAAGTTTGAACATGTGTAGAAGGGCTAGGGGACATGTACACACACACACACACACACACACACACACACACACGGAGGTAGCAAACAGGAAATTATAGCTATTCTTTTGTGGTCTGACTAGAAGCAGGGTGGGTTGTTTTTGATACCTGGGCATACATATTGCCTCTGCCAGTGGAATGAAATGGTCAGGTTGGGGCTAAGTCATTCTTCATGGCTAGGGGCTGTTGCCCACTACATCCTGACTCAGTTCTCATGACCTGAGGCTGTCACCCAACAGTTCCTGTGGCTGTGTCTGTTGGCTCATGGCCGCTACTCCAGCACTCTGGAAGTTGAAGCAAACAAACGGCTGATGCAACTTGGAGGCCGTCTAGACTACACAGCAATTTTCAGCGGAGGGGAGGGGAATTCTTGCATTCTTAGCACAGCTAAGTCTCGTGGAGAAACAAGCACATCATCAGTGCCGCTTGTGATAAAGATCTGCAAGGAGAAGCCCCTGCACCAGCACCCGCAAAAAAGCTAAACACAGACTCACAGCTGTTTTCACAGCCCAGCTGGGAGCTGACAGAGACACTACTGAGGCTGGGGGGGGGGGGGGGCAGCCTGACCAATCAGTGAGCTCCAGGCTCACTGAGAGCCGTTGTCTCTAATAATAAGGTAAGGGAGTGACAGAGGAAGACTCCTGATGCTGACCTCTTGACTCCACACAAATCACATGTATATATTGCAGTGCATTAATTTTTAGTTATTTTTATCATGTTAATTTTTTTGAAATGGCTTTTTGCTCTAATTTCTGCTTTTATCTTGATGGTTGCTTCTCTTAGTTTACGCTGGTGTTCTGGTTTCTAGAGATCAACATCAGGATGAAGTGTTTTCAAAGTCTTCAGCAGTTTTCTAGTAAATGTGTCTAATTATACCCCCCCACACACACACACAATCTGGCTTTAGCTGCATCCCAAGTTTAAACACTCAGTACTTTTGTCACCTCTCAGGTTTAAATAAATTCTTTGGGAGGGCGTTGTTGGGATTTTATCCTTAATACTTGCTTTAGAAACACATTTTCAATTTTTATTTACAAATTTATGAGTTTTTTTTTTAAGAAATCAAACTTTTTGTTGATTTTTCCCTTTAGTGTTTGGAGATAAGAAAATCCACTCCTTTTAGAAGGACACCTTTCTTGGTGTCCTCATTTTTGGCCGTCCCAGTTTTTGTGAGTGTGGCTTCACAGTACATGTAAAGGTCCACTTGTAAATCTTCCTGTGAATTTTTCAGGCAGGCTATTTCGGCATTTAATCGAATTTTTCCTTTTGTCTCCTGTCCAATCTACTGATATCCAAGAAGGTAGATTCGTATTTCCCACTTTTACTGCTATCCAACAGCAGTGTTCATGTGGTTTACATCCTTTCTTCTCTCAGTATTGCTATTTCAGGTTGTTTCTTGGAAATAACATCAATTTTCACAAGGTTTCAAAAATTCATCTGAATATCAACCTTTAGGTAATGCATTTTATCAGTTCATATTGATAATGATGCACAAAAATATTTGGATTCGTTTTTGCCTTCTATGCAAGAGATACCATATGTTCACCTAGAACTCATTGTAGTCTTGTGAATTAATGCATGCTGGAATTCTTCCATCCTGACTGAGAGACAGCTGTTGCCCTAAAACCTTCAAAGTTTTCTGTTTCCTCCATTCCCCTCAGAGGCTTCCCCTGGCAGAGGAAGACCCCTCCAGGACCCTTTGCAAGACCATGTGGTTTCCAGAGCATCAAACTCAAGTAATAAGGCTTAGTAGTAAGCAACTTTATTCTCTGAGCCATCTCATTGGCCCTAAAAATATAATTTTGTTTTGTTTTTGTTTTTTGGGACAGGGTTTCTCTTTGTAACCTTGGCTGTCCTGAAACTCACTGTGTAGATCAGGCTGGTCTCAAACTCACAGAAATCCACCTGCCTCTATTTACCGAGTGCTGGGATTAAAGTTATGTGCCACCCAGTACAATTATTAACATTAGAATCCCCATATTTGAAAGAAGAGTCAATTATCAATGTCTTTATGAAGAAGGTTAAAACAATTATGTGAGGTGTAGAAACAGGGTTGCGTTTGTCTAGTGTGAATAGATGCTGAAGATATCAGTATCTGAAAGTTCATTAATATTTTACTTTAATTAGTGTTTTGTTAAATAGCGACTGCTATTTAACACGCTGTGCTATCTAAGACTTCCCTAATTATCTATATTGAACTTATCGTTACATTTATCTTTATGTGGCGAGTGAATTAGCATGTGGGTGCATTCATGTGGAGGTCAGAAAGCTACTAGTTTTCTCCTTCTACCATTTGAGTCCCAGGGATCAAATTCAGGTCATCAGGTTTGGTAGCAAGTACCCTTCCCTACTGAGCCATCTCACTGGCCCAACTGTCTGTGCTTTCAAAGTTTATGTTAAGTGTTCATTTATTGTAAGAGTATAAACTGATGACATGACCACTCCGTGGTATGGTTAGGGGAAGGTTTTCAGTGTAGTTATAAGAGCAGGGCAAAACAGGTGTCTGACCCAACAAAGGACCATTAATCAAAAACACCCTTATTCGTGGACAAAGGAGAGAGCATGTGCAAGGCCTGAGTCAGCCCCACAAATGTCTCAAGGACAAATTCTGCAACCTTCCCCCTTCTGAGTTATGTCTGGACTTGCCCAAACTTGCTCAAGTATGTCTAAAAATATTAATTCTGAACCTCAGCCAATTCAAAGTATCCTAGTGTCACTGCTACTTGCTTGACCAACTATACCTGAGAAGACCTAATTGTTCCTGAAATTGCCCTAGCTGTGCTTAAAAGAAGCCTGCATGTGCTCCTCCATTTTGTACAGGTGTTCGACCCCTGGTAATAAACACTCTTTGTTCTCACATACTATTTGAGTCTGGGATCTTCCTTCAGCATTTTCTTGGACCCTTACAAGACACTGAACAGGAAAACATCAATGTCCCTTGATATTATAGCTGATTCATAAAACTGTATAGAAATAATCTCAACATTAACAGCTATCATTCAAATTTTCATGTTAAAAGCCACAATGATGCCCTATGCTTATAGCCCCAACAACTAAGAGGGTGAGGATCAAGAGTTTGAGGCCACCATGAGCTATGTAGAGATCCTTTTTAAAACATAAAAAAAAAATAGGTGCATTTTCAGTTAAAATAGCTAACGTTTGCAGGATGTGGTAGCGCAGTCTGTAATCCCAGCTGTGGAGAAGATGGAGAGTTTGAAGTTAACCTGTGCTACATAGCAAGTTCCAGGCTAACCTGGACTATATAATGAGACCCTGTCTCAAAAACAAAAAGGTGGGGGGAAGAAAGGATCTGGGGATAAAGTTCAGTAAGCGAACACTGGCTTAGCATGTAAAGGCTCTGGGTTTGATCTTCAGTACTGGAAGAAAGGAAGGAAGGAGGAAGTGAGGAAAGGAAACAAACCATGGACCATCCACAGAAAACTGAAGCATCTTTCTGTTAGAAGGTGGAGCTATGAGGCCTCTATGACCCATTCATCATATGTTGAAGGACTCTCAAAGTTCCTCCGGCAGAAAAGCTCAGCTCTGCCTGTGAGAGCACCCTTGACCTTGCAGTTACGTGCTCTTCCTGATGCTTGGGTTTTCGTAAGAGTGTGTCTGAGTGCAGCCCCAACTCAGCTTATTTTTAAAGTATGACTCATCCCTTAATTGGCAGTGGAAAGTACCACTCTGAGCAGAGTCTCAGTCTCCAGCCACACTGCACCTTTGAAAGGCTGAGCACGAAAACGTTCTCTGTGGACGCGTGCCTTCGGAGCACTCCCCGTGTCCAGGCTTGTGTTCTCAAACACATGATGGGTTTAGTAGAACAACCTAACTGCGTACCTGCCTGCCTCCCATCGAGTCCTCGAGGAATTACTTCAACAGTTTTGCGCTTTGATTGGCAGCCCTCAACCCACATGAAGGAGCACTAAACAGAAATGTGGTTTTTGAACTTGAGTCCCCTCTCTATTTAAGGGGTGGTACTGAGAATGGGGACTCTCTACAAGACTCCAGAAGAAGATGCTCTTTGGTCTCAGCAGATGGAGCAGGCAGCCTTTAAATACTCAGCACCCTGCAATGGATCCTATTTCTCTCTCCCCATCAGCTGCTGGAAATGATGGGAGACCATAGACACAGGACTAATGACAGTTAAGGGGTACAGGACAGGGGTGTGTGTCATTGGCAAGATATTCTAGAGCTGTGGTTCTCAACCTTCCTAATGCTGTGGCCCTTTAATACTGCGGCCCTTTAATACAGCTCTCCATGTTATGGTGACCCCCCAACCATAAAATTATTTTCATTGCTTCTTCATAACTGTAATTTTGCTACTGTTATGAATTGTGATGTAAATTTCTGATATGCAGGATGTATGACATGCAATCCCTAAAGGAGGTTGACCCACAAGTCAAGAACCACGCTTTTGTCTTCTTCCCTTGGCCCCCTCTCTTTTGCCCTTCTCTCTTGGTTTTCTTTGTCTACTCTCTCTTTGTCTTCTTCTCTCACCTCCTACCTCCTCTCATGACCTGGTCCAGTCTGTTGCCCGTGTTCTATCTTCTACTTTCTCTCCCTGCTCTGGATTCATCCAGATACCTCTGGTTGTACTTTCCCTCATATCTACAATAAAACTTTTTCCTCAACCATACATTGGAGGGATCATGTCCTCAGCATAGACAGAGATAAGAACACCAAAGTCCCTGGCCTTGAGTGGCTTTCATGCCTATTGAGTGTCTGGGACCCTAGTCTCTCAAGCTAATACAGCCGGAATGGAAAAAGACCCCGTGTCTCTTAAAGACACCCTGATACTCCTGAATCATGGCTATCCCACGAGAGAAGGCAACTAGAGCTCTGGTAACAAGCAGAACCATAGCTGGGGTGAGCCCCTGTGTCTCCCTCTCCAGCCTGCAGCAGCCGTGTTCTGCTCACAACTACTGTTCACTGCGCCACGAGACAAGGAGTCAAGTTCCTTTCCATTGCGTCACATTCACATTGTACCTGGGACTAGGCAAGGTGGTTCTTAATATTTGTGATCTACAGGTTTGGTTTTGTCTTTTTCCCAGTCTGGATCCAATAAAGACAAGCAATATCACAGAAAGTCTTACTTACATCTATGCATTTTGTGTGATTATGTATGTAGGCAAGCGTAGTTTGTGTGTGGAGGTCAGGCTACAACTTTCAGGCGTGGCGTCTTCTAGTGTGTGAAGCTCAGAATTGAACTCAGATCGTCAGGGTTGGCACTAGGTGCCTTTACCTGCTGAGCCATTTCGGTGGCACCAGGAATGGTTAAATTCTGACAAAAGCCTAAACACATTCTGTAAAAAGAACCTTATAAAACTGCCCTCCTACACCTGAAAAGGATAGTCCCAGTAACGAGAGTTTTAAGATGGAAGGAAGCTCCTTCCTAGGCCAGAAGGCCAGACTGTTGATGCTGTGATTGCTGAAGCACCCACATGCCAGGGAAATGTGCTGGAATGCCTGGGCTAGCACTGGTTTGCAGTCACTGGCCAAGATGGAAATAAGCATTCAGGGCACACTTGAGCCATGATCACAGGGCAGGGGCATGGTCACGTGGAAAGAGTCAGGGCTCTGGTAAGGACAAGAGGCATGGCGCACACAGTGGCTAGATGCTGGCAGTAGTCAGAGACACCTGAAGAAACTGGCGATTCCCTCAAGTGTTCATTGATTGAATGGATGATTTAAGGAGAGGGGAACTCAGCCTCCATTTTATATAAGCCACAGGAGAGGGCCCAGAAGTTGGGTGTTTAATTAAGCTGTCCCCTCCCTAGCTACATCACTTTGAAGGAGAGAAAAGACCTCTCAAGTGCCACTTCTGGCAAGACTCTCCCTTCTATCTCAACACTCCATCTTCTAGGTTTTTTCTTTTTAACTATTTATTTGATTTGTGTATTTAGTGTGTGTGTGTGTGTGTGTGTGTGTGTGTGAGAGAGAGAGAGAGAGAGAGAGAGAGAGAGAGACAGACAGATAGACTGTGGAGATGTACAGATGTACACATTGAGTCAGGGGTGCTCCTGGAGTCCAACAGAGGGTCTCATATCCCTTGGGGCTGAAGTTACAGGAGGTTGGGAGCCATCCATTGTGCCTGCTGGGAACCGAACTTGGGGTCTTCTGCAAGAGCAGCAAGTGCTCCAAACTGCCCAGTCGTTTCTCCAGCCTACTTCATCATCATCATTAGGACCTTCATCCCTGTTTGTATCTGCCACTCAAGCAAGTCTCCACTTTTAGCTTCTATTTTTCTTCATAGCCCCTAAACTCAAGCGAGGTACAATAGAGCCATCCTGCTTGTTAGTCTCCCATGTCAGAGGTAGAAGTTGTCAGGTCCAACAGAAGCTCCACTTCCCCCAAATCCCATAAGGCAGAAAGAACAAATGGCAAACCAGAGCACAGGGCCTCTAGGCTCCTCTGTACCCGTTTCACATTTCAAAGACATGGCTAGCTAGATCCCTAGTTCTTCTCACCTCCTTCCCTACCCTAAACTCCCTCCAGTTCGGGAACTCCCTCAACCCAAGCTACTCCTCATTATAACCTTGTTATTTCAGCTGTGCTCCCCCCTTGCCTCCTCTTCCTCTTCTTTGTCTTCATACTCTGTCTTCCTTCTTCCCTCTCTCTTTCTGACTCTTTGACCCTCTTCTCTCACCCTGTCATTCTCCAGTACTCTTCCTCTATGCCTCCCCTCCCCCTTCTCTTCTAGCTAGGTCCAATTTACTGTCCGTATTTAGTCTACTTCTTTCTCTGCTCTGGACTCTTCCAGATGCCTCTGGCTGTTATCTCCCTCATTATCTACAATAATAATTTAAAAACCCTTCCCATTAACCATACCATAGAGTGCCCATGTCATCAGTTTATACATCTGGTGCCAAAACCAGGAGAGGCATCAAGAGACTCCTTTCCAAGGGACTGGGCCTCTCCTGAACAAACCAAGCTGCCGATTGACTCTCCTGGGGTTTGGATCATTTGTATCTGCTGGCTTCTGCCACCCACTATATTCAGTTCCAGATTCAGAGTCTGCCTCTTCAATCGTTTCTTCCTTCTACCTGCTATGTATGCTTCTTCATTGTGACTCAGGTCATCTCTCAGTCTCTCTGGCTCCTGGAGTCTGCTACACTCCATGGACGTCCATCCTGTGGTTCTGTTTCTCTCCTGGTACTTGGCCAAGGGTCACCTTGAAGCCACCTGCTCTGGCTCCTGGAGTCTACTATTGCTACAAAAGGTGCACAGGTACACCAGGCGGATTTTCTCTCGTCTTCCTGAGAACCTGTCACATGAAAAGACATATCCCTCCTTTGTGATTTAGGACATTTCTCTCACAAGTCTCTCAGCTGGCTTGGGGATGCCCTGGATTGAAATTTTTGCCACAAGGACACTTAGTCTTCTCTCTCCCATTCTTGCTCTCCCTCCCCATTTACTCTCAGCTTCCTGGAGTTTTTTGGAAACCTTGTTCTCATGGAATTCCTGTTTGCAACTCTTTCCCCTAAGCTCCCTAGGAGCCACCTGCTCTGACATCAATACTTGCTTCCAATATCTTAGTGATTGAGGGGCCGCTAAGATAGTGGAATAATCCCTCTGCCAGAGTTCCTGTCGGTGACACTTTTTCCTTAACCTGTCCTGCTGCATCTTCTCTCTTGGGTACCCTGTCTCTCAGATGGCTACTGTCTCTACAGCTGTGGGCTTTTCCCATTCAGAGTACCCCTCATCTGCCTTTGCTAATCTCTTCCTCTTCAGACTCAAAGACTGAGACTGCTATGTCTTCCAGCAAATGGCTTTGGTCTCAGTACAGTTCAATTGGTGACTTAATTTCCAGATTCTCCCAGTGCTGGAACTATCTTGGGTAAACTGTCTCTATCCACGTAGGCCAGTCATAAATCCATTGGTGGTGTAGACTAGCCATAAATTCCTATGCAGTGTGTCACTGACCTCAGGTCATGAGATCTGCCTGACCACTTAACTACCATCTTTCTGCTTCTGCAAACAACACTTGCTTGGTACAACTATCCACAGCTCTTCCATTTCTTTCGTTTTTTTTTTTTTTTTTTTTTTTTAAGACAGGGTTTCTCTGTGCAGTGTTGGATGAACGGGAACTAGTTCCATAAATCAGGTTGGCCCTGACTTCAAAGAGATCTGCCTGCTTCTGCCTCCTGAGTGCTGGGATTAAAGGTGGGCTCTATCACCACCTGCCCTGCTTTTCTGTATGATACAATTGTGGGTTTTTTTCCCCCTTTAAAATTTAAACAAATTGGAGGTTGGGGTTCCTCCGCGCTAATCTGCCCAGGACAACTCCACCTGGAGTGAATAAAGGCTCTATTTAATTTGACTTATTCAGGCCTCTTGGGTGTTTTTTTTTCCTTCTCCCCACAACAGAAAGGTTTGTCTTTTGTTGTTCACTATTCTGCTGTCAACAAGGTGGCGTGTGGTAAAGAAACAAACAACAAACAGAAGATCTTTAGTGACCTCTACTCTTGTCCCCAGACTTCCCTGCAGATTGACCTTACTATTATCTCCAGGTCTCACTGCCTTCTCTCAAAATGACTTATCCAACTGTCTTAGTTAGGGTTTCTGTTGCTACTACGAAACACCACGACCAAAGAGCAAGTTGGAGAGGAAAGGGTTTATTTGGCTTACACTTCCACATCACTGTTCATCATCGAAGGAAGTCAGAAGAGGAACCTGGAGGCAGGAGCTGATACAGAGACCGTGAAGGGGTGCCACTTACTGGGGTGCTTCCCCTGGTTTGCTCAGTTTGCTTTCTTAGAGAACCCAAGACCACCAGTCCGGGATGGTAAAACCCACCATGGCCTGGGCTCTCCCACATCCATCACTAATTAAGAAAATGCCTTACAACTGGATCTCATGGAGGCATTTCCTCCCCTGGGAACTTACTTACTTAGTGGGTTCAATGAAAGACACAGAAAGCATTCCACACAGCTCTGGGCACAAAGTATGTGACTATGCCGCCCCTTACATCCCTACCTCGGAAATGTGCAGTCTGCTCCTTTGGAGCCTTGTTACCCTTTGCTAGGCTCTTCTTGATTATCCTCAGCATGGCAGTTTGTATCTTCTTTAGCTTTTAGGTTACTTGCTACACATATGTGATGATTGGAATGAGAATGACTCCCATAAGGTCGCATACTTGAATATTTGGTTCATTGACTGCTCTTCTAGTGGACCCAGGTTCAATTCCAAGTGCCCAAAACTGTCTGTAATTCCAAGATCTGACACTCTCATACAAACATTTAATGCAGGCAAAACACCAATGCACATAAAATAAAAATAATAAATTGGATGCTTGGTTCCTACTTGGTGGACTATTTAGGAAGGACTAGGAGGTGTGGCCTTGTTGCGGAATGGGGTGGGACCATTGGGGTGGGCTTTGAGGTTTCAAAAGCCCATGCCAGGCCCAATTACTCTTTTTGGTCATGGTGTCTCTTCACAGTAATAGAACAGTAGCTAAGAGAATATAGGAACTGAAAATTCCTTCAAGGCAAAGCCAAAAGTGCACTACATATCTTCCTTTGTTGTTGCTGTTTATTTGTTTATTTTCCAAGACAAGGTTTCTCTGTGTATCCCTGACTGTCCTGGAACTCACAGAGTTCCGCCTGCCCTGCCTCCAGAAAGGCATGTGCCACCGTGCTCGGATTAGAAAGTACACTACAGTTCAATCAGAAAACCTGACCTTGCTCTGTGAACTTGAGCGTGTCTTTGCCTTCCTGTTGTTGAGCCTCAGGCTCATAAACTGCAGTGAAACTCAAGGTGCAGTTTCTGCTCCCTGCATCACAGAGCTGCTGTGAGACTCCACGTTCACTGATGTAACTGGCTTGCCAGGAATGAAGATGCTCTGAAGAGACCCTTGTAACTCTTAGTCTAGCAACCAGACCACTGACACAGGGGACCCCAAACAAATGGAAGGAATCTCATACTTATCTCAGAAAGGGTTTACAGTTTCTCAGTTCACGTGACGGAATGACATTGGACCCTGACCGACGATTCATCAAAGGTGGCCTGGACCACACCTTGGTCTGACTGCCGCTTCCTGCCTGGAAGGTGGCCTGAGGCAGGGTTGCTGTTGGATTGCTTGGCCCCTCTTCTTTTGATGAGATGTTAGTCTTTTTCTGCTTTCCTCTATTAAGTTGGTTCTTTTAAAAAAAACTTTATTATTTTGTGTAACACACACACACACACACACACACACACACACTGCTGTCCAAGACAGTGGATCTTCTTGGGACTGGAGATACAGGAGGTTATGAAATGTCTGATATGGGTACTGGGATCAAACTCCATTCCTCTGAAAGAGAAGTGCACTTTAAAAAAAAACCAAAAAAACAACAACAAAAAAAAAAACAGCTCAGGCATCTTGCCACCCCCTAACTGGGCTCTTTTTATTGGTTTATTAAGGACAAGCGGCAAAACTGGCTTGGGGCACAGGCTGACCCCCAATTTCTGTAACACTAAGGCCTGCCGTCTAAAACTGGGGCTCCTTCCAATGCTTACTCAGTGTTTTCAGCAGAGGTGGAGTGTAGGCTCCAGAAGCTGCAGTGTTCCTTGCCACCTACTTCTCTCCTGCCAAAGCCTGCAATGGGGGAGGAGTTGGGAGCCAGGAAAGCTAGATGCTGCCCTCTGCTGATCGCTTTCCGTGTAGCGGCCATCTACATAACTCAACTCCTTGTTTTGTTTTTTGTTTTTTGTTTTTTTTTTTTTTTTTTTTTTTGGTTTTTCGAGACAGAGTTTCTCTGTGGCTTTGGAGCCTGTCCTGGAACTAGCTCTGTAGACCAGGCTGGTCTCAAACTCACAGAGATCCGCCTGCCTTTGCCTCCCGAGTGCCGGGATTAAATGAGTGCAGCACCACGGGGTTTTGTTTTGTTTTTAAACATATTACCAACATGTTTTCGTTTATTTGTTCATTTGTTAGTATTCATTGTAAAAAGAAGTGGTTATTTTTAGTCTGTTTATTGGTTTATTGGCCTATCATTTTGTCTTTCCTATTAATGCTGTTTCATTTTGTCATCTACTCAGGATTCTAAACAACATGCTTTCCCTGCTCTGAACTACAAGGATTAAGAATCCCTCTACCCCACCCATCCACAAGTTAGAGAATATCAATATATTCTCCCATTGTATTGGTCCCCAATACTTTTCCAGATCTACATTTTGTGGGAACTCTCCTAATGTCACTCACTGCTAAATCAAAAGTTTACAATAATTATTTCTCTCATTATACATGCCTGAGACACTTCCTAAGAGTACTTTTTATTCTTTTTTTTTTAAAGATTTATTTATTTATTTATTATGTATTCAATATTCTGTCTGTTGTATGCCTGCAGGCCAGAAGAGGGCACCAGACCCCATTACAGATGGTTGTGAGCCACCATGTGGTTGCTGGGAATTGAACTCAGGACCTTTGGAAGAGCAGGCAATGCTCTTAACCTCTGAGCCATCTCTCCAGCCCATACTTTTTATTCTTTTAGTTTGTTTGTTTTTTGTTTTTTAAGACAGGGTTTCTTTGTGTAGCTGTCCTGGCTGTCCTGGAACTAACTCTTGTAGACCAGGCCCTCTAACTCACAGAGATCTGCCTGCCTCTGCCTCTCAAGTGCTGGGATTAAAGGTGTGTGCCACCACTCCTGGCCATTTATTGTAATTTTTTTACATACTTAGCAACTTAAAGAAAATACTTATTTTTATTTTTGTGTATGGGTGTTTTGCCTACTTGTATGTCTGTGCAATACATGTATGCAGGGCCTAAGGAGGCCAGAAAAGGCAGGAGATTCTTGGGATTGGAGTTGGGCAGTTGTGAGCTGCCTGTGAGTGCTGGGAACCAAATCTGGTCCTCAGTGAGAGCAGCCAGTGCTTTTCAGTCCTGAGTCATCTCTCCAGTCCCATATTTAGTGGGTTTATCTCCAAATAGGGTTTTATACCTCCAAATCAGGAACACACTGATTTTCCTCCCAGGGGCAACTTCTTGATTGTCTTGGAACTTGCTGTGTAGACCCGACTGCCTCTGCCTCTGGAAGTGCTGAGACGAAACGCATGTGCTAGGGTGCCTGGCCTCAGCATACCCCTAGCTGCTCCAGTCCCTGGGACAGCTATTGACAGGTGCTGCTCTTGTCTTAAACCTTCACTTGTCAGTGAACAAGGCGAGTTCTTCTTCCCTTAGACATTTGTACTGAGTTCTCCGAGTAGGAGGGCAGAGTTGTGTTCCAGGACAGCTGGAGTGCAGCTGAGTTATTTTAGCCTTGAGTTTTTCCAGGCCAGGACCCTTCTCATCTCACAGCCCTTCTTCCCCATCTGCCTCACTGACAGCAGACTCCATGCAAGAATGGCATTGGTACATGCAGTGTGTATGCATTCACATATGTGTGTGGGGGGGTATTTTTTACTTATTTCCATCAACTATACTTCTTCTTAGCACAAAACTGGGTTCTTAGAAGTTCCTCTGCCCCTGTATTTGTATATTCTTTTTCATGACTGTACCCTAACAGTCAACAATACAAAACTGAACTTCAAAAACAATCCCAGGGCTGGGAGATGGCTCAGGGGGCACAAAAACACTTGTAGCACAAACATGAGGACCAGAGTTTATGGCCCCATCACCTACATTAAAGTCAGGCATAGGGAGCTCCTGGGGGATCAGTAGTTAGCCAGATTAGCCAAACTGGCTACTGCAGGCTCAGTGTCTCGATCCTGTTCCAAGACAATAAGGTGGAGGGACTGGAACGGTGACCCAGAAGTTAAGGGCTCTGATTGTTCATCTAGAGGACTAGGGATTGATTCCCAGCACCCACATGGTGGCTCACAACTATCTATAAGATTAGTTCCAGGGTATCTGATGCCTTCTTCTGGCCTCATTGGGCATCTGCACTCTCTCACACAAGACATAGACACATAATAAATAAATAAATAAATAAATCTAACCTTTAACTCAAGCACGTAAGAGAAAGAAGCAGGTGGAACTCTGAGTTCAAGGTCGTCCTGGCCTAAGTAGAAAGTTACAGAACAGCCAGGATTTCATAGATACTCTGTCTCAGAGGGAAAAAAGGAAAGGGCTGGAAAGAAAGGACAGAAGAGATGTCTCAGTGGCTAGAATCGTTGGCCGCTCTCTGAGGGGACCCCGGTTTGATTCTCAGCACCCACATGGTACCTCGTAACCATCTGTAATTCTAGTCTAGCCTTTGTGGGCACTACACACATGCAAGTTCACAGATATACATGCAGGCAGACACTCATACACATAACTATTTTTTTTTCGAGACAGGATTTCTCTGTGGTTTTGGAGCCTGTCCTGGAACTAGCTCTTGTAGACCAGGCTGGTCTCGAACTCACAGAGATCCACCTGCCTCTGCCTCCCGAGTGCTGGGATTAAAGGCGTGCACCACCACCGCCCGGCTCATAACTATTTTTTAAAAAGAAAATAAGGTGGAGAGTGATGGAGATAAATGTTAGAGCATCAATTTCTGGCCTACACAGGCACAGACATGGCTGCACACACACACACACACACACACACACACACACACACACACACCTCTAGCTGCTGGGGAAGTAGCTCAGAAGGTAAAGTACACGAGGATCTGAGTTCAGTCTCCAGAACCCAGGCATAGTGGTGCACACTTGTAATTCCAGTGCTTCAGAGACAGACACAGGAGGATTCCTAGGGCTTGCTGGCCAGCCAGACTAACCTACTTGGCTTGTTTCAGACAAGGGAGAGACATGGTCTCAAACAAATAACAAAAAATTCAAGGTGGTCAATGCTTAAGGGATAACACTTGAGGTTGTTCTCTGTTCTACATACACACACATAAACATCAACACATACACACATACATACACACACATTGGATATGAGGAAAAGCTAGTAAATCACACAATATACAAAAGACATTATGATAATCAACACTGACCATCAACCTTACAAGATCTAAAATTACCTAGGACACAACACTCTGGGTGTATCTGTAGGGAAACTTCTAGATTGGGTTCATTGAGGTGTGAAGATCCACTCTGAGCACGGATGAGACCGTTTCATGAATTGGAGTCCTGCATTGGATGAAAAGGCAAGGAGGTCAAATCCAGACAAGTAATAGCATCCATCCTTTCCTGTTTCCTAACTGTGCGTACAGTGTGGCTATCATTTTAGAGAGCATGGAGCTGGCAGAACACTACAAATCAAAGCTGGGCTCAAGGTTTTGTGGCTAAGTTGCAAGCAGCATAGAGGCCCACAGCCCAAAAGTCCCATGGAACCCCAGGTAATTGAGACCCCAGGTTTCACAACAACTTGGGTTGAGTGACTGTAGCTTCTGGATTCTTCCCCAGACCCCTGCCTGGGCCGGTACTGCTGCCTCTGATGGTATTGTTGGGGCAGGGACAGAGGAAAGTCGGGCATGGGCTGGGAGGGGAAGTCAACAGCTGTTCCTGGGCTGAGGGCCTGGGAAATTTGAGCCCAGCCACAGACTGCCTCAGGCAAGACAAAGCCAACTGCTAGCCCAGTCTCCCCAGCAGCAGTCCCAGTTAGCTCAGCAGCCTTCCCCCGAGCCCTGGACGTCTGCAGGCTGCAGGCTGCTTCCCTATCTTCCAGATCCCTGGGGTGAAAGTGGCAGCGACAGCTGTGTCCCAGAGCCTACCCCCAGACAAGAATGGCGTTGGAGCGGTCTGGCCTCCTTCCAGAAAGGCCTTCCCTTTCCTCTTGCTTCTGTGCCTGAGGGAGTTGGGATTGGAAGAAAGGAAGAGGAAGGACACTTGTGTAGCCCACCAGGTACAAGAGCACCTCAGGCATTTTACCTCCTTCTAAAAACTCTCTCAAGGTCTTTGTTATTTATTGCCTTAATTTAGGAGACAGGATCAGAGAAGTTAAGGAACTTTCTCAGAGTAACCCAGTGGAAGTGTAGAGATCAAAATCCAGGTTAAAACCAGTCTACGCCTGCATCTTGACTCCCATCTGGAATACAAAGAACCAGAAGGAGGTAGCAGGTTGTCCCTTAGCTGACTGAGAGCTTCTGGAAACCCTGACTGCATCAGCCTGCCTGATCTCCTCTGTCCTTACCACCAGGATGGGCTCTCCAGCACGGCCATGGCTAGTTTACCCTTTGGGGCGATGAGCAAGGGCTGGGTCAGTTCTGCTCTCTTGTCGGTAGGGTTGGCTCTCCTTCATCTAAACCTGCAGGGCCTGCTCTACCATGTTGCCTAGGCATGGCATGGGGGGGGGGGGGCTCATTCTCCAAAGTGCCGCAGCTGTGGGCAGGGATAACTCTCCCACTCTTATGATCTCAAGGCCAGCTCTCCCACCTGCCTCAGGTGTATGTGGGGGAAGCCTTGTTCTTCCTTTTTATTTTAAGACTTATTTATTATGTATACAGTGTTCTACTTGCATGCAGAAGAGGGCACCAGATCGTGAACCCCCCAATGTTTGCTGGGACTTGAACTCAGGACCTCTGGAAGAGCAGTCAGTGCTCTTAACCACTGAGCCATCTCTCAGCCCCATCTTTTTTTTTTTTTTTTTTTTTTGATTTTTCGAGACAGGGTTTCTCCGTAGCTTTTGGTTCCTGTCCTGGAACTAGCTCTTGTAGACCAGGCTGGCCTCGAACTCCCAGAGATCCGCCTGCCTCTGCCTCCCGATTGCTGGGATTAAAGGCGTGCGCCACCACCGCCCGGCTCTCAGCCCCATCTTGTTCTTTCTTAATAGCAGTTGTTATGTGCAGGTTATTTACCAGCTCTCGGCTCTTATCTCTTTTCCATAATGTAGAAGTGAGACTCCAATAGATTGCTGTGGGGATTAAGTGAGATGCTATGCACTTGCCTATACTGTGCCTGACGCCTGGCAAGCTCTCTCCAGAGAGCTTTGTTCTTGTTCTCATTTCTACCTCAGATCCTGTGACCTGCCCCTCCCAGAATCCTTGGCAGCATCCCATTCCTCAGCCTCTCACATCCCTAAGACATTAGTCAGCAGCCAGACATCTGCGTGCTGGCCAGGGACACTAATTTTTCTGCACTATTGCCCCACGCACTGATAAGACTGGGCCCTTCTCAATGCAACAGCCTTTCATCGCTTATCCACCCCAGCCCCATGTGTTCCTCTCCTCCCTGTTCCAGACAGCTGCAAAGCAGCTACCTTGGCTAGCTTGCCTTCCATTCTTCCCTGACAGTGATTGACCCAATTCATACTCCCGTGTTTTGGGCATTTAAATGGAGCCCTTCTGTAAGAACCTGTCTGCAGTCAACTGCTATATTTGTGGCAGATTCTGATGGAAAGTCTCCCCTCCCAATCCTAGCCACCATGTCACTACTATTTGCTTCTTGTCACTCAGCAGACTTTTCTGCTTGCAAATGTGGACGGTATCCCTGGGCTCTTCGCTTTCTGACCTGTAGACTTGAATAAGACCATTTTGGAGACATCAAGGGCTGTGGCGTGGTGGACCAAAATGGGGGCCACGGAAGCACAGAGGAAGGGCAGGACCTAAAGCTTTTGGAGAAGGCAGGTTGAGCCAAACTTGCTTGCTTACCTCCCGGCCAGCAGAGGATTTCCCCAGTCACTGCAGATTGGAGAGCTTAGTCTGCAGTACCGGCTTTGAACAGTAGGGGAGGACCAGTGACTATTCTTGGGCTATTCAGATGGGCAGACCCAGGGTTCAATCCCCTCTTAGGTCCATTTGAGCTGCTGGGGACATCAGGGTTCTGGGCTCTCAACTCAGTTCTCCCCACCTTCTAGGAGGCTCCTGTCCAAAAAGGCTGAAGAACCGCTGCTTCCACTTCTTCTCCCCGGAACTGTCTCATCTGTCCGCCTTATCTCCCAGGGCACAGCTTCTCGGGCTCTTGCGAAGAAATCTGCATATGTATCACTCAGAGCTGTGTGTCTTCTGACAGGATAGCCTGACAACCTCAGAATCAAGGCTGTCCATGTTCTCAGCTCTTGCCACCACTACACCCCCTCTCTTATATATATGGCAGAAAAATAGGTGATGTCTAGCAATCTCTGGCTTACATCAGGGTTAAAGGCCCTGTAGTAAAGAATCGGACAGTTCTGACACTCGCCAAATTATTTGACAAGCAAGGCTATTTCCTCTTGTTAACACCTTACACCTCGCTCAACAGAGACACTGGTGACTCCCTTCAGCTCATGTCCCCCATCATTAGCTCCGGCACTGCTCAGCTCCCTCAGGAAGACATCCCAGATCTCAGCAGTACACCCATCGTGTGTCTTCTTGGGCCTTCAGCTCCAGACAGCCCTCCCCTACACTTCACTTTTGGTGGCTTTGGGAGGCTTTTGATGTTCCAGGTCCAGCCATCTCAGTTAAGGGGCCAGCGCTCTCTTCTCCCTTTGCTCTTGTGTGCAGTAAAAGCACCAATCCCCCCAAAGAGACCCTCCAGGGAATAAAAGGACTTGGCTCATTCTCCCTCCCAAGAGTTTAGTCCACTGGCTCCATCCCCAGTAGGTGCGCCTTCTCTCCCACTCCCCACCTCCAGTTCATCTTATTCATCAGTTCTGTCTACGGCAGAACACAGGCTGGCTTGTCAGCCACTGTCCTGGGCCATCTCCAGAGCAGCAGAGTGACCGCTAGGGGCTCAAAGGGAACTGAAAACCGCTGCCCCTCAAGTCAGGGTCACCAGAACTTCCATCAGCTAGCACAGTGGTTCCAACAGCTGGGTGTGTCCTTTGAAAGATCATGTGTCAGAAATTCAACCCTCGGTCACATGGTCATGGTCAGTGTCTGGAGACGGGACATTTAGCAAGTAATTAGGATTAGATGAGATCACGAGGGTGAGGTCTCAGGATGGCATTCAAGTTTATATCAAGAAGAAGAAGGCTGAAGCCAGCATGGGGGCTGCCTCACCACGATGCACTCTGCCGTGTTGGAGCTCATCACAAAGCCCCCTCCAGATTCCAGTACTGTGCTCGGGACTCCCTAGCCTCCAAAACTGCTAGCCAAATAAATACTTAGACTTTATAAATTAACTGTTCAGCGTTCCATTATAGTAACAGAAAACAGACCAAATCAGCCTGCAAACTCATTGTACACGTGGCCCGTATGAAGTACACACTAAGGCTCTTAACTTTTTATTTTAAATTTTTAAAAAATTTCACTTTTATCATTATTATTACTATTATTGTATGTGTGTATACAATGTGTATGCATGTGTATGATGTATGTGGATGAGTGTGTGATATGTGTGTATATTAGTGTCTGCTGCGTGTGTGAGTGAGTGTGAGCATGCTTGTGGAAGCCAGAGAAGGACTTCCAGGTGCTGGTTCTCTCCTTCCACTGTGGGATCTAGGGATCCAGTTCAGGGGCTGTCAGGTCTAGCAAGCACCTTTGTCCAGTGCCTCTTTTCTCTGGCCCACTCACTACCACCCGCTTGTTAGAAAAGCCACTTGCCTTTCTCCCACCACCTCCCTCTTTTTTATTGGAGGAAAGGAATCCCGAGATTGAGATCTTGAAGAGGTTTGTAACAAATGATGTTCTTCTCTTTGCCTGTTCAAAGAAGCAACCAAGATGCCAGTCTGCATTACTTACCTAGTGCTCTGATAGCCAGTACTATTTGACCATCTTACTGCATTGCTAAGATTACTCTTCCTCTCCATTTTCAGCCCAGGGCATAAGAAAGCCACCAACAAATTCTGGTGGGAGAACAAGGCCAACGCTCAGAGGAAAGAGAAGTTTCTGATCTCCCCCCCAGGATTATGCTTGGTAAGTCACCTGGTATAAGAGATAAAGCAGCAAAATGAACACTCCAGGTGTTTGCCAGGCACAAAAACTGCTTCACAGTGGAAAGTTACAAAGGAGTATCTGTATCCAAACTGAGGGTGGATTCTTGAGAGCACAAAGCCAGCCTGGCCTATAGAATGAGACTCTATCTCTAAACAAGAACAAATTTGGGAAGTTTAGAGTCAACTCTGTGCACATTCATAGTTCCAAGACCCAGCTGAATCAGGAGGGTCTCAAATTCCAGGACAGTCCAAGCTGTGTGTCTCAACACACCCAAAATAAGGAAATGTATTGGGAAGTTCGGCAGGGATTTCATTGTTGTCTACTGTTTTCACAGCACTTTTTGTTAGTATGCCCCCCCCCCCCCGCCAGGTTCTGTACTGAATGTGCACACACAGAAGATGTGGTGCCTGGGTATGGTGCTTTAGGCCTGTGGTCCCTGCTGTTTGGAGGACTGAGACAAGAGGATGACTGCCTCGGAGGCTAGACGAGGACATCTGGTCTTCTGGAACCGTACCCACAGATGGTTGTAAACGGCTATGTGCTTCTTTAAACCTGGGTCTCTGAAGAGCAGCCAGTGCTTTTAACCTCTGAGCCATCTCTCCAGCCTCCTGCATAGGAGTGTTGGGTAGTGAATGAAGATACATAGAAGCTTATTGAGGGTAATGATGAGTTCTTTCTCTCTCTCTCTCTCTCTCTCTCTCTCTCTCTCTTTCTTTTTTCTTTCCTTTTTCTTTTAGGAGACAGGTTTTCTTTATGCAGTCCTGGAGCTCACTATGTAGATCAGACTGGCCTTGAACTCACAGAGATCTGCCAAGTGCTGGGACTAAAGGCATGTGTTGCCACATTTGACTTACTCTTCTAAGAAAAAAAAAGGAAGCTGTAAAAGAGCAGATTATAGGTGCACATCTATAATCTCCACCAAGAAGGTTAAGACAAGAGGATTGCCTAGCCTTGCTTGTTTGGAGACAGGATCTCACTATATAATCCATGCTGTCCTCAAATTTGAGATCTTCTTGCCTCGACTTTCTCAGTGGTAGTATTGTTAAAACTTACTTTCATGTGTAGGAGTGTCTGGCCTGTATTGTATGTATGTATGCTATGAACATGCAGTGTCTGCAGAGGTCAGAAGATGATGTTAGATGCCCTAGAACTGGAGTCACACAGTGGTGAGCCACCACATTGGTGTTAAAAACCAAATCCAGGCCTCTGCAAGAGCATCAAGTCCTCCTCACCTCCAAGCCATCTCTCCAGTCCTTATTTTTAATAATGTTGAGGGAGGGGAGGGAGGACATTGAATTCAGGTGCCCTTGGAGGCCAGAGGAGATGGTTTCCTGGAGCTGTGGTTATAGTCAGTTGTGAGCAACCCCACGTGTATGTGCTGGAAACTGAACTTGGGTTGTACGCAAGAATGGCATATACTCTGAACTTCCCGGCCCATCTCTCTCTCTCTCTCTCTCTCTCTCTCTCTCTCTCTCTCTCTCTCTTTTTTTTTTAAAGAGTCATTTAAAAAAAAAAGGCTGTGCAATGGTGGCACACACCATTATGCCCAGCACTGAGGAGGCAGAGGCAGGCAGATCTAAAAGTCTGAGGCTAGCCTGGTCTACAGAGTGAATTCCAGGACAGCCAAGGCTACACATAGAAAGCCTGTCTCAAAAAAATTATTATTTTGTGTTTGTATATACGTGTGTGTGTGTCTATGTCTGTTGGGTCTGCTGCACAGGGAGGCCAGAAGTATCAAATCCCCCTAAGTCTGGAGTTACAGGTGGTTGCCAGTTGCCTAACATGGATGCTGAGAACTAAGTAGTGTTGCCTTAAAGTTTGCTGTCTCTAGCTTTGAGTATTGTACCTCATGGTTTCCTTATCTCATATCTTATTTTCACCATAGGATACACCTGGCATTGGTAACATGCACTCAGGTAAGTTTCTGAGCAATGTTTCTATGTCTGCAAGATAATTTTGGGTGTTTTGTTTTGATTTTTGATTGTTACCGGGTCTCAGTTTGTAGCCATGACTGGGGATGGCCTGGAACTCAAGATATCCGTCTGTCTCTGCCTCCTTAGTGCTGGGGTTGAAGGCGTGTATCACCATGCCCAGCTATTGTGAAACAGGTTAATCCTGGAGCTCCTGACACAGTTTTTTTCTTTAAAGATTTAATGATATATACAGTGTTCTGCCTGCACAGGTGCAGGCTAGAAGAGGGCACCAGATCTCATCATAGATGGTTGTGAGCCACATTGTGGTTGCTGGAAATTGAACTCAAGTCCTCTGGAAGAACAATAGGTGCCCAGTGCTCTTAACCTCTGAGCCACCTCTCCAGCCCACAGTATGTGGGTTTAACCTCTGAGCTATCATCTCCCTGGCCTCAAGACCTGATATTTTAAATGAAAGGCAGTGCTGTTGGTGTTACCCTGGACCCTGGATCCTTGTGCTAGTTTGAGGACTGAGGGGTTATAAGAACCCCAGGCTACACACATACACATCCTGCTCTGGGTTGGACGGCCTGAAACCTTTGAACAGCTGTAGGCGTCAAGCGGTGTCATCAGGATGGCTGAGGACAGCGACCTCCACGGTGGGAAGAGTGAGGAACATCCATCCTCCGTGCAGAGGAGTCTGAGTGCCGCCACAGCGTCTTCAGGTTTGGAAGTAGCAGGGAGCTACTTGCTTTCCTGAGACTTTGAAAAGGGCCAGTGGGGAGAAGGCACAGAGAGGAAGAAAATTTTAGGGTTCTGAGATGTTTAAATAAAGGAAACCAGTGAGTGTCTAAGTACGGGACAGAGGCTGGAAAGTCATTAGTATGGAAAGACTTACCTTGTTTAAATAAAAATGAAAATCATATTTTTTCATCTTTTTAAATTCATTTTTACATACAAATCACAGTTTCCCCTCCCTCCTCTCCTACTTCCCCTCCCCACTGGAAATAAAAGTTTTTATTTAAAATATTTTTGTTCCTTTTTTATTTTGATTTTTTTTTTTTAAAGAAAGAGAGATAGAACATGAAGTTGGAGGTGAGTGGGAAGGAGAGGGAGAAGTTGGGAGGAGCTGGGAGGAATGGGAAAAAGCAGCAAAAATATAGTAATATGAAGAACATTTTTAAATAAAAAAGAAAATAATAACTTTAAGTGTAATGTGCTTGATGTTTAATCACTTGTTTTTGATATAACTGAGTTTCTTTTTTTTTTTTTTTGGTTTTTCGAGACAGGGTTTCTCTGTGGCTTTGGAGCCTGTCCTGGAACTAGCTCTGTAGACCAGGCTGGTCTCGAACTCACAGAGATCCGCCTGCCTCTGCCTCCCGAGTGCTGGGATTAAAGGCGTGCACCACCATCGCCCGGCAACTGAGTTTCAAAACAGTTTTGGGAAATAAAGAATTATTCTGATGGCAAATTTAAGCATTGAGCAGATACAGCTATGATGAAAACAGACAGAAATGTCCCCATGAAAATGTAGTTTTGAAATGTAGAGACTTCAGAGACTTATATCATCCTTAAAAAACAAGATGAGCTTAGGAATAAAGTGGAATAAGACAACATGGGAGAAATTATAAACTACAAGAAAAATGATAAAGGAAATCTAATTATAGCATTTGTATTAATTACATAATAAATTATATCTACATAATCATAAGAATGCAATATTGCTATTAATTTTTGTGTGTGACAAAGTCTTGCTGACCTTGAACTTGAGACCCTCCTGCTTTAGCTTCCCAAGTACTGTGATTGCAAGTGTGCACCACCATGCCCAACTGTTTTCTGTTTTTAGAAGCAACATATAGACAAGCGTAGACGCTTAGTTTTCTTAGCAATGATTAAAGAAGCAAATGTAAATGCTAAGGATTTTAATAATATAACAGTTAAGTGTATAACTAATGTAACATTTATGTATAAAAGCATGGTTATAATGATATATAACTTTTAACTACAACTACAATAAAATATATAATTATATAAATAAATATTATATAACTGTAATAGACTTATTAGACAAAAATAATTAAATACAAAAAATATAAGAAAAGTTTGGGGTGGAGAAATGGCTCAGTGGTTAAGAGCACTTGTTGTGTGATTATGAGGACTTGAGGACTGGGGTTGGGCTCAGCACCTATGTCAGAAATTAGGCTTCCTGTGCATACCTGCAATCCCAGCCCCAGAAAAACCAGAGGATTGCTGGAGCTTGTTGGTCTCTTGCCTAACTAGAACCCAAGCCCCAGGTTCAGAAGAGATCCTGCCTCAAATTAATAGGCTAAGAGTGATAAAGGAAGACAGTCATGTTTTCTTCTGGCATTTTTACTTGCATGCATGGGCATGCACACACTTACACATATACACACACGCACATGCACAAACAGTATCAATAAATAAGTCTTTTTGCTTGTTTTGTTTTTCAAGACAGGGTTTCTCTGTGCAGCCCTGGCTGTCCTGGAACTCACTCTGTAGACCAGGCTGGCCTCGAACTCACAGAGATCCATTTGCCTCTGCCTCTGGAGTACTGGTATTAAAGACATGTGCCTCCAACGCCTGGCTAAATAAATAAATAAATCTTAAAAATTAAAAAAAAGGCAAAAGAATTAATAGCCTAATTCTCATTAGGTGTTTTTGAGATACTGACAAGAGATAAAAATTTTAAAAAAGAAAATAGAAATAAAAGTATATTGTCAAGATGTCCAAATACAGCTGAGAGGGGGGCTATAGCTACATCAGTGACGGGGCATGTGTTGGTGCCTGTGATTGAGCAAGTGATGGAGCAAGTGATGTATAGCTACATCAGTGATGGGGCATGTGTTGGTGCCTGTGATTGAGCAAGTGATGGAGCAAGTGATGTATAGCTACATCAGTGATGGGGCATGTGTTGGTGCCTGTGATTGAGCAAGTGATGGAGCAGAGAGGAGAAGGGAAGGCATTTATACGAGCTAAATTCTCACTTTTGTTTCTTGAAACTGGTAAACCAAGGACTGGGTCCAGATGGGTTGACAACTTGGTGGTAAAGTGCTTGCAGGCATGAGGACTGGAGCAACATGGAAACCAGTCATTGTGATATGTGTCTGTGAGCCCAGCCCGGGATCAGGAGACGGGTTGATCTCAGAAGCTCATTAGCCAGCCAGTATGTCTGAAAGGGCCAACTCCATGATCAGTGAGAGACCCTGCCTCAAAAAATCAGGTGTAGAAACAATTGAGGAAGATGCCCAGATGTCAACCTTTGTCCTCCACATGCTCACACACAGATAAGTAGACCTGAACTCCACCCCCTGTTGAACCAAATTCACAAATATCTTATTTAGATTTATAGAGGCTAACTGCCCAAATAAGCAAAAACACAAACGATCAAGATAATTTACACAGGAGAAGTGAAATCAAGGGGAGTGAGGTTTACTCAAGAAACAAGTTCATCAGCATGAAAATGTATAACATTCCTTGGTTTAAGAAAATACAGTGAGAGAGGGGGACTGGAGAGATGGCTCAGCAATTCAGAGTTTCCTGCTCTTCCAGAGGACCTGAATTTGATTCTCTACACCTATAACTCCATCTCCAGGGGATCTAACACCCTCTTCTGGCCTCCTTGAGCACCTTCATCCATGTGTGCGCACACACACACACAAACACAAACACCCCTAAGTAAGTAAATAAATATAAATAATTGAGGAAAATCCAATGTAGGGACTGGGGGAGATGATCACACAGTAAGTGGAGTACTTGCTGGGCAAACAGTCACAAGGACTAGAATCAGGGTCCCCAGTGCCCACTTAAATGCCAGGCAGATGTGGCAGCCTGCCTTTAATCCCAGTGCTCAGGAAGCAGAGGAGGCATTTCCAGAACAAGCTGTCTAGCTTGACTAGCTGAATTTGCTTGCTCTGATGAGACAAGTCAGACATCCTGACTCAACGTATAAAGGTGGAAATTGACTCCGGAAGAGACTAATGTGTCAAACTTTGGCCTCTGCACACCTTAAACACATACATACACAAAAAAGAAAACACAAAGTAAAGCACTGTTTTCATGGAGTTTGTTTGTTTGTTGTTTTTAGATTTAATAATGGTTATCAATCCATTCCTATCAAATCGATGAAGAGACTGAGGTTAAGAGACTGAGGTCACAAAACTTGGGGTGGAAAGGGCAACCCTAAGAATCCTTCTCCCCTCCTGTGACTTACCATCACTCAGGCCTCTCTGCCTGCTATCTGCTATTTGCTCTGCCCAGTGGGTCCTTCACAACTCCTTTCCCTGGCCCGTGCCACCAATTTTTTATGAAGAAGTCTGGAGTCAAGTCCTCCATGACTATGTCCCTTCCACAGCATCATTGACATTTGGTTGTCCATCTGTTTATCCATCTGTCTTTCCATCTTACTGTCCCATTTGTCAGACTGAACTCCTTAACGAGAAGTCTTCACGTGGCCACCCGAGCATGGCCAGCAGGGATTTGGCAGTACATTAAGGGTGAATGGGTAGAGTGTGCACACTTCAGAGGATGCTAAACTGCTGGTTGGTGGCCTGAGGACCAAATCCTGGCCACAGGCCTGACAGCTGAGGAAGAGGATGCTTCACCAGATCCAAATTCATCCCTAAGGGACTCTCCCACCCTCAGTTTTCTTCCTCATCCCAAAACTTATCTATCTACACATCTCAGCACTCCCCAAGTCAAACTCAAGAGCCAAGCGAAGTCTCCCATCTGGGTTGAATTAAATCACTGAAAGACTTATGTCCTGGAGTCAGCAGGACCGGAGGAAGACTTTCAGAAAGAAACCTGACCTTCCTCCTCAGAGAACTAACTCAAAAGAAAAACAATGAGCTAGTCAACGCCATCCAAAGGGGTAGGGAATGTGGGCAGTGAATGACGGAAGAGGTCTTTGCTGACTGCGAAGGTTCTGAGTCCTGGGGCCTCTTTTCTTACCTGGGTAGTATGGATGGAGAATGGTTCAGTTTTATGGTGGAGACTGAGTGAGGCAAATGAGAGGCAGCCAGTGTGTGCAGAATTGAATAGACAATTATTTTACTACAACAAACCCAGCTACTTACTCTGTGCCCTGCCCCCAACCCTGCAGGAGGCAACCATTCTCAATCCCTTTTAAAACAATTATTTTGGATTTTTTTCTCCATATCTCCATTGCAATGACTTGTTTGCATTAATGTTTCTGAAGTTTCCATTTTAAGCCTTCCCAATTGACTTTTTTTTTTTTTTTTTTTTTTTTTACCGTGTGAAATGAAGGGGCTGGGGTCTCATATACGTCCTCCATCCTTATCCTCTATCTGTCTCTCTGTCTCTTACACACACACACACACACACACACACACACACACGCTTCCTGTGCTTGCCCCCATTACGACTGTGTTCTAATGCAGCAGAGTTGCTTTTAGGATTTACATCTATTATAATAACATAAACAGTATCCGTTGCTTAGACATAAGCTTCACCACCGTCACCTTTTTCTCCCCCAGGCCTCTTTCTGCTGGAATTAGTAATTATGATTTTGTTCAGTTGGGTTTTGCATTGTTTAGTGAGGTTTGTTGTCCTCCCCCCATACACACAAATTGTGTAATCCGTCCTCTTTCGGTGGCGTCTGGGAAGCCAGCCCTCTGCTCTGTGGTCTCTCCCCTCCTCCTAGCTGGCAGCTGTCCTGATCTCTGCACAGTCAGCCTCATGGATCCTCTTTCGTTTTCATCCCCCTTCTCTCTTGTGTTTGAGCTCCTGCTGTCTAGACCCCAACTCTTTCTTTTTCCCAGTTTATGGCCTCATTTTTAGTGGGACATATCCCTTACTAATTTTTTTTTTTAAAAACAGTCAATGAAGTAAATATCTAAAGATTATTATTTTTCCACCCTCAAACTTGATTGATGGCTTGGCTGAGCACGGAGTAAAATTCTACACAACTAGAATGCTTGGGAGTGATTTCCTTTAAAACCCTGCATCCAGCACTTTCTCTAGTGCTGGTGCTATGCTGCTGACTGCTTCTGCTTCTAGCCAGGGCCATGTTTTCAAAATCTTTAGCACTTCTTTTTCGATGACCCGGGAACACACAACATTTGGGTATAGGAGATGCTCTTGAGTTATTTTAGGGTGATTTTTCTGTCTATTGTTCTCTCTGATCTCTGGTTTCTGGTGCTATGATTGTCCAAATGTTGGACCCTGGGTGGACATCCATCTGCCTCAGCCTTTTCATCCTGATTTCCATATCCGCGTTTTTGATTTGACTTCATCTCTCCTACTTTTCCTTCCTTCCTTCCTTCCTTCCTTCCTTCCTTCCTTTCTCTCTCTCTCTCTCTCTCTCTCTCTCTCTCTCTTTCTTTTTCTTTCTTTAAAGCTATGCATGGTGGCTCAAGCTTGTCCAGTCCTCAGGAGACTTAAGCTTTTGTGTTAGCCAGGGCAACATTGAAACACTCCTAACAGGGACTAATACAACGGTCTGTAAGTATTTAGGATTCCTTCATGCTTCTACGTAGTTTAATAGCCCAGCTCTTTTAATTTATGGCAAAAACATTTCACTGTCTGGATGCACCACAGTTTATCTAGTCACCTGTCAAAGGACATCTCAGCTCCCTCCAGCAGGGAGCAGTCATGAATAAAGTAGCTACACATACTTGTGTGTAGGTTTTTGTATTGTCATGATTTTCAACTTTAATTTAGTGAGAAATGGTGGGCTTATCTTCCCAAGTGTCACCGTACTCTGTTGCCAGCAGGGAGTGAGGGCTCCTGTCCCCACCCATGCTCAGCAGCATTTGGTGCAGTGGTGTTTGGGGTTTTTGCCATTCTAGGAGAGTCATGGTAGTGAGTCATTGTGAGCACCTCTCTATTTGCTTGTTTCCTGTTTGTTTTCTAATAGTTTGGTCTCCCGGATCTGTGGAAATATGTCCCAGCAGATACCTCAGATGTTCAAAATCTCAGATAGCACCAAAATGCCTGGCTCCCATCACACTCACTGACCTGGGGGAAAGTTGAATTTCTATCCAATCAGTATGAGAAGAACAAGGATTCACAGCCAGCCCACAAGTTTTAACGGTACACTATAATGTAAGTTATTCCAAATTTTTGAACCATTTATTTATGTTTGGAGGGTGGCTGACCAAAGATAACAAACTTTGGAAAACAAGATGAAGGATCAAGGGGAAGTTCTGTCTGTCTTTCTTTTGGACATCTTTCATCAGAGCAGTAGAAAGCCTAACAAAGACAAATGAGGACCAGGCCGTGGGGTATTGCTATGACAGAATTGACCACGTGTTTGGGGGAAAATCATGGAAGAACTTTGAAACTTTGTCTTAGAAAAGCCACTGAGGGCTCAAAGCTTGGTAAACTATCGAGGAAACCTGGAGGGTGAGGTTGAGAGCAATGCAGAAGATGGAAACCAGGCTTATCCCAGGGCTTCCTTCCATGTGTTGGGATTACAGGCATGTAGTAGGAGGCCGCTTGTTCCCAGCTGCCCAGACCCAAAATAACCACACAGAAAGTGTATTAATTAAACCACTGCTTGGTCCATTAGCTCTAGCTCCTTTTTGGTTAACTTATCTTAATTTAACCCATTTCTAGTAATCTGCATATTGCCACGGCAAAGTTTCGGCGCCTGTCTCTGTGGCTCCATGGCTTCTCACTGACTCTGCCTCCTTTCTCCCAGCACTCAGTTTAGTTTTTCCCACCTAGCTATGTTCTACCCTATCAGGCCAAGTAAGTTTCTTTATTAACCAATGGTATTCACAGCATACAGAGGGGAATCCCACATCACAGGCATATGCTACAATTCCTGGTTATATGCTGGCTTTATGTGGTTCTGGGGACCAAACCGAGGGCTTCATGCATGATAGGCTATCACTTCACCCTTAGCTTCTTTTGTGTTTTTTTTTTTTTTTGAGGCAGGGTTTCTCTAAGTTGCCCTGGCTGTCCTAGGACTCCCTATGTAGACGAAGTTGGCCTTAAATTCAGAGATCTGCCTGCCTCTGCCTCCCAAGTGTACCATCACCTCCAGCACCAACTCTTAATAAACCTCTTATAATAAAAATATGTAGACGTTATTTTTGTTACCTTAAAATAAGATTCTATTTTTAAAAAAAGACCTTCAAAGTCTGGTATGTTAGCTTGCAGCTTCTAATCCTAGCACTTAGGAAGCTGAGGCAGGAGGATCATGAATTCTAGGCCAACCTGGGCTATATAGCAAGACTCTGTCTTAAAAAAAAATACAAAAACCCCTGCACTTCTTGGTCATTAAAGATCCAGCCTTTTAACTTGAAGCCTATTCAAACAATGGATAGTTTGAAGGAATTTTACTATCAGAAGCTATTTCGGTAGCTTTTGTCTTGTTTTCTGAGATGTGTCTCTCTATGTAGTACTGGCTATCCTGGAGCTTGTTATGTAAACCAGGATGGTTTTAAACTCACAGAGATCCTCCTACTTCTGCCTCCCAAATGCTGGCATTAAAGGCATGCACCAGCAAGCCCATCTAGTAGCTTTTGATTAAATTATCCAGGAAAGTCCAGACTGAAGATAGCATTCTTGATTATTTATTTTCATGTATATGCATGTTTTGTTAGCACACATATATGTACACCACATGTGTGCTTAGTGCCTGTGGAAGCCAAAAGAGGGCATCAGATCCTCTAGAACTGGAGTTACGGATGGCTGTAAATTGCCATGAGAGTGTTGGGAACCAAACCCAGGTCCTTGGCAAGACTGGCATTCTATTTGTTTTCTGTTGCTGTGGTAAAACGCTGACAGAGATCAACTTGAGGGAAGAAGGGTTTGTTTGACTTGGAGGTTTCTGTTCATTATTGAGGGAACTCTGGGATTGAACTCAACTTGTCAGACTTGGTGGCAAACTGCTAAGTCATCTTACCAGGCTGTTATTTTTGTTTGAGTGTTTGTGTGCATTGTGACGTGTGTGTGTGTGTGTGTGTGTGTGTGTGTGTGTGTGTGTACATGCCACCGTGGTTGCTTCTCTTCTTCTACCATGAGATTCCCAGGGATTGAACTCAGGTCATCAGGCTTAGTGACAAGCCTCTTTACCTACTGAGCCATCTCACCAGACCTGTTTTGTTTTGAGACGGAGTCTCAATATGTATCTCTGGCTGGTCTGGAAGTTTCCAGTACTTAAAATAGATTATCTATCTTCATTGTATCCTGAAATCTGCTAATATCCTAAATGATTAAAAAATTGTATGCATTTAGGCTCATTTTTTTTGTTCTGTAATGTCCTGTGGATTTTAACAAACGCATCATAAAATTACCATGCAAAATAGTTTCACAGCCCTTGATGTCCCTATGTTTGCCCATCTTTCCCTACCCACTTGCAATAGCTGAGTTTGCTTCTTTCTCTGTAGTTTTGCCTTTGTCAGAATGTCATATGTCAGGGATCATTCAGTTCCCAGCCTTTTCAAACATGGCTCATTATAACAGGATGCATTGAGGATTTGTGTACATCTTTTCAGACTTGGTAGGTCTGTTCCGCCAGATGGAGGAATAGCGGTTCTCTTTCCCTTCACATACTGCAGGGCACATTGCTTGGTTTCAGTCGTGGACAATTATGAACAATTTGTGGACCAGATTTTATGTAAGTACAAGTTTTCAATATTTGGGAAACAGTTGACCAATCACTTGTCTTTCTGGTTCCACCTCCGTGTTTATCCCTAACAGGAAGAGAGCCTCCTGATGAGTCCACACTGTAAATCAGCTTGCTTCTCGCCAGCCACATCACACCCCCTTCTCATTATTCCAGTGAGTTTCCTATGTTTCCATACCTCTTACTGTCACTTTAAGTGGAATGGAGTGGTGGAGTGGAAGCGTCCAATTTACTAACTAGTTAGTGATGGCTCCCTTTCCATTCCCTAAGGCTCAACTTTGAGTTCCCCAGGCATAAGGAAGCCTCTTGGACTCCTCCCCTACCCCACCACCGTGGCTATGATAAAATGCCTAAGGATGAATATGTTACAAAGAAAAGAGGCTTACTGCGATGAAACCCATTACTTTGTATGGTAAACCTAAAATTTTGATATAATAATAGAGGAAAGAAAAGAAATTTACTTAGCTTAGTGCTTTGAAGGTTGAAAGTTCAAGATTGGGTAGCCCTATCTGTTCAGCCTATGGGAAGAGCCACTTTGACTGAGTAGCCCTATCTGTTCAGCCTATGGGAAGAGCCACTTTGACTGGGTTGCAGCTTGGCTGAAAATAGAGAGGGGACACTTCTATGCAGAAGAGGCCAGTTGCATAGTGTGTCTTAACACTAAACCAATGCCAAGGAGCCAACACTAATCCCTTCCCAGAAAGTACCCCATAATATGACCATGCCGCATGACTTAAAGGTTCCACACTCCCTCAGTGCCACCACACTGGAGGCCAAGCTTCAAGCATGTGAATCCTTTAGAGGGGCTGGTCATGGCATCCTAACCCTAGCTGACAGTCAGGATATTAGTGAAGTCATGTCTTCTTTGACCCCAGGTATATAAGAATACTCTGTGTCTACAAGTCCCCAACCCCTTGTCCCTGTCAGGTTCAAGGTCCAAACTTTTGCCCAACTTAGGATTTTGTTGGCCGAGACCTATGGAGCGAGCAAGGCTCAGCATTCTGAGCTGGAGGTCTCAGTGCATGGTATTATCTGGCTATGGTTCAGCCTAGGGAATGGATGCAAATGGGGAAGTAGGAAGGGTGATAGACGTAGCAGGAGTACCATGAATGGATTTGTGAGTGTTTCTCAGTGAGAGCACACACACACACACACACACACACACACACACACACACACACACCCTACACACAAACAAAACAAAAACTAAACCAACAAAAAGAGAATACGTGAATGATCATGACACTCAACCTTCTGCTAGTCTCTGCTTGGCACACCACACGCATTTCCTAACAGTACCTTGTGGCCAGTCTTCTGGGGAAGTAACAGAGATTTTTTTGGTGTGGGATAGAGTCAAGTAGGTAATGATGAATCAGTCATTGATCAGAGCCACCTCCCTCACAACCCTTTCCAGCCTCTGCTCTTTTCTCTTGCATTTTTCTCGCCACCATGACACTTTCCCCTGGAGGATGCCAGTCACATAGTATCCTTACCTACAGCCTCATCCTTAAGACTGTCCTAGTGACATCCCCAGCTATAGTTCTCTTCCTGAGAACGTGCTGGTGGAGACAGTGTACCTCAGTAGTCCCAGCATATGTATCTCCTGCCAGCCCCTCTTCCATTCATAGCTATCTGTTTGGGGTTTCTTGATGGTCCCTTGTCACATTTAGCTCAGTTACACATCTTCTCTAGTTTCTTAGAACAGTTACGGATTTATTTGATAGCATCAAAATATCTTTGTTAGAATATTTTAGCAAAATTTGCATGAAGGAAAGACAGGTGTATGATTCAGGCTTAGAAGAACAAGGCACCTCTCCTTTCCAGGGCTACTGTCCTTTTTTCTCATCATCTTCCTCCTCCTCTTCTTTTGCTTTCTTCTCCATTTTCTTCTCCTCCTCTTCTTTCTTCTCCAGCTCCCCTTTCTCTTACTATTCTTCCTCCTCCCCCACCTACCTCTTTTTAAAGATAAGATCTGTAGCCTAGGCTGACTTTGAAATCAGGACAATCTTTCTGCCTCTGGTTTTCATGTACTGGGATTACTGTTCTGAGCCACCATGTCTTGTTCCTGGATTTAGACTTGAAGAGCCCTGTGACCTGCCTTCAGCCAGAACCTTTTGTGGTTTCTTTGCTTATTGTTGTTTTTAAGATACAGTTTCATTATGCAGGCCAGACTTTCCTTCTCCTGAATGCTGGCACTAAAACCAAGTGCCACCATCCTCAGCTTGGTGTTTTGTTTTAAAACAGCAACTCAGTATGTATCCCTTACTGGTTTAGAACTGGCTCTGCAGACCAGACTGGCCTTAGACTTGAAATAATCCTCCTGCCTGAGCCTCTTGAATGCTGAGATTTCCAACGGAAACACCGTTTGAACAAGCACAAGATTATCTTCTGTGGGGGGAAAATGATTGCCAACTGCTCTTCAGAGCCAGTTGGGGCCTTTCAGCTGTGGATGCTTTTCTTGGGGATTGTTTAACCAGCTCTCCTCCTGCACTACCAAGCCATTTTCTGTTGGGGTCAAGAACCTCCCAGTTGTCCTTTTTCCTCTCTGAAAAACATCCTAGGGGTTTTGTTCCCCAGGGAAGGACGGGCTGAAAATCCGGTTCTTAGGATGAGTCCGTAGCTATTTAACCAATTACTTGGGTTTAGGCAATGTTCCCACTGTCCTCAAGCCCGTGCCAGTAAACTCCCAGCTCACAACGCACACGCCTCCTCCTGGGATCACAGCTACCCACCACTTGCACATTAATCTTTTCTCTGGCTGCAAGGAGTCCATGGGAATGAATAAGTTTAGGAGTGTGGATTGTAGCCTGGGTCATAGCCCAGAGTCCACCACGCAGTTGCTGTGAGATGTCACACAAGCAACTTCACCCTGTTACATCTTGTGAAGTGGGAAGTGGCAGTCATAGTGCCTGCTTCATGGAGTTTTGGGGATGATCAATGAGAAGGGTTCAGAGTAGTCTGTGCTCTGCTTAGGTTAGTTCTAGCCTTCCTGCCTCACTTCCCGGAACAGGCTTCCTCTGGGGTCCCCCACCCTGGCTCTGGAGCTGCTGTTGGCCACTCTACAAGGATCTAGAGGGCTAATGGGTGAGCGCCATCCTGTGAAGCACTGGCCAGTTTCCACGCAGAACCGATGGCCTCCATCACAGGGAGGAGCGCCAGTTCCCACATGGCTGTGCTGATTTGGAGGGTGTGACCTCTAAGCTACCTCCTACACTGGCTCCCACAGGATCTCCAGTGCCTGGGGAGTCCATGTGTTCTGTGACATCCCTTGCTGAATCTAAGATGCCCCAATCTGGCCACAGGCACACAAACCCCACACCCAACCCTGGCCCTGACCCACCCCCCCCCCCATACATACTTCATGGGAAATGGGTAAAGGAAGATAGTACACAGAGAGAGAGAGAGAGAGAGGGATCAAAGGTCGGGAGCATCCTCAAGTAAGTCTCATTCTACTGGGACAAGTTACTTTGACTCTCAGGGCCTCATCTCCCCTCTGGGAAAAACTGGGACAGAAAGTCAGCTGTGGGGTGCATTGGAAACCCAACGCAGTCCTAGAGGGCTGCAGAGCTTCGCAGGGAAGGTGGCCCTTGGTGTTCCTCTGAAGCTGGAATCCATTGATTTTTCTAATCCTGAAACAAATATCACACGTATAACTCCCCCATCATCTCACCCTCCCTCCAGGCCCTCTCCTCTCCTTTTTCTTTTTAATTTTTTTTTTTTTTTGAGAATTTCGTACACAAGTACACAGCCCTTCCCTACCCCCTTTCAGAGGTCCGGGTGGTTTGGGTGGATGCTTGACCAAGGGGAACGATTTCAGAAGCCTAACTGGTCAAGGGTCTCCTAGCATTGGAATTATGTTGAGGCCAGATGTCTGGTGATACCCAACTTGTAGGAAAGCAGAGAAGAGTTTTCAGGCTGGAATGAGAGCACGACATAGTTGAAGACCCGCAGCAGCCACACTGCGGGAAATCTGAATAGAGTCAGCTGGGAGAAGGGCGCTGTGCCTCCAAGTGGCTCCCCCTCAGCATCCTCTCCCTCATATGCCCTGCACCCATGGGCACCATAGAAGCTCTTCTCTTTTGTTCAAGCTGTTGTGACAGGGCTCTAGTTCTACCCCCCTGGGTATTTGCATCCTTAAACAGCCCGAGATGAAAAAAGCCCATATCCACCCCATAGAGGGTGCTGAAGAGACACTTCCTGTTGTGGCTCCCCCCCCCCACCCCTTTTTTGAGACAGGGTTTCACTGTGTAGCTCTGGCTGTTCTGGAATGCTCTTTGTAGACCAGGCTGGCCTTGATCTCACAGAGATCCACCTGCCTCTGCCTCTGCCTCCCCGGTGCTGTGATTAAAGGCGTGTACCACCACAGTCCAGATCTCAGCCTTCTTTGTACTTTGATATAGGATTCACATGCAGAAGAGTGGCCCCTTTAAAGTGTGTTGTTTCTTACTGTAGGCCTGAGCTGGGCAACCCTTAGTACTATTACATTTCAGATCATTTGCAGCCCCAAACGAAGTTCCATACCCATTAATCAGTCAGTTGCCATTGTGCTACAGCTCTCAGCCCTTGCGTTCAGCAGATTGCTCTCCGGGTCCATGAACTTGCCTATTTCAGACGTTCCGTTAAGTAGAACCCCCCTCCTCAAAAAAAAAAAAAAAAAAAAAAAAAAAAAGAAAAGAAAGAAAAAAAAAGTAAAAGAAAAATTAGCCTTTCCTGTAAGGCTTTCACACTCACCCTAATATTTTCTAGGCTTGTCCATGCTTTACCAGTAGCAGCAATTTATTCCTTTTCTTGGATGAAAATTAATGCCCCCCCACACACACACCATGGAGTTTGTGGTCATTGTCTCTGATAGTGTGTGCACTGTTGCCATGACCCTCTGTGTACATCCGAGTCCCTATTTTTGGTGCTTCTGGGTAGATACTTATTGCTAGGTCATCTCTTAATTCTGTTCACTCTTTTTTGGTTTGTTTTGTTTTCGAGACAGGGTTTCTCTGTATACCCCTGGCTGTCCTGGAACCCTCTCGGTAGACCAGGCAGGCCTCAAACTCAGAGACTGGTCTGCTTCTGCCTCCTGAGTTCTGGAAATAAAGGTGTGTGCCACCACTGTCTGGCTTCTGTCTCACAACCTCCATAATGTGTGTCATGACTGCATCATTGCCCATGTCAGAGTGCAGGCTTCAGCATCTCCACATCCTCCCTAATCCTTATCGATGTAAGGAAGTATTTCATTGTGGTTTTGATTTAGATTTGCATTTCCCTGTCAAATGAGGTTCGGTATGTTTGGGGTGCCTTTGCATGATTCATTCATCTTCTTTGGAGAAATGTCTAATCAGATTATTTGCTCCTTAAAAACAGACATATTTATCTTTTGGGGGAAGCAGATAAGGTGTCATATGACTTACCTAAGTTTGCCTCAAACTCCATGTGTCAGCTAAAGAAGACCTGGGGTTACAGGTCTCCTGAGGGCTGGGGTTACAAGTGTGCACTACCACACTTGGTTTATGAGGTTCTGGGCTTAGCTCCCACGAAAGCATTCCACAAACTAAGCTATATTTTGTGTGTGTGTGTGAGGGGGGTCTGCTTGTGTGTGCGCATATGTATGCTGCTATTCTCATATATGCATGCACACATAGAGGCTCAGAGGTCAATGTCAGGTATTTTCTTCTTCTATTTTTATTTTTTTTTTAATTTTCACAGTTAAATAATTATGAAAGAGTATGTGTGCTTGATGTTTGTATAGAAGTCAGAGGACAATTTGTCATAGACGGTGGTTACTTCTTTCCACCATACAGGTCCTTTGGGTCAAACTCAGGTCATCAGGTTGGCAGCAGGCATCTTCACCTGCTGAGCAAACCCCTCGTTTTATTTTCTGAGACAAGGTCTCTCAATGAACCTTCTCGCTAGACTGGCTGGCCATGGAGTCCCCAGGTTTTCCTGTTTCCTCTGCCCAGCACTGGGGTGATAGCACAGCCATCACATCCAGCGCTCTCTGTGACTGTAGGGACCCAAATTTATGTTTTCATGCTTGCACAGCCGATATGCTCCCCGTGGAGCCATCTCTTCAGCGCCTGCATTATATTTTTATTAAAGAGCCGAAGTCGTTCTTCATCTATTGTCCCTCTTGAGATATGTGAACTGAAAAACGTTCCCCTTGTCCTGTGCGCTGCCCTCTCACTGCCTTGATAGCATGTTTAGGAACACAAAAAATTCTCCTCCTCATAAAGTCCCCCTTGTCTACTGGGTGGCCACACAAGCCTTTGGTGTCATATCCAGGGCATAAGTCGTTTTCCCCTCTTCAGATCCTTTCCATCTGCTGAGTTTCAGATCCTTCCTTGTGTTTGCAAGCCTTGCTTCTAATACTTGCCTCTTGAACAAGTTTATCCGTCTCTGATAACAAATTCCACAGGGGCAGTAACCAACCCTGAGAAAACAAGAGAACAGTATACAATTAATTATAGCTCTTAATGATGACTGTTGATGATGATCAAGGGTTACCAAGTTCTCCTCTGGGTCTTCTTCACACTGCAGAATAAATCCATTGTATTTTCACAGATGATGACCCTGAGATTGGGGACACTGTGGTATTACAGTAGAGGGGATCCAAAGATGCTGTCCGACTTGAGACAAGACCACCATCCATCCTGGCTTCCTATCAAACTCAGGACAATGCTTTTGTAGGGAGAATGGTGTGGGCTCCTGCTCCAAGGGGGAAAAAATGTGGTGCCTGCACAGGGTCAGAGCCTAAGCCTCTGAATCCAGGCTTGAGAGCTGCGGCCTCAGGAAGGCACTGCTTAACTCCTGATCTCGGACATTTTGCCAGCTAGAAATTGGAGCCTATCCCTATAGGGATATTCCCAGATCAATTGAGAACCTTTGCCAGGGCACAGGGGCCCACAGCATACCAGCCTCCGATTCCAGGCCTTCTATGCTTACTGTGCATCTGGACAGTATTCCATGGCAAGGTCTGCCCTTGATTCTGTTGGGGCCAGCGTACCTGCTTGATTCTGAGGCTACAGGAAGAATCGAAGCTTGTCATGTTGGGTTGCCACTTAACTAAGATGATGCTGAGAAAAACAAATCTTATATGACTGAGAGAATGTGACGGCAGCATCACCGATGGTAGAGCAAGCATATGAAGGAAGACAGGCAGCAGCCACAGAAACAGCTGACTAGGCGGGAAACAAATGCAGGTAGAGGAGGGGAGAAGCGCTCACGATTCCGGAGGCTAAGAATTCACATGGCATGCCAACGAACCCAAGATGTCACTCTCAACCCGAGACTGAAGTCGCCGAGAATCTAAAGTTCTGCTTGCTTTAATCTTATCATCTCTGTTTCAAGAGCATAGCCAGAATTGTCCCAGTTTGCCACGCAGACAGTAAGCAGCTCTTCTCAGCAGGCCCTCCCATCCCTTGCCGACGCGCGCGCGCGTGTGTGTGTGTGTGTGTGTGTGTGTGTGTGTGTGTGTGTGTGTTTAACAGTCCTAGCTGTCTTGGAATTCACTTTGTAGACCAGATTGGCCTCAGATTCACTGAGATCCGCCTGCCTCTGCCTTCCAAGTGCTGGGATTAAAGGCGTGCGCCACTACTGCCCAGCTACTCTCCATTTTGTAAACAGAAATTTCTGTCCCACCTGGTCCTGTAGCTGTTCAGTCCCAAAGAAACACACAGAGGCTTATATTAATTATAAACTGTTTGGTCTATTAGTTCAGGCTTATTATGAATTGGCTCTTAAAACTTAAATTAACCCATAATTCTTGTCTATGTTTAACCATCTGGCTTGGTACCTTTTCTCAGTAAGACATTATCATCTTGCTTCCTCTGCTCTGTCTGGTGACTGTGTCTCTCCCTTCCCTCTTCCCAAAATTCTCCTAGTCTAGTTGCCCGGCCTATACTTCCTGCCTGGCTACTGGCCAATCAGCATTTTATTAAACCAATATGAGTGACAAACCTTTACAGTGTACAAGGGCATTAGCCCACAGCACCAATTTCTTAATCTAATATCTCTTATTTATTCTCTGATACTTTTATGCATGTAAACAACTCATCTCCATCACATCCATTCCAACTCTCGTCCCCCACCCAGGTACCCTCAACATGGCCCCTTTCCTGCTCCATGCCTCTTCTTTTTGTTTTTAAATAACACACTGAGTACATTCCTCTTTCTTTCTTTCTTTCTTTCTTTCTTTCCTTCTTTCTAAGTAGGTCAATCAGTGCTGCCTGTTGGAATGTTGACTAATCTCATTGGCTTGCTCTTGGTAGGTATCCATAGCTGTAGTGAGTTCACATGTGCAATGGTCGTTCAATGTCCAGCATTTTACAGCCCTCAGTCCTCTAGCTCTTATATTCATACCACCCTCTCTTCCCTGGTGTTTCCTGAGCCTTAGGAGAAGGATCAATTGAGAGTGCTGAGCACTCATTGTTCTTAGCACTTTGGCCACATATGGGTCTCTGCATTAACTGATGATGCCCACTGAAGAGAGAAGCTTCTTTGGTTTGAGGTTGAGGCCAGCATATTCTCTCTCTCTCTCTCTCTCTCTCTCTCTCTCTCTCTCTCATCTATCTATCTATCTATCTATCTATCTATCTATCTATCTAAACACAATGTTTAACAACATGCTCACTTAAAACAGTTGTCAGTACTACCTTGGGCCTATGACTGTCCTTTGATAGACATGTAGTTCCTTCTGTGGCTCAAATCCAATTGCAATCAACAGTCAATAAGACAAAACAACAGCCTACAGAATGGAAAAAGATCTTCACCAATCCCATATCTGACAGATGACTGATCTCCAAAATATATAAAGAACTCAAGAAACTAGACATCAAAAGAACAAATAACACAATAAAAAAAATGGGGGTGCAGACCTAAACAGAGAACTTTCAACAGAGGAGATGAACTCTCAAATGACTGAAAGACACTTAAGGAAATGCTCAACTTCCTTAGCCATCAGAGAAATGCAAATCAAAACAAGATACTATCTGTCAAAATGGCCAAGATCAAAACCACTGATGACAGCTTATGCTGGAGAAGATATGGAGTAAGGGGAATACTCCTCTATACCTGGTGGGAGTGCAGCTGTTTTGGAAATCAGTGTGGCGGTTTCTCAAAAAACTAGGAATCAATCTACCTCAAGACCCAGCAACACCCCTTTTGGGTATATACCCAAAGGATACGCAATCATACCACAAGGTCATTTGTTCAACTGTATTCATAGAAGCATTGTTCATAATAGCCAGAACCTGGAAACATCCCAGATGCCCCTTAATTGAAGAATGGATAAGAAAAATGTGGTGCATTTACACAATAGAGTACTACTCTGCGGCACAAAATAATGACACTTTGAAATTTGCAGGCAAATGGACAGAACTAGAAAAAACATATTGAGTGAGGTAACCCAGGCCCAGAAGGACAAATATAATATATACTCATTGATAAGTGGATATTGGACATAAAGCAAAAGATAACCAGCATACAGTCCACAACCCCAGAGAACCTAGAAAACAAAGAGAACCCTAAGAGAGACATACATGAGTCCACCTAGGAAGGAGAAAAGGACAAGATCTCCCAAGTAAATTGAGAGCATGGGGGCAACAGGGAGGGTGGAAGGGAAGAGGGGGAGTAAGGAAGGGGAGTGGGAAAATATATAGCTCAATAAAAACAAATAAAAAAGAATATGGCTATAAGCCCATTATGGGCAGTGCCATCCCTAGGCTGATGTTCCTGGGTTCTCTAAGAAAGCAAACTGGGTAAACCATGAGGAGCAAGCCAGGAAGCAGCACCCTCCATGGCCTCTGTATCAGCTCCTGCTTCCAGGTTCCAGTCCTGCTTGAGTTCCTGTCCAACTTCCTTCAGTGATAGACTTCAATGTGGAAGAACAAGTCAAATAAACCCTTTCTTCCCAGCTTGCTTTTGGCCATGGAGTGTCATCACGGCCATAGAAAACCTAACTAGGACAGTTGGCATTTATGATGAGCTCGTTCCTTCATAGTATTAGTGCACTCATGAGGCATAACCCTCTTTTTCTGAGATGCTGGGGACTGAGCCCAATGCCCCACACATTCTAGGCAGAGACTCAGTTCTTGAGCCACACCCCCAACACCCCATTACTTCTTGAAGGCTCCACCTCTCCACACTGATAGTGCAAGGACTACATATTCAGGACACAAACCTTGGGGCACGTTCAAATGTAGCAGAGGACACAGATGGCCAGCATATGCTGGCAGTCCCCGCTGAAGCTCCTTGCCATTGTTCAAGCCCTGTGTCTCTGAACTGTTCCGTAACAAGCCCTCTCATCTCCATTTCTGAGCCTGTAAACCACAAGGATGCACCGAGTTCCTTACTTCATCCCATAAGTAAACAGAAGACTGGCTGTGGCACAGAGATGAGTGAACAGAGATTATAGCTGCCCAGCAGCTCACAGTCCAGTGGTGGGCTGGCTGGGAAGCAAGAGAGGGTGGGCTTTACACCTGTCACACCACGGGAACACTGAAGACTCAAGAATAGAGGGGAACTATTTAGTGGGTAGGAGCGAAGGTGGGGACTATGATCAAAACAAGACACTTTTCAGCTGAGCTTGAATGGTGCGCAAGACTCCCTTAGAAGGCTGTTCCAGAGGCATGGGCAAGGCCAGTTGTCTCACTCATCTGGAGGATGATGGCATCCATGTGTGTCAGAGCTGGGAGACAATTCAGGTAGAAGGTGGGGTCAGGAATCAGATAAGGACAAGTTCTTGAATGCCATGCCCAATGACTATTGGATTTCATGCAGATAACTTCCATAAAAAGAATCTGAATATGAAAGGAAGATATGGGGTGACTAGGGAGGAGGCCCTCAAATTGTCAGTCCTCCCCCTTTGTCCTTTGATATGGACAAGAATTTTCTCCAAGTAGCTTGGAGAGTCCTGGCCACTAAGCTTCAGGGTAAGTATTTTAATCCCAGTTCCTAAACAAATGTCCCATAAGTCAAAACACAGAAGGATTCCAGACTGCTTTCCATTGTTGTGATGCACAGAAGCCCATCTTCTTGTTTGGACCATTAACCCTGTATGACCAGGCATCTCTGGAGTGACCGCTGGAGACCCGAGGTCCTTCCAGAGGTGGAAGCTTGCTGACAGACCGTTGATGGAATGCATATCACCCACCTCTTTATCTTTTCATTTCTTGAAAACGGATGTAAAATCACAAAGTGGGAGCAGAGTGGCTGTTGCCCACCAACTCCTCTTTTGGAGGATGCTCCTAGCCTGTCTCTGTGACTTCCAGGTACCAAAAATTTAGGGGATTTTTGCCAGATCGCCTGGGCCATATGTGCAGGCTGTCCAGGCCTCCTGTCCACAGGTTGTTCCTCCCAAGCTCATCTCTCAATGCTCTGCAGCCCTGAGACCAGGCAGGTACCCACTGAGGCATTCCAGTAGCAGGCCCTTAGGCTACCCAGTCCTTCCTGAGTGATCCTGGGTTTCAAGCAACAGCAGGAGATTTTTTCTTTCCATCAAGATATTGTTCCAGTGGGACACTCAGCTTGTCAAAGTCTCATAGCTGGGAAGAGTTTGGACTCTAATGGACCAAGCCTTTCCTACCACTCAGAACCTGTAGGAGACTGAGCCCAAGGTTGGTGAAGGTGTTACCCTTTGCCCCTCTCTTCTCCCTCTTCCTCCACCACCTCTCTCTCTCTCTCTCTCTCTCTCTCTCTCTCTCTCTCTCTCTCAGAGTTGGGTGTGGAATACAAGGCCTCATACATGCTAGACAGTCTTCGACTGAGCTACACCCCAATCTCTTGCTGCTCTCTTAAAGGCTGTGTGAGGGCTCTGTAGTGTGGTCAGGCTGCTCTGCTCTTATGACTTTACCATCTGTTCACTGCAGAAGGACATCTGGGGTCAGTGGGGGCAAAATCTAGCTAGTGTCCTGTAAGCTGTGTGCTTTGATGACAAAGGGCTGTGTCCTTGGGTAAGAAGTTGCCTTCAGTGTACAATGCTTAAGGGGAACAGAAAGCTGGGGCGCGAAGTCATTTTCAATTTGCGGATCCATGCCAGCTTCTTAAAAATCGGGAGCTGGAGTGTTGCATTAAAGAGAACCTGAAGTCAGATTTGGGAAGATCTGTCTGCCCTGGAGAGAGCTGTCCTGGTGGGGGATGGGACAGGAGCCTGAGTAAGGAAAGCATTTGTCATTTGCCCTCTCTGCTGTAAACTGACACCTTCTGTGTCAACACACAGCCTAAAAGCACCCAAGTGCCCGACCCTGGCCCAGGGGGAGAAGAACCTCAGGTTTGTTCAATGGGTTCTTCATTGTAATCCTGCGCTATTTGGGAAAACCAAAAGATCTGCAGACTTCTGGATTCTCTGTGTGATAAATCACCACGCTCTGTTTTGCAGCGAGATAAGCTGCATGGCTTGTATTGAATAGTGAAGCCCCATCTCTCCTGAACATCTTTTGCCTCACTGGTCCCAAGTGAAGACTGAATCCCTCCCCGGGGCCCAGCTCCCTCTACTTCCTACATTTCTCCTGTTCTTTTGACCTCAGAGTTCTTGTCTAAAACCCTATTAGGACTTGTCAGACCCATATCCTGGGTGACTACAAGACGGAGATGTCCCTGCTACCTCTTCCCTTATTTTCTTAGACAGCAAGAGTATTATTGTTATTGAGATGTCCAGCGTCACCCTTCTCTGCCACATGGTTGCTAACAGCTAGCAAAGCTAGCTCCACTAGTCCCTGGAGAAGTGGGTAGGGACGAACTAGCCACCATCACAGTTTAAAAAGAAGGTAGGAAGCTGCTCAAGGGTCTCTAAAGCCTGATTTCTCCCCATTGTCCCACCTTGTGGCCATGAACCAGAGAGGATCCCCGGGTGTGAAGGAGGCAGAGATGAGAGCCTCACATGAACACTCTCCCCTACCCCTAGTTCCAAGGCTATCAGTAGAAGCAAAGCTGCCAAACTGAGACAAGTAAGGGAACTCAGGGTACGGTCAGGGGCAGGTGACTTAGTAATCAGGATTACTATGTGACCCCGGCAAGTCCCTTCCCTTGCTTGGGCCACATGCTTTCTCTTTTGTTTAAGTGTATGTCTGGGCCGGGAGGCACAGGGATGGCTCTGGGCCGGGAGGCACAGGGATGGCTCTGGGCCGGGAGGCACAGGGATGGGCCTGGCCCAGCCTATTGGCCTAGGACCAGTCCTCTGTTGCCTTCCTGTCACTTCTACCCATAATCCCATCCCACATCTTATGTTAGCTCAGAATATTTGTGGTATTTCTCTCCAGCAGACATCTGGGGGCTGACCTCAGGCCAGCTGGCTGCTAGCCATTGAACAAACTGACCATAGGCTGTTCACATTTATTGATCATTTATCGGGTACAGAGCCCACATATTGAGCAAGTATGCTAATGACAGAGAGAAGGAGAGACTTGCAAATCCGCAGAGGCCACCCAGGCTTCCAAGGAGCCCAGTCTTGCTATCCTTACATCTGCCTACCTCTCAACCCACCAAATATTTCCCTACCAACCCCTGCCAGGCACTAGGCTCTGGGTAGGAACTGCAGGAGAGGGAGGGGAGGAAGACACAGAGGTTACCAGTCAAACAAGCACAAGCACTCTCCTGGCGTCAGACCATTCTGGAGGCCAGGAAGAGACCAGTGTCTCTCTCTAAGAAGGTATCAGACATGTCTCAAGGTGGGAATGGGACAAAAGTGTCCTGTTTGGCCAGCACCACCTTTCTACTCATGTCTGGCGATCTCTGTATGACCTCTAAAGGAGTCTGGGACTGTAATTCATACTAGGGGAGAAATGTCAGTATTTTTGACAGCACAGGGCAACTTCATCGAGAAAGCTAGGGAGACAAATAGAACTGAGTTGCTGGGTATCTCAGGCTCTCCGCTGGGCTTCCCAACTCTCCGCTGTGCAGTTGGAAGATATCATCTACATTTGAAAAAAATATTTATTATTTTACCTTGACTTTGGGCATGTGAGAGGGAAGGTGGGGGTGGGGGTGGCTATAAGGGCATGCTGAGTGCAGGCGCTCGAAGAGACCAGAAGAGGGTACCGGTGGTTATGGGCTACCAGACAGGGACACTGGGAGCCAAACTTAGGCCCTCTGCAAAAGCAATACTTGCTCTCAGTTGATAAAACCCCTATCTCTCTAGTGTTTATCACTTCTCTTTATAAAGTCTGTAGAGGGTGTTTTCAAATCCTAACTCATATTTCTAGAGACTCAAAGTCTCTAGCAGAATTGTAGAAATGCTGAGTTGTGTTTTGTTCTGCAGGAGCCAGGGTCTCATGTAGCCCAAGCTGACCTTAAACTTCTGGCCCTCCTGCCTCCACCCTCCTGATGCTGGGATAACAGACATGTACCACTATATTCATCTTATAGATGTGTCTTTGATGAATAAACGTATTGAGATTTTAGTGGCATACATACTGTCATTTGAATTAATAATTGTCGCTTGTTTGATAAATGAATTCTTTCAAAACATGGAGCTCTGAGATCAAATGGGATCTTGGTTGGTGACCCCGGACAGTTCTTGGTCACCACTGTCTGGTCCAAGCATCTATAGATGATCTGAGATGCCCTGGCATGGAGGTTAGTGGGGGGAAAGTGGCTTTTCCTGAAATAACTTCTACTTACCAAATTCAAGCTTCCACTCAATAAACACCAAGTTTGAATATGATCGTTCCCATTTTACAGAGAACACAGGCTGGTTGGCAGAAGTGAGGTGGCTATTCAGAAGTCCCGTTTCTGTCACTTTAACTCCAGGCTGAATGGCTCCAGAGCCAAACTGGAGATGGAGGTGACTTGAGTACCCCCATAGGGTAGTCAGTTCCTCTCAGTGGGAACTGAGAGACTGGACATACATAGTTGTTAGGTCCCAGGATACGGGGCAGCACACACCATCCTGGGACCCTGAGGTTAAAGCATCGGGATCTGGGAAGCCAGGGGTTAGTGCAGGTTTCCCCAGGTAGTTGTGGGTTTCTGATATCTTCTAGGCCAGGCTAGAGTCCTGGAACCCCTACAAGAGACTAGGGAGGGCTGAGGATGGAGCCAGGCAGCAGGAGAGGAGAAAAGCCTAGGCCGACCTGAAGCAGAAACAGAAGTCCAGAGGAGGTAGTGTCAGGGAGCGAGGTAGGGCGGAGAGCAGGGGAGTCTTTCCTCAGGCAGGAACCGCCCGCCCCCCCCCCCCCCCTCAGCGCAGGTCGTCAGCAAAGCGGTTCTGCAGATGGAAGGAATTAAGGGGGAGGGGGAGGGCCCTATGGCGATAGCGAGAGGAGTGTGTGTGTGTGTGTGTGTGTGTGTGTGTGTGTGTATCTGAGGAAGGCGAGGGAGACAGAAGGAAGCTTCAAACCAGACACGTTTAAAGAGGCTTTGGAGAACACAGAGAAAGTCACAGAAACACAATCAGACTAACAGCAAGAAGAGGGAAGGAGGAAAAAAGGTGTGAAAACGAATTAACTGGAGAGTGTCTGGGATACAGCATACAAGTGAAGCAGGCTGAGTGTTTGGGCCCAGTCGGTTCTGAGCTCGGCCGTGTGGAGCTGCGCTGCCCGGGGAGGGGGCAGGAGGAGGCTCGGGAGGGGCCGCTCTTGGTATGGGGGCCGGCAGGGTGCTGCATGTGCGGACTCGCCTTCTTTCTTGCCCCTCCCCTATATCCATATTTAGCCAATGGGGCAGCGAGGATGGGGGGCCAGATGGGCTGGGATGGGGCGGGGTCTCGGAGGACCCCACCCTAGAAGCGGTCTCTGGAGGGGTCAACGCAGAGGCAGATAGCGGATCCCCGGGCGGGGTGGGACAGGCAGCGGGCGGGGCGGGGCCAAAAGTTTCCTGCCCAACTTTCTCTGCCTCCTTCCTCCGCCCGCTCGCGCCCACTGCTGCAGTCCGGGGAGGCGGCGGCAGCAGCGGCAGCGGCTGCGGACAACGCGCGGGGCACGGGGCTCTGGGCGATAGCCGTCGGGGCCGGGGCGGTTAGCAGTGGGCACAGGCTCCCCGGTGCCCGCCCCTCCGCCGGGAGGGGGGCGCGAGCGGGCGGCCGGGGAGGGGCCGGCACCGCCACGGCAAAATGAGCCTGCTGTCTGCCATCGACACGAGCGCCGCCTCGGTGTACCAGCCGGCCCAGCTACTCAACTGGGTCTACCTGTCGCTTCAGGACACACACCAGGCTAGTGCCTTTGATGCCTTCAGGCCCGAGCCGCCCGCCGGCGCCGCGCCCCCGGAGCTGGCCTTCGGCAAAGGCCGCCCTGAGCAGCTGGGCTCTCCCTTGCACTCCAACTATCTTAACAGCGTCTTCCAGCTGCAGCGCGGAGAGGTGGGTGCCCCAGCGCTCGCCAACCCCGTGCCTACTGCTCCAGACCCCTTTCTCCTATCTGCTCTGCTCTCCTTGGCCTGGCCCGGGCTGGCCTCACATTGCCCGGCTCGGCTTGGCTGGGCTTGGATCAGCTTTGCCAAACTTGCGGCCCGAAGTCCCTGGGGCGCCCAGAGCGCGTCACCTCCCGGCAGAACCGCTCGGAGCAGCTCAGGCCTGGGCAGGGCCCTCCCGCCCCCTCTTCCAGCCCGGAGCTCTGCTCCTAGTAAGCAGGCTTAGGGGTGTCTCCGGATTCTCTTCAGACTGCCGGGGTGCGGCTAGGGTGGGGAGCCCCTTCCTAGACTTTCCTTCTCCAGCGCTATTAACTTTTCTGACTGCAGGCAGCTGGGACCTAGGCAGTTGCAGAGCCTGCTCTGAACTCCTCTGGAAGGGCCTAAAAGCATTCTCCGACCCCCATGGTTCTTTGCCTGGAGGACTCCCTGGAAAGCAGTGAACCTTCCAGGGTCTTTTCCTCCTATTCCCACTACTCGGGAACCCCTAGATCCATCCTGCAGCTGCTTGCCCTCCCCCAACCACATAGGAAGTGGTTTTTGAGGGCTTGACCTAGCAGACTGCTCTGTCCCCTGCCTTCCCAGGCTGGAAGGAAATGAAAGGGAAATCCTTGGGGGGGGGGGGGGCGCTGTGGCGATGGGAGAGAAGACTCCAGCTGCTGAGTGCCTTCTCCCCAAACCCTGATTGTGTTGCAAAGGTTGCCTGTTCAATGAATTTGGTTACAAAGTCTACTGTCCAGTGCCTGTCTCCAGCTAGACAAACACACAGGTGGCCATGACCTCCCAGCCTCTTTTGTGGGGTCTTATCCAGAGCCTTCCCAGAATCTATCTTCCACGACCCTCCCTCCCCCATTTACTCCAGTTTGGGAATTGCTGATACCCTCTGTACCTCTTTCTTTTGCTCCCTTGTGGTTTCCCTCTGCTAAGGTGCAGGAGGTAGAGGGATACACGCATGGTGGCGGGGGTCACTTTCACTTTTCTTCTGATCTAGCCGTGGTCTGGGAATAAGGCCTGTGTATTCTGAGGTGTGTTGGGATTGAGCTGTGGAGCCAGAAGGTCACCCTTTCCCGTCTCAGATATGTGTTCATATGGCAAGGCCAGCACCTCCCAGGCTGCCCTGCTGCCCTGTGGGGGTAGAAGTAGTGCAGGAGGCCTGGGAGTGGTGGCAAGGCTGGACAGGTGTCAGGAAAGCTAGGGGGAATAACATTCGTATGCCAAGGCTCTTTATAAACTGTAACACATGCTTTCTGTCCTGTGCAATGGTTCCTGGCTGGCATCTTCCTTTCTTAGGACAATTTGTTGTCTTTGGAGGCGCTGGCTTCAGGTGACCAATGACTTTGGGGAACTGTTTGTGGAGTTTCTTTAGTACCTGGATCTTTTCCATTATTAATTTTCTTACCAAGCTTTTCTATGCAAGGGTGGGAATGGGGGCCCTGGGGCTAAGGAGTGACACGGACAGTAGGAGTACCAAAGGCAGGCGCGTGGATAGGAAGTGCACTCAAAGGAGGGTCTTTTATCTAGGGAAAAGGTGACCATGACTCAGAGGTCCAGCGGGGCCCCAACAAGCCTTTACTAGACTCCCTCTGCCCCCATGATGGTTTTGCCTTGCTCCTCACACCGGGTCTCTGCTCTGCTGCTCATCATTCAGTGATCCTCTTGGGAAATGTCGTGTCTCCAGGATCCTTGCTGTGGTTCCGTGAGACCTGTCTCCTACCTCTGTTTCCCTCGAGAAGAGGCTCCGTGTGGGAGGAGCTGGAGCCATAGAGGGTGGGGGAAGTCTCTTGCGATCAGACTCCAGGGAGCTCCCATCTCTCTGGGCCTCAGCTTTCCTGTTGAGGAGATTTAATCTCTGTTGTCACCCCCGGGGGGTATGTTCAAGGTTGGAGGCATATATAAACAAGAGAATATCTGCCAGCAGACAGCCTGAACTGGGGAGATTAGAGGGACTTTTCACACTTAAAGACTTATGGTTTCCTTGGAAGCTCTCTTGGGTTCTGGCTCCCTCATTCTCACCTCCCAATCTTTGACCTCTTCAACCCTCTCAAAACTCCAGCTTGGGCATGGGTCTTTCCTGAGTCCAGGGCTTAGTTAGTAATCTGATATGGCTGAGAAGGTGAGGACCCCCCCCCCCCAAGTCAATGCCACCACCAAGGGGCTAGGTGCAAAGGCAGCAAGTTTCATGTCACAAGAAGGCACTTAGAAAGGGACCCAGGATCCACAAGCATTGCCATTCTGTTCGAGGCCTGGCAGGCCTGGTGGCAGTGCCTGCGGATGTGACTTGCATGCTGACCGCTGACCATAGCCCGTCTGCACCAGCCCCTGTGCCAAGAGCCCACCCCCTCCTGCACCGCCCCTAGGCTGCTCCCACCACAATAGCAAAACACCATGAATGCAGCTGGCATTGGGGGAGGTGAGGATACAGGGGCACAGAAGCCTATTGTGCCCCTGGAACCTCAGTCCTGGGAGCTGAAGATAAGCCAAGGATCCTGAGTGGCCCTCTGGCTCTGGGAGCAGAGAGGAAGGTGGACTGGTTCACATACAAACACAGAACAAGCTCCGGGAGGTGACTTTCAAGTGGACATGGACACTCTGTAGTGTCTTAAAACACTTCTGGGTTCTGAAACCTGGGTTTTAGAAATGGCATCTGTGGTCACAGTTGTGTGCCTTCAGAGAGAGACTCCTTGGCTGAGCCCCTCTGTCCAGGTGCTGCAGGAGGGGGCAGGGCTTAGGAGGGGGCTGGACTGCATGGATCTTCCTTGCCAAGTTCTGCTTGGAATTTAAATTCCCAGCAGTGTAGTCGCCACAAATTCCATTTCTGGAAAAGTAGAGTTGAGCGTTACCTCTTGGACCGTTGGAGGGATTCTCGGAGCCAGTTCTGGGCAGTCGTAGTACCCCACGTTCTCCTCACCAGGGAAATGGGGCTGCCTCCTGTCAATTAATTCAGATTCTTAGGACAGCTTTCCCCGTTTCCTCTGAGAACAGAAGTAGCTGGAAAGTCTGGCCCCACTGTCGAATGACCACCCTCTCTTTGTGGGCATCGGGGAAAATGAGGACTCAAATAGGCTTGGAAAACACAGCACACTTACTGCCCTTTAGTTCACACAGCGCCTGCTAGCACAGTGAAGGCTCGGAGAAGGTCTGCAGTTCAAACCGTTTTAACAGTTCCTCATCTCAACATATCTTGTAGTTAATTCAACCAGAGGATGGTTTCAGCTCAGGATACCTGCCAGTGTTCTTCCCGCCATCTCCAGGTCCAGGGATGTTCCAATGAGTCAGAGGTGCAGTTCCACAGTCTCCTGGGCTGCATAGCTCTAAACTTCAGGAAGCTTTTCTGGGTTATCTGCATGAAGTGGCAAGATCCCCTGAATCCTCATGTCACTTTCCTCGGTGCTGCAGAGCCCACTCTTTGCACTGTGGCCCACCCATTGCAGATTTGCTAGTGCTATCAAGGGTCTTCAGCCCTTCTGCACAGAGACAGCAGTGAGAACAAACAGGGGAACAAATATAGGGCCTTGTACAAGGAAGGTTCTAATTGGAGGGGGGGGGGCTCATATCTGTATTCCTCGTATAGGAAGACTGCCATGAGTTCAAGGCCAGCCTGGGCTAGAGTAAAACCCTGTCTCAAAAAACAAAGTTGGGCTGGTGAGAGGGATGGGTGGGTAAAGGCTATTGCCACCAAGCCTGACTTCCTGAGTTTAATCCCAGGGTCCCACATGGTAGGACAAGGGAACCAATTCCTGCAGATTGACCTCTGACCTCTATGTGCATGCTATGGTGTGTGCCCACAAACAGATAAATAAGTGTAGACATTAAGAATAAACAAACAAGGACTGGAGAGATGGCTCAATGGTTTAAGAGCATTGTCTGCTCTTCCAAAGGTCCTGAGTTCAATTCCCGGCAACCACATGGTGGTCCACAACCATCTGTAATGAGGTCTGGTGCCCTCTTCTGGCCTGCAGACATACACACAGGCCAGAATTCATTTATCCATAATGAATAAATAAATAAATATTAAAAAAAAGAATAAACAAACAAAAGTTCCCAGCCTAGACAGCTGTTGGGAGTTTGGTTGAAATACCATGTGTGCCTACAGCAGGTGTCCAGAGGCTCCCTAGTGTGGAAATGGGGAGCAAAATCACTCTCCTCCCCAGCAGGGGGCTGAACTTGACTCCCACAGTCTTTGTGGTCTGGTTGAGTTAGGAGGCAGGCAGTCGTGATCCTGGGAGGAATGTCCGAGAGGTACAAGTAGGGAAGAGTCCCCAGGTATCTGGCCCCTCCCTCTGGGATGCCGAATGGTGGGTGACTCAAGCGAGGAGGCCACCACTTGGAAGGGGTTGGCACAGGCAACCGTATAGGTCTGGGCTCGGAGGGAGACCACGCCTTGGGACATGCAGGTCAAGTGTTGGGAGGGTAGGGGCTTCCGTCATAAATGATTAGTGGCAACAGAACCCAAGGTGGCATAGATGGGGACTAGTGAGCAGCAAGCAGTCCTGCTTTGTTTGTTGAGACAGGACTTCACCCTAGCCCAGGCTGGCCTTGAACCCAGGGTGATTGGCATACAGGTATGAGCCACCAACTCCAACTTCATCACTTTCCCTGTATAGAGAGCAAAGCAGAGGCCTGGATGACCTGAGTCATCAGTAGTGATAGATCTAAACCAATTTTGCATTCCAGCCTTGAGCTATCTCTGTAACCTGTGTTGAAGCTATTCTCCAGGCTAGCTTCTACCTGGATCTTCCTCTGGGCCCTGTGCATGGCAAATACCTTATCTGAGACTTCCTGTCAAGCCACAGTACCTCTGACATTTTTGTCTGGATGCATTGATTTTTATTTTCTTTCTTTCTTCCTTTCTTTCTGTCTTTCTTTCTTTCTTTCTTTCTTTCTTTCTTGAGACAAGTTCTCCAATAGACCAGGCTAGCCTCGAACTTGTTATGTAACCAAGGATGACTGTGAAGTCCTGATCTCTTTGCCTCCACTCCACAAGTATTGGGATTACAAGGTATGCCATCATGTCTAATTTAGGCAGTGCTGGTGATCAAATCCAGGGATTTGTGCATACTCAAAAAGCACTCTACCAAAAACTGACCCTTTAGAAGAGTCATGGGCACTTGTGTAGGAACTATGTCTTCCTACTCTAATTGGCCTGGTTTAGGAGACACAGGGGAGAAAAACCCTGTTTTCCTATTTCATTCCCATGTCTCTGCCTGGGGCAGCAGACCTGTTGTCCAGAGGAAGAAGTTGTGTTCAGAGAGCTAGGGACAGAATCAAGCATGTGCCATTGGATCTGTTCCCCAGTCCTGGTGTGTGTGTGTGTGTGTGTATGTGTGTGTGTGTGTGTGTGTGTGTGTGTGTGTGTGTGTGTGTGTGAATATAGCTTCTGTGGCTCAATCTTCCTTTGACTACACTGGTTAACTTGTAATTTCTGGAAGCACCCAGCAGTCTTGTGTGTCCAAGCCATTATATTGCTCCTGATTATACCTATGATATCATTTCCAGTCCTGTCCCATTGGACAGATTCCAAGGTGTTTCTTTATGGCACAAATGGATGTCCCTCCTAAGAGGCCTGGGGTGGCTGCCTTAGGGAGCAGCTCTGCTTCCAGCTGCTACAACAACATGGGCTGTGACAGCCAAAGTATGATGCTCTAGGGCAGGCAACAGGCTTGGCCTTTAGGCTGCCATGCACTATGCCATAGCTGTGTCTGTAGCTCTGTTGCTGGATTTGAGAGTAGGAATCCTGCCTCTCTCAGCTTAACATGATGCTCAGTCTGTGCTTTGGCTACACTGGATGCTTAGCTTTTTCTACTAGGTGAGTGGGTTAGGGCAGATGGCTTGAAAGCTGGTCTCTCTTCAGCCCTGTGAGGAAGTGGATGGCCTCCCTTGTCTCAGCCTCCTGTGTTGTCTCAAGGAATGAGTGTTCATTGGTAGCTAGATTAATTACAATGAGCTGACGTGAGAGATGGTGAAGCCCTGCCCCTAGCCATGCCCTAGTAGTGGCTTTGATGTGCAGACGGCCCTGACCCTTTTCAGTTATGAAAATCTTAAGGCATTTGGAGTTCTTGGTGTGAGCTCAGTACACAAGACACGAGTACATATGACACACATATCTGCCCATGACTTCACACGTCACAGTGGGTTCTAGGTCCTGGCGTCTGCTATAGAGGGTATAGCCTCAGTTGTATACCGGACTGGCTAATGCTACAGTCCTGCCCTATCATTGATTTTTTTTTTTCAGACTCGTGCTTTCTGCTCTTGCTCGACAAGTTTGCTTCACAAGTGTGAGGCACAGGGTCCCCAGTGCTTGTGTGCTAGCTGGGCAGAGGGCAAGGAGCCATGAGTACCATCAAGTGAGTGGTAACCCTGGGATGGGGTTCAAAGAACTTCTTCCCTAGGTCTGCCAGGCTCTGTCCTGCATTCACTGTCTACTCCTCCAAACCCTGGTCTCCATTTCTCTTTCCCCACTACTTCAACTAAAAAAAACTAGACATGGCCTTAGTCTTGGATCTTTTATTGAGCGCCAGCTGTATAGGGAGAACTATTTTACATGTGAAGGGTGAGCAATGCCCGTACAGACAAAGGGTCATGACCTGTCTTGGTCCGTTCATATGTTCCTGGCCTTGGAAACGAGACCATGGGCAGAGCTGAGTGTGGTAGGGTGTGCTTCATTTTTCTGTGACTCACTTTTCACCGTGTGCACTGTCTCCCACATCCTAACCCAGCATGTACCCACCTGTCTGCAGAGGATGGATAGGTGCACCATTCCAGGTAGGCCTTAGGTACAGAAGTCCAGATCTCTTAGAAGAAGGGGTACTGTCATTGGTGGTGTAAATGGTTTCTTATTGCAGTGTGCGTGCGTGTGTGTGTGTGTGTGTGTGTGTGTGTGTGTGTGTTGGGTGCAGAGGTGAGTGTAGCTGGCATTTTCTTTGCCAGTCGGCTCTCAAATAATGACACGACAACTTATTACTATGAATGCTTAGCCTTAGCTTCAGCTTGTCCCACTAACTCTTAACTTAATTTAACCTGTTTCTATTCATATACATTTTGCCTTGGGTTTTTTTTTCTTTTTAACTTTTCTTTCATTCTGTATGCCCTGCTTTCCTGACTCCTCCATGTCTGTCTGCCTGGCCCTTCCTCTCTCCCTCTCTCCCTCTGTCTCTGTTGAGCCTAGATTCCTCCTTCTCCTTACTCTGCTGAGAAGTCCCATCTATACCTCCCGCCTAGCTATTGGTCATTTAGATTTTTATTAGATCTATCAGGTGCCTTAGACAAGCACCATAAACAAATGCAATGCATCTTTACATAGTTAAACTAAGATTCCACAACAGGTGAGGGTTGGGTGGCTTGGGTGCAGAGGCAAGGGACTGGTGACTTGAGGAGATGAGAAGCTAGTTGGCTGGCTGATGAGAGGAGCCCCATAGAACTAGGGGCTAGACTCAGGCTCCTTCCTCTGGGCCTGCCTTGGGTGAGAGCAGGACATAGAGCACCTGTGTTTGTCTGATCTCCCTGGGGTAGCCTGCCCATAGCCCAGCCATACATTGCTTTGACCACTGGCTTTGCCCATGGCTGTATCTTTCCCGGCTGAGATTGTCTCCCTTCCACCTGCTTCCCTGCTGCTCCTGCCCCTTTGTCTGTTCTCCCATCGCTATGGATCAGTATTCTGCTCTCTCTGGGACACCCTCAAAAGTATCTGCCTACTTTGCAGTGCCTGCCAGTTTCTTCCTTGCCCGTGGTACCCTCTGATAGTTCTGCAGAAGAGTCCAACTGGGCAGGCTTCTCTGGGGAGAGTGAGACACAGCCCTGGGACTCTGCCTCTGTCCTCAACATTCCACGGCAGAACTACTTTCTCCAGAGCCCAGCCCCCTCACAGAGTGCAAAGAAGCAGCTCAGCACTGAGGGGCTTTAGGTACAATGTCACATCTGACATCATCCTCTGACTACCTTTTTATAGGTGGAGACAGGCCTTGGAGGCTGTGTGGGGGTGAAATGTAACTGGCCAACACATTTTGCCTGTGTTGCCTTGGACAAGTTACTAAGTCTTTTTGACTCTCAGTTTCCAGCTCTACAAAAATAACACCAGTGCTCAGATAAACAGTGTCTTAGCGGTCAAGAGAACTAGAAAAAGAAGATTCTGTAGCTTATAGCAGAACAACCCGTGGTCAGAGCAAACCAGTGTCTTCTCATCTACTTTTCCCTATCAGCCCAACAAGAACCTTGGAGAAGGTTCCAGCCATGGCTGTGAGTCTGATGCCAAGTCTCCCCACATATGGTGAAAGGATCCCATGCTTCCGGCCTGCTTCCGCAGTCACTGACCCAGGATGGTGATGCAGTCCAGAGTTTACATGCATTACATAAGTGGGCCTGCCCTCCTTGGACAGCAGGGCCTGGGGAACTCCTGCATCTGTGCTCTGCTTGCTGGCCCTGCAGTGTGGGTGACTGGATGATCACCTTTTACATGCTGGGCCCTGGGTACTTTTCAGAATCTGAGTGGCTGAATACAGCAACGGTGCACCTGCAGGAACTGTCAAGTTTGCCCCCACCCCTTCTGTTCCAAGAGGGCAGGCCCAACCCTATGCTCTGCCCAGTCCCTGCAGGCCAGAAAAACAGCTGAGACTTGCCTTTCACCTCTGTGGCCAGAGCTCAAATAGGGCTTTGCAGAGGAAACGGCTTTCTGACATGCCAAGCCTGCCCTGATCAGGCAAGTTGTACTCTTAGTTCCAACTGGGTCTAGTCCCTGCAGCCCTCAGAACCTCGGTTTCCCTACTAATAACACGGGAATGTGATTGAATCGACTGACTATTCTCAGAATTCTTAGTTCTGAGTGGTGTTTTTCTTGGGATGGGGCTTGGAGAAGAAGACTGTGGCAGTTAAGTAGACAGGTTAGGGGACAGTGAAGGCCAGGATTCTGAGAGGGGGATTCTAGCCTTGTTCTGTCCATGGAGCTACTAGAGAAGGCATATCTATGACCCTTGGTGGCATTTGGGACTATTGAGCTGCAAGAGAAGGGGGTGGCTTGCTCAGAGACCTTTGACTGTTTGGGGATGCCTGATGACTGTTGTGAGGCTAGGAGTGTGGCCACAGGCCTGGGGAGAGGACTATTTAGGGTGTAATTAGTGTACTTTTGGCATCCACCAGACTTCCCCTTCCTCTTAACACAGTCTTGAAGGCTGTGGACTTGTTTAAATCGTATCCAGCAAAAATGAAAGAAAGGAAAGGGGGAAGGGAAGAGGGTTGTTATTTTGTGAAATTGCATTTCCCAGCCGTGAATGTGAGTCACAGGGTTTGGAGCTTCAAATTTCTTGTTTGGATGAACTTTTCTCCAAGAGGCTGAGGCTATGCTGCCCCAACTCAGGCTGCTTTGGGAAGATAGAGCCTGTACTGTTCTGGTACCAGACAGGTCTCCCAGTCAAGATAGTGTCCTGGGAGTTTGTGCTCTGAGACCCATGAAGTGACTACTGCTGCCAGATTTTCCAGGGGGGCTGGGCAAAGCATATTTGGAAGGAGGTCAGGAATTGTCATCCGATAGATTCAGAGTTTTGGCTTGGGAGAGATAGAGGAATCTGGAGGTGAAGTGGTGGTGGTGGTGGCGGTGGTGGTGGTGGTGGTGGTGATGGTGGTGGTGGTTGTATATTAGTGAAAATATGTTTAAGGGCCACAGAACTGTATGCTTTAAAATCATCAAACTGGTAACTCGTGGAAATTTGATCACACACCAAAATATGCCCTTGGTTCCAAGCCACTGCTGTGATGACTTTGAGGTGGAGCCCAAAAAAACTGTTTTTGTTACTAGTTTCCAGGTCATTCAATACAAGTTTGGAATACTCATTTCATCTGTGGAGTGTGGGGTAGTGACTCACAAGGTTGTGATGAGAACCAGCTATCTCCATAAATGCACAGTTCTTAGGGTCTGGCCTGCCACCATGGCCACCTTGTCTGATTTCCACCAGCGCTGTCCCTCTGTACTTCAGAAAGTGACCCTGTAGGCTGCCTCCAGGATTGGAGCCGTTGCCTCTCAAGGATCCACTCCCTTCTGGGCTCGCCCAAGAGCTACAGAGTTGGCCTAGACCCCATGCTGGCTGGTGCTGGAGCGCTCTGTCCTCTCCAGCATGGAGTGGTGAGCCAGGTGGCTAAGTAGACTGTCTTCAGGATCCACGTGATTCTCTTGCTGCAGAAAAGCAGTATGCTAGACTTGGGCAGCTCTAGGTATGATGTCTTTGTGTTCTTCTGGGGCCAGACTCTGGCCAAAATAAGGTAGGAGAGAATAAAGGCCCGGAGAAGGAAAGGCCCCATTCGGGGTCACCTAGCAAGTGTCTGAGGTACTGTCTTACCTGGAAGATGAGGGCTGGGTCCTCTAGGAGCTGAGTGACCAGCTTCTGAAAATGGAAACATGAGATTTGAAGCTATTCTTGTTGGGGTTAGGCAGGGTGTACCCCATCCCCTAGACTGCTGTCAATTTTCATCTCTCCCCTTCCCATACAGAGGAGACAGAGGACTGCCCCTGTTCTAGGCCTCTGCCTGTCCCCCCCCCGCTTTGTAAAGGAGTCTAAGTTCTTGGTTTCAGGGACCTTGTTTCTCTATCAGCCTAAGGACTCGTGAAAACAAGGCTTCATCTTCACATCAGCCTAAGGCCAGAGCTCATTCCTGCCATTTAGGACATCTGTAGTGGGCTCAGAGGACTCTAACCGGTGTGCCCAGGTTCCCTATTGACTTTCCTGGGGAAGCTGCTGCTTTCTGGCCTTCACTAGGAAAGGGTAGCCCTTTGCCATTCCTTGCCAGCCCCACCTTCACTGAATTCCTGTGTGCTGTGCCTCCTGGAGCCCGTGAGGCCTATAAATAGAGGCTGTGTACACCAAGAGGGCCTGAGTCGTGTATGCTTGGGAGCTCCACGGAGTGTCTGGTTCCTGTCATGTGGAGGTGGCTCAGGCTGGCAGAGCTCCTCTGCACATTGGCCTTCAGATCTGAAAATGGTAGCCACACTGCAGACTCCTTATGAGACGGGAAATAGAGTCGACAGAGATGTGTCTGAAGTCCCTCCATACCTGACAAGTGGCTTCCCACAATGCCGCCTATATTAGTCACTCTTCTGGTTTCTGTGTTAAAATACCAGCAAAAGTAGCTTAAGGAAGGAAGGGTTGCTTTAGCACACATCAGAGGATACTGTCCATCATGACAGGGAAGTCGTGCCTTCAGGAGCCTGAGGTTGACCGTCACATTGCTGCAAACCTGATTTGTCTTTTTATTGAGTCCAGGACCCCAGCCCAGGGAACGGTACCTCCCACGCTTTGGGTGGGTCTTCTCAAATTGCTTCACCCAATCTGGAAACTCTCTCACAGACATGCTGAGAGATTTATCTCCCAAGTGCTTCTCGATCCTGTCCAGTTGATAGTATTAACCTCCACATCTGGCACAGTGTGTCAGGAACTGATTGTAACAATGGCCACAGCTGCTAACATCATCACCATGGTACCCAGGAGTCCTAGGGCCCAGACATGTGACAAAGTTCTTCAGCATCGTGACCTCACTTTGCCCTAATGGAAGCCTGAGATCAGTCCCACAGTATGAGCAGGGTCCCTGAGGCCAAACCCACAACTAGAGTTAGGATTTGAACTCGGGCTTTGGGGCTAACTGAAGGTTCTGTGTGAATTGATGTGGGATGGTGAGTGAGAGCCTCCATCACCTCAGCCCTGAATGGCCTCTGTTCCCACAGGCACTGAGCAGCAGTGTGTACAGGAATGCTTCGCCCTATGGCTCTCTCAACAACATTGCCGACGGCCTCAGCTCCCTCACCGAGCACTTCTCAGACCTGACGCTCACGTCCGAGGCCCGCAAGCCCAGCAAGCGGCCTCCACCCAACTACCTGTGCCACCTGTGTTTCAACAAAGGACACTACATAAAGGACTGCCCTCAGGTAAGGTAGCTTTGCCCAGTTGGCTCTCCATGCTTCCTTCCTGGCTGGGTCTGTGGGCACCATGGATTCCCCTGGCCCTCTGTTTCCCTGATACTGTTAAGTGAGGTAAGGCTCTCTGGGTGGAGGGACACAGACCCCACTTGGGTCCGTGATGCTTGATCAGCAATCTGCATGGGGGATTCTGGACCCAAACCAGGCCCCCACGTGAGGTTCTGGCCCTCCGGGTCCCACAAATGTTCCTGCAGGGTGGGTCCTATTATAGCGGGGCAGGAGGCAGCCTGCAATCTCTTCATAACTCTCCAGAGGCCCCATCTGCTCACACTCACCAGGAAGGAATGTGGGCTCATGGCCAGGAATCCAGATGTGCACCCCCTCCAGATCCACCACAGCCTCCTCTGCCTAGAACAAGGAATGATCAGGGGTCCTAGCCTAGTTGTGCCTCAGGATAGGCCTGGGAAAAGGCATTGGGTACCAAGAGACTCGGCATCCCTCTCAGGGTGCAGGCCTGGGAGTTGGAGGGTGTTGGGGGCAGCCCCATTCTGTCCCTTGTGCTTTGCAAGGCTTCTGTAGCTAATTCTACTCTCTGGACGACAGACTCACCGATACAGACAGGATCCTGGGGAGCAAAGACAGAGCTCTCTTTTTCAGGACAATTTGAGCTTATCAGTGATCCTTTTCCCCTGCTATTTTTTCCACATTTTCTGTTTTTTTGTTTTATAATGCAGTGCTGGATTTGTTTTATATATGTAATGGTAATGGAATCCCATCAACTCTGAAAAACCATGTAGTATTATCCTCCAGATGCTGGATCCAGAGTGGAACTGGGTGGGAGCCAGGATGGGCTTGCCACTCATTGTATCCCAGGCACTTCTCAGGAAGGGCTGTGCCAGGCTTCGGACCCTGGTGCTTCAAGTCTAGCCCCGACACAGCTGTTAATGGTTCCAGGTAGAAAAGCAGAACCCCAGGCACACCTTAGGCCCACTTGACGCCCCTCCTGAAGCCCTATGTAATGGGAACTCACCACTGTGTCCTACACATCCCACAACCCATCCTCCCATGGGGGCAGTGAGCAAGAGGCCTTTGGGATCTTGTGTCTTCACTGGAGGCTGTAGAACTCTGATCAGGCGATAGATAAGGATTTAGAGTCTGCCCATGGCCCACTAACTGGCAACTTCTTCCCAACCAAGAGCTCCCACATGCCAGCCATTCAGGACACCTCAAGAACCACCCCACCGTGGGCAGCTTGGGAAATGGGCGAGCAAGACCTACTCACATTAGTGAGGAGACAGACCTTGTGCCAAATGTACCCCGGCAACCTGTCACGTATTGCTGGTGACTGACTGCCTGTTTGTAAGGCTCCGTTGAGCCTCTTTCTGAGAGGCCAAAATGAGTGCTTTGAGCAAGGAAGGAACTCATGCAGAAGTTGAGCTGGGCCGTGGAGGAGCCAGGATTTAATGCCAGCAGGTGAGAGTCTCCGAAATATTGGGTTAGAAAGGTCCTTGGTTTTCAGCAGAATGCTGATGTTGGCTTTCCTTCTCATGGATAACATGCTCTTAGTGTGTGGTAGGTGAGGGAGGAGGGGCAGTGGGACCGATGAGTCTCTGAGAGCTATAGAGCTGAGGAAGACACAGAATTGCTACTTGGTGCAGCCATGAGTACCTGGGCCATCCCTACTTGAGGCCTGGGCTCTATGCAGCCTAGATAAGCTAGAACTGGCTGACTGTGCTATCCTAGTCTGTCCTAAACCTGATTGTATTAGGGACTCCAGGAGGCCTAGGGATCTATCCCCCGTCTGGTTCAGTGGTGGAGGCGGAGTTGGAATAAGACAAAGGAGAACCCTAACTAGCACAAGGGTGCCATCGCACAGGCAGGGCAAGTACCGGGCAGGGCCTGGCACAGTGGAAATGTTTGGTACAGGCTGTCAGGCATACTGTCTTCGCTTGGACACCACCATGAAGAGAGCCCCCTCCCTCAGCTGGGTGCTAGGTAGAGGGGATTTTGGGTAGGCTGGAATGTAGTTAGATGCTATCCACCCTCCAGTGACCACACCCAGCTGCTGGGCCACATTCCTCCCTGTATACCCTCACCATCTGACTCCTGAACCAGCTGAGATTCTTATGCTATCAGGTGTTTAGCACAAGTCTTCCTGAAGAGAGGAAAGGAGTGATTGAACTTTTTTTTTATAAACTCATGATTCTAATGAAATGTTATATACAACAGGTCAAAATATGTAGTATGTAATTGAGATGTGGTGACCCAACCCCTGTACTGGGGAGCGAGACAGGAAGATCACCATGGCTCATCAATATTGTATCATGGGTCATAATTTCTATTTAAGTCGGAGTGGTAGCCAGGTGGTGGTGGTGCACACCTTTAATCCCAGCATTTAGGGGGCAGAGGCAGGAATGTATCTGCGAGTTCAAGGCCAACCTGTTCTACAGAGTGAGTTACAGGACAGCCAGGGCCATTCATTGTACAGAGTAACCCTGTCTTGAAAAATCAAGGAAAACAAAAAAGACTGAGTGGTATCCCACCAAAGCAATATGCCTTCTTGGTCCTCAGTGGACCTGCCTGATTCCACCCCTGCCGTGGATAGAGCTGCTGTGAGTGTGTGCTTATCTGTATCCCCGAAAATCTTTGATTCTGGCTTTCTACTCTGAACTTTATTGTTCCCTTCTGGGAAGTTGCTTAGTTCATCTTTATTCTTGTTTCTTGGTGTGGAGGCAAAGGTTGGTTTACTGACTCAACACCTTTTTATTGCTATCCTTTGTTTTTGCTATGAGATATTCTCTCTAGTCCAGGTTGGCCTCAGACTTGTGATCATTGTGCCTCAGATACCGTATGTATAAACCACCAAACTTAGCCATATCTTCATTTTTTTCTTTTGTTCTTGTTTGACATGGAGACAGGATCTTACATAGCTCAGGCTGGTCCCAAAATTGCTAGGTAGCACGAGCTGGTCATGAACTCTTGATTCTCCTTCTTCCACTTTCCAAATGCTGGAATTTGGCCACCACATCCTTGTGTGTGTGTGTGTGTGTGTGTGTGTGTGTGTGTGTGTGTGTGTGAGGTATGTGCATGTATGTGTGAACTCCTATGTGATGCCAAAAGCTGGCAACTGGTGTCTTTCTCAATCACTTCTCCAACTACTTTTTAAGCCAAGTCTCTCTCTGTAGTTAACTAGTTCAGCTTGATTGGCTGGTCAACAAGTTCCAGGAGTCTTCCTATCTCTTCCTCCTCGGTGCAGAGACTATAGACATACACAGCCACACCAGACTTTTACGTGGATTCTAAGGATCTAAACTCAGGTCTTCATTCTTGTATGGCAAGCACTTGGATAGCTGAATTAGCTCCCGAGGCCCGCACACCTTTTTTCATTGTTGTAAATGTTTATAGTCTGTGAGCCACATCCCATGTTAGGTATGCCATGTCTGTTATATGCCACCTAGTGTTTTCTTGAGTCTTCCTTTTGAACCCACTGGTTGTTTAGCAGTGTGTTGTTTAATAGTCACATATTTGTGCGTTTTCCAAATAGCTTTTGATGATTTCAGAATTTATTCCACTGTGGTCAGAGGACATGCCTGTATTGTTCCATTCCTTCCAAATGCATTGTGGTTGTTCTGGAGCTCAGCATGTGGCTGGCCTGGAGACTTTCCTGTGAGAAGGTTGGGCGGGGTGTTGTGGGGGTGTCTGCTAGGCATGCTGGCTTACAGTGCTGTTTATGTCTCCTGTTGCTTTGTTGATGTTCTGCCCAGTTCTCTATCCATTAGGTGCAGATACCAGTGTCTCCAACTGTTATTACTGAATTACTCCTTTGTCTTCCGTTGTCTATCTTTCTTCATGTGATTTGGTGTTCTCTTATTAGGTGTGCGCTATCTTTCTAATGGTTAGAGCTTTCTGCTCAACTGATCCTTTTACCATTATAAAATACAGGGCTTTCCCCTCTAGTAACATTCATTTTTGTTTTTTGTTTTTTCGGGTTTTTTTTGTTTTTTTAAATATTTATTTATTTATTATGGACACACTATTCTGTTTGCATATATGTCTGTAGGCCAGAAGAGGACGCCAGACCTCATTACAGATGGTTGTGAGCCACCATGTGGTTGCTGGAAATCGAACTCGGGTCCTTTGGAAGAGCACGCAATGCTCTTAACCACTGAGCCATCTCTCCAGCCCCTCATTTTTGTTTTAAAGTCTGTATTAGGGCTAGAGATATATAGCTCAGTGATAGAGCACTTGTCAAATACATACATGCAAGGTCTTAGATTCAATCTCTAGCACTACGAGAAACCAAAACAAAAATCCATGAAGTCTCCTTTTTTTCTGACAGTGGTATACCTGGCTTTCTAGTGATTGTTTTTCATCTAGTCAGGTATTTTTTTTTTTTTGCTCCCCTTCCCCTATTCAGGTATTTGAATCTGAAGTGAGTCCCCTGGAGGTAACATATAATTGATTGGATTTTAAGTTTTCCCGATCTGAAAAACAAAATCTCTGCATTTTGATTGGATTCTTTAATCCATTCACCTTTAGTATTATTGGTATCAGTTTCATTTACTTCTGCCATGAGTTTTTATTCTATACATTACTTATCTTTTTATTCCTCTATTTCATTCTTATTTCTGTCCTTTGTGTTCATTTTCTAGTGTAGCATTTTGATTTCTATAATGATTTAAATGCTATTCTGTAGTGATCTACTTGTTGGATGTTGTTTACATTATGAATCTTAGTTCACCAGCACCACATACAGAAATACCACTCCTCCACAGCTCTGTGAGCTGCTGGTTTGGGCCTTCAGGTATTCACCTGTGCCAGATCTGTTTTTGTGTTCACCCTACACAGAGTCTGTTGAGCTGCTTGGTTGCATTGATACGGCTGTCATTAGATTTGGGGACTTTTAGGCTATTGTTTCTTCAAATATTCTTTCTGTTCTTTTATCTTTTGTTCTATAGAAGTATTTCTAAAGGATCCAGATGTGTTTAGAATTCTCCATAGTTTAACTGGGGTAAAATAGACCTTGCCAGGTCCCAGAGTTGTCCATGAGCTCTGACATTTCACAGAGGCAGCAAGGAGAACACAGTTAACATTTTCACTGTCAGAGGCTCTGGTCTGGTAGCATGTGGCTTGATTCTTTTAGAGGAGCTGGGGATGCGCACAGTTGATAGAATGCTTGCCTAAGATACACAAAGCATTTCCATCTCCAGCATTTCATAGGCCAGGGCTAGCGTCCCACTTCTGTAATCTAAGCCACTCAGAATGGGGAGACACGAGGATCAGAAGTTCCACGACACCCTCCTCCGCTACATATCAAGTTCAAGGACAGCTTTGGTTGTGTGAAACCTCACTTTAAACTGGACGCATAGCGGGCAGTGAGTGCAGACTTTTAATCCCAGTACTTGGGAGGCAAAGGCAGGCAGATCTCTGTGAGTTCAAGGCCAACCTGGTCTACAAATTGACTTCCAGGACAGCCAGGGCTATTACATAGAGGAAAGAAGAACCCTGTCTCAGAAAAGCAAGCAAACAAACAATCAAACAAACAAACAAAGAAGAGGAAACAGTAAAAAGAACAGCATAGCAGTCTCCAAGGCTCTGTTCATATGACTCGGGGGCACTGTGAAGGGTACTGAGTACTATAAGAAGTCTGGAGTCCCCAGAGCAGAGGTAGAAGTAATAGAGATCAGTTCTTCAAGGAACATCACCTTGTGGGTGAGGCAGTGCCAGGGCCCATCTCTAGTAGATGTCCAGGAAAACTTAGGAGCCCGGAGTGTTGCCACTTTTGTTTCGTTTTTTTCTTTTTGGAAAAACAAACGAACAGCCCTGTAGTTCCTGACTTTGGGTGTGTGCAATGATGTGACTGTTTTGAAGCCTGAAGGTAAATAGTAAAGTCACCATCCAATAATCCCTAAGTCTCTCACCTTCTCTGTAGGTGCAATAGCACTCCTCAGTTTCCATTCAAAACACCAAGGCCCAGGGAAGTTAAGTAACTTGCCGCTGGTCACACAGCTGGTGACTATATAAACTTGGAACTCAGGTCCCCTGAGTCTAGGGTCCAGACTTTTTTTTTTGTTTATGCCCTATATCCACTGTTTGTAAGATCAGAGGTTTTGGTTTTTGTTTGTGTAGCCCTGGCTGTCCTGGAACTCACTCTGTAGACCATTCTGGCCTCAAACTCAAGAGATCCGCCTGCCTCTGCCTTCTGAGTTCTGGAATTAAAGGTTGGTGTCATTGCACCTGGCGAGATCCGAGATCTTTAAAAGAGAGGGACTGCTGGAAGGAGAGGCTAAGCCGCCACACCTGCCCATCTGCCATAACTCACCATGGGGTCAGCCTCAAGGGGTCTGCTGCCTGGTAAAGCAGAGAGGTCAGGGTAGTTCTGGTGGCAGTAGACACCTATTGTCTGCAGGGGACGCCTAGGTGGTACCTGTTAACGGCCTGCAGGGTCATCTGGGTGCCTGGTGTTGACATCTGCAGCCTAATGGGGCAGGACCCTGAGGATCTGAGCCTCCAGTCCTTCTAGCTTGGTCTGTGTATTTGTAGTAGGGATTAGGAATGCAACTTTTCTACGTGCCTGTTGGGTGCAGGCATGCTTCTGGGATAGACACAGCCCTGGCGGTGTGGCTAAAGTCTGTCCCACTCTGCCTGCGACACTGTGGGGGGTTTCAGAGGCGAGGAGCTAGACCAGAGAGGGAAGACATCCAGGCCTCTCTGGACATTGCATGCCCTTGTTCACAGCTGGCTCTCCCAGAGGAGAGGCAGGAGGTGTGGTCAGAGCAGGTGGTGAGGGCCTACATGCCAGGCTGTAACCCTGGGCTTAGTGTTGCGGGCAGGGAAGCCATCTGGGTTTGGGTAACAGGCTCATATTAACATTCTGAAAGATCATTCTGGGGCAGGTTGGACCTGGAAGAGAGGAGGCCTGGCTGCTACCAAAGACAGCTTGTGAGTAGAAGGTGATGAGACCAGAGAAAAGGCAGGGGGAGCAGAAGTGGAAGGTGAGGCAGCCTGGAACACCACAGTCAGTGAGGAAGAAAGGGCTCATTTGGGGCTCAGAGACTGGGTACATCGCAACATAGTGGGAATCAGGAAGCATTACACTTGACAAAGAGCCAAGGGATCCCTCCTGGCTACCACAGATCCATAGAAATGGTTCTTACGTGTTTTAAGACCATGAAAGGAAATAAATAAAATAATAACAATAAATATGTAATTAGATTCTATTCTGGGTGTCTACACTAACACAGTTAGAAAATATAATTTTTAGTAATTTATAAAGGAAGGGCCACACCAAAGAACAAGTACCTGTGCGCATGAAAATCATCAGTTAACCTAAGAGGGGCTGGTGACCTCTTCCAATTAGGTGGTCTTGCTGATTATAGGGACCCACACAGGGTCTGCATGCCATCAGTAAGGATTCTGATGTTAGTAAGGGATTCCATTAGGAAAAAGAAAAGAGCCCTGCATTTATGAACTGAAAGGCCAAGTTAAAGCCATCGTTCTGTATGTTGTTCTACAGTGTGTGCAACACTGGATAAGTTGCCTAACCTGTCTGAGCCACTTCACAGCTGCAATTTGGCCTTGCCTTTCTGTTGACTTGGAGGTTGTGTTAGGAACTCAGGACCCAGTGTCCTTTCTCTAAGATCTCCCTCTTCCCAGCCGTGCCAAGCCTGGCAGCCACCCTGCAAGCCCTAACCTAGATGCAGAAATTCTCCCAGCCTGTAACCTCCCCTCCTCCCAAGACCTTCTTGATGAGTTGTGGTCCCTGTCTTGAGGGAGGTCCAGGGGGTTGTCACCTGTGCCTCCTTGTCCGGCTAAGGGCTGGAGCCCAGGGGAGCACGGTCCTGAGTCAGCACGCCTGGCTGCTAATGTGATCCAGATGTCAGACGGAGCAGAACCATCACCCCCTCCCTGCTGGCAGCTCGGGTTTCTTGGAGATTGCAAAAGAAAAAGAAAAATAGAGCAGAGAGAGGCTCAGATCCCAGTACAGCTGAAACCTAAGGATGTAAATAGTTTCAGGGTCTTACTAGGGGAGGGGCGTTGGCCCTTCTGCCTATCCTGCCTCCACTGCCCTTGAGCCGCAGCCTTGCCCCTCACCACAGGCCCGAGGAGCCAGTCCCTGAGGGTTTGGGTGTTCAAAGGCAATAAGCAGGGGTGACCAGCCATGTCTGACCCAGGCTTGGGCGATCAACCCCTCATTCCAGTCCTGACCTGGCAGCAGGTTTGGGTATTCCCTGAGGTTGGAGTGGGTGGAACTGCCCAGAGGACAGACAGAGAGGGACTGTGGATCTGTGGAGTTTCCCTTGCAGAACTTAGGTCAGGAATTTGAAGTTTCTTAGAGCTTCCAAGTGGCATGGAGAGCCTGAAGAGGTTAGCCACTCATCGAGCCTAGCCCTTCCCTCTACTTGTGAGCACCTCCAATAAGAGGGAAAGTTTTCAGGCTGAAAGGTTTAAAACCTCTGGTCAGTCTACAACTGCTGTGGCTTGGACTTGGTTTGAGTGTGCCTCTCAAGGGCTCATGTGTAGGGAGCTTGTCTCCCATAGTGTTGGTGGATGAAGGTGGAGAGGTGGCTGGGCTCTATGAGGCGGGCGGGGTGGGAGATGGTTAAGTCTTTGGAAGGACTTTGCAGGACTCTGGTTATGTCTTGGGAAGGGCTTATTATGAAAGAGTAGGCTTCTCCCTTTGCCAGGTGACCGCTTGGTCTTTCTAGTGTTGCTATCCCTTCCCATGGGAGCGTCAAAGGACTTGATGTTTGGACTGTTAGCCAAAATGGTGGGATCAATAAACCCATTTTCTTCATGAAGTGTGAGCTTCAGGTATTTTATTATAGTAACAAAACACAGAGAGGACCACCTCAGTGAGCTGGTAGGGAAACTGAGGGCTTTCCTACAGAACCTGAGCTAGGATGACTTTATAGAAAGATCTGCAGAAGGAAGGATGGGAGCCAGAAGCAGGAAAGGAAGGAGGAGGATGAGGGGGAAAATGGGAGGAGAGAGGCTAGCAGCATCATTTTGTATTTCCCTGAGGAATCCTGGGCTGGGGCAGGTAAGAATGACTCCTCTGGAGCCTGGGACAGCTTCCTGTGGGGACCTGGGCTGTGATGTTCTAGGTCCTGGCACAGTACGTGGAATACTATGAGTGTCCAGAAATGTTCAGGAACATTGCTGGGGGCTGTGACTGCTGCTTGGCTTAGAGTTTCATGGGCCCTGGTGTTAGAAGGTGCCAGGACTCAGATCGTGTCCCAGCCTTCGCTCCTTCCCTTCTGAGACCCCTTCTGCTTTATACTACCCTAGTGTGGCCTCTTCCCAACTGTGAGCTCTGGAAAATGAACCAGTCTTTCCAGGGCTTGTTTCCTCTTATTTCTAGGAAGGATACTGAAGAGACTGACGTCAGAGCATGCTAGCAGGCTGTTGTTACCTGAAGCATCTCCTGCATTCTCTGGGCACTTACATTAAGTCTCTTAGTGGCTGTCATTATTTTTAGGCTGCAAGTCAGCTCTGTCAAACTGTGTCCTAAAGTCTGGAGTGTGCCCCAGAGCTGTGGGGTCCCCAGAGGACTCTGGGCTCCCCCTTCCACCCTCTACCCACAGATGGGCTGGGCTGGGCTGCATGGGGCCAGGTGACAAAGCTGTATTTCCTCAGGGGCCTGAGAGGAACAGGGGATAGTTCCAAGTACTTGGGACCATGCTGGGAGAGATTCCTGGATGAGGCTCAAGGGATCTGTTCTACCCAGAGTGGTGTTCCTGGAAGAGGGCTGACGGGAGCTGGCTCTCAGCTTGGCTCCTACTGGCTCCAGTGGAAGATTGGGTTTGCTAGGTCTCACCCTACCCTGCACAGACATGAGGGGGCAGCAGCTGCAGAGGTGGCACGAGAGTGAAGGAGGAGGGGTGCGGTGCAGGACATGTGACAGAAAGGAGCTGTGGAGCCAGTTTCACATCCTCAGCCCGTGGTTCTCTGTTTAAGCATCACACGCTGCAAGGAGCCCCCAGTGGCTCCATGTCTCCATGATCAGTGCTTCATCTCCTAGATCCCGAGGGACAGGGTTTAGGGCAGAGCCTGAAAGGAGGACTTACCCGGAGCCTTGAGCAGCTTGCAAGGCCTGGGGAACAGAGCAAGAGCATCTGTGTCAGTCAGCATGTTGTCATTGTCATAAAGTGCCTGACCCAAGCTGACTTCCTAAAGGGGTTTATTAATAGATCCTGGAGCTTCCACCAAATGGTTTAGCTCGAACTCAGGCTGGGGCCACCCCTTGGCTGTGTGGCTGCGTGGCTGCATAGCTGCGTGGCAGGTGGTGGGAATACACATGAGAGCATGTGAGTGATTCAGTGCAGAACAGGGGAGAGAGGCAAGGGCTGGCTCCCACTTTTATAAGCACTCTCAGGGGGTAACCACCAAGGAGTCACATGAAAACCCTTGTGATGCCTTACTAAGGTGTATCCCAGTGAGCTAGGGACTTCTTCCTGGCTTGTACCGCCTCCTACTGCCTCAGCCTTTGGGACTGAACTCCCAGGGCAGGACCATTGGAGGACATTCAAACCATATCCAAACCACAGCGGTATCCTTGGACTGGGCTCCCGTCTCCAGTCAGCCTCCTCTGATTGCTCCTGCTGTCCCTGCTGAATGCTGGGACTACGGAGGGTCCCCAGTGCTAGGCTCTTGTCCTATGCTTCTCACATGACTTGTGTCTATCTTGGGACTGTTCAAGGAAGTGCGGTACTTGAAGCTGCCGCTACTTCAGCAGAGGCCTAGAAATGCAAGCTCAGGTTGAGGGTGTGACTCAGTGGCAGAGCTCCACCTGGCATGTGTAAAGACGCAGGTTCCGTTTCCTGCAGCCCCAGAGTCCACGTAGTCTTAAGTTTTCTGGATCATTCCTGGCCACACTGGAGTTCAGGAGTTCCTGTCTTACTGTACAGTGACCCCTGCTTTGCTTGTCCTGGAGTCTGCATAGTGGGCCTTCCTTCTACAGCTTGATAGGGGCCTTGCCTAGGAATTCCCATCTAGTTACAGGAAACTCACGTGCCAGTCTGCTTTTGATCCAGAGGGTGTTAGACTGGGGGTGGGGGTGGGTGGGAGGAAGGATGGGCAAAGGCACTAAAAGCACTTAGGCTACCCTGATTGGCTTGGGAGTCAGCAAAACCACCAGATCTGGGACAGGGCAAGGTGGGGGGAGCTCCCTCAGCTCGGTGTGGGAGGATGGGGCTTCCTCTGAGCAAACCAAAGGCATTTGTACCCAGGCAGTCTCCATGGACACCAGACAGGGCAAAGGGCCAATAGAACAGCGGAAGTGTTTGGATGAGACTGCTGACATGACCTAATCAATCAGTCAGGAACACACCGTTGAGGACATGGAGGGCTTCCAACCCTTAAAATGGTGGGCTTGCTGTGTGAAGTCCTGCACAGGCCAGGGAGAGGGCAGCAGAGGTCTCTGTCCAGCCTCCCACTCTGAGACTGTCCAGGTATGCCTGTCTTTTACTGTAATGACACAGCATTGTCATGGACAAAGGCCATGCTGAAGACCATTCATGAAACTGAGTTACCAAAACACACCCCCTCACACATTCTCATAATGCGGAGAAATTAATGATTTTAAGTTGATCTGCATTCGAAGCTTTCCTGGGGTGTGTGTACCTCACAGATTGCAGGTTGGACATACCTGGAGCTCTAGACAAGAGCGATCACACCATTTATCAAGGTTCCAGCTGGGCCCAGACTGTCACCGCAGAAGTCCTGGGTCTTAACTGCTATCCCCAGAGCGTCTCTCTATTACAGGCTTTTTAGGAGTGAGCATTGGCCTTAAGGACCCTGATGACCCTCCTGGAAGAAGCCATTTGGTAGTCATTGCACATGCGTGGGACCAAAGACTGTCTTGAAGCCTAGAAGACCTGTGTGTCCCACTCTGTTCTGGCCTTCTTGGTACCTAGGACTCTAGAAGCACCCCAAGGCAGAGGTTCCTCTAGGGAGGCAACAGAAACCCTGGAACTAGAGAGCTCCGAGAAGGAGGCTAGAAGGAGAGGCTAGGGGACTTGCCCTTGGTGTAGAGTCTGGGGAACACTGCTGTGTGTCCTTGGCCCCGTTGTTTGTTGTCTCTGTTTCCCTTTAACAGGAAAGAGTGGTTGAACCCAATTAATGATGCTCATCTTGGATTTCCCCTTAGGAGTGCCTGGGATATTTTATCTTGTTTATTTTGGGAGTGCTGCAAGTGTTGACTAGGGAGGTCTAGAGCAGGCCTGGACACACAGATTTGTCTAGATGTTCAAGCAATTGTGATGGGCAGCTGGGCAAAAGTACAGTACCCAGTGTGAACTGGTGTGTGCCCAGATGAGAGAATCCATGGGTGAGCAAGCTACATGTCTACATGTCCTTCTAAGGTCCCCAGGGCTCCTACTCCCTCATGCCTGTGCTCCATCCTAGAATCCTGGTCCACGTAGCCTTAGCGCTTGTGATTTGGAAGCACGCTTCCGAACAGATGGCTCTGGCTCTCAGGACTGTGGATTGTGTGATTTTAGATCTGAGGCTCTCTCATCTGTCCATACCTGAGTTCTATCATTCTAAGCCTCACATAGATGTCTGGGTTCTCATGGGCTCTCATTCTGGGGATGAAGTCTGCCTGAGTGTAATATGTCACCATCCCAAGATATGGTGCTGTTGTGGCCTTACCACAATGTCAGAGTCTAAACTCACCAACTCTGCGATGATCTGTCAGCCCATCTTGGCCAATGGCTACTGGAGCCCAGGGTCTGGCCTTTGGCTTCTTGAGACAAGGTGGTGGTTGCATGAGCATGGACAAAGGCCACTCCATCCTGCCTTGGGGAACAGTGAAAGTGGGGAGAGCAGAGACCCTATAGAACTCCACTCCCAACACTGCAGAGGAGGAGTGAAAGATAGAGCGGCTGTGTGGGGCGCCTTCCACCATGCAGCAAGTTCAGTGCCGAGGTGCAGCAGGACCTCTCGATTGTGTTTTGTATCTGCGCATCCCACGTCAGAGCTGTGGTGTCCAGAGTAGCAGATTAGGCTTCTGCATGAGGGTCTTTACCATACAAAGACCTCTCCAACTCAGACTTGACAAACACACCCGACTCCAGGTGGAGAGCAGAGACCCAAGAGATGAACTGCTTAGAGGGAATGGCACCCTGTCTCCCAGCTGTTATTGTGTGGTCCTTTCCAGCTAGCTATACCCCAGGCTGGCTTTTTGCACAGAACCCAGATGACCTTCAGTCCCTCTAAGGTAACAGAAACCATCCAGGTTTCTCGCAGAGCTAGAGCCATCTGGACGGAAGCCTGCTTCCAAATCACAAGCGCTAAGGCTACGTGGACCAAGATTCTAGGAAGAAGCACAGGCATGAGGGAGTAGGAGCCCTGGGGACCTTAGAAGGACATGTAGACATGTAGCTTGCTCACCCGTGGATCCTCATCATCGCAGAATTGCTGAGTTTAGACTCTGACATTGTGTTACGGCCACAACGGCACCATATCTTGGGATGGTGACATATTACACTCAGATACCTCCAGGATTTGACACCTATCACCTGTAGCCTGGTGACTGTACCAAGCCTAGGAGGACTCTCTCAGCCCCCATGCGACTCTAAGTCCAGGTCATTTTCAGGCCTTTTAGATCACACAGTTATGCCTAAGGACCGGTGTCCCATCTCTGCTGTGCTGGAATGTCAAGCCTGGAGCCATGCCATAGAAGGTGTGCCACAAATGTCCCTCCCTCTCTGTTTGACCTTGAAAATGTCCCTGCACCTCTCTGGTTTCTATCCTGCTGAGAGACAGTGGAATGTGACTCACAGAATGACCATGAGGATTCAGCAATATCTTGTAAGGACAAACCTGGCACATGGAGAAGGAGCAGAGACTGCCCACATGCCTACCAACTTAGCAATCTTGGCACAAAGCCTGCCTTGGTAAGAGATTGTGTTTGCGGAAGGAGACTGGGTGGCTACCTTTATAGTCACTTTAGGAGTGAAATTATGCTTTCAGAAAACCTGGGTTTTGAAAAGGCTATCAAAGTATAGGAGGAAGAGTCTAAGGATACGGGAAGTAGTAGGCACATTGGTAATGGTGATGATGATGGTAGTGGTGGTGATGATGATAAAGATAGTGATGAGGTTGTAGTGGTCATAATGGTGTTGGTGATGGTATTGATGGTGGTAGTGGTGATACCAGTTATGGTGATGATGATACTAATGATTGCAACGATGGTAATGATGGTGATGGTGGTGATGATGATGGTGGTGGTGGTCATAATGATGACTACTATATACTGAATTCCAACCATATGCCAAGCATTTGCTTTCAATGAGCCAAATCATTGTTCTTCCCACTGGAATGATGTCCGCCTAAGACTCAGAGAGATGCAGAAATTACCCTCTACTCTTGCTGCTGTTCAGTGGCATTGGCATTCAAATCCTGGTCCCTAGGGCTGTGCACAAAGAGATCTGTTTCCATTCGCCATCACTGGATGAGAGGTTGAAAGCCACTAGACGAGCAGTGGCCACCTCTTTGTGGGGCCACAAACAGCTCATGGTAGGGAAACAGGAGACATTTTCATTCTTTCCAAGAGAGATGGAATAACTGTGGTTTCTTTCTTTCTTCTGCACAATGCTCCTTATTTCCCATGTGGCTCTTTTTGCCATTTTTAGAAATCCAGAGCTGCCTATGGCTGGTAGGCCCACCCTCAGCCCACCTTGGCTGTGGAGATGCACATGTGCACAGAACTCCAGAGGTGGTGCAAGGGTGGGGGAGTAGGGAGGTAGGTGGTGGTGGTGGTGGTTGTGGTGATGGTGATGGTGCATGCTCCTCCTGCCAGGCCTGTGCATATTACAACAGGGCCAGGACTGTGCTGTGTGCCTGCTGCCTACCTAGGAGCTGGATGTGAGGCAGAAGCTTCCCTGACAGTCCTGCAGTTGGTTTGAGCCACTGCCCTTTTCTTGGCTACCCTCAGCCACTCATTTCCTGTCGTTTGACTTAACAGGAGGATTCAGGTCTTCATGAGGTGTGAGGGATAAACTCTCTCATGCTTTCCTCCCTCCACTCTTTGCTGCCCAGCCTGGCCTATCTGGACAGGGCCTATCTGGACAGAGCACCTGCTCCCTGGTCTGCTCAGCATGATCCCCAGGTGGCATACCAACTCCTGGGATCTTTGCTTTTTAGACCACTGGGAACACAGCCAAGATGGGACAGTGAGGACCAGTCATGGCACATGTGGGCAAGTTGCAGGAACTGGGGACACGAGACCTGCTGGGGACAGCCCTGACACTAGGAAAGCATAAATACATCAGAGGCCTTCGTGGGCTGTGGCAGCAGGCCTCTGGAGGCAGGAGCCTCAGAAACTGTGGCAGAGTCCCAGAACAGAAGCCCCCTCAAGGCATGCCTCTCAGAAATACAGGGGAGGCCAGCAGTCCCTCTGTCCCACTCTCTGCCCAGCAGTGAGTGCCTGAGCTCCATCCTGCTACTCAGGGCTTTGGTGCTGCTGGAGGAGCCAGGCCTCTGGCGACAGCACCTCTACTATGTGGAGGACCAGTGGGAAGTGATGATGACTGTGACCTGTCTGTGCCTTGTGTCTACTAGGTGCCTGATGGCTGGAATCCTGGACTTTCTGTCCTGGCTCTGGTTTCACTTGTCCTCCTGGGCTGCTTCTGTTTGGGGCTCAGCCTCTTCCTCATTCATCCCTCCTTCCTGGGGCCTGGCAGGTAGTTTGAAACCCCGAGGCCCACCTTAGGCTGCTGCACATGTTCTTCTGGCTCACCTACTGGGGAAAGAGTCTGCGTCTGTGTAATTAGAGAACCACACCAGAGTGCCCAGCCCACCTTTAGACTAGCTTTGGGGCAGACCCGTCAGTCCTGTTATTATATGGCTGTCCCATACGCTGTTCTTGCTCCGGACTTGGCCAGACCTCTTCCATCCATCTCAGCTGGAGAAAGGCATAGCCGTGACCAGGCTCAACCTGCATCGCTGGCAGAGAGAGGCTCGCCTGCAAAGTGCTACTTCAGACTTCTTAATCCCCAGTCTCTCTGCCTGACAGCATCCGTCTGCCTCATGTGGCCACAGAGACCTGTCCATACCCATCTGAAACCCACCGTGGCTTCCCATAGCTCCTGGGCTAAAACCTAGTCTTGTGTTGGAGTTCCGGGGCCCCTGAAGCTTAGCCTTTGCCCTCCAAGGCCTTCATCCTCATGTTTCCTGCCACCCAGCTCTGCTGCAACCGCAGTGAACCTTTTTCACTGTGACTTTCTCTGGCTCCCCTGACATTTTCTCACCACCCCAAACACAGGCTCCTGTTCTTCCCCAGCATGTCCTTTGATAGGCAAGTCAGAGCTCAAGTGTTCATTCATTGTGTATTTATGAAGCGCCTACTGTGTGTCTGGCATGGACCACTGTGAACAAGGAAGACAAGGAAAGAGCAGTCCACATTCCTGTGGGGTGACAGCAAAGAAATAGTCAGGGACACCAGGATATAAGTTATGTTCAAACAACAGGTTTGTCAGGGATCACCTCTCTGGGGATGTGGTGACTTGAGTGGAGACAAATGAATCAGGAAGAAAACGTTTGGTGACGTGGGGCGTGGTCATTCTTGGCAGAGGAAAGAGCGAAAGGCCCTAAGGACAAACATGCATGCCAGGAGGTTCTAAACCTGATGGCTCCAGCTCAGAGGGCTCTCAGGCTGCCTGAGAGAAGCTGAGACCCACACTTAAGAATGTCCCCAGCACCACTGTCCCTTCTCTCACTGCCTCTGTCTCAAGCTGGGCAGTTCTACTCTAGGGAACACAGATGGGTGCTTGTCTGAGAACCCCCTTCCCCCAACACCCCAACATGTGCAGTGGGGACAGGAAGTGTTGGGTCTCGCCTCCCAGCTGCCTGGTGGGATGCCACCAAGCCAGGATGGCCTGCTTGGGAAGGGACAGAGGCCCTATTGAGCCAGTTCTCTGGGCCAGCAGGGACAATAGCCACACTGAGAACTAGGAACATCGGCCAGCATGATTGTCCAGGAAGTTACCAGGCCACTACCACCCCCTTCTGTGCTACCCCACCCCCAGCCCTCTCCCCTGGCTTCTCAGTTTAGGGGATGGTAGAAGCCAGTTGCCACTTTGCACTGACGCCGCCTGCTTTGTACCAGACCCATGCTGTCCCCAAAGAGGGAGAAGTACAGGATCCTGGGCACACTGCCTGCAGACAGGCACAGGTGCAAGGCCTGGAGGGGGGCATGGGGAAGGGGTGTGTACCCTGAGAGCTGGATACGAGGGCTTCCAGGAGGAAGAATCGTGACTCTCCATGGCTGCAGCTGGGGTCATGCTTTCATGACGCAATACTCCGGAGCCATCAGCGGAGCTGGTTGGCCTGAGTGACAGGCCAGGAGGAGGAAGAGGGAGACCACGGCCAGGGCTACCCACGGCCCCCAACCCATCTGTTGCTCAAGCCTGAGTGCTGTCTATAGGTGGGACATTTATTCCAGAAGGATCTTTGTTGGCATACTGCCACACTTGCCTTTCACGTTCAGGGGTAGATGTAAATACTAGGCAAAACCCTGGTGGAAAACACTTTGGGGTAAGCACCTAGGTGCAGCATTGACCTTCCTGACTTCAAGCCCCCACCCCCGCACTTGCTGACAGATGGGGAAACTGAGCCATGGACCACAGAGTGTGGTGGTGAGCGTGTTGGGATCAGGAAGGAGGTTAGGAACATGGACATGATCAGACCAAGTCATAAAATTTCAGATTTTGGGGAGGGTTGAGTTGTCTCAAAATACCCCGCAGTGTGGCTTCTGCTCAGAGCCAGAGCCCTCGTCTCGTGGCTGTAAGTTCACAGGGGTGAGGGTGTCCGATTCCAGGGCCCCATCTCTCGGGCATCCCTGCACATTCTGGTTGAGAGTGTGAGTGCAGTGTTGTAAAGTAAGCAGGGAAGAACACGCCCAGTCGTTGTGTGACTATAGCGTAGCTCTTTCCAGGTGCCTGTGTGGTCACCACTTACAGAAGACCACTGGTAATTGGTAGTCAGACACATGCTACTACATAGGAAGCAGCCAGGCCAGCTTTGATAGACTCTACAGAGAAACTGAGGCCCCAGGAAGCTAAGTTGTAAGCCATAGATATGGCAGGCAGGGTAAGGAGTTGAGCTGGGGCCGCCTGACTTCTGTCCGGGCTCTGGAGCACTCACTCTGGCCATCAGGCTCCATGTCTGTAGCTCAGGCTGACTGTTCGCAACAACTGAGCCTACCCGGAGCCACATATGCTGATGCCAAGGCAAACACTGGTGAGGAGGTGGGGGCAAGAGGTGTGGCTGCCCCATTCCTCTGCTTTCTGAATGGACTGCGGCAGGACCTGGCAGCCAGGTCTGCACTACAATTATTGTGCCTATGATTGTTTCCAGATGCTGTAGACTCACAGGTTTGGGGCTTGGCCAGGGAGCTAGCCCTCCCTCCCCCACTCACCACCCCTGCCAGTCTGGACCATCCATCTAGCCCCAGGCTGTCACCTTCAAACCTGCAACCTGCCCAGCTTCTGGGCAGAGGATCCCAGACTCCATTTCTGGCTCTCACTCTTCCTGTGTGACTTGAGAAGGTGGCTTGCTTTCCTGAGGCTTATTTCCTGGGCTATAGAATGGGCACTTAGGGCAGCAAAAGGACAGAATTCAAAGCTCCGACTTCCCCTCACCGTGGTCTAGACCCTCCTCAAAGTGGGACCACAGACTAGCAGCAGACCCAAAGGAGAGTTGGAGATGAAGATTCAGGGACTTCAGGGGTGGGGTCTGTACTGTCACCATGATGCTTCAGTGCAGCTTGGGCATGAATAGAACAGCGCATCCATCCTCCAGATTCTGAGCTAGGGCTCCTGGGGTCAAGAAGACGAGTTTATTTCAAAGCCCTGTGGAAGAAAAGAGGCTTGGCTTCAGATTAGGAAAGGGGGTTAAAACACTTACCTCAGAGCGTGGCAGGGTGGCCATGCTGGTTCTGAGTGACAGCCAGCACCCAGCCCCGAGGGGATGCTAACTCTGAAGTCACAGGTCTTCTGGGTGAGGCACTGCATGAGAGCAGGCCTATGCATGCAAACCTGCAAACATGCAAAGGAGCTGTGTGCGAGAGTGTGTATACCCCTATGACTCAGCAGCCTACAGCGAGTCCTGGGGCTGCATGGGGGCCTCCATAAGATGCCTCTCGACCAAGGCAGTCAGGGAAGTTTCTAGATAAAAGTGCAGCTTCCTTTAGATGTCACCAGGAGACACAACATGCCAGATTATGGGACTGAGGTGGATGCTGAGTCTAAGAAGACCAGAGTTGCCCACCAGCCCTGACCTCTGTGATGGGTTCCTCTCCTTCCTTCTCTGGATTCTTGTGGAATGGATGAGGTTGCTCACAGACAAGGGCAAGGAGACTAGCGGGAAAATGAGACTGCAAGAAACACACGATAAGTCCAGTGTGGGTTTGGATCCCAGCTCTGCTACCTCTTGGCTGTGTGACCTTGGATGATCTGCCACCCTCTTTGTGCTTTGCATTCCCCGTCTATGGGAGTTATGGACCAGCTGCTGGGGAGAAGCTGGCGTCAGGAAGCTGACCATCTGTGGAGGGCTCCATCCTTTGGCCTGCAGAGCTACCTGCAGCAAGCACTTTGCCCTGGAGGACAAGGAGAAGGGATCAGTTCTGCAGCCATGGTCCAGCCCTCAGATACAGAAGCAGGTACAGGTGGGGATCGTCAACCTTGCTTCCTGCCCTGGCCTCCTGGACAGTAGACTGGAGAGAAGCTCATCACCTCTCCCGAAGAAGTGAGATATGTTACCCATGTGACACCTCATACCCGCTTCTCTCATTTTTAACACCAGAGAAATGATACCCTGATACCCGGGAATCGTGGGAAGAGCTGCAGATGCCAGAGCTGGCTACAGGGACTTCTTAACTCCTACTCTGTCCATTTGCAACGGCACAAGTTACCTCACACCCCAGTGGTGGAGTCAGACAATAGTCAGAGATCCAGAGTATAAGGCCCTCCTGTCCTTTCCTTAGTGACCTTAGACAGATGACGGCCTCTCTGGGCTTTTGTTTCCATAGCTGGAAACAGTCACTGTGAAGCTACAAATCTGGTGTATAACTGGCCTCTGCTAGGCTCAGTAACATCAGTTGCCTGTGGCTCTCAGGTCTCCTGTAGGCCCAGAAGGCCACCGCTCACAGGCGTGAGGCAAAAGCTTGCTTCTGCCAGCTATCCAGGTGAAGAGATGATTGATGGGAGCCTAGAACTGAGGATGGAAAGGCAAGCCAGGCAGCCGCAGTCAGAGCTTCCCCAAACAGCTGACTTCAGCGTTCCCCATCCAGGGTGGAACAGATCTCTTTTTTGGCACTTGGCCACCTCCACACCCTTCCCCCATTGCTATTTTGAGCTGATCTCATTGTCCCCTCCTCCCACAGCTGTCTGTAGCCCTCATACCCAGAATCTCACTGTAGCCTGTAGCCTTTTCACCTCTTACACAGATACTTGCGTGCCCCCAGGACTGGGCAGAGCCTCCCTCCAGTCAGATGGACATGTTCCTCCTGGCCACATGCAAGCAGGCCTTCCAGGGAAGACCTCAATAGGAGCATAGAAGAGAGGTGTCAAAGAGACATCTTAGGAGTGGGCAGTGCCTTGCCCAGGGCTGGCCTAGCCTCTCTCCAGGTCTCCTGTCTGAGAGAGCTGTGCCCTTTATACCTGCTTGTTACCTCATGCCGAGGGCCTCTCTAGCCCTTGCACGGATGGATGCACACTACGGTGAGCCAGGAAAGTTTGCAAAATGTCTTTAAACTTGAGATAAACTTTAGAGTTTGGCATGGTAGAGTTTGGTTTAGAGAAGGACATGACCCAGAGTCCAGCCTTCTATAGAAGGTTCTCAGCTAGCCACTAACATGGCATAATAGAGTGAGGGTACTTGAAGGCCAGTTAGCCCCAGGGAGATTGGAAGGGGTGGCTTTGAGCTTTTCCCTTGAAGGATAGTGGAAAAGCATTAGCACTCTAGGGCACCAACCTGGCAAAATGTTGATTTTGTTTTTAAATTTTAAATATAAGTTTAACAGGAAGAGTTAATGAAAGCTAAGGCTAAATGGGAAGGGGGCTAATTGTCTTCTGCACAGCGGTTCTATCCTGTCATATGGGGCACTTCAAAGTTGAAGTGGCCACCAAGCGTTGGGGGCTGCCTAGCTGAGCTGGAGTTCTAACTGCAGCAAGAAGGAAGGGAATCACTGGGACAAAGAACCTGCTAGAGGGACAAGGACACAGGGATTGAGACTCTTACTGGGAGTGGCCTACCGTCACCAGCCAACTACAGGGTAGCTGCAAATCTCCCATCCACCCCTCTCTGCACCACTATGGCCTAAGTCTGAAGTCACGGGGAGGAGCTTGAGTCTTTTGCAATGCCTGTGATTCTGCCCCTCTGCACAGGCCCCTCTTCCCCTCCCTGCCCTCAGCCCCAATCCCATCCCTGCGGTCAGTGGAAGGAAGCCAGAGGCAGGAAACAGATAGCCAGGGAGTGGCTGTGCACATGGTTAGAAGTCCTGGCTTTCCAGAGAGTTTCGCTCAAGATTACTCCCCCTGCATGAGGATTTGGAGAGAGAGTTCTGCTTCTATGGTACATGACACAGCCTGAAGGCATTTGGGATGCCCACCGGGTCCTGGGGAGCTCTTGGGGTCCTGTGGTCTCTCTTGAGCCTCAGCATTTCCAACATGTATCCTCTTCCCTTCTTGATGTCACCCATTGTCCCGCCCTTCCTTGTCACCGGGCAGAGGCATGTCCTTTTCTCCCAGGCTTCTCTTGTGTCTCCCCCCTCCTCTCTGTCTTCTCCTCACTATCTCACTCCCAGCCCCCTCCCCAGGGTTTTCCTGAGGCCTTTTCCTGTCGCTGTGAAAGCTTCCATTGTTCCCTGGACTCTTACAGACCCTAGTGTTGTGGGCTAGGGATGGCATTTTTGTGGGATGGGAGGGGTGCCCCGGGGGCTGGGCCTTCTGGGCCCATGTGGGGGCTGTGGCAGGAACCCAGAAAAGGGAGGGGGCTGGCAAGGGGACATGGACAGACGTTGAACTCAGACAAGGAGGCCCTTGAGGCTCAGAGGAAGCCAGGCTGGCTTCTCTCTCAGTGGCCTCTGTCCCAGCATCCTGCAGGTTACATGTGCCCAGTCCACCTGTCCCCTCCACAGGCTGTTTCCTCTAGAGCTCCGGGAAGCCTGCAGCTGCCCGGAGTGGACTGCTGTGCAGATATATGAGTCGGGGGACAAGAGCTGGAGGGTTCCTGTGGCACAGAGGAAGGAAAATCCAGGCCTGAGCACTGGACAGAGACGGGAATCTCAAGTGTGGCCCTGTGAAGCTGGATGATTCTTTACCCTGCCCTAAGCCTCCATTTCTTTCTCTGCCACCAGGGTCAAATGCTGATTTTGAGGGAGCTATTGCATCAGAGATTGTCACCTGGGAAGCCAGGGTGACCTCTGCCTGCAGACATAGGTTCAACTGGTCCCACAGAGATGAATCTTACTTGGGCTTCACCTTGGGGGCTGGGGCCAGGAGTGGGCCATGACCCCAGAAAGGGACCTCTTTAGAAGGTCCCCGACGATGAGCTCTGTGAAGGCAGGGCATTCCCTGTCTGTTTCCATGTTCCTGGAATTTTCCACAAAGCTTGGTCAGAGTGGGTGTACGATAGATGTTAGTGGAGTGAATGAATGTTGATATGTCAGTCTAAGGTCACAGGTCAGAGGGTTTGTGTTACTCAGAACAGGATTGTTCTCTTGTTTCTCACAGCCATTTCAGGGAAAGGCCAAGCACTGGGGGAAAAGTGTCACGCTGGAGTCAGTGAGCAGGGTTCAGGTCTTGGTGTCACGGCAGTGGGGCCCTGTGCAGACGCCTGGGCTGTCCCTCTTATCTGTTTGCTCTCTGGCTACAGGAAGGGGCTTTGGAGGGGCAAGTTAGGAATTACTGGCACATAATAATGATCACTGAAAGTCAGGGTCCCCAGCTCTTCTGGAGCCACCACACACACACACACACACACACACACACACACACACAATTATCCGACATAGAAAATGGGCTCTAAGAAGGGCCTGGTAGAGCCAGGGCCTAACTTCACATTTGCTTTCCAAAGCTTGTTTACTCAGAGAAGTTCTGGTTCTCCTCCTGGGAGAGACATCAAACCTCACAGGATACCAGCTGGGTGAGTCCATGGTCGGCTCATGTCTCTCCAGGTTGACCATGGGAAGCCTGTGTCAGCTCCTGAGACCTGGTACTGGTTTCACCTCAGCCTCCAAGTTGCATAAGAGCACACAGACAGGGCAGGATGGGGCCAGCTGGAAGCCCATCTGGTCTTCATTTCCTCTCCCCGGCCCTATGGCTCTGGCCAGAGCTTCTTTCTCAGCTGGTTGCGTGGGGCCAACCCAGGGCTTCATGAGAAAGGTGCTCAAGGGGCTGCCAAGCACACAGAGTGATGTGACGGACCTCCTGGGAGGCGGGTGCCGCTGCTCAGAGGCTACTTACACTCTCCATTCTGGAAACAGGGAAACTGAGGCCCAGAGAGACCTGTGACAGTGGTAGCCACTTCCTGTTCCTCACCATCCTGACATGATGGGTTCTTCGTGCCATTCTGGCGCATTTCAAGGAAGTACAGAAAGTGTGTCGTGGCAGACAACTAGACAGGCACTTGGTCAATGTGTCCTCAGACACTGTTCTCATCCGGAGCCCTGGATTTATCACATCTGGCTCACAGTGGTTTGGGAGCTACAAAGACACACGAGGAAAGGCTACGTCCCTCTCCCTCCTCAGCAGCTGGAGGAGGCGAGGGCCTCAGCTAGAGAGCCCTTTATTTAGACAAGAATCCAGCCTGAAGTCAGAATAGGCATCCTAACCCCGCTGCTCCCTCCTGCCATCAGCATGGCTATTATGACTGACATCTCTGCAAAGAAGGGGCTGTGAGGGAACCAAGCTTCACTCAAAGAGTGATTCACTCTGCAGGGAATCCAGACATCAGGGCAAGGTGACCCGCTGGGGCTGCGACAAGTGAATACTTCTGGCTTCTTAAGATAGGGGAGCCATGGAGTCTTGGGCAAGGATGACAGCCTTTCTGGATGAAGTAGCTTCGTGGAGCAGATCATGGTCCAATAGAACCAGCACCCAGAGCTGCCCAGTGCCCTCTCCACTGTCCATACCTGCAACTACACTAGTGGAAACTGCCTTTTGGTTTCAAAGGGTTTCCACTCCCTGGGCAAAACCCCAAGCGCCCCCTGGTGGGCAGGAGGGGACTGCAGTCGGGAAATGAGTCGTTACTGCCTTCCTTTTAATCAGGCTTGCTCACGAGGAACAAGCCTTCATTAGGACAGAGTCTGAGCAGAAATAAACCCATCCACAGACCCATCCCCTACAGGCACATTTTGAAACCTTCTAACCTATTCCCTTGAGCTGTTTTTCATATGCTTTTCCTTTATACAGTATTCCATCTCTCATCCCTCCTTTCTCTCAAGCATTTTTCCAAATGTCTAACAAAACTCATTGTAACTTCAAACATTATATTTGTGTGTGTGTGTGTGTGTGTGTGTGTGTGTGCGTGCGTGGATGTGCCATGGCATGTGTGTGGAGGTCAGAGGACAACTTTCAGTAATCAGTTCTCTCCTTCTACCCTGTGGGCTCCAGGGTCTCCAGGCTGCACCAAGCCATCTCTGGGATGGTCGTCATAACTGCCTCAAGGGCTCTCTGTTGTCATACACCCACTGGGAGCATCTGGGATCTGCTGTGGATTGTCCCATTTCCAGATTTTTGTTACCCTAAATAATGTGGCAGGAAGATTTTTGCAAATGCTTTTGGTCCATGTATCGCTGATCATTTCCTTAAGGGCATTGTAAGGCCTTTTTAAAAAGAGTCTGACAAGTTCTGGCCAGGATGAGCAGTAGAAATGGAGCAGGAGATGCCTGCCCAACTCCTGCTCCAGGAGCGACCGAGAAAGGCTTTCTCTCCGCACCCACTTCAGCGGCCTCCACTAGTTCTCAGGATCCAAAGGACTATAAAGCTGGAAGTCCTCTCAGATTTGCAAGGCTCAACTTCCTGAGCAGGGCAAAGATCCCTTCCACAAGTTTCCTGACGGTTGTTTACCCAGACTCTGCTTACATCGCCTTAGGGACAGGGGACTCACTATCTCCCAGCCGACCTCAAGAGATCTCATGAGCTGATGGAAAATCAATACAAACTCCATTCTGAAACTATTCAGGGGTGGAAGCCCCTCCCCCTCCTCTCCCACCTCTCCCCTCCAGCTTTGCTTTCTCCTTCCCAACTTACTCCTTCCACTTCTCAGATTGCCTTCCTGTTACTATTCCAGCCGCAGGAAAGTCCGAAAGCCCTTCCATCCCCAGCTCTGTCCTGGATGCCTTGCGAGTCCTCTATCAAATCTGGTGGTTTCTATGGTACCTCGAGGACCTGTCTGTACTACCAGGAGTCGCTTCTGGGACCCACTGAGCCATGCCTGCGCTCCTGGTAGGGGCAGGGTAGATGAGGTACTTAGCCTGGGTCAGGAAGCCTGCTGAGGCCTGGCAGCCCGCTTGACTGAGTGGTTACCCCTGTGGAGCTGTCTGTTGACATTTCTGAGAAGAGTCCAGGCCTCAGCAGGGAGGAGACAAGGGGAAGGTGTCTGTTAATCCGCCTTCTCTCTGGGCTCGGGGCCCTCCCCGACTGGTCAGTATAAACAATGTCAGGACAGAGCCTTCCAGGAAGTGGTTCCTTGAAGCTGCCTGCCTGCTGGCCTGTGTCCCTTCCCTCTGCTATTACCTAAATTTGTCCTGTATGCCACTTCTACCAGGAGGCCCAAAGAATTTTCTCATGAAATCTCTGTTGAGGGATTTTCTCTGTAGAGCTGTGGCAGGCAGAAGAGCTTGCTGAAACTCACTTTCAGCCCCTCATGTATGCTCTGCATCTTGCTCCCACCCCCTAATCCTTAGTTTCACCGGCTGTCCTGCAGCCTTCCATGGTGAGTGGAAAGGCAACCTGACAGGTCTTGAACCCTGAGCACAAAGCTCAGGACACAGGGAGTGTACCGTAAGCACCTGGTCTCTTCCCGCCTTCCTTGTCTTCTGCCGGCACACATCCAAGCTTCTGCAGCCTTCCTTGGACTTGTTGAGGGTCCTGCTGGGAGAATAATCCATTAGGTGAAGACACTGAACACCCTTTCTTCTTAGGTTCCCTAGTCCTCTGATGCACGCACCTTAAGACGGCAAACTACACCACTGCCACACTGTCCTCTCATTTCTAAAATAGTCTCTTTCCGATTTTGCCTGGGCCTCAGCCCCTCCCTCTGCGTCATCTGAAGTACCTTGGTTGCTCTCTCTGCAAGGGAAGAGCCATGCCCCATACACCAGTGCGCCGAGAGAGTGCCATGTGTGCCTGGACTGAGCTAAAGCACCTGTGAGGGTAGCAGGTGTGCAGCTCAGGCCTTTGATCAGCATCTGGTGTCCAGATGTGTAAACAAGCAGAGATACTTGTTGAGGGTCCCAGATAGCAACAGGCAGAGAGGTTATGACTTAGGAACCTGACCTTGGAGTCCAGGATCTGAGCTTGTCCTGTGAGATGAGGTGTCTGTCAAGGAGCTGACCGTCAGTCTGGCCTGTCAGCGTGGCACTGGCAAGCTGGAGCATCTGGGCCTATAGGAGGCCAGGCACCCCAACCCTGGGTATGTGGCAGACAACTCCAAAAGGACCATGTTCTAATTCTGAGCTGTGGCCCTGCTCCCCGTTCACTTCTTGTCCAACTGCTTGTTGTTTTTCCCTTCGATCACAATCTATACCACATTACACATGTGGACTCCCATCACCGGGAATTCTGAGCCAGACGCCCCGGAACATCAATTCACAGTTTATTTCTAATTCTGACCAGGACCCATATTTTGCTCCAAATGTGCTAGGATGAATGACCCCTCCCATTCTGTCCTTTGCTGTAGGTACGGTAGGCAAGGCCCAGGTTTTGAAGGCTCTGAGCAAGAAGAGGTCTGCAGAACCAGATTCCAGAGCCAGCCTGCCGGGGACAGGCCCTAAATCCGCCCATCAGCTAAGCAAAATCTCTGTGACAAGACACCCACCTATTTGTGTGTATGTGTGTGTGCTTGCACTCATATGTGTGTGACTGTGTGCACGCGTGTGTGGTATGCATATGTATGTGAAAGTCAACAGACAACCCAGGTGTCATCCACCTTTCTGTTGAAGCAGGTCTTTAATTGGACCGGAACTTCACCACGTAGGCAGAAGTACCAGAGCTTCTAGGGCTCTGCCTGTTATCACCATACCTGGAATTACAAGCATATATTACTACCCTGAGCGAATTTACATGGGTTCTCAGAGTCAAACTCGGGTCTACATGGTGGCACAGTAAGCGTTTTACCTATGGAGCCTTCTGCCCAGCCCCATCACCCCCCTTCAGCATACGCATACACCTTTGGAAACGGAGGCAGGAGAGTACGTGCGTGCGTATGACTTCTTATTTCGGGATAACAAAACCAAGGAGGCTATAGACACAGGCTGCTCAGAGCCAGGGTACCGGGTGATGGATGGCAGTGGAGAGACTGACTTCAAAGGACTCAGGAAAGCTGCAGACTGGATACTCAAAGAGCTCAGCCTCAGAGGCACTCTCTTGTCCCAAGTGAGTAGAGCAGGTCATGATGGTGTGGGGTGCATCTCTCACAGCGCTGCCCTCTCTCAGGCCTCCCCAGTCCTCACTAAACCTGCTCCCGAGACATCGCCATTCCTAGCAAGTCCAGTGACATCAAGCAGGGGACCCAAAAGTCAGGACTGTGATGGGCTTGCTTTTCCAAGTTTTGATCTTCACACTCAGTACATCTCTCCCTTTTTATTATTTTGGATATTATGGATATCTGGAAAACAGCAGCAATAAATGCACATAATTAATGTGAATTATTATCTGATACACTATTATCTGTACATACTGATACAACTTTGGATTAGTAAATAATAGTAGTGCCAATAATCCTCCTGTTCATAGGGTTTACCTGTATCATCTCACCTAATGTTCAGAATATTCTTTTAAAAGTTTTTTTTGCAGATATTAATTATTTATATCTGTGTGCATGCGTGTGTGCCATGGCATGGATGTGGGGGTCAAAGAACAGCTTATGGGAATTGGTTCTCTCCATCATGTGGGTCTCAAGGATTGAACTCAGGTCAGCAGAGTTGGCAGCAAGTGCCTTTACCCACTGAGCCTTCTCACTGGCCCCAAACACTCTCGGATAGAGCTACTTCCTCTAACCTTGTTCAAGATCACAGAACTAGGATTTGGATCAGAGTCTGCACCTGACCTCTATACCCTGTTTCCTAAATGGCCAGTCACTCAGGGTTACCATGGCAATGATCATCCCATAGCCCAAGCTTCCTGAACCTGATGGAGGAGGAGTTCTCGGGGGTTTCTATCACAATGCAGGTTCTTGGATGGGGAAATGGCTCAGTGGGTAAAGTGCTTGCCATATAAGCAAGAGGACCCAGTTTAAGCTCCAGTACCCACAGAAAGAGCTGCATGTGGTGGCACCTGTCAGTAACCCAGCTCTGGGAAAATGGAGACAGAAGGACTTCTAGATCTTGCTGGATAGCCAGCCATGCCAAGTTGGTCAGCTCCAGGTTAGTGAGGAACTGACAAGAAAGAAAGAAAGAAAGAAAGAAAGAAAGAAAGAGAGAAGTACAATGGAAGAAGTCCTTCTTGTTTGACCTCTAGCCTCCACACGCATGTGTACAGATATGCCTGCACGCCCCAACCCCAACACACGCCAACATAGGTCCTGATTTGCTGAATCTAAGGTGGGGCTCTGGATTCTCTCTAGCACGTTGCCAGACAATCCTGTCACTGCCAGGCAGGGTACCACGCTTAATGATGACATATAGAGCCTGGTTCAAGCCGCTCTCAAACTCAAGGCCCACAAGAAAGTTATGTGGAGAGAGTGAATGCTGACTTTAATGGTCAGCCTCAGCTAGAGAGATTCCACAGCTAATGTGGGTCTGTATCTATGGGTAGTCTCCCAGTTTAAAATCCTATGGTAACTAACTTTTAAAACACATTCTTTGAGCTGGCCGTGGTGGCACACGCCTTTAATCCCAGCATTCGAGAGACAGAGGCAGGCAGATCTCTGTGAGTTTGAGGCCAGCCAAGTCTACAAGAGTTTGTTCCAGGACAGACTCCAAAACTACACAGAGAAACCCTGTCTCGAAAAACCAACCAAGGGGCTGGAGAGATGGCTCAGCGGTTAAGAGCATTGCCTGCTCTTCCAACGGTCCTGAGTTCAATTCCTGGCAACCACATGGTGGCTCACAACCATCTGTAATGAGGTCTGGTGCCCTCTTCTGACTTATAGGCATACACGCAGACAGAATATTGTATACATAATAAATAAATAAATAATCCTTAAAAAAAAAAAACAAACCTCTTCCTCGAAAAACCAACCAAACAAACAAAAAACGAAAACAAACAAAAAGCATCCTTTATAAGTGCATGTAGGCTCACAGCAGCTTTACTCATGACAACCCCAACTGAAAAGCAGCCTAGTGCACCCTATGCCATTGGCATACAATGGTTATTATTTGGCAGCAAGAGGGTAAAGTGTGGACACATGCTTCAGCAAGAAGCCGAACAAAAGAAAGAATATAAGCTGGGGAAATTTACAGAGGCGGATCATATACCAGCGAGCAGCACAGGGAGTATTAGTGAGTACAGAGTGACTTTGGGAGGGTGACAAATATGTCCTAAAGTTAGGTTATGCCCACGACTGTACTGCTCTGAATATACTAAGAACCGTTGAACTGACCATTTTCAATGAGTGAGATGTGCGTTATTTGGATCATATTTCAATACAGTTATCAAGCTGTGCAGGAGAGCTCTAGCTTCTTTCACATATAAAACACAAACCAATTTTCTTGCTGCAAATCAACAAGAAAGAGGTTAGTGTAGTAATAGGGGCGGTGGGGCTGCGTCCCCAGCACCCTGGCCGCCTGGCTAGCTTATGCTCCGAAATAACAACACACAAACTGTATTCTTTTAAACACTGCTTGGCCCATTTCTATCTAGCCTCTTCTAGGCTAATTCTCGCACCTGGACTAGCCCATTTCTAATTATCTGTGTAGCCCACGAGGTGGCTTACCAGGGAGATTCTAGCCTACGTCCATCCTGGGTCAGAGCTTCATTGCGTGTGCCTCAGAGAGCAGAGCTATCCCCGCGTCCACCTAGGAGAGGGGAGCATGGCGTCTCTGCTCCAGAGAGCAGAGCTGTCGAGTCTGAGCTCACTTCCTCTTCCTCCCAGCATTCTGTTCTGTTTACTCCTCCCACCTATGTTTTAACCTATGAGGCCAAGCAGTTTCTTTATCATAATTAACCAATGACCTTCCTCCATCAGGTTAGGGTTGAAAAGATGGTCAGTGGTAGAGCATCGCTGCTGTTTCAGAGCACCAGAGGACAGCTTTCCCGTAACTCCAGCTCAGGGGATCTGATGTCCTCTTCTGACTGTGCAGGCACACAAACAGACATACACACACATATACACACAAACATACAAACATATATACACACACAAACACACATACACACACAAACATACATACAAACATACACACACATACATATACACATACACCCATATACACAAGCATACATACAAATACATACACATATACATACACACACAAACATACATATATACACACATACACACACACACACTTTTAAAGTTAATCCCCCCAAAGAGAAACAGTCCATGAAATATAAACAAACCATTTTTAAATACATGCAAAAATGTGTCTTCCTCATTATGAAAGATGTGAGAAGCCTTTGTACCTATTAGATTAGTGATGCTACAGCTTCCCGGCTTCCCCTAAGATAGAAAGGTGCATTTCAAGACCCTCAGTGGCTGTCTGCTCTGGGCTGTAACTAGGCATTGAAGTTCTAAGATCAAAATTTCTTCCCTCGATTTCCCAACAGAGTAATTGTTCTCACCGAAGGTTTTTAGCAACCTCAGACTTTTTTTCCCCTTTCTTTATGATATTGTCTGGTTTCCCCTTTTGGGGCGATGGAAGCACGTTACGGCCTCTCCTTGTTATATGAGTTGTCTGCTCCCCTACTCCTGTGATCCAGGGCAATTACTGTGCACAGTGAGGGCCACTTGAACACAAGCACTGTAGATCCTGCAGTTCATCTGGGAACAGCCAGTTACTGAATAGCTAATGGGCAGGTAGCATAGATAGCGCGGACACACGGGCCGATGGGACATTGCTGTCCCAGTCACATGGAGAGTGCGCTCATCTTGTTCCTCAGAACTGTGCACAGTATAGAGCTCACATGGCGCTTATTTCTGAGACGGTCGAATCCTTTCAGATGGGTTGAGCAACAGACAACTGTAGCTGGGAAAGCAAGCATGTGGTAGGTGCAGCTGCAAACGAATGGGAGCTTTAGCTAGAACCCCGCTCCTGGGGATCTGGGGTGCGATGCTGGCGAAGCCTTGTGTGAGCAGAGGCAGCAGCAATAGACACTACCACTAAACATAGTGCACATACCCTATGCCCCGGAAGTCTCACTTCTGGAAATTTACTCTTCAAAGCCATTTAAGTTGACACATGTACCAAGCCCTCATGGAAGCACACGATGGGCTCTCATGAATTCTGCCGCCATGCAGCTGTGAAGCAGAAGACAGTCGCTACTGGGACACACATGAAGGAAACAGCAGGATTAATTGGGTTGGAGATGTAGGCCAGGTGGTATAGTGCTTGCCCAACATGCACACAGCCCTGGATTCGATTCCCAGCATACCATAAAGCAGGTATGGTGGTACAGATCTGTAACCCCAGCCCTGGGAAGCAGGGCTGGAGGATTAGAAGTTCGAGATCATCTTTGTCTATGTGGTAAGTTAAAGCCAGACTGTGATACATGAGACCTTATATTTCAAAAGAAAAAAACAAGAGGCATGTGTGTCATCTGTGTCTGTCTGGTGAGTGACAGGGGCCTAGACAAATATACTGATGCCCCCAGAGACTGAAAAAGAGGGTGTTTTTCCATCTTCCACAAACACTGGAAGCTGAGACAGGAGATCTGAGTTCAAAGCCAGCCAAGAAAAGGACTGGCTCCATGTAGGGAAGCGCACAGTTGGCGCAGGGGGCAGCGGAGGTGATTCCCTTCCATCAGACACTAGTTTCTGTCCTTGTGTGGTCACATCCCTGGTGGGACAAAGCACCTGTGCCCATCCTGCTGCCCCTGCAACATCTGAGATGAAAACGTAACTCCTTAGAAGCCTGCACCTCACTGTCTCTGTCGTGACATAAATGGGGAGCTCCAACCCCTAGGATTTGCAGGTGTGGTCTGGAGGCGACCATCTTACTTTCTAGATTGGTGGTAGAAGGGCAAGCTTATAGGACAGGATGCAGACTATGAAAGATGAAGGCCAAGGCCCCACTTACTGTATTTACTTCCTGTCCTCCAGGCACGTCCCAAAGGTGAGGGACTGACCCCATACCAAGGCAAGAAGCGCTGCTTTGGTGAATACAAGTGTCCCAAGTGCAAGAGGAAATGGATGAGCGGGAACTCCTGGGCCAACATGGGGCAGGAGTGCATCAAGTGCCACATTAATGTGTACCCGCACAAGCAGGTGGGTGTGCAGGGCCTCTGGGCGAGGGCGGAGCTAGGAGTGGGCCTCCTGCAGTGGGTGGGGCTTGGGGGAGGGCTGGCAGGGTGTTCTCTGGGTGGGGTAGGCAGAAAGGGTAGGCCAGGGAGTAGGACAGCCCAATTTCTACAAGGTGTCCAGTGTCGGAGATCCGAGGGTTGCAGATCTGAGGGACTCACATAAGATCTTGTAACCCAGGCAGAGGTCAACTCACACTCTCAGGGCCAGGGGAACCGGACACCCTGCAGTGTTCCTGTGTGCCCTAGAGTCTGGCAGGGCAGCCACTGGTCCCGTCTTGCCAGGCGATAGCATTGATGGTCATTGATGGCTTTCTCTGCCTTCCTCCGCCCCAGATCCTACCAGCATGACCTGGGTGTAGCCTGCTGACCTGTTAGTGTGGCTCTACATAGAGAGGCCCAATCTAGAAGAATCTTTCAAGAGCTTGAGACTCCATTTTTCCCAATCACCACCATCCAGCCAGAGTTTGTTGAGCGCCTACTGTGTGTATTGGGGAGCCTGGCGCACAAAGGATTTGTACCATTTACATCCATTCCAGATGAAGTTCTGGGCTCCTGGGCTCTCTTGCTTCTGTGGTCTGAGCTTTGGGAATACTGCCTCCTTGTTGTACTGCAGGAGGCAGTGGAGCCAGGGGGATGGAGAAGGGCTCTTGCCCCTCCCCCAGGGCTGACCTGGGCCACCTCGTTCCTCTGAGAGCCCCTGCCCCCACTACATCTGTTTCCTGTTAGGCTCGGACTGCGTCTCCCCGAGACAACCCAGCTCCCCCAGAAGAGAAGAAATGCTAATGGGCTTTGCATCCCTGCTGGGGGCGGGGGCCTCCCCGATCAGTCCCAGCTGCTGGGTGTTTCCTTCCACAGAAGGGAGTCATCCTGACAACTCCCCCAAGCTCCCTACTGGCGGCCTGCTGCTGTAGGCTGAACACCAAGGCCAAGGAGAAGAGCAGTTCAAAGGAACTAGGGCTGGCCAGGAGGGTCAGGCAAGAGCATTTCCCAAGGATTCAACCAATGATCCTGCCCCTTCAAAATATTACTGATCGTGTACAACATCAGTTGTGGTTTCCCATGGGCCAGGTGCCATTTTAACCGCTCTCCACTACAGCCCCATCAAACACACTCTCTGTCAGATACATTGTATGGAGGAGAGACAAGCAGAGATGAAATGATTTGCTGACGGTCCACACAGATATTAGGAAGTCTTTGTGGAACTCTGTGGTTATAGAACCCCCCCCCCCCTCTCTCTCTCTCTCACACACACACACACACACACACACACACACACACACACACACCAAAGACAGCACCTGTCACTAACCTCTATCGCAGGCTGCAGGAAGGCAAGCTGAGGTGGCAGCTCTCAGTCAAGGTATGGCAGAAGTGCTGTTCAAAGCAGCTTGACTTGTGGTACCATGAGCCGAGGACACACTGCAGAGGAGCGGTTTCCCCGGAATGCCCTTCAAGCCTCTCTGCTCTCCTCATTGACTCAGCCCTCATCCCTGGAAGCGCTGGACCTCTGGGATAACACCCAGGAAAGCAGTACCCAGCTGGGTGGGCAGAGCAGGGCAGGCACTAGTGAGTTCTCAGGGGCCAGGACCATGGGGGTGGGAGCTGCCTCATAGGAAGATGCCACTTTGGAGACAGACAGGGATCTGGAGCAGGCTAGAAGAGCACATGAGATCTAGAGCTAGTCCCGGGATGGGGACAGGCAGCATTCCCAACAGTGTGGGGCTTGACATTTATCATCTCCTCTCTGGAGGCCTCTGGACAAGACTTTTAAATGGCTTAAGGTTTCCTCATCTGTGGTAAGCCACCACTCCCGTGGAAGCTGCGCCCTTGAGGCAGCCTGAGTTACATGGCCTGACCACACAAAACCCAAACCAGCAGGAGTCAAGGCATTAGAGGCTGGTTCACTCCTGTCCCTCTTTGCCCTACTAGAAGACTGGTTCATGGAGGCTGGGGGTAGTGGAGTGTGGGCAGCAGTGGAAAATGGCTAAACATCAGCTTGGGTTTGGTGTGAGGTAGGTCAGGGCTCCCATAGCCTTTCTTTGGGAGCTGAGCAAAGAGCACAGGAGGCCTTGGGTGCCTGGGACCTCCAAGATGAACGCATAAAGATCCAGATTCCAGCTCAAGATGGAGTCCTTCAGACAGAGCATACAATGACCTGGGGCTGTGCTCAGCCAGCAGAGACTCAGTTTCCTGACCCTGGGGGCATGCAGACTCATAAAGAGAGAGGTTAGTGCCGGCTTCCGTTCTCTGGGACATCTGGAAAGGCAGGGGGATCACCCACCTCCTACTCGGATTGACCCTATGTCACTGCCCCCTTCCATTAATATTAAAAATAAGCAAAATAAACCAGCACCTTGAAGGACCATTCCTCTAGCTAGTCTTTGCCTTCGCTAGGTTTGCTGAGAACAACTCCCTGAAAAAGGCACCCCCTTTACAGGAGGGAATGAGATGGGGTCCGAGGATGGTCAGGTGGCCAGGCCAAGGCCACATAGCCAGTGTTTGGAGGCGGAGCTCCTCCCATCTGGGACCTGCAGGAAAATCAAACTCTTTCTCCTTTCCCCTGCTGGGATAGAATAGGTGAGGCCAGTCCTCTGGAAGGCCCTTAGTTCCAAGGCCTGGCTCTCTTCCTTCCAGTTCTTTCCTTTGTAGCTAAAGCTTTAAAAGGCTGAGTTTATAGACACCCACTTCCGGGGCAGCTAAAAAGTAGAATCCTGTCCACCTACAGCCTAAACCCTCAGCTTACAGAACCATCCGTTCCATTTGCCCAACTGCTTTGAGTGTCAGCTTGGGTCAAGTCCCGGACCATAAGGGGAAACAGCCTGCTACTGCTGAGGACAGTCTACCCTGCTGGGCATGCCACTGGGACCCAAGGGTCTTTGCCTCAAGCCCCATGTCAGTCTATAGTTTCTGCTCCCCTCTTTTTGCCAGCTGGCTCCCAGCTGGCCCTGACCAGCTTCCTCTGAGCCCCCCAAGTCCGTGCAGAGAATCCTTCTGCAGAAAGGTGTCATTCTGGGGGTGGAAGGACAGAGTTGCCATCTGACATGCTGTGCACTCTGGAGCTGCTCTTCGTGATCTCTGCAATGATTACAGGTCTCTGCTGACTCTTGTGGGAAGGGTAAGGAGGGAGAGCAGGCAGGGAAACCCAAAACTGTCTAAAGTCCAAAAACCTAAGGGCTGGTGAGATGCCTCAGGGGAAAGGGTCTTGCCACCAAGTGTGAAGACCTGAGTTCAGTCCCTAGGACCCACATGGTGGAAGAAGAAGACTGACTTCTACAAGTTGTCCTCTGACCCCCACACTCAGGCTGTGGCACACATGCACACGTGTGAACACACACACTTAACACATACACAAGTAAATACATGTAATTTTGAGAAAGGTCCTTGTGTGTGCCTAATGCAGCCCAGGTTACCAACAGCTAGCCTCTCTCGGGGTCCTTCCAAACTTTGCAAATAAGCACTGTAACAGCCTGCTTTACAGACGGCAGGAGCTGCACAAGTGGTGCAACAGGCCTGGCAAGTTGCTCCTTTCCTTCAGTTTCCCCATTAGAAAACAGTGAGGCAGCTGGGCGTGCCTTTAACCCAGCACTCAGGAGGCAGAGGCAGGTGGATCTCTGTGAGTTGACAGTCAGCCTGCTCTACAGGATGAGTTCCAGGACAGCTAGGACTGTTTCACAGAGAAACCCTGTCTCAAAAGAAAATAGAAAAGAAGAGATAGAGAGACATAGAGAGAGAGAGGCAGAGAGAGAGAGAGAGAGGCAGAGAGAGAGAGAGAGAGAGAGAGAGAGAGAGAAAGGAAGAAAAGAAAGAAAGAAAGAAAGAAAGAAAGAAAGAAAGAGGCTCTGTTTAATAGTCACTCAATAAATGGGCAGACACTGGGGGGACAGGTGCTAGGCTTGGGTTGGCCCCAGGCCCCAGACTGGCTTTCTGGAACTAAGAGCTGTTGCCCCTTGGGCTGAAGTGTTGTACCCATGTCCAGGATAATCTTTTGAGTCCCAAGGCCACTGGAGTGACAAGGGGACAGATGTGAGGTGGGGTTTCCTTCACCTGAGACTCAGTTTCTTCATCCAGCAGATGTCTTTGCATCCCAGTCCTGCATTGGTTGGGCTGGATTTGGGAGCTCTCTGAACTTCATTCAGGGGACAGTTGCCAAGAGAGGACTGCAGATCAAGCAACTTATCTGCCCATGGTTCCAGGTCTAAGACCCCTGCCTTGACTCTAGTCAGCCCAGAAATTTTACCTCAGCCTCCTGAACACGTGTCTGCAAATGGGCAGAAGGTGGGGTACCAAAGTGTTGGCTGAGCTTCCTCCGTAACTGTCGGTCCTCTCCCTCCTCCCCTCGGCCTGTTCCTTCTTCTCTTTGCAGAGACCCCTGGAGAAGCCTGATGGCCTGGATGTGTCTGACCAGAGCAAGGAGCACCCGCAGCACCTCTGTGAAAAGTGCAAGGTCCTGGGCTACTACTGTCGTCGTGTGCAGTGACCTTGGCTGCCACTGCAGAACCCCTCAGCTACCACCTCCCTGTGCTGCCCAAGGGGCTGAATGTCCCTATACCTGAGGAGACCTCACAGGCCTGTGGGCTTACGCAGAGGAGGCTCATGTCCTCGTCTCATGTGCTAACTGTGTGGCTGACTTGCTCTGGACAGGGTGCAGAGATAGGAGGTTCAGGGACTTTTCAGCATAGGCCTGGACTCTGTAGAGGGACAGAGGCCAGCAGAAGTCTTGGTATTCTCACAGGCTCTCTTCCCGAGTGTCGTTGGGACTGAGTGGCTTTGTATCTGCCACAAGTACACCAGTGAACTGTGAATCCTGAGGCCTGTGGGAAGTCTTCCTCCAAGACCAGCCAGGTCCTATCCTACCCAGAACCTTGCAGCTTGCCTCCTATGAAAAGCCACTCTGGGGAATTCCTGTTTCATTCCTAATCTGTAGTCACAGAGGGCAGTTACTACTTCTAGCAGCTGCTGAGGAGTGGTTGTCTGTTGGGCCCACAGTGAGTCCCAAATCTGACCACCCCTGACGTCACTGAATGGTAGCTAAATACAGCCTCCCCTGCCAATGGAACTGGCAGGCAGGGGGACATTAAACATCCTAGGGATATCAGGCATCACCTCCCATGACCTCCCCCAGACTGTCCCGTAGGCTTGGGTTCTATCGGCTGCTCTCTTCTCATCCTTAGCCTTTCATCCACGTCAGGGATGCACTCCACAAAAGTTGCAAGCCTGCTTCAGCATGGAGGATGCAGGTCTTGGCATTCTGGAGCTACTTTATGCCACCTGGGACAAGGGCATCTCATCTCCAGCCTCAGTTTCCCCACTCACTAAGTGAGAACGTGCCACCAGAGGCCCCAATGAACTTTGGTGTTCTAGAAGAAAGATGGTTGCCTCCGGAACACAGAGCATCACTGGGGAGATGGGATGCCCCTAGCCAACCAGGTGTACTGCCTTCTAAACCTCTGCTCCTGGTAGCCACTTAGGCTGAGTGATGCCGGGTCCTCTCCTGCAGCCATCCTTGTCTGATGTTCCAATCCCCTGAGAAGATGGAAGATGATCCCCTTCCCAGGTCTCCTCAGCCCCTCACACTGGGCAAGTCTAAAATGAGCCACAGAATCTCTCCATTGGAAACTGGGGATAGTGATTCCCTACTTTTCCAGGAAGGCAGAGAAACCTCCTGGCATGTCACATGGCCCGGGAGGACCGCTGTCCTGGCCAGGGTCAGCGGTGCCCCCTCTCCCTGTGACAAGCCACATTTCTCTTGTCTTTCTCCTCTTCACCAGCTGCCACGACTGAGTAGCTTGACTTTGCCCCAACACTATGCCATTATGGAGAAGAAGAAAAAAAAGTCAGACCATGAAATAGGCCTGAAATTCAGTGTTTACACATGGTGCCCAGTTGCCCTTTGTTTTCAAATGAAGATGCTTTGTATGACTGAGGAGTCACAGTGAAGTGTTAACCTAGGGTCCAGGGAGTGAGTGGAAGAGACGGGCAGGTGTGTCTGCAGCCAAATAGCTGCAGGATAGATTTTGGGAGAACATACCCTCTGAACACTTAACAAAGGTATATCTGTGGCAGTCTAGGGCACTAGCTGCCACCTTGCTGTCTAGGAGTGGCATGCTGGGCTACAGACTGTGAGCACCCAGCACCAAAGACTCTCCAGCCTTGCTGCCCCATGCCAAGCTTCCTGTCGTGTAGAAAAGGGCTGTTTCTGTCAGTCATCCCACTGGGCCCCTAAAGAGAGTGTTTACAGCAGTGGGCATTGTGCTGTGTCCCAAATGAGGACACGTTAGGCATGGGTGAGCTGGGGTGAAGATTCAAAGAGCCCAGTAACAGAGGAAGTGGGGGTAGGCAGAAGGTGGGACAGATGACCATTTTGGTCACTGTACTGAGTCTGTGCACATCCAGGCCCTCTTGACTCAGGCAGCTCCTCTCTAGTCTTGCCTTGCAATAATTTGGATGAACTTGTGATCTTTTTGAGGCAAGCAAAAGATACCACTATCTAGGCTGGGTGCTGGGAGACTTAATGCTCAGAGGGCCTGGGAGCCCAGGAGACAGAAAGTGTGTGGTTTTACTACATTCAAAAGGGACAATCGCTTGCAGTCAGTAGATCTAGCGATCTAGTTGCGAGAGAATGGTGTTTACCCCATATGAAGTATTCAATAGCTCTACTTGTGAATTTGTATTTATTTTGAGTTATACTTGACACAGAATTCTTTTTTTAAAAAAAATGCTATGTGTGTATTTTGGGAAAAAATTCATAGATGTTAAAAATTCCTGCACGGTTACCAGTTTTTCTTGGGACACTGAACTTAGTAGCCTCCCCCCCCCCCAAATTCTTCATAGTAACTTTTGTTTGTATATATTTGAGGGTTTTTTTTTAGAGAAAAGAAAAATAGGATTGCTTGATATTGTTGAAATTGAAAACAACAAGAAGAGGCATTTTTTAAAAATGCCAGTGCTTTTGAGAGGACAATCCATATTGAGTGGATTTCTAGATGGAGTTTTGCAAGTCTGGCTGATCTGTAAGAGAATATATAGTGAGAACTTTTCCTTTTCCTTGTTATTTTTTTCTATGCTTTGGTCTGTAAAAAGTAGGCAACTGAACTACATTAAGAAGGAAATATTATCTACATAGAATTATTATATGAAGTTGGTACATAATTCTAACGAGGAAAAAAACTTTGTAATCCTTTGAGCTATGTTGTTTTTTTTTTCTATTTTGTTTTCCTTGGATGAAAATATCAGTATTAAGCAGCCAGTATATTATTCAAGTGTTTAAACTTATTAATATGCTCTTGTCCTGTATTTATACCTTTGTGTATTTTGAAAATATTGCTTTGTTAAGGGGAGTTACCAATGGACAACATGGTAAAAAGGGAACAGAGATCCTTTGCGCCTCTTGCTCTGAGGTTGGCAGATGGTATTGTAATCTTTTCTCCTGCACCTTTGTGTCATTATCTTGTTATTATGGTTTTATTAATTTTTTTAGGGGAGAGCAGGAAATGGGCAAGGGAAAAGGACACATCGGATGAAAGAGTCCTTTGGTCTGCTAGCCCGTTGGCCTTGCCAGTGAGACCCAACCAGGTACAAGAAAACAGGAGGCAGGCTTCCTCCTCGCCTGCCCAAGCCCTGACTCCCAGCCCCATACTCTTTGAACTTGGATCTGTTCACCTGAGCCCTTACACCTGCCATTTAGCATCTAATGGACTTGAATCTACTCTAAACAAAAGTCTAATCCAACCTCACTACATTGTAGCCAGTGCAACAACTAACAGTGATGTAGGGGGTGTCGCAGCTTCTGGGAGGTGGCAATGAGGATCATCGTTTGCTCTCATGGCCAACTTCTCTGTACCAACCCCAGAACCCCCAATAGGTGACCCTGTTCATGTTTGTATCTGTTCATGTGTGTGCATTCAGCTAAGAAGACAAACAGAACCCGTGAGCCCTGCCTGGAGGGTGCATGGAGAAGGCTCCTGACTTCCCTGAAGGGCCGGCCTCGGGGTGGCATTCCGTTGTGTGCCTTATTCCTGAAGACTCTATATACGGCTTGCCTATGAAAATATAGCCTTTCTGTGCTGTATTAAAAGAACTTTGGAAAGAAGGAGGCTTGTGAGTTTGTTTACAAGGAACATGGGGGAGGCTGGAGGTTTTCACAGATGTGGGACAAGGCAGGGATGGGAAGAACTTGGGTGGCATTTAGTTCCCCCAAGTCTGGTCGTATTGTCCTTGCCCTGCCTCCACCGTTGTCCTGCCTCCTCCCAGTCCCTTTGCCCTCAAGTGAATGCTCTTTCTAAAGTGAGGGCTCTCCCCAAGCGGGGCCCCAACTGGGTGAGATTGTCAGTAGATTAAGTCACACATTAACTCAGATGGACTCCCACTCCTGGGTAACCATATATAGGAGTAACTTAGTCTCAGAAAGTTCAGCCCTGGGCTCTGATGTGGCTGCACATGTTTGAATGTGAGCCCAGGATTGGGGTCCAAGACACTGGCTATCACATGCAAGCAAGGGGAGAGGGAGCAGGGAGTTCCTTTGATCAAGGCCAGGACTGGACAGGGCTGTCACAGGACAGGGCGTCTGTAGGAATAAAACACCACCCCGAGAGGCTGCTTGTCCATGAAGCCTCTTGGCCAAGCATTGGTACTTCCCTTCAGTCTTGCTGTTCACCCGTCACCTACAGAGACAGCAATGCTAAGACATTGGTTTGAACGTGTCTTTGGGTTCTTAAAGACCCTTGGGTGCACTGTGCACCCTGAGCAGCACCTGGTCTGAGGAATCCCCTTATGGTCCTGGGGGCACTAATAGTACTGTCAGTGAGGGGCTGCTGAAGAGGGGCCTTCAGTTCCTGTCTGGAGCCAGCTTACTAGCTAAGACTACTGCTGCCTGGTGGGCAGGGGATAGGGAGTAAAACTGGAAATCCCAGTTTTGAGTTTTAAGTTTCCAGGTTACTAAATTTAAATAAAGTCAAAGTGCATATGTGTGGGCAAGCTCCTGCCTCCAGACCCTGGCCTCCAGATGGGGCTAAGAAAACTAAAGGGGAGGGGATGGGACCAGCAACAACAGAGACAACTAACTCCAGAAGCAAGAGCCTTGTCTAATTTGTGCTGTAGGGTGAGCCCTAGAAGTCACCAAGTCTTTTCCTTCAGAGTAACAAGGAGAATTCCTGCTTATCCTTAGGTGTGTAAATACCAGGCAGGCTGGGGTCTGCATGGAAACAGTCAGTATCAGTCCAGCCAAGCAGGTGAGTGAAGGGGACCCCACACCACAGTGTGGACAAAGGACAGAATGAATCTTGTTTTTTTTTTTTTTTTTTTTTTTTTTTTCAAGACAGGGCTTCTATGTGTAGCCCTAGCTGTCCTGGAACTAGTGTTGTAGACCAGGCTGGCCTTGAACTCACAAAAACCTGCCTGCCTCTGCCTCCCAAGTGCTCGGATTAAAGGCGTGTGCCACCACCGCCTGGCCAGATTGACTCTGTGCATGACCCCGCAGCTAGTCACATGCCAACTGGTGGGACCTCAACTAGCACCTAGAAGGATGCCAAGCAGAGAGCGCCCTGTCCTCCCCCATCACCCATCCCTCTGAGGCCCCACTCCCTCAGGGGAGGTGACCTCTCGGTCCCACTGTCTGCTGCTTAGTCAGCAACACTTAGTTCACACTACATGAGTGAGTGGGAAGGGGAGTGAGCCTTGAACCCAGGATCCCTGTGCTATCTGCCCAGCCTGAAGCTTCCAGGCTGGCTTTCAGTTTTCTGGCTTAGCCTCCTGTCACTTGCCCCCCCCCTCCAGTGTGTGTGTGTGTGTGTGTGTGTGTGTGTGTGTGTGTGTGTGCATGCACGTACATCATATGTGCACTTTTGGCTCCATGGAAAGAAAACAAACCCAAAGCAAACACAGGATGGATTTCGACACTTCCCGAAACTGTGGAAATCAATAATTCCCCATGGACAGGAAGGATTTCCGGTTGGACTTAATGCTCACATCCAGAGGCAGCAGCCACTAAGGGGCCCAGGAGAGCAGCAGTCATCAAAGAAGGGATCTTGGAAGGATGTGAGAAACCAGCCCAGCTCTAGGAATAAGCTAGGGTGCCCAGAAAGGAAAGTCTTTCCTGATGTCACCCACTGGGCTAATTGCCCCCTTCCTCCCAGGCTCTGACAGCTATCTGGGCTTTCTAGTCTCATATACCTTTCAAAGAGTCTTGGGCGGGGGGTGGGTGGGGGGGGTGGGGAGGGAGGGGGGCAGAGTAGAGTGGACTATGCCAATGGGGTAGGTGGAGAAACTGAGACCGGAGGGTCCTGACAACTGCAGTGGGGTCTCAAATTATTAACAGCTTCTTTTGAACCAGGCTAAGTACCCTAGAATTGAGTTGGATCTTCTGTAAGATTAGCAAGCAGACCCCACTGTGTGTTCCCTATGCCTTGCAAGTACAAGGACTGGACATCCAAACAGCTACCAGGCCAGGGTGCCTGAGCCTGTTCCCCTGGCAGGGAAAGAAGAGGCTGAGAGGGAGGAGTGGAGTGGGCTTGCCTCTCGGGAGTCAGCTCTTCCCTCAGAGCGCTGGCCACAGCTAGGAACAGCCTGTCCTGGGCTCAGATTCCCCTAAAGCTTCCTCCTTCATCTATCCTGATGCCAGAGTCCCAGGGGAGATGTTAGAGGTCTTGGTTCCCCTGGCCTACTCTCAGTCCCACCCCTCCCCCACTCGTATGAGCAAGCACACACAAACACACAGCAGGCCAGCTAGCTGTCTGCAGCAGAGAGCCCTTGGGAGATGGGGGTTGTTTCCCTGAGGACAAGCCTCTCCTGAAGGTGGAGACTACCAGCCTGTATGCCCAGGAAAGCCCTCTCATTCCCCTCTTATCCAGTGTTTTCTCTCAAAAGTGAGGAAACTTCAGAGAACAAGGGAAATGAACTTCCTGTGGAAGCAGCTACCACTGTTCCCACAGGCCGTAAGTGCCTCATCAGGAGTGGAAGATAGGAGATAGGGACGAAAGCCAGGCCTGGGCCCTGAGCCCAGCATAGTGAGAAGTCTCCCCCACAGCCGAAGGAATTCTGTTTTGGGAGCTGTGATGTCATTGGGGTCACATTTACTGGATACTGGAGTGTCCTGGCTGACATGAGACAACGCCTGGGCTTGCTTTCAAACAATCCAGAGTGCGGAGGTAGGGAACATAGGAAGGAGACTGGCAAAGAGATGGCAGTAGCTCTGAGCAGGTCTGGTAACAGGTTGGTTGTGCTGTCTCTCCATCGCTCTTCCCACACCTGGATCAGAGGTAAACTTCAAGTCAAGCCAGGAAGAATGGGTGCAAGGTGGCAGAGGGGCAGTTGGTGGGTGTGCCAGACCCTGGGCTACCCAATTCATACACATCGTCACTTTTGCTCCTGGCAGTAACTGTGAGATGGGGGTAAGAGTAAGTTGAAACCTACAGTGGGAAAGCCAAGGTTCGGGAAGGTTGAGAGGCCTGAGAAACCTCTCAGAGTTGTTTCTCCTCCTCTGCTTCCAGGGAACAGCAGACCTCAGGTCTGAGCTCTGCTTCCTGCAGCCTCCTCCTCACACTGCCCTGGATTTGACTGTCCGTTCCCCAGCCCCCCCCCCCCCCACACTCTGTCCTGACCCCAGTGCTCCCTCATGCACTCTGTCCACTGGCAGGCTGACTTCCTGCATTGCTCAGGGAAGACAGAGCCTTGGACCTGTCAGCTCTCCTTGAGCAACAGGCTGTTACTCTCCCTTCGCCAGGCACACACCCTGCTAGTTCCATTCTGCAGCCTGTTTCCTTGTTGAGTTTTGGAAAAACGAAACAAAACAAAACAAAAAAACCTTGCCCAGCATGTCATGGAAGACATTCAAACTGTGCTCTTTGTCCTCTCACCACTCACAGGCCAGTCAAGAATTCCTTCTTGCCGGGTGTCACACCTTTAAATCCCAGCACTTGGGAGGCAGAGGCAGGTGGATCTCTGTGAGGCCAGCCTTCCAGGACAGGCACCAAAGCTACAGAGAGACTCTGTCTCAAAAAAAAAAAAACAAAAACAAACAAACAAAAAAACAAAAAAGAAAAAAAGAATTTCTGCTGCTGCTTTGGGGATTGAGGATGTGTGTGTGTGGGGGGGTGCTCATTTGTACAAATTAGCTGGTCCTTTGCTGTCCTCTGGTGGCTGAATCTGAGAGGTACAATTTCCTGCTGGCAACAGCTGAATCTGTGAAAGACAAAAGATTTCCTTCTTTGGCTTATAGACGCTTGTGTGTGCGCACGCGCCTGTACTACCAGGTTGTCCTTGACTGGCTCTTTTGTTACTTCATTATCATCATCACCTGTCCTCAGCACTGAGCCTGACTTCACTTAATCAAGTGCTGGTGTGTTCCTTTGTCCATCAGCAGAAGGCCCCAGGGGAGAAGATCTTCAGCATTGGTTTCCCTTAGATACTGACTTCCTTATCCAAATAACTGTGCTGTTTCCATCTCATGACTGGGTCCCAACTTGTAGGCTCAACACCAGGAAAGCCCCACAGAGACTGGATCTGGGAGTGTGGCTATGCCTTTGAAGGGACAGCTGGACTACCTGCCAGTGGGAAATGACATGCCAGAAATCCACGGCAGGCAGTGACATCACAATTAATCATGGTGTCACCTATGGTTAAGCAACAAGAATGTATATTGAAAGGCCAGCTGTCTGTGGCACTTGACCATATGACAGTAAGGATCACCACAAGGACTGTGATGGGTGAGTTCTTTTGAGGATGCTTGATTGATTACCAAGAGAATACAAAACAGTTCTCAGCAAAAAAATTACAGACTGAGGACCCAAAGTCTTTTCTAATAGGAAGAGACTCCTTTGCACACACTGGGCTGATTTCACTAAACATGAAACAAAACCTTAATCGTGTGGGCTGCTGTACCCTCAAGGTCTTTTGAATTCATGGTCCCATCAAGATTTTCGTGTGAGAGAGCATAAAGAATGGGATTCTAAGATTTGGAATGGGGAGGTGGATGGATTCAAAGAAAACCAATGCTTGAACTTTTAAATGCCTGTCTGCCCCTTACCCACTTGTGTCTGAGGAGAATTGACTTCTTTGTGTAAAAATATCATAACTGGGTCTGGAGAGAGGGCTTGGTAGTTAAGAGCCCTTGTTGCTCTTATAGAGGACCCAGGTTCAGTTCCCAGCACCCATCAGGCAGCTTACAACATTTTATTACTCTTGTTCCAGGGGACCCGACACTTTCTTCTGGCTTCTACAGGTGCCTTCATACACATAGCCCTGATGCGCCATCACATAAATCATTTTTAAAAATACCATGAAATACACTTTGAAAGATGACACTGAAGACCCTCCACAGAACTCATATGTAGGTCAAACGTTAGCATCTTTCAGAAGGACAGAAGGATCCCAGAGGAAGCATCTTGCATATCAAGAGGATGAGAAGACACTGCTAAGACATCTTTCTAAGAGGACTGAGTAAGAAACAATTCACATTCCGTTCAGTTCACACATTGAATGGTTTTTAATACGGTCACAGCCATATGTGACCATGCCCAGAGCCAATTCTTGAATGTTTTCAACATTGTATAAAGAAAGCTCATAGCAAGGACTGGAGAGATGCCTCAGCAGTTAAGAATGCTTGCTGGTCTTGCAGATGACCTGAGTTCAGTTTCCAACACCCATGTCTGATGGCTCACGACCACATGCAACTCTAACTTCTGAGGATCTGACACCCCCTCTTGTGGTCTCCAAAGATACTTACATACCCATGTGCTGTTAACTTTTGCCTTGGGAATAACTAAGCAATGCCTCCCTCACTTATAATCCTAATGACAAACCAGAATTTGATTCCACCAAAGATCCAACTGGGGGGAAACAATGAGTATTAAGATTGCTTACAGAGCATGGGAGAAAAAGTATGGTCAGGAGTATGGATGACCCACTGGCCACAGTGGAAGGTCTGTATATAATATAGGTTGATGACTTCCCTGTGGCTTCACAGATGGAGTTCCCCAGCTTATACCAGAGTCCTTTCCTGAGACCCCCAAGGCAAAATCAGAGAGATGCCTTGTAGCTGCCGAAGGACAAAGATGCCACCGGACCCTTACCAATAGGCCACAGACTCGTGATGATACACAGATTAATAGAAATGGGTTAATTAAGAAATAAGAGCTATCTAGAGATACACCTGAGTCACTGGACAAACAGTGTTGCAATTAATATAGATTCTGTGTGATTATTTGTGTCTGGGCATCCAGGAAATGAATGAATGGTCTCTATTTACAAAATGGTGTCCAATGTGGAGCAAGAATTTCCACATTAAGCCTAAGAAAACTTAAATTAAAAAAGGGTTTCTAGACCACAAAAACAGGAGTCAATTGCAGCTTCTTGGTAGCTGCATTTTGTTTTCAGACAGGTTCAGTTTACTGGCGGTGAGCAGAATCAAAAAGAAGGCTTCCTGACTCAGCATTAGCAGCAAAAAACTGCATGGTTTCTTTAAAGCTGGCTTCCTGGTTCATGCTGGCAGCACAAATAGCTCTGATTCTTTTGAGAGGTCCTGCACTTAAATGGGGTTTGTGAGTAGCGTGCCTTATTACACCTAGGAAATATTTACAGAAACTGCTTTTCATGAAGCAAAGCCCTGCAGAACCCAGAGAAATGTTAGAGTAGTGGGTTCTCAGCCTTCCTAACGCTGCGACCCTTTAATACAGTGGTTCTCAACCTTCCTAACTCTGCGACCCTTTAATACAGTGGTTCTCAGCCTTCCTAACGCTGCGACCCTTTAATACAGTGGTTCTCAACCTTCCTAACTCTGCGACCCTTTAATACAGTGGTTCTCAGCCTTCCTAACTCTTCGACCCTTTAATACAGTGGTTCTCAGCCTTCCTAACGCTGTGACCCTTTAATACAGTGGTTCTCAGCCTTCCTAACGCTGTGACCCTTTAATACAGTGGTTCTCAACCTTCCTAACTCTGCGACCCTTTAATACAGTGGTTCTCAACCTTCCTAACTCTGCGACCCTTTAATACAGTGGTTCTCAGCCTTCCTAACTCTTCGACCCTTTAATACAGTGGTTCTCAGCCTTCCTAACGCTGTGACCCTTTAATACAGTGGTTCTCCACCTTCCCAATGCTGCGACCCTTTAATACAGTGGTTCTCAGCCTTCCTAACTCTGCGACCCTTTAATACAGTGGTTCTCAACCTTCCTAACTCTGCGACCCTTTAATACAGTGGTTCTCAACCTTCCTAACTCTTCGACCCTTTAATACAGTGGTTCTCAAGCTCCCTAACGCTGCGACCCTTTAATACAGTGGTTCTCAGCCTTCCTAACGCTGTGACCCTTTAATACAGTTCCTCATGGGGTGACCCCCAACCACAAAAGTGTTTTCTTTGTACTTCGTAACTCTAACCTTGCCACTGTTATGAATCATAATGTAAATATTTGATGTATGACCCCTGAGGAAGTGTCCATCGACCCCAAAGGGGTTGCAACACACAGGTTGAGAACCACTATGTTAGAGTCTCCCGTGCACTGTGCTAGTGATGCCAGGAACAAAACAGTGACTCCTGTTTCACACCATTTTCACACAAAGCCGTAGGACAGGCAAAGTTCACTGTATGGTGATGGAACTCAGTGGTTGCCTAGAAAGAGATGTAGGGAAGATGCGGTAAAGACAGTGAGGTTTTGTCTTAACTGATGGCCATTAATCAGATGTGATTTTCAAAAATCATTGATGGTACAATTAAAATGAGTGAATTTTACTGTATGCAAATTTTACCTCAGTGAAGTCTTTCTGAAAAGCTATTGTGTATCTCAGAAAACTGATGTTTGGGGTTTTTGAAAACATAAGGTGTCTATATGATGGCATCTAGGAATCACATGTAGGTTCACCACTTATGTATGAATTGGGTATTGAGGACTACTGATGTGTGCTTTAGACACTGAGGGCTACTTAATGTATGCATTAAGTACTGAAGGCTACTGATGGGACTCTGAGGGTACTAAGGGACACTGATGTATGCATTGGGTACTCAGAGATACTGGTGGTGTATGCATTGGGTACTCAGAGATACTGGTGTATGCATTGGGTACTCAGAGATACTAGTGTATGCATTGGGTACTCAGAGATACTGGTGTATGCATTGGGTACTCAGAGATACTGGTGTATACATTAGGTACTCAGAGATACTGGTGTATGCATCAGGTACTGAGGGCTATGGCCAGCAGCAAGCCGGGGTTTTTGGTGTTACTTAAAATGGTGCTGCACAAAAAAACAAACAAACACACAAACAAAAAAACCCAAAACCTTGTTAGGCCTCTGCAGTGTTGAAAGAACAGCAGAGGTTGATGGCCTTGTCTTTGCCTTTGGGGAGTGGTTTCTAGAAAATTCTTGCATGCCTGCTGTACCCCTAGATTCCGCTGGATGGAGACACAGCACACATATCCTCAGTGAGAAGGAACCGGAAGTCCTTCCACCTTCTAACTCTAAGACCCCCCTCAGACACTGACAGCAGGTAGGTCGTGGCCCAAGGAGGCTGGCTTTCATTTTAACTCGTCACTGGTACCTGGAGCACCCAAGGTCAGCAGGCAACTGCAGAGGCATCAGCAGCACACCTCTGACCTGTGCTCTGGAAGGTCATCTACCCAGCATCGGTAAGGCCTGGACTTCACCAAGTAGCACCAGAAAAAGATAAATACATAAATTGTAAAATGAATAAATATATAGATTTATAAATAAATAAATGCTTTCAAAACACTTTATTTTTAAAATAAATTGCTTAAAGCAGGTGGGGGATGGGTGCAGGCCTTTAATCCCAGCTACTCAAGAGGCTGAGGCAGAAGAATTACAAGTTCAAAGTTGGCCAGGGCTACAAAGCAACTTCAAAGCCAATATGGAAAATAAAAAGGTTGAGGTGCTGGGGGCCAGGGCTCAGTGGTGAAGTACCTATGTGACTCTCTAAGAATCTCTTTGTGTGTGCCTTCTGCGCACACAACTCAGGGTTCTGCCCTTTGCCAGCTGCCTTGACTGCCTTCTCCAAATGATCACAATCCAGCCCGTGTCCTGTTCACTCACCTGCAAGCTGTCGCCCTGCAAGTGCGATTATCAGTCACTCAGCTGAGATCGGCTTCTCAAGTGAACTCCCTCGGCAGTCCCACTGAAGAAAGAACTGGAGAGTAACTTGTAGACATAGGCCTCAGGATCCATGCCATCGCACCTGGGCATTCTGAGGATGCTCTCAGAACCACTTTGAAACTACTAGTCCAATCAAGCTCCCAACCTGTGGAGCTGAGCTCTGACTTCATGGAAATTCCTTGACGCTGAAAGACTCAGTCTGGCCACCATGACATAGTGACCAGGCCACTCATAACCTCACAACACCTGACTCAGGAATAGTATACTGAATGAATGCATTACTCACCCCAGCCAGAACCCAAATCCCTCCTCTAGGAGTGTCCCTGCCCACCTAAGGGAACTCTTAGTCATCTGCTCACCCCAATCCTGCCTTCCTTGAGAATACAGCAATAGGAAGAATTCCAAGTTTCAGCCCAGCATGAACAGGGAAACACACCCCTAACATTCAGTGACCTCAGCTCCTTGCTTAGCAAGACCCCTTTCCTAAGGCTCTGATACATGGGAAATGTCATCCTCTTGTCATTACCCAGAGCTTGCTATGACGACATCAGGCCCAAGGCTATGCACCTGACATGGATCACACCCGTGAGATCTAGGTGTCGCACACACTTTATGCAGCTGAGGGAAGCTGAAGCTTGGTCACTGAGCAGAGCTGGTACTCCGCTTGGAGGTAGTGCTCGTGGTGGGGGCTGTGGGGACTGTGATCTGCTGGACCATCTCCACAGCACAGATGGCAACAAGGATGTACTCACAGGTCTCTGAGATACTAACTGGGATGTTCTCCACAGAATTCCTCAGCACAGGGCTGAGGGTAGGCCTTGATGTACAAAGGCCCTAGCACCATAAAACAAAGCAAATGAAAAACAGTTCAAAGCACAGAACCTTACACATGCTAACTTGAGTTGGTTCTGGCTGGATACAAGGGTACATGCCTTTAATCCCAGCAGCATATAGGAGGATCAAGAGAAGTTTGAAGCTAGCCAAGGCTAGACAGCAAGTTCTAGGCCAGTCTAGCCCACACAGCAAGACCTTGTCTCAAAGCAAATAAGACCCAAACACTTAACTTTCAGATTTCTTTCCAGAGACGTTTTTTTAGAAAACAGGATTTATTATCACATTTGAGGTGAACACAAGGACCGTTCCAGAAATCTTTTACATATATTATCATTGACAAATTGGCTTTCTTTAACATATAGGAAAAGCAAAGCCTGCCAGGACACACGTTCCTCCTCAGGACAGTATGCACATGGGCAGGTTTCAACACAGGAATTCACATTGAGCAGACAGCCCCAGCTCACAGGTCTGCCCCCAGGTCCAGCTGCTTCTGTCCCACGGGCTCCCTTCAAAAGTCCCAGCAGCCAACCAGCAGGATTCACAGTAACTGGGAGGAAAGGCATTGATCTCGAAACTTTCACAAGAGCTCTGAGTTATGTATCAGAAGCCAGGCTCAGGGGGTTGTGGCTTGTACAGTGCAGTTAGTGTCACAGTTTCGCTTCTATGAGGAAGACAACATTAAAAGTAACTGCTGTCCCCACTGGGCAAGGAAAAAGTTAGGACCCTTCCCTGGATGCTAACTGGTCAGCAGGTCAATGTCCAAGGCACACATGAATGGCAATCAAGGGAACGCTTGCATGGCCCGATGGCCACACTGATGCCCAGAAACAGGATCTGAGGAAGGATGGTCAGTTAAGAGCAGCCTGGTCCTGTGAAGGACTGTGTGCCTGAGTAGCTTCTTCATACTCAGTAGGGGACACCTGTGCTTGGAGCACCTGGGTGAATCAACCCACGGCCGGCTGCTACTGTCCTTGCACCTTGGCTGTGAGTTAGCTCAACTGGCCACAGTCTGTGATAACGATCTTCTTAGACGTCTTCCCGCTTTTTGAGCCGTAAGATTCTATTTTCTTCACGACATCCATGCCCTCTTTGACATGGCCGAACACAACATGCTTGCCATCCAACCTGTGAGGAGGGTTGAACTAAGTGAGAACACACCCAGCACCCTGGCTACCCTGTACAGAATTATTTGCCAAAGGTACTAATTCTCAAAGGAACACACACACACCCCAAAGCTTAATTGAGCTCTGTGAGCTTCCCAGCTGCACTCCAGAGGACGCTGGGCAGGTTCTGTCACCCTGGGCTTTGACCTGGTACCTTGATCTGAATCTTGGCGACCTTACCTATGAGAAGTGAGCTTTACTTATTTTGCCCAGGAAAATGACGGGCACAGAGCTGCTCAAACAGTCAGGTAAGACATTGTCCCAACAGACTACTTCAGCAGGCAAACTGAGAGTCGGGTCAAGTGGGAGAAGCCTGGTGCTGAGCAGCTCCTGATTTTGAGTTCCAGGAGCACAAAAGGGACTTAGGGGCAGAACTGCAAAGCCCATTAAGGCTTCCATGACAGGAGCAAAGAGTGTGGAGCCAGCAACAACATGCCCAGTCCTGGCAGCCCTGCATGGCTTGGACGACAGAGGCTAGCAAATGCCATCCTGTCACTTAGGTTTCTTTCAATCTTGCAAGTGGGCTTTCTAAAGTTCTCAGCTGCTGCCTCTCAAGTCCGGGGACCTGAGGGCTGGAACACTGAGGACTGTTGTTTAGTGGAGGTTCTACCAGGAAAAAGGCATTTCTACACAGCAGGGGCTGAAAGGTGGGGAGCTGTGTGCAGCCGTGCTAACGGTGTTTGAAGGAAACTTGCCTCAATAGCTAGGATTCTACAAGCATGTTCTGTGGTAGAAGCAAGCCAAGAAAGCATCAGGTTAAGCCAGGCAAAATGGCTTCTACTCAGACAGTGATAATGATGCACCTTCCCAAATGTGGGGTAGAGGAACTCTTTTGTGTGTGGGGGGGTAGAGGAACCCTCTTGTGTGTGGGGGGGGGGGTAGAGGAACCCTTTTGTGTATGTGTAGGGGGGGTGCAGGTACAACACAAATCAAATTCTAGTCAACAGCACCACTGGGAAGCATAGGTGCGACATAGTCAGAGAACAGCCCAAACCGTCCCTTAATATTTTCCCTGTCTCTCAGACAGATGTACAGTGAGGAGCAAGTCGCTGGACCAGAGCAGATGATCCAGCTGCGCACTGCCCTTCCGACTGTGCACAGACCTCCTCGGGCTTCATTCTCCGAGGCCCTACAGTGTGAACTACTCACCAGTCTGTCTTTATTGTGCAGATAAAGAACTGAGAGCCATTGGTGTTGGGGCCTGCATTCGCCATGGACAGGACACCTGTGGGACAAGCGGAGAGGGCTGTGTCAGATGAGGAACCGCCTCTGAGCCACTGCTCAGAACAGATGGTTCACATTCATCAAGGAGGTGTGAACTTGCAGACACAGGAACCAGAGGGAAGCAGTGCTAACATCCAGACCCGGGAGCTGTGTGCCTTGGCTGCCAACTAGTCTTCTATGGAGGGGGGCGCTGGGGTGGAAGGGCCGCAGGGATCTCAGTGCGAGTGTTCAGTAGATCCCAAGATATGGCCTCTACACTTTCCCACACTCCCACTTCTGCTTAAAGACTCCCCAACCAAGTTTCCATTGGGAAATTTGGTTTTTGTTTGTTGAAACATGTCTCAAAATGTAGCCCAAGATGACCTCAACCTTTAGGGTCTCCAGTTTCAGCCTCCCAAGTACTGGAATTACGGCAGCAAGGCTGGCTTTTACAGAGTTAAAAGTGAGAAAGTCCTAGGGGAAACCCAATGAGCTGGAAAGGCTGAACTGCTTGGATGCTAACAGAAGGAGCATGACAGGATATCAGGCAGCTGTGGACCACACCTTCCCTGGGTGGCCAGGTGTGGCAGCATCCAGGCGGCACGGAACAGCACAGAGCACTAGAGAGGGGCTCACAGTCCCACATACCTGGCCCCACATGCTTCAGTGTGAAGTTCTCGTCAGGAAAGCGGCTTCCGTAGATGGACTTCCCTCCCGTGCCATTGTGGTTGGTAAAGTCACCAGCCTGCACAGAGAATACCTTGTTAACTGGTTACCACACAACTGGCAGTGTGGGTCCCCTGAAAAGGCAGCCCAACCCACCCAAGGCCCACCTCAGGCAAAGGGGCCAACAACCATCCAGTGCCTGAGATAAAACAGGCAAAGCTAAAACCAAGCCTCTGGAGCCACACCAAAACAAGTCTGCTTTCTTGTCTGAGCTAGTTTTTCAGTAACCACATGCCTGAGGTTCTGATTGTCAACCCACAATTCCTCAGAGAGTCACAAGCAGGTGACCAGGGGTCCTGGTCTCAGAGCTGGGCTGGAGGGGAAGACCAGTTCCCTAGGCTGTCCCCTCTTTTGCCCCAGCATCACTCTCCCCAAGGTCAAGCCCAAAGGTTTTGCAGACACATGACACAGGGGAGCTGGGAATCTTCCTCAGAAAGCCTGAACAGAAAGAGTACAGTAGCAGTTCTGTGCCCAGTTGGTAGTCATGGCCGCACTGTGGTTTCTCTGAGACAGGACCCTTCAGTGAGAGGTGTGAGCTGCTCTGTCCAGCTAAAGCATCCACAGATACCAATAAGCCGTCCCCAGTCATCTTGCCTGTGCCTCCAGAGGCCACTACTCTAAGCCATAAAGAGCTCTTCCAAACTTCAAGCCCCTTCCTGAACTCCAGCTACCGCCTTAGTGCCTACCTCATCTACCAACCCCAGGGGGAGCTGGGAGCCTCTGGAGCAGAAAGGTCACACAGCTTGGCTGGGTTCAGCTAGGAGCCCTGTCAACCTCACCTTCATACGCAATGTGTAAACAGTGTCAGCAGGTACAGTCCCAACCCCCTGTTACTTGGTTACAGTGGGAAGAATAGACAGAAGGAACTTCAGAGAGGCCATGACATCTATGCCCATCTCTAGCTCTCCTGGTCTCATTAACCCCTGACCTTGAGTTTGCCCAAGAAGTTTTTGTTGCAAACACCTATCCCAAGCCTGACACAGCAATGCTTACATGTATGCAAAACAGGAAGAACATGTGACTAACAGATGCATTCATTTAACTGGGAAAAACCCTTCACTAGGAAGGCAACTCCAAGTCCAGGCGTGTGTAATCCCAATTTAGCAGCCTTCCTCCCATTCCCTCCCTTCTCCCATGCCCAGTGCTCAAGGGCACACAGAATGCTACGGTTAGAGACTGTTCTACTCCGGTGCCCCTTCAAAGCTTTAAGATCCACCCCCATCGGCAGCCTTCTGCTGTGTCCCTTCCAGGCACCAGGCCCTTGCTTGCTTATTAGTGATCCTGGGCATCACCACTGCCAGCTCCATTCACAGCGGAGGCCATGTTACTGTTACCTGGCACATGAAGGATGGAATCACCCTGTGGAAGGTGGAGCCTTTGTAGCCGAAGCCCTTCTCACCAGTGCACAGGGCTCTGAAGTTCTCTGAAGAAAGAGGGAGGAAAGGTAGGTTAAGGGCAGGCTACTCCTCCCTGCCAATCCCCCCCCCCCCCGCCCGCCCGTGAGCTGTGTGTGTGGAAGGACCCTGCCTCTCCTTGCTTGTGAGTTCATTCCTGATCACAGCCTTCCCTACCTTGACCCAGTAGCAAACACTGTGACTAGGAAACAAGCTCTAAGCTGGGCCGGCCAGGGTACCAGGGCAAGCAGCCCACAGACTATGTACCTAACCCTGACCTGCGCCATCATGCTGGAACTGGTTGGAAGCTATGTCTGGGAGCTTTCACAGGCTGTCCCCTGGTTCTGTGATATCTAGCTACCCTTGAACTGGTTAGCAGAGCTGACAGCAAGGTTCAGAGAGAGACAAAAGGCTGCCTCAGGGAACCCAGCGGCTGGGCTTAGGTTGAAACTCCCATTTTATCATAGGCTGAGCTTTAACCCCTCCTCTAAGCCCATCGGCCTTGCCTGGCCCACTTTCCACCTCTGCCTTACCTGCTGTCTTTGGCACAACATCTGCCTTTAGCTACGGGAAGGAAAAGGAACAAAAAAAGAATGGTTAGTCCAGAAGCAGGTGTAGGAAAGAACCCCCTCGCCATTTACACCCAGCTGTCAAGGCACCATGAGAAAGAACCACAAGACCATTCTTTTCCTATGACCTCCAACCCTTCTAGAACAGCCAAAGCAGCTATCGTTTCTGGCAGCTGCTTCCTGAACCCATGGTTTGCTGGAGGCAGCCTCGGTTTCTTATCTATCAGACCAGTGTCATCCAGGGCCACTTTCTGGGTCAGAAGAGGCAGCTGGTGGCCCTCAGCATGAGTCCCTGGACCAAGAGTATCATAGTTAGAACCAGCTGCCACTCCTCAGTGCAGAGAGAAACTGAGGCACACAAAAGGGAAGGAGGGGACAGTTAAGGGAAGACCGTAGCCTCATCCATGCTTGCCTCTTGCCTCTCAGCTTCTCTTAAGAATCCCTTGGTGCTGGTGCATGTCTTTATTCCCAGCCATCTGGAGGCAGAGGCAGGTGGCATCTCGGAGCTCAAGGCCAGCCTGGTTTACAGTGTGAGTTTCCAGGACAGCTAGAGCTACACAGAGAAATCATGTCTCGAAAAAACATTACAAAATAACATCGAAAATCCTTCTTCAACAAAAGGAGTTAGGGATGGGGAAACTGAGGCTAAACAATAAATACCATCCCCCTCCCCATCCCAATAAATAGGTCAGTCAACACTAACTGGTCCCTTTGTTTAAAGTGGAACAGCCTGAAGGCAGCTAGGGCCTCAGACCCACCTTAGTGACTATTTCCTACTTTTCTTTTTAAGTAAGGGTGGAACAGGAGCTATTGCTGAGTAAGGACTTCAGAGAGTGTGTTGGATTGGGCTCCCGGTCGAACCACCTTCCCACTAGCATTCCCCAGGCCTACTCCTAAGTAGCCGGGAGTTGGGGGCGGATCGGGAGTGCGTGGGGTGTTAAACTCAGGCCACTACGTGAGCACCCGGCAACACCTGGACCTGAGACACCCACCTCAGAGCTCTGGGTCCAACCTCGGACGCAGAGGGTCTCAGAAGCCCAACCTCGGCCCTGGCGCGCCGGGAGTCTGATACTCAGCGCGCTCTGACCTTGACCTTTTCTTCCACACACACCCCCTCTCGCCTCCGTCCTCCTCCGTGTGTGGAAGCACCCTGGAACAAACCTAACTGAAGTCGCCTCTCTGAGACGGGGAAACTGAGGTCCAGGGTTTGGAAGTGAGAGGCCCAAGGTCACCCCGCTTGCTAGGCACAGAACGGTGGCCAAGAAGTAAAGTTTGCCCTACGCCCAAGCCGGGCCGATCGGGTCCAGGGTCCTCACCTCCAGCACCACGCGGCCGAGAGGCTGCCCATCGGCGCCCACGTCCAAGTACACGAGAGGGTTCCGGGAGGAGGAGTTCGGGTCGCGTGCTCCGCTGTCGCTGTAGGCACGGGTCGCGGAGAGGAGCAGCGTTGCGGAGCGCTGGCCAGAGAGCAGGCCGATCAGGCGGGGGCCACAGCGCAGCGTCAGCATCGCGGTCGTGGGTCGGGACAACGCGCTACGAAGAAGGCAACCACAACCAAGGTCACACGACCCAGGAAGCGAACCTAGGCCACGCGCCCGCCGCTTTTATTGGCCGGCTGGCTTCGGGACCACGCCCCTCCACTTACGCCTCCTCCACGCCCCCTCAGAGCCTGTTCGATTGCGACTCCTGCTGGCTTCATTGGGCAATACAATCAGTTCGTACGTCGTGCCCCAACCCCCAATCGGCGCACACAGAGCGGGAAGTCCTTTGAAAGCGCCTCTAGACCGAGAGAGAGGCTGACCCTGAGAGTCAGAAAGATGTTCTGAGGTGGATTAGAAAGGGAGAGATAATAAAAAGAACCAACAAGCAAAGATACCGTCTAAAACATACACAAGTGACCCCCGGCCTCCAGATCCTTTGCTGCTAGAGATCCGACCCTCCACCAGCAGGACTGAAAATGCAGCTTGCTCAATGGTGCATCCGCCAGGCTTCAGTCTCAGGATGATCCTCTTCCTCAGCACGCACTGACAACCCTTGTCTCCACCACCTGCAGCCAGGCCGGGAAGGTGCAGGATTAGGTGTACACCCACTAGCACTCACCTGGAATACATCTCTTTGGCAACTGTACTGCACCTACAGGTAACTTAAGCAACCAATCTTAAGGGATGCCAGGAAGCTGGCAGTGCATGATGCAAAAGGAAAGGCGGTGCAGGAGAGCCAGAGCCAAGAATCCAAGCCCTTCTTAACTGTGCATAACAGCAGCCCGGGAAGCAAAGGAAAGCCGGAAAATGAGGGCACGAGGACCAGCCAACATATTTGGTCTACAGTTGGGAAACTAAGGCTCAGAGAGAAAAAGTTTCGGCTAGCGCTAGAGACCCCTGGTTTCCTACTGCTGGCTTGCACCAGCACTTCTGCGAGGGGGCACTGGGAAATTTACCCTGCTCTTTATTCACACCCGTCCTAGGGAAAAATAAATGAGAGAAGCGTTTGTTTACTGTTAAACGCTGTGCTGTGGACAACAGTGATGGGTCTAGCCTAGACTAACCGATGTGGGTATGGCTTCAGAGTAATTTGGGTCTGGGTGGGTAGAGGCATTTCTACTTCAAGGTCTCAGTAGCCTAAGAGACAAGAGAAGGAGAGGAGTTGAGCCTTGGGAGTAGGGGAGCCTGGCATGCCCCATCTAAGAATCAGCTTGTGGGAAGGCATCCAGCAGGCAGGCTGGTCCAAGCAAATCCATGAAGTCAGGGCATGCTCCCTGTGTCACACACACATACAGGTTGGACCCCTCTTGTGAAGGTTCACAGCCCAATGCTTTGTTAGCGTAATGCTTTGTGCTACTAGCATGGTGGGCTGTTTCCAAGGCCCCGAGTCTAGGGGTGGACCTCACCCAACCTTACAGACTGCTTCCTCTTAATTTTTATTTTATGGGCATGGGTGTTTTGCCTGCATGTTTGTCTGTCTGAAGGTGTAGGTATAATGGTCTGTCCTGTCCCTTTAAGAGAAAGCCCTACCCACTCCCCCACCCCACCCCAGTTGTCCATCACTGAGGCAGGCAGATTTTCTTTGGTTGTTTGAGACAGGGTCTTGCTGTATAGACCTGAAGAGCCTATAGCTCACTAAGTAGATCAGGCTGGTCTTGAACTTACATAAATTCTCATGTCTGTGCTTCCCAAGCACAGGGACTTCAGATGTTTGCCACCTTGCTCAGCTTGGGAATTCATTTTAAAATAAAATTAAGCATGAAACGAGCCATGAAAAAAACATATCCAACACCTGGACAAGGCAGGTGCAGAGTGTTGGCTCAGGCAGGTGTGTGCGGCAGGGGCCAAATGTTGCAGCCATCACATAAATTTGGATTGTCTAGAGAGACTGTGCAGCAAGTGCTAGGGTGCCAGCAGGTGCCCTCTGTGGGTACAGGGTGTGGTTCCGTCCTGAAGGTTGTGTGGGTTCTTAGAGGTGTTTCATTTCTTTGAGCCTTGGTTTCCTCATCTGCACAGAGGAGTGAGTAATTCATATCTCAAAGAAGTGCTCCTGTTAAGTCGGATGGGACTTGAACATATGAACAGGTGAGTGAGAAATTAAGGAATGAATGAATGAATGAGTGAATGAATGAATGCCTTCCTGTCCAGGCCTTACTGGCAGTGGTTTCTTGGGTTTTGAGGCAGTCTCTTTCCACTGTGTAACCCACACCAGCTTCAGACTTACGATCCTCCTGTCTCCTGAGCACTGTAGTCATAGGGCGTCCCACCATGTCTCGATAGAAGGGTGAATTTGGAAGCATGATGTTGGGACCTTACTTGGGGTTCTTTGCGGTTTTATGATTGAGTTTTGCCCTTCTCATCCAGGACTCTCCTAGGGGAATCCCAGTCCCATCCTTGCCCACCTGGCACATCACATTTGAGGGAAGTGTCAACTTTAGCCTTTAGTCATACATACGCAGCCAGTGAGGCCAGCTGGCCTGGGCTGCGTCTTTATTTCATGGAGGACACAGGGGCTCTAAGTTATGGTAGGGGAAGGCTGCAGAGTCGCTTAGGAGAGCTCTTTTCACTGTATAGAAAACAGTTAGACTCAAAAAGTTATTCTTCCCACTCCCCCCTGTGGAGGCAGGCAGTCTGTACACTGCTTCAGGTGATCCCCGGGAGACACGCACAGCTCTGTGAGGGTGGCCTTGATCTAACCAAATGTTCATAATGACCAGAGCACAGCCGGTGGAGAAGGGGCACCCAAGATCTTTGTGAATCTGTGATTTCTTCTCTGTGCTTGTGTTTTGTTCCTCTGGCCCCTCTCATTCATTCTCTCTCCTCTGAATGTGTCTTTCTCTTACACACACACACACACACACACACACACACACACACACCACTATCTGTCATATCACGGAGAGACACAAACAGCCTAGCAGGGGTTCCTATGGAGAGGAGCCAACCTGATAGTAGCTACATGCAAAATCTTGGACATGTGTCTTCTGCAGCCTTCCAATCACCGTATGTGTTTGAAAGTTGGCCCTCACCTCCAGAAGAGCCTTGGGGTAACTACATCCCCAGCTCACTCTGGCCTGCAGCCTCCTGAACAGATGCCCCAGGTGGCCCATGGCAGGACTGCTGAGCTACAAAAACTGGAACAATGTATATCCGTCATTTGAAGCCACCAAGTGTTGGTTCACTGCAGCTCTAGGTAGCTAATCCCGAAAGCATCCACCTCAGGCACAACCCTTAGAGGATCCACTGCTCCATACTTAACAGTTACTGACCTGCCATCTCAGCAGGTTTGTGTCACCAGCTGCCCTTGACTGAGACCACATGGGCACAGGCAGGGAGAACGGGCTCAAGAAAACAAGACTTGTTTGTCTCTTGCTCAGCACAAAGCCAATTTATACTGTTTCTCTAAAGGAAACGAATAGGAGTTTGGGAGAAGGGGAGGGGGATGCTGGAGGAAGGTATAGGAAGGCTAAGCTGAGCTGCTTAAGGATAGCAGCTAACTTATTGACACCATACTAGGCTTTGCATCAAGACGACACCCCTAGCCTCAGGACAGCACTGGGGATTACTGTCCCTGTCTTATGAGTGAAAGAATGGAGGCCCAGAGAGGGTTAACTCTTCATTCAGGGTCTCACTAGGATGAAGTAGAAAGTGGACTTCTTGCCATCTATCTTATCTTAATTGTTTATCTCTCTGCAGGATCTAGTGGGTCTATGTGACACCTCTGAGGTAGTGGTCACAGATACCATTGTTCCACATAGCCTGGCATTGCTTAGTCACATAGATTCATGACCCCAGCTAGTCTAGTTTTCTGGAGACAGGGTCTCTCTATTCACCACTGGCTGTCTTGGAACTTACTATGTAGACCAGGTTGATCTTGAACTCACAGAGACGCACTTGCCTCTGTCTACCGAGTGCTGGAATTAGAGTTGTGTACCACTACACCCAGCCCAGCCGGTCTTCGTTTTGTTTGTTTGTTTGTTTAGAACAGGGTTTCTCTGTGCAATAGTCCTGGCTATCCTGGAACTTGCTTTGTAGACCAGGCTGGCCTTGAACTCACTGAGATCCTCCTGCCTCTGCCTCCCGGGGGCTGGAATTAAAGGCATGTGCCACCACTGCACAGCTTCAGCTAGTTCTGATAACTCTGTAAAGAAGGGTCCCAGGAGGTTGATTTAGGTTTGAACCCAGGCCCAGTTCAGTGCACAGCATGTACCCTCCTCCCGTGTTCAGACCTTCTTGGCCTACAGAACCTATACTACCAGCCCCCAGCCACATAGCCTCCAATAGCTGAGTACCATATAAGCCTGCTGCCCCGAATACACTCATGTTCACAGTTCACACCCAGAGCAACAAGAACCAGCCCAGCTTTACTCTTTGTGCAAGCAGCTTCTCCACCTCATTTACTTTTTATCTTTACAGTAGCATTTCCAAAGCAAGAGGCCCACTGCCAGGTTGCCTAGGCATGGTGCTTGGGCTTTTGCCACTGCTGCTTGGTCAGATCTTGCCTGAGCTCTGCTCACCACAGAAATCAAGAGCCTGCAATTCTGTAGCCTCTCTCCCTTCTTATGGTCTGTCGGCACACGCGGTTTTCTTCAGTCTACTGACTGGGTCCTCTCAGTCTTGCTTATTAATAACGTTGGAGGTCTTTCCTTCCTCTTTCCATGATTTTATATGCTAATCAATCGCCACTATTACCCACCAGTGGTCACCAGTTTCCGTCTTTTCTTCCTTCTTCCTATATATATAATAAGGCCTGCAGGCTGAGGTCTGGGTAAAAATAATGACAGGTGGTCACTGCAAGCACTCAAACTGTGTCTCTACTCTTGCCTCGCCCTGGAGGACACATTCTAGTGTGACACCACTCTTCATGAGTGTGGCTTCTAAAACGTACAGGAGGGACATGAGTCAGTCAGAGCTAACTGGCTTTGTCTAGGGCTAAGCATGCGGCCAACAGTCTGAGTTCCGGGCCAGCTCTGCCTAGGGCCTGAACTTGACTCCTCCTGCTAATACTGTTGTTGTTGAATTTCAGTAAAAAGGTCAGCAGGTCAGGATGAGAGAACTCTAAATCTCTGTGATAGCCATCTCTGGTATTTAGCTCTCGCCGGCTGATTCCTAAGACAGAGTGTATATATCACAGGTCCTGGGCTCATCCTCTATGTGAGAGACCACATAGAGGCCTCAGCTCCAAGGGGACTGTCTAATAATTCAGCAGAATTGGCTCAGAGGAAGGAAACAGGGACCTTGTGAATCAGGGCGTTGAACAGATTGTACTTATCTGTTTGCTGAAGAGGGGAGTAGGGCATGTTGCCATTTCTAGAGAGGCAAGTGCTACATGGAGACATGATCACAATGCTCCACCACAGGCCTGACCAGAGCCAAGTTTGCACTAATTTAGCTGAAAGAACTTTCCATCAATTGGCAATATTGCAGTGTTTTGAAGTAATAAACTCCCCATGACTGAAGGTGTGTTGGACATACTTACAGCATGTGTGGTGACCCACAGTGACCTGGGGGGCTTTCCAGTTCTCAGACTGTGACTCAGACCCTTTCAATGGATGCTTCTGGAGGAGCATCAAGTGCAGAACAAGGCCTCCTCTAAATGCAAGGTCAAAGCCGTCTGTTGACAGACTGCCCAACAAAGTGCAATATGAAACCACAAAAGCCGGGAGGAAATGTCGATATAGTTGCTGGTTTCAAAATAGTCTGTGTCTTCTAAGCATGAAGGGTAAGGAAAGGCCTGGAAGTGTTTGGAGACACTGTTCGCTGCAGTTCTCATTATTGTAACAAAACACCTAACAGAAACAACTAAGGGAAAGGCAGCTTGTTCTGGGTATAGTCCATCGTATCAAGGAAGCCATGGCAGCAGGGATACCTCTGGCAGAAGGAGCACACCGTGGCAAGTCTTATATCTTGGTTGGTTAGGAAACAGAATAGGACTGGAAGCAGGGCCACCTTCAGTGACCCACCAGCCAAGGTCCTACAATGCTGTGGGACAATGGTCTTTTATCCTGTCGCTTGTATTATTTTTTTTTTAATAAAACACTGATTGGCCAGTAGCCAGGCAGGAAGTAGAGGCACAGCAACAAGAATTCTGGGAAGAGAGAAGTTTCAGTCTGCAGCCTCAGAAGAAGCAAGATGTGACTACCTCGCCAAAAAAGGTATCAAGCCACGTGGCTAACACAGATAAGAAATATGGGCTGATATAAGTTATAAAAATTAGTTCCATAAGAAGAGCCTGAGATACTGGGCCAATCAGTTTATAATTAATGTAGAACTCCCCCAAACAGGGCTACCACCTGGTAGTCAAATGTTCAAACACATCAGGCTGTAGCAGACATTCAGACCGATCCTAACAGCGGCATACTTTAAAAAGCCCCTCTGTGCTGCAAAAGGTGCCATTGGTACAACTGGGGCAAAAACCTGTATTTCTGTCTTTCTTGTTTTCCTATCCATCCATGTTTCAAGTAAACACCCTTCAGAAGTAATCTCAGGGATGTCAGTGTTTAGCTTGGATAACTGAACACAACTTTAGGATACAGATGATCATGTTTGCTCCGTCAGCCTTCCTAGCCAGCTTCATCCATCTTAGACATGCCAAAGACTCTCAGGTGGAAGGAAGAAGGGAGTGGAAGGGAAGAGAGTGAATCAGGGAAAGAGAGAGAGAGAGAGAGAGAGAGAGAGAACCCCAGACAAACAGGACCCTAGCCTTGTTACTGAGTAGATCCCAAGTAGATGAAGAGTCCAGAGTATCCGTCCCTTGTGTGTCTTGGCAGGTAGACTTCCAACACTTCCCTCCGTGTATTAATTACTGTTCTGTTGCTGTGGTAAAACAGCATGACCAGAAACCGCTTATAGAAGGATGGGTTTATTTGGGCTTAGGGTTTCAGAGAGAAAAGTGACCACTATGATGGGGAGGCAAAACAGCAAGTAGAGGACAAAGCTGCAGGAGCAGGAAGCTGAGAATTCCCATCTTCAAACAGAAGCACAGAGCCAAGAGAGTGAACTGGAAGTGGTGCAAGGCTTTAAACTCTCAAAGCCCATCTCTAGAGACATATTTTTCTCAGGCTTTACTTCCTAAACTTCCCCCAAACAATACCACCAACTGATCAGGTGCGATGGTGTACACCTTGAATCCCATTCCCTGGGAGGCAGAGACAGAGGCAAAGGCAGGCAGATCTCTCGAAGTTCGAAGCCAGCCTGGTCTACATAGTGAATTAGGACAGCCATAGAGAGACAAACAAACCAAACAATCCAAAACAGTGCCATCAACTGGGACTAAGTGTTCAAATACTGGTGCCTATTGAAGCTCCCACACCCAGGCATGGTGTGACAGAAGGAGTGAGGAATAGATCTCCCAAGGGGTCCAAAAAAGCTCAGAGTAGTCCATAAACCCAGAGCCTTGGAAGCCTTGTTGGTCAGATGACAGTAGAGACTATGCAAACAGACAAGAGGCAGATGGAAACAAGGACATTGGGTGAAACCCTCTAGGAATAGTAAGGACAGCTCTAGCCAACGCCCCCAGCCTCATCACCTTGCCCTTCCTGAGCTGTCAAGAACTGAGAGGAGATGCCGGAAGAAAGACAGAAAAAGATGCTGGAACACCCTGGATGCCAAATCAGCATCCAAAAGCAAAGGGCATCATTTGACACCACCTGTGCACTGGTACATCATTTACTCCTAAAAATGCCTTTGGCTTGTTTATGCATCTACTCTGTGGCCCGAGGCTTCTGTTAAGACAAGATGGCAGGCATCAGAGCCCCTTGCTCAAACACAGTCTGACTGAAAGGGCCCAGGTGACTTCTCTGAAGTTCACAAGTGTTTTCTGTCCCTGAGATGTGCTCCCACCAGTCACCAAAAGTGGCAGGGGTGCTATGCCATCACTTTCTGAGAACCTCTGATGGATTATTTTGGCTATAAGGCTCCCCAAGGAGTTGTGAACCTATCTAGATTTGGGCCATCCCAAAGATACATTCCCAGAAGCCATCGTCTCAAATTTTAAAGATGAAAATCTCAGAAGTATAAAATCCAGAAAGACTAAAATCTCAAAAATATAATTCTAGAAAGAAAAAGATTTAGAGAAACTCTTAAAAAGGCATTTATTTACTTTTAAGGGGAATTTATTTTGAGAAACATGGAAATATGTCAGAACTTTTTATCAGCCGCTTTATATAATACCATATACCAGTGGCTCTCATGACCCCTTAGGGAGTTTGAATGACCCTTTCACAGGGGTTGCACATCAGATATCATTTGCATTACAGTTCATAAAGGCAACAAAATTATAGCTATCAAGTAGCAACAAAAATATGTTTGTGGTTGGGAATCACCACAACATGGGGAACTGTAGTAAAAGGTCACAGCATTAGGAAACTTGAGAACCACTCTAAGCACAATAACAGCATGCATCTTTATGGGGTAGGAGAAGGGTGTATGTAGGTACATGTTCATATGAGTGCATATGTGTATGTAGGTACAAATGTACATGTATGTGCATGCATGTGAAGGTCAGAGGTCAACCTTGGATGCCATTCCTCAGGAGATGTCTATCTTGTTTTTTTTTTTTTTTGAGATAATCTTTCATCGACTCACTGAGATTATACTTGCTGGCCAGGGAATCCCAGGCATCCCCCTGTCTCTGCCACCCAGCTCTGGGACAAATGCACAACTACCACATCTGGTCTTTAAAAAAAAGGTTCTGGGTTAAACTCCAGTCCTCATGCCTGTATGACAAGCACTTGCATGGACAGCTCCAACATGCATATTTTTGCAAGCAGAGACTCAAGGTAAGCCAACACCAGTGATAAACACACATGTATAACCATGATGAGCAAATGAACTCTAATATAGAGAAACAGCTCAAAAAGCCAGGGGAGTGAATGCACACCTGGGGTTGGTGGCTGTGTACATCTAGATTTAGAACTCAGTTGTATGAACTCCTGTGATGGACAGTCTGTAAAACATCCACTGGTCATCACTGTGTAAACAGATCCCCAAAGAGCTGAGGTCTTTGATAAATGCAACATACACCAGGAACTTCTCTTTCTCTACGAAAGACATTTCAACATTTTTAGACACATTTTTTACAGTGCTTGAATACAAACTCAACATGCTAATTCATGTCCACCCAGCTAAATTTGCACACAAAAAATACACAAAATGAATCAACTTCTCTAAAACCTTCCTGTTATCTGTAACTTGAATATTTGAAATGCTTCAGAGACGAAATACGTAGAATAGTGAATTGTAAAAATGAGTGTGTTTGATTAAAACAATAGGGAAACAAAATAGCAAAAATAGTGAAAAACTAAAAAGGAAATTAGCCACACGACAATGAATTGCAGAAACAGGTCACAGCTGGCAGCTGGTTGACTTCATGGTCAGATTTCAGTCCTGTCTGGTGGTTGTTTTATTACATTTTAGGGCTCAGCGCGTGCCCAGATGACATGTCTACATCATTGCCTCTGTGACTCGCGGCTTGGGAAGCATTCTCTGGGAGACTTTCCCATTTTCCATCCTCTGGCTCTTATACGCAGACCACACAGGTGGTAGAGATGGTGCTGCTGATGCAGAGAGGACACAGCCCATGTGTCATCATCGCCTGTGCACACAGTTGTGTTTCAACCCGTCAGCAGCTTTTAGAATTCCATCTGCTGGAAGGAACACCAGAGCTGACAAAAGACTGTAGGACAGGGATGGGGTAGAGCGCTTGAGAAAGTCTGTGTAGCCTGGAACTCAACCAGCCTGAACTGGGATTACAAGTGAGAGCCACCATGCTGTCTCCAAACATTGCTTTTAAAGAACAATAAAATTATATGTGTGCGTGTGTTTGTGTGTAGGTTTGTATATGAGAGTGTTGGGTGCCCATGGAGGCCAGAAGGCATCAGTTTCCCTAGACCTTGAGTTCCTAGTGACTGTGAGCCACCTGACGTGGGTGTTGGGAGTGAAACAGATCCTCTGCAAGAGCACCAAGCTCTCCTAATTGCTGAGCCATCTCTCCAGCCCCCAAGGGATGCATTTTTAGGCTGAAGTTTCCGTGGTTGCCTTGTGGCACAACTGACCCCATCTCCAGAACCTAGCTTTTTGCTCTTTTACGTCACTCCTTTGTTCTTCTCTGCAGGAACTGTGGTTTTCAGGATGTGAACTTTTGGGATCTCAACATTCCAGATTTTAATCTTTCAGAATTGTGATTTTTCAGGATTTAGAAATTCTTATTTGAAGCCTTTCAGTTTCTAAGGTTATGACATTCTGGACTGTCTTTGAAGGTTAGGATCAGCTCCACACCCAGCCAAGCCTCCTCCTCCCTCTCTTCCTTCTACCTCCCTCCTACCCGTCCCTCTCTTCCCATTCCTGTCACTCAGTATCACCCATGACTCACAAATTGGCCTCTCTCTCAGTGTCCTGCTCCCGCCCCATCTCTTTCCCTCATGGGAATTTCTCTCAGGTTAATCCTGGAGAAGGCTGGCTGCCACCCCACCCTGACTGTTCCTCACCCAGCTTCCTACCTAATGGGCTTTGCCTGCTGCAACATGCTGCAACATGCTGCAACATGGACCTCACCGAGGTGGCTTCCGAGTAGCTTTGTGACTTGAAAGACATCACAGGTTCTGCTCTGTCTGCTGACCGGAGAAGTGCCAGCCTTCCTGTCTTGTGTACACCCCAAACGGCTGGTTCTGTTCTGCTGGGTGCCCCCACAGGCCTGAAGAGATTCCCTGTCAGTCTTTGGAGGTCATGGATTGTCTTGTTGGAGTTACTGTAATTCCATAACTGTGGGAGGCTTAAAACACAGAACCATATTATTCTCCAGTGTCGGGGGCCAGGAGCGAGGACCCTGTCCCAGCTTCTCTTCTCTCCCAGTATCTCTTCACATCCCTGTCTGCATGACAACCTGTCTGAGGTCGAAACTTCTACTTCTTAATTTATTTTTGTTTTCTGATTTCAATATTTTCTTGAAACAGGGTTTTACTGTCTAGCTGGGGCTGGTCTCAAACTCAAGATTTCAAATCCTGTGTGCAGACAGCTAAATCTCTCACGCTCTTCCCTCCCTCTCCCTCTCTCTCTAGGACACAGATTCAATTGGGTTAAAGATCCCAATTATAACAGCATTTTAAATAAGTACAAAACCTTATTTTCACTAAGTCTGAGGCTGAACTTAGGGTTAGAACTTCAGGGGGGGGGGCACAATTAAATCCATGGCAGCACCCTCCCCCCCAGCAGGGCCTCAAAGCCTCACTTAATTTTAGTGAAGCAGCTCCTTCCTGCTCTGCTTGTGGCCTACTGGCTGTCTATAGACAGTCAGATAAGGCACTGCCATAGGCAAATCCAGCCTCAAACTGAGTGTGGGTCCTTTGGCTCCTTCCCCTCTCCCTGACCAGTCCTCATGCAACTCACTCCAATGTATTTACTGTCTTTAACAAATGGTTTCTTTTTGTGTGTGTGCCAGGTTCACACACATGCAGCTGATTGAGCAAGGTGGGCCTGGTCCTTGCTCCCAGGATGCTTCCTGTGAAAGCAGGAAGAACGTATCTACTATAACAGACAAGATCTCCTGACAAAACTGGGAGCATGGGGGTTGGGGGAGAAGGGAGGGCTGAAGGGGAAGAGGAAGGGAGGGGGGAGGAGAACTTGAGGGAAGGGGAGAGTCGCTTGGGGGAAGGGCAGAGACAGAGAACAAGCCCAGGCTGTGCCCGGGAGGGGGACTGGCTGAGTCTGGGGCACAAGCCGCCAGCTCTGCTTCCCTGGTCTTGACTTGTGTTCAGCTCATGAGATGCTGTGGTGTTTTGCCATTGCTCAGTCCACCCTCCCCAATCTACTGGTTACTCTGTAGGGACCTTGTTTGTAGAGGCTCTCATCCAGCCTGGTGCCAGCCTGGCCACGGGGTCCAGCAGCTGCCCAGACCTGCTCCCATAAACCTTTCCAACAAAGGGCCCGTGTCCCCAGGGCAGGTGCCTCCCAGGCAGAATGGGAACAAGGCCTTCCAGGGAGCTTTGGATGGTAAGATTTAGAGTGGCAACGGGGTGGGTGAAAGATGAGATCAGTGCATACTTTGTGGGTTTGTTTTTACTTTAAACCTCTCTTTCTGGGAAGAGGTCAGAATGTGGGGGCAGAGGCTGTGGCAGGGCAGTTGAGGTGTATCTGTCAAGCTGGTGTCCGGAATCCAGGGTATCCGAGATGGATCACCACTGGCCCAAGGCCCTTCCTCTTTCTGTGACCTGATCTACCTGAGACCAGAAACAAAGAACTGAGAAAGACAGGAAGGAGAACTTTCATCCTCATGGCAAATCATCCCCCATTTCTTTTCCACTCCCCTCCCCCCTTTTTTCCTTCTCATCTTTCTCTGTTGACTTTTTCTGAAACTCCTGGGCATATCCACAGCCATCTCCGCTGCTAAAATGGGTCCCACAGGACCAGCCTTCAAATGCTCGCAATGATCCGTCACTGTGCCCCCTGGGAAATACTTCTCTAAATACAACCCGGTCATGGCAAGATTTAGCTCAGTGCTTGGGCAGTGCCATCCACTATCTCAGGTCCTATCAATAACGGCTAAGCATTGAAAATGATGAGGGTAAGAGGCAGCGTTTCTATGAGAAGCTCAGACCTGTGGTAACTGGACTCTACAAATATTGAAAGGAATGTCACAAATCAAGGACAAGCAAATGGAACTTTCAGGGAGTAATGATGGATAGCCACAGACTTCAGGACAACATGACAGGGATCAAAATCTGTTCAGGATTTTGTATATGTTATATTTTCCCCAATAGGTCATGAGATCCTTGAAGCCTTGTTTGTCTTACTAACTCCTCCACCCTTCAAAGCTTACAGCTGGCCACCTGGAGGGTGGCAGTTAAATATTACAGAGACAGATAAACAGACAGACGAATAGACGACAGTAGAGGTAGTGAATGGTAGGGACCGGATACCCGGGAGGGTGTGTGGCTGAGCGGGCAGCTAAACTGATGGAAGGACACATGCATGGGTCAGCCTGGATGATTGGAGGAAGGACAGATGGAAGTTGGAGTGAACCTGCTGGCCAGCGCCAAGCCTGGGCTTTTCAAAGATTATCTGTAAAGGACAAAAAGCACGAAAGGAGGCAAGATAGACGGTTTAGATTATTGACACCAATAACATCTACCATCAAAACACTCAGGCAGAAAATGATGTTAGGGGCTAAGGATGTAACTCAGTCGGCAGAGCGCTTACCTAGTGCACACAAAGCCTGCAGCTGTTCTCCATCTTAGCACTTGGGAGGTGGAACCAAGAGACTCGGAAGTTCAAGGTCATATTTTTGTGTTTTTTTTTTTTTTGTTTTTGTTTTACAAGACAGTGTTTTGCTATAGCTTTAGAGCCTGACCTGGAACTAGCTCTTGTAGACCAGGTTGGCCTCGAACTCACAGAGATCCGCCTGCCTCTGCCTCCCAAGTGCTGGGATTAAAGGCTTGTGCCACCACCACCACCCAGCTCAAGGTCATTTTTGGCAACATAAAAGTTTGAGGCCAACTTGGGTTATATGAGACCCTGTTAGAGGTGAGGAGGGGTGAGGGAAAAGGGGAAGAATAAAAGATAAAAAGAAAGTTGAGGCCAGCCATGTCTACAGAGAGAACTCCAGGACAGCCAGCAATACACACATAGAAACCGTCTCAAACAAACAAACAAACAACAACAACAAAAAGAAAGAAATGACACCACAAGGGCGGAGACATTCAAGATCCATTCATCCACCTGACCAGTGGCCTATCTAGTGTAAATAAAGAATTCCTATGAATCAACAAGAAAGGTAAAGAGCCCCGCAGACAGCAGGGGAAAGGCTTGAGCAGTCTTTTATGATGGCTCACAAAACACCCAGGTGATTCCTAAGCATGTGAGAGGAAGGCACTCCATTTCCTTAGTCATCAGACAAGCAAAGGCTCACTGAGGTCACCGTAAACACCTGCACAGTAGGCAGAATGAACAGTGCTGCTGGAACTTTCCTACATCACAAGTGTGGGCATGCATAGGCACATCACTATAGGAAACCCTTAGCAGTTATCTAGTAAAGCCAGAACATACGCTCATGAATGGCCCAGAAAGTTCATTCCCAAGCACACATCCAAGAGAGGGTCTGTGCATCCCATACAAAATGCTCTACATAAAGTTAACAAGGACCCCAAATTGGAATCAACCGAAATGTCCACGAATAGTATGATGCTATCACTCCCGCACAGTGGAATACTGCGCGGCAAGGACAAAGGACGTGCTACTGAGACACAGAGAAGCACGGATGACACCTGTAACCATTATCTAGAGAATATAGCCTGTGTGTAAAACCGTGTGTCCACCTTGAGAAGTGTAAGAACAGCTAAAACTAACCTGTGGTAACAACAGTCAGGATAATGGGGGGGGGGGGTCGCTGGGCAAGGCCACAGCGGAGTCTTCTGGAGTTCTGAGAATGCCTCCAACTTGGGGGAGTGTGTGTGTGTGTGTCTGTGTATCAGACTCAGCCCTGAAGACCCATGTCCTCTCAATATTTTCATATTAGATTTCAAACACTTCCTTTTTCTTCGGAGAATTCAGTGTATGGTGTGCAAAGGGGAAAGACGATGGTGCTCAAGAGAGCACAGTCTTACCCTTCAAAGACTGTGCTTCTCAGGGCTGAACCCAGGGCATCTGGAGACAAGGAACTGTATGAAAAGAGACTGAGTTTTGCTGGAGACAAATTACTGAGGTTTGTGAGATGGGAAAGATCATTGCAGATGATACCCACCTGGGACTTTCCTGAAGCTGTGCCCCAGGGATGCACGCCTCACTTGGGGAGGCGTGCAGGTAGAACTGGGACTTCGACACCTCCTGCCCCACCTTGATATGCCCCAGAGAACTCATGAGCTTTCCACTTCTCTTTCAGGACTCTTGGGTCTATGTTGGCTACTGTGCCAGCTGGTGGGGAAATGAGCCAGGTGTCCCTCTCTTGTCACAGCCTGTCTCTAGGCTGCCAAGTGGCTCCGTTTACAGGCTCTAGGTACCCCAACCATCAGATAACTCAGGGCCCTAGCAAGTCTATGCTGCTCCTCCCAGAAGGAAGCACATCTGGAAACTTGAGGCCTCCCTCTGATGATGTCATGGAGGTCACCTGGACTGCTCTTCTTGTGAATCAGGTTGTGTCATAAGATGCTGACCCAAGTGGCAACCTGTAAACCTTCCCTGTTAAAAGAGCAGCAAGGGCCTGGTTTCCTTCAGCAGGATGCCAACGATGGTAAGGGACTAGACTGAGGGGTTTTCATGGGTGTCAAGAGGGAAGGCTTGAGTGACCCTCACCTCTCCTGAGCCTACACTGTCCCCAATCCTTCACAGCATCCTTCCTTTCCATAGCCATTGGACAGTCCGAGCTGTACTCCTGCACACTGGGACTGCTGGAGGTGCCTTGCTGTCCCCACTTCTAGCTGCTCAGTGCTTCCATAAGATCATCCCCTTCCTTTGTGTAGGGATAACTGGTAGTCAAGAAATGCAAAAATCTTAAAAGTCGAGCTTTTAACAAATGCATACTCCTGATCATTCGGTCCAAGCCAGCACTGCTTCTGTCACTGAAGAAGGGGCCCTGTGCCCTCTTTTAAGCTTGCACCCTGTACCCTCAACAACCTCTGTGTTGACTTCCACTCCAGCAATGAGTTTTGCTTGTGTGTAAGTACTACCGAAAACTGGGCACTTGCGGCAACAACATTACAATACTGCGTTTATAAACACCCTTTTCTTTCACACACACATTGTTTATTTGCCTTGTACATCCTCTGTGACTTTCACTATCGAGAGGTTTCCGTTTTCTAAGCTTTGCTTCATTTCTCAATCTGTTCATCTGTTCTCTTGGTGGTGAGCTGCGGGGTTGCTCAGAGCATCATGGTGTTTGCAGATAATGCTGCCTTTTGCCTACAGCATTCGTGTGGACGCAGGTGGGTTTCTCTTAGGAAGTACCTGTTGTTGGACTACTGGGAGCACAATAGATCTGTCTAACTTTTTAAGAAATGTCCAGACTTTCAGATGATTCTGCCATGACTCCTACTGGTAATACCTGAAAATGTCCACTGTTCACATTGGTCTTTTAAAAAATTAATTACATTTATTTAGTTATTTATTTAGTGTGTGTGTGTGTGTGTGTGTGTGTGTGTACACAAGAGAATGAAAGTTGGAGAACAACTTGGGGAGAGTCAGTTCTCTCCTTCCACTATGTGGGTTCAGGAACTGAACTCAGGTCATCAGTCTTGACTGCAAGCACCTTTACCCCGAGCTGTCTTGCTGAGCCCAGAGCATCTTTTTAGGTACCATATCTAAACATCCCAATGTCCACTAGCTGACAGATGAGAAAATAGAATGTGATAAATCTATATAATGGAATATTATTTAACAACAAAAATAAATGGAATGCAGTTTTATGCTATTGTGTGGGCAACTTCGAGAGCATGCTCGAAGGAGTGGACTCCCGAAGATCATGTGGTCTATGACTGAATTTATGTAGGACGTCCTGAATTTATGTAAGCAAAACTTACCCAGGGCTTTGGGGTAGAAGTATGCTAATGAAGCTTGACATTCATTTTAAGGCAATGAAATTTTCTTAAATCGATCTGTATTCACTGAATTCAGCGGGTTCTTACTAATGTAAGATTAAGCTCAAACCGAGCATGCTAGATCTTTCCTGTCCTATGATGTCTGAGCTCAAACAAAACACTAAGTAGTCTTGGAATTGTGTTTCAATAATCAAAGATCAAACCTAGGGTTTGGAGAGACAGCTCAGCTATTGAAAACTCTTGCTACTCTTGCAGAGGACTCCGGTTTAGTTCTCAGCAACGACACGGCAGCTCACAACACCCTCCTCTGGCCTCCACAGGAATTTCATGCATGGTTTGCACATATACACATGCAGGTTAATACTCATAGACATAAAACAAAAATAAATAAATAAAGAAAGAAAGAAAGAAAGAAAGAAAGAAAATTTTAAAAATCCACTACATTCAGGGCCACTAGTCAGCAATTACTGCCTATGTGTTCTGCTCCAGTGTCTTCAAGCTAACGATCAAGAGTCCCAAAGCCAGATTCCTCTCCACCATCGCCCTCTCCACAAGCGGAGCAGCCCTTCTGCCATCTCGCTACGCTATGGACCTTCATGCCTCTGAGCACTCACACATACTGTTCCTTCTCCAGGAATGCTGTTCATCTCTTTTGTGACTCACTCTTAAGGCTCTAACTTCCCTGATGGCCTTCTCTTCAACCTTCATTTGGATAACGTGCAATTATTAGGCACCTGCCACACACTGGGTTCTGTTTTAGGCTCCAGGGAAACAGCACATAAAACAGACTAAATGCCTCATGAGACTGATGTGTTCAGCAGTGACTACGTTCTAAGAAATGTGCCTGGTACCCTAGTCCCTGGTCTGTTCTCTGAATGGCTCTGTGTGTTTTTATTTCTACTCTAGATCTTCTGGATATGTGCACGTTAGCAGTGGGGTTCCTTGCCAAGGCTGAGGACTCCACGAGGAAGAATACAGGCTCAGATCAGGGCATGAGAGCAGGGATGACGGCAATCTCCACAGTTCTGGAGTCCTCCAGTGGCTCTGACTGCACCTGTCTGGATAGCTCCCAGCTCAGCAAGTGGGGAGCTGTGGACAGGAGCTGTGGAGAGGAGCTGAGAATGCAGGATGACAGATGTTTACATGGTTCACGAGGCCTTGACAAGAGAATGACTAGATTCCAGGAGGCCACAGAACTGGAGAAATGAGACAGGAGGCTGACACCTCATTGCCTGCCATGAGCAGCTCCCTGTAGCCTGGTTGCCTGTGGAGGCTGAGGACTGGAGTTACTTGAACTCCGGTCTCTATGTACACAGCTGTTTGTGAGGAAAGCCTGTTGTCTTAGAGTTCCTATTGCTGCTATGAAACACCGTGACCAAAAAGCAAGTTGGGGAGGAAAGGGTTGATTTGGTTTACACCCCTACACCGTAGGAAGGTAGGACAGGATAGGAACTCAAGCAAGGCAGAGAGACCCGGAGGCAGGATACAGAGGCCACAGAGGGGTGCTGCTTACTGGTTTGCTTCTAATGGCTTGCTCAGCCTGCTTTCTTATAGAACCCAGGACCACCAGCCCAGGGATGGCCCCACCCACAATGGGCTGGACCTCCTGCATCCATCACCAATCAAGAAAATGTTCTACAGGCTGACCCACAACCCAATCTTGTAGAGGTTTTCCTCAATTGCGGTTTCTTCCTCTCAGATGACGGCAGTTTGTGTTAAGCTGACATAAATCTAGGCAGTACATTTGTCATCCCAGGCAGGGACAGATGCTTGGTGCATTGGGGAACAGGAGACAGCTCTCCTAGCCTAGAGCTCCAGTCTCTCCCCCCCTTCGAGTACAGACCCCGTAGACCCCGTAGAGACAGTGCTGGAGAGGGTGGGAGCCAGTTCAATCTCAGAGATGTTGAAAGGAAGCAGATGGGAAAGGAAAGCAGACACTGGGCCAGAGGAAAGTACCCAGATGTTTTCAGAGGCCTCAGAAAGTCTCCCCAGCCACTTCCTGCTGTCTTCTTCATCTCCTCCTCCCAGCCCCCTCATACCCTATCTTCTTCTGCGGCATTCAATCTTTCTTCAAAAGCATATCAAAACCCAGTGCACTTCTGGGGACTCATTTTGCCTTTGGGCTCAGACATCCCACTTGGACTGTACCTGGGGAGGACAGGAGGACGTGCTCCCCTCTTCTCTGAACTGTGCTCCTTTGGGGTTACACAACTCTACCATGTCCTGTATGGAAAAAATGGACTCCCTCCAAGGAAGGGCTTCTTGGTCTGTAGTCACAGTTGCAAGCAGTAACTGCTGCTGGCGGTGCCCCCTGGGGACCGGAAACTGCTGGCCTCAGCTATGTAGTTCTCCCTTGAGGTTTTATATGAGCTCAGCTACATGGAGGTGATTCAGTCAAAGGTGATCCTCTCACACAGGGCTAGCAAATGGACTTCCGGCTCCACGATACCGTTCTCTTTATTTGGGGTCTCTCCACGTGACCGCTTCAGGTCCTTGAAATTAAACATGGGGGCTGAAAGCGAACACTTAATTTCTCCACCCCACACAACTGTCACCCCTTTTCTGACACTGTGCAGGCATCAGGGATACAGGTATCTGTCGAGACCTAGAGAAGCTTAGGTCTGGAAACCTGCCTGGAGTATGAAGAACCGACAGACAGTGAAGAGAGACACACAGATACAGAAAAGCTAGGGTCAGGTGAGCTGTATGCGCTCTGACCGAGTGGGACCAAGTACTGCAAGCCACGACGCACCTGCCATTTATTGTGTACAGCACAGGGAGCAGTGTGAGCTGGTCTCAGTTAGAGGTCTCTATAGTGAGCAGTCTCAGCTCTAAACAGGAGGAGATTGCAGTTGCTGGTTTTCATATACACTGGTCAATGGTTAGTGATACCAATACAAGGACAGAAGTCTTTGCCTTTCCAAGTTTGACCTAAGGGAAAGGTTTGGCTAACGAGTTCCCATAGGTCCGTCTCCTTGGTCGTCCACGCGGCTGTCTCATGTAGAACAATGCACGTTCACTCAGAACGTCACTCATTCCCTGCATGTCTATGGGGACTGAAACTTGGGAGAGAGCTTGGAGGAAAGCAGAGGAGAGGGGAGCAGGCACAGGCCTCTGGTGAAGCTCTGACCTGGTGAGCCTCAGGAAGGTCGTGGTGGTGGTTGGGGGGGACAGACTGAGCTTACCCTGCTGAGGGAGGGGTCATCTTGTGGTTCCTTTTGGCAGTCAGTTGCTGGATGTGGCTACAGGGCAGGGGTGGGGCATGGGAGGAAGCAACCTTCCATACACTTCCTGTCTGCTGAGGGTGACTGTACTATATGGTGACCCAATGGGCTCCCAACAGTGACGGATGGGTGGTCACAGTAAAAAAGGTCACACCGTGGGCTGGCTCAGTGTTTGGGAGTGCTTGCCGTTCTTGCCGAGGACCTAGAGGACCTGGGTTCAATTCTGCTACTCACATGGCCACTTACAACTGTCTGTAACTCCAGCGTCAGGGGATCCAAGGTCTTCTGGCTTTCAAGAGTAACAGGTACGCACATGGTACATATACGTGTATGAAAGCAAAACATACAGACACATAATTTTTTAAAAGTCTCACCAGGCTGAGTGTGGTGGCCAAAGTCCTTAATTCCCGCACTCAAGAGGCAGAGGCAGGCAGATCTCTGTGAGCTTGAGGCCAGCCTGAGCTACATAGGGAGGGGCTGTCCCAGGGTAAAAACAAAGTTCCTCTTTAGGACCAGGTATGTGGAGGAGGGCAACAAGGGGAATGAAGGTTGAACCCCAGTTGCCTGGAGAGGGAGTTTTGGGGCCTCTACCTACCCCTTGCAGATTTATTATTTTTAATTATGTCTGTATTGGGACTGGAGTTCAGTCCTGCTTTGGCTTGGAAGACTTTTTTCATCTCACAGTTACGCCCTCCATTCCAGAAGAAGGACGCCTGTTTCAGCAGGCATGAGCGGGGCCAAGACTGCCGTGAGGGCTTGGGGAAGCCACAGGCCTGTGTCAGGGAGTCAAGCTGAAAATGGCAACTCCTGTCTGTACAGTGAAGTCAGCTTCCGACTCCTCTGCTCACTTCCTGTCTTAAGGCAATGGCGCTCAGTTGTTTTAACCACAGCCCACAGGAACTACCCACACGCAGCATGCACATGCGCGCGCACACACTCCTATCCCCCCCACACGCAGCATGCACACGCGCGCACACACTCCTATCCCCACTTCGACAGTCGCCTGACACCCTTTCCTTCCCCTATAGGGGACCCTGCTGGTATTTTGCAGCTTGTTTATGCTTCATTTAAAGGGTCTGCTCATGCCCCAACATGTTTACTTCCCAGTTCATTGTGAAGTCACTGGTCTAAGGCAACGGGGAGTGGGGGTGCTCTGTGAAAAGCTCTCCTGACATCTCAGGCCGCTGGGGACAAGACTGCCAGCTGCTGGCAGTTTAGCAGTGGCCAGGACTCCATGTTTTACGTGACTCTTTCTCTTCTCACCTTCATCTCCCATTCAAACAAGAAACCCTGGCTACCTTAATCTCAGCCCTGTCTTCCTTGCAGGTGGCACTTCTCAGTGCCCGGGCCCCCAGTCCAGCTGGCTCTTGTAAACACCCACTCAGGTGGGTCCCATCTGTCTCTCCAGCTTTTTCACACACCTTATTCACACTAGTGGATATTTTTGGGAGCCTGCTCAACTGTCACTTCTAGCCATTACTGAGGGAGGGCTAAGGTGGCCATGTCTGTCTTTATTGCTCAGTGGTTAGGCTGAGGAGGGCAGGAGGAAAGGCCATGCTGGCTACTGGCCCTGCCAATCAGGTCCACTTCCTTAGACCTTAAATTGGATACACAGAAGTACAGTCTGTGCTGGGTGTTAGAACTGTAGCCCGAAGAGGGAGAACCCATGTAAAATGCAGCCACCTAGTAAACTCAAGTTTCGCTCAGAGCAGAGCAGGGAAGCAGTGGGGAGAAGTCAGGTGGCTGGAGACAGACTCTGGAACCTGCAGGAGCCGCGGCTGTCAAGGCACTTGTGAAGCCTGGCTGTGACTAGATGATGTGGACAGGACCTGTGACTTGACATGGACAGACTGTTCCTAGTCTGTTGGACTCAGCATGGGCTACTAGACAGTCTTGAGACACAGATGGCCTAAAGCCCCAGTGCCCCTCCAGGACAGGCCCTGTCCATGGCCTGATATTTAACCAGCCTTCACAAACTGTTCCACAAGCCCTCAGAAGGGCTAGCTGGAGATAGGTTCTCACCAGGAGAGACCAATGCCAGAGGCTCTTTATATTCACAAGGGTTTCAGGACCTCACAGAGGAGCAGGACGCTTCCAAGCCAACATTCCAACTTCTGCACAGATCGACAGGATAGGGTGGTAGTGTAAAAACCGAAGCCAGTTCCCTCAGACCGGTCCTTCACAACCACAAAACAGCTAACTCACCAGAACCTTCGTTTTTGTCAATTTATTTAGAAAAAAATTAACATGAGCAAATGAGATACCTCAGTGTTACAACAGAGTATAGAAATGTCTAGCAATAATCAAATAATTTGATCTTTAAATACAAAATAACCACATGAACACCTAATATACAGGTTTCATCTGAATACATATTTATTAGATAAATATTAGAGGTCACATCATCTAACTACATACAGCTTTGCAAGACTAGAAATCACAATTAGTTTTCTGACCAGTCAAAAGTATGAAATGATTGCAGTGTACATACGATGTACAAAGACAATGGCGGTTTCCATGGACGTCACTTCAGGCTGCACGTGGGGGTGTGGATGTGTGTACGTGTGAATCACCTGTGATCATGATATCAAAAACTTATACAAAGTATGAATTTGGTTACAATTTTCTTCTGAAATCCCCATTTCTCTTCATTGTTTCCATAGCACCCTAAAAATACACAGGTGGCAGGGCTAGGACACTGAAGGTAAATAGTACATGTAGGTAAAATAAAAACAGAACAGAACGAAAATGCCTTTTCACACAGGGGCAGAGTATATTACATGAGACAAAGGTGGAGTCACAAACGCTAACAAACGGGATCTAGTATTCCACATAAGATGGAGTTCCAAGCCTTTTGTTGTTTTGTTTCGCAAAATAAAAACAATACACAGTCCGAGAGAAATGAATGCATTTTGTTGACATGTCTATTTCTCATTTACATATGTACACACGTCCCTTGAGTTGCCGCCGCTGCTCACACTGCCTCGTCTGGATGGGTCAGGCCCAAGGGCCCATTGGGAGCAGACCTGTAGCTCTCTGGGGGTTAGGGCTTCCGTTAGGGAGAAAGCATTAGGAATCTTTTAAAAAATAAAATGGCTACAGGGAACATGAGACATGAATAAAGCTTCAAACCAAGAAGATGGGGGTGATCGCCTGGGCGGGGAGCCCTTCCCATCTGCCTGTGGGCTCCCAGCTCATTCCGTTGAGTGGTGGCCGGTACATGCCTATGGGTGGGTTGCTCGTTGTGGTAAAGTGGCTGTCTGAGGCCTCATTTCTGAGGTTACTATGGCTCCAAGTTGTTATCAGATAGGACCGAGGAAGGATCTTTCCAGAGCCTGAGCCTGCCTCTGTTTACGGATGTCACCTTTACCTGCATTTGTCACTACCAAGGCACGGCTCCAGCCCCAGATGTCTTTGTACCTCTCTCCCACACCCTGGATGAGTTCCAACATTTCTCAAAAAGGGATATGCCCAGAGCACGGGTTTCAGGCTCTGTGGTGGACTTGTTGGTGCGCACTTGCCTGGGAGAGGGCCTAGGAAATCAGCCTCAGGGGTGCCAACTGAGCGATGGCAGGAGAGGCGACAGGGAGTGTCTAGGCCTTTTGCACTGGAAACCTGTAGAGAACCTGGGCACAGCATGATAAGAACCAGCAGGGACCCCATGTTGTTCTGGGGCACAGTATCACGGCAAGAAGCAGGAACTTCTGAGAAAGGCATCTGTCAGTCTGAAGCTGAACAATCCACACGGTCTGCCACAGAGCATGGCCGTATACCAGGACACAGGCACTGGGCAGGGACAGCCACGTAGTACCTGGGTGCAGTGTTGTCCCTACTGGTGACCAAGAGTGGCTCTCAATAGTGGGTGGCCTGGTCGCTCAACTCGGGCATGGCCACCCCTTTTGCTCCCCCCTCATCTGTACAAATAGCCCTGGTTGTTTTTTGTTTTTGTTGTTTGTTTGTTTGTTTTTTTAAAAAAAGAACTTGTTTTTTCTCATTGAGTCAAGATATTTTAAAAACACCAGCAAAGGCTATAACCAGGTCATGAAAATGTTGAATATTATCAAAGACGATACTAAAATATTCACAAAGTTATTTACAAAAGCGATTCTTAAAATAATTGATTTGCATACTGAACACATCGTTTGAAAAAACCTCAACAACAGGACAAAGGAAGAAGAGGAGTGGGGTGATGGCAGCTTTCCTTGTGCCGTTTTTTAGGGTGACAGTAAGTCAACAGTTAGGGTCACCTTTCTGGTACAATCTACGTCAAAGTGCCAGGGAGCACAGAGGGAAACCGATGACTGATGAGGAATGAGGATGCTGACAGCGGACAGGAGGCAGGAGAGGGCCCTGGGTGGCAGCACTGGAGAAGGGAGCAAAGAATTTATAGATGGGACTCATGTGATCGGACAACCTGGCATCACCACAGGCCATGAGGCTCAGGGGACACAGACCAGCCTGGAACGAAGCAGGTGACAGTAATGACACGCCAACAGGGGACTCTAAGCTGGATGGAGTGAACAGCAGGACCAGAGGCTGCACTTGCTGGGTGAGCAGGAGTGTAGCGCGAGCTCTGGGTGGAGGAAGGATACAGAGAATGGCAGGCAGCTTTTGTAGACGCCATAAGCTGCCTGCCAAGATATCCTGGTGCACACAGCAATGGCTTGGGCTGGAGACAGAGGCAGCCATGAGTGGAGAACCTGGTTGGCAGCTTGGAGAGACATGGATGCCCTGGGCTCTTGCTGTGAAGCCCAGTTCCTGCCCAAGTTGCCTTGTGCTGCCCAGCCTCTCTACCATGTACCCCTACAGCTGGCTAGGGAAAGGAGAACTAGACCCCTAGGGGAAGTGGGTCCCATGGGATAGTCTTAGAGACGGAGGGTACGTATGGGCAGGAGGAAGGAGAGAGAACATGGAGGGAAATGGTTTGCTTGCTGTCCAGATGCAATGATCCTTTCCTTGGGTGACTTCAGAGCTTTCCACTGTGGTCATTTAAAAGCAGGGAGTAGCTTGGGGCTGCAAGGCTTTGGCTGCTCCTGTCGGGCTCTGGCTGGCATCTTCCCAAAAGCCCCAACAAAGGGCACATTTTGGTGGGGTGCACGCTTGTGCACATGCTCTCTGCTCACTACAAGCTTTGGCCCTGGTCTTAGTTGAGGAGCCCTCCTATGCATTGTCCTGGCTCCATGGAAGGCCCTGACCTGTGTCCCACCAGCCCCTAAACAGGAGTGGCAAGCCTTCTCAGACACAGCACTCTGTCCTTGTTCTGCTGAGAGTGTGTTGCTAGGGCATCTTGTCTTAGGAGTCAGAGGCCAAAGCCACGACCCTTGGCCCTGAGGGATGTTCTCCTTCCCAGAGGTTTGTGCTTTTCTGTGGGTGTTGTGTGTATGTGTGTGTGTGTGTGTGTGTGTGTGTATGGGGGGTGGCCTTCCTCACTGCTGTAAACTGTCACCACTCCTCCAAGGTTGTCCACTTCCCTGGCCTGGGGGTGGGAGTGCAGGCTTCTCTCAGGTTCCAGTCACTTGAAGGAGGGCCAGGAGGCAGGGATATGGTTTAAAAACATGGAAGAACTTTGGGCACTGGAAGGTCGGTCGTCTGGAGTCAGCACATATGGAGGGACCTATAGTCACCACTGGCATGTCTCTTGCTGGGACTGGATCCCTTCAGCTGGGGTTCATCTTCCAGGGGCCTTCTTCAGGCTCACTCTGGGTACAGGCCCTGGAGCATTCAGGCAAATAGGACTGCAGACCCACATGGCCTTCCCTGCCTAGTGTGCTCTGCTCAGCCCCCAGCCTGAGGTCCTGGTGCAGGAGGCCTGAACACGGGCTCCTGTGAGGAAAAGTATGTGGGACAGATGGGGCAGGAGGCATAGTGGGTAGGGATGGCCCTAATGGAAGGTGGCCTTCAGTTGTTCTCAAAGAGAGACAGGAGGTCATCGTTGCTATTGCTTGGAAGGTCGGGGGGGTCCAGGTAGGAGAGGAGCTCGTCGGGGTTTGTGAGTTCCGGCAGTAGCTAGAAGAGAAAAAGCCCAGTTGAGGTGGCTGAGGGTGGTCCGGGAGGAGGAGGAGGAGTGAGGGGTTTCTCTGGCTGCTCACTTCCTTCTGCTCGCCTCCTGGAGTTCTACCTCAGAGATGGAAAACTAGTGGTGTTGAGTATGGGCCTGCTGGCTGTCCTCAAGACCAATCCAGACCACTGCACCCCACCTGGGGTAGGCATGCCCACACTCAACAAATGCCAAGGGCAGCAGAACCCTTAGCCTACCAGCAGAGACTCACTGGGCTGATCCCTCCTCTCAGGCACTGATGTCAGCCCCATTACAGATCAAGGGCTGGGCTTTCTTTTGACTGTTCCTCTGTCCTCTTAGAACCTGCCACGAGCAGCTTGCTAGCATAAGCCATCCGGCTTCACCCATAAGCACAAGGAGGCCGTGGGAAGACAGCTGGTCCTCACAGTGCTTGCTGCCCTAGACTTCTCGCAGAGTCTTACTGAGTCTGTGGCTGTTTGTCTGTCCTGTCCCTGTGGTCCACTGTCTCTGCTCCCCATGTGATACCCTTGAAGTAGGTATGTCCTATTGGGGCAGAGGAGCTCCTGAATCTAGAAGCATCCCACTGGTCTGACTAGAGGGGAGAGCTGGTGAGAAACCAAGGTGTCTGGAAACCAAAGATAATGACACAGTTCTCCCTGTCAAGCACTCTCTGATGCCACTGGGGTGGATGCTGACCGCAGGGCCAGGAGTCCAGTACCTAGGGGTTGGTTGGGACTGGCTACAGCTCCTAGCTTCTGAGGGGGTAGGAGGAGCAAGTGTCCAGTAACAATCTTTCTGTGACCCCCTCCTTCTAGACCACTGAGGCCCCAGGATGGGAGATCCTGGAGTCTCAGCTGCCCACGCTGACCCTGTCTTCCTCCCAACCGTCTTCTGTCATTCCATGGAGAGGCTTCTTGGGGTGAGCAATGGAGCAAGCGGAAGCGGGAAATGGAAACACATGGACAAGGAAACCGCAGGCAGACAAGACCAGCAAGACGATGGTGGGACACCATTCTTAGCCCTTCCCCTGCCCAGGCCAGAAGGTAGATACAGAAATAGCAAGCTCGACATGGGGGTGTGAGGGAGGCTGTGGGAAGAAGGGCAAGGACCCTCTTGTACTATCTCCAAGGCCCTGACTGGAGGGACCCTGCAAGAACCTATGTAGAAAAGGGGTAGGACTGGGGAACAGGACTATTGGGCCAAGGGGTTGATGGGTGGGGGTGGGCCTCACATGACATATCTCCATATGGGGCATCCTAGTGCTAGAATCAGAGGAGATTGGCTGGGGCCCACCCACCACCCACCCACTTTTCCACCCGAGGCCTTGAGCCCTTAAGTACCCCCCTTCTCTTGGGAAGGTCCCGGTGCCATGCCTGGCCCCAGACCGAGGTGTGTGGTGACCCCAACTTACATCCAGTGAAGGTTCCGGCATGTCGGATGCTCCCTGTGCTCCGGCCTGACCCTCTAAGGCTGAGGAGGGGTTAAAGGTCAGGTCGCTGTGTGGATGGTTGCTGGGAGCGGCCTGTGGTGGCTGCCGGGGAGGCTGGGAAGGAGGAGGAGCCCCACTGTGATGTAATGGAGGCCCTGCCTGGCTGCTGGGGTGTGGTACGTGCAAACCTTGTTGTATGGAGGGATGGGGCTGGTCAGAACTGCCAGCGTGGGGCATCTGTGGAGGAGGAGAGAGCAGGAGAAAAGAGAGGTGAGGTGACGAGGCACAACGACGGATGCCTGGAGAAAATGAACCCCGAACAAACCAGGAAGTAACGGACCTCAAACAAGGGAGCCCCTTACGAAGAACAATGGTCTGGGGTGGGGGAGCAGAACAGAAAATCAAAAAGAAAAAAAAATATCCTTTCTAGAAACTGACAACCAGGAAGGCTGTAACGGGACACGTGGGGAAGGGGTCTCACTTTGAGCCAGGCGTAGACCAGAGGGCTCCCCACCCCCACACTGTCACAACGAACAACAGCGAGGGCAGAATGGACAAGCAAATGGACGTGTTTCTGGGAAGCGGGTAGCTGTTGGCAGCGTGGTGCAGGCTCCCCGGGGCTAGGGCAGTGCAGAGCAGGCGTGGGCACGGCACGGGCAGGCGTGCAGCTCAGGACTGGGAGTGTGACCCGCCAAGTGGGTCCCCGGCTGGCAATAAGACAGGTGCTCTGCCTGCCTCCCACCCAGGATGGAACTCATCTGACGACAAAACGGCAGATCAGGGAGAAAACCTGGCTTGCCAGGGGCATTTTAGGGGACAGCCTAAAGGCCACACCACCTTGATCAGCAATGGGTTTCACGCTGGGGCTGCTGAGGAACAGGGCAGTGTGACCCTAACAGGTTAACTAGGGAATTCATCCCTTCTAATTGGCAAATGCATTGAAAATCATTGGTTGTGAGTATAAGGGTTTTTGTGTATACACTTGCCTGCTGAATGCGTCTTGCTCTCTCAAGAAGACCCTTCAAAGCAGAAGGCCTGAAGCTGCTCTCTGGCAAAGGCTTCTGCCTGCTCTACGCATTCAAACAGGGCCACCAGTCCCACTTACATACTGCCAAGGACACATCAGCCTGGTGACCCAATGCTTGCTTGGTCTCAGATGACTATTATCCCTGCCTCATCTCCATTTCTAGGTTCTTCCTTGCTGGGTTAGCAAGAGGCAATCATGCCACCCTTGGTCTCCCAGACCCCACTTCCTCTTCCCATTTCTGCTAAAAGCTGCTCCCTAGGTCTGCCATGATCTGGTCTCTACCGAAAGTCCTGGTTGTATCCATTCTTTGTGGGGTACAGGACTCCACTCCAATGTAACACTAGTATCACAGTGCTCCCCAGCTTAGGTCCCTAGGTGACCCACATGTGGCATGTGTGAAGGGGCTGGAAGAAAAGGCCACAGAGGGTGAGGAGCCAGCTGGGAGTTCTCACTTAGCTCGCTGGAGCAGAGTTCCCCGGCACCCATCCTGAGGGAGCAGAGAGGAACTCTAGACCTCCATGAACAGCTCAGCTCAGCTCAGCTCAGGGCTGAAATCTTGGATCCCATGATGCCCTCTGATCCTACAAAATCTCTGATCCTCTGTCCACTTGACCTTGCCTTGAGCCAGCTGCTGTGTCTTCTGCTTGCTGTGGGAGAATTCTTGCATAAATCAGTGCTTGGCTAGAACCAACTAGCCTATCCTGGACTGCATGAGAGCCCTCTGACCACCTGCTCAGACAGGGCCAGGCTGCTTTTAGACAGCAGACGAACTAAGGGTTGGCCTGGGATTGTCTCCCCCATGTGGTAAAAACACAGTGCTAGGTCTGGTTGTTTTCAGGGGAGATGACAGAGCTGAAAAAGGACCAGGTGCACCTTGCGAGAATCCTGGAGGAGCTCTTAGGTTGATTCTGATACAGAGGCCTCTACATACAGTCTCGGTGGCAGGGTGAACCAAGAAGCAAAAAAAGTTTGGCTTGTAAGAGGACATATGGTCCATGGTCCAAACCTTCATAGGCAGAGTCAATATGCATTTTTCTTTTTTTCTCTTTCTGTTTTTTTTTTTTTTTTGAGGCAGGCTCTCAAGTATCCTAGGCTGACCTCAAACTTGCTATGCAGCCAAGGAGGACTCTGACCTTTTCATGCCCCTGCCTCTATCTCTGAGTTTTGAGATTGCAAGTCTGTATCACATCCTGTCGATGCAGTGCCGGGGAAGCGCTCCTCCGATGGAGCTACATCACCAGCCAGAATACTCGTTCTTACTGAGAACCGGGAATGCGTGACACCTTTCTTCCAGGCCACGTGAGAGAGGATGAGAAGACCCCACTACCAGGCACTGTGGAAAACTCTGGACCCTCTCTGGCTGGCATTCCTATCTGTGGTCCTTACCGCTCAGGTGAGAGCCTAACATGATGAGGCCCTACAGAAGTCACTCCCAAAGCCCCACTGCTCTTCCTCTACCCCAGCTCCTTAAGAAGGTATGTTTTGTGAGCACAGGCTCAGTGTGCCTTATTAATCCTGACCCAGGAGCATTTGCTACCTAGTGCACAACAGTTTAGCAGTCAAACCGAGGAGGGCTCGAGAATGGCCAGCTCTCTTGCCACGGTTGCTAGAGCCACAGGAAGGGATGGCTTGTGGTTAGCTCTGTGCATCTTGCTCCAAGGAGGTGTTCCCAGGCACGTGGAACATGCCAGTAAACAGGAGACAAAGAAAAGGAGGGCAAGACCTCAAGTGAGGTCAGATGTCCTGAACCCTTCTGTTGGCAGGGGATGGTGAGACCCCGAATGGAAAGATTCAGATCCCTGGAGACTAAGTGTCTAAGCATGGGACCCATTTCCCGGGGGCTGGAATCAGAGGAGAGTTGGACAAGTGTTAAGTGGAGCTTGGAGGTGGTCCATGGGGATGCATGAGGAAGCCTGGAGCTTGCTTAATTTCAAGATAATCCAGAATTCTCACTAAACCAATCCAACCACGCCAGCTTCTCCCTTTTTTCAGAGCCCTCAGACCTAATTCTTAATTTTTCTTTTTGTTGAGGAAGGAACCAGGGTACTTACATCACAATATCCCAAGGGAGAGCACCCCTGCCTCAGTCAGCCCCAGATGAGGCTGGGAATGGAACACAGGCAAATGGAAAGGCTGAGACACAAGTTAAAGGTACTCACAGTTTCCTGCATGGGGTGGCTGAGGGGTTTCTCGAGGGCAGCCATGTTGTTGGGCATGTCCGGTGGGTGAGAGAGCTGGGGGGGACCATGCATGAAGTCGTTCATAGATGTCCCTCCGGGATTCCCATGGGGGAAGTCAAAATTGCCATGGCCCTGGTAGTTGTTTCCTGGGATGGAATTAAGATGGGGTGGAGGGAGGTCATCTAGAGGGAAGGGGGTCACCCTCAGCTGACAGTCAAAAAGCCAAGTTCATGCCGTTCCTCGAGACAGGCAGGCATGGCTGCTATATAATGAAGCAGTCACGCTTTCGGATGGGCTGGGGTACCCCAGGTATGTGCAAAAAAAAACACCCTCACCCCAGGGGAGTGGGCTGCTCCTCTGTTACAGAAGGGCAGAAAGGCCAGAGACACCGGAAGAGGCTCAATCTGAGACGAGAACAGGAGTTGCTGGGCTGCTGTCTACTGGGGCCATATTTCCTACCAACCCCACACCCAGGGGGCTATTCCACCGTGTCCAAGAGCACCAGGCTCCAGATGATAAACCAGCCTCTCCAGCCACTGTATTCATGGTGATGGTGAGACACAGTCAGAAGGCTGGGATGTCAGGGTCCTGAGGCTGTGGACTTAAGTCAGTAAACTAATGATTTTGGTCCACTAATGACCTGGGCACCTTGAAGAGCTAAGATGACAGAGCTGAGTGACAGGGTGACCATCCTCAGACAGATATTTTCTAGGAACTGAGTGGAAGACAGCAGGGGTGGTGTCGAAAGTCTGGAATTGATGACAGTGGCCTGGGTAAGCAAAGGATAGGGCTCCAGGGCCTAGGCTCTCTCTGGGAGGCTGGGAGACGCAGAAGAGCAGGGCTGGTAACCTGGCAGAGCAGGCTGTGAAATCTTTGGGCTTGGACCATTATTCCCCCAAGTCTAGAGGCCTGAGGACTATTTTCAGAGGGAACGTTCCCTCTGCCCCACCCCCTTGTATTTTTAAGACTTATTTTTTTATGTGTCTGAGTGGAATGTTTTGCCTGCATGTAAGTGTATGCCTGGTGCGGGTGGAGTTCAGAAGAGAGCATTGGATCCCTTTATACCGCAGTTATGGTTGGTTCTGAGTCATGTGGGTTCTGGGAATCGAACCCAGGCCCTCTGCAAATACAAGTGGTTTTAACACTGAACCATTTATCCGGCCCCACTCTGCCTTTCTTCTCCCATTCTGTACCTGATACCATCAATTTGCTACATAGAAATCCCAAGTCCCCAGTGGACCCAGACTGGCCTCTTCTCTCCCTATCCAGTATCACATTACTTACCTTGGCTGCTGTAGTCGTTGGAACTGGTGCCCCCAGGAGGAGGTGGGAGGGGGTAGGGAGATGGGCCAGGGCCCAGAGCAGCGATCATCTCCATGACATTGGGCATGATCATCTGGCTGGGGCTCATAGTTTTAAACCGCTTTGAGGGGATGCCATCAGGGTCATCCTTGATGTGGAGGTCTGACTTGATGGGCACTGGCCGCCAGCTGCATGTGGGGTCAATGGTGACCTCTTCAAACTCGGAGCTGGCGGGGACAGCAAAGGAGGCAAAACTGAGGCTTAGAGTCCCTAGTTTTGGAGAGAAGATTATGTCTACCCTCCTATGTCAGAGCTGCTTATAGGGCAGAGGCCTAGTGGGGTTCACATCTTTGGTGAAATGGGGACATTGATTCTTAGAAAAACAGAGCCTGGGGTTGCTGAACCCAAGAACTTCCCCCCACCCTCTATCCCCCTCCAAAAAAAGAGAAGTTTCTGCACTGGCTGAGTTCTGTCCCTTCTAGAACACATTGGCCTCTAGGTCCAGGAATTCCCGAGGTCAGGCTGCAGATTGGCGGCTGCCTAGGAAGTACTCAGGACTCTCTATACCCCCCGCCCCCGCTTTTCCCTCTCCTCCAAGCCAGGCTGAACCCCTCTAGTGGGGACTTCACTTACTGTTGGATGGCATTCAGGATCCCCCACATATACTGATCCACCTCTAGACCCTCAAGCAGAGCAGTTTTACTGAAAAAGAAGAACAAGGCTTGGTCTTTGCTCCTGGAGGCAGGGCACAGCCCACCCATCACCATCATCCTGCCACTGCGAGACCCGTGCCTCTGCAGGGGCCTGTTTCACCTGAGGGGTAAACAGAGCAGCGTAGAGCCCCAAGAACAGGCCAAGTGAGCACCACTTACTTGCACACAGGACACCTCCAGGTCCCTCGCTCACAATTCAGCTGGAGGTATGACTCCAGGTCAAAGCACTGTGGAAGCAGGAGACAGATAGGTAAGATCAGCACTGTCTGGAGACACCTTACCTTGGTTCTGGACCCACAGGAGGAATGTCCTGCTGTGTCTACTGCTCCTGTGCAGCAGCCGTCACCTACCATTTCCCTGTCCTTAAAGCCCCTCCGGACCCTGTACCCCATCCAAGTCTCACTGCCTTTGTCTCTTACTGAGGCCAGGAGCAGTGCAGCCTCTGGCAGTCCCTTTAGTACAGTTCAGGGACCCAGAATGAATCTGATCAAGTTCAGCAGTCTGGATCAGATAAAGCGATCACATCGCCTCTCAACACCTACACACTCGGAGGGAAGCCTGTCTGCCACTCAGCTTTTAGGATGGACCATGCTGTAGAAGATAGTATACCTGGGCCCCGTGACCCTTGCACCCCTGTTCTAGGACACATACCCTGGGCATCCCCCCTTTGCTTGTCTGGGTTGTCTCCTTCCTGAAAACCTGCTCAGGGCAGGTCCCTAAACAGGCCTGTGGTGTCTAGTCATAACTTCCAGCTGCCCTTCAATAGCTGATTGTCTAACTATATTTCGGTACTAACATCACCGGGACCCCAGAGATGGACTTGAAAGGAAAAAAGAAGCCTGAGAGCATGGCTGCCAATGGCCATGGTGTCCTTTGTCACCCTGCCAATTCCGTGCAGCCCGCCTCAGAGGTGCACTTCCTGGGACTGCTCACCTGAACATGCTTGCAATCGTGGCCTCGAGCAGGCAGCTGTATGCGCCGGAATGTGATGGGGCACTTCAGAGACACCTTGATGGCTGTCTGCTCCACACCATCCTCCCCGTTGAGAGTTGTGTTGCCCGAGGAGGCGGCCACACTGCTGAAATTCCGCTTGACTGTGGGGGAGGAGGCACAGGGTGAGGGCTGGGTGTTCTGCCGAGGTTGGGTCTAAGCAAGTTCCCGAACATGTTCTGGATATGCCATATCCCTGCCCCACCCCCGCTCCGCCTTCCACATGTGATGCACGAGGGAGACAGGACTGAGGAGAGCCCCTTTTCTGAAGAGCAGACTCCACCCTCGCTAGGAACAGCAACTTTCTGCAAAGCTCACAGAAACCCAGTCTGGTGCTCGTCTGATTTAACTGGGTCAGCAAAAAGCCCTCAGGCACTTCTGCACTTAGTTCTGCGAGTGTAGCAATAGAAGCCAGACTGCACGGAGGTGTTCAAGGGCTCGAGGGGAGAACACTAAGGAACAGAACTGTAGATAGGAGGGGCAGTACATCCCACAAGAGGTGCTCTAGGGCTTGGCATCCTGGGCATTACCATCTCTTGGGCCCAGTCCCTCCCACCCGACTCACTTTTTGTGATGCAGTGCTCGGCAGGTAGTAGGCGCTTCTTGAGGAGGCCCTGCAGCACGGAGCGCACGGAGGGTCTGTGTACCAGCTGCAGCACGAAGAGGTGGGACTGCAGAGAGAGCAGGAAGCTCAGTGTGACCCACAGTTCCCATACCTGCCTTGTCTGCAGCATATGTGTCCCAAGCTGCCCCATGCCCAAGGGTTTACAGGACCTCAATGATGCCTCTTTAGGAGAGGGTACCCCAGGACAAGGGAGAAAGAGGGGCTTGAAAAGCAGAATGAGACCCAGGACTAAGAGGCTGGGTTTTGAAATGACTGCCTATGTTTGAGGCTAACAGGGTGGATTTCACACTGAAAAGGCTCCTGGTTCAGGTTATAGTACACATGGTACCAGGACTAGGCTCCAGTATATTCCTGCTCTCCTGTCCTAACTTCTCATCCTTCTTGTGGGCTCATCCCTGCCAACCTCCCCCTAGGAATCCTTCTAGGATCATGTATTCCAACTCTTATGCTATGGCTATGCAGCCTCAGGAAGCATTCCCATCTATAGGTTCAATTTCTTTGGCCTCATCCCCTCTGCATTGTCAGATTGGACTGAGTGTTTCCTTTTGGATCTTTCAGAGACACCAACAGAATAAGGCAGGCAATTTACTTCCCTGTTAAGTATCCCAGGGAAAGCCCTGTGTCCCAGCCTCTGATTTCTAGGGACAGGGGGAAAGTTCTGTGGCAGTCTCAAATCACAGACATTGGAGGGATATGCAATGTGTCTGTGTGTGCACAAGGGAGTGCATTGTATATACATCCTCTCCGCTGCCCCTCTAAGACAACACGAATTGATTTACCTCCATATTTAGCAGAGGTATGGGGGGAGACGGCGAGAATATGAATTTTTCAAATGAGGTAAGAGTAGATCACAGCTTTGGCCTGGCCATTGGGATGAGGTGCTCGTGCCTGGGGTGGCACCAAGGAATAAAGGGGAGGTGTGTGGAATCCCAATGGAGGCAGAGTGCAAAGGAGAAACGACTAAGTATAACAGAAATGGCCAGAGGACAGCAGCTTAGATCACGTTGGGGATGGAGAACCATGTCCCAGGGTATGCCTCAGGACTCAGGGGAGACCAGGGCGATGCTCCCAGTCCTGCCTGCCCACCCTACTCACACAGCAGCAGGCGGTGACAGTGATCTGGATGGTGTTACGGCCCGGCTGGCATACATGCTTGAGGTGCAGGGGCTTGTGGGAGGTCTTGTTGTCGCCTCGCTCGATCGTGAGGGGGGTGGCGTTGACGCTGACCTGCACCGAGGCTGGCCAGTTGGTGTTCATCTGCCGATCCTCATGATGGTAGCACTTGAACTGCAGTTCCAGGTCTGACCTGAGGAGAGCACGGGATGGGCACCAATCATCCGGAGTTCCTAGGGACCCTCCCCAGTGGCCACAGCCTTCCCTTCCCTCACCGGAGAGCAGCGGTTCTCAACCTTCCTACTGCTGCAACCCTTTAATGCAGTTCCTCATGCTGTGGTGACCTCCGACCATAAAATTATTTTGTTGCTACTTCATAGCTGTTATTCTGCTACTGTTATGAATTATAATACAAATAGCTGATATATGATCCTCAATGGGGTTGGGACCCATAGGCTGAGAACCAATGCCCTAGAGATTCTATTTTCCCTACTAATCCAAATCCATCCTAACATCCCAAGCCCTTACATTTCCATGTAAGCCACTCCCATAGCCCTGGCTACCCTGTCTGCCTTCGAGTGACTCTTTTTCCCTAAGAGAGTCAGAAGGACAAAAGGAAAGATGTTTGACCAGACCAGCAGTAATGCTGATTGTGGCTTTGGGGCCATCTCCAGGTGGTGGCAGGAACAGCATCTCTGATCCATTTTGTTTGTGTATTCTGAAGCCTCAGGACTCCCACTGTAGCAGCTCAGCTACTGTGTCCTGAATGCCCATTCTATTTTGCCTGTGACAGCCACTGGTTGCCCAAAGTTGTGTGTTTTCAAACACGCTGGAGCAGAGAACCCCTTCCAGCTCTTAGGATGCTCAACTAAGCAGCTGGGGTGGGAGGGGGCTCTGTGTCAGTCTCTGGGTGACCAAAGATCAGGCGGGCTTTTGGAATCTATAAGCCCCAATTCAAGTCTTAGCTTTACTTTGTGTGTTGAGAACTCACATTCTTTAAGATACTCCTCCAGCCTCAGTCTTCCCTTCAATCAAAAGGAAAAGCACTGCCTCACAGAGTCTGGCCCATGGCTTGAGCACAACCCTAAGGGTGAGCAGTACCAGACAGTGGTCACCTCCTGGCAATCAACAGAGCTTGGGGAGCCTACCTAGCTCAATTCTGCTGTACTCAATTGCCTCCTCTCATCACACTGGCAGCTTTGGCCACAAACCACGTTCAGGCTGACGGCGTTTCCTTTTGCTAATTCGTCACCTTGACGAGATACCCTCTTCCCAGCCTTTAGGGCTCTGTTAGCCTCCCTACCGTCTGGAAAATCCTGTCAACACTTAGAACTAGGGTAAGAGCTGTTCCTAGTTGTTGAGGCTTAGTCCCTCTCCTGTGAGTTCCTTGTGACATCCCCAGGGCTTGGCATAGTGCATGGCCCTATCAATGATGCTGAAGAGGTGAGTGGCAGGAAGCTGCTGCCAGCACCTGTGCAAGGCAGCCGCCATGCAGGTCACCTCACCTCCACATCAGCGTCTGATGAACCGTGGGCCGCAGGTGGAACACATGGTTGCTGACAGCCAGGTTGTGCTCCAGGCGGAAGGGCTCCAGAACCACGCCATCCCGCACAGGGAATGTGAGTCGTAGCTCATCATTGTGGTTGGCTGGGCAAAGACAAGGACCATGTAAGTGGCAAGCACCCCGGGGCCGGAGTGGGACTCACTCACCCATATGACATCGCCTTGGGAAGCATGCTCAAAGAACATGAATGTGGGCCAAGAGCCCCAGAAAGTACTGGTGAACTTAAGCACATGATTGAGAGTCTGTGGCTTCCTTTAGCTCAGCAGGCTCACTCCACCACGCAGTCCCAATTCTCTCACTGGCCTCTCTGTCCCCGAAGCCCCAGGCTCTTCCTGGTGTCCAAGAGAGAGGATGACTATGGACAGTCCAGCCCCACACCAAATGTTGCAGGGAAAGAGGAATCCTTGCTCTCAGTCCCTCTGTCCTTTCTGCCTAACTCTACCCCAGGTAGCCCAGCTTCTGAGCCCTCTGACCCTGCTCACTGGGGGCTCCAGATGGAGCTACCTGAAGAGGAATGGAGAGTGTGAGATCCTCACCTGGGGGTGGTGGCAGAGCGCTCATATTTGGCTTGATGTCAGGTGGGAAGGGTGGCTTGACATCTTGGCTGGGGGACAGGTAGGGAGGTATGCTGCTCCCGGGAGTCATGGGGGGTGTGGGGTTCCCTGGAACAGGCGAGTGGGGGTAATTTGCCACAGGAACCGGCCTGGGAGGCTGGGAAAAGATAATCAGAAATAGGTTATAGACTCACAGGAAGACAACTGGTTGAGAAGGTGGACATATACTCTACTGTCGGCATCAAAATCCAACCCCAGGGCTGCTCCTCATCCCAAGAGAGGGGAGTCACCAGAGGACACTCCCACCTGCAGGATCCTTCTCCTTTTGGAGGACAGGAGGGACTGGGAAGGACCACATCCCTTTTCAAAACACTCTGCTGATCCCCTCAGGTCAAGTTCCCCCAGCCAGGTGTCAAAGGGGACACATAGGCTGTGTACTAATGACTTGTCTAACCTACAGCAGGAAGAAAGGGCAGCTGGCTTCCCCACACTGAGATTCTAGTCCACATTCCCCTGAGCTGCTGGGGGCAGGGAGGAGTCCCAGTCCCCAGGATCTTTTCTTTGTCTGATTTTCTGTAGGGCCCATGTTTGTCCTTGGTGACCTAGCAGAGCAGTGGACTAGGTCCTGAGCATATCCATGTCTCAGCAGATGACCAAAAAGTATATCCTCCATCTGTGCACCCCTCCAAACATGCAGAGATGCTGGGGCAGGAAGGGGAAGTGTTTGAGCCACCTGCTGCCACCTGCTGAGGGTCAGCTTGACTTTCTAAGACTAAAATGACACTCACCCTGTTGACGTTCCCTTGGCTGTAACTGCTGTAGCTGCTTCCAGAGAAGGTGTTATTCTGCCCATTAAACTGTTCTGGCTGTTGGAATAAAACAGGAATGAGTGGAAGGCAGAAGAGCCCCATGGTCTGGCCCCCTTGGAGACAGGAGTGCGCTGGGGAAGAGGAACTAAGAAGGGTCTTCGGGACCAGGATGGAAAGCAGAAGGCCCCGAGCTCTGCCTCTCTTTTTGCCACAGGTGCAACTTTAGTAAGACTCCGGAACAGCAACAGGTATGGTGCCGGAGTGGGAGCCAAGATGGGAAATATACACACACATGGGCCACCCAAGCTGGCGTAGTGTAAACTATGGAGGGGTTTTCCCTTCTGAGAACGCATTCTGCAATGATGGCAGCGGAAAGGCTAAATGCTCACAGATCTTTATCGCAGCAGCACCGTAAAAGTGAAAAACAAGAAGCGAACACTAAAAAAAAGTGAGGTAGGGTGTGATAGAGAACAGAGATACTCTGGAAAATAAGTAATAAGCATACAACGATGGGACGGGGGCAGACTCAAGATTACAGGGGTAGTTTTGTCCTTCGGAATTGTGCCGCCTCTGCCATCACTACCTCATGTACTGTGAAGAAGGGAAAAGACGCCGACCATCTGAACTCATGAGAACAGGGTCCTCCTCATAGACACAACTAAGCACCCAGAGAACAGTAGGATATCCCCCTGCCTCTTGATTCCTTCAGGAATACACACAGGGTCAGAATGCTGTTGAAGACTGGGGTTAGAGATGTGAGTGCCTAGGGTAAGGGGGGACTCACCTTGTAATACTGCCCCATGTTGACCGTGGGGGGTGGGTACTGCCCAGTGCTGGGTTGGCTCGGCATCCTTTGTCCAGGGTAGTTGGGAGAAGTAAGTGGCCTTGGAGGGTTGGGGGTGGGGTACTGGCCTGGCTGGGTGGGGAACTGGCTGTTTGGTCCATATTGCTGGTTTCCATAGTTAGGCTGGAGGAATGGAGAAAGGTCAGGAGTAGGTCAGCAGTGATGTGTCACTGTGTTTACTTACCCAAACGCCAGGTCTGGGTCTAGCTTATTTTTTTTTCTCTAAAAAATATTTATATGCATATTTCCCACAAATATGTATGTGCACCATGTGTATGCCTGGCACCTGTGAAAGTCAGAAGGTATCAGTACCGCTGGAACTAGAATTATGGATGGGTATGAGCCATCATATGGGTTCTGGTAGCTGAACCTGGCTCCTCTGCAAGAGCAATCAGTGCTCTTAACCACTGAACTATATCTCTTCAGCCCTGCCCCCAACTTCTCTTATTAGCTCTGCTGTCTCCTACCCATCATAGGGAAAGAATGAGCCAGAAAGTACTGGAAGCCTCTGCTTGCTCTGACGTCCAGGGACATGACATTCTGCCTGTCCAAATCATGGCCACCTCTCCATAAAACTATTCTTTTGGAAGCCTGTGCCCTTGGAACTCCACGGATGCTCAGAGCTTCTCAGCTGTGTCTTTGAGGGGTTCAATCCTAAAGCATTCCTTCGTTTCTCCAAACCCTTGTGCCTCCTCAGGCTGTGTTCCCCATTGTGTCAGGGAAATGTAGGTCACAGAATTTACTTCTAAGAGGTGACAACCCTTGCAGAGAGGCTGATCTGGGTATCACTGTCCTTATGTCTCATGCTGAGCAAAACATCTACCCAGTGTTCCATTCTGATCAGTTTCAACCCACTCTCTATACAGCTGTGGGAGAACTAGTCAATGAAGAGGCAAAACAGCCCCTCCTGGAGAGGTGATTTAGAAAGGAGACAGTGCCACTTTCTGTCACCTTCCCTATCTGGAACAGTGGATGATCCAGGGCACCTGTGACATAGGTACCTAGAGCCGTCATCCTGGAGTCAATGGTTCCTTTCCTGTCTATTCAAGAATATCCCCTGTCTAAGAATCTTTCATTCTATAGGCTCCAATCTAGTTGGTGACAATGTTCCAGTGCCTGGAAGCATACGTCAGAGTAGGCAGTACTTAGGAACTTTTCATGATTTACTGTGGGACCCATCGGCTAGCTCTGTGCCACAGTGAGTTCTCACCCTGGTGTGAAGTGGTTGCTACCCGCTTGTTCATGAGGCTACATGAGTACTGTATGGGATCAAACAACACGACTCCAGCATGCAGCGGGGCTGTGACACTTCCAACACAGGATGAGCATGCTGCCATGAGGCGGAAGTCAGAGCTCCCAGACACAGAAACCATCCCCCATTATAACCCGGACCGTGTGGGAATCAGCAATGCTTTGTGGAAGACTCCTTTAGTAAGAGCAGAGGGCTTGGCCTCAATCAGGATTCTTAATAAACAAGTCTTCTTTGGCCTTAGGGCAGCAGCCTGGAGCTCAGAGCATGCATGGCCAGTGTAGCCACTGGTATATCAGGAGGTTGAGGATAGCGTGTTAAGAAAAACAACTGTGCTCTGAGAGTGAAGTCATTGGCTTAAGGCCCCCACCCAAGGGCAACCAGGGCTAGGAGGCGACCCATGGACCTTTGAATTTCTCTCCCTGAACTGGTGCTCAATAGGTTGAGGCTTGGGGCTTGAGCTAGCCTCCTGGATGGACAGGAAACACCTAGCCCCTATTCCTGAGCCTCAGGCTTAGCACACCTACACCAGTTACCACATCATCCCTTCTCTATGACAGTGACTGCTGAGGGGACCTGTGGGGACACAGAGAACTTATGCTCTTTGGGATAGAAATCCGCTTCAGGCCACGGTCTTGACTAGCAAGAAGGATGTGATCTGAGAGGGAATGGAGAGCTGGGGTGCCATGTTCAGGAAGGGGCTTCATGGGGTGTGCCAATGACAAACTTCACTAGGGTGGGCAGGGGGCATCTGCTGGGCCAGGATCCTCATCTCTGTGTTGGCCAGTGGTTTTCTGAGTATCACTGAGGCCTGGTGACTTCCTCCCACCCCACCTCACAGGGAGTTTGGGACAGTCTGCTGGGAGCCGTTTCCAAGGCTCTGTCTATGGTCCTCATGTCAGGGCCCCGTCCTCTCCCATCTCCCACCTGCTATCACACTTACCTCTCCTGGGTAGGGCCTCTTTATGCTCTGAATAGGAAGGGACTGGGGCCGGGGGCCTGGGTAGGTCTGCTGGGGCATCCTTTGCCCATGTGTGCCAAAGGGGCTGATGCCAGGCGGTCGGGGCTGGTTCATGCCCATGGGAGGGCCGCTCATCCCCGAGGGTGTCATGCCAGCTGCCATGCTGGCAGGGTTCATGCTGCCCCCCATGGAGGCAGGCCCCCGAGGCCCGGGTTGGTTCATGAATTGGCTGTTATACGCCTGGGTGGGACCCATCTGGAAAGAGGAACACACCTTCAACGGGAGAAGAAGAAAAAAAAAGAATAAAATGCCACATGCATTGAAAGTGCAGGGAGGGAAGGTTAGGGAGCTAAGGGGGAAGGGACACTTTCCCAAGTGGCTGCAGCAAGGAACCGGGATGTCTCCAGGGCTCATTGTTGCCCTCTGCAGGTCTCTTGGGAAAATGCAGCTAGGGTTTGGGTAGGACAAGGAGCAGTCACTCCAATGCACAGGCAGCATTCCCAGGGAGGCAGGCAGGGGCAGGTAAGTGGGCAAGGATGGGAGGGGGACAGGGAGGATACAGGAAGAGGAGGAGGATGAGGATGGAGGCTGAAGCCCTTTCCTGAAAGCCGTGGCCTTGCCCTTCGTCAGTGGCCAATGGATACACACCCTCTATACACTGAGTGTGACTAACACAGCCCACTTCTTCCTGCCCACCCTGTATCCTTCCTCCATGCTTCTGGTTGTGGGGCTCCCCTTTCCACACCCCACCCTATCCTTCTGAAGGTCAGAGGATCTATGATAAGGCCTGGGCAAAATCTACAAAGTAGGTGAATAGGACAATAGGGGCTTCAGAGGTGATTGGGGACAGGCTAGTAATAAAGTGTTTTTTAGGCACTGAGCCTACTGTTCGGTAACCAGGAAGTCAGAGACCAACAGGGGACCTCTTCCCCATATGCACACATGAGCTACCATCTCCCACGCAGAACACAGCACACCAAAAACCCCTGCCACACCCAACCATGCCACCACACCCACACCCTAACATACACCCTTTTAGGGCCTTCCAAGGAGATGCATTGTCACCTACACTCAAGATTTCCCCAGTCTGGGTGAGGCCAGACCAGGAGGCAGGAACCCTTACCGGTCCATACTGGTTTATATCCTTGTTCTGGGTCTCTTGCAAGGCTGCCACTGTAGCTGTGGCTGTGGCAGTGGCTGTGGCGGCGGCTGCTGCTACTGCAGCTGCAGCAGCAGCAGCAGCTGGTTGGGTGAAATCAGCAGGAGGCCGGGTATGTGGAGGGATGCCCATGCCGGCAGGGGCACTAGGACCCCCAGGGTAACTGTGAAGGAGAAGCAGGGAGTAATCAAATCTAAAGCTGAGCCTGGGACATGGTTGGGGCTGGGAGGAACACTACAGGGTTTTATCCATGCCTTCTGTGCACCCAGCGTGTGGATATGAGGCCCAGTAGGGGATCTGGGGCTCCTGAGGTTGGCAGCTATTCTCGCTACTAGTGATAACTACGTCACTTGTTCCTCGAATTTTAGCTGGTGCTAAAGGTTTCCAATAGCCTCTCTGCTTTCCCTTGGCCACCACAACTTATCTTCTAGTGGACGGTGAGCTGAGAATTGTATGGTGCTGTGTGGCAGAGGTGTGGATGTGGGTTCAGGAATGTAAGACTCCTGTTTGGAACTACAAGGCCAGAAACCCAGGAACTTTATCCTTACAGCTAGGTGGACTGAGGTCAAGGTGCCTAGACAGGGAAGGGTGGCTTGCCTGCTTCTGTCCTTTCCTTGACACAGGCTGAAGCTGGGGGCTCTAGTCTCTATTTCATCTTTCCTCTAAAGGGCAGAAAGAGTTAAGGAACTCTGAACAAGTGAAGCCCACTGTCACTGTTCTTCAGGTCTGCCAGTTCACCTTACTGACTTACAAGGAAGCGATAATGTAGCCTTTCTACCCCTGTTGGGCTGATGCCAGCCTGATAAAACAGATGGCAACACTGTCCTCATATCCTGGACCAGGCAACGTGGAGCTGGAATTCAAGCCAGAGTCCTTTCTGGATGTAGGCAGGAAGGAAGGGCTAACATCAGAAGGACACCACCCAGACTGGTCACTCACCTGGCTCCGAAGCCCCCGCTGCCGGGGTAGCCGGGTCGGCCATACATGTTGGGTTGGATATAGGGCTGTGCAGGGCCAGCTTTGGTGGAGAACTGTTGCTGCTGTCCTGCGAATTGTGGGGAGTTGAGGCCAGGGTTGCTGGTGCTCATGCCTGATGCCATGGGGTTGCCACCTGGATTCATAGGGTTGTTGGCATTGGCCATAGGGTTCCCGAGGACCTGCAAACAGAGAGAGTGGCTGTCACCGAGGTCAGTACCTGAGGTAGTGTGGACAAAGAGATGAGGAGAGGAAGGAAAAAAGAGCAAACCATCACAGGGTGGGCACAACAGAGAGAAGCATGGGGTATCTTGAATAGTTCCCAGAATCAAAATGGATCCAAAGGAGAGGGCTAAGAACTTCAGCCAGGATGGAGTGAGGCAAAGGGATAGCCCAGGCTCACAAAGTCAGCTCAAGTGGTCCCTAGGCTCCAGAGAGGGGTGTGAGGCCCTTGGCACGCACTAGCTCTGCCCATAGGGCCTGGGTGTCTAGAGCCTGTCTGTGGATGTGCAGGGAAGAATGATAGCTCCCTCTCTAGGACAGCCCAGCCCAAGTCCAGCAGTAGGAGACCCTCTGTTAGGACAGAGGCAAGGAGGAGAGAGAAAAGAGGAAGAAACAAGAATGAGAGTAGGCTTGATTAGGAAGGCAACAGGGGTTTGTAAGGCCCAGGCACACTTCACTGAAAGGTAACATCTTGGTTAAACCTAATCCAGACCTTTCAGGGTCAAGGGTTCCCTGCTTAGAAGTCTGAGGTCAGTGACACACAGGGTTTGTTTACATTACTAGAGTAAACATGGCCTCAGAAGAGAATTCCCTTCTCCCAGAAGGCTTTGCAATGGGGATGGTCATAGAGACCTAGTTGTGGCCCTCCTGAAGCAATGTGTACCCTTCCTGAAGTGGCAGTAGTCTGCAGCAAGGCATGTCCTAAAACTGGCTTCAGACCGTGAGGAGGGCTGTCACGGCATGGTGCCCTGGAGAACCTCCCTGCTAGTGGGGAAGGAGATAAGGGACATTTGTGCCTAGGAGTCATGGCAGGGAGCAGGACAGGTTCTTACCTGACTCTGGGATGTGTTCGTCACTCCCCACACCGTGGTGACCACGGACAGGGAGCCGGGAGGCTGATTGGTGTTCTGCTGCCAAGGGACCGAGTCATAAGGAAATGACCCATCACTGCAGAGAGAGAAGAGGTCTTTAGAGCTGGGGCAGGGCTCAGGTGACAGTGGACAGTGTCTTCACCTCACCATCCTAGCTCACCCTTGCCCAAGTGAGCCCTGGGACCTCAGATTATGGCAGTACTTTATGCGGAAAAGATGCCCCCTCCATGGGAACAGGCCAGATAGCAGCGACCCTTCCTCACCACTGCAGGGGCCATACCTGTGGTGACTGCTTTAACGGGGCCCATAGTCCAGCAGCTATAGCCATGCAGTGAAGAAACCAGAGTGACCTAAAGCTCACTGTAAGCTCTTTCTTCAAGCATGCTTATTGCCCATGACCCTCCAGAAACAGTCAGGACATAGGCACTGCCTCTTCCAGGGACAGCCTGGGCCCACTTTATAGAGGTCACAGCTGAATCTTGCTCTTCTCCTTGTTCTCAGCACCTTGTGACAAACTAGCTGCTCTGTCCTACTGACCTGGTCCTTGGAATTCAGGCTTAGGTCACCCTGTCACCCTTCCTCTGGGCCCAGGACCAAGCAAGCAAAGCCTGCCTGGGTACCCTACCCCAAACCCCCACTCCCAGACCTGTGCACATCCCTGACTGGCTAAGACCTTCCCTCGCCTACAAGTCAACATCATCAGCTTCCAGTGTTGAATGGACAAAGTTCAAACGCACCCCATGCACCCCAGAATGATATACCCCACACCAGCTCACCCCCAAGCCTGCACTAACCTCCTCACCCAGTCCTGTACTGGCCACCTATTCAAGGCGCTCCTTCTAAGGAGCCCATACACATCAGCTGATGTGAGATTTCCCTTTGTATGTTGGGAATATCACTGGTTAATAAAGGACTGCTTTGAGCCTATAGCAGAGCAGGGCAGAAAGAACTAGGCGGGGAAAACGAAAGTGAATGCTGGGAGAAAGAAGGCAGGGCCAGGGAGAAGCCATGTACCCCTGCCGGAGATAGACATTGGAACTTTACCTGGTAAGCCAAGCCACATGGCAATACACAGATTAATGTAGATGGGTTAAATTAGTATGTAAGAGTTTAGCCAATAAGAAGCTAGAGCTAATGGACCAAGCAGTGATTTAAACAATACAGTTTCTGTGTGATTATTTTGGGTCTGAGCAGCCGGAAACCAAAAAGAGGCTTTCTCCAACAATCAGCAGCTAGGAATCCACTTCCTCCAATCCAGTCTCAGGTTTACACTGAGCATTCGGTGAGGGCTTCCAGCTAGCCAAGGTGATGTGGGAGGAGTGAGAGGGGCCTGAAGTGTGTTACAGCGTTAAGATTAGCCAGGTCAGTGCAGTTCAACTGCCCTTCCTCAGTGAGAGCCATAAGATATCATACCTGTGCCCTAGAACAGCAGAACACCCTCATCTGTGACACTCTCCCCCGGATCTGCCCCCACTGGCCTGTGCTCAGGTCCTTCCTGTTTCTCTGCAAAGTCACCTATCTCATGTCACATAAAGAAGCAGCCCACGCTGTCTTTTCTGTATTTTTTTTACAGCACCTCACCACTCTGGTATCACGTTTGATCATTATCTTCCTAGCCTCTACTCCAGAATCTAGAGTATACCGAATCCAGCAGTTTTGTAGGACAGAGTGGATTAAAGGCCAATGGCCAAACAAGCTGGACAGGGATTAGGCCTTGAACTAGTCCTGAACACGGGTGAAGCAGTACTGAGCAAAATCTGTATTTTCTAGGCCACAGTGGCTGAGTTCTGGGGCCTCTCCTCACCCTTCAAGGTGGCTGGAGTAATCCCCCCTCAAACTGTTCTGGACCCTGCTGTCTGGCCTGAAAAGCAGTCCTGGACATGTCCCTCACTAGCTCAGCCCACAGGGCTCCCTTGAGGCAGGTTCCTGCACTCTGATTTGTGAGACCGAGAGCATGTCCTCATGCATTCCCCAAACACAGGAGTGGGTCCTGACACCCAGTCAGGATTATGGAGCAGACCACAGTGACGAATTGGGGTGGAGCTCAGATGGGAGAGCACTTGACTAGCACAAACAGCCTGGAGAGAAACACTGACAGTAAGTCTATGATCTCAAGAGTGGAAGATAGGAGAATCAGAAGTTCAAGGTCATCCTTGGCTACGTGGGAAGTTTGAGTCTATCCTGGGCTGTATGAGACCCTGTCTCAAAAACAAAACAAAACAAAAATAAAAAAAGCAAAAGCCAAACAAAAAAACAACCAAATCCTAAACCCAAACTAAAGAACAGAAAACACAGTAGCCTACAATGAGGATAAATACTGTTCTCTTGACGCACCTGCCACTATAGACCAAGAATCAGTACCAAGAGGCTCAGTCAAGTACATCAGTGTGAGCACAGGCCTTGGGGGCAGAGCAGGACACACTCCAAGAGGATAAAGAGGTGTCCTTAAAGTAACTCAGGCTCATTATTCTGCGTCCCCTGTTTCAAGGGCAAAGAGCCGGGCTAGAACGAGGAGAGAAACAGGGTATGGCTGACTAGGCAGAACAGGGCCCAGGAGCAGAGGGGGCTGACTGGGGACTAAGTGTAGCCCGTGAGAGTGAGCCTAAGGCCAGCCAGAATGGGCATCTCGGCTCTTCCAGGGAAGAGCAAGTCACAAGCTGGCAAAAGGGGCCTGGCCGGGAGACCCTGCAGGCCATGTTTTCACAAAATAAAGGAGGAGACTTCTAGCCACCCATTGTCCTTGCTGGGAGACCCTGCAGGCCATGTTTTCACAAAAGAAAGAGGAGACACCCATTGTCCTGCTAGACTCCCATTTGGGGTGTGTGGGACAGACACAAGTCCTCCAGTGACTAAATAAAGCAGAAGTCTGTCTTTCCCCCACCACACCCTGTCCCTCAGAATGGCTTATTAAGCTCCTCACCATCTTCCAGGCCAGAGTTGGATTCAGGTTCTAACATTGCAGCTAGACAGGTTTAGGGGGGCCCTGTCTCTCAACACATGGTACTGCATCTAAAGGTCCCTACTATCCCCAGCACCATGGCTGGGCAGAAATCAGCTTCTTCCTGTTCCATCCTACCCACAACCAGCAGAGACAAAGCTAGCCAGCATTCCTAAAGTGGGCACTCCGCTGCCTGGCGAGCAGGTTCACTGTCCCAGAGCAAAGGAGGCCATAAACTTAGCATGTACAGGGCCTATGGGTTGCCGAATGCATACTGGAGAAGCAAGCGACAGGCGCAGAGGAGGGTGGCCTTGGACCTCACGACAGAAATGGCATTCACCAGCACTCTGTGTGACTCATTGCCTTGCAAAGGCTCTCAACTCCACAGGCACCCACAGCATTAAGCCTATAATGTGTCACCTCTGTCTGGACTCTCACTTCTACCTTTCTTTGTGTCCAAGATCAAGGACAACCCAAGCTCTTATGCTAGCAGGGAAGAGGGGCTAGCTGGGATAAGAGGAGACTAAGTTACAAAAAGGCCTGGGGGTGGGAGCTCTGGGAAGGGTGTCTCAAGGCCTCCTTCTCTGACCAGCACTGTTTATTAATCTATAGCATGGAGAGTCCAGATGGGTACCTGGCAATTTGGGGTACCTGTAAGAAGCTCCTCCCTTCACCCTTACAACTGTCCTAAAGAGGGGTAGTCAGAGCTCCCAAGGACCTGATAACCCCTCTAGGTGAATTCTGCCCCTCTATGGGAGTTCAAATCATGTATCAAACTGCCCCCAGACCTACTCCTGCCCTTGTAAACCTGCTCCAAAATCTTGTCCCTCTCGAGAGGGGCTGGGCTGTAGAAGGGCATCTTGTGCACCTGCTACGTGCCTCCTGCCTTAGGTGCTGCATTCGCATCTCAGGCCAGGGCTGCTCTGCCACCCTGGCTCTACTCTGATCAGTTCCAGGTTCCCTGCACCCTCCCAGGAAGGTGCTCTGCTCACCCCTTGTGGCACTGGAGATGTGAGAGACTTCCTGCCTTGGGCTTTGACTCCCTGGGGCCTGGGGTGACGTCCACACACACCCAGGATGCAGGATGCTTTCTTGCATCAAAGGCAAAGGGAATGGGAAGAGGTAACAGCCCAGGGAATGCTGGGAACAAACTCCAAACTGTTTGCAAAGCCACTGCCAATGGCCCTGGGCAATTTCTGTGATCTTGATCTTAACAAGAGTCAGTCTCCTCTTCCTTACCTGTAAGCATTCCTAGTGTCAGGCAGACCTATCCAACTGTCCGTTGTCTCTAGTCCCCCAGCCTGGCTACAGGGTAGGTATCTACATTTACTTGATATTCTGAAGTTAGGAGTGGGCATTCCTGTCTGTCAAGTAAAAGGTTGTGCAGATTTTCTTTGTTCTTCTTTTCCCTGCCTTTTCTAGCTAGTGAACTCCTACCCATACCTCAAAGCCTAGTCTGCATCTTGCCTTTCATGACTTTCTGTCATTAAACCAACGGCATTTTCCTTTATGTCCCCCCTGCTTCTTGCATAGAGCCCTTCACATCAAGTCCCAACAGATGGTTTCTATGCCTGTGTACCAGCTCAGCAGGCATTGGTGGAGGCTTGTGTGATAGGAGAAAATGTGCTGGGCCTGGATGAGGGCACCTGGATCTCCTTGTGCAAGTCACAAAGGTGTTCAGGCAAGCCAGGGGGAAAGCAAGCTGCGTTCTTTCTTTCCTGAACTGTGGCAGCCGCTCTGGGAGAGAGTGACTATTAGCGTATTGTCTTAATTAATTTCCCTGATCTGGCTGTACTGGTACCAGCTCTGTGCCAGGCTGTGTTGCCGGTCAGGGAGCTAACGCTCCGGTCTTTTTAATTTGGGGAGACCATTACAAGCCTCTCCATCATTACAGTTCTTAGACTCCACCTCCCCCAGCTCACTGTGTGAGACAGTGTATAAGCACTGCCCAGCAGGGAGCCACATGGAATCTCAGGGAATCCTCAGCTTTCTTCTCTGGGTTTTTCTTAAATAATTAAAAAAAAAAAAATTAGCTGTGTCCCAGCACTCAGGAGGCAGAGGCAAGTAGATTTCTGTAAGTTCAAGGCCAGTCTGGTCTACACAGTGAGTTCTAGGTAGGACAGCCAGGGATACACAGTAAGATGCTATCTCAAACAAACAAACAAACAAACAAACAAAAAACCAAAAAAACCCCCAACAAAACCCATACATACATGTATGTATATACATGTATATACATGTAGAGGTCAGAGGACAACTTGTAGAGCTGGTTCTCTCCTTCCACCATGTCGGTTCCAGGAGAGCAAACTCTGTCAAGCTTGAGGACAGCAGGGAGCTTTGTCCACTGGGTTTTCTTGATGGCAAGAAGAGCCTACTACCAACACAGGCTGGTACAAGTGGGCTAAGGAACTACACATAAGAATTGACTAACTTTTTTTTCCTTTTGTTTTGAGATAGGGTCTAACTATGTAGCCCAGGCCGGCCTTGGATTTGTGTCCCTCCCGCACCAGCCTCTCCTGTGCTGGGACTACTGGTATATGTGCTAGTACCTTTAGGTTTACTTTCTGTAGGGCTGGCAATTGCAAAACAAGCACTCTACCCCTGATCCACTCCCTCTGCTCTAAAGGGGCTATTATCACTCATCTATTAACTGGCAATAAAGGACCTGTCAAGAGAATATTGGACTAAGGTTTGGGGGACACACAAGTTCCTGGGGATCCCCATATACAAGACTTGGTCCTGTGATTCTTCATACAGATGAGGAAACTGAGGGTCAGAGAGGCTGAGAACTGCTTAAACTCACAGCTACAAGACAGCAGTCTGGCTCCAGGCCATGGCCCTACCCAGCAACCAGGGCCTCTTTGGTACGCAGCAAATCCCTACCCCTGGAGGAGGAGCAAGATTACCCTTGATCTCAGAGGCTCCAGCAGCTTTGATTGTAATCAAATTAATAGATAAACAAGATTAGACTCTTAATTAGCTTTGCAACACCCATTTGCATACAGACAATGTGCTAATCACAAATGGCTTTTTAAACCACTCATTAAAAACCTAGATGAGGAAGCAGAAGTTGTTGGGGTAAAGTCAAGATAACCTCAGGGATGCCAAAGGTGCCCTTCTGCCCCAACAATGGCTAGATCCTCCGGGCGCCTTTCAGCTTCCATCTTGGAGTTATGAAGATGGGGAAGGCACGTAATATGCTCCGAGTCTCTTTGCTAAGTGCAAGATGACCTTGATATGACCAATGGTGAAGCTAAAACAGGATCTGAGGGCTTTTACAAGCTATAGTTAGTTCACATTCTTCAGAAGGTCACAGTTACTCTCACAGAATGTCTTGGGAGTAGCCTGGTTCCTCCCTGTATCACTTGCATGGCAGTACATGTCTCTTTGGGACTTCAGGGGCTGAGAGAGATCAAGAACTCTGGTTGGAGGCACAGCACAGCCCAAGAGGAAAGCCTTACACTGTGGGGCCACCACATCTTCATGGTTTGTGGTGGATATGACAGTGACTTCAGTCACAGAAATACTTTGGTCCTCAGAGGCCCTCCAGACCTCTGGGTTCAGGTAGGGTTTCCAGGTCCCTGGTTCTTCCCTTCTGCTTGTTTTAGAGCCTTTTAGTTGAAGACCTAGAGTCTCTGGACCCCTGGATCCTCTGGGTACCACACCCCAGACTTCCTAGTGAACATACTGTGCTCCACCCTTAACGAGGTCAAAGCCCTTTTGAAGATGCCAGAGTCGGTGTCTCAACTGCAAAGGCTCTCTCTTCCACTAAGCTTCATGTTCAGGAATTTTCACCAGAGGTTTAACAGGTGCTGGGGACTCTCCACAGTTCCCTTGGAAATGAGAGATTCATCCCACAGGAACATGCATAAAGGTACACGAGAAGACTTGGCAGCTCCTGATTGCTGAGAATCCTCACCACAGCTGTGGGCTTGGAGAAGGGTCAGGGACTGACCACTCTTCAACAGCTGCCCCACCGTAACGCGGGGGCACGGTGGTAATTACCTAGGATGAGCCATGGATCAGCAGGGCACAGACTGTTCCAGAACCCTAGAACCCAGCAAACAACTACTCCCTCACTACCCCTGAACACGTTACTCTGTGCCCTATCAGCTGTGTGTTCTTGGGCAACTCAGTTTCCTACTCGCAGCCAGGTTTTAGCTGCCTTCGAAATTCTGTAACCTTGCTATGCTCCCAAGGGGAACCTTCATTCAGTTCAATAGATCAGGCTCAACCCCAATCAATACCCAGCAAGTCTCCAGCTCTCCAGCCTGTCTCTGAAAGGCCTCCAGAGGCCACAGAATACGTGCTACCTAAGCCAAGCTTAAAGACCTAGGTAGCATGTATTCTGTGGCTTCTGGTTATTGTCTGTTATCCCACAGGCCCTTTGAGGCCGTGAACCTGTCATGCTGGCAGAGTTAGCAGGACCCAGGGTGCTGGCCAGTGGCTTTTCATACACAGTACTTTTAGGTATAGACAGTTTGAGGTCACAGAATGCAGGTACCCTTTCCTCAGCCTGGATCTTCCATGGTTATGATACCTTACCTTCATGCTGCCGCCAACAGTCAGCTCTGCCTGCTCCTCCTAGGACCCAGGCTTCCTTTCTGCCCTCCTTTATCTGCCAGCTCCTAATTTTGCCCCGTGAACCTCCCTCCTCTGTTGGTAGATTCAGCTTCTGAGAAAAGAGACCCCTCGCCTTTGTTTAAAGACAAATAATCCATATCAACTAAACTTGAGGAAGACCTAGCAAAGGACTGGCAGTAGCGAAAACCTGTCACATGCCAGGGCTAGAATAGTCACGGTCAAGCAGGCTCGAGACAGGATTCTAGCGGGAAGCCTCAGTACTTTGGCCCGTCACCATCACCTCCAGTGAAACGGCTTAGGGGAGTTGAGAAAGGCATGTTAATGGGGTGATGGGAGTGAAAAAGCTCTGAAGAGTTGAGGAACAGGCCAGAATTAGCAAGATACAACTGAGTATCATACACACGTGCGCGCGCACACACACACCTGTAATCCTAGCACTAGAAGGCTGAATCAGGAGGATCAGGAGTTAGAGATCAGCCCGGGGCCACCAGACGGAGACTGTGAAACGCCAAGTGAAATGGTCAAGCTAAAATAACAGATCAATTGCCAAAGTCCTGCTCACTGACAGCTTGACCAGGGATAAGGAGTGGAAGGCAGAAGGAAGTAGTTTGCCTCTCTAGAGCAACAGTTCTCAACTAAGGGGGCATCCCCACTCTCCAAATGTGTTGGGTGATCTTATGGCTGCAATGCCTGGGGACAGAAAAGCAAGGTGGACAGGGCTCATGATTGATGCCAAACACCTTATAAGGCTCCCCCCCCCCCCCCCCCCGCACACCACCACCACCACTGCACACAGTTACCCTGGCCAAGGATGAATCCCTAAACACTGGTACAGGAGGAAGAGGCTGTGCTGTCAGAGTCTGGGCCCAGGGTCTGGTGAGGCAGTGCCCTGGATGAGAGGGGACTGCTGTGCTCTGAGACGGTAGGTAAGCACAGCTGGGCCTTCCTGGCCAGGCGGGGCACTCGCTTTGATGAGCAGCTCCTCTGGTCCTGACAGTTAATTCGATTTAGAAGACAAGGCTGACCCTGAGTGCTGGCAGTGCCTGGCCCATGAGGTCCAGGAAGACTGCAGCGTGTTCTGGGCTGTGAGTCTTTCAGTCAGGCAGGATAATGAGAGCTGAGCTGATTGCAGAGGCCCCCGTCATTAGCAAGGACCCACAAAGGGGGATGCAGACAGCATGACGGGCCCTGTTGTTGCAGGGTCAGCCCACAGAATACTCAGAGCATCAGCTCAGCGAGGCGCCTGCGAGATAATTAACAGGGAATTGCCAGTCTCCCCACGTGCCTTTCCAAGGTTGGTGCAGGGCAGCCTGGCCAGTTCCTAGGTGTTTGGCAGACCCTAGCAAGCCTGTTCCTGCCTAGGATCCAGGGTTCTGGCAGCCCCAGCCCAGTTTTACCTGCTCTGGCATGATGGGTGTGGCCTGATTCTGCCCCACATTGGGGTGTGACCACTAGGCCTGGGGCACCCTGAGACCCTACTTGCCCCTGGTTTCCCTGAGAGTGCCCATGTATCTCCTCTGGATAGAGGGACGGTTCTGAGCTCATGATTCCTAATGTTCTACTAGAAGCCAGGGATCTCGAGGACAAAGTGGCCTGTGGAGAAAAAAATCAGCCCTCCCTGTCTGATGGGGAAGAAGCCACATCATTTAGGTGGATTTAGAGGCCAAATTGCCTTTTAGAGGCCCCACTCCCAGGCCTCGCACCACAGGAGGTTTCCAAGCAGACCCCAGGTACCCCACTCCTGAAGGCACCTGCACGCTTACCTGTGCGACAGAGTGGGTTTCATGGAGCTCATGGAGTTGAGGGGGGGCTGCATGGGGAGTTTCCCAGGGGGGTCGTTCTGGCGGCTCTTCTGATGTCGGAGCAACAGCAGACGGCCAAGTTCTTCACACCAGGAGGACAGCAGGGCTGCAGAGACAGACAGACGGTCAGAGGACACACTACTCGAGTCCCCACGGCATCCTTCCCAGACAGGGGTTTACGATGCTGGCTTTGTTCCTGGGAGATGGCCTCAGTGTTTTAAACCACGAAATGGGCTAAGGTTCTCTAAGAAAGAGCAAAAGCATCTGTGCCAAGTGTCTACTAAGGGGGCCAGTTGGGATGGCCTCCAGGTTAAGAGGCACCAACAAAGAGTCCAGATAACAAAGAAGAAGGTAGAGACAGAACTAAAGGTGAGTCTAGGGAAAGAGGCCAACAACCTCCTTGAATGAGGGTGTGACTTCCTCAACATTTAGTGCTACCTGGTTTCTCACGGACGCATTAAAAACCGTACGGTGCAGACACAATTTAGGGTTTTTTTGGAGATGAGGGCCCAGGAGCGTTCACTGGGCTCTGAAACTCCTAGCCAGAACGTGCCTATTGAGCAGACATCAGCCTGTCACACACATGCACACACTCACACACTCTCTCTGCTGACCTCAAATGCTTAGAAGGATGAAAGGCTTCCATAGCAGAGGGTAGCAGTGTTTGTGTGTACATGTGCGTGCTTGAGATGGTCCAGACAGCACATGCAAGAATCTGTGCTACTAGGCTGAACCAATGCTGGAGGAAAGGTTTCCTCTCATGCTCCCAATGGATCCACTTGGGACTAAAAGTCTCCTTAGGTCCTTCCAGGATACAGCCAAGTTTAGGGAGGGAACACAGTAAGGCAGGGTTTATCACCACCTCTCTGCATGACCCTAAGGATCTCACCCCAACCCCCAAGCTTCAGATTGCTTGGTGATGGAGGGGGGGTGTTGATTCTAGTCCTGTGGCTCAGGCATGCAAAGTCATTCACAGCAATCACCAGAGAGTGGTGAGATAGATGTATCCTGCTCTGGAGGGAACCCTATAGAAGGCAGAATACCTTTCCACAGACCAAACCCCAGCCGGTCTTTTCCTCCTGGATCCTCCCACTTTAATAAGGAACCTGAAGTTGTTCACTGCCAGCACTGGAGGAATATACCCAAATACATAATGACCAGAAGGGCCTGTACCTCACACTGTCAGGCCCTGTCCAGGTCCTCCCTTAGCCCACAGCTCCAACGGGTCTCAATGAAGCTGCCATGTACTTGTTCAGATTGTTTTGCATAAAAGTGCCTGACCGAGGAGGGTTTCTCCCCTAGAGGCAGTAGACACGCTGATGTACCCTGCTCTGTGGTGCCCTCCCTGTCACGGCTAGAGGGAAAGCTGCCATTGCAAAAAGGCTAGGTCAAACACAAGTGTTTTTTCAGACTGCTCCATTCTTCTTTAGGCCCTGATTCTGCTTCTTGCACAGGGTACCAGGCATCTGAAAGATCATTTGCATGCCAAGCACGAGGCCAGAAAGGGTTGCAGCTCTAGAAGGCCTGCTGCCAGCACAAAGGATGGATGGAGATGGTGCTGCCTACAACCTGACTCACGATCCAAGCTCTGTTCCTCTGGGCACCAGCCAGACCACTGTGGGATTCAGGGCTTTCCTTGGTTACTATAGGCTGCCCAACAGGTGAAGGGCAGCCTTGTCTACCTGTCCCCTGTCCCAAGTGGGGAGGTTTCTGGAAAGATAATGAAGGTATAGGATTGGCCCTGGGAACTGGACGGCAGCAGGTAGGATATGTGTTAGCCACGTTGTCACATGCCTGGAAGACCACAATCCTGTGTCCAAGAGGGAAAGAGGATGCCACTCACCCTACCCTGGCTGAGAGCCTGGTGAGAACAGATGTTGAAAGCAGTTCCCTCATGATGCGCAGGAGCAACGGAGATGTTTTTGAGGGTGCAGATCAACGGAAGCTATTTGGGGACCAACACCACATGGAAATTTGCAGACAAAGAAGTGAATATGGGTCCATTTAGAGACAGGCCAGGCAGAAAAGCCCATGGGACTGAGGGCTAAGCACACCCTGGGAAGGCTACCTGCTTCCCTAAGTGTACTAACTGGTGAAGCATACGGTCTCAGGATCGGCAGCAGAGACGGTTAAGGTTATAACTTGTACCCCTTCTCTGTGGTGAGTGCCACTCCCAGGTTAGCAAGTCTCCTCTATCTGCAAACATCAGCAAGGAAACCTAAATCCCTCCTCACCCTTTTACAAGGACAACTCGCTTGGTCTCACAGCAGCCATTGGTCCACTGGCTGCAGATGTCACTTAGATCCAAGGCCACCCTCCCAGAGAGTTGAGCGTTTGGAAGGCTGCAGAGAATGTGAAAAGGTGTTTGAGTATCTCTGCAGCCTTCCTGAGCTCCTTCAGTTTGGGCTAGCCACGTGGAGAGAACCTTTGGCTCAGCAGAAACTGGGAACCAGAGGAGCAGAGGGAAGCAGAGGCCGACTCTAGGAGTAGGGTCCACAGGCCTGTGACCTAAGACCTGGCACTCAGAGACACGGTAACAGTGGCACCACAGCAGAGTCTGGCCTTTCTGACGGTAGAACAAGCTGCAGCAGTCCCTACAGGTCCCTTCTTTGATGTCCACCTGTTCCAGGCCTTGCACAACAACGAGGCACTGAGGTGGGTAGCCCTAGGAATCAGCCAGTTCCCTCTCTAGCTCATCAGAACACTATACCAGGTGTCCTTCAGGCTGACCTCCCCATGGAGCAGTGGGGACTGCTTTGGACTCAATCCAGATTTCAAATCATTTCCAAACTTCTTAACATAGGCAAGGTAGTCTGTATAAGTCAGCAAGCTAGACGGCACCTCTATGCACACCTGCCCTGGCCTTAGGGGTCAGCCGTCCAGCTAAGATTCAAGGCCAGAGGCTTAAACAATCTGGGACCAGAACAGTTCCACCTGACACCTATGTGACCTTGAGCTAAACAATCACCTGTTCTCTTTTACTGTCAACGCGTCTAACACTAAGGCCTGCTCTTCAGGATCACGTTTCAATGACAGTGACATGGATAAAGTGTTTAAAACAGTAGCTGGTAGGGAGGGGGGGGGTCTGTGTAGCTTTGTGAGTGGTTACTAGGGAGCCCCTGGGGCACCTGCAAACGCACCCTGCTCAGTGAAGGCAGCAGACAGCCTTGGAAATGGAAGATGGTCTCTCATTTCCACATTCTGGAGCCTATTTTGCCCAACAGGTTCCAGGTCCCCCTCTCTATATTTTAGTCTCCAAGACACGATTACATTCAGGTCTTTTGGCTTCTGACTAGAAAATACTTTTTTGTCCCCCCCTTGCAACACGGTGTTTCTCTGATGGTGGTTCCTTTAGGAAGACCTCTAGTCTCTTCCAAAAGTGCTCCTGCAGTCCCCAGTGGGCACCAGCAGGGAGCAGGAGCTGAGAATACTGGCCCTGGAGTCGTGTGTCCTGCTGTTTTTCAGCTACAGGATACCACATGGGCTGTGCATGAGCCCTCAGTTTAGAGCTAATTTCCAGTCGTTAAGATGGACTGCCTGCTCCACACAGCAGCTCTGATATACCACGTCCTCAGGAGAGTGCAAGCAGAAGTCAGAAAGGCGGTGGTGATGGGAACGGACTCGGAGGACCAAAGATTCCACAATGCATGTCAACTCTGGAAAAGCAGCCCTAACAACTTAATGCTCACCATGTAACCAGTGGGAGACACACACTGAGGAACCAGACCGCCACTATGTGACACCTGGACAAGGTCACAGGCAGCTGTGAGGGTGGCCTGAGTCAACACTCTGAAGTACAGGAAGACTGCAGGCGCATGGCTGGTGACTGGTTACTCACCAGACGATGATTAGCATCAGCCCCCACAGCTGACAGAGTGACGGCAAGGAAGGCTCTGGAGCCTTGGTGTGCCTTGTCCACGTCTGATCCCAGGTCAGAGTGCAGACACAACGTCCTGGGTGGGTATGAGCTCCAGACACTCACGTGAGACATGTGTGGGTAGACAGAGGCCTCAGGGCAGATGATGAAGCCATCTGCGCACTCAACACAGGCTCTGCATGTGGCCCTGAGCTGCCAAGGGGTAGAGGGAGGACAGCCGGTGTCCTGCTGTGAGACAGGAAGTGACGAGCAGTTTTCTACTCAGGTGCAGCTGCACCCCTTCAGCTGACACAGACACCTCTGGCCTCCGAAGAAAGGCACTTCTGCTTCCCCAGTGTCTCTGAGGAGCTAGGTTTCTCTATGCCAGTGGTACTGGGGAGTACACCAAGGTGGTGTGCCCACTGACTAGCAGGATTGAAAGAATACTGAGAAAAAATATAGGGGTTGCCAAGTGGGTTCTAGGAAGCAGGTCTGACAGAGTATGGAAGAGCCAGGTTCTCCACATCTGCCCCTTCAAGATATTTCTTGCAACAATTCTCGCAAGCAGGTACCACCATAATGTTCTTTAGGGCAAAGAAAAGCGAAAGCAGTGTAGAGGCGAGGCAGGCTGAAGTGTAGATGCTGAGGCCACTGAGTTCCTGGAGACAGGGGCAGGCTCCTATTTGCTTCTGTATCTGCATCTCCCAGCAGAGATCAGGGTGGCGGCAGAAGCAGCAAGGCTCTCATTTGGGAACTGCTTGGACACCTGGTATGGGGTGGAGCTTCAGAGACCAGGCCTTAGGGGCCAGTGATGGGATCCTGTTGGGATAGAAGGGAGCAGAGGCTGGGTTCCAGCATCTAAGAGAGTGCCCCTCACTAGGCTGGGGCTGGACTTGAACTTTAAATGGAGCAAGAAACCAGAGGCATCCAGGATGGTCACAGGGAAACAGGTCCCTGGGCAGCCAAGCAGGGAGGTATAAACACAGGCCTGGGATGGTCAGTGCCTATAAGAGCTAAGAACTGGAAAAGAGCAGATGTAGGGAGGTGCTGGGCCTGAGCGGCAGGCTGGAGGTAGTCAGAGACCTAGAGGTAAGATCCAAACAGAAGCCTTAGCCAATATCCAACACCACCAGAGAACACGGGGTGAAACAAGGGCACTCTGAGGAGCAGGAAGCAGTTCCATAGCTAGAGGGCAGCTGGGAAGAAGAGGGCTGTGTATGTGCGCATGGGGCCAGCAGGGGTAGAAGGGACACCCAGAAAAGACTCTGAAATAGCCAGGAAGAGGCCTGTAAGACACAGGAGACTCCTTCTCCACACATCATACCCTAGGAAGGGTTATTACTCCAATAAATACCTTAGTCATGCACTTTAGATGCTCAGGGGATCATGACACAGCAGCAGGATGAGCTAGGGCACTTCCTGTTGAGTCAGAGGCAGGAGATCTCCCACCAACACATCCACTCCAGTCCCAGGAGCACCTCAGGAATACGTACCGCTGCCCGGTGCAGCCGGCTGTCTCGGTGGCCTGTTCTCTTTGCACTTTGCCTAGTCCAAGCCCAGAAATGAATTACAACAGGACCACCCACCATGTGTTTGTCTCCGGACTTGCCTGTCACCAACCCACCCTGCTCCAATGGAAGCAGATGGGACCATGTCTACTGGCTAGACATGGGATTAGAGGGGCTCACCTCCACCGTCCCGGCATTCGGTATAGCATTTAGTAAGAACGACACAGCTAACACATGACTAACAGGTTACAGTGAGTCACAGAGACAAAGAGCTCAGGATATGAGAGTATGGGAGACGGTCAGTCATCACGCACTCCATCTGAGACACAGGCAATTTCAAGGCCCCTAGCTGCAATCCGATCTCAACGGCACTGTCAACCATATAAAACCTACTGCAGAGTCCACCGACACATTTCATGACATGCGTAGCTACAGGGTAATGAGACTAAATGTGGGCAGCTTACAGAAACAATAGTGGAGGTGACTTGGGGACAACTGCCATTCTCGTGTCATCTGCTCACGGTGTCCATACATCTCCCATGAGGTAACCACGAGAAGAAAGACAACCTCCTATCCCTCTTCTCACATCCTCCTCCTCCATCTCCCAGGCACAAGGTCCCGGTCCCACGACTGGGGCCCGTGGGAGCCTCCTGCTTGTGCCAAGCACTCTGGAACTCACCAGGGATACATAGGCCTGGGTGCACTTCTTTCATCCATTTACTTATTATTAACAATAATAAATAACAATATATTAGTAATATATTATTATTATAAAATAGGAGGCACTAAGAATTCAGGGCTAGAGATGACTCCGAGGTTAAGAACACTGCTGCTCTTCCAGAGGACTCAGGTTTAATTCCCAGCACCCACATGGCAGCTCACAACTATCTGAAACTCCAGCCCAGGGGATTTGACACCCTCACACAGACATGCAGGCAACACACCAGTGAACATTTTATATAAGTACACACACACACACACACACACACACACACACACACACACACGAGTCTATTCATCTTTAAAAAAAAAATAAAAAAGAATTCCTCTTTTTCACTGGCCTGGTCTGAGGAGCCCCAAGACAAATAGATCAGACTTATCTTTCGACACTCACGTACCAAGTCTCCTCCCTCCTGAGACAGGAATTAAACAAGCTCACACACAAATGTAGATACCATGCTGGTAGTCAGAGCATACAGCAGGCTAAACTGTTTGAAGGATTTCCCCTGCTGCCCTCCTCTGTAGGCTTCCAGTGCCGAGATACCTGGCGAATGGAGAATGACCTGGTCCCTTGTGGGTCTGTCTTTCCCAAACTCTAGGAGAATCATACAAATGTACCTAAATCCTAAAATTTTTCCACACCTGGCACCTTTTTTGCTTGATGTGCTCTAGGGTGGGCAGTGCCATCTCTGGCACTCAACAGTGTCCACGTCCAGTGTTTCTCTGCAAGCTCTCTCCCCACCTTGACACTGACCTACTCCTGCCTCAGTTCCTGTGTCCAAGTGCCAGGGGGCCAGGATGTCGAGGTCCACCCGCTGCAGGGGCATTGAGCACAGGGGCTAGAGCAGACTACAGCCACTTTCTCCATACAAGCCAGCTTGGGAAGGTCCTCAGAGTCACGCGACTGTGCCCTGAAGGAGGCAGGAGAGTGACAGGAGCCAGGTCTCTGCTCCCAGTGGAGCCAAGCAACTGGACTTGTATTAGGAGAACAACAGAAATGTCCACGGAATTGTCACTCTGCCTACTTGCCATGGGACTGATGATCTGTTTCCTGCTGGCTTCTGGAGTCCTCCTCTGCTGGGTGCCTCCGAAATGGAGAAATGGCCCCATCCCCTGCCCTAGGAGGAACCCACACAGGAAACATGTGACCATGAGAGGAGAGCCTAGTCTCAGACTGGGGCAGGTTGCTCTGAGTCACTGACAGGGTAATCAGCCATAGGGCTCTACAGGTAGACCTGTCTATAAGACAGGTGGCCACCTGACCTTGCTCACCCTGCTGTGGATGGTGAAGATCTGCCCAGGGACACGAGGGCACAGAGTCAACGTCCCCCTTCCTAGCTACTTGGCACCATTAGCTTCACCCTCATATCCCATGCCTCAAGGGCTGCCCAAGACAATGGGGGTTGGTGGATTCAAACAGGACACAGAAGCACAGGACAGTGGTTCTGGCATCGGTGCACAGGACTTCCCTTTTATGTCTCTGGGCTATGTGACAGCAGATCTGAGAGCAGATGTGTCACCAGGAGACACTATGATCCCAGTTTCTCATCTGAGCTCAGTTTGATACTAACTTCCTGTGTGGCCTTGAGCCTCTGCTCTGCTCTGTCTAAGCTCCGTGGAAGAGTCCAGGAACGCATGTGGGTGGGTGGGAAGGGCTCTGCAGCTGTGGCAAAGGGGTCAGGACTTTTTCATGGTCACAGGGGGCTGACAACAGTCCCTGACTTTCTGCGGAGGAAGCTCTCCTGAGGCATTGCCACACCATTGCCCCGCCCTTCTCAGAAGGGTGTTGGCCTGAGCTTCAACAGCTTCTGGTTTTCCCAGATCACTCTCACCTTCTGTTCCCTGCTCTGCCAGCCCCATCACTGTGTGGTAAGAAGGGCAAAACCAGGGGGAGGCTGCCTGTTAGCACACTGGCTGGGAACACTTCCATTTGCCCCCCCTCCTTATAGGAGCTTGGGTCTCACAGACAAGGACTGGCTAGGTCTGGTGTGCAGCCTGCCTGGGATGTGCACATTACTTTCCCCAACAGCTCCTCAGGCTGGGAAGGTGTGAGTTTAAATGATCCGGTGGTCTGGTCCAGCCTAGAGTACCTTCAGGCTACTCCCTCCCCCCCCCCCGCCCCCACCCCTGCCTCCAGAACACTCCTGCTCACTCCCACCCCCTCTTCCCAAGGGCTCTATGGTTGGCAGAAGCTAGAGTACTAAGGCATGTGAACACACCCTGGGAACTGAACTCTGGGAGACCTTGGAGCCTGATTCCCAAACCGGTTTGGCTGTTCCTTGCCGTGTGGAGGCTGTCCTGGCTGAGCAAGAGGGGACCCAAGGAGACTCTAGATGAGCCGGGCCTCAGAAAAAAGCCTACTGAGAAAAGTGCCCCGCCCACCGCTCGCTACCACAGGACTAGTCCGTATTATTCAGACTCAGATGCTGAGTGCCAAGTCAAGAGTGTGTTTTCATCAGGAAGAGAGGGTCCTACCCTGAAGTTGGCCACCCACCTCTGCAAAGTATTGTGGACCCCAGGATGGGCTTGGGCTGGGATGTTGGCCGAGAACAGCTGGCAGGGGGCCACCTCTAGAGATGTCGGTCCTCCCACAGATCCTCCTGTGGGTGGATAGCTGCAGCTCCTATTCAGAAGTCAGAAGACTGACTCAGGCTACAGCTTAGTGTGTGGCAAGCTGTGTGTGACTTTTGTCATCTTAGGCTGTAGGGATGGACATCTGGTGGTTAGGTATTGCAGACCACTACAGCGGGAAATGAAAGAGCACTGATAACAAAGCAAGACCAAGGAGAAGGTTTAGGGCGCTTGGTGCCAAGCCGAACAACTTGAGTTTGACTCCCAGGACCCAAGTGGTGGAAGGAGAGAAATGGTTCCCACGAGTTGTTCTTTGATCTTCACACACAAACATATAAATACAAATGGTAAAACAAAAAAAGATAACACTCAGGAGGCACTGGCAGAGGCAGGCCAATTTCTCTAAGTTCAAGGCCAGCCTGGTCTACGTAGCAAATTTCAGGGCAGCCAGGGATATACAGGGAGACTTTATCTCAAAAAGCAAAAACAACAATAACAACGCAAAGGCTGGGGATAAGCACCTCAGCAGTAGAACCCTTGCCTAACACGCCTGGGGTGCTGGGCTCAATCCTTAGTACCACAAACAAACGGACAGACAGCAAGTGTGCAGCAGAGGGGAGGGGACCTGAGGAGGTCTTTCCTTCAGAGCCTTGGGCCAATGGCCAAAACAGACAGGCCAGGGTGCATTGTGTCTACTCCCTACATCCTGGGAGGATGTGGGTTCCACTAGGGCAGATCCTGAATGCTATCAAGGAATCCCCCGCACTGCGCCTTTGCAACTGCTTCTCGCCCTAAGGAGAGCCTGAAAGAATCAAAGGTAGCACAAGGGCCATGAGGTGGTAAGGGGATGAAGTCAGCTGGCTTGGGATACTAAGAGGCTCTCCTCACAGTGGCTGGGCGGGGTCTATAAAGTTAGAAAGGAGTTTCATTTTCCTGTGCCTGGAGTTGCAGGTAGGCCTCACTGCAGCAGGTCCAGCCTCAAGATCCATTTCCTTTCCGCACATGCTTTCTCCTGCAGGCTAACCAGCACTTCCTCAACCTCAGCCTCAGGGAACTGGGGGGGGGGGGGGAGGGGGGGGGAGTAGGGTTGAGGGATCTGTGAAGGAAATGATATGGGAGTCTATTTTCCTCTAATCTCTGAGACTCATGGGCTGGCTCCTCTAGGTAACAGGCTGGAGTGTGTCCCAATTCTTCCTTAGATAGCACAGCACCCCAGTTCTCACACACCAGTAGCTGGATGGCGGGAGATTACACGTGTGTGCTGAGCAGCCTGGCTGTGCACCGTGTCAAATCCTAGGGAAGCCAGCAGTCCGTGACTTCACCGTGGTAAAGCTCATGACACCACCATAGAGGGCATCTGGGGTGATTAAGCCTTGGGGAGTTATCACCTCACAGAAAGCGTGTTTCTACAAAGAAGCAATCCAGGCAGTTCCACAAACTCAGGGGGCATGGGGCGTGGGGCCAGGTGCAGGCCAGACAAGGTTTGGCAGCAATTCCCAGGCTGACCCACACCCTAACATCTGATAACCAGAACCTGTACCACCATTCGCCTTTAAGCCTCAGACCCCTCGTCTTCCACCCATTCCCTGCTTCCCCAGCTGCCTGACTGGTTAAGTTCTAGACTTTAAGGATCTTGGTGAAAAACACAGATGGGGCCTCCTCCCTCCAACTTCGGGCTAAGGAACCATTTCTGGGACAGCACAGGTGCCATTTTTTTCCCCCAGATGCCTCATAGTCCAGGGGCTCTAAAAATGGCAAGCAGGGGTGGTTGAGAGGCTTCTTCCTGCCCAGTCTTCAAGTGAGTTCTCCACTCAGAACTCGGTGGCTGGGGCCGTCTTCCTACTCACCAACTGAAAGCAGATTCATTTCTAACCCCTCCCTGACTGCCTATTCTCCGCCATTTCTGAGCAAGCCTGATGTTATGCTGGATGGGACTGGAGAATAACCCGTGCCTGTCTGTGACGGCCTCCTCTCCAGGTGCCCATCAAAGTTTGGTAGGTAGCTAGTCTGCTGCAGGAAAATACAACATTGATCTCTTTATGCCATTGGCTCTTTCTTCTAAACTTTAGGGGGTCCCTTTTGCATCCTAGAGAAACATTCCAGAACATGTTTCAGAATGCCAACTACCTGCTTAGTCATAGACACACAGGGTTTCAGACAGATGCTATCTAAAGCAAACCCAAAATCGCACACTGGAGGGTGGGGTGGGCAGACTTTTTTGTTGTTGTTGTTGTTGTTAAAACCTGATATAATTCTGTGTGGGCTTCTTTAAATGTCCACTCATCTTGTTGTAGTGGGAAGTAATTCTATTGACGCCCAGGGCTTCCTGGCTACTCCCATCACTCAGCATGTAATACACCAGTATGTCCTGGACAGAAGTCCCAAAGCAGGACTGAACCATCTGGATCTCCAGGCCAGACATCCTTTTTGTCTAATCCTTAGAATCATTTCGAAGGCTGGTTACAAGTGCTAGACTTCACGCCTGGTGGGGTCTCTGATCCAGTGGGACAGAGCTGAAAAATGTGTTGTTCCACCAGGTCATGGTGATGCTGATGTTGTCTGGTCCCTTTGAGAAACACTGCCCGGCCAAAGGCGTGGCTGAGCTCAGAGCCTGGTGCTGTGAAATGTTCCCTCAAAGGCTTCAGGAATGGATTTGAGAGACCCATCTTTCTCCCTTTCACTGAAGAACGTTCAGGAGCTCTCAGGGCCGCGCTTAGCAAATGCTCTCTTGAATTGCTGCTAACCTCCCCTTACCTCTGTATCCTGGACTGCAGAGGTTTGACCTTGGACTCTCAGAAAAAGAATCCTAGGCTGGGGACAGGAGTGGGTGGAGTCCTGGTTTTATAATAGAGTTTGGAGCAAGGCCCAGTGGGGTATGCACCTGCCTCACCTGTGGGAGATCTTTCTGTCTACACAGACACAGGTCAGGTCCTATTCTAGTGACCCTGCCTGAGTGGTCTGATTGAAGCTTCTCTATCTGGAAACCTTGGGTCTGCACCCAGCAGCTCTCAGTGCCACCATCACCAGCTGGTGGCTTGCTTGAGTGACACCGAGTGCTCTGTATCTTGTGGCTAGCATCCCAGGGTAGCCATAAAGGTTGAGTCAGCTGCGGGATCTCAGGTAAACCCCAGGTAAGGTAGCACTTGATGGGGGAGGGCAGGCACAAGACAGACAGCAGCCTGGGCCATCTGTTGTTCAGTCCCAGCTCCTGGTTTCTCTTCCAGAGCCTCTGGAGGGGGCAACTGTCATTTGTTTAGGCCTCTGCAATGTTTAATCACCACACAACACTCCCGCAACCTCTCCAGCTCCTGCTCTTTCCCTGCAGGAAACAGGGTTTGCCTTCTGCCTCTGATGGACGCCATGAAAAATTAACAGAGCTTGAGGCGAAAGAGAGATGAAAACACTGTGGCAGGAGAGGCCGGGGCTACATGGCCAGCTGGCCAAGCTGAGCAGCACCAGCAGGCCAAGCTTGAGGCCTGAGGGGTTGGTATGACCAGCAAAGCCACGGGGTCATGGATGGTCGTCAGCAGGCTGGTGCAAGTCCAGCTACCCTTAGGGAGTCAGAGTTCCCAGTTTGGACTATCCTGGGATCCTGAACCCAGGGAGATCCTGAGGATGAGAATAGTTTCTTTCTCTGACCTTAAAAGAGCCAGGTCACACAGGCAAGTGTCCTCAGAAGGCTAGCAGCATATGCTAGACAGAAGTCAGCACATCCTTCTCTCCTTTGTCCTGACAGTCCTGGGAACCAGTGAGCACTATGTCTATTGTCTTGGCCCCCAGAGACATTGAGGGACTTGCCAAAGGACAACTAGCAAGAGCAAATGACAGGGGAATCTATTCTCTTTGAAGGAGAAAAACGACCTTTTATTTACAAAGTCCATGAATACATGCTCCTTACAGAGCAGACATTTGTAAAGGCAGCAAGAGGGAGCAGGCTGCAGACCCCACAGTTCTCCCAATACCTGATCCACCTCCCTGTTGTCTTTCTGAAGAGGCTATGCATGCAGACAGTTAGAGTAGTGGACACAGTTGTCATCTGAAACCACTCCCCATTTCCTCTCATCAGGGGACCACTGCTCCTGGAAGCTTTTGGGTTTTTTTTCCCCCTTGCAGGGCTTTTCTATCATAGACTCACAGTGAAACCTTTAAACATCATATAGACTTTCATTCTGGGGCACTCCTTCACCAACTCCAGCCAGGGCTTCCTCCCAGCCACTGGACTCACTGCCTGGCAGCCTAGTTTCACTGCTCCGCTGAGCTCTGGTTTTGCTACTTAAAAAAAAAATCTTCTTAGCTGGTTCTGCAGTCCCCACTTGGAATAACACCAAGGTTTCTCTGTGTGGCTTCCACCACCCTTGGAGTGACTGGGTGACAAACACTATGGTAAACTGTATGAATCCCCTTTCAATGGGGATTTCAGATCAAATACACTGTCAATTCGCACAGGGCAGGACATTGTCTTCTATGCTCTCTACTTTGTCTCTTTCAAGGACCCAGCCTTGGGACTCCATTGTAATCCCTGCCTCACACCTCAGTATGTATGGTGTGTGTGTAAACAATACATTGTCCAGATGGTGAGACAGGAAGACTCCATGATCTGAGGGTCAGAGAAGACTCTCAGGGAAGGTTCCTTGCACTAATGGAAAACAGAGCAATTGTCAGACTGCATGGAGAAAAACTATCACTGAAATATCCCATTAAGAAGTAAGAAGGAAGCTGAGTGTGGTGACATACGCTTTTTATTCCAGCACCCAGGAGGGAGAGGCAGGTGGATCTCTAGAGTTCTAAGACAGTCTGGTCTATATGGTGAGTTCCAGGAGAGTTAGTGCTATAAAAGAATCGAGAGAGAGAGAGAGAGAGAGAGACACACACACACACACACACACACACACACACACACAGAAGGTCAGCTGGTTGAAGTAAAGGGATGAGTCTTGAGACATACGGTCGGAGCCCAGGTTGAAGGGCATGGCTCCCAAGACTGCAATAACTCAGAATGGCTTCTAAGAAAAAGTAGCCTCCTCTTCAACCACCTCAAAGACAGAAAGAGCCCAGGCCCCACTTCCCTGCTCCATGCAGATAACCAAAGAGAAGAAACGGGCTCAGGAGCCCAGTGGGGCTTTGGGAAGTTTGGCTTGACGGGGCAACAGCATTTAACAAAGCTCACATCATCCATCACTTGGGCCCAGCCATTTAGATACCGGGCATTTGATTAAACTAATGTGGGCGGCTGGGGCGAGGCATGGCTGGGCGCTTCCTACCCTTGCCTACAAATTAAACCGTCACACACAATCCGATTACCTTGACTGCCACATTTATCTTGAGAAAGGGGACATCCATCACTCCTCAGCGGCCGGCTCTACCCGCCTCACGTTAATTCCGTCAGGAGGGGAGTCTAGTTTGTCCCAAAATTGTATCAGGTGATGTTTACTCAGTCATTCGTTCGACATGGGTTCAAAACCTACTTTGCTTCAAATTCCCCAGGAAGAAAACGCAGGCTTTGCCTTTAGTGAGCCTACTAAAGCTTCACGGCAGGGGAAGCATCTATGCTGATCAAAAGGCAGAGTGCAGCCAGCAGACCTGCCTGTGGCTCAGCCTGCCTCTAGCTGAGACTGCCTATGGCATGTCACCACCTTGTCTTCAGTGACACACTTGGGGAATAACATAGTACAGCACTGCCACGAAATTTCCCCAATGGTGGAAATGTTCAACCAAGAACTCGCCTACAACCAAGAGGCAGAGCCATAAGTGGCTGTGGAATACCTCACCTGTGGCCCTACAATGGAGGAAATGTTGAGCTCAGTCTCATTTAAGTTTAATTCACCAAATTCGAGTGTCAATGGCCACCTGGGGTCCCTACCTCCAGTTGCTTAGCACAGACCTAGCAGCTACTGTGAAGAGCAAACTCAGTCCTGAGCATGCCCAGTGCGGAACATGTCCTAGGACAAATGCTCACAAAGCCTGGATCCCTCCCTTTGGGATGGGATCTCAGGCCAAAGATTCATTATCTGAAGAGCCCAGAACAGGCACACTCACTCCTCGGTCATATAATCCAGCACAGTGGGAGGCTTCCCTACTTAAAGAAATGTAAGCTGTAGTTCAGAGGAAAAGACGGTACAAGCCTAACCGTGGTGGAGGTGGCACTCCATTTTAAGTACAGATCTGTGTCTTTGAGCCCCAACTTCCCACTGACGCCTGGCCCTCGAGACAGTGCGAGGTGCACTGTGCATAAAGGCCACACAGCCAAACTTTCAATGCCCGAACAAAGCAGGTGGTGGCTGCCCCTCTCCGCCTCCAGTCTGCTCTCGCCCCTGAGGACAAGGCTTTATAGTTCTGCACAGAGATGGAGAAGCCACTACCACGTTTGCTAGTGCAAAGTCCCGATGGGATACCATCCTGAGGCTTTGCAAGAACTCATGGAGAACAGGCTGTCTCTGGTTTCTCATGTACTGGTGAGTCCAACTCTGACGTCTGGCAGGTGGGTGGGGCTCAAGGCAGCGTAGATTAACAAGGACAAGAGGGATGCTAGGAAGTCTGGGCCAGATTCTGACCTCAGTCCGCACCTGGGGAAAGCCACTATTCTTTCATGAACTGGGGTGACAGAACTGGCATGAAAGAGCAAGTGTACATTAGCTATTGAGAACTGTCCGAGGTCATGGGCAGGTCAGGCACCACTGCCTGCCCTCAGCAGGCCTGGAGGGATGGCAACTATAAAGAATGCAAGCTATAAAGAATGTCAGCCTGATGACCCCACTCCTCACTTAGAAGAACTGTATAGCCTGGACCAACCCACCTCATCCAGGAGCTTTTAGAACCCTAAACCAGGGCACAGTCACAAGTATGCTCGAACCCTCCTGTGAAGATCACACAAGATGTGCCAAGCAGTCACCGCCTGGGTAGACTTGACTGAACCTGGCAGAGCCTGGGTCTACTAATCACAGGCAGGCTGTTCTTGGGTCCTGGGAGCTTCGGTGTAGTCTGATACCTAGAGTGTGTGTGTGTGTGTGTGTGTGTGTGCGTGCACACACACACACATACAACTGGAGATGAACAGTATACACACACACAGACAGAGACACACACATAGCTGGAGATTAACAATACACACACAAACATACAGATGGATATTAACAGCACACACACAGACACATACTGCTGGAGATTAATAGTACATGCACACACAGACACACGGAGCTGGAGATTAACAGTACACGCTAAAACACACATCTACACACACCTGAAGATTAACAGTCCAGACTTAGACCTAAAGGCATCTCATAGTCAGAGACTTCTTGAACCACAGACAGAAAAGGAACAGGCTTTAACTACTGAGGGGCAGCCTGCAAGCCACACCTCAGGATGGCTGCCCTAGATGGGATGTGGGAGGGGCCTGGATAGAGTCCACCACTGGGTTAGGAGAAAGAGAGGGAAGGATATGAAGAAGGGGTAGGTTCGAAGAGAGAGAGGAGCTGACCTGGACAAGCCACAGGTGGAAAGGGCACCGGGAGGAAGAGTTATTGCTGAGAAGGGTCCCAGAATACCCCGCGCCACAAGGCTCACTTCTTTATACCGTCCCAGTTTCAAGGAATACTTAGCCACTCACACATTAGTATAAATAATTTTACAACTAATTGTGCTAACACAGTCAAGGAGCAGTAGTTGAAGGAGAAAAATTGGGTGTGGAAAAAAATGACAGGTAGCTCTCCCTATACTGAATTTCCAAGAGGCCACTAGGGAGCACCCCAGTGGAGACCCTCTACTCCCAGGACCACCAGAATTCTCTCACCCGTCCCCAAAATGCCAACACTCCTTTGTTGCCACTTAAACCAATTTGAGGGTAATTCTGCAGGCAATTGTCTTCCGATTTACAACACAGCTCTGTGATTGCATCCAGGCTGATGGTTCAGGCCGTAATTGTATGGTAATCACTTCTGTTTATGATCGATGCGGAAATCACTATTGTTTTCCAGCAGGCTTGTTAAATCTAAGAAGTACAGAGGTGGGGAGGGGGGTTTACATCTGAGTTGGAGCCCGGGGAAGATGAAATTAAGTGGGGCAGTCCAGTGTGGGGGTAGGTGGTTCAAAGACACCCTTGCCTCAGAAGCACAGGCAGAGAGAGGCAGACTGCACGGAGGAATGAGCTGACACAAGGTGTCCCTCTCGGGCAGTTTTGGAACTGGTCTGAGACTCAGATCCAAACAGAGATGTCCAGAAGGACTCCATAGTCATACAGTAAAAGGTGAAGACAGGGATCCACTGGAAGGCTCTTTGTTACGCCCATCCCCATACCTGTATGTACGAGTCCTACAGAGAGGCTGAGGACAATGCAGATGCCAGGCAGCAGATGGGCGATTGGCTGCCCTCACTTTGGAGCCTATACCTTCTCTATCCTAGGCCTACATGCTTTCTTCTTGCCCTTGCCCTGAGATCGCCTACCTGCTGTCTGAAACAAGGTGGCAGATGGCACCTGGGGGTCCAGGTGTCAGGAACAGGGCAGTGTTGTGAGCTGAGCTGCTGTTTGGGGGCACAAAAGGAGCTGCCCACCTGGTGGGTAGAAACCTGAACCTCCCAGAGGCCACAGAAAATAGATCTGAGCTGGATGGGGGGGCGGGGTTAGGGGGCAATGCCTTCTAAGGCCGTGGTAGACACCTTGAGGCACAGAAGGATGGAACCAAGCTAGGCTGGAGGCCAACAACCCTGCAGGGCATGAGCAGGCACCAGCTGTCATGGACAGCTCAGGCAAACCTGGATGTTGCAGGCTAAGCTGGGCTGCACAGCATTTGGTTTTTATAAATGCACACCCTTCTTCCCAAGCAAGAATGGATGAGACCGTGGGACCCTGGGCTGAAAATTGAGACAGGAAGGCACACTAGGTTCCAAAGCTATCCAGCCCCCTCTGAGGGGCCTTTCTTACCTACCGTACCTCATCATTCTAAATACCCCTAGACCTGGTTCTAGGTGTGGCCCCGGTTCAGTTTAACTTTGGGTAAGAGTGGTAGGCTGCTTCCTCTTGGCTCAGCAGCAAATCTCTGCAATTTCCTAGCTGGAAAGAAGCGCTTTCACCAGATTTATCAGTGACAGCCTGGCTCAAGGCCATCCCAGCCTTGGTCTGTGGCTTTCCTCTCAGCCTGAGTGCTAGGTTCTACTTGTGTCCTGCACCGTCATAAGAAAGGCAGCTGGGGCCCTGAGATCATGGGCAATAAATCTGATTTGTGTATGTATAATATCGGGGATGCTGGGCATGAATGCTCTATCAGTGAGCTATATCCCAGCTCTCATTAACTTTTACTTAAATTTATTGCAAGCAACTATTTCAGTCCATTCTTGAATGGAGAGGGCCATTCCCAGAGCCCTTCAGACTCTCTTGGGGCTCAGATCCTGAATTTGCTCCCACTTAGTCCTCCCCCTGCCACCCTAACTATCTTGTACCAATCTGAGCCTGCGTGTGTGTGCGTGCGCACATGTGTATGTGCATCTGTGTATGTTTCTGTGTGTTTCTGGTTGCCTTTCAGGGAACACCAGGGAATGGCAGAGCATTCCAGAAAATCCTAGAAGTAGAATGAACGTTCTTCATTGAACTTCTAAGAACCATCTTAAGAAAACAGGCTACTTCTTCCCCAGAGACTTGATTTTCTGAACTATGTCAAATCAAGTCATAGTTACTTAACATTCAAAACAAAATCAGTTTGAAAACAAGAATTGAAGCTACAATTATGTTTCCTGAATGGAGAGGCAAAACCCAAGAGGAGAAGCTGTGTAGCTTTTGTTTTTGTTTTCACTGGAGGTTGGGGTGCATTTATGTGTGAAAGTAGCATGTGCTTGGCTGTGTGTAAATGCTGTGCATGCATGCACATGCATACACATAGGCCATGTTGAATACAATGTCATGAGTCCCTCTTTTGGGGTCATGTGTCATCCTCCCCTGAGTACAAGGGTTCCTAATCAAGTCCCAGAGCCCAGTGAAAGTTCTGTTGTCTGGATTTCCAGTTATTTGAGGCACTTCCAGCGAAAAGGAGACGGGCTTGCAAGAGTCTGCTGACGGTGCAGAAGACTCCGTCCGCAAAAGGAGAAAGCTAGAGAGCTTGCTTGCCTCAGCCCTACCTGACATTCCACATTCCTGGCTCCACATGCCCCATTAGTTCATCAGAACATCTCCTCTGCTGGTGGGAGAGGGCAACACAACACAAGAAATTCCCTCTGAACTCTGAAGAGATCTAGAAACATCTACTGTGGCAACTGAAGGTTTGGAGGTAACTGATGACCTCTGTCTGACTTCAACCTGCAATCTGGAGTTATGTAGGGTCAATGATAAAGTCACTTGGGTGTTGTGACCTGTGGTAAGAGGACTCAAGATAAGAGGCTCAATTATTGTGGAGACTCCCTCCCCTCCCCCGTCCGCCACCTTAAGGCCTATCCAGGTGGCCACGATCAGAGGGCTCAGAGAACAGCCAGCCATCCTAGTGTCCTTTCATTCTGGTGCTAAGCAGGAAGAGGAACTGACTGATCCATTTTTTAGATGGGGAAAACAGAGGCCCCTAGAGGTGAGTATCTTCTCTTGGATGCCTAGGTGCTCCGCACAGTTATCTATGACGAAGCCCATAGAACCTTCCTGCTGCTGGAGACAGGAGAGGAAATTGTGAGTGCTGCCACAGTTGGGGAAGCCACAGCATACTCTTACCTGGGCCTGAGAAGATCAAAGCACAGTCAGATTCCAAGAATGAGGTGAGTTACCCCAGCCCCTCTATGCCTGGAGTCATGCTAGCTTCCTAGGATCTCTTATCCTGTCCTGAGAGCTACCTCCAGGGAACAGTACCCTTAGAAATACTTTACTGGCGTGGCAGGCCTGCCTTCCTGTGGGTGAGGTGGACAGCTGGGCCTCAACCCTCTAGCCCAACACCCACAGGATCCACTAACATTTACACACTGCATCCTTTGTGCCAAGCACACTGGCTAGCCACGTGCAAGTGTGTAACGACCCACAAGAACACTACCCCATCACCTCCTTTAGCACTGATTCAGCATGGAAATGTTCTTTACTCGTCTATATAAACACACACAGTCAGACACACAAACACTTGCAAATGACCCATCTTCTACATCTCTTCTTGAGCACATGCCCCCGGCAATAGGCCTAGCCACTTCACCCCAGATGTATGTGCTGCCCTGCACACCACGAGCCTTCCAGTCCCACCGAGGGACTTCAAACTCCCAAGAGGGCAGAGGCCCCACCCAGAACCTGCTCTTTGTTCATTCACGCATTCAAAACCATACTCGCTTGCATTTTACCCACCCAGATGCTGAACACACAAACGGGAAGGAGTTACAGCTACAAACTTGAAGTTCATGGTTCCTGCACAAACCCGGGAGGTACTGAATGTTAGTAATAGGCAGAGGGCCTGGTGGGAGTCACAGGTCTGCATAAGATAAACATGGCAGAAAAGGGATGCATCCAGGGTCCCCAGAAGAACATGAGAGACACACTGGGTGTCTTACACTTTACTGGGGAGGCACAGCATGCTGCCACAGTTCTCAAGTTCCAGGTCATCAGAACAGATAACAGGACCCAGGATCACGGAGGTATTGAGGGAAGCTAGCCTGAGCAGGCCTCCATAGGGGCTGGATTCCGACTAGGTAAGAGTTCATGGGGGCACTCCTGTAGGTGAGAGACCACCACAAACTGGGAAGAAACCTCAGGGGTTGCCACTGCAGAAGAGAGACTTTTACCTAGGTCATTAAAGACCTTTCTGGAGAGAGCCCAGCATAAAAAGCTGAGAGGATTACCAATCCCTGATCAGCTTGGTTCTGCCTGGTGAGTCTTGATTCTAGGTCAGGTGGGGTAGGCAGGAGGGACGTGGCAGCGGTATTTCTTGTGTACCCCAAGCAGTCTGCCTGCTTCCCGTTGGGCCTCTGGGTGTTAGCAGAACCAGGAAGGCGATAGATCCTATGCTATGCCTAAAAGGGAGACAAGTGGAAGGGCCCTTGTCCCTTCCCAAATCCTGATGACTTCTGGAAGCCTCTTTGGTCCCCCGTTACCTCCCAAGCCACTAGAAACCCAGTGGTCACGGCTGTGCGCAGTCTAGTGGGTTGGGCAGGGATTTTATGTGTTGGGTGCTGACTTCTGCAGGGAATTCCCTGGGGCCGCCTGAGAACACTAGAGGGCTGTAGCTGGTGAATAAAAAGCACACATGCCCAAAGTAGCCTCAACTCCTGCAGAGAAACCTTTTCCCTGCAAACACCGAGGAAGCCTTGAGTTCATGGTGAAGGCCTGGGGGACCCCTGGTCAAGCAAGGTACCCAGGTTTCTCAGGTTACACGGAAGGTGGGAATGCTGCGTGGTAATTCACGCGTTGTTCATGGCGGTGCTACGCAAACCAACCATCTCAGAGGGAGACAAAAGAGGGTGTATGACTAAGAGGCCTCCTGTGGGGAGCAGGATGATGCACCCCCAGAGGAGCAGGCCCTGTAGCAATAAAGAGACTTGTTACAGACTTAGAAGGACTGCTAATGGTTCCTCTGGACTGACACGCTTCCCACTCAAAAGCCCACCCTCTTCAGTGGTACAGGGTAACAAGCTGGGTTACCACCACACAGCTTGGCTTACAGACCCTCTGCCTAGATATCCAGGGGCTTCCAGACCTTGGTGAGCCACCAACAGATCTCAAAAGGATGCTTCAGTGCAAAGTGCCAGAGGCCTTAAGGAGCCCAAGGTGTAGACTCCTAGCTCAGGCCTCAGGAAGGAAATGAAAGTGGCTGCCAGCACTTGCGTACTTCCTCCACAGCTGGGACATGAGCTGGGGCTTCCCACTAGGCAGTCAACAGTGTCAGCCCTGTGGCCTTATACCAGGGTATTAGGCCAAAGCATACTGTCACTCTCCCCCACACCATCTCAGCCTGTCCAGTTATGGTGGCCGCTCAGAAGGAAGGGATGGCACCTCTACAGGGCACAGACAAGATGCCACCTGCAGTACAGAACAGGAAAACGAGGCCCAGAGAAGGCTGTGGGCAAGGCAGGTGGAGAAAGAATACTATCTCCCAGGCGTGGGAACAGCCACTTTCAGAACTATAGCAGAGACTTGAGCCAAGCTGTCATTTACTGCGCAGCTACTCTATTCCAGACACAGAGCTCAGTGCGCCACCACCCCATGGCCCACTGCAACCCGCCAGCCAGGCTGCACAGCTGTTTTATTGATCAGAAGACAAAAAAGCCTGATGTTAAGTGACTTACCAAAAGTCACCCAGGAAACTACAGATGTGGGTTTCATAATTACTTCTTAACATGGCTTGGGAAAACCCTGGGTGACCCTGTTTTAAAAGACCTGTGTGCAGTAGGTTGGTGGCGGCAGCGGTGGTAGTAGCGATAGGGTGGGGGTGAGGCAGGCAGGTTCTATCTTGTGAGTCCATCTGAGGCAGATCCTACCTCCTGCAGACCTCAAAGACCTCTTCAAGAGCTCTCAGTGACTTTAAGCATCACAGTGCCCAGCAGAACTCCCTGCCTTTCTGAGCTGTTGTTCCTACACCATTCAGTATGGTGCCCACCAAGAACTTCAAAGACTGAGGAACTGAAAATCCGAAATTATCTAATTTTAACTAATACGTTTAAATAACACGTGCTGGGCATGGTGGCTGATGCCTGAGGCCAGCCTGGGCTAGAGAGTAAAGTACTGCCTCAAAAAAGTAATCCCTGAATTAAAAAAAAAAACACAACTAATAGGCATAGGCAGCTACTGATATTACATGGGATATGTGTAATAAATCTTGGAAGGCGAGGACCCCAAGAAAGCCAAAGACTCCTTACAATGTATACCACATTGGTATCTTGGCACCCTGACTTTAGGTCAAGAACCCAGATATATGTACATACATTCTCCATATATAATGAGTCCGCTAACTTTCTTTTTTTGTTTTGTTTTGTTTTTAGACAAGGTCCCTGTTAACCTAGACCAGCATCGAAGTCACAGCAGTCCTCTTGGCACTGCAGGATTTCAGGCCTCTCATTATTCCCTGCATGACCACCTCTGTCATCACCAGCCTGTGCTCTGGGTTCCTAGGCTGATCACGTAGCGCGTCTAGGAGGCACCAAGCATAGACAACCCTCATGCATAACTTTTGTCTCCCCTCACCAGCAAGCAAGGGGACGCCCTGTGGGTGTGATCACAGGCTGACAAGTCTAACCTTTTGGCATTGTGACACAACCCTGTCGTTAGAAAGTTTTCACCTGAACACCGGATAATCAAATCTCAATCAATCTCTCTCTCTCTCTCTCTCTCTCTCTCTCTCTCTCTCTCTCTCTCACACACACACACACACACACACACACAAACACACAAATTAACAAGAATGTTTCTGAAGGCTTTAAGTATATTTTTGTGCCGCATGCAACTGCGGGTGCTGGGGACCAGAGGGAGCTTCCTGGGTGGTGGCATTTGATCCACCTCGACCCAGCAGAACTGAGAGGAGATGAAAGAAGGTCCCAGCTCTGGTCTGATCCTAGCATAGCAGAAGGTGTCAAGTGTCACTCAGCATCCCACGGATCTGGTCCTTTGCTTACTATGTGTCAATTACCAATACACAGAAGACCAAGTGCAGGAGCTTAGCTTGTGAGTGGAGGTCGTGGATACAGCTTCCAGCATTGCAAAGAGAAGAAAAAGGAATGGGGGGGGGGAGGGAAGGAGGAAGGAAGGAGAGGAGTAAACGAGGAAGAGAGAAATAAGGAAGAGATTAAAGTAGAAAGGAAAGGAAGGGAGAGAGGAAGGAAGAGAGGTAGAGGGAGGGAGGACAAAAGGGAGGAAGAAGGAAAAGCAGGCAGGCCTTGGGGGCTGCTCTTTCCTCTTTGAAAGATGCCCCCCATTTTTCAAATGAATAAGTAAGGATGAAACCCATGTTACAGAATGTTCTCTGCACGCGGTGATTCCACTAATCGGATGACAAACTCTTGGGAGACAGACAAGGTCCAATAAGTCATGAGGTGCCTTAGGCTCTGACCCTAGGGACAGGGATTATATCCTGGGCCACAAAGGGTGTGAAAAGCCCTGGAAGTGTTCTCTTTCACCTGTCCCCTGCAGCCCCAGTCTCCAGGAAATGCCCTCATTGGATTAGAATTTCACAGACCTGCCGGGAAGGTACAGGGGCTGCGTGTCTACAAACAGGACCAATATTCTTACTCTCTCACCCCACTCCTGTCCTCTCTCCAGGAGAGTGCAGAGATCTGCCTGGGGAGATCTGGACAAGTTCCAGCGAGTTTCCAAAGCTCTGGGGGCAGCAGAGCACTGCTTTTGACCCACACCATGACAACTGCAAAAACAGGGTCGGCTTTGACTTTGTCAGCAGAAGCGAAGCCATCCCCACTGCAGGATGCGAACCTCCCCTCTTCCAAGCAGATTCACACCTGCAGCTCAGCAGCACCCTTGCTTCTGGCAACTGTAGTTCCAGGGGTACTCAAATGTGCTCTGGGTGACAGCTTCAACAATGAACCACTCAGCCTCTGCTGCAACTTCTGGTCCACCTACCGCCCCTTCTACTCCAGCACCACACCTCAAGACACAACCAGCCATGTGACATTTAGTCTCCTGCTCACTCATTTCTGGGAAACTTAAGAGCGACCCAGTCCCAAAGTCACCATTTCCTCCTCCCTGCCACAGCGCCAGCGCACAGACAGGACAGAAAAGCCCTCTCAGAACCCCCAGCCCCGCCCCACCCCAAGGTGACTTGCCAAAGGTCACACACTAACGTAGACACCAGCGCTACAGATACTATTATTGGAAGGCTGGGCCTGAGGAATTTTGTTATCCTGAACAGTGTCTGAAGTATGTGGGGAGCTCATTCCAGCTAAAAGCAATTGTGGAGGGGCCGCAGGCTCAGAGGCAGGGCTGTCCTGGACAAGCCCCCCCCCCCCCCCCAGTAGCCCCTAGTTCTATTTGGTATGGACCACATACAGGAGGCAGCACTGGTTGCTGATCTAGGCTAGGTCCTCCCCTCTGCCACAAGGCTATAGAAAACCCACAGGCTCATAGATGGCTCGGGAGAAGCCCAGAGTGGGTTTCTGGCAGAAGTCAGGGACACAGTTGGGCTACTGTGAGCAGAAAATAAACCGAACCCCTTGAACTGCCTGGGTGACCATTGATAGACAAGCCTAGTCCCCAGATCCTTACATACTGCTGATGGGGCAGGGCTCCCTGAATCCCCTTGGAGGGGCCCACATCCAGTGAGATGTAGGACAAGTGGGGGTCTTGTTAACAGGGCTGCAACCTGAGCGTGCAAACAAAGCCCTTGCCATCTTTCCTACTCCCCTAGATGGGTCTGGAAAACTCCCTTTCAGGTGTGCAGAAAAGCACCCCTTCAGCTAGTCCAGGGCCTGAGGACATAGAGACACCTACTGCTGGGAGGTGGGGGGCTCAGGCCACAGGGACAAGGCCGCAGGCCATCAGGGTACTTTGAATGAAGCAAGAAAGAAAGCAGCAGGGCTTGGTCCAAATGTTAGCCTCCAGCTCTCAGTGAGGAAACCATGAAGACCAGGTAAGGGAGGGCCCTCACTCTATTCCAGGCCTGCCCTGCTATGACCTTGGTCCCTTGTCCCTGGCAGTGGCTCTTGTCTGTCCTTTCTGGCCTAGAAGTAGTTATTGCTCAGGAGTTACTTGGGAAGCTGGATGTGCTTGGAGGGTGGGGGCCTTGTTTTTCCCTGAGCATGGTCCCCTGAGAGGCGGCTGCTGTTTGAAGGCCCTGGAGAGTTTCCCAGGCAGCTGAGGCTTCTGGGGAGTGCCAGGGCAAGCATAGCCCAGTGGGTATGCTGTGATACCAGGAGTAGCAGGCCCTGGTGAAGGACAGCGAGGGGCATGCTGGCCCATTTGCCAGGTGTTCCCCCTCCCTCCAGGGGGCTCTGCAGGCTTTCCTCTCTCTGTTGTGGCTCGAAGCAGTCAGGCTACCTGCCCAGTGATGAGTCCCTTCTCTTGTGGAGAAGTAGGCCTCTCCTGGGGGAACCAAAGCCATATCCAGCAAGGTAAACACCTCCTGGGCCCAGAGTATCTTTCCCTCCCCTTCCAGCCCTGCCAGCTCCAAACTGCCTGTTACAAGAGCAGCCTGATTGATAGATGACTTCACAGAGCCTGACGCCTTGCCGGCACCATGACAGTCCTCAGGGAGGTCTGAGGCTGCTCCTGGGATGGCTGCCCATCGGTGCCCCCTGGCTGACCTCTGTTATACAGCAGAGTGTAGGTGACCAGGGACTCACACCCTCCAGCAAAATTTAACCCCAGTGTTAACTGGGAGCACTGGCTAGTCTCTGCCTGCCCCACACAGCGGCCACCATGACTCAAAACATTAAGAACACAGAAAGGTCTATCTAACGCTCTGTCACTGTCACAGGGTGGGCTCATCTCATTTGCTTAGTCCCCACCCAGCACTTCCACTGGAACTTTCTGCCACTAGAAAGCTGTTTTTATAATCCAAGCTACCCAGTAAAGTGGCCACTAGCTCTGAGTGCCTATCGAACATCTGAAGTGAAGCTAGTGCCAGCAAGAAAATGACCTGAGCTAGCTCAGTCAGTATTCAGTGCTTGCCTGGTGTGGACAAAACACTGGGTTAAGGACTGGTGTGACAAATCAAACTGGGTCTGGTGACACATGCCTATAGAACACCCAAGAGGAAAACAGGAGAACTAAACAAATATTACTTTTACTCTTCAATCACTTTAACCTTAAAAGCAGCCCTATGTGTGGTTAGTGCGGCCACCATACTGGATGTAGTTTTCCACTGAGCTCAGCAGCCATCCCTCATGGGGGTGACCCAACAAAGGCCACTCAGGAAGATGGGTCTTAGTCTGAGCACCTAAGCTCAGCCTAGGGACTCATCTTAGACCTCCTAGGATCTGAATACGGCTGGGTGTTCAGTAGGTGCTCAGCCCATGCAGACAGGTGCGGAAGTACTCTTCCAAGCCTGCTGTGGGCTCTGCATGTTCATACACTCGCTCAGCAGTCACTGAGTATCCATCTACTCACTGCCAAGCACTGTGGTGGGCAGTGGAGTGTAAGGAACCCATAGTTCTTGTCTTTAAGAAGCTTCATCATGAATTGAAGGTATTACTCCAGTAGGAGTTATGCTGGTTTTCTTCCACTCCCTACTGGGCTGGGCTGGGCACATTATTCCCTCCACAGCTGACATGGGACTTCTTTCTGAAGTGCACGGGGCTGTGAGGGGAAGTGCTTATGGCTGAGGGAGGCTGTACAGGGGAGAGCAAGAGCAAGCAGCACTAGGAAGCAGGCCTCAAACTCTGTGCAGGCGGTTGCTTCCGGTACAGTCTCAGATTCTCACCAAAGCTTTGCTGTTTGGTGGTTTCTCACTAAGGAAGTCTAGGGTAAAAATAGCCCTGAAGGGACTCCATTCCAGCTACTTACAGGGTAGTCACTGCCTGGTTAAGACGTTTAAAAAAGGAGGAACAGACTTACTATAAGTCATATAGACCTTAAATCTCAATACACTGTGCAGTGGGAGATGAGCTTTGAATCCAGAGCCTCTGAAATGGAGAAGACTCTCACACCATTTGGGTTTCCCAGTGACGAGGCTATGTTCACTCACTCCCTGGCCCAATTCCTGGCCTATTCTCAAGGATGGGCTATTGAGAAACACTGGTACCAACACTTTGGCAGTTGCCTCACAAAACCTTCCTCTGAACCACCTGCTGTGTCCAGGCCCATTGGTTGTTAAGCCTGATGGTGAAGGGCAGGGCACCGTGACCCCCCACTGTAATCCCTGATGCTGCTCTGAAGCCCATCTAAGGAATACTGTCTGCCCTCCTCGTCTTACTGCAGCTGGCTTCCAGGTGAACCAGGAACTGGGACTTATCTATGTGCTGGGCATCAACATTAAAGCCTGGGGGACCTCTGGCAGGTGCTTCTCAGCCCCTGCAGTGTTCTGGGAAACCTCTCTCCAAGGTCTTGTAAAAGATCTTCAGTCGGATGCCAGCCACCCTACCCACCACAGAAAGGCCCTTCTAGTGCAAGACAGATTCTCCTTCGCCGCCTCTACCTACCACCACCACTAGCAGCAGCAGGGGCAGCTTTTCCAGCAAACACTTGCCAGAAGTCTGCTGTGCACCCATCACCTCTGGGAAGAGAGTCCTGTAGCGATGGGAGCCCCCAGCTGTCTTCAGCATTAAGGATTCATTCTGATAAACGAGTAGCTTTAAGTTAAAACCCTTAGCCACTGCCTCCACCAAAGGCTTCTGGACTAATTCTTATTTTTGAAAAGGGAACCTACCAGGGATGGAACCTTGTAAAATGTCTGCTGGAGAACCAACACTTCACCTTTAGGAAAGAGGCGTGGGGAGCACTCTTTTTGGTCCCCCACCTACCGTCTCCTCCAGAGGAGGAAGCAAGGCCTCCTCTGTGGGTGCACAAAATGGGCCTTGTGCACGCTAAAGCCACTCTCATGGCCAAGCCTCAGGCTGACACCATGCAGCACACGGTGCTACCCACAATGCACCGGCTCTCCTCTGTCACACACATGCACGCACACTCACACCCGCGCCCGGAGGGAGCCAGGGCCCGGCCCGCGGGCGCCCCGAGCCGACCCCTCTAGCCCCACACTCACCTAGAAGTTGTACAGCCCGCGGTCCCGCCCTGGCGCGCCGAGAGGCTGGAGTCCAGCCCGGGGCGACCGCAGTGTGCTACTCCGGGCAGGGATCAGCCGGCGCCGAACAAAGGCTGCGAGCAGGCAGCGGGCGCCGCCTGCATCCCCGCTCCGCGCCGGGGCGGCAGCGGTGGCGGCGGCGGCGCGGGGGCCCCGGGCAGCAACGGCGCCCGCTCGCTCCGCGCTGCCCGCTCCGGGGGCGCTCCGACTCCCGCGCTCCCGCTCGCTGCCGCCCGCCACCGCCGCCGCTGTCCGGCTACCGCACCGCACACATCAATTATTCATCGCCCGTCTCCAGCTTCCCGGGCGAAGCCAATCACAGGCGGAGGCTCCGCTAATGGGGCCGCCGCCGCCGAGGAAGCAGCCAGCCGCGCGCCCGGGTGCAAGCGACAGCCCTCCGGGGACGGGGATGGGGACCGGGGGCGCGCGGGGGGGCGGGGACGCACCGGGCGCGCAGGAGAAACTTCCCACGGCCCGCCGCGCTGCGCTGCGCTCCTGGACCCCGCAGGCGTGACCACCCAGCCTGCGTGCCGCCGCGTGGGGCAGGGGCTCGGAGGAAGCCGGGCGCGCCGCGGCGGCGCGGGGTGGAGGGAGGAGGGGAGAGAGGAGGAGCGCGGGAGGACGATGAAAGGCGAGCGGCCTTGCCTTGGCGTCTCGGGGGAGCCCTCCCCGCCCCGCGAGCCTCGAGCCCGCACCCCCGCCCCGCAGCCCGCACTCACTCGCGTGCGCAGCCCGCCGGCCCAGCCACTTCACTGTGAGGGAACGCTAGTGACTGGGGATCCGAGGCAGCTCACATTTCAAACTTGGCAGGGGTGGTGCTGGTGCACGCCGCCGCCTGAGAGAACGCACGACCCGACGAGTGGCGCTCCAGCCTCCGGGCGGGGGCGGCGACCGGGCCCCTCTCCCTCCCCCGCCTACGCAATTAATTGGAAGCAACACTTGTACGAGTGGGGCTTCTGGAGCGCTGTCGCCCGAGGGGGCCTCCGGGAAGGCGCTGGCGGTGGGTGACTTCGGGTGCCTCTCGCCCCCGCCGGCGAATCTTCCCAAGTGGTCATGCTAATGAGGGTCCGCGGCGAGGCCCGGGTGGGGGAAGGGGCGGGGCAGGCTGGGGACGTCCAGTTAGTTGCAACCTGGGTTTAAAAGGTTTTCTGAACAGGTTAGTGGGGGTGGAGAAGGGCTGGTAGCTTGGCAACTTACTCCCCCGGCACAGGGGTCCCTATCGCCCCTGGGATTTCCCGAACGCGGGGCCCAAGGTAGGGTGAACTGGTGCGTGTAAGCTCTGGTCCCCGACTTCGGGGAGTTCCTGTGCCGGGCAGCTGTAGGGAAGCCGGGGGCGGCTGCTGTGCACAGCCCCGCCCCCGCTCCCGAAGCAGCCGCCTTCCTGACACTGCATCCAGTGGCGGCCGCGGCCTCTTCCAGCCAGTCAGCAGCAAGGGTTTCTGGCTTTCCACATCAGCTTGCCCTTCCCACTCCTCTGCCCCTTAGGCACCCCTGAAAGCCATTAGCTGCACCGCCTAAAAAGATAAGCTCCCCTCCCTCCTTCGAGGGCTCTAACCACCTAGATCACTCGCTAGGGAGAAACTGTTTTATAGCCCCCCTTGGTCCCTCCCACTCGCAAGTGAAAGTTGTTTGAATGAGCTCCTAACTGCCCCAATTAGGAAAGTAGGAAAGGCCGGTCACTCACCCCCAAGAAAGGCAGCCAAAAGCGGCTTTTAAATTTTCTGCATCTGGACACCGATCTCGCCGGCATGGGGGATTGACGCCCTTTGCCTTTGAGGGTCGTTCTTATGGCACAAGTCCCTTCAGTATGAGCTCTCGACTAGCCTCTAAGCGTTCCTGCTTGACTTGCTGCCTGCCACGGAAGTGGCAAGACAAATCACTTTTCTAGATATCATGCTCTTGCCCCTTGTTTGACACAAGTCGTTAGCAGGCTCTAATCCCACCCACTGCCACTTGAAATATCACTTTCAGGATGGCATTTGGAAATGCAGTTGTCATAGACTTTCTCTCCCAGGAGCTGGTTAAATAGATTAATTCCTACTTCATAACTGGCTTTCTTTTTGCACAAGGACCAGCTTCTGCAAGTGAGATTAATTGGCATCTCCTTACTGGAAGGGCCATCCTCAGGGCAGTGAGGGAATGGACTTCTCTCTATTGTGCACATATTTCAGGTGCGGCTCACTCTCATCTCCTCCTGTGTTGAAATGGTTTCTTTGGGGATATTCATTTACTCACTGGGATATTTACTGCGACTCCCCCTTTCACGCAGCCCCAAGAGATTTGGGGCTCAAAGACTCTCCCTCCCATTGTTCCTACTACTCAGCATGGTCCACATTGCAGGAGCAAGCATGGCGACACACATCCCTAAAATTTACTTCCTTTCCGGTGTTAGGCTGACTTAGTCTTAATTAACCAGAATCCAAATACTAAAGCTCCTAAATAACCAGACCCCCTCCCTCCACTCCTCCTAAAGTTTTGTACAAGGTCAGTTTACAATTCTCAATAGATTCTTGTGGGCCTTTTCAGCTGCCAAGGGCACACACATATGGCAGCAGAATGCACTAACCTTAGACAGATAACCTCAGGACAGGAGAGATGGCTCAGAGGTTAAAAGCTTTACAGCTCTTGCAGAGACCTGCGTTCTGTTCCCAGCACCCATGTGTGGCCTCCGAGGGCACCAGGCACACAAGCGGAACAGAGGAACAGGCAGGCAAAAACCACTCATACGTAATACATACATATATAAATGAACATAATATTTTAAAGAAAGGTCATTTCTGTAGGTTGAGTGAGGATTCGGAACTGAGCAAAATTTACACCTTAGAGACAGGGATGTGGTGGTGGCAATCCTCTAGAAACTGTAACGACAGTCCCGCCATTGTTTTGCCACTAATGTCCCATCTTCCAGATCTCCTAGGGAACCACTTCAAAAGCACCAGAGTGGGGCCCAGAGAAAACAATTAATATTGCAAGATTCAGGGTTTTCCAAGGTAACCCAAAAAGTAAATACTCTTCACTAGCATATTTACATAATTAAGAAAACAAATTGTTTTCAAGCACCCATTCATCAGTCCAAACTGGCCCTTTTCATTTGCTAATTTCTAGGCTCTCGGCTCCGGAATCAAGTCCCTCTCGGCCCTCTTAGTTAGCTCTTTTTAGGATTGCCACTTAGAGTCTACAAAAATGCCGGCACTCCACACACTAAATTCTTTAGAAAGGCCTTCCCCAACTAGCTCCAAGTTCCAGCCAGCTCCACATCTCTAACTTCCAAAGATTTGCTCAAAAGCCTGGGGCCCACAGCCGCTGCTCCACCCATGGCTTGCCTTGATAAGGATCTACAGCAAAGAGGCCGCAGACAAAGGCATCCCGCGACTCCACTCTCTGGCGCTCAGCAGCTCTCAGAGTGACCTCGGCAAGTCGCCCCTTCCCCCCCCCCCCCCACGCCCCTGGGGGAATGACTTGGGAGGAAGAAGAAAGAAATAAAGAAAGAAAGGGCGAACTGTAGCCCCATGCTGTGGCTCCTTGATGAATGGCCGCCAGGCTCCGGAGGCCTGACACTGGATCAATAGCGGATGGCTTTTCTCGCGGGTGTCTGAACTCCTGCCGTGGGCCTTAGTGAAGAGGAGCCGCCAATAAACACAGTGCTGGGGCATGGCTGGCTGGCTGGCTCCGGAGAGGGGATGCTTTATCCTCTGCGTGCCTGTCAGGCAGAAGCCCACCTCTAAAAAACCCGGTAGAGAGGAGGGGTGGGAAGGGAGGTAATGAAGTCAGGATACCACTGACCAGCTCATCGATGAGGGGCGGGCCTCCTAGCATCAGTTCCAGTAACTAAGACACCTACCTGGGATGCAGGCCACTCCGGGATTAAAAGTGGTGCCAAGCTGGGTCATCCCCCACCCCCATATACAGCTTTTTTTTTTTTTCTAGTGGGAAGCCTAGAGACCCAAAGGCCACTAGGGAGTTAAGAAGGCAGGCAGGCAGGCAGGAAGTCAGGCACAAAGGTCTGGCACGAACAAGCCAAGCACCCAAGACCAGGGGAGGCAGAACTATGTTGCCATGATGTGGCCCAGATTCTGGGCACTGGGTTCTGAGCCCCAGAGATGGAGCAGATCTCTGACTCAGGCAGTTTGTGGATTCAGTGGGACTGAAAATCCTGATGACAGAGAGATGCCACTTTAGTGGGCTCGGACACTCAGTAGGAAGATATGGCCAACAGGCGAGCCCCAGGTATGTATACCTGTTCCTTGAGAAGCATGGAGAAGATCAAGGGGGGAGGAGCAGAAAGGAGCGCTGCTCTGAAGTCCCCATGCGCAGGGAATGAGTCACAGGACACCAGCCACACAGGCAGCTCAATTGCCTGAGGATCAACCGACAGCATTTGGTGTGAGTCACCTTCTGGGCCCTGCCTCTAGAAACCACCACTTCTGGGGTTTCTGTCTCCTTTTGCATGGTCAGGACACAAAGGACACATCCTTGCGCGATACTGTTTTCTCTGCCATTCTCCCTCAGTCCTGGTAAGTCCTTCCTAATCTTGGAGATGGAAGGCACAGGTAAGGTTTGGCTTGTGGCCAGTGCAGGTGTTGCTACAGGAGCCTAGAGGTTTGCCTACACCAGGGACACAGTGCAGGGTCACAAGGCTGGGTTCTCCCTTTATCCCCACTAATACCTGGCCATTGAATGCTTGTTGGTTGCTGTGTAGGCTCTAGCACTTTCTGAGCATTAACACACAGCATCCTTACTGTCCCTTTTGGTCGGGGGTTATATGCCACACAGAAGGCAAAATAAGGAAAGAAAGGCCAGGCAAAGTTTGGAAAGTACCTAAGCCTTAACACATCCTCTACATGCTACACGTTATCCTGTCCGACACGGGATGCCTAGACTCAGCATTGTCGGTAGTGAGCAGAACTCCTGTATTGCTCCTAGAACACCATATGACACATGAAGAAACAACTTAATGCTTTGTTTCTTTTGAAATCCAGCATTTGTATATTTCACCTACTTGCTGTTGGCAGGGACAGCTCCATCAAAGATAGGATGGGAAGGAGACCTCATTACCCCCTCCTCCCATCATAGTGTCCCCTGCCCTTCCTGGAATCGCCCCCAGCATGGTTCCTCATCCCAGCCCCAGGCAGCTTTTCTCAGAACCCTGCATTTGGCTTCTGCCCAAATCCTATAATCATTTCATTTTGAAAACAACACCAGCCCCTGCCCCTTACCTCCACTCAGCATGTACGAGAAACCCTACAATTTCCAGGTTATTGGAAATCCAGGAAAGCTGCCTGCATGGCTGGCAGTGGTGGGGGAGTAAGCTGGGGACTCATGAGCCGGCTCAGAATGGCCCTTGTAGTCTTTGGAAACTGCCTCTTCCTGACCTGCTCAGCTGGTAAGGGGGACTAAAGTCAGGCTCGATGCTTGTGAGGACCCCTCAGCAGGATTGATGCCAACGGAGAGAGCCTGATAAGCCAGGGTGCCCCCAGGGCTGGAGTGGAAGCTGGAAGAGTTGCTGTCTTCCTGAGCTCAGGAGGCAGAGGTTTAAGAACCAAGCACTGGACAAGACGGTTTGGCTTTCAGAATCTACTGGACAAATGGGTGAGAACACCCAAAAGCAGGTCTTAGTGAAGACTATCTTGAGAAGTCATGGTGTGTTGGTGAATTGTATGACTCCCCAAATGTTGATTAGCCCCGGAACATATGAAGGAAACCCTATTTAAAACAATCTTGGGCTGGGCGGTGGTGGCACACGCCTTTAATCCCAGCACTCAGGAGGCAGAGACAGGCAGATCTCTGTGAGTTCAAGACCAGTCTGGCCTACAGACTGAGTTCCAGGACAGGCTCCAAAGCTACAGAGAAACCTGTCTCGAAAAACAAAAAAATAAAGAACAGTCTTGGACTGGTAGGATGGCTCAGCCGTTAACGGCTAGGCTCACAACCAAAAATATAAGAAACAGAGTCTTTGCTGAAGATCAAGTTAAGATGAGGTCATGAGTGTGGGCCCTAGTCCAGCACGACTGGTGTCCTTGAGAAAACAGGACATTTAGATACAATAGTCAGACGGGTGTCCCTTCTTCAGGGAGGAGTAGGCAGGCTTTGGAGACTGCAGCAGCTTCAAAGTCCTATCTGAGGCACTTCTAGCAGCTTGGAGGGAGCCCAGGGCTGCCCCTTCATAGGCACCTGGCATGGCCCACACTTTGGTCTTGGGTCTTCTGGTCCCCAGAAATATGAGACAATTGATGCACAGCATAATGGTACCTGCTCTGGGGCCTTTATTGGTGGCAACCCATGAACATAAGGTGAGTCTTTTGAAATCTAAGTCACAGCCCATCAGGACTCCAGAGGCTTCAGCTAAGTCAGTCCTGATTATGACTCATGGTCGGGGTCTCAGCTCCCGTGGCCGGCCAGTCATTGCTCTGCTCTGGACCCACTTCCTCCTACTGCCTCTATTGACCCCGTGGCAGCCTCCAGACCCCCTTCCTGTTTCAGACACCGAAGTTTACCATCAGGACACTGCCATCTCTTGCAGGTTCTCCCTTCACAGGAGTGCCTTCCTTAGCCTTGCTCTCCTACACTACAACCCTTCCTGCCTCATCCTGAGGGTTTTAATGCTGTCTCTCTGGATGAAGGGCAAGCTTCGTCACCTGGGACTGCTGTCTGGTAGAAACTGTATTGACAGTTTCTAAAATATGCTCTACAAATCCTTAATAAATATTCTCCATATATAGGAGACCGAGAACAGCTGCCTGAATTAATGAGGGAGTGAAGAAATGAATGATGTACAGCTACTAATCCTAAGCTCCAGAGATCTGCATGTCCTGGCTACCTGTGTCTGCCTATCCAAGGACTAGGTAGCCAGCCAACTCTCTGGCAGAACACAAACTTATTTTCCAGGGAGGAAATCTGTTTGGACAGGAAGCTTAGGCTGGCTAACAAAGGGGCCGGGAAGTGGTGGGTGCATACCACATGAACCAGGCCTCTAATGAATCTTTTCCCATTGATTTCTAGAGTTGCCTCTGAAGGGAGGGGGCACAGAGGGAGTTCACATGTTCATGCCTTGGCAATCCTAGGGTTTTATTACTTCTCCCAAGACACAGCTCTGATGGAGGTTTCCAGATGGCTTCAGGCCTGGACCCATGCAAGATCACTGGAGCTGGAAAAGCAATTTCCTTTCCTGTCAGAGCAGTCTGTGTGTCTGTCTGTGAGGTTCAGAGAGGTGCAGCGGCTGCTTTCCATCACACAGCAAATCGGAAGCCAGGGGACGTTCTTCAGCCCTAGCTCTGTGAAGAATGGGGACTTCCCGGGCATGGTGGTGATTGGCTGCCACCCAGATGTGTAAGTTGAGGGGGTTGGGAGGGAATGACACAGGAGCTCCTGTTCTGGTAGGTTTAGTTTCTGAAGGCCTTGCTTCTTGGGAGTACTAGAGAAGGGGAGAGCAGGGGTTGTACAGTGGGGGAGCATGCCCTGACATCTCAGTGTTCTGGGCAGAAGTTTCAGAACTCGGCAGGCCCATGAGGTTTGCCAGGAATCTATCCCCTGGTGCGGCTCCCACTCTCCTCCCTCTGTCCTGGCTGCCTGTTTTTTTTTTTTTTCCCACAGTGGGTCAAGTGAGCCAGCAGTGTCTTCTTCTCCCAAGTGTGGTCCCACCTGTCCCCCACCTCCAGGGGCTTTGGACATGAGCAAACAGGCCACGTAGGAATGTCTGTCTGGGGAAACTCTGTAGCTGGCCGCCAGGGCAGGGCAAGGTGTGGGAGGCCCAGTGTTGAAATCAGGATCCTTGGAACTGCACTCAGTTGAGTAGTACATGCCTTCCAGGGAGAAAGTTCTGTTGCCTGCTGGGAGACCAAGGGCAGGTGACCATCTTTCTCTGGGTCCTGGTTTCCTTTCACTAGCAGGGAAGACAGCTGGTGTGGATTCTGTACCTCTCTTTCCCTAAGTACGGCTTGGTAAGCCTTAAGAGGCAGCAAGCCCATTGGGGTGACCTTGCTCAACTCCTAGGAAGGTGGCACTGGGCCCGGCAAGAGACCCAGTCACATCATTGAAGCTGCCTCTATTGTAAGAGACACACAATCTTCTTTGCCTCTCCATTTCTTGAAGCTTATTTATAAAGATCTAATTCTGTTAGACTAGGTACTCCATACAGGCAGGAGCTGTATCTGCTTTGTTCATTGGCACATCCCTGATGGTTTGTGCCTGGAACACAAAAGGTGCTTGACAAATGCTTATCGGATGACGAACGGAGAATCACTAACTTATTAGTTATTTTATTGTCTATATCCCACAATTGTCCCATAAATGATTATATATTATATATTATTTTAGGCTTAAAAGACAATCAACTTTTACTTTAGAATTAGTTAAAATCCGAACTAAAACTCCCAGCCCTCTCCCCTGCAAAAAGTGTTATATACCATATTCACAACCAGTAACTTGAGTATAAAGTATGAAACAACCTTTTATCACTGACTGACTGTCAGAGGACTGGCATACTGGTGACCTAATACAGTTAGGTGACCCAAGAGTGAGGTGTGTCCACTGGACATGATGGAGGTTTACCATCTATCCCTCCTGATATAGCTCGCTTCTACCCCAGCAGACTTCTGGTCCTTAAACTGTGTTTTCTGCCTCTGGCCCCAGCTCCATGGTGAGACTCCTAAAAGGCAAAGCTGACCATGTCGCTCATCTTGTCTAAACAGTGCCCTGGCTTCCTACAGTTGCCAGGACCAAGTCTAAGGTCCAGCTTCTGAGACTGGCATTCATAGCTTCAAAAGATGTCCTCAGCTTGGAGGGCTTTTGTCCGGTGCTTGCTATAGTGTTTGTGTGTATGGACCCTGGTTTGCCTATATTACTGGTGTTACTGGTCTTCCTACATACAGTCAACATGCTGGGCAGCAGCTAGGTGCCAACATGGAGTTGGGAAGAATTGGCCATGCAGGAGTGGCAGGACAGGGGAGCCTCAACCTCTGTCCACCTAGTTCTGGGATGTTCCAAGGGTGTAAGAGCCATGAGTCCCTGTCAGTAGCTTTGACTGTCAAAGAACCTCCATCTCTGGGCCACTGTGGTATGGGGGCACTATGATATGAGTGGTATCCCTCTAGAATGTTATGTGTTGACATCTGCTATCCAACAAGATTATGAAGAGGTGGGACCTTTGGGAGGCGAGGAGGTCATGATGGTTGCATCCTCAGGAAGATGATTTCCCTGATGAAGAGGCTTGGGGGAGCTGTCACTCCTCCTGCCAGGGAAGAATGCAGGAAGTAGGTGCCAGCAGATACCAAGGGCCATCCCCAGGCCCCTAGCTACTGTTGTTTAGATCTTGGATTTCCCAGTCTCTGTGTTGTGTGCTGTAAACTTCAGTTGTCACCCAGGTTGAAGGGTGCTGTTAGAGCACTTTGCATACTGCCTGCTTTGTGCTTTAGTTAACTCAGCTGGGATGTGCAGAGTGGGATCCAAGCTATTGCTCCTGAATGGTCTGGAGCATAGAGAGCCCACATCCACCTTGGGTTTCAGACAGACCTGGGAGCATGGTGTATAATTGAATTTGGCCTAATTAACTCATTGAGCTGAGGAACAACCATTACTGACAGAGCCCTGAGTGTCAGGGGTGACTAGATATCAGGAGCCAAGAGAAAACACCAGATCCTGCAAGCTCCCACACCCTCAGATCCCTTAACTCCCCAGATGCTAGGAGCCCCAGAGCTAGGCACTGCTCCTGTCATACCAAAGAAGACCAAAGCTCTAAGAGACGCAGCTCTTCTGTCTGCCCGGGATGCCCTTCCTCACCCTCCTCTCAGGGCAGCTTGGCTCTTTGGAGCTTTCCTCGGTCAGCCTTTCTAAGTTCTCATCTGTGAGGTGTTTTCACTGTCCTTTGTGGAAGCATCACTAGAGAGCTTGCTGTAGGGTGAAACCGGTGCTCACCTCACACACACTGTTTGCTGTGTCCAGCACAGAGTCAGGCACACAAGCCCGTAACACTGGAAGAGGCCCTGCTTCGAGGCCAAGAGCCAGGGGCTTCAGATATGAGCCCTCAGCTTGAAGTGAGGAAGAAGCTAGGATCAGGTTCAGGGTCCCACATTTGCAAAGAAAGAACTTCATGGCTTGAGCTTCAGTGCCCCCCTCTGCTGTGGTTAAGTGGAAGAACAGGCTAGCAAATCATCCAAAAGCAACTGGTGTACAGAAGTTCAGGTCTGATGGGACTGAGTCAACAGCCCACTGGCCTAGATCAGGAGGCAGCATTCCCATTCACCTCAACCTCTCCGGCTATCCATAGATTTCCAGGCACCCTCCTTCCTCCTTCAGGGTGTACCTGGATCTGAATTCTAGTACTGCCATTTGCTAGTGTGTGGGGGAGGGGATGTCCAGCAAGCCACTCAGCTCCCTGAGTCCCAGGAGAGGATGAGTGTGTCATTTTTGCCCGGCATCTACAGCATGGTGACGATTCAATAAAATCCGTCTCCTTAGACTGATTCGTCAGTGCATAAGCAGGGCAGCCCCTATCTGAAGTGCCTGGCACCAGAATCATCTCAGATTTCTGGGTTTAGGGTGGAGTAAAATCAGTGTATATACATATTCTGGGAAGGGGAGCCAAGTCTACTACTAAATGAATTTCCAAATAACAGACACCTTATGCAAATAGTCTGAAGGAAAATTTTAACAACACGGTGCACTTATTGTTAAAAGACGGGCTTATATAGACAAGGCTAACCTCAGGATATTGCTGAGGAAGGCTCTGAATTTCTTCTTTTCCCACCTCTATTGTTGAGTGCTGGATGGCAGATGTGTGCCACCGAGACTCATTTTATCCAGTGGTGGGGTTCAAAGCTAGGGCTTTGGGCATGTCAGTACTCCACCAACCAAGCCACATCCCCAGCCCTGTACTGTTGATTGTGGCATGTCTCATGGGATCGGGTGTGGAATTTTCCACCTACGAGTATTCAACAGCCAGGCATGGTGGTGTTGACCTGCAATTCTAGGACCTAGAGGGTGGTACCATGAAGAGTTCAAGACTAGCCTGGGCTATATGAGATCTCGTCTCAAAAAACTTCAAAAACAAACAACCCCCTCAAAACACTTGAGATTGTTAGCAGTGGCAGGGGGTGCCACAGTGACAGGCATTGTACAGTATCCGTTGGGCCCTATGAAGGTCAGGGATGCTGGGAAGACCATGTTCCACTCTTGGCTGGTCTCTTCTCAGATCAGATAGGCGTTGAGCCAGTGATCTCACGAACCCTCTGCACTCAGACACTCATGTCCGAGAGTAACAGGAGCAGGAAGCCGAGAGCCAACACTTATGCTCATTATGTCATCTCCAGCAACTCACTGCTGGAGGCCTGACCTACTTATCACCCAGGACTTCCTCTCTCACAAGGGATTCTTTTTAGTGGGTGGAGGACAGCGTCCTGTATCTGCTCTGTCTCAGTCAGTGGCAAACAAAACACCTCTTATTCCTACTACATCCTGTTCTCTCTTCCAAAAAACAAAACAAACCAACCAACCAAACAAACAAAAATCCCACCCAGGAGGGAGGGATCATAGCTCCCTTTCTTGATATACCAGAGGAGGCACAGAGTGGTCACCCTGGTTTTCTAAAGTCACACAGCAGCAAGGCTGAGGCTGTGTGCCAACGTAGAGTGAATGCTTAGTATGATGGAGGGCCTAGGTTTGAACTTCAGCACCAGGAAACAAAGCCACAACTCAAAAGCAGGCAAGCACATGGCAAACCTCAGGCAGCAGCCGTTGCTATCTCTAGATGGACACTCCTTGTCCCATCCTTGTGACTCAAATCATTTAAGCCCAATGCCTGCACACTGGTCACTGAGAGCCAACCACGCTGGACTGGTCAGGACATGGCATTAGATAACTGATGGCTGATTGCAAGAGAAATATCCACTTCCGTGTAGGAGTTCTGGGAGGGCCGTGTGCATGGCACGCTGCTGCTCCCTGCACAAGGATGCCCACTGCAGGGGCTGGTGTTCTGGTCCCCAGCCCACTTCTGGACCTCCATCTTTGGGTTACCTGCTTAGTATAGGAGTCCTACATAGAGCTAACAGAGCCCTTCTCAACCAAGGGCAGAGCCTGGGACCATAAGCTTAAAATCAAACTGTGGTCCAATCTGGGCACCAGTGCCCTGGGGCTCAGCATCCTACTTCCATATTCAAAGGGGGAGACTCTCTGCTCTTTTTTTTTCTCCATTTGGATACAAAAGTCAGACACAAGGTCCAGCCTCAGAAGTGGGGTATCTGATTCTTTTTCCGGGGATCACCTAGTTGTCTCTGTTGGCACAAGGGTACATAAGTGCTGCCTGGACATCCTCACCAAATTTCACAGCTGCTCATCGTCTTCCCCAGGACTAGAACTGTACCAGTCTCCTGTCTCTTCAGGGAAGGTAGGTTGTCTGCCCTCTCTCCCAAACCTGTCTGCACAGATATGCATCCTGGCCTCTGGGAGGGAGGGAGACATCTGGGGTACATCTGAAAGGGAGAGCAGGACCATGAAGAAACTCGAGGGAACAGGACTACTATATGCCAGCTATGTTACTTCTGTGGTTGAGGCATTCAGGAATGGGCAGAGCTAAATGGCAGCGGGCATCCTAGGGTTGTGCCTTAGAAAGAGGAACAAGATGCCACGGTGACTCCACGGTGGAACATAGCTGAGCCAGCAAGGCTAGGGCTGCAGAGAGCTGAGATCCCTGGGGGACAGGAAAAGACAAAGATGAGGAGAGAAGGAGCGGGGAGGAACAGAGGCAGAAAAGGCAATAGAGAATAAAAGAGGAAGGGGCATGGAAAGGAGGGAGAGAGGGAGGAAAGGGAGAGGTGGAGAATGCTCAGAAAGAAGCCGCGGGCTCCCAGGAAATGGAGCTTCCCTGGCAGCCCCAACATCAGAGCAGCACACCCTCGGAATGCAGTTGTCTAGTTCCGCCTTGATCTCGTCCCTCTCCAGCCATGTGGCCCTGAGCACAGGACTTTACTCCTGTGAGCCTCAGCTTCCTCATCCAGCAAAGGAAAGCATTCCATCATGAGCTGTTATGGTAGTGGGTAGTGCGGCAGAGGGCTGTGCTTCCCCACCCCCACACGGTCTCGTCCTCTGGCTCCAACCTCGTACAGTCAGCTTCTTGCTGGATGGCCAGCAGGAGCTTTTGACATGCCCCCTACGCTATCCTATCTGGGCCATGTGACTCTTCTGACATTGTAATCCTGCTAAGCATGCCCCTGCCTGGTCCCAGCGTGTGAGCTCTTTGAAGGTGCAGACAATCTCGAGGCACACAGGTGCTTATGTTGCAGGGGTGAATTCGGCTTATTTTCAATAGGCCGCGAGTTTCTGCTGACTATAATTACGAGGCAGTTCGAAAGGCAGGCTCCTAGTAATTCCTGTTTCCTGCTAGAGACAATAGTGTCTCCATTCCAAACAGGTGAGACTGGGTCCTCCGGAATTCCCTGCAAGGAGTCCAGCCCCTGGGCAGTGTTCCCCAGCTGGCCAGCCTCAACAAGCCTCCGTGTTCCAAGGAAGGTAATGAGGCATCTGGTAATGATAAGCCATTGGCCAGAGCTCTCCGGTTCTTACAGCAAAGGCAAATGACAAAGCCAAGGTGGGCCTGCTTCCTCTCAGCCACCTGCCTGGCTACCACCCTGTCCCCAGAGAGGGGATTATCACTATGCAGAGCTTCCACTGCAAAAACACAAACACCTGGTTGCCTGGGCAGCACCTTGCCAGGGTGACAGGATCCAGATGGTCCCTCGAGAGATAGCAGGGTTGCCACGGAAACAGAAGTGCTGCTGCTCTAGCTGAGAGACCTGGATTCTAGATGCACTGGACCCCAAGCTGAGAGAATTGAAGTGATTTTCATAAGGCTATGCCAGGAGGTTTCCAACCTAGACCACAGAGCAAAACTTTATAAATGGTCAGCATTCTGGTGTCCAGTGTGTTGGGAGATGCCACCTCCTGTGGCATCCTTTGTCCCTAAAGTATAGGACTGTAGAATGAGGCCAGGATCAGGTGTCAGGGCCAGCCTGACCTCTACCCTAGGTTGTCCCCACTTCGGTTTCTCATCCTGAGTTGCAACTATTTGATGAGCATTCCTGGCCCAGAAGTCAGGGATCCAAGGAAGGTCACTGGAAAGTAACCAAAGAAAGGCTAGGGCCCCCAGACCAGCATCCAGGTTCCAGTACCTAGCCTTTGAGCCACACTCTGTGCCCTCGGACTTGGGCAGTTCAACTGGATGAGAAAACCAAGTGCACTTCCTCCTTGGCAGTGACTGATCCCAGGGAGGGAGGGCGAAGAGGTGGGGCCAGGAACAGGAGAGATAACAATGTGCCTGGAGTCAGCAGGCCAAGGCCACACCCTCTTCCTTGCTGGCTTCTTCCTTTTGCTCTTTCTCTAAAAGGGGCCCTCTGTGCTGAGCCCCAGCCCCAGCCCTTCCACCATCCCCTCCCTGCCTTGTTATCAGCCTGTCAGCTTCCTGAGTCCCTGCAGTAGGCTGGGTGATTGCAAGGAGCAGCCCCAAGGTTGATAAAACACCCAGCTTAGCACCAGACTTCTCAATAAATTTTCTTCTCCCTCTTTCCAATCCTGAGTTCTTAGAACGCTGCTGGGAACACCTGTTGAGACAGAGTTCTTGCCTAGAGCACAGACCAGGCACTGCTGGCCCCATCCTGCCTTCCTCTGTCAGCTCTCTACTCTGCAACTTCCTCCCTCCCAAGCTGGGCTCGGCCTTTCTTCATGAGGGGAGGAGATACATACTAACTCCATGGAGACAACAGACCAGGCTTCTGGACTTGGGAGTCACAGAAGTCCCCACTCCTGTGCCTAGTATTTGGCCTGCTCCCCCCCCCCCCCCCCGCGCCTAAATGGGTTCAGCTAGCATGTTCCTTGCTTGCAACTGATGCAAACAGATCCCTTGCTCTTCAGACCCTAGTTTTTGGCTTCCCCTAGGGATGCTAGGTATCCCAGGAGACTGGGTGTCAGTGTGTTGGGTAAAATTGCCAACACACAGGCATCGCCAGGCACCAGGCTCTGTTTTAAGTTTGAATTGTTGGCACTGTTGAGAGTCCCTCCTCTCAGATACACAAAAAGGTTGGTAACTTTGCCAAGATGACACAGCTGGCAAGTAGGGGGCTAGGTGGCATTGAAGGCAGGCAGGCTGCTTCTGAGCCTGCATGTTTAACTGCTGCTCCTCTCTGGGAACTATCAATGGTTGCTGGAAAGAGTTCTTGATGTCAGCTGGGGCCAGCCCAGCCTCTCTGCTCCTCACCATGAGTACTGAATGACTCCAAAGATGGAGAGGTGTCTAACCTACAGCAGAGACAAATCCCTATCCCATATCTAATACTGCCATATGCAAGAAATTCAGGCCATCTGGATAGCTCAAGTCACTAACATTTTTATTATTCACTTATTTTGTGTAGCCTAGGCTGGTCTTGAACTTGGTATTCCCCCAGCTGGCCTGTACTCTTTGTTTTTGACATTTATTGTATTTTTATCTGCATATGTGAGGCTATGTGCATACATGTCACGACATGAATGTTGAGGTCAGAGGACATCTTGCAGCAATTTGTTTTTTTTTCCATCTACCAGGGACGGAACTCAGGTTGTCAGGCTTAGTGACAAGCACCTTTACTTGTTCATCCATCTTGTCATATCACCACTGTTTGTTCCCTCTCCTTCTCCCCCTCCTGCCATGTGTGTGTGTGTGTGTGTCTGTCTGTCTGTCTGTCTCTCCTGGGCCTCACTATTTAACCCCAATGGCCTGAAACTCTCTACGTAGACCAAGCTGGTATCAAACTCAGAGATTTACCTGCTTCTTTCTCCTGAGTACTGGATTACAGTTTGTTTTGTTTCTTTGAGACAGGGTCTCATTATGTAGTTCTGGCTGTACTGGAACTTACTCTGTAGTCCAGGCTGCCTCGAACTCATAGAGATCCACCTGCCTCTGCCTTCTGGGATTAAAGGTGTACGCCACTAAGACAGGCAGGCTGTTTTATTTGTTTGCTTAGTTTTTTAAACTTCAGTGTGGATGTGGTTTTTGTGTACATATGGGAACATATCTGTATGTACATGTTCATGTGTAAGCAAGCATGCATGCTGCCATATGCATCAATTGAAAAGCCAATCTTCGCCTTTCACTGGAATCCCACCAGTTTCCAGGGATTCTCTCTTCTTGGCCTCCCATCTTACTACAGGAACACTGGGATTATAGACAGATGTTACTACACTCATCTGTACATGGTTCTAGGAATTAGATTAGGACTCAGTTTCTCAGTGCTTTCCTAGCAAGTGCTTGACCCACTGCCATCTCCCTAGTGTCTGAGACAGGGTCTCCTGAAACTCAGGCTGGCCTTGAAGGCCTGACCCTCCTGCTTCTCCCACACGCTGGAATAACAGGAATGCACCGCCACACCCAGCAGATATTCTCGCTTGAATCAGAACTCTGACTCACAATAGTTGACCTTTTTAAACTTCAGCCTGTTCCCCTACACCAGGCAATGGACAATGGACGGGGACGTGTGAGGCTGGGATGATGGCAGGGGATGAGTGACGGCTGCCCCCCTGATCTAAGGCTTGCTGAATTATGACTGAAAGGGGATATAAAGCAGATTTTCTCCTAATCCACACGCCCTTTCCTAACCTGCCCTGGCTGTAAATCTAAACAGGCAAGGGAGATAATAACTGCTGATTCTTGTCTGTTTCTCCCAGAAGGTATTTACAAGGCTGCAGACTTGCAACACTTGCTAAGAAAGTTTCCAAACCAACTTGCCCACTTCCTGCCAAGTCCTGGATCTACTTCACCTTCCTTTCCTGCAATCTCTAAGAAATCCCCCTCTTGGTGAGAATGCTAAGCCCATCTTAAGGACCCCCCTTACTTGCTCTTTTTCTTTTAATGGCTGCAGATGGCTTTACTATACCATGCCTCCTTGAGCTACCCTGGGGCATCAGAGGGAACTGTTCCTTTGGCAGGACCTCTGTGTTGAGGGCACCTTTGTGTTAGGAAGCTGAATGCTGGCATAGAAAGGAGTCACCTGAATGGTGACAGTGCTTTTGGTCCTTCATCTCCAGAGTGGTTTTCTAGCTACTCAGTTCCCTTGCAGCCTACAGAGAAGCAAAAATGGCCAGGCTAGAGCTTTGGCCCCACTTCTCTCCCTGCTACTTGTAGAGCCTCCGTTTGGGATTCCGAGAGCAGGACCTGAAGACTGGTGAAAATCTGTGGAGGGTGTGGCATCCCTGTCACCTCTCACCCACAGAACAGGAGCGTTCATTTATTTCAAACTGCAAGCGCTTGGGCTGGCTCTCTGTCCCTATCTCTGCTCTCTCTCTCTCTCTCTCTCTCTCTCTCTCTCTCTCTCTCTCTCTCTGCCCCTGCAGCCCGTGCTTAGAGTAGATTGGCACTGGAGCCCCATCATTCTTTTCCTGTTTGATATTTTTGTGTGTGTGTGTGTGCTGAAAATCACCCAGCATCCACTACCTCTTTCTTCCTTTTGCAACCATTTCGTGGTGCAGATGTGTTAGAATGCAGGAGATCTTGAGGTTGGGTGGAATCAACGTCCAGTAAAATGCCATCATCCACAGAACATGACCCACAGGATGTCTTATATGGTTCCAAGTTCCCATGAGAGTTCTAGTGTTCAACCAAGACTCAGGAGTGGCTTTCACTGTTTTCCCAGTTTGTGAGTGTGGCAAGGGTGGCTAGTCCACTGTAGGTAGTGAGAAAGAGTTTTTAGGTAGTAAATATAGTTATTTTTTACACCCCTCATGTAAGAGTCAAAGAATAGGGCAAAACTCAGCAAGACAATCATAATCTGACTAGACTGGCATCTGTCCAGGTGGTGAGAGGGGGGTACAGAGGACTTCTGCATGGAAAGCTTTCATGGTAGGCACTGAGAAGGCCTTATTTGCTCCCTGCTAGACTGCACACAGTGACCTGGCAAGTGGTTTTGCCCCCAGGCACAGCTACCTGTCTGTTGGAAGTTGACCCACCCTATCCCTCAACCCCAGAGAGCCTTCCACTAATGACAGCAGGCGGGGGGGGGGGGGGAGACGGGGGGACGGACGGACAATGGATAAAGTCCTTCTTCCCCTGTGGCTCCTAGCAGGTGAGGGCGAGGGGCGAGTTCTCCTGCCTAACAATTCCAGCCAGGCTGAGCACCAGGAGTGCACAGCAATTACCATGTTTAACAGCCATACTTCATGAGGTCTCTCTTCCTACCTGTGCTCCTATTTCTCCATCATGCTTTCTGGGATCCTTCTCCTGAAGAGGAGAAGTACAGTGAACTTATCATTGCAAGATCTGCATTTGGGGGAACCCATGTCAAGCAGCTCTTTCAGCAGGAAGCCTTTAGAAGCCTGGCCTCCCCTACCACAGGCATCCTGGATCTCTACTCCTTGACTCACAGACCCCAGTGCTTGGATTCTTAGCTGAAAGAGCTTTGCATCTCCTGGTAGGATTACAGCCGCCAGACACCTCCTACTGTGGGTGGATGCCCGCCTCTCTTCCCTAGCCCCTTTGGCCTCTCAGTTTGGATGGGTCTGGAAAGTAGACACCTGGCTGAGCCTCAGGCAGCCTTGGCCTTGCACAAGTCTCTGTTGCAGGGCGGGGAGGCAATGAGCTAATTCTTCAGAGAGGCAGAAAGAATGGCCTCCTGACAAGAAGAGACCTGTCCCCTAGGGCTCTTGGGGCACCCATGCGGGTTTTCTGTAGAGGGAAACAGCTGAGCCATCCAGAAGCTGCTCCTGTTCTTACCACCACCCCTAACAACTCCAATGAGCTCAGAAGAAACTCATGAGAACCATGAGAAATAAGTGGAAGGGTCACACACCTGCCTCCCTTGGAGTAGATGTTTTTTGTAAGTTGATATTTTGGGACAGTGCTTATTTTGTGGGCCTAATGTATGCACAGGCAACTTGTGTACCTGGCAGGTTATGTGTGTGTGTGTTTCTTAACAAACAAATACAATCTGCTCAGTCCATATAATGCTACATGTACATGAGTTTTTAGGACTGACCATTTAGTATTGGACACCAGTTGGTGTGCTCTTCCTCGGTGAAGCTGGTTGTTGTTCTTCAGACCTGATGTCCTAGGCATTCCCACACAGCCCTTGTTTTTAGTGACCACTGTGGCCATGGAGGACCTCAGCCCTTTCCCTGAGTGGGATGCTCTTCCCCCATCTGCCTGCTTTCTGACGAGACTCTGACCCTTCTCCAGTGTGAGCTTTATTTAATACCCTGGGGACCACCCTCCTGCCCTACCCCCAATTCCTTAGCCTGGGAATGCTGGTTTCCTCCCACTGTCCCTCTTTTCTGAAGAGCAGAACAAGGTCACCAGATCCCAGGCCACATCCCCCAGGGAGCTGGGAGTGGAGGGAACCAGGGCCATTGTCCCAGGACAACCTGTCTTCCTGGGTCATTCATGGTCATTAAGAAAGAGGGATAGCTCCCTGGAGCCCAAATGTGACCCTCCTACAAGTAAATTCTGTCATTATCATGACATGGGGCTGGAGTCTGTCTGGTCTGCTCAGTCTCAGTTTCCTCCTCTGTAAATGGGTGTGCCCCAGTGACCTCTCCCATTGCACTGAGCACATAGGTTTTGGCCACTATACACATCTAATGGTTAGTCAGTTCCCACAGGCTGGCAATACAATCCAGAGTCATTTCCAAGGGAACCTGTCCTGGGACAGGCAGAAGGTCCTGCAGGAGGAAGGAAGCCAAGTCCTCCCCCACACCCCATCTCTGTGCAGAGAGTCCACGTGGGGATGGTGTTCATAAGGAAGTCTGTCCCTGACCTTGAGAAGGTGCCCTACGCTGCCAGGCAGCTGGTGTCTCAAGGACAAGGCCTTGCCTTCCTGCTATCTCTGGGGGAGCTGGCAGCTGTTAACAAATCCCCTGCAATTTGCACCCACCAATCCTGCTTGCTCACTGGGCGGCCGCAAGCCGTTTTTCACGCGGAGCTGCACACAGCTTTGTCTTAGAGAGACAGCTCTGGCGGGTGTCCCTGAATGGGGCCATTTGTCCTCCATGCTAAAGGGAAGACGGCTGAATGCTCTGTTGGGGGGCGGGGGCGAGGCAGAGAGGGTGGAGAAAGGCTATGGGGGAAGGTGAAGGTAAAGACAGAAGCCATGACACTATGAGAAACCAGGCACGCTGCCCACCATGGAGGTGTTACAGAGCCACCGTACAGTCAAATGGGTGCAATGCTTCTCTTCCAAGATGGGAGGACACTGGTTGTGATCTGCCTTCCCTGGTGGTAGAAGCCCTGACTGGCTTTGGACACCTCTGGTCCATCCCAGTCCCATGACAAATGAACGACAGAGCTGCCACACGCGCTGCTGTAGAAGGGCCCGTTTCATCCTCTCCCCCTCCCTGGATAGAGAGCTCTCCTAAGACCTCCTTCACAGATCACAGGCAGAGAGAGGCAAGGCATGTCTCAAAGACTCTACTATGACTAGCTGACACCCCCTTTGGAAGTCATGGGCATGTCACACACCAGGGAAACAAAGCAGACATATATTTGGGAACTTAAAAGTCAGCAAACTACATGGTTTCCGTTCCTGCGCTGAAAGGTGTGAGGTCAGATATAGGCATGCCCACAGTGCCAGGCTTGGGGGTAGGACTGTAGGCAGGAGGTTGGGCACAGCACTTGTTCCCAAGGGGGATCTCATTAGACCATATCCATCTTGGGAATGCAGACCTACGGTTCCCATCCAAAGGAAGCAAGACATCTGTGTGATGGTGCTACCCCACACAGAGCAAATGCAGGCAGCTAACAGGCTTTTCCTAAAGCCACCCAGCAGTTCTGTGTCACAGCCAGTCGTGGGCAGCCTGGCTGTGTTCTCTGATTGACAAACACCCTCTGCCTGTCCCTAGGAAAGGTTATCTCTTTCCACTCCAATCACTTCTACCTCTATGGTCCCTTTCTCTAAAAGTCTGCTGGTGCCTGCCAGAGTAGCCCTGGGTTTCCTTGATGCCTACCACACTAGCTAGGCTCCCACACTTCCATTTTGCTAACACCCAGAAGAACTCACAGCCTTGGCTATGTCAGGGAAAGAGAAGCATGGCAAGAAAAGCAGCAGGCATCCCCACCCCTATCCCAGCTCCACTGTGTATCCTCCTTTCCTTGGGTCCTTACCTTCTGGACTCTGACATTCTCTAGTCTGTTATTCCAACATGCGCTGGCTGCTCAGAGGGTCAGCTGAGGCTACCTAGAACTAGTCAAGCACGAACACCAGCAGAAGTATGCAGAGGACTCTTGGGGACCTTGAACATGGCAACTGCCTGATACTCGTACCCATGTAGCCAGAAGGCTGAACCACTCAGTGCAGAAGAGGCTGACACGTGGTGGTGGAGGGGGTTGATGGGCATTGCTACAGGTTTGGAGGGGAGTCTGGGGGTGTCAGGTGCTGGGCAGGTGACCTTCTATGCTAGGAAAGGGTAGGGGTATGGGGGGTGCAGCTGGCTCCTCAGGAACCTCAAGATGAGGATGCTGAGTGCATGTGCGCACGCGTGCTCCTGCTCCGGTGTGCGCAGAGGCTAAAGGCTGCAGCAGAACAAAGAGCTGGGGGCTGGGCATCAGAGGGCCCCACGTGGAGGCGGCTGCCTGGGCGGCTTGCTGTAGTGTCTGGGCTCTGCTCACGCTCTGCATTCCATCTCTGTCTCTCTCTCGCTTGTGCCATACAGTGCTGCCCCCAGGCCCGAGCCTGCTCACAGCCACAACCATGCTCACAGCCCAGCACTCTTGACAAAGCATCTCTGCTTGCAGCATGATCTCATTCCGTGGCCTTCTCGGGCCCCAGCCTGGCCTCCTGACAGGAGAGACAGACGGCAGAGGGGTGGGAGAGGGGTGGGAGAGGCGCCCACAGATGCAGCCAGTCGCCGCACGCGCGTGCATACACACACTGCTCAGCTATTCACAGTCACAGCCATGCACCACCCCCAGAGCCCACACGCAGCTGTGCGCACCCATAGGTCTACATGCGCCGAGACCCCCTCCACATACACACTATAAACATAAAGACTCATCAGATACATACATGTGAACACACTCCAGACAACCTAGGCATGAGCATACAAGCAGATGGTAATGCAAACACACAGACCTACACACATACAATGTACACATGCATGACATACAACCAGAGAAAGAGATGCATACCATGCACACACCCACACATCGAGAAATACCAGGCATGAATACACAGGGAGACGGACTTGAACACACTCGCAGCACCACACACACACACACACACACACACACACACACACAGAATGCATACATGCATGATACACAGTCACACACCAAACATAACATAAAGACACACATGCAGGCACAGCCACACACATGTATAGCCACATGTACCAATTGTGGGGACAAAGTCTGAGATGCAAAGAAACCAGAAAGGCACAGAAAGTCAAGGAGGCTAGGTATGGTCAAGAACTGTAAGGAAGGGACAGACAGCAGAGGCCTTTGGGTACGAAGGACAGAGACACTGTACAGGCTAGCTAGACAGACTGGAGCCCAGGCAAATGGGGAAGACAGTGGAGGGGAGAGCAGTTGGGGTGCCATAGACTGAGCACAGAGTGCCATGACCAAGACCTCTAGGGAGGCTTGGAGAGCTGCAAGCACCTGAAGGGAAGGTAACATTTGATAATAGTATCGGGAAAGGGGTGCCTTGGAGGCAGAAGGAAGAGGTCAGGAGGTGCACTAGGGACAGACACATGGAGAAGGATGCTGTATCTACTGGTGTCTATGATGCTGGGTACCAGCTGGGTCTCTTTCTTAGTCTTTACTGAAGGAGCCTTTTGAGTTCCCAGAGGCCGCTATGAAGCAGGTAGGCAAACCTCTGACCACCGTTCTGATGCAGGCAAGGTGGCTGAGAGACCCAACCTGTGTCCAGGAAGTACTTCATCCCTTGAAAGCAACCAGTTGTTGAGGCCTCCAAGACTGGCCTCTACCCTCCCAAGCAGGGAATGCCCTTCCTTCTTGGGGGCACACCTTGGAAAGACAGTGAGTTAGGGCTGTTGGTTCTGACAAGCCTGTATCCCAACAAGAGACTCCACTTCTTCCAAGCCACAGATTGCTGCATTACCAGCTGCCAAAGGAGTACACAGACCCCTTGCCTTAGGCCTAGCACGGGAAGGGGCACTGTGAACTGTGACCTTGTACTGCTGGTATGCAGACGGAGAGAACAAATCTCTGCTCAGAAGTGATGACATACCACTCAAAAAGTACAGCATCCTGCTGGAGAGACCTGTGCCAACTGAAAAACTGCTTGGACCCTAGATGAGAACAAAGGCCTCCTGGTCAGCTGTGATAGAGTAGGCAAGGCCCTCAGAGAAGGCTGGAGTCCTAGTGCCAACAGACCAATTGTGAGCTGTGTGACAGCTGACAAGCCATACAACCTCTCTGAACAGTGTCCCCGCCCACAAATGCAGATATTCTGTCTCACGGGGCTAAGGTTTATAGCACACCACAGACGACTGCATGAGCTATCAGAAGGGTTTAAGCAATCCAGAGGACAGGTTTACAAGGCCTAAGGCCTCTCCCTACACTAAAGAGTAGCTCTGGCTTCCAGAGAAGCCCATTCTCCCTTGACCTTTCTCCTTTTCCCTCTTTCTTGATTTTGCCTGATTTTATTTATTTACTTATTTTCATGAGTGAGATGGAACCCAGGGTCTCATGCATGATAAAGTGTGCTGGTGAGTTTTCTGTCAACTTGACACAGCTGGGGTCATCTGGGAAGAGAGAACCTCACTTGGGAAAATGCCTCCATCAGACTGGCATGTAGACAAAGTCTGTGGGACATTTTCTTGACTAATGTTTTATGAGGAAGGTCCAGCTTACGGGAGGAGGTGCCATCCCCAGGCTGGTGGTCCTGGATTGTACAAACAAACTGAGCAAGCCACGAGGAGCAAGCCAATGAGCAGCATCACTCCACGGCCTTTGCTTCAGGTCCTGTTTCCAGGTTCCTGCCTTGAGTTCTAGCCCTGATTTTCCTTCCAGATGGGAGAGGGCTATCTGGAAGTAGAAATAAACCCTTTACTCTCCAAGAGGCGTTTGATCACGGTGATTTATCAGAACAACAGAAAGCCATGACACCAGGCAAGCACTCTACAACTATGTCATGCCCCAGTGGTCTCCCCAGAGATCTGTTGCTGGCCCCTGTGTCCACACTGATCCCTGCCCAATGCAATTTGTTCCCTGTGCTAGCTGAAAAGGCTGTCACAGACTTGAGATTCTAGCCATGTTCCCATTACTCTCAGGATAGAGAACACAACTTTTAAGACAGGGCCTACATTATTCAGTTGCACCGACTCCACCAACCTCTCTCTGAGAACCACCATCCCTTGTTTTAATCCTGACACAAAGTCCTGTTCCCCTGCCACTCAAGGACCTTTGCACAGAATGTCCCTTTCACCCGTGAAAGTGTTTGTTCCTGGTTTTGTCACATATTCAACTCTTTCACAATTTGGGGAAGCTTTCCTTGACCCAGCATAGTCTGCAGTTCCTGCCCCAGGAACTCCTCCATAGTCCTTAGCACAGCTTGAACCTATAGACGCTCTAATGCGTGTGTACATCCACATGTGCACACGCGTGCATCCCCCCACATTATAATCATTTAGCCACTCATTCTGAATCAATAAAGAAGGTTACATCATCCTGACACTACACTAGGTGCTTTACGTGTCTCTAGAACTTACCATGACCCCTGTAATACAAGTCTCAATATCATTCCTGCCTTTCCAAGAGATCAAACTTAGGTCTAGAGATCATATACTCAGCAAGGGCAGACAAGATAGTCAGTTGTCTGCGTTGTTCAGAATCCGAATGTACCTGCTCTAAGCACATTCACGAGGCTGGCAGCAGATGCAAAATGGATCTTAGAGAAAAAAAAATCGAGACGGGGTTCATCTTTTTTGTTTGTTGTTGTTGTTGTTTAAGTTGTCCCCAAATTCCAGTAACCATGATGTGTTCCCCCAAGATAGAACAAACGTCAGCACCTTCCCTGGCCTCTGTAAACGAAGGGCTGAGAATCTGCGCGCTGTGACCAAGTCTCAATAGACAATGTTTTGCACAAAGGGCTTTTTAGAAAAGCTAGATTGACAGGTTTATTTTTGTTTGTTTTACAGGGTTTTGAATGAACGAGTGAGTGAGTGCATATGAATGGTTTGTAAGGGTCACGATACATGTTTACTCTGCAGTACAGACCTGGCTGTATATAGCTTTGTGAGCAGGAAAACCTCTTCTGCTTCTCCGAGCCTCAGTTTCCTCTCTGGTGCAATTGGACAGATAACATAAGATCTATGCCAAGCACTCACTGCAGCGACTAAATGAGAAGATGCCTGGCTGACCTTCAACACAGTGCCTATGTTAGGGTGTAGGGTATCTGGGAGCCTCTGGTAGCTCTAGGTTGCCCCTGTGCTGGAAGACACAGAGAACTGAGCCCCAGCTGTAGGCCCTAGAGCTGACGGTTCAGCCATTCATCCTAGACCGCCTTCAGACTAGCTGAGGCTCTCTCCACCTAGGGTCCCACCTGCGGAGCCCCAGATAGGTACTCACCCGCAGACTTGGGGGTGAACTTGTCTCGATTTGCAGCACACACGGCCAAAAGTCTGTAGCCCAGGTCCAGGTCAAACCCCTGTTGGGCAGCCACACGGCTGACAACCTGACGGCAGGAAAGGAAACAATCCAAGGTGAGTTGCCAGTTCATTGGAGCTCTGAGCCCAGGTAGTGATACTTGCCTACTACACAATAAAGCAGGTGAAGCAGTCAGGCTATGACAGGGGCCCAAGGCCAGGGGAAGCTAGGATTCTAGTGGGGTCTCTGTCAATGGCGTGGGTGACCACCTTCTAGCTAGCCACTGGCTGGAGAGGTCATACCACCTTTGCTAGACTGGCCCCAGCAAGGTGCTCTGCATAACCCCAGGGCTCCTCAACTTAATCTTGTGAGTTTCAGGCCCAGGGTGCTTCTTTCCCTTCAGCCCTCCCTCACCATGCTTGAGCTTCTGCCCCTACCTCTGCAGATGCTCACTGTCTCTGCTGTTCCCAGGCATCAGCTCATCCCGGGGGTTTCCTGGAGATGTCCTACATCCCCCATCAACAGCCATGCCCTGCGAAGCAGGGACTTGGGATCTACTGCTCTTTCCATAGTTTATAGGCAGAGTTGCCTGGCATATGTCAAGGGCTCCTGGACCAGGCAGATGATCTAGTTGGCTATCATCACACCTCAGTCTAGAAACTGACTCCTATATTCTAGAGCTCAGCCTGAAGTCTGACACAGCACCAAGCCCTTAGAGTAAGCCCAGAATCTTACCCATATGGAGACATAGGCGCCTTAGGGAGTGCCGTGTGGAACTGGGTTGCCCCAGGGTCCAAAGAGAGGCCCTGGAGGCTCTTGCCCATCTGACTGTCTCAGGAAGACACATCCCTGGGTGACCTGCTGCTTTTGGGTCCACACTCCCTCCTCACTAATAGTGGCAGGATGATGCTTCCTTGTTAGGAAGGAAGAAGCTTGGAGAATGAAGTCATGCAGGAGAGCAGTTGGGGAGGCCATAACTGAGTGTGGAGGAGTCTTCCCAGATGCAGTAACCCCTACTGCTGAAGAAGGGAGGCTCAGTCCTCAAGTCTCCAGGGCTACCTATTTGGATGCTGTCGTGAGGCCTCAGGCTGCAGTGGGTTTAGCCTGGCATCCAGAGCCATCACCATAGCAAGCTATTTTTTTCTTGCCCACTTTGGGGGCTTGCTGCAAGGGTTCTATAGCTGAAAGGGAGGAACCTTTCAACCATGCCTGTGAGGCCAGCACTCCTTTCCCTTTCTTTCCCATCCCGTTCTTTCTTTCTTTGAAGGGCATCACTGTGTAGCCCAGTCTGGCTTCCAAACTGTGATGCTTTTGAGTGCTGAGACTGCAGACGCATCCCCACGCTGGACTCTGTCTCCTCATTTAAACTGAAGGGACAGAGAAGGGCAGATGGAATGCCACAGAATCAGGGAGGAGGTAACAGCCCCCTTTTCCCAGGACTACCAATACCTGCTAGGTCAGAACTCTGGACCCTCTGTCCCTTCTCCTGGGACCCCCCTGCCAAGTCAATGTCAGCCAGGATACGAGGAGGCAGCTAATTTCACTTTGGGACGTTTGCTTAGCTAGTGATGCAAACAGAATCCTTTCTTGCTCCCCAGTCTCAATCCCACAGGCTCTCTGGCCCTCTGTTTGCCCCTGAGTCTCTAGCCACCGAGGGTGGAGCCCCCACCCTGTCTGTGTCAGCCTTGATCCCTAACACAGCCTGTGGAGGTTTTAAGTTTGTAATCAGGTACTCAGGGGAGTGGGGAAGGTTCTGGACTTTCTGAACTGCAGCTTAGATGTTGCAGTTCAGAAAGTCCAGAACCTTCCCCATTCTCCCGAATGCCTTCTGGCACAAGGCGGACATCAGGGAGATCAGCCGCGGTGTCACTGTTTTTGGGCTGGTGCAATACCAAGGTCGATGCTGGGGGATTCTTAGCGCCATTAGTAGTATTATGAGAATCTGGCTTCCAGGAAACGAGAGAGGTCCTATGTGTGTGTGGTCCAGGTAGTCTGGCCCATGAAGGGTCAGAGCCACAGCTCTTCACCTCCAGGGAGGCCCCTGGGCCCTGGGTCAGGGAAGCAAGGCAAAGGTTTTGCGCCTGGACGATACCGGCCAGTCTTGTTGCTCTGGTTTAGAAAAATTCTAGCTGAGTTGAGCAAGAGTGGCCCGGGGTCATGATCAGGCTAGAAGGAGCTCAGGACAGAGAGCTGACGGGTCTACCATTGTCAAGTCTGGCATACAGAAGGGTCTTTGGGCTGAAGCCATTTTTTTTTTTTTTTTTTTTTTTTTGCTGTAGAAGAAACTGAGACATGGAAAGGATTTTACTCAAGATCACATAACACAGGTGTAGCAAGCCGGTGCCTGTGACACTAGAAAGATTCATGTGTCTATCTGGGCAGCTAGTATCTCAGCGAGGCCTGCTCAGTGTGAGTCCCTAGGCATGAAACAAGCGGTTGCCCTAGACTAGATACCCGCTAGAAACCAGCTAGTGGGCAGGCTGCCAGGTACCTAGACCTTGGGAGGAGCACCTGGCAGGGGTGTTTAGTATCAATACTTCAAAGGGTGAAAATATTGTCCCAGAGACAGGATAGGGAGGGGACTTGCCCAAGGGAGTAGATGGTTCTGCTGTTGTAGCTGATGCTCAGAATCTGGGGACTGCATGTGTCCCTGTCAGTCAAATCCCACTTTACCCAAGTGAATACCTATTTCCTGGACCTCAGTTACTTCACCTGTGAGATGGATACAAAACTCATAAAGACGGTAGATTGGAATGAGTCCAGACAGGCCTCCAGGGCTCGGTTCAGGGGCCTGTGGCCCAGAACCTCACACTTAAATTGAGTCTGAGCAGCTTAGAAGTTGGTGGGAAAGAGAGAGAGAGAAAAAAAAAAAGCAAAACAAAACAAAAACCCAAACAGCAACAACAACCCTTCCATGCCCATTTGTTGCCTGAAGCTGAGTGGTTTTTAATTTATATCCTCAAAGTAAGCCAGAACTGGAGGAATTTGGAGCCAGCTCTCAGAGGTCACCTAGGGAACTGTGTCAACCTGCAGGCTTCGCTGTCCCCTTGCTAGGGAGGGACCCAAGCCTGCAGTCGTGTGTGTGTGTGTGTGTGTGTGTGTGTGTGTGTGTGTGTGTCTGTGTGTGTTGGAGAGGGCTTAGCTTCCTTGTCCTGAATTCACTTCTCCTTGCGAGCAGCCTGGGGTAAGGATGGTGACCCAGGTGACCCCTTCCCTGTCTAACTGGCAGATTCTTCTTTAGATATCATGAAGGAGGAGTCAAGGTGTCAAGGTCAACGTCTGTGATTATGGTCTCTCCTATTTCCTCCTGCAGCAGGCTCTCCTGAGGAGCTCATAGGCCGTGTGTGGAGGGGGGAGGGCAGCAGAGGGGTTGGGAGGCAGACTGGAGGGCAGGGGCAGGCACATACTTTATCGTGGGGATGAGGTAGGAGGCCCAGGGAACTGACACCGAGCCACAGTGTCCTCTGCCTAAAAAGACACATCTCTGTCCTGGCAGATCTCAAGGGTCTTCCGGGGTGAGTCCCTCCCAGAACAGACTCTCACACCTACTACTGTCCTTACTCGGGCACAGCTCTCAATCTCCGCTTCTTTGCCACCAGAACCTGTCCTGTCCAGCTGAGACCTAGGCTCTGTTCTCCTGGCCTGTGGGTTCTGCCTGTGTTTCAGATCTACTGTGGTGACCCATAGCAGAGACTTGGCAAATGTCTGCTGAATGACAAGGGCAAGACAGGGCAGGGCCAGTTCATGGTCTGTCCAGGGTGGCTAGCACCAGTATCTCCAATAAGGCCAATCTCAGGGCAGTTTGTTGGGGAAGCATATTCATTTGTTTGATGATATACTGTGCATGGCCCCCACCCTCTTTAACACTGTGGCCTAGGCAACATCTGGTCCTCTCTGTGGGGCTTAGGCTGGACCCAGATCCCACAAAGAGGATTAGGCAGTTGGGAGAACAGGGGTGCTTGGGGGCTGAAGGACGAGGAAGATGGCCATGCAGGTGGCTTGGGTGAGACAGATGGGGCCAGCTTCTGACAGAAGAGCCCTGGGAGAGGCTGGGTCATGTTGCAGACAGACGGGAACATCCCCTCTAGGTTCAGGCAGGCCTTAGCTAGAGACCAAGCTGCTTTTAAGTCTAGGCGCCGCAAGCAGTCAGTTCAGAGTCTTAGTGTCCTCCTCTGTAAAATGGGCAGCTGGAAGATCAGGTAGGTTCTGGGAGGTGGCATGTGTCACCGGCAGCTCAGTATTTCTCAGAACAAGGATCCCAAAGCGGTCACCGCGTCTCTTCTTCTAAGGCAGAGCTAAACTAGGCTCTTTGCTTCCTTCCTATCTGGAGCTCCTCAAGAGCCGCCATTCCTGCCTGGCCGTGCCTCCATTCCACATCCAGGACATGCAGGCTACCACGGTGTCACCCACACTCCCTCGCAAGCTCAATGCAGACCGTCTGAGGGGCCGTGCCAGTTACACACTTATGCAGGCTGCATGGTTGGGGGGGACACTTAAAAACTATGGAAGACCTTCAGGTGCTTCTCTGCAGTCCCAAGTTTAAGATCCTGAGCTCTACCCAGTTTTCTGGACACCAGGGGCCTTTGCACATGCTGCCTTATGGGACCTGGCTGCAGTCAGTAGCCTGGCAAACTGTGGTATATGCACGTGTGAGTTTGCATGACCGGCCCCACCTTTCAGCTGATAGAGATCCATGCTGGCCTAGCACCGTTTTCTCAGGCATTTCTCCACACTGCGGCCCCTTACTAAGAAATCAAACTGAAGAAAGTTTTATTTATCTTGGGGTTCCCAGGACTTAGCAGAGGGGACAACACGTGATAAATGAGGGATCAATCAATGTTTATTTGTCCAGATGGATGAATGTAACAGGGACTCAATACATGTTCTTGAGTGGATGGATAGACGGCCGTAGGGGAGCTCAATAAGTGTTCAGCAAATGAAGGGATAAACAAATGGCTATGAAAAAGGAAGGCAGAGCCTTAGAAGTCGAGCTGTCCCACTTTTGATGGAGCACTGGTCCCCACAGTGTACTTTTCTCTAAGTGTGAGGAAACCGCACAGCCCATGGAGACCATCTCCATATGAGACCCAGGGTCGGGGAGGACCTGCAGGGCCAGCTTGCAGCATGGGCAGCTGTGCCCCTGGCCCACAGACTTCTGGTCTCATATCCGTGTTTCCCAGTGTGCTGGGTGGGGGGGGGGGCTGGAAACTCACCGTCAGGCAGCCCATGAGGCTCTGCTCAAAGGGCCGCTGGAAGGCTCGAGGGTCTCCACACCAATCCAGCAGCTCGGTAGCAGCATTGTGGAAGTTGGCGGGGTTCTGTAAGTGCTGTGGAGAAAAAGGAAAAGGCTTGAGGTTGCAAGAGGAGGCCACCCCAGGCCTGACCAAAGAGGACACGCACAGAAAGGGCAGAAGGGAGGCCGCACTCTTCAGCTTTCTCAACCACCCCTCTATTCAAGGCCTGGCCCGCTGCGGCAGGATGAGGCCAGCAACCCACTTCAAAGACTAGAACCAGAGTTGGTAAAAGCCAGTGGCATCAGACATGCAAGTGCTCTGTAGATGCAAGTGCTGGGGAGGGGCCCCAGAGGGGTTTTGGAAGGTGGTACCCATTCTCCATACTTGAAAGCAGCTGGTCCCACAGGTGCCTTCCTATCCACCTATCACCTCCCACCCTCTGCTCAGCCCAGGTCCTCCCTATTATGTATGGAGGGGTAGGGGCAGTCAGCACACAATGCTGCCTATAGTCTGGTGTATGTGGCTTAATGCTCCTAGCTCCAAACACTCCCAGCTCCCCAGATCCAGATTTTCTGGGCTCTTTTGGAGTTTCTTCCTCCTGCCTCACATACAGGAAGTCAGAATCCTGATGCCTTCAGTGTTACTTCAGGCTAGCAGGCTGCCAGCACAGAGAAGCTGCAAAGATCTAACTTCATCCTCAACACTGACCCACGGCTCCCTGGGTCCTTGTCACCTGGCATTGAGACCAGGAGCTAGAAGGCCAGGGCCACAGGGCAGGTTAGAGTCACAGCTGTGATTTACAGCTAGCACTTGGCTAGCACTGCTGGTGTGGTCCCATAGGGTATCCCTAAGGTCCTAGTAGAAACCAGGTGTCCATGTACAGGATGCTAGCAGCTCCAGGGCCCTTGGTGCTGGTAGGGACAGCAGGATCACACTGCCTTGGAGCTGGCATAGGGCTCTGGGAACCCCTCTGGGGTCAGGGCTCTGGGTTCCCTCTGCCTGGGCCCTTATTAATCTTGGATGGACCCTTCACCTCTCTCAGCTTTGGTCGTCCATCTGTAAGATGAGAATGACAGACTACCATGTGGTCATGGGAGTTTTGGTTCCTTACGCTTGCCATAGCATGGTTCAAGCAAAGAACATTCCAGTGAGGAGAGATAAGTGAACTCAATAAGAACATCCCTCTCCGTGGAGAAAGAGGAGAGGAAAAAAACAGAGGGGAGAGAAAGGGCAAGTGAGCAGTAACAGCCCCTGTCAGGAGGCTGAGTGAGGATTAAACAAGACTGGGCTTATGTAGTTCAGGCAGAGTGCCTGGCAGGTGGGCACAGCTCCACACGGGGTGGCTCTTGGCTCCATCTCAGTCTCCCCGAGGTTCCCTGCCTCCCTTGTGGGAGCTCAGCTGTGTAGGGGCTCCCAGGCTTGACTCTCTGAAGTTGCAGCTCCTTATACAAGATTGCCAAGACAGGAGGGACCTCTGCTTAGACAGCCATACCCTGTGGGAGGCTGTCTGTCTGTCTGTCTTTGCTTGTTTTTGTGTTCACTTCTAAACACTGAGGCTCTGATGGAGCGTTGCAGCCCAACGGCTCCTGGCTTGCACGCCACCTGACAGTCAGGTGCTTCATTTATTTATGTGATGTCACAACCAATCAGCAGTGCCAGCAACCTCCACAAGCCACTCTCAGGTGGCCATAGCAATGCCCTTTAGAGATCTGAGCTCCTGGATGGCCTCTGAGGCCAATCCCCAAGCCTGTTCCTGTTCAGGCCCTATTTGAGCACCAGCCTTCTGTGTCTTGCCAGCCTGTGTCTCCTCCTCTCCACTCACAGCTGGCTCATTATGGGATGCATCTCACAGATGAGATAAACAGTAGCACCCCTTGGTTGGCTGTTGCCTTGACTGGTTGTTGCCTAGAGCTCGGTGGCCTCAACTGAGGCACTTCTCTCTGTTTTAGCTGCCGGCTGTAGTCTCATTATGGTTTAAGTACATTCAGAGACGGTGTCTTGATGACACACAAAATGTACACCTGGCTCAAATCCACCCCAGTCATGGAGTCACGCAGCCCTGAGGCCATCACCGAACCTCAGAGCCCTCATCTATGAAAGGTGGGGGTAGGGGTGGTGGCAGCTTGCGGGGCTGGGGCCAAATATAGAAGTGTGGGATAAGCATGTTACAGAGTGGGGTCAGGGATGGCCGGAGGCAACTGGTGCTTCTCAGGCAGGGGCCTTGCTTCTCTTATGACGCTAGACGCTAGAGGATAGGAGCAACTTGTAGGCACTCCTCGTCCTGGCACGAGGTAAGTCTGAAAGGAGTGATGGGTGGGTGTCCAACTATCCCTAAGACAGCCTCTTTACTGAGGCTGGCCACCTGGCCACTTCCCAAGGAACCCCAGTGGCCCAGAGAGGGAAAGGGACCAGGTGAAGGTGGAGAGCCTGGAGTAGGTACGCATTTTGAATCCCTGGCAGAGGCTCTAAGCAGTGAATGGTCCCGGTTTTCAATGTTCTGTTTCCCATCAGAAAGCTTGTCCATCTCTACAGTTCCTCAGGGGACTGGAACTATACCATGATTGCTGAGTGTCTGGGCAGCAACTGGGCACACCAATGCTCCAACCAGAGCTGGCTCCCAGCTGCCCACCAGTCCCTCTGTGAGTCATACAATCCATCCATGTGTCTGTCCATCCATCCAGAACAAATCCATCTCGATACCGACCTGCCCATCCACCCATTCATCCATTCATCACTTTATCTGTTCCTTACCCATCCACTCATTCATCTGTCCTTTCATCTAGAAGCCAATTTATCCAGCCAGCCATTCATCCATTTATCCATCTATCATCTATACCTACCCATGCAACTAACTCCCCAGCCATATGTCCATCTACCCACTCACCCACCATCCTCTTACAGAACCATCTATTGGTCCACCCTCCTCCATACCCACTTGAAATACTACAGCCCCACCCAGGATGGACTGAGCACCAGATAGGGCATGGTGGACTTTGAGATCATCTTGTCTCAGCTCAGGAGGGGAACGGGATAGGCGAGGTTACTGGGTGACCAAGAAGCCCCCAAACCCAGGCACAGGGTATGCAGATGCTCCGAAGGCTGCCTAGGGCCTGGCGAGATTGCGGGGCACCATGAACTGATTGATTCACAGTTCAGGGTTCTGATGACCAAGAGCCCCGAGAAGCACACCTTGTGAAGAGGAAGCTTTGGTTCAGGCTAAAGAAGAGGAACAGCAAACCAAGAGGGCTGCAGAGAAGGGCTACACAGTGCTGGGGTACTTAATGCCAGGGACTGCTGGAGGCTGGCGGTGTGGCTGTGCTGGAGGGGCTTGGTGTGGGAGTCCACGGTTGTGAAACCCCCGGTGGGAGCCATAGCCTGCACCAGCCAGGGTACGCCCAGCAGACAGATCTGTCATCCATGCCCACAAACATCTATCTTTCTATTCTGATTAAGTTGGGACGCCTGAGACTCCACAGTCCTCGGGTGGAGGCTGGGCCCAAGGGTAGAACATTATTTCCAGCCATCTCTTGGCGTGGGGTGGGGGGGGGTGTCTAGTGAGGGGTTCCCTGCTTATCAACAACCCAGGGCAAGGATGGAGGTGAACGGTCACTGGAGCTCAGTTGGTGTGTGGATAAGCTAACACCACTGGAGTATTCTTTTCTTTCTATGCCTCAGTTTCCTTTGCTGCAAAATGATTTAGTTTTCCAGAGCCTTTTCTTTTCTTGTAACTTTTGGGCATAGGATCTCATGGAGCCTATCCTGGCTGCAAACTGGCTATGTAGCTAAAGACTATCTTGAACTCCTGATCTTCCTGCTCCCATCGACCTAGTGCTTGGGGCCACAGAAGTGTCCCGCCATACCAGGCCTTTTCAAGTAGAGGGAGCAGAGGTCTGGGAAAAGAGACAGCAGAAGGGGTACAACAGCGATGGACACCTCACTGAATGCTCACCACAGTTTAAAGCCTGGAAGCAAAGCCCAGAGAAGGCAGGGTACTGGTCCAAAGTCACACAGCCGGGTCGGGGTGAGGCAGTGCTGCGTTCTTGTGTGTGTGTGAGTCTAGTGTTAGACTGGCACTTAGGGGCCATCCTGCTGCAGCACAGATCTACTCCCTGCCCCATCCCCACCCCCACTCCCCAGTCAGCCACACTCACCTGCTTGATGCACTGCAGACGGTCATTGGTCTGCTGGATGTGCCTATCCATAGAATTCATTCTGACCGTTTCGCTGGGTTCTACCCGAGAGCCATGAACGTGGTCCAGCCTGAGGAGAGAGGAGAGAGGGTGTCACTACACCTGACAACCTTGCACAGCCTTCCAGCTACCCTTCCACTTCAACGTTGGCCCCAGAGGGGTCCTGGGCACCCAGCTTTATCCTGGGTTTTTTCCAGCAAGAAGGGAAAAGTGGGGGTTGTGTTTGTATTTATTTCTCCCATCCTCATCTTGACCCTCCTTTCATTGTCCTGGTACCTGTCAAATACTTATACTCCCTGACACCCAACTCCTTGCCCATCATTTCTTTATCATTTCAACGACTGTTTGTTGATGTCCTGGGTAGTTTTATGTCAACTTGACACAAGCTAAAGTCACTTGAGGGGAAGGAGCTTCAGTTGAAAAAAAAAAATGCTTCTGTAAACCTGTGGACAGAAAAACCTGTGGGGCATTTTCTTAATTAGTGATTGATGGGGAAGGGCTCAGTCCATTGTGGGTGGGGCCATCCCTGGGTTGGTGGCCCTGGGTTCTACATGGTAGCAAGCTGAGCAAGCCATGGGGAGCAAGCCAGTAAGCAGCACTCCTCCATGGCCTCTGCATCAGCTCTGGTGTCTCCAGCCCTCCTCCCCCGCTGCGGCGCTGCTCCACACCAGACTTCCTGCCTTGGCTTCTCCAGTGGGCTGGAGAAGTGTATGCAAGCTAAGTAAACCTTTCCTTCACAAGCTGCTTCTGGTCATGGTGTTTCATCACGGCGATAATAACCCATCTAGGACAACTGATCCAACCATCCACACATCCTTACACCCCTCTGCTCAGCCCTGTGCTTCCACTTGCCCGGGAACACTGTAAGATCTCCAGTGCTGGGGCTAGTGCTAGGCCCATGAAAACGACAAGATCTTCTAGTGTTCACGGATCTCTCGGCATGTGTATGCATCGTTGAAGCATTTGCAAGGCTGAGGCAGAAGGATCACCAGTTTTGCTGAGACTGTCTCAAAAGGGAAAAAAAAGTCTGCATTTACATTAGGTCATCTACTGGGTGACAACTGGTTGAGCTTCTTCTGCTAATGGTCACAGGCTGTTCCAGGACCTGGGCACTGACAGACACTGCAATAGTCCCACATTGTAGATGAGGAAACTGTGACTCGGTAAGAGCCGAATTCCAGCCTATGAAACAGGTTCTGGGGAGTGCCTGCGGGTCCTTGCTGGAGGCTGGTAGGGGTACAGAACACCTTGGTACCTGCAGGAGTCCATCAAACAGAGACTGTCTCCTCCTGAGTACACTTTCACAGAACCTCAGCCAGCATTCATGTTACAAAAGAAGGTTCTTGGGGCCAGGGACAAACCTCAGGGCAGAAAAGAACAAAAGAAGGCCCAGAGCAGAAGAAGGTCAATAGTACACAATCTGCCAGGTCATCTTGGTTCTTGGCACTATCTGAAGACCTGCGAATGATCACTCTAAACATGGGCAAAAAATTCCAGCCAGGGTCCCTGTGAAGTGTGTGATTTCTGAGGCTGGAATGATGGCTCAATGGTTAGGAGCATTTGCTGTTCTTGCAGAGGACCTGGGATCCCAACACCCGTGTGACGGCTCTCATCATCTGTAATTCTAGTTTCATGGGGTCTGACACCCTCTTCTGGATTCCTCAGGTACCAGGCATGCACGTGGTACATATATTTACATATTCAGGCAAACATTCATATAGGGGGGGGGGTGATGGGGGGGTGGCTTCTGAAGGAAGCTAAGACAAGGATACTGAGTCAAAGCAACCCAACCAGGTCATTTCATTGGCTAGTTGAGGAGTCGGAAAGGAAGCACAAAGAAACCCCAGGTCTAGAATAATCTGCACTTCAATTCACAGGCTTCGTCCAATCGGGAAAAGGCCTCAATGGCCCAAGCAGCCAGCAGGGGGCACTGCAGACAAACTGCAGCACCCTGAGGGCAAGAAACTGAGGCTGTGGAGACTCCCACGTCCTCTGGGCACCTTTCCCTTCTAGTCACTCCAAAAGCACACAGGTGTCCTGTTCAGTACTCTGGCTTTGAAGCTTCGCTTTCCCCATGTTGAGGAGACAAGAGTATGGGGGCAGGGAGAGGATCTGGAGGTGCCATCAAGTTCTGCCTCCAAAGTTGCTCTTCCAGGATGGCCATGCCATTTAGGACCAGGAACACAGGGAGGTCTGTAGCCTAAGAGCCCATCCAAGGAAGCTTCTAGCAAGTATGAGGAGCTCGCACTTCCCTGGTCAGCAACCATCGGTCTTACTTCAGGAGACAGACAGTGACAGACAAGATCATTCTAGATCAGGCTAGTCTTTCCAGGGTTTCTTTAATCAAAGATCCACAGGGCATCAGGGGAAAGTTGTTCCCAACCTGCCAGTTCAGCTGATTTTGTTTTGGTTTTGTCCAAGATGACATGATCTACATCTCCCCAGGCATGGAGTCCAAGCTAGGCTCCATCCTATCGAATCAAGATGTGACCAGCTTGGCGTCCAGAACCTGTGAGATTCATAGGACATTGGATAGAAAGCTTTCAGGAGACACTACAGATCACAGGGACAACAGTGGGGTCCCCTCAATACACACAGTCTCACTGTAGCTCAGATTAGTCTCAGACTCACAGGCAATCTTTTTATTCCAGCCTCTCCATTGCCGGGATTACAGATGCCTATCTATCATGGTTTTATTTATAAAATACAGTATCTGGCTGAAGAAAGATACATATCACACAGGTAAGGTGATATGCAATACAATTCTTTCAATTTTTCCCCCAGACAGGGTCTTTCTATGTAGTCCAGGCTGGCTTTGAACTCATGATGGTCCTGTTTCAGCTTCTTGAGTCATTATATTTAGCTGAGGTGTTCTTTGAAAACTGCTGGTATTGTGAGGCGGTGGCGGCACACGCCTTTAATCCCGGCACTCAGGAGGCAGAAGCAGGTGGATCTCTTGAGTTTGAAGCCAGCCTAGTCTACAAGAGCTAGTTCCAGGATAGACTCCAGAGCTACAGGAAGCCCTGTTTTTAAAAACCAAACCAAAACAACAATAAAACCAAACAAACAAAAAACGGCTGGTCTCAATGCTGGAGAATGGGGTCATTAACACCAGTAATGACTGGAAATGATTAAGTCTGAATTCTGCAAGGGGACAGGACTTGAAAGTTAAGGGTTCAGGGCCTGAGAAGAGTTTAGCATTAGGCAGAAGAAATGGGATATGGAGGGGGACAATCTGGCTTCTGTACCTTCTGTTTTTGCTGGCAGTTCAGTACTGGGGCATGGCTGGGCTAGGATGGGAACCTCTACCTTTCTAACCATTAACACGCTGTTCTTTCCTTACCTTATTCTCCTTTATGTTCCTACCTCAAGCCATGACTGGGCCTCCAAGGGTGTCCTTCTTCCAGCCAACCCATCCAAAGTCAGTTGTTTCCAAGGCCACCCCAGAACCTGAGCATCGCACCCTGCAGTCGGGAAGTATTAAGCACTTGGCAGCCAGCAGAGGTCGCCCCGTTGCCACGGAAGCACCACTCAGCTCTAGTTTTGCCTCCAGGTGCCTTTATAAGTCCTTACAAACCCTTAGTGGCTGCAGCTCTAGCACCCAGGAAGGTTGGGGCTCTGTGCCAACCCAAAGCAATGCCTTTGTAGCCTCTTCCACTCTGTTGCCCTCTGAGCAGGTGTGGGTTCAATCAGGGACCTTGACTATCCTGCTATCTGTATCCATACAAAGCCTTCCTAGTTAGTCTGGGGTTCTGTAACCCTCCCCACTGTGTGAACAGGGCAAAGCTGGGTCTCAGTTTCCCTATCTGTAAAATAAAGGGCTGGGCTAGTCGTCCTCTGGCAGCCTGCCAAACTCCAGCATCTGAGGGTCTGGCTTCCTGGAAACTCCACCTCAGTAGAAAAAGAGTACTCAACTTCAAAATTCAAAGGTTCTTCCCAAGCTGGGGAGCCTTCTGCCTGAAAAACTCCATGAAAGCCCCACCCCCAAGAGGGCCCAATGCCCCAGACACTGCCTCTTTTGAAGCTATGCCTGGCTAGGGTTCCTTGTACGTATGGACGGTTTTGCGTGAGGATGTGGTCGTCAGGCTGAGTTTTCCAGACTTCCAGGGGTGGTTGTGCTAGGAGAAGCTTCTGTTTATACCTGTCATCTCCTAGCAAAGCTCAGGTCAAGTTTGCCCTGTGCTCTTAAAGCCTCTCTGAGGATGAATTGCGGAGAACTGAAGGGACTAAGAAGCCAATCTCTTCAATGACGCCAGTGGCAGAATGGAGCAGACAGAACAGACAGACGCCTCAAACGAGCAAAAACCTCTGGCTCTCTGACACATAGGGCCCTGCCTTGGGTTCTTCCTTGGACGCAGGGACAGGACATTTTTTCCCCCTTTGGTACTGTGGGCACTTGGAGCCCTTTATGTAGCTCCCTAGTGTCATACAAACACCTCACAATCATTCCATAAACTGTTTTCTTACTTTTAAGTCCTAGCTAGCAAACCTTAGAAGCTCCAGGCAGAGGTGTTTTTGCACTGCTATACACCTACGGGCCCCTCTGCAATCTCCAGAGAAGGGATGTGCACACATGGGCTGCTGGTATGTGCACACATGGGCTGCTGGCCCAGATGCACTCGAGCACACACATCTCCTGACAGCTTGCACAGGCAAGTAGCACATCTCTGGGGAGCTGTGTGAGCAACGGTGTGCAGAAATGATTCAATCACCATGCACATCTGCAGTTTGAGTGGGGGTGGGGGTGGAGAGTGGGGCCAGCAGCAGGGCTGGGAGGCTCTACCTGCAGCCTAAGTAGAGACTGTGTTGAAACAGAACCAGGGCTGGCCAGCTGGGAATAGTCTCGCTAGGCAGAAAAACAAAACAAAAAACTAAAACAAACAAACAAACAAAAAGAGCCAGGCTCTAGGGTACCATCCCAACCTTTCCCTATAGCAATTTTAGATTTTGAGAGGGACACATGAAGCAACATCACCCATGGCCTTCCCTGGTCTCCAACCACTATTAACCCACATCCCAAGTCCCTTCCTTGGACAGCTGGCTGATTCCTAGTCTGACTCAGCCTGCCCTGGGGTCAGAATGTCTGCTCCTTTCACTCATCAAGGTCCACCAAACTGTAACCCCTGCCCCCCCCCCCCCCCCATGGCACTCTGTTCCTATGTCCTCAGCGTCCTTGTCAGACACCTGTCTCCCCCTTCAGCTGGGATGCGTGGCACTCTGTGTCTTGAAGTCCTTACCCAGAATGTGCTCACTCAGGTACCGAGAACTGAAATCTTAGCTGTAACCAGGGGCTCTTGGGGCTGGGAGGTACTGGCCATCTATCTAGGGCAGTGTTCTTAAGAAGTGACTGGTGTCCCATCAGTGCAGAGGATAATTTCTGGTAACCATGGACAAAAAGGATGATTTCTGCGTAACAATGGGCAAACCTTTCCTATTTTCATAGTGAAATCTTGAGTCTAGGAAAATGATCAAGAGCGAGTTCATGGGGTGATCTAAGTGAGTTCAAAATCATTTTGAATGGAGTCTTAGTTAAGAGTGGGGTGGGGCGGGGTGGGTGGGACTGAGGTAAGGGAAGCTCTGATGGAGACCTCCACCCCCCTCTTCTGAAGGGGAAGTTGTGGGAGTTCAGGGAGGTGGAACCAAAGGAGGAGGGCAAGACTCCTCTTTGGTGTTTTACTCCAGGAAGAAGGGTGGGCAGCAGGAGACAGGAGTGAGGAAGCTCTGGGCAGGCAGGAGGCCCGTACAGGGCAGAGGTCCAGCGGGTGCTGGGTTGGGAGCCCAGGCCTTTCTGGCTGTAGGCTTTGGGAAGGCCCTTTCACCTCCTGAGCCTGTGTCTTCTATGGGAGGACAGGAAATCTCCTCCCCTCTCTGCTGGGCTAAGGAACAGAGCGAGCAAAGGCACTTAGGAGAGAGGATTCTGAATGGCTCACACCTGCTTCCTTTACCCAAGCAGCGAACACCCCGTGACCGGCTCCACGAGGCCCACACCATTTGGCCAGTGGCTCCAGATACTCTGACACCATGTTTGAGGTTTCTGGAAGGGTTAACCCTTTTTTTTCAGTGGCCCCATCTTCCAGCATCCAATTCATTCACAGGAGTATCCTCTGTTGATGTTGGTTAAAGAAAAACTGTGTATCCAGCCTTACAGAGTCCCAAAGGGCAGCCCACCTGCAGCCTGACATTCTGCCCTGGACTGTATAGAGAAGTCACTGTCACACACATTGGAATGTGGCCCTGAGAAAGGTTGGTCACTGTCCTCACCCACACTAGGCTCCGGACTGCAGCTGCATGGGGCTCTTTGTCCTTTGGGCACAGGATGCCTTAGCAGCCTTGCGGTACCCACAAGTCAAGACCTCCCGTCCCCTCTGGCCAGTTTAGGTTCCTGACACCACCTCCTCCACACACACACACACACTGGGCAAGGAACGGCTGGTTCAGCCTTGGGCAAGGCCTTTGGATCTTTTCTTCTTCCCAAAGGCAGTCTCCCCACTAGGTTCTCTGCATCACCTCACTAATGTCAGCTCTGTGGTGACTTATGTCCCAGTTATCATGGTCTGGCCACAGAGAGGAAACCGAGGCTCTGAAAGGCCCAGTGACTTGCTTGGGGCCATAGTGCTGAGCAGTGGCGCCGGAATTCTGTCCCTGCTCTGACCACAAGCGTCTCTGTTGCACAGCCCATTCTGCACAGGAGCAGGGCAGATTGTCATCAGCTGGACACTTCCTTTTCAGCCCCACTGCCCAGAGCAAGGAAGTGACCATCAGGGCTGTGCAGGGCTGAGATGACTGACACAGCCCAGGCCACTGTGTCTCCCAGGACAGCAGCACTCATACAGAGGCCCTGACCTGGCTTTGCCTGGAGCTCCTGTGGCTATTCCAGAGTCTCAGATACCAGGAAATGGGGAGGGGTTAGGGAGGCCCATTGGTTACTCAAGAGCTCTGGGGACGGGGAAGGAGGAAAACCGGAGTCTTCCAGAAAGCAGTGAGTTCAGGCAGATGTTCCTATAGTTACAGCTCTGGGCACAAAAGGTGTTTTGACTGTCTCCTACCTTGGCTCCCCACACCTTCAAAATCTACTGACTTGGTATTCTGAGGAAAATGACGGGACAGAAGAAGCAACAGTATTTCCCAGAGGGAGCCCCCAAGACCTCAGCAGGTCCTTAAGGAACCACACAGTGCAGGGACGGTTGGGCTGAGAGCGAGGATCGGAGCAGAACCACCCCCAACTCCTGCACCCGGGACAGACATGGCTAAACAATCACAACACTCTTCCTGCTTAGTCCGGACGTTGACAGATGACTGTCTACCCACCCACTCTTCGCTAACCCGGGAAATGAAGACATTCAGGTGAGTTAACCTTGTGTACACGTGTGTCTGTGTGTGGTGTGTGCATGTTGGTGGCAGTGTATGTGTGTGAGTGTAGGCCTACAGTTGACATAAGATGTCTTTCTGCAGATTCTTTCCATCCTTGTTTTTTTTTTTTTTTTAAGGCGGAATCTCACAGTGAAGCTGAAGTTTGTTGATTCTGCTAGGCTAGGTGGGCAATGAGCTTCCAGGCTCGGCCTAGCTCCCTTGCTGCCAATCACATCGATGCTGAAGTTATAGGTTTGCACTACTATATGGCTTTTATGTAGGTTCTAGGGAACTGAGCTTGGATGCTTGTGGTTGTGTCCGGCCTTGACAGACTCACCTCTAAAAGGACAGCGAGCAGCAGGAGGCTATCACGGAGACCACACCCCTACTTCCAGATCGCTGATGTGGTGTCCTTTCCTAAAACCCAGAGTGTGAGCAGGGCTCCCTGGAGCCCCCATGGATGGCGGGACCATAAGCCACGCAGCCACACTCCAAGCCGCCTCCTAGCACAGTTGCACAGCTAACTCTGTTATTATATTTTGCAGATGGGAAAACAGAGGCTCTGTGTGAGTGCGCACTGTCTCTCAGTCTGACAGAGGCGTATGGCTGTCCAATGGACCAGTTTCTTAATTTATTTCTGATTGTACATGAACACCCACACAAGCGTGCGCACGCGCACACAGACGCAAACACATGAGCGCAGTGCCTGTGGAGGCCAGGAGAGGGGGTCAGACCCCCCTCATCCCCTGGACCCTGGAGTCTTAGTTACAAGTGACTGTGAGCTTTCAGAGGTGGATGCTTGGAAAGCCGTGTGAGCTTTTAACCCAAGCCCTCTCTAGCCCCTTAAGCAGCTTTTGTCTGCTTCTGCTTACCACATTTTTCAAAATTTCTCAGAAACTATATATATATATTTTTAAAGGAAAAGTATCAGAAGGAGACAGATTAGTGCTAAAAGTGCAGACAGGAAACAAGAAGCAGCAATTCCTACGGCTTAGACCTGAAAGGGACCTGGGGGAACAGGGAGACCTGCTTCCTAACATTCACCTCCAGATACCCCTGTAGAAATGGACCTAGGAGGGTGAGTGTGGGCAGAGGAGAGCCTTGAAAGCCCGTGGAGGTCCTGCCTAGGCCTGGGAGCCCCAAGTGCCCCGAGCCTCTCCCGGTCCCACCTGGCCCTTGCAGATAACAGTCGAGACAAGGCCACAGTTTGTCCACAGCTACCACAGTGGGGTGTCGGGAGCTGTGTGCCCATGCCAATGGTGACAGGAACAAAAGCTCTGTGCCCACTGCGAAATAACCATGTTTTCTCTGCAGAGCTGTGACTCAGGGTTCTGGGCAGAAGTCCCCCTTCTCTCCAGCTGGCTCCTGCCCCCATCATGCTGTCTAGCATCTTGTCTGAGCTCAGGGAGTTTCTGGGTATAAGGGTGTTAGGGGACCAAGCCACTGCTGTCTCAGATCAGAGGCCCTCCAGGGATAAGTGGGTCCTTCCTTCCTGCCTGGCGACTATAACATGAAGCCCCACCACATGCACTCTGCGGTTCGCAGAACATTTGGGTGTCCTGACCTTGTCATCACACAGTCTTAAATAGGCGAGTGACTTAGTGGGAAAGGCACTAGGCCACTGGGTTCAAATCCTGTCCCTATTATATGCTGGCCCCTGAGCCCTGGACTCTTCCGCCAGCATGAGGTAGTGATGACAGCAGCCACCTCGACTGCTGTGCTCACTCAGTCAGTGAGTGAATGAACGTGAATCTGCATCCAGCCCCAACTACTAGTTCTGTACAGGGCCCGGCCCTTCTGGACAATATTTGTGGAAGGAGGAAGCAACAGAAGCCTGGCGCCTGTTAGGGAGGACTTACATGCTATGACTATGAATGTTAAAAATTTTCATTGTGAAAAAACCCAAAAGCCTAGCTTTTAAGCCTGTTTACTAAATTTTGCAGTAGTGCCTTAAAAAGAGGCTCAGCTTGTAAACTGAGGGGATGGAGGGCGGACTGAGGCACTAACTCTCAGCACCCCTCTTTTTTAAAGATTTACGTTTATTACTTCAATTGTGTCTATGTGGGGGTATAAGCACATGAATGCAAGCGCCCACAGAGGTCAGAATGTCAGAGTCCCCTGGAGCTGGGAACACAGGCAGTTTAGCTGTAAACTGCCTGACACTGGGTGCTGGGAATCGAACTCAGCTCCTCAGGAAGAGCAGTGTGTGCTCTTAACCACTGAACCATCTCTCCAGGTTTCCCACCCCCCTTCCAACATTCCTCTTTAGAGAGTCTCCACAGGGGCTTGGAGGACGTGAGCAACTGGGACTAAAAGTGGGGCAAAGACAAACCCTCCAGCTGTAGAGTGGGAAGTATGTAAAGTGTGGGTAAGGAATAGGGCAGGAGTTCTGAGATTTGTGAGATCTCCAGGCACGGCCTGGGTACCCACATGGAGCCTATCCAGGCAGGCAGTGGAGACAGGAGGCCAGAGAAGTCCACTGAAGGGTCAGTTAGGTGAGTGGCTGTAACCTGTCCCTGGGCTCACCTGAAGAACTGAGGCCCTGGTCAGATGAGACAAATGCTGTATGTTCTGCTCTCCTGGACAGACGGCCTCTACATGTTCCCACGTGACTTTGAACACTTGACATTTCCACAGGTATTGGACCATAAGACACACACACACACCTTCCCCTGAACACATTTCAAAATTTCATAAGCATGAAAGTCCCCAGAACTCACCTTGAGAAATGCTAACCTACAAGGCATGCCAATGGGATACAAAGGAAAGAGGGAGACAGAGGGGATACAGAGAAGCTGGCAGCAATCAGACAAGGCAGAGCCACCAGGGTGTGTGCAAGGCGAGGCTCTCAGTTTCACATGAAGACTTGACTCCAAAGCATCTGTAGAAGGAGAAGTCCCAGGAAGAACTGAACCCTGGGTCCTGGATCCAAGGCTTTAAGAAGCTTCACGAGTGTCTGCCTCTCCTGGAAATCCAGACAGTTCCCTTGGCAGCAAGGCTGCCTTAGGCAGGGAGCAGAGGCCCAGCCACTTCCTGGATGGGCAAAGATCATGGGAGCTATCTGAGGAGAAGACTAGGCCTGCTGCAGCTAATACCCCTCCTTCCCCCACCCAGGGGTCTATCAAACTCCTGGTTTGTTTGTTTGTTTTTTTTTTGTAGTGGGGGGGGTCCAAGCACACCAGAGTCTATGTGCAGCACTATGGACATGCACTTGACCTCTTTGGATCTGTTTCCTTAGCTGCAGAAACCTTAGATGACTCTACACATAGTGTGCATTCCAACAAGCTCCTTCAGGTACATCTTCCCATCTGGTTCTTACTCTAGCCCACTGGGGTGGGTGTCACTGCCTGTACTTATTGTAAGCAAGGCCCAGAGAATTTACACAACCTTCCCAAAGGAACACAGCTGACGTGTGTGTGTGTGTGTGTGTGTGTGTGTGTAAGACTGACTTACTTTGTGTGAATGACTTACTTCAAGGGCTCTGGCTTAATTCCACAGTAGCAATGGCTCCTTGTCTGGTAGCAGCCTACAGCAGAGTGGGCCTCTTTGGTGGCTTCCTGCTCAGCTCATGGCCATATTATCAGGTGACCGAGGTGCTTAGCCCCTTGACTCTGGCCTTGGTGGGAGGAGGGGTCTGGACGGGATGATTTCTAAAGACTCCTCTAGATTTAAAATATTGGGATAGGCTAGAGAATGATAAGATCAAATAAAAATGAACATGGAACCCCTGTTTCCTAGAAGCCTAAAATGAAGATGGATCAGGGGAGCTGCCCAGACACCACTGGCTATGCCCAGCACAAGGCTGGAAGAAGGGGAACCCACAGGCTTTCTGGAGGAGGAAGGGATACAGCCAGGCCCCCAACGGTCAAGACATTGTGAGCAGAAAGGTAAGGCCTGCCCTACATATGAAAATACAAAGCTCAGGGCTTGTTTCAGCTGATGCTGGCTGATCAACCTGGCAAGTGCTACAGGGTCTTTGTTGAAGGACAAGGTGCAGAGCGAAAACATTCTGGGTTCTCACTATTCACCATCTTTTAATTAACATGCCCTGTGGCCTTGCATGATCTCCCACTTCCGCTCAGGCTTCTAAAAATCCCGAAGCCCATTTCTGACCTGTGATTTCCCATTGCCTTACGTCTCTATAAGCAGTGTTTTAGCTTAAGTGGCAGTTGCATATTAATTACAAAGTTAATTATGGGCTGTGTAATCATGCTGTAATTCATTAGTTTACTCTACATTCTGAGAGCCTCGTGCTAATCGCAAGGGCTGACAGGGCTTCGGGAAGATCTATACAAACCTAGACTGAGGATGTGAAGGCCTGGGGACCCCAAGACACTTCCTTGGGCTGTCCTGCTGTGGGTCTGTGCCTGGTTCAATGCTTCGTGTGGTTAGAGCTTGGGGCCCTTGCTGGCCGACTGATGGGCACACTTCCTGGAGCACAAGCTCTCTGATAGTCTGAAGGAGGAAAACCCAGCAGGGGTGTGTTTGCTTCCCGTGGAAGTTCAGGGACAGGAAAGGATTTATTTAAAATCACTTATGGAACAGGGAGTCGCTTGCAGGTGACAAAATAACTCCTCGGATCACCAAAGCAAAGCGGCCATGGAAGTCCAGATCACAAGGACAGGCTAAGGACGGAACATCAAGTCCTGGCAGAGGTTGGGTTGGGGAAACTCAGGCTCTAAGGGGGAAAAGTCTGATTCCTGTTTGGACCAAGGGATCTTCAAATATTCACCCTCTTCTACTGGACTCCAAAAGCCTCTACCAACCCTCTAGCTAGTCTGGTTCTCTTTTTCTCTCTTTGCTTCCCGCTTTGTTTAGTCTCTGCTCAGCAAGGGAGACAATGGATCCTGCACAGGCCTTTAATCCCAGCACTGGGGAAGCAAGCAGACGAGGTCTCTGAGTTCGAGGCCAGCCTGGTCCATAAAGCGAGTTCCAGGATGGCCAAGGTTGTTACACAGAGACACCCTGTCTCACATTCCCCCCCCCCTCAAAAAAAAAATCTCCTGAAAGGATCTGATAATGTTCCTTTGGAATTTTATCCACAGAATTATCCATCTGTGACCCGGGTGGGTAGAGGATAGGGTAGACAGGAATGAGGCACCCTACCCCTGCTCACAGCTTGCCAGCTCCGGAATTGTTTCTGGCTATTCTTTTTTATAACCTGCTTTCCCAAGGCCCAGTGCTGCTGGCCGCTAAAGAATCAGAGTGACCCTCCAGTGACTTTTAAAAGTCTATGTGAGTAAAGACAGGCCTGCCCTCCCCCTCCAGCTCTGCAAATCTTCAGGTCAGATTTCAAATCCCTGTTGCAGGAGGGGGACAACCAAGGCTGTGACCTGCCCCGGACATAGCAATCTGGTGGCCAAGACCCTCTGTTTTCCAAATATAAAGCTGCTTGTTTATTTTTCCTGACAGCTGAAGGGGAGAAAGAGGTGGAAGGCCTTTCCCTTCTGGCTCTAGTCGACAGGAGCAGAGAAAGACCCAGAACCCCAGCTGAAGGAGAGGAAGATAAATAAAAAAAAAAAAAAAAAAACATGTCCTTGCACTACAATGGAATGTTTTAGAGAGAGGTGGAAAATGCAAGGTCAGGGGCAGATCTCATTTTCTGGCATCTCAGTGAGCTCAGGGAGGAGGCAGGCTGCTGCCGCCTGGGTGCTTTCAGGGGCAATCAGTTTTGGCTGGAACTCATTTGGGGGGAGCATAGGGAGGGGATGCATCTTAACAGTCAAAGCACCCGTGTTGATTTCCTTTCCAGGGAATACTGGTTTCCCTGGTAACAGAAAAGTCCGGCCTCCAAAGTTCTGACAGGGAGACTAAGCTTTGCCTGGGATGCTCCCGACAATTATCCGAGGCCAAGGCTTCACTGTCCTGTTTGCCCCAGCAGTGATCTGGGAGAGAGCGAGGTGTAAAAGTGCCAGCTCTGCAAAAATATAGCCACTGCTCCCCATCTCTCCCCCACCCCGGTGCTGGTGCAAGCAGCTACTCATCCCTAGATTCATCGCTTTCCAGGGCTTTATGGCTGAGCAGGTAAAAATGCCAGAAGCAGCTTGGAAGGAAGCCCATGTTGACAGCACCTGTGAACCCCAGGAGGCAGTAAAGGCGCAGGAGTGGGGGCAGCAGTGGGCCATTCAGAGCTAGGCTCTGTGCAGGGCATTCGAGCTCTGACACAGAGGACCTGCATGGGAGCAGGGAGGGTCTCACTTTCTCTCTCCATGCTTGCCCACAGTTGTACCTAGAGGTCCCAGATTTAAAGCTCATTGTTTTTTTCAGAAAGAAATATTCCAAGGTCCGGCCTGAGAGGATGCCATCCATGCATCAGGTGCTGGAGGAAGGAGAGGAGCTCCTGATGGTATTTGCAGAGCACTTGTCCTGAGGCCACCACTGGGCGCTGGGCTAAGTGCTTGACATGTGGTATCTCATTTAACATGCTCTCCAGCTGCCCGGCAAGGCAGGAACAATTACCCTCTCTGGAGGGAGAGGAGGGATTATATGACCTGCCCAAGGCCACCCAGTAAGTGCATGGCACAGTCATGATTCACACCTGCTCCTCTCTGAGGCCCATTCTCACAGGAAAAGGAAGGAGAACTGGGACAGAAGAGACAATGTGGCTAGTGGTTTCTTCCCTCATCGTGAAAGGGAGACAGATGTTCCTAGACTTTCCCCTTGGCTTCCCTTCCCAGAGCCTTCCCTGCTCCTTTAAACATTCCAAACACTGTCCGCCCACAGGAGGACAGACCACAGAGCAGAGCCACCTGGAGGCTCCAGAGCAAGGCCCCAATCCCCGAGTCCACCTCCAGCAGACACATCAATGGTCACCACATACAAAGGGCCTCTGGTTGCATCTTTCGTGGTCAGAGTCCAGCGACCAGAGAGTTAGTAACACATAGTGGAAGGGCTGGGGGCTCAGACAGAGCCAATCAAAGCTCTCACCATGAATTCTGTGCCGTTTCAAGCATTCTGTACATCATATTTTATTTTATTCTTTCAACTATGCTGTGAAGTAATAGCGTAAGTAGCCTCATTTCAGAAACGGGAAAACTGAGGTTAGAAGCTTTAAAAGCCACACAGCCAAGAGCACATAGCTAGTAAGTTGTAGAGCCAAGAGCACAGAACTAGTATGTTGTAGGGCCAAGAGCACAGAGCTAGTATGTTGTAGGGCCAAGAGCACAGAGCTAGTACGTTGTAGAGCCAAGAGTTTAATGAAAGTTCGTGCATGAGCAATCCTGCCCATCTCAGTCTTGTATCTCTGGTTCTATCCTATTAGGATAGGTGACAGTCAGGAACTCCGGGTTTTCCCTCTACAGTGCCCACTCCCTTAAGAAGTTTTTGTTGTGCTCCAGAGAACATCACATAGAAATAGCACTCATGTGTGTTTTTGTGTGCATGCTTCTGAGTGTGCTTGTGAGCCTCCAGCTTATGTTGCATGAAAGGTGTGTGCCACTGAGAAAACAGAATTGCAAATCTCATCCACAAATCTTCCTTATCGAGACGTTTGCAACAAGCAGATGCCGTTAATTCCCAAGAACAGGCAGGCCTCCCCCTAGCCTTGGTTCCCTCTAGCTTCCTGCTCCCCTGTGCCTGTAGGGAGTCATGGGTTGGCTCCATGAGGTCCCTCTGGCTGCCAGCAGAAGGCCAGTTCACACAGGAAGTGGCAGTCCAGCAGAAATGCTGGCTCCCTAGTGGTGTAGTCTGGGAGAGCGCCAAGGGCCCCTCCTGGCTGCCTGAAGCATGCTGGCTGCTCTGCTCCAGCCCTTGCTGTTCAGATGGTGAACAGGGCCTCAAGTACCAGCAGTCAAAAGAGAAAAGATCCCCTGAACAAGCATCACAGTCAGTCAGCACCAATGGGCTAGTAGTGCCTCCATCAACTCTTCTAACACAAATATGACCCATGGTTGAGGCTCTAAGAGTCTCTTACAGGACTTGGGTCTCAGATTTGAGCACAGAGGTCTGTCCGACTCAAGAGATCCAGAGTTCAAACCATCCCACCATGTTTCTTGAGTACTGGGTTCTTCAAGTCCTCAAGCCCCTTAGGGACCCTTAGCCATTAACACTGGCTAAGTGTTACCTGAACTCTTCAGAGGGATGGGAACCTCACAGGTGTGTAGCCCCACCCTAGTTGGTATATGATGCACCACCGGGAGATTTTTCTGATCACACTGACTGCAGTTCACCTTGTTTCTTCCATGCTTGACCTCTGTCCCTGAGACCAGGGAATGGAAGAAGAAACACAATTCAGGTGAGGTAAACCAGTCAGGTACAACTTTCCCAGCATCTTGGGATGCTGAGTGGTCAGCAGGAGGCTGCCTAGTGGGCACCAGTGGCCCAGTCTTGACTCTACCCTAACCTGCTGTACACCAGGCCAGTCTGATCAGTCTGATGCCCTTCCTAAGTTTTGTCTTTGTGTGTGTATGTACACAAATGTGTAGGTGTGTATGTGTGTGTGCATGCATGTGTTGAACAGATGTGTAGATGTGTGTGTGTGTGTTATGTGTGCAGGTCAGAGGACAACCTTGGGTGTCATTCCTCAGGCACCACGTACCTTCTGTTTTAGTGAGGGTCCCCACTGCCCTGGACCTTTGCTAGGCAGGCTAGCCTAGTCGTTAGTAAGCTCCAGAGATCTGCCTGTCTCGGCTTCTCATCTCACCACAGCTGGGATTACAGTTCGCACCACTGCGTCCAGCTTTTTATTTGGGTTCCTGGGATCTGAATTCAGGTTCTCAGGCTTTCATGGCAAGGGCTTTACTGACGGAGTCACATTCCAGCCAGAGTCCTGTTTTTTTTTTGAATCTGGAAAATCTGAAGCTAGGTTCGCCCTCAGGCTCACTGAGAGGATTAGATAATGAGAGTAAAGAGAGGTCCTGACCTTCAGGAGAGGTGTGAACACACACACACTCACACGCACACACACACACACACACACACACACGAGACAGAGATACAGAGACAGAGAGAATCTCAGTCAGGTTACAGGAATCCTCAGCCAGGCCCAAACAGTACCACTCCCCACCCTTCTTCCTGTGAGGTGTATCTCTCTGGCATCATACCAGTGTCCTGGCTCCTCCTCTCCAAGATGCCCTAAGCCCCAAACCTATAATCCCCAGCTGGGAAAATGACAGGCTTGCCCAACAACTGCCCTCCAAAGGTCTGTGGGTGGGGAGCCAGGTTGTAGCCTCAGTGGTGACTAGGAGGAGGGCCCAGGATACACAGTCATAGAGTCATGGGAGGTCAACAGCAGAGGAAGATGTCATGGGGGCTTGTGGGCAGAGGGAAGAAGATGGACGAGGCCCAGGGAGGGTCACTGAGGCTAGGGGAAGGAGCTCAGCTATGAAAGCTCAAGACAGTCAAGTGTACTGATTTCTGGCCTGACCTAGGTGTTTCTAGATGGAACATTTGAGACATTTTAGACCAGTCTCTGGGATGGATGGGTGTATAACTTGCTTTGGAACCCTGAATGGCCTCTCTACAGTCTTTCCTTCCTATATACCCGACTTGGCAAAATGGTGGGGAATCTTCAGGCCATCCACTCACTCTGATTCTGTCACACACACACACACACACACACACACACACACACCCCACTGCCTGTATCCTTAGAAGGAATATGCTCATTTGTGGGTGGGGCCACAGGACTGCCACCTTTGTTACCCCTTTTTCTAGGGCTCAGAGAAAAGAATTCAGGCCTGCATCACCCACAATGTTCCTCCCCACAATGGCCGCCAATGAAATATCAAACCTGGTCCTGTAGAGCTATCTCCTGCAGCCAGTCCTGGTAGGGAAGCTCCCACCAGCCCTAGAGATGGTTGGCTCTGGATCGAAGACCATGGGGCCTCTTGGCTCATCACAACAGACACTAAGTGCCTGGCTTAGAAAAGTGATGTTCCATATCAGGCTGTGCTGCCCTGATCTCCCGTCTGCACCCCCGCCCCCACACACACACAATCACAATCACACACGAGTGGCCCTGGACAAGCCATTTCCCTTCCAGGCTTTGGTCTCTCATTAAAGTTAACATAGTAAGAAGCAGGACACAGAGGTGGGGGCTGGGATTTACTCTATGGAAGGAAAGGCTGGCACAGAAGCTGGGCTGTGAGAGCAGCAGTGTTTGTGGAAGGGGAATGGCCAGGGTGTTGTATCTGAATGAGGTCAGCACCAAGGTTCTGAGTGGTTCTGTCTGATGTCACTACCCTGTGGGCACAGTCCCTGGAAACAAGGTTTTGGTGGTGCTTCCAGTGTCTGTATCACATGGAAGGGACATCTGAGGCTTCCTGATAAGATGAAACAGCACTGACCGCTTGGAGTTTCTCCATATGAACAGCTGGAGTTCTTCAGAGGAGAAAGGGCTACAGCCAGTAGCCCAGCTAGGCTGAGCACAGAACGGTAGGACAAGGCTTATCTGGGTATGACTATTTGTGCATCCAGGCTCCAAGCAGGGAAGGGCCCTTATGCGTACCAGGAGACTAGACTGAAAGTGTCAGGGTCACGGGATGGACTAGCCAAGGACTGGACGGCCACCATTACCTGTCACCCTGTCCTGCTCATATCCGGAGAGCCAGCCCCACAGAACAGTTACACTGGAGACTTTCTGAGCTTTCACAAGCTATCACTGGTGCTCAGGTACTTCCTCTAACCATGCGCCCAGGAGGCTGGTAGGGTCCCTAGGCTGGTCTCTGCTGGAAAGTAGGCCCACTGGATGGCTCTGGAGACAGGTCTGCCACCATCCTGGCACCCTTCCATGAAAGGGATAGGAAAGAGGGGCAAGTTAGGGAATGAGGCTGCTGCTTTCTCAATCCCCCTGCCTCTCCCCACGTAAGATTGTTGACTGGAAGCCAGGGACCTCAAAAGAGGGCGGGTGGCATAAACGACAATTGTTCCCGTGGCCTGCCCACCCGATGTGCCTGCTCACCCGCTGCCCGGTCCCCACTTGCTTCGGTCTCACCAGCCCCTTCCCTGCCCCCTTGCTGGCCTGCGATGGCTGTTGCCATAGCAACCCTGCTCATTCAATCCGAGGATAATGAAGCCAATGTGTTTTTCATTCCCATGAGCTAGAGAGCAGAAGCAGCGTGGCAGGGGTGGTGGGGGGGGTTCCCCTCCCACCCCTCCTTCCCTGGGAAGAGACAGCAGGTGGGGCCTGACTAGCCGAGGGTCAGACACTGGTTTGTGAGAAAGGGACAAACCTTGAAGCCACCAAGCTTTCAGTCCACCAAGGCAGGCACGGGCTGGGCAATGCCAGCTGGAATGGTAAGTCCTTCTTGCCAACAGTCAGATGAGAGGTGGCCTGACGCCACAAAGAGTAAAGAGGGTGTAGGAGCCAGGCAGAACAGGCTTCTAATTCTAGCTGTGGGACCTCAGGTTGCTTTGTTCATTTCTCTAGTCTCTCTTTGGTACAATCAAGTCCCCCAAGCCCTTTTTGAGTCCCACCTGATTGTCTAACCTCCTGTAGTCCCCAGAGATTCAGAATTCCTGTCTTCTAGAAACTTTGAGCTGAGGCTTCCAAGCCACACATGGTGACACAAGCCTGTAATCCAAATACTCAGAAGCTAAGACGGTAGGACCACTAAGAGTTTGAGGGCTATCCTGGGCTATATATTGACTGAGTCCAGCTTGGGTTACATAACAAGACTGTTTTAAAAAAAAACCCAACCTATCAACAAATAAACAAACAAAACTCACCAATCTGTCAAAAATAATTCTGACCTACTGCTACCAGTAACTATCTCTTTAGGCTGCTGCTGGGGAAGGGTCTGCACCCAGCAGGCTCTTTATAAATACGTACTTTCCTTCTCCTCTCCTCCATGTGCCTCTGATCCCCTGCTCAGCCACAGCAATGTTTAGGAAGTGCCTCATAATGAATCCGTAGTCAGCCGCTCTGACACTTGCCCTCCTTTGTTTTGGGGCCTGCCCATTCCTCAAGAAGGGAAAACGAGGCACAAGCAGTGCTGGCCTAGTCAGCAGATGGGGCTGTCTTGAAGGAGTGGAGCCATATCAGGGATCCGTGGTCCACATTTGCCACCCTTCCAGCCTCCCCAGTCTCTGCAAGGCAAGAAGCCAAAAGTACTTCTGCAGAGCTTAGGCTGTCTCCCTCATAACTCAATCACCTGGGAGGCCAGTGGCCCTCTGCCTAGCCAGACTGACAGATGAGGGGGAGGGAGAGGAAACTTGCCAGGGAGCCAGTGGGGGTAGGGAGGCCAAGGTGGAAAAATCAAAGCAGGGTTTGAAAAATGAAGAAATAAACCTGCCAGGAGGGAGACAGCCTCAATCTGTCCTCCGTAAAGCTGTCTTACGGCCACCAAGGACGTTGGAGGGTGGAGGGGACCGGAGATAGCTCCTCCTGGGACCTCTGCTGCCCCCACAGCCCAGCTGGCCTCCAGATATGGCTTGGTGAGAATCTCAAAGAGGGGGCTGGCTGGGCTTCTAGGGTAGAACGGGTAGCGGAGGTGGGAGGAGGTAGGGGGTCTGAGTTCTTTCTTTGGATTTTCTAACATCTGCATACAGTAGGCGCCCAGCATTGGCTTCTGGACCAAGTGAGCGAAGGATGGCATGTACGTGTACTGTGGTCAGCTGACAGAGCCTGGACACAGGCCAGTAGGCACCAGGGGACCCACAGTAACCCAGTGCTCACTGCAGGAACGACCTAGTGTCAAACTGCGAAGTAGAGCCTCTCGGTGGTACCTCGCACCTGGGCCCAAATAAATCTACTCTCTGTAAGAAGCTTCTCTGCAGAGTGGGATATCTCCTCATGCAATCTCTGGTAGCTTCCTTCCTAGTCAGTCTGGGCAAGGGTAAACCCTCTGTCAAGTAAGCAGTGAGTGCCCTGGTCTGCCCTCAGCTCCTCCATGGGCTGTAGACTCCTGGTTTCTAGAAACAGTAAGTGACCCCCCAAAAAATTTGTTCATGACATAAGACCAAAAGGACCTTAGAAAATAACCAGAGAGAGACAGCAGAACAAGAAGACTTCCTCCGGTAGGGTTGGGGCAATTCTGTTTTTCACCTGTCCCTTCTGTGACTTCCAGGCTGGCTACCAGCAACATGTATTACTAAGGAAAACAGGACTCCAGTAATACTGAAAATGAAGGAGTGCTCCCATGCTGCTGACTTCCTGCATTCATGGGATAAAGTCAAAGAAACTCAAGTTGTATCAGGCAGTGAATGGCACACAAAATCTTCCACCGACACCCGCAGGCTTGGACAGGTGCTTCTAGGAAGACAGAAGACCAGGCCAGTCTTGTCTTTGCTGTGTGACACTGGGCATGCTCTGTACGTCTCCGTGCACCGCTGTGCTCCCTGGCCCCCACTTTTTCATTTCATGGGCTCCATGAGACGACTGAGTTTTTGATAGTTGGATCCAAACTATAAGTAAGGCCCCGAGAGCTTCTTCTATAAGTGGGCCGCTGTTGGGATAGAGGGCGGCTGAGGTCCTTCCCAGGCAGGGTGGAAGATTCTGGCCCTGACTCCGGAGGCTCGGGACAGCTGAAGAGCCACTGTTTACAGTGGAAAGAGCCTTGGAACAGGCTCACTTTTCCACTGTTTTTGTGGCACTGCTGTGGGGGGCAGGGCTTCCTGAGAGCAGGGGCCAGCTTGCCAAGGCCACATGGAGCCCAGCCCTGTATTGGCCTCCAGCAGGAAACAGCATGTTTTCATTTCACAGGTCCTGCTAGGCAGTGTGTGCAGGTTGGGCTGCACATGGGCTCAGAGGACATTACTTCCCCACCAGCTTCAGTCATGGGTACTCAACACACTACATGCACTCATGACCACTCCACAGGCTGCAGCCCAGATTGGTAGATTCCCAAGCAAGTGGAACTGTTCTAGCCCCATGATGACAGCAATGCCAGCTGACCACTGCATACTTGCAACAGGTCAGACATGGCAGCCTCAATGTCTAGGAAGAAGAGAAGGGTCCCATGGTCTCTTGCTGGATGCTCTTGTTCTGGTCCTGGTGACCCGTTCCAGGCCACACACATCATCTTCTCCCTTTGGTTAGAGATCAGACACACACAGAAAAAGACCTCCCTCAGGAGAGCAGGTGTAGACTGGAGCTATGGCAGGAACAAGCCAGAGCTATGCATTTATTGCAAGGACTCTTGGGTTTTTTTTTTTCAGACAAACCCTTCTCAGCCCTAGACCTTCGTTTCCCCTAATGCAGAAGACATAGGATGATGAAGACACGGGATGACTGCATCCTCAGAGCCCCTGGCCCTTTCTATCTCCAGACTTCTACATTTGACTTGCTCAAAGGGCTCTGCACCATCCTGGCATTCCATTTCCGATGAACAATTTGAACATGCTAATGCCCACCCTCACTGGACTTGCATTTTAAAAGCCAGGCTTGCGAAAGGGCAACTCTGCTCCAGAAGGGATCTCCAACATTAATCTCCTCCTGTGGGAACCCAGGGAGAACTGGCCTCATGTTCTTCTAATTAACCAAACTTTCACCAGCTCCCCACTGGCCATTAGACAAAGGTGTGCCCAGAGGGTCTTGTCCCATGACATACCTCCTACGGGCCCCTCTGAGTTACACCCGAGTGCTCAGCTATGGGGCTAGCTTTGGCTTTCCTCCCAATAGCGCATGTTTTATCCAGTTCAGATGGCCTTTCTCCGTCCCCGTCATAGGAGTTGTGGGTCCCAGGCAGCCAGCCCTACAGACTCACTTTGTTTCAGCTATAGAAAAACAGGCGCTTTAACTATCCTAGATGCCGAGAAGGCTCCCAACTGGGTAGTTGTGCCATAGCTGGTAGCATGGGATATGGTGGCCATTCTGCCATTCCTGGCCGAGTCTGGGCCCACTGGATGAGGAGGTATCATTCTCCCTCTCCCTATGATCTGAGAATAAGGACGAGTCCAGGCCCTCTACAAACAACACTGCCACGGACCTCCAAGCAGTCCCCTGTCATCTTGGAGGCTGGCAGAACTCTGCCCTTGCAAAGCCTGGTGGACTCCCTATGCCTGCACTCTTTAGGAGATGATGCATTTGCTCAGGTGGAGGGTGCTGAGCCTAGAGGAAGGTGAAGCTGTCGCCTAGGAGGATGGCTCCAGCAGGAACTGCCTACCCTCAGCTCAAATGAACTATGCTGAGCTGCCCTTGCCACCTAGGCCGGGGTTCATATCTCGTAGCTCTGATGCCCTCTGGTCTGGCTGTTCAGCTTCCCCACAGATACCCCAGTATGTTCTGTACCCGTCATTCCACCAGCATTTATGCCGTGTCTACAGTATGCTGCTCTTTCCCACCACATATAACACGCTAAGAACAACCCATATAAACAATTGATTCCATGGAACACTGCGGATGGTAAGTGCAGTGGGGAGGGGTGGGCTATGCAGAGGTCGGGTGGTGGTCCCACACCAAGCACTAGCCTGGGGCTCTTCCTGCCCAGGAATGAACCATAGTCATCCACGAGGCCCCACACCCAAGGCTGGCTCTGCAAGTCGGATGCCAGTGGGCAGAGGAGCTTTGCCCACTCTTCTGAGCTAAGGGTGCCACCCAGGCCTTGACGTCATCCTAGGTGGAATGACACATGCAGGCCTTAGCACTGAAAAATTCCTTCTCTGTCACTTGAAGGTGTCTAGCCACCTAACTAGAATAGGTCCAGCCTTCCCACATTGACCTATGAACTCTCTGGAGCCACTACAGGGGTTAGAAGACTGAGAACCATTTGGTCACCGTCTTCTTGCATGAGGATTCTTGGTGAGCCTCCACGGCAGCTGCCCTGGCTGGGCCTAGGTATAGGGCTCAGGAGTTGGTTGTTGATGTGCCGGTGGCAGACTCTGCCTCTGGGGTTGGCAGACAGCCACTGAACCCAATGTTCTGTGGCCAAAGGCAATGGGACTTAAAGCTAGTGTGCCTCTGGGATCCTGGTGGGGACACCTGATTGTCATGAAGCTTTTTAAGCAGAACATTCTTTAAAGATCACAAAAAAACGTTGGTTTATTAGTACAAAATTGGAGCCACAGGTAGGAACAGCTCTTGCCCACAATTTCCCGGTGGGGGCATGTAGTTTCTAGGCCAGCTCCCTTCTGGAAAGATCACAGGTTTCATATGAAGAAATGTGTTACAACTCAGAGGCCTGGAGCTGTTGCAATGGCCGGCTGCTGTGCAAATATAAACCTAAGGATGTGGGAGGTCCTTCTGTCTGTGTGTTGCTTTTATTGGTTAATGAATAAAGAAACTGTCTTGGGCCTGAGCAAGGAATAGTGGTAGGCAGGGGAAAACTAAACTGAATGCTGGGAGAAAGAAGGGCAGAGTGAGGGAGAAGCCATGTAACCCAGCCAGAGACAAATGCCAGAACTTTACCCGGTAAGCCTCAGCCACGTGGCGATACACAGATTAATGGAGATGGGTTAAATTAATATGTAAGAGTTAGCCAATTAATATGTAGAGCTAGTGGGCCAAGCAGTGATTTAATTAATACAGTTTCTGTGTGATTATTTCGGGTCTGAGCAGCCGGGAACCCAACAAGCAGTCTCATTACAACATAAGGACCTGAGTTCAGATCCCTGGCACCCATCTAAAAAGAAGGCAGGCATAGCGGTGCATGCTTGTTAACTCTAGCCCTGAGCTAGGAAAGAGGCAGATATTTAAGTTTCCTGGCCAACCAGCTAAGAAAATTGACAAACTCTGGGTTCAGTGAGAGGTCTTGCCTCAGAACATGAATGGAGAGTGACTGAGGAAGACACTTGAATTCAACCCCCAAATTCTACACACATACACATGTAGACACCCACAGACACAGACACACACACAGTTCAGAGGCCTGCCTGAGCTCAACAGCAGCCCACAGAATCTAACTCTAAGAGACAGCCCAAAAGTTTGCATTTAATCCAAAGATTGTGGTGGCCCTATATGCTAGCTGGTTCAGAAAGCGCTGTTAATATACCCACATGTCAGTCTAAAACTTCCTGCTCACAAGAAGACTGGTATGTGTGTATGCACACATGCAAACGCACAGGCTGGGGGTGGTGGTAGTGTGTGTCTAGGTAGTGTTTTCGTAATGAGGAAATCCCATTGAATGTCTGATGGAGAGGCATCTCTGTTGGGGCAGGAGTCCATGGTCTTTGGTTCACAGATGGAATGGGTGCTTCTCAGCTACTGCTATGGGTAGGGATGGGATGAGTGGGGAGCCAAAGACAGACCACTCCATTCACATTGGCCTGGCTTCTAACTGTCAAAGCAGGGACTTGAACCTGGCAGGTTTGTCCCTATACCACACACTTTAACCAGCTGTCACATGACATCCTTTATCACTCCCAGCTACAGGGGTAAAATTGTCATTGAGTTTTCCAGTAACCACGTAGCCACTGGAGGTCCAGGGTGATCCTTATTAGCCCTTTTTGAAGCTAGGTGGGACAAGCTACATAGACTAAGGATGCGAGGATCATCCACAAAGAGAAAACTAACCTACATCATCTTTAGGTTCTGGCTCACCAGAGTCTTTCAGGGTCATTCCTTGGCACCCCAAAGCTTTTAGACACAGGAGTGTGGTGACTGGGGGACAGGAGAGTACAGAATGCTAGCCCTCACTAGAGAGAAAGGCTGGATGGAGGGGCTCCAAGGGGAAGTCTGGAGGGGATACGGCCTCTCAGAGGGTCATTTTGAACTAGGCTGTCCTACAGAGTAGACTAAAGTGGCCAGATGGAGGGGTAGTGAAGGAGCAGTCCACGGAGATTAGCAAACCGGAATAGTGCCCCAAGCTCTGAATAAAGTTTCCAAAGATGCCTTGTAGACATGGCAGAGAGTCCCTGACATCTGAGAGGAAAGATATGCTCCTTCCAAACAAACTACAGGGGATGAGACATGATGGACAGGAGACATAGGCTTGGAAAGATCCGAGGCCCTGCTCTCTATAAAGCAGCACACTCTCTGAGGGCAGCGTCACCCGGCAGTCAGAGTGAACAGATGCCACTGGGGCCACATAGAGGCCACTGCCCCTCCCTTCTCTTTGCATTGCCATCGGCCAGAACTGAGAAACCCACTGAACGATCCAACCCTAGGAAGGAGGAGCTGGACAGGAAGATGTGTGCCTTGAACTACCATTACTGTTTCCTACAGAGCCTACACACAGCCTCGAAACCCCTCTTAACCCAGTCCTCCGAGCACTGAAGGAGTTTAACAAATGAAGCTTTCCTGCTGTCCTTGGGAAACTGAGGACACATGGGCTTCCTGAGACCCTTCAACACTGGAGCGCCAAGTACCATGCTGGAAGTGTGGCTTAGAGCAGAAACAGCCTTTAAATTCCACAAGGTTAGAAGATGACAAATTCAAGGCTCGTCTGCACTATACAGCAAAGTCTGAGGCCTGCCTGGCAGAGCAGGAAGAAAATTTACACAAAAAGAACAAAGTAAAGGGCTTGGAGTATAGCGCCGTGGTAGACCACGGAAGCTGCTTACCTAGCATGTACAAGGCCCTGGACTAAATCACCAGTACCTCAAAGGGGAAGACCGAAGGTGCTGGCTTAAGGGAACAGAAGCAAGGAAAAACCAAGGGATTGGGGTTCAAGGGCTTTAGAAGCAGGGTCTGTAAATCTCAGTGGGCAGGGAGGGAAAGGGAGGGGTTTTCAGCTCAGCATACACTGAACTGTGCAAAGAGGCAAGCCCAGAGAAAGTCCTTTGGAGGGGAGTGAGCCGGTGCCTAAACCTTCCATGGCTCCCCACACTGCCTGAGCAGAGGCAATCAGGAGAGCTGAGCAGAAATGGAGCATGCAGCTCAAGTGCAGCAGGAGGGGATTGGTGACATCTAAGAAGAAAATGGGATCTGCTGAAAGCCTGACCCGGAAATACCCTGCCTCTCTGGAGAGCCCCGCCCCCAGGCCAGCAGGAACAGTGGCTGATCCCAAGGAGTGAGTTTCCTTTTTCCCTTTTGGCTCATGAAGTCTTCCATGACACCAGCATCCTCCACCCTCCCAGGAGCCTGAGAAGAGGGCACACCCTTGGAACATCTCTGCAGTTTAGAACGCTTGTTTGAGTTGGGAGGCATGGAGGTCAGACATGCTCCTTTCCTGGGAGGTCAAGTCTCGCTTCTTTAAGGTCCCTATTTAGAAGCTGAAAAGGGATGAAAAGCAAGAGCAATGGCATGGGCGCATGCCTGTAATGGTTGTTTGGGGGCTAGGAGGGCAGTCCCCACTTACCTGAGCTCACTGTGGGAGATGGGAAAGAATCCACACAAGGTTTCTCTTCTAGGTATAGTGTGTTTCTATCCCAAGCATTTCAGCCTTAATTCTGCTGGCCTCATCCACCTTTGTGGCTTCAGACTCATGATTTGCCCGCTCCCCTACCCCCAGGTCTTAGTTTTTACCCCTAACTGCAAAATGAGGAAGCCAGACCCTCCATGCGTACACTGGCTGCTGTGTCCCCAGGAGCCACAGTGGTGGCTGAACAGGGAGAGCTGTGCAGACTAAGCAAGTACATACCAGATTGAAAAGACTCAATACAGATGGAAGACATCTACCCTGTGAATCCCATAGGTTATCATTCCGATGCACAATCAGTGCCAACGTGAGACAATGTGGCAGGTCCCATGAGGATGTGGTGAGAGCACAGGAGAGGAAGGGCCTGGACTTCCAAAGATGGAACAAGTGCTCAGGATCCCTCAGAGACAGAGGAAGCATGGACTGAAGCAGGCATCGGAGAGGCCAGTGTGCAGAATCAGGAAGGGAACACTGCTGGGTAAGAACCACAGGGCAAGGTGCATCATGGGAAGGCATAGTGAGAGGCAAGGGTGCTTGCTCTCTACCTCAGGGCACTGGCAGAGGTTGATCTATGATGTGGCCAGGAAAGGAGGCAGTGGCCAGAGGGTAGCAGCTACCATGGCAGGCTGACTACGGCAGGCGCACAGTAGGCTACTTTCAGGAAGATACCAGCAAGAGACTCTCCCGAGGGCAACCAGGTCACTGATGCTCCTAGGCCTGCAGATCTCTGAGAGCTCACCTTCCGGCTCCCTTTCCCTTGGGAGAGGGCAATTTATTTATTCATGAGCACACACACACTCCCAACAGGCAGCCGGTGCCTGTACACCTCACTTTTAATTATAGCAAAAATTTCAATTATGAGGCAAGGAAATGTCAGGTTTCCAAAGACCCTGATAGTGGGTATGGGCCCCTTGTCTTCATCTCTGGGCTAGGAGATCCTCCTCCATTCCAACTGGCCAGCATAGCAGGTTCAAGCCCCAAGGAGAGAGTGCAGTCTCACCCCCAGCCACACAAGCAATGCTACCTCCTAGACTCTGTGAATGGCAATGATGCACCTTGCGCTAGCTATGGCCCTTGGCCAGAAGTACCCCATTCCTGGTTCTGCATATCAGCTTCTTCAAATACCTGCTTCAAGTAAGAAACAGAACCCAATAAGCCAGGTCCAGACTGGCAGTTCAGGAACCCAGGAGGTATCGGCTCTCTGAGACTGGATGAGAAAGACAGAGCTGAGGCACTGATGGGTGCCTGGCAAAGAACGGCTCTGATGATCAAGGAGAGCAGAGGTGAGGAGGGACTGGGCTCAGCCGGCAAGTCTGGGCAGCGCGGGGAGAGTGGCGTGCTAGGGAGGAGAAGGTCATGTGTGCTCTTTGGGCAAAGGAGAGCCAAGGAGAACATGGAGACAATGCAGTCACAGGGATGGGGTGGGGAGGCTGTGGGTGGAGACAGAGATAGTGTCAAGTCACACCAGATCCGACCAGTAGGTGGGGCCTAGGTCTGAGACTCTGCCTCCAAGATGCAGACGCTATTCCATAAATATACAGCAAAAAACCTGTTCACCCCAGCCCAGCCTCAGGGGCTTAGGCTTTTCCCTTCCTCAGTTCGGGTACCCAGGCCACAGACAACAGCACCTGTGTTGCATTCTGCCAGGGTGCTCTTCCTGCGGTCCTTCTTCAGGATCCACGGTGCAGAGCATCATGTTCCCACTGAGACATGGGGGTGTGCTAGGGCCCCAGACCACAGCCTGAAAGTCCCAAACACCCCAAACTCCAACTATCATGCTCTCTTGATAGCTCAGACTCCTAGGAGGTTGAGGTTGAATATGCCAAGGGACTCTGGCCCTCCTGCCCCAAATCCACTGAGCCAAACTGTGCTTCTGTCAATCAGAAAGTCACCAGAGAGGCACGCACATAACCTTGTTGTCACTGTAGAAGACAGTAGAAGAACTATACACTCTGTGCCACCTTGCCTGATGTCAGCTGGTCTAGTCACTCAGTAAAGCACCTCTGCGGCAGCCACAGTGTGCTAGGCATTGGGTCACAGCCATGGACACACTTGTCTCGTCAGCATCTACCCTTAGTCTACTTTACAGTGGTGAACCTGAGTTCAGAGGGAGGCAGTGACTTCCCAGGGTCACCTGGGTGATGGCCAAAAATGAGACTTCTCCATGCTGCAGGTGCTGACCACAGCTCCTGGCTGACACCTCCACTAGCTGTTTCTAGGACACGGGGGTATTGATTACCAGCTCTACCTTAGGAAGGATTTCTTTTCTTTTTCCAGCGAGCCTTTCTGTTCCTCACTTTTTTTTTTTAAAAAGAATAAACTTGAAGTCATTCCCATGATTAATTACCAGCTGCCTAATGCCCTGCCACTGGTAAATTCTGGAAAAGGAATGAATTGCCCTGAACAACATCCGAAAAGAGAACCCACCATGAAGGAGAGTCAAAAACGTTACCTGGCAGTTATCACGGATTCCTCTAGCCGAACTGGACTGCTGGCCCCATCGGAGAGGGGAGCAATGTGGCTGGCCCTATCAGAGAAAGGCATGTGCAGCCTGCCGGGGAGTGGGACAAAGTCCCTGGCTCCAGAGAGCAGTACTGAGAGGCTGAAGAAGCAGAGGTGGAGGTGGCTTTCCCTGCATCTATGTAGACCCTTCCTGGTCTCTGTCCTCTGATATTACATGTTGCTTAATTTCTACAGACCTGAGTTCAAATCCCACTCCATCACTTATAACTCAATGGGTTTAATGACAGAGCCTCTGGGAAACAAGGCATTACACAAACTGCCTCTAGGAGCTCTCATGGAGGAAATGTGTCCCAAGAGCACAACCCGGGTAACAGAAGAGGCCTCTAAGCATCCTAGTAGGCCTGTCCGCCATGATGGTGACGCTCATGTTCACTTGGGGAGAAGAATATGCACTCTTGCTATAGGAATTCGACCCACCTACAGCCATACAACCAAGAAGTAGAAATCTGGAGTTCTTGCAGCAGATGGGGCCATAGCCCAGGTCCTCAGTTGTCCTACTGCTTGCCGGTCCTGCCCTGGGACTCCTGGAACATCGCATTCCACAGCAAACTTTCAGGTAGCTAGTCAGGGATCTCTTTTCTCCCAAAGTGGCCTGGGGTCATGGTGCCCTGAGACAAAGGGCTCTGGGCCAATGAGCATCTGCACACGGCTTCTAAACCCTCTGGGTCGAGAGCCAAAGAGTAAATAGAGATTATACAGGTACCCTTTGGTGTAGAGTCAAGAGTGTCCAACCCTGAAATGCCATCCTGGGATGAGACACACTGGCGTCCAGGCCAGCTCTATCCTAAGGTTTGGTCTCATTCTTAGGAGCTCCCTGGGGGCCTATGTTCTCCATCAGGACAGGTGATCTGTCTATGCCCATCCTGGTTCTGGCAGGCCCTCAGAGGAAGGGGATAGTAGGGGATGTGGGGAGGGAGTCCCAGCATCTCTGAGGAAACAGGCAGTATGCTGCACGCATCCTTTTTCATGACACGCCCATTTCACAGACAGTTAAAGCAAGGTACAGAGCAATTGTTCGAGGTTCCAGTGGACAAGTGTCGGGCCCTAAAGCTGGCAGTGATCGCCATGGCTGGCTGGTGACTCATGGCAGTGAGCATGTCTCTCTGTCATCCAGACCACCTCCTGGTGGGTCCTGTGTCCCACTGGGGTTCAGGGTCACCAGTGTGTTTCTAAGTGTCACTATGCTGAGGCTGGGAATGCCAGGCCTGCATCCCAGCACTCCCAACATTGTCTCAGTGGCTACTTGAGAAGCATCAAGGAAGGAGCCATGGAACATGAGCTGTAGGGAGCACTTGTCAGGATACAATGACATCCAGCAAAGGTGGTGGCGCTAGGCCCCACTATGAGGGCTGAGAAGCCCCAGTGTGGCTAAGACTAACATAGCACCCCCAGCCCTCCTGCTCATCCGCTTCTGGGAGCTCTAAGCAGAAAGATGTACCTACCTCCGTGTAGTTCCTAGTGTCCCTGTACTGGTCAGTAGCTCACAGGCCCTCTACTTCACTCAAGGTCCATCCTCCTGCAATGAGAGGGAATGGTTAGGGTGTCCAGCTCAGCTCCTACAAGGCCTGCAATGCTAACCACACTGCCACAACTGCTACCAAAGAAAAAGCATAACAGGCAGAACAAACCAACACAGGGGAGCAAGCACCAAGGGTGTCTGGGATGATGAAGGCAGGACCACACACCCCATTTCTGTAGGCTTTAGCCTGCCAATGGATCGAAATCGATCTCTCTCTCTCTCTCTCTCTCTCTCTCTCTCTCTCTCTCTCTGTGTGTGTGTGTGTGTGTGTGTGTGTGTTCTGGAGGATCCAAGAGGAAGTGGTAACACTCACTCATTCACACAATAAACATGGCATGAACAGACACCCAAGCTGTGATAGTGATTGCTGCTTCAGGGGCTGCCCCACAGAGCCTCAAAGCGTGGAGTGGCCTCTTTAGGAGGGTGAAGTTAAAGAACCAATCCGAAAGGCAGACCGAGATTCAGGGAACAGAGTCTGGGCAGAAGGAAAAGTATAAGCATTCCCTAAACGGTAGGGAAGGAAGTGTGGTATAGAGGACCTGACAACGGGAGGCTCAGGCTCAGGAGTGCAGGGGAGAGTAGCGGTGGGCAGAAGCAGCCAGAGAAGGGGAGTGACCCTGATTCCAGGTTGGGAAGGGGACATAATGTAGAGCAGCTCCGCTGGTAGCAAGGAATGGGGCCAAGTTATTCTCACTGGATGACTCTGATCACTCCACACTGCCCAGGGAGCTCGTAGTACCCAGGAGGCTCTCTGGTCGGGTGAGAGATGCAGACTCTCAATTTCAGGTCTGTCTCTATGAAAGCAATTCTGTGGCTGGAAGCAAGCATTGTGCTTCCGTGGGCCAGCACCCTAGCGTCTGAGTCATAAACATGCTGGTTACAGGGCGGTATGCCTCTCAGAGTAGGGAGGCCTGGCTGACGGCTGGGCGGGTGGTGCCAGCCATGCAGCCTGGCTTATACTCAGTCAGACCCAGGCTCTCTCACTGCCCAGCAGGCACTGATGCCAGAGAACCCTGAGCCCTGGGGTTGAAGGTACAGTCTCTAGTCGGAAGAACCCGGTTCAAACCCCCATTTCACCTTCTCTCTAAATATGTGTGCCTGGTACACACCTCCCTGACTCAATTGTAGAGAGACAGATAGGCCCCCACTTAGAAACACAGACTGTATAAGGCAGTGTATATAGGATGTGGACCCTTATCCGCTAGTGGGGACATGAATCACCCCACAGAGGCTAGTGCAGTGTTCCATACAAAACACAGACCCATCCAGGTAAGCCAATGCGTCACTTTAAGAATATAAACAATCCCTGGGTTCTGTAGCTATAATGTTCCATTTTACAGTGGGGGAAACTGAGGACCAGGGTCTCATACACAGCAGAAATTGGGCTGGTGTGGAAGGTGAATGAGTCTCCTGCCTCCAGTCATCCACAGTCCAGGCGTTTCCCGAAGTCTAGTTGGCCAGCAGAGCCACTGATACAGAGAAAATGATTATTTTGGCAGTGGGGACAGAAGTCAGAGCCGGAAAGGCCTTGCTCACTTGTTGGGTGTCATCCAGACCTTAAGGACCAATGCCAGGCCTGCCACTCAGGGTGTGAGGCTTTCCCTCCGGCGTCTGGTTCAGCACGAACACATGTCCCCATCTCCTGCAGACCCTACTACCTCGGTGCTAAACTGATGCAAAGGGGTAAACAGGCCAGAGAGGGTGACAAGTGGGGGACACCGGAATTTGAGCTCTGGACTGGGTCAAAGGTGTAAGTCTGCATTATAGCTGAAGACAACGGAGCAGAGGGCTGACACTGAATCCATACAGTGATGGCTGGCATTAGCCTGAGGAAATGTTCTTTAATTTATCTGCAAGGCCCGGAGAAGTTCTCCAGTTGCCTAAGGTCACACAGCTACTGCAGAGTTAATAAACATCACCGTCTGGCCCTGGAAGTTATTCAGTAGCCCTGTTCAGAGCAAGTGAACCCGAGGCCCTCCTACAGAAGGAGGCTCAGGTACCAGGAGCCTGGGTAAGGTTGTGGAAACAGAAAGGATACAGTACTCAAACCTCACAGTCCTGCTAGTGTCCTCTATTATGGCTCCCAGCCTACGTGAGCTTGGACAGCCAGTAAGGCCAAGGACACAGGCAAGAGGTGACTTGTCCTTGGCTGTTCCCAGACAGTGCAAACCGCAGGGTAAATAGCAGGTCTGAGAAGCACTGTTTTCTTCCTCAAAGGCCTTTGGTATCCTGGAGGGTTGTGGGCAGTAGGAGCTCACCCTGGTTTCCTGTGGATGGGGACCCTCGCAGGGTCGGGGGTGAGATTCCAACCACAAGGCAGCTTCCATCAGTTACACAGAGAAGGCCACACAGGGCCACACCCATCTTGGGCATGATTCCAAAACTCCAGAGGGGAATGCAGTTGTTGGAGGCTCCATCAGGGCTCCAAAGTGAGCAGACCCTGGTTGGTCTGGCGTAAGGCAGAGATCACTTGGGGACTGGAACTGTCCAGGGTCAAGATAGATTGCCCCAACCATTGCCAATTTACTATCCCACCTCCACCAGGGATTCCTAGGAAGAAGTGGGGGTTGTGATGATGGAGACCATGATCTCAATTGGAACTCTGGCTTTGCCTCTTCCGTTAGATCAGAGGGCAGGGATGGGTAGGGTTGGGCTTAAGACTCTGCTTTGCTATTGCTGGGTCACCTTAAGCAAGTCACTCAGCCTCTCTGATACCCTATCTCCTTTCTAAGGAAGGGGTAACTTCACCTCTAGCTACTCACCCACAAGGAAGGCTCCAGGTTGGTGTGGACCTTGGCCGACCACAAGCATACCCAGACCAAGGGTTGCTAGATAGCCCTTACAGTGTGTGGGTTAAATGATGAGCCCGCAATCCTGAGGGCTGAGCCAGACACAAAGGTGTGGAGGAAAAGACCATAGAATAGTAACAAAGCAGCTTTGGGGAAGTACAGAACTTCTCTAATCACAAGTGGCGAAGTGGCCACAGAACCTCGATCATGTGGGCATGCCCATGCCCAGCTGACCTGGTAAAAAGACCTGAATGCTTCCCCATCTCCCAACCCTTGGTGCCTGACCTAGATGGAGCAGTTGTGCTATCCCTGCTTTGCAGAGCTGATATGCCAGAGTCTGGGTAGGGAAAGAGTCCCCTCTTGGGTCTACTCAAACTCTTCTTTGGGATAGAGATTTCCTCACCTGAGAGATTTACATAGACACACATCCCCTGAGGTGACCCTGAGCCCAGGCCCAGGCCCGGGCTGGCTCCAGAAACAAGGCAAATATTTACCCCAGATGGTTATCCAAACCTTATCTGAAGCTCTGCCTCCTGCATTCTTGGAATACATGTTCCCTGACCTCACCCTCACGAGCTGAGCTGTGGGTTAGCCCGACTCAGGCTCCAGGGCTAGGGGGAGCCAAGGTCTGCCAGAGCCGGCTCAAAACTTCCCTCTATGTGCACCCACAAGAGATGTCCCAGGATGGTCTTGGAGAAGTGCATATTGGCAGGAAGCACCCACAGGCCTACCACAGACTTCCGACCAGTGGCTAGCCTCGCCCGGAGAGGGGCATGGGATGAGATCTGTGTTGATAGCACTGGCGCCTATTATTATCCAGGGTTAGTGACACTGGCAAGCAAGTGACATCAGTGTACTCACACGGACACATACCAGAGTATGCGGCCCAGTCTGCAACCACAAGGATTGTCCCACCTGCTGGTCCTTCTGCAACAACTCTATCGGCTCTCTCTCAGCCCTTAGTATGGTCCTGGGTCCCCGAATGAGAGGGTCCCATTAAGCAGACCCGAAACTACACATCTGAAGGTAGAAGCCTCTGGCCAAAAGGAGCAGAATTTTGAGGCCCCATCTCACACTGCACTCTGAGCATCATTGCCCTGTGGACCCTGGTTACCTTCAGTCCCTGAAGAACCACCTGAATAAAGCTGCCTTCATAGAGGTGTCCCTCCTGCCCAAGATCTCTCCAGAGCGTTCAGAACATCCGGTGTTTCCTTCTTCTTTCATAGTTAGAACTGGGCAGTTATCTATATTTTGGGTCATGAAGGCCACAGGGAGGACTTGGCTTTCTTCATTCCTAGCAGGGTGGAGCTGGAACCTGGGAGTTGGGGGACTCAGCATCTCTGATGCTGCTGCACCTCACTGGTCTTCAGGTAACAAGCTGGTGGCTCAAGCTGCTAACGCATGGGCAGGGATGCCTGGGAATAACCATCAGGAGGTCCTACGGTCTAAGAACTGCTCACAGAGTCAATCAGCCCAAGGACACCAGGTTCTCTGACCAGGGAGCCAGGAATGGGGCAGGAACAGTGGGCTGACCTGCTGGGCAGGTGACAATTACAAACCGGGGGGGGGGGGGGTTATCTGTCTCTTGGGCCCTCATAGATATCCCTGAGCATCAAGGGATGTTCCAGGCTGCTCATGGAGAAGAGAACATTGGCAGAAACCACCCACAGGAGAGACAGCCTGTGAAACTCGGTTCACACTCTAGAGTCATCAGGAACCCAAAGATGCAGTGATGGATGAGGGTCATTGAGACTAGGTTCTCATTTTTAAAACAGGAGCTGTCAACAGACCTCTAGGCACTGTCCTTCACTCATTCTCTCCCTCAGTAACTTCTTTCTTTCCTTTAACAAATGACCCTGATGACCACATGCGAGAGGAGCCAAACAGAAGCAAAGGACAGTAAGGTGGAGCTGGGAAGTGGGCCCCTGGTGGCTTCTCTGCCTGGCCGTGTGTTCCCATTTTGAGCTGAGGTGGGAAGACAGGTGGATGGATAGTCCCAAGGTATCTTGGAGCACGGGAACAGGTAGTCATGTGGGGGATGTGTGGATGAGGGGGAAACCAGGGGAGCCAGTCTTGGCTCACAAATAAGCAGCTGATCTTTCCAGACCTTACTTTCTCCATCTGGGGCCATCATGACTAAAGGTCTGGATGAGTTGGCTTCACAGCCATTAACTGGTACAGGAAATTCAAGAAGTTTGGGCACTGGGGATTGTGTATTCCCTATGACCTCAACCCCCATCCCCAGGCAATCACACTCCCTAGCAGGCATCCCTTGGGACTCTGGCCACGTGTGCTTGGAAAGTAGTGGAGCCCAGGTTTATAAATTCCAGACTAAGAAAAGCCCTGTTCTTAATAAGGCTCTATCACCACCCAGGCCTAGCTAGAATCCTCTCTCTCCTGTGGCTTCAGTCTGCAAGGCCCTGAGCCTGTTTCCTCAGTGGTATGGCAAGGGGGGGGGGGGGGACGGGGAGACAAGATGTTACAGGATGATCCAGTCTTCCCTCCATAGGTGGCCAGTGAGTCTGCAGGAGGCAGCTGAAGGACCTCACCCCACAGTATGTCCCCAGGACCACAGCACTCCACAGTACGTCCCCACGTACTTTACCAATTCACCCTCCCTACCAGCACCTTGTCTGTCAGAGCTGCACTCTGTGTCCAGCTTTCGCCTTTCACTTTCTCCTCACCTGGGCCAGCTGCCTCCCATTCCCTGAAGTTTCCAGCCGGCCAGCTGCTAGGGAAGAGGGGTGAGGCCTATGTGGCTCAATGAACTCTGGGAGGAGAATAGCATCAGCAGGAGGCAGGCAGAGAAGGGCATCCCCGACCTGCTTTACTGCTCATGGCCAGAGACGAGCTAGTTTTGCTTTCCTGGGTGCCCGGAGCCCAGCCCTGAATGGTGCCAGTATGTTTTAGCCTCTGCATCTCCCGGCACCAATTATGGGTGTGATGTCAGCTCACTCATCCCTGAGCCAGGGCACACCCAGAGCAGGTTGCCTCTCTGCCCTGGAGGTGCTGATGCGCCCCAGGAACATGCCAGCCAAGTCTTCTTGCAGACATAAGGTGCCCTTCTCCGTAGCAACTGGGAATCCCCCTGTTTTTTCAGAAGGAGGGGCTTGCACCCCAGTTATTTGATTGGACTGTCAGGGTGAGGAGTGACACCCTCACCAGCCCACTCATCCTGAAGACTGACAGACCTGGAAGGCCCAGGTGAGCAGTCTCTTCAGGTTGCTCTAGAGTCTAATCCTAGGCTTTGGGCACCCCAATATTACTGTCTGAATGTGTCCCCAAAGTATATGTGTTAATGGTTTGGAGGTGGAGCCTTAAGAAGGTATGTAGGATTGAGTGAGGGGGTAAAGGTGGGGCCCTCATGGTGGTATTAGTGGCTTCACAGAAGAGTTCAGTCTTGCCACGCAACACCCTCTGCTGTGTTGGGAAGCCCCCAGCAGATACTAACACTAGACACTTGGACTCCCCACACTCCAGAACTGTGGGCCAAATAAACTTCAATTCTTCCTAAACTATCCAGTCTCAAGTAATTTGCTACAGCAACAGCAACAGAGCAAGGGAAACACTTAGCTGGAGTGTTACACAAGGAGAGGTAAGTGTGGTCACAGTGTCGTGGGCTCTGCTTGGATTAAAGAGGCAGACAGTGACACTCACATGTGTGTACTGCCTCTGCCCCAGGTCTAGTCTTAATATGCGGTTTATACATATGAGCGCACTTGTACACCTCACAGCAATTCTATGAGATGGGCAATGGCATCCTCATTGCACAATGAGGAAAATGAGACTCAGGTACTGGAGGCCACATGGTTAGGGTCAGAAAGTGACAGAGCTGAACTCGGTACCAGCTAGCTCTAGGATCTGTGAACAGAGTCAACAGGACTGTCTTCCCAGGGGCTCTTGAGTAGAGTAGAGAAGGTGGCCACCAAAGGCCCCCCAAACCAGAGCATCCTCAGCCTGCTTCAGGCTACACCCAAGGACCCAACTTCACTGGTCTGAGACAGTTTATCATCCAAGACTGTCTGAGTTCCCCTGAGGCCTGGGCTGAGAGCACTGGCTCGCCCACGATCACTCACTCCACTGCACTGGAAATGGAGCTTGGGGATGGAGGGCACCATTCCAGGTTCAGGGATCCTGGAACCTGGAGCTTAGCCCCCAGATTCTCTGGCCTGGGTGGTTTTGAGTGTGTGGACACAGCATTGTCCCCTCCAGAGGGGCAGCCCCCATATGTGGGTGGGAGAGAAGAGGCAGCCAGCAGGGGAAACAGAACAGCGTGCAATCTGATGACACACAAGCTCAGCAATAGTGACTCATAACCATCCAGCCCATGACTCCACCCACTGCCAGAGCTTCTGGACTGTACGAGAGCCCCTCCCACAGGGAACAGAGAGCCACAGAAGGCGGAAGGAACAATGGGATCCACCTAGGACTAGGTGGGACAGGGAGACACCCAGAGGAAGCCATGAGGGGCATGGTGTCAGCTTGAGACGACCACTCCAGTACACAGGAAAGGGAGGCTGGCCTGGGTCCCAGGTGCTGGCATATACTCAGGTCTTTTTGTCTCCATATGACTCAGGGACCCCACGCTGGATGCACATTCAGGCTTCTCACTGCCAATTTCTCTCCCCAAGAACCCACGACTCCTCTGTCTAAGCACTTCGGGGGCACTGTCTCTTTCTTCCTCTGTACCTCTGTATGACTTTCAGGGATCACTCCATAGCACCAAGTGACAAAGGCTCTGTAAGGCAAGAGGACAGAGTGGATCCTGACGTGGAGGGGTCCCACACAAGTGCGAGGTGTTTCCCACCTACCTTTTCTCACCCTTCCAGGCCACAGTGACCTGAACCCACTTTCTTTGGAGTCCTGACCCCCTCCTTGGTCCCCTTGGTACCAGACACCCATGGACATACTGAACTGTACTGGGCTGGTGGCCGCCCGGCTTGAGGAGGTGTCCCAGGTGTGCGGATACCTCCAGGGGCCAGAAGAATGGGCTAGAATACCTGCTCAGAGCCGCCATCCTCACTCTCAGACTTCCTCCTACAGATCCACACAGCTGCCTAAGCGAGACAGAGCTCAGACATGGTCTACTTGCTGGGCTGGGAGGCAGAAAAGGGGCCCATCCTCATCCTCAGGTATGTGGGAGAGACTTATGAGTGGTCACCCACGTCTGGCTGTCCTCACCAATCCTAAGTTCATCCTCTGCCAAGGGTTTCATTTTCCTGACTGCTTATGCTGGGCAAAGCATCCACCTCTCCCTGGCTTTTTATAGATGAGGTCCAGAGTGGGCAAGGGACTTGCCCAAGCGGATCACCAAACCAACCAGTGGCAGATTCGGGAGAAAGAATCCGGGTGTCTGGCTTGCAGACCTGCTCTGAGGTTTCTCCCATGAGCCTGAAGATCAGTGATTGTCCAATGGAGCCCAGTCATCCACATGCAGGGTGTGGGCTTGTGCAAGCTGAGAGCTCTACCAATGGGACAGCCTGGGAGGAGTCAGAACAGGTCAGGGGCAGGGCAGTCCTTCCTTTCTCAAGAGGGTAGGATTCTTGGTGGTGGCTCCCACGGGAATAGGAGACACTGCAGTCGGGAAGCTTGGGTGGGCCAAGGTAGTGCTTGGGTAGGGCTTCCTGTAGGGGGTGACCCGTGTGTCTGCAGCCCTGGGGACAGGACAGGCTTCATTGTACTTCATTTCTGGGCTAGACCCATCCTCCCGCTTGCCCTGGCTTCCTGTCCCATCAACTCCACACCAGGCTCAAGGGAGAGGGAGGACCTCAGAGGTCTCTCTATAAGGGCTGCTGCTTTCTGGAGGCAGGACGGACTAGGAAGCCTGGCAGGCTTGGCCACCATGGCCTCTGACCTCTGGGACTCTGGTCATTTATTTTACAGAATGAGGCCATGACAAAAGTACCAACTGGGAGCCGGGCGGTGGTGGCTCCCAGTACTCAGAGGCAGAGACAGACGGATCTCTGTGAGTTTGGGGTCAGCCTGGTCTACAAGAGCTAGTTCCCAGACAAATTCCAAAGCTACTGAGAAACCTGGTCTCAAAAAAAAAAAAGTACAACCAGGTTTCACCCCTGAGCGTATAACCTTGGACGCAGCTGAGCAGGACCCTGTGGGAATTAGTCTGACCTAGTGCTGACAAGGCAGACCACCCACGTAGTAAGCAGGGAAAAGCCCAAGGAATCACCAGTGCACACTTTGATTCCAGCAGTGTAGGTGACCCCGGCTCCTTCTCTATGGCTCAGGAATTGGGGATACGCCCACCCAGGCTGAGGGTACAGTAAAAAAAGGAAGTTGGTGCCCTGCCCCATGGTGGGAGGGGATGTAGACATAGAGGCAGCTTGTAGTCCCTACGTGGCCCCTCCCTCATACCTCCCCAGCCAATGGGAGGCAGTTACATTGGGTCTCCGTCAGGCTGCAAGACGTCAGAGTGATAAAGACCTCCCAGGTGGCCCCTAGGCCCACCTCAACATAGGCTTCTCCTGTTTATTGAGAGTGGGAGAGACCAGCTGACTCTGGAACCTAACTCTCTTGCCTACACACGGCAGCCCAAGCCATAGCCCAGCAGGCCTCCTGGCCCTGGAAATCCTGACAGGAGGGAAGCTGCATCTGCTGAGCTTTGGCAGAACCAACATGAGCCACACCCTGGCCACCAGTTCTAGACAAGAGGTCTGGTTTCGACCGCTGGGAATCCTCAGGCAGGAAGCCCGGGAGGGGCTCAGAGATGCTGAAGGCCAATGGCCTGTGGCCCTCACACAAGTGGGGTGAAGGGCAGGGGTCGGCCTTCAGCCTGGCAGGTGGCCAGCACACTAGAACTACCAGATGACCGTGGGCAGTGGAAGACCAACCCTAGGGCTGTCATGTGCAAGCTAGGGTTGGGATGAAAGCCCAGAAGGCACTGTAGACTCTGGCCTCGTCACTCTGCAGCCACCCTGCCCAGCACCCACATGCAGATGTAAGTGGTAAAATGGCAGCCACTGGGTACACCCCTCTAGCTTTTCTCTGCACAGAGGTTCCCCATTTCTCTTCTTCACATCGAATACTATACCCCTAAATGTTATCACAGCAAAGCTTAGGGATACCTGTTATGCCGAGGTGGCTCCCGGTACCTTGTCATCTCGACACCCAGTACCAAGTGTGCCTTTCCCTCCCAGAGTCTGGGTAGCTGTACCCCAATTCCTAGCCACAGCTGCCTCTTCTAACAGGTCTCACCTTCTTGATCCCTTTGGCCCACCTGGGAGGCCACCAATGATTTGGCATTAGTACCTCTAGGACTGGGGATGTGGTTTTACTGGAACACAGGGCCAGCAAGGAAACATGCCAAGAAGCATTTGTTAAAGAAAGGAGATTGGGAAGAGTCAGCCAAGAAGGGGATGAAGACATGAACGCAGGCAACTCATCAAATATGCCTCCCCTACCCCCTTCCAGGCCTGGGACGGCAGCACCGTTCCTGGAAAGACTGGTGAAGGCGGTAAAATGCAAGGATGGCCCATTTGGAGCGATTTCAGGGCTGTCTTTCCTGCCTGGAGGGTTCATAGAAGGCCCCAGATGTCCAAGGTCATCCTGGCCTGCATATCTGCCAGCTGCACGCAGCTGCTCTGGCTCGACATCCCTGGAGAAAGGGCCCCTCCTCAGTCAGGAACACCTGTCAGTCCTTGGTCCTCGGGGAATGAAAGTCCCCACCCCACCCCCACCCAGTAAGCTCTGACCCAACACCGCGCTTCAGTCTCCTGAACAGTGGTAAGTTGGGACAGGTCATCTCATGACAAGGTCACAGGGTTCTCACTGTGGAAGGGACTTGATCTCAATCCTCCAGCAGGATGGAAACACGTCAGACACGGGGTTCCCCAAAGGCTCTGGAGAAACTCCTTACCTCTACATGAACCGGGGCCTGCTTCACAGCAGGCGCTTAACAAACATTCAGTGACTTTCTGGGTACCTGGGGGAAAGCCGAGGGTCAGGATTCTGTGGCACAGGTCTGGGGCATCAGTAGCTGGAGTCAGCTTTCATACCCACCCCCGTTTCTGGCTGGGATGCTGCCTTGCCAGAGGAACCAGCCTCTCTGTGCTGGGGCTGGAAGGGCTTCTGTGGTCAGATGGAGCAAGAGACCCTTGTGGAGAGGGTAGCACAGTGGCCCAGGAACTCTGACACCTGGCTCAGGGCCCCCCACGGCACTCCAGTGCCCGTCCTCTGTCCTTTGCTGCTACCACAGCCTCCTTGCTTCAGCTGGTCTGAACTGCTTACTTAGACAAACAGGGCAAGAGCAGTCATGTGACGATCAAGGTTTCCTTGGTCTCACATGTATGTACACACACACAACCACCTCACTGGGTGAGGTGGCCACAAGGCCCAGCAGGGCAGGCTGGACCAGCTCAGGTTTCTGAAGGATATGTGACCAGTGGCCTTCCCTCACTTAGAGAGAGATGCTCTTGGCAAACATTTGTTTTCTGTCCTTGGCCATGCTGGATGAGAAGCCACGACTGTGGGGGACAAGGATGTCAGGATGAAGAGGGACACATGCCCACCCAGGCCTCTGTCTGCTATTTTCCTTCCTGCCTCTGCTCCCGAAGGGCAGATACACGACAGGCGGGCCCTCTGTGGCTGCTAGCAACTCTCAAATAACAGGATAGACCTCAGACTCAAGGCCCAGAAAAGCAGCATCAGGGACTTGGGGACAGAATGTAAGCGGCACAGCGGGACTCCACAGCATGGTCTCCATAAAAGACGCTGGGGCGCATTAGAGGTCAAGGGAAGGGAACCCGTTGCTACCTAGCAGCTCCACCTCTGCCTCTGACATCCCAGAGACAGGCCCAAGACTACATTCTGTCTCTACCTTGCTGGTGGCTGTGTGAGTGCTGCAGCTAGTTTCCACCTATCCTGACTCTGGCCTGGCCTGGATACCAGGGCCCAGCACCCCAGAAGCTGCCTTATAAAAGCAACCCTGGAAAGCCAGAAAAAAGTGAGGGGTGTGGCTGAGGGTTCCCAGATAAAAGCCCTATCCATCTGGCCCCAGAAAGTTCTTCAAGGAAGCCACCTCATCTGTTCTCTCAGCGGCTGAGTACCAGGGCGCCTGTCACTCGGCTTTACGGATGGTGGTGGGGTGAGGGTGTAGCCACAGAAACAATACTAACAAGAAGGCTGCCTATCAGAGCCAGCGTCCATGTTTCTCACCCACGCCTCACTCCGCAGCCCTGGGAACAGTTTACCTAGGAGTTCCTGACCCCGTTTCCAAGGCCAAACCCTGATTTCTGAGGAGACGCTCAGGATCCAAGCCCAGGAATTCTACTTTTTCTTCAGTGTTGAAGACCCTAGGAAGCAGTCCTTACATGTTTTATAATGGCTAAAGGTCACAGGGGAAAGAGAAAGGGAGTGAGAGACAGAGAGAGAAGACTCGAAGAAGGGGAAACATTCACTGGGTCACAAAAAGGATGGAGAATATATAGGGGCAACAGAATGAGAACTGAGTGGTCAGAGGACTCAGGACACACAGAGGGAGGAAGACCTGGAAGAGTGAGAAACAAGAGCTGGGCGGGATGGCGGGAGGGCGGGGGGGGGGGGGGAGACAGAAGATAGGGAGGGGATGATTCAAAGAGTGAGCAAAAGAAAGGGAAACTAGTGAATGAAGAGGTCATGGATAGGAAGGCAGGAGGTCAGCAGGGCATGTGTGCTGGAAGATGGAGAGACGGGAGAAAGCAAGCCTGCCCACAGAACGTTAAATACCTAACAGGAGACGACAAATCAAATGGGAATTACTGCGATAAAAACATAATTAGAAACTTGATTGAAGTTAAACAGAATTTACATAACACTGCAAATTAACTTTACACAACTATTCACTGGGAAGGGGAAGAAAAAGCATTTCATTAGTAATCTATATTTAAACAATGGGCACTGGAAAACTTTGGGGTTCAGAACTGGGTGCCTTCAAAAGGCGAGGATTGCCAGAGAGTTTAATGCAGCATGTGTTGCGGGCAGTGGTGGGCAGGGTCCACGGGGCACCTCTGTGCCTTCTGGGGAGCAGGGTACCAGATGTGCTTTTGATGCTAGACCCGACTGGCTGCTGCTGTGTGGCTCTTCGCAATTGCCTCGCTTTCTCTGGGCCTCTATTCCCTTCCCGCCACAAAGCTAAAGCTGAAAGGTGGTTTATGCCTGGATATTCTAGAAGAAAGTGGGAGATGGTAGAGTTTGTTTTAAGCTCCTAGACTTTGGATTCAGATGGCTCAGGTTCAAAGGGCCCCCTGACAAATTAGCTGTGACATCCTACACACTTTGTCCTCCCGAGCCCTGGCTTACCAATCTGTTCAATGGCGATAAGTCCAGCTCTGCCAGAGATCACTGAGGCAGGAGGGGATTAAGGCAGGGACAGGTGGAGGGAGGCTTAAAGAAAGTGAGTCTAAAGGCCCTGGGATTACTTGGCCATCCGCAGAGCACATTAATTAGATTACCCACAGTCTCCTGCCACTGAGATGACACAGAGCCCCATAGCATCAAAGCAGCCTTGGCTGGCTCCCCTAATCCTAATGCAGAATCATGGGGCCCCTCCTCGCACGCTTTCCCAAGTCCTCACCTAGGTTCCATGCAATTCTCAGACTGAGAAATGTCAGAAGCCAGCAAGCGGCCTACTCTCCCTGCCAGTGTCAGCGCCTGCAGAGGGCTGGCCTTGCTCCAGTGGCCCCGTGTCTAATGTCCAAAGCCCCTGTCCTGCTGAGTCCCCAGGCAGGGCTGGGCTTCTCTCTAAGGAGTTCCACATTGCTCGGGCGCATTGCATGTTACAGGTTTTTCCCTCAACCCCACAGCCTCAACTGCACTTCCAAAAGCTCTTGGGAAATGGGAACCCACTGTTATTCCCTCTGCCCACCTGCCCCGAGGCACATGAGGGAGCTTCAGGGTCAGAAAGAAAAAAGACAGCTCAAGTACTCTCTGGGTGCTGGGTCCAGTATGGAGCAGGTGCAGCTTCCTGCACGGTGGCAAGGTGGGAACCCCTAACCCCGGTCCTGAACACCAAAAGGGAGTGTCCAGGAGCTGAGAGAGAACCTAGGAGGATACAAATGTTCTTCTTTTTTTTTTTTTTTTTTTTTTTTGGCCTCACCAGTCTTGTCCTGGCCCAGCTGAGACACACTGAGACAGACAGCTTAGGTAAGGAGAGAAAATAATCACAGGAGAGAATCACAGTCCCCTGCCCGTGGCAGAGTGGTCAGCAGTCCAATCCTCCGGCAGCCCTGGATGGTGGTTCTCTCTTTAAGAACAAAGACCCATTCCTGCCCAGGAATGCAACAGGGGACTGTTCTTGTCTTCCCCTTGAACTGCCTCCTTCTTGAGCCCTGTGCTCTGGAAGGGGCACAATCATGGGCCCAACAGGACTTCTCAAAGAGAAACAGACCTTAGGGTTAGAGGGCTGCTGGGGCCTTGCCAGATGAACAAAAGACCAGGACATGGGTTCACTAGCAGCCCAATGGGACACCTAGGGTCCTCTCCACTTGTGTGGCAGAAGAAATCCTCTAGTCTCTAACAGCTCTCTCTGGATACTGCCTCCTTATTAAGGCCTCTGAGCCTTTGTGTATGTTCCCTCTGTTCCCTCTGCATTGCACTACCCTTCCCAGTTTCCCTGATGACATCTTCTGCCCACTTAGAGCTGGCTCTGCTCTCCTCTCTCTCTGTCTGGTTGCACCCTCCTGACATCCATTCCTGTCCCCTCCCCAGGGCCAGGCCAGATGGCTGTGACTCAGACCCAGACTCCTGGCCTGCACACTCTCAACAAGCTCTCTCTCAGGGTGACCTCACTGGCTGCCTAGCTTGCAACACCGGCCACAAACAATTCCCGACCATGCATCTCCAGTCACAGCCTCTTTCCAGACTCCGGTCTAGCAGCTTCCTGGCTCGTCCTTTGTGGCTCAGAGGTGCAGCACCTCCAACCATCCAGAGCAGACTGCCTTCTGGGGTCCCACTCTGTACTCCCAGCAGTTCAAGGACAGAGAAAATGACATTCTCCTCTGCCTCTGTTCCAAACCTGCCAGTCTGTCCTGACCACCCTTGATCCATAGGATCCTCCATCTGAGTCCGCAGCAAGCCTGACGCAGGGTTTCAGGAACATTTAGACTCAACTGCTGCTCATCTCTTCCCCAGTACCCCCAGTCCCAAGCTACCAGAGCTCTCTTAGGACCTGGCAACAGGCTGTCAACAATTCTGTGCTCCTAGATTGCTGTCTCCACCTCTCTAACTCCCTCTGTTGTCCCCAGTTGAGACCATCCTCCTCGAGAAGCCTCCTTTAACTACCCATCAGAGCCCCCGCCCCATGTTGCATGGGTTCTCTTTTCTGCCTGCATTTCACTTCTTAGAACTCAGTCTCAAGCTTAGAGTATAAAGGTGCCTGCCGTGACAACCTGAGTTCAACCCACACGCAAATATGAGATGAGAAAATGCTCCCTAATTTCAAACAAACAAGTAAACTAATAAATGCTAAAACAAAACAACACTATCACCCACCACCTGGTATCCTCACGTCTTAGACACTCAGTGTCCCTGACTCCTCGAGAACAGAATCCTCACCAAGGGACAGCTGGACAGTTTTACTCCCATTTACGCTGTCCCCATCTCTAGTGCATCTGCCCACAGAACTATTGCCCAGCCCTCCTTACCTCCTAGTCCAGCCGCTGTACAGAGCCTTGACGATAACCTTAAGGGAGGGAGAATGGCTCTGAGATCCAGATGCCGTTAATGCATGCTGTGCAGAGCTGCTCTTCCGTAAGCCACCGTGTATGTCTCTGTGTGGGCATGTGCACCCGAGTCCAGGTACCCATGGAGGTTGGAGGCCAGAGTAATTGAGCTAGTACGATAGGTAGCTGTGAGCCATCTGCTGTAGGTGCTGGAAAGCAAAGTCCGGTCCTCTAGACTAGCAGTATATGCTCTAGTCACTGAGTCATTTCTATAGCCCACATCTGTTTAATTTTTGTATGTGTATATTGACACACACGGAGAAGCTAAAGGCCACCACTGAGTACCTTCTATATCCACGCTCCATCTTTTTTGTTTGTTTTTGAGACATGGTCTTACCATGAGGCTCTGTCTGGCCTGGAACTTACTATGAAGACCAGGCTAGCTTAAATTCACTTAAGATCAGCCTGTTTCTGTATCTCTAGGGGTGGGAGTAAGGGTGTGTGCTACTATACCTGGTGTTCCACATTGTGTCTTTGAGACAGGGTCTCTTACTGAATCTGGAACCCTGAGCCAGTTCAGCTAGACTCCCTACCCTCCAGAACCAGTTTAAAGCAGAGAGAGCCGCAAAGTATAGAGTATACATAGGTAGGCATTTCTAATACACTTTAATAAATATGTAACCAATAAAACAAAAGTACATGTTCTTTCTGGTTCTGAGTTTAGAATATTGTCACAAAATTCTAGAGTTTACTGGGCCAAGATCCTGCAAACTCACTATAAGGAATTAGTTCTGTTTGCAGGGAAAACACAGCAGAGAAGTGAGTGCTTGGTCCAAGCATCGGGACCAAGGCAGGTGGCAGAGCCAAGGCCACAGAGGGCTGGAACCTTGCAACAGCATCCTCTTTTTCCCAGCCCACGCCCAGTCCCACACAATCTCAGGGGGTGGTACAGGGCTTCCAGAGAATGAAGCAACGGAATGAAGGTGGCAATACAGAAACCTGGGATCCAAGATGGTGTGTCTTTCCCCAGCATTCCCTGGAGCTCTCCTCTCTTTCAACGGGCTCCCCTGTGCTACAGTGTTTGGCGGGGGCTAGAAGCATCAACCCCTCTTTGGATCATGTTGGGAGCTCCAAGCATGTTCCTGATCCTCCAATCAGCATTCCTGATCCTTGATCCTGTGGACTCTGGACAGTCACTAGCCCTCTGATGGCTTTAGTGTTCCTATATATTTGTCTTTGAGACAGGTCCTGGTGATGCTGGTGGCCTCACAGTTCTAGAGCCATCCTGGTGCTTTGCAGCTGGAGACCCTGGCTGGGCCCCACGGCCTGCCCTCCTGTTGAGAACAGGATGTGGGTGTCAGGAGGTGAGGAGAATGTGGGGTCGAGTTGGGAGTGGCCTTGGGTTGGGACTTCCTGAAGCCAGATCGGTTTACCACAGTCAGTTGGGCTCAGGACCGCACAGCTGTGAGTTATAAATGTTCCTCTCAGAGCAGGGTCTAGAGGCCCTGCTGCCAGTGGAGGCAGCAAGTGTCCAGAGTGGCCACCCAGGGGTCGTCCCCAGCTAACGGTCTGTCCTCTGGAGCTATCTGCACCTGTTGGGCTCTCATAAGCTATGGGCTCTCTCTACTACTTACTCCGAGATTACTGATAGGAGGGCTGACCCCATCTTTGCCTGTCTGTTCCTTACCCTTCAGGTGAGAATCCTGTGGTTTTGGTGACCAAAGAGATCCGTGAGGGCAAGGCCAGTCCTGGATCCTAACCTGGCACTAAACTCTTGACTTGGCACACAGCCAAACAGTCCATTGACAACCGTACAACTCAGCAACCTGCTTCCCACAGCCTAACTGCCTTCTAGAGCCCACACAGCCGGGCATACACAGGGGAGGAGAGAGTAGGTGGATCTCAGCCTGCACGCAAAAGCCCTCAGCTCAGAAGCACAGAAGCAACAGGGCCCAGCACCAGACCTTTGTGTGAAGCAGGCCCTTTGCCAGGGATATTCTGGAAGGGAAGAGAAAGACAGTCCTTTCTCTCTGGGAACTGCCCAGAATCCTTCAGGCCATTCTCAGGCTTGGAAACTGCATGTAAGAGGCCAGCTTGCACACAACATGGTGTCTAAGGCTAAGAAGTTAGGTGCCTCTAAGAGTGGACAGTGCCACCTCCTGCTGGGACCACAGAAGGGGGAGCATAGAAACAGGCACACTGATAAAACTCGGATCTATAGAGGCTTACGTTTATGCAATCTTGGAGGCCCTCTTGGAAAATACGCCTAATTGTAAATGTCTATAGAGTTAGGGAAACCATAACAAACTCCTGGGTCCTAAGGCACCCAACTCCTGTTTCTGATGAAGCTTCTTTAAACAATTTATCAGAATTATAATGCAAGCTCCCAATTACAACTTGTTGCACTTCTCTACCTGTAACATTCCAAAGCTCCTAGGGACTCCAAGACTTCATCCAGCGTCTCCCCATCCTTTGCTAATCATCGTAGTGGGAATGAGACTGTTCACAATGGCTAACTTCTTTCAAGGGCCTTTAGCTGCACCCGTCTAAGCACTTTATGCCAACTGAATGATTGGTTTAGTCTCACGGCACCCTAGGAAGTACATACTGTACTCGTTTTAAAAGATGAGGAAACATAAGAAAGAGAAGAAGAAAAACAGTTCAAGGTCACAGCCGGGATATGAACCCAGACAGGCTGGCACTGTGCCGTAGCCAGTCGCTGGCCAGTCCTCTCGGCCACTGCTCTGAGAAACTGGAGAGACTCCAACAGCAGCAGCAGCAGCAACCAAGGGTGGATGTTAAGCATACCCACTTATTTATGCATTCATTCATGAATGAAATCACTCACTCATCCCACCTGGCACCAACACCTTAGCAAGTGAACAGGCTCCCCGCTCGCCTCACTATGCTGGGTCTCCTGCCTAGGCAGACATGGACACTGCCTTCATTTGCCAGGACAGGTAGACAGGGTTTGGAGTGGGAGAAGCCTTAGAGATGGACCGGGCTGGCGCCATAAAGATCTTAGTGGGGTGCAGGAGGGGGCTGCTCAAGGTCATCCAGCATGCTGTCAGACTGCCCCACATCCCGCTGAGGAGGCGGCTGGAGAGTAGTGTCCAGGGGGGGCCAGCCTGCAGCAGCCGTGACCTCCTGAGAGGTTTGCAGCTAGTCTTTTGGAGGGCAGGAAGAGTTACTGGAAGTCTGGTGTCATGAGGCCAAATGACGGTGGAATAGGCTAGCTGGTAGCTGGTGGGGGAGGCAAAGGAGGAGACAGTGGCAGGTGTCTTCTGCCACTCAGGCTAGGTAGGCCTTTGTTCTCCCCTCTATTGCCCATTTGCCCCTAAGACCTCCAGAATACCAAAGGGTTGATGAGCTGAGAATATCGGGTAGCACTGTGGTCCCCTCCCACTGTATACCACGACTGAGCCGAGCACTATCCAAGGAGCACTCTGCTCATGGTTCTCAAATGTCTCAGCCCCCATCTCCTTCTGAACAGAGGAGATCAGCAGACAGGATGGAAACCTTGGCTAGACACTACCGGAGCCCTTAGAGCTGTCCAGTCCTAGTGACTTGAGACTGGCCTGGAAGACAGCTAGATAGTAGCGAGCCATCCAGAGCCACACTGGCCTCCTATCTACAACTTACGATACCAGGAGGCCAGAACATGGGTCTGTGCCCTGTGTCAAGTGACCCTGGGCAGGAAGCCACTTTACAAGTCCTTCCTCTTGGGGGTTCCTGCAATAGTTAGGGAAACTCTGGAGTGATCCAGGGGTGCCACCTGTCCCCAGGATGAGGCAGGGTATCTACAGGCCAGGGAATAGGATGCAGGACTCATGTCTCTGGACCCCCCAACACCAGGGCTCTTTCAGCGTGTCCCTTCCCCCATCACCTGACTCCACAAGCCCATCTGTGTTCCACCTTAATAATCTATGTATCATTATTTTAATCATTTTAAACCAATCACCTTTATACTTAGCCTCATCTAAAGTGCTATCATCTGCCAAATCATGGGTCTTATATACTAATTATACATATTTTCTGATCCGCATGAAAATAAATACATAATATTAAAACTGTGAAATCAGCCCCACACCTGTTTCCTGGCACATCAGTCTGCAAGGCCTGGGAGGGTGCAGGCTTGTCATGGTGGGGGGCTCCGTCCAGGTGAGCAGAGTGCTCCCAAAAGCATAAGGGCTGCCGGGGAGCTAGAGCACAGATGGGAAGTAAGAGGAGGCAGAGATCTCTACAGGAGCACAAAGGTTTGGCCAGGCCCTTTTCTCCCATAGGTGGGACAGTCTGGGTCCCAAGTTCTTAAGTCCACTGCCCACAAAATGCACAGCACACCGGATGAGTACTGGAATAAGAGTCCACGCTGCCTCTTGTTAGGGGGTATGGGTTTCAAATTCCCCATATGTTTAAAGGCATGAGTCAGGGGTTCCCCCCTCAGTTCCATTATTCAGACTGCAGCCCAAGCACTCATGGTCTCTGACATTCCTGGTGACCTCTTGGTCCCCAGAATGGCCCTCTGACCACAGTCTCCCAACACTTCATGTGTGACAGCTACAGGACTAGACAATCAGCTAATCTGAATCCCAGCAAATTTGAATCCCGTCTTTACATGGAACAAATATAGTATTTATGTAAAAGTCGTTAGGAGTACCTCTCTTTTGAATTAACGGAAATACATGCAAACTGAATGGTGATTAGGCAGCTGACGGGTTTGGTAGCACAATCACGCCTGCAGCAGTGCCCTAGTCCTTAAACACGGCGCTCCTGGGAAGCAGCAGGCCCTATTTACACACTGTATTTATTTATTATTTATTTATACGTTTTTCGAGACAGGGTTTCTCTGTGTAATAGTCCTGGCTATCCTCGAATTCACTTTGTAGACCAGGCTGGCCTCAAACTCACTGAGATCCGTCTGCCTCTGCTTCCCAAGTGCTGGGATTAAAGGTGTATGCCACGATCCTTACCACCCCCACCCCACCCCCCATCTTACACACTGCATTTATAAAAACAAAGTAAACAGGGACAGAGAACATGATCTGGCCCTGCTGGCTGGCAAGGGTCCTGGCACTGAGCAGGGCCCAGAAGGGGAGAGGCCAACGTGCCCAGCAGGGAGGAGGGGTAGTAAAGATACCACCCAGGTTCCATGGGTCTATTTCAGGCCTGCCGTGTGTCATGAGAAGCTGGGAATGTAGCTCCTCAGCAGGAAGTGGGCTGCACTGTGTGAGGGGATGGAAGCGGCCGTCTTGACCCTCCTGTTTTCTTCTCTGCTGTGGTTGCTTATTTTCCCTTGGCTGGCCCACTGGAGATTTCTCAAGCTGCCACCTCCAATATGAAGAAAGGGAATAATTTTTTTTTTCTTCCTGTACTACATCCAGGAATAAGGCTCTCAATACATTGGCACTGATAAGTTCCAGGTCAGAGGAGTGCCCAGTGCAGGTGGGAGCCAGGGAAGTAGTCCAGAGGAAGAGACGGGAATTGGGTTTCCAAGGATGCATAATTTTCTAAGAAGTGTAACAAAGGGACCCACATGTGAAGAGGAGCAGTTGCTACACTCATGAGGACCCCAGGGGCACGGAGGTGGGAGAAGGGAACAGGGTCCTGATGCCAGAATAAGGATTTGGACTCCTGAAGAGGTCTACATGGAGGGAGGCTAAGCCTCCCCCTTGTGAGTTCTTCCCTCAGTTCCCCTCCCCCTCCCCAGCGCCACAGAGAGGGCCAGGTGGACTGACCATCAGAGGCAGCTGGTCTGGCTCAGCAGAGCAAGCACTGAGCAGAGGGAGGCTAACCTGATTATAGGAGCTGTCAGTCTGCAGGAAGAGGGGTGGCTGGCTGCTGTGGCCACTGGGAATGCGCAGGAAGATGCATGCTGGGCCAGCCTGGGGTCCCCAGTGAGGGGTGGTCTCAAGATGCCTGGGAAACACAGGGCCAGCCATGCACAAGCCCCTACCCCAACTCCAACGCCACCACAGCCTAAGAGGTGTCGGTTGTAACCCTGAAGAACAGCGTCCTACTCTGCTCCCCTCAAAAAGAGTGAACTAGCAGGGGAGAGGGCAGCCAAATGGCCTCCGCTCCTACCCCTGAGAGTGTGGTGCTGCCATTATTAGCGTTCGGAGGAACGGAGGTCAAGCACGCCCTCTGAGGTCCACTGCAGACCCTGTCACTCCCTCTTGTCTGCCCTCCAGTCCAGGTGACAAGCTCCTCAGAGTGCTGATGTGGGCAGTGAAGCCTCAAATATGCAAGGGGGCCTGGGCTCACACAGACAGAAACCCAGGGTGGATTAAGAGAAAGGCTGGCAGTGAGGACAGTGTCCCTGCCACTGTGACACTCACAGAAGTACAATCAGGATTGGCTCTCAGAGTCCACTGTGCCTCTGCCTTCCCTCCCTTCCTGGAGGTCCCTCTACACTGGGAACAGTAGTAGTTCCTGCTCACAGGAACTAGGAAGAGCAGGAAAGGCAGGTATCTGAGAGTCGATGCCCTGGGTGGCGCTTACCTGTGACTCTGAACACTGGGTTCTGACAGATTTCCCAAAGGGAAGCCCTTTCACCTCTCCAGCAGGGGCAGCTCTTCCCAAAAGCAGTTCAAGTGGCTTTTTACCAGCAACTCCACCAGATCTAAGGATGAGGTGCCAACTCCTAGAAAGGCGATTTGGATTTGTAGAAGATCAAGATCACACCTCAAGGCTCCTCCCCTCTGTAAGTCCTGCCTGGGGCTAAAATCAATAAAATTCTTCATCCTGTGTCACCAGAGTGGGCGAAGGCCCTGCCATGACATTCCTTTCAAGGGGGGCGGGGGGACGACTTGGGGTCTCATCTGGCCCATGACCTCAGTCCCAACTGCAGGCAGCAGCTGAGGGCAGGGTGGGGCAGTGTCCCTGGGAAGCTTGAGGCAAACGCAGGCTGCCTAAGTGCCTCTCCGAAGAAGCACTGGGCGCCATTCATCAGCTGGTTTTCAGGACTGTGAGAAATCAATGGTATCTGCACTGCAAACTCATCATTAGGACGGGAAAACTCTGCAATGGAATTGATTTGTTTAAATATAATAACACAATTTAACAGAAGACTGTGGGGGTGGGGCGGGACCTCAGCAAACAAAACACAGACACATAGCTAAGAGAGAGAGGCTCTGGACTCTGGGGGGGGGGGGGAAGCCAGCTGCAGATCAACTTCCATGGTGCCTGCTGAGCCCCATGAAGCTAGGGATGGGTGTTGTCCCTGACTGCAGGTGGCCCAGATATGTCCTCAAGCAGCCTGTGGGTGGACCCAGAATCCTGGCTGGCCACACCTATGTTGCTCTTGGAGATGATTTGGCTTGAACATGGGTTCACCCAAAACAGTTTCATTAGCCCCCATCCTTGGGGTCCAGACACCTGTGTGGGGGTCAGATCAGAAGGGGATCGGTGGAGATAGGGTGACAAAGTGACAACACAGGCCAGCAAGCACTGGTTGGAATTCTTGGGGTGTCAGGGACCCTGGGAAGGAGCGCTAGGGTACAAAAGGTGGGGGTGGGCAGAAATGAAAGTTACATCAAAGACTGAGTAAGAACCTTTCTGGAAGGTGGCTGACAACTCAAGGTTTAAATACTTCCCTGATGTGACAAAAAAAAATGGATAAGCAGTATGTCTGTCATTCTTACAATGTCCTAGGAAGGACCCTTTACACTCTAATTCTGTGGCACTTCATTTAATTCCAGCAGCCAGTGATGAAGGCATTCTTGTTAAGCACGTGTCATAGGTTATACTACCAAGGTTTATCTAGGCTGCCTGAAGTCACATAGCTGCGGAGCTGGGGGCACACACCTGTATTTACCACACGAGCCTGCTCACTACCCGTGGCACAACTTTGTCCTCTCACTGGGACTGAACACCCATGGCAGGAGACAGGCAGCTCCTACATCCGGAATCTGGATTTGAGCCACACTGGGTAGCTGGGGGCAGTAGTTCTAGGTAGTGTCTGAGGAGAGTGTTGTTCTGGTCCTGAGCACACTGTATCCACAATGAGACTAGAGATTGGGCACAAAGCCGGGCACGTACAAAGGTACTACACCCCATACCACTAAAGACAGAAGACATGGAAGGCTCGGGTGGGCCGAGAGGTACAGACAGCTCTCAGACCTCACTGAGCCCAGAAGACGGCCTTGATGCCATCTTGAAATGTGGACTTTTCCCCTCCTGTCAATGGGAAACTGGAGAGACAGAGAGGGCTGGAGAGGATAATGTGGAGGCAGGAACATGGTAAGGCCTGACTGCTGGCAGGAGCAAGACAGAGAGAGAAACACGGACTCAAGGAAGAGAAAGGGGTACCAGGGATGAGGGAGAGGGAGTGTCAATGATACCCAGGCTTCTTCTGTGAGAGACCTGGCCTCAACATGCACTACCTTCTACATCAGTAAGAATGACCCAGAACCCCAAGAAGCACTGGCTCCTTATCCACGAAGTCCTGGGCTGCGGAGGGGCAACACAGGCCAGTAGCTGTCTCTGTCCCTGCTCTGCCCCTTTGCTGTCTCTGTCTCTGCTGTGTCCCTCTGCTGCCTCTGGCCCTACTCCTTCGGGGATTCCTTCCGCCTTCCCTCTTAAGACGTTCCAGGGCTAAGGAGAAGAACGACTCAGCAGGTTAAGCATTCACTGTGCAAAGGTAAGGATCCGAGGCCCATGCAGAGTGATGTAATAGTGTACATGGGTACCTAGTGCTCCTAGATGGAAGGAGAATTCCCGGAAGCCACAAGCCAGCTAGTATAGTGTATATACAAGGGCAAGCATGAGAACCTGCCTCTGGAAGGAAGGCAATCCCTTGAGCCCCTTAGGGGGTTAAAGACCTCTGCATGTGACCATGACCCCTGAGCACCACGCGCACATATCACACACATGATAGCAATAAAAGAGAGGTTCCAGAAATCTTTGGAAGGATGGAAGGAGAGCTCACAAGCCCTCTGTGCAAACGGGGAAACTGAGGTCTGACAGGCAACAGCCCATGATCCATCAGCCAGCTACTGGTGCAACCTGGTCCAAGACTTGACTGGCATGTTCTGGAAGCCTCCTGAGAACAGGGTGGAGAAGAGCAGTGGGTGAGGAACACAGCCCTAGGTGTGGAAACGGTGGTGACCAGCAACCAGCAGGGAGCAGGGGGGAGGCACTGTGTCCAGCCAGAGACAGCCCTGTCACCCACACTGCGTCCCTCAGAAGAGAGGCAAATCTCCAAGATTTGGAACTTGTGTTACTAACACGGGGACAGTCCTAGGTCTGCATAGCTGTTGATTACTCTAGCCGGGCTGATTCTGGATTCTGGTTTCCAGATCCACCCCTTTTCAACTGTGGGTGGCCTCTGTGTGCCTCAGTTTCCTCATTTGGAATCAGTGTATAATAGGACCTTGTGTGAGGGGTTTGGAGCCTGGATTCAGCATCTCATGTGCTGTGCTTAGCAGCTGACACCAGTCACTCAGCACAGCAGGTGGTCATTGTCATTACCACCAACTGTACCACTAGCCTCACTTGCGGGAGGCCCAGCTGAGGCAGCCAGCATGATGATCCAACCATGCGCTCTTCTGCGTACACACGTGCTGACGACTGAGCCCCCATATAGCATAGGGTAAGTTAGAGCATTATCAGACTGTTCCAGCTGAGGAAACCGAGGCACACTGGAGTAGCCCATGTGCCAGACACAAGTCCAGACCTGGAAAACCACTCCTGTTTCCACTGGGCTGAGTCCAAAGCCAGCCAGCTACTGGATGAAGGCCAGTGTCCACACAACTTCTGGTCATACTGACCCAGGACACGAACCAGACAAACACTGGCTAGGCAGGCATGGCAGGCCAAACTGGAAGTGCATGAGGAATGGGCAAAAGGCCCTGACCTGGAGGAAGTCAAGTTGCCAGTCCTGAGCCTGTTCTGGAACGTTCTTTTTCTGTTCCAGCATATCAATCTCATTTATTAGGATCCCAGAGTAGCTGCATGAGAAAACCCCCAAGAGGGGCTTGGCTACTGACTCACTCTTTCCTCTACATTGCCTTAGTATATCCTTGCAATATTCTATAGTTGCGCCCCACGCTCCTGTCCATTTCAGAGATCGGGATGTATGCAGCCTCGCAATATCCATGCCAAAGCCTGGCTTGTCTTCACTGCTGGAGTGGCAAGGATGGAAAAGTCCTGGGATAAAGGCCACAGAATGTCTGGGTTCAGCAAAGAGGAGGGTGAGAATTGAGCATCAGATCACTGGGGGATGGAGTAAGCCCCCTGCTGGAGCACAGGAATGAGGTGGTCACTGGAGACAAGGAGTGCCCACAGGGAGGCAAGAAAAGGGAGGTGTTTCTGCAGGGCCACTCCTGACAGCCTAAGGACATGGGGACCTGACAGAGACTGCAAGGCGGAGCCTAGCGCTGTGCCACCCCAGGAAAAAGGTCACTGAGGCGGGGAGCAAGCGTGGGCTGGGCAGGGGCTGAAGGAAGCTGGCCATAGCTATTTTTAGTATCTTGATGTAAGAGGGAGAGGTCCTTCTCCCTACCAGGTAAATGTCAGCAGCAACAGCACTTGTGGCCAATTAGAGCAGATGAAGTCCAGGAGGGAAGAGAGCAAGGTTTTGCCTCCTGTGGGCCTCCAGCATCTCTAGCCAGTGCTTTCCCCTAACAAACAAGCAACATTTGCTTGGTCCCCAGAGGAGTATAAGCAGGGCCCCGGATCCTCAGCTTGATTTTGGATTGGCTGTGTGATCTTGGCCAAATGTCCTGCCCTCCCTGACTCTAGTTTTCCCCTATTGGAGTCAGGCTCCTACCCAGTTTATATGTGAGAATAACATTAGTCAGGGGTCATGGAAAAGCTTTGAGTTCAAAGAATTTTGCCACTCCATGGTGTAGGATAACCGTTGTAGTGTTCCTGAACAGGTTCCTGGGCCATCCCTAGGCTGACGGGGCTGGAGCTGGAAGCTGTGCACACTGTTCGTGCAGGCGGTTTATGCAAGCCCAGGACCTGGAATCCAGTGGGCCCATGGCTGTAGCTAGTGACAGGAAAGAGGTGAGAACAAGACCACTGTGGGTCAGCACTGCTCGACACACACAGTGTGACGTGATCAGGGAGGAGCCCACAGGGTCCCAGCATTGCTACAGACTGGAGACTGGTAGCAGCCAGGGAGGTCTCCTGCCACACAGCCTGGCTGACCTGGCACAGCCTTGGGAGGACTACCCTCTCTCTGCTGCCAGCCTCTCCCGGGAGGCAGTTGATTATAGGAGAGATGGGGATGCCCAAATCAGAACATTCTCCCAAACCCTCTGTGAGAACTAGATTCTTACTCCACAGGGCCAGCCCCTGCCTTCCCTGGATGGTCTAGCCTGGGAACTCTAGGAGCCTTAAACTGGTCTTCATCAGCTAGGGAGAATGCAGTTACGGTTTCCTCTGCCAGTTGCCCACCAAAGATCTTGACAGTTCTGTCCCTCCCTCAGCAAAAACCCAAGCACACCTTGTGCTGACCAAAGGCAGATGTTCCCACCAAAGCCTGGAGGTTGCTCCAAAGCCTGGAGGTCGCTCCTTGATGCCTGAAGCCCAGAGAAGATCCAAGGAAAACTGAGGCACAGAAGTGGAACATTGGGGAGTTAGGAGAAAAGTACACACTCCATTTTCGGGCATCTGAACTCAAGGGTACCTACCTCACCCCTCTTTCCTTTATCACCCCCTTGGCCCTCGACACAGTCCTTGGGGCAGCCTCTCTGCCCAGCTTTTCCTGTGGCTTGGATGCCGGCAGGTCCATTTCAGGTTCACTCTCCTGGACTGGCTGCAGACCTCTACTCCAGGAAAAGGAATGTCATAGCCTCCCAGACTGCAGGGTAGCTAAAGCACTAGGCATCCCCCTGCAAACGGAGCTGATGAAGACTATGGGCAGGTCCCGGTCACCAGTCTACTTTATGTCTTCATCCACAGCATTTTGACACCAACTACATGGGTCAGGGTAGAGGAGATTTCACTATGGGAGGGCCATGGCAGAAGGCAGTGATGGGTTTTCACAGAGCTGGGCCCCATGGCCCCTTCTACATGAGTTTCCACAAATAACTGAGCTCCCCTGGTACTGCTCTCTGCACCCACAGCTCCTCAGCCGACTTTGTGATCACTATTGCTGGTCCCCCTTGTCTGTGTCACCGCCTTCCATAGGGTCAGTGTAGTTTCAGAGGGCAGTGTGCATGGCCCTAAGACTAGCGCGCCATGCGGTTACTGGAATATTTCTACCGCTGGGCCCCGGGTCTCCTTGTGGCATTGGGAACCTGGCCAGGTGATTCCTGAAGCACACGCCTTCCCTGGGGCAGTGTGTGACATTTGGATGATTCCAGCTAGCAGCCAGCTCAGGGTCTCCTCCTTTGCTGTGAGGTATGTGGGGGCTTTGGAGACAGAGACGGAAGTCACAGGCAGAGCTGTTCGTCACGACAAGTGGGGCCTGGGTATGTATCTCACGGACAAGAATAAGATGAACTCCAGGCAGGCGCTGGGTGAACAAACCTTAGTGGGAGGAAGAATTGCCCATAAGACGTTCACAGAGCTCTTTATGGGCCCTCATTCCTACATAACTAGGTAGGTGGAAGAGTTGGAGAGCAATCCAGCCTTGCCCACCTTGGGAAGGATGCCTCTTGTATCTACCATAATGAAGCTGTGTGTTCCCAGGCTAGTTTCAGGGATTCTGTAATCCTCTGTCCCTCAGCAATGTCCACCCCAAGTTCCTGAGCTGAGTTCAGGCCATTGAACAGTGTGGGACCAACCGATGTGCAGAGGGTGGCAGAAGAGAGTGGCACTTGGCTCCCCCTTTAGACGAACCTCTTCCTGCCTTTGGGTAGGTGGGCTTTTCCCTCCCAGAATAGGTACTGGGAGCTTCAAGACCTGGTGGGGCCCAACTGTCCAGCTATAGGAAGAAGCCAGTCCATCCCTGTTTCCCCCGGCCTGGGAGCCAAGGTTCTGACTCTAGTGTGGAGGCTGAGACTGGATCCCACATCACCAGAGAGCTGCCCTACTCGCACTATAGAGTAAAGAAGCCAGGACAAACTGGGTATGGGCCTGGGGGCTCTCTGAAGCTGCTGAGGCACCTGCATGCATCTGCTGCTGAATCTGTCTTCCTGGCTGGCTGTGAACTGTCAAGCACCCCACACCCATTCTCCCTCCTCCAGGCAGGCTGCTTGGCTGCCTCCTTGGTCTTCGCCCTCACTGAGTGGACTTCTGTGCCTGTGCAGCGCAGTTCTGTGACTGCTGCCTTGGACCCGTGCTCACCCAGCTGTTCAACCACCATTTGCATTTAGCAGGAGGGCCCAGCATGGCGCCAGTGTTGGTGAGAGCCAGTCTGACAGCCTGGGGAACATATGGTTACAGAGGAAACTGGGCTTGATCCCAGTTCCACCAAGAACTGTGTTGACTCTGGGTAGGTTTCCTAGTCTCTGTGTTTTGAGTTTCTTCATCTGTACAATAGGACAAGTTCAACTTTCACTGGGTGGTTAATGCCTTTAAAAGCTTCACCTTCTGGTCATTGAGACTAAGGAACAGCCACAGAGAAGGGCAGGGACTTATCCAAGGTCACACAGCAGGTCAATTGGAAAGGCAGCCCCACCCTGCCGAACCACAGGGGCAGGACTAAGCAGCAGACAGTAGAGTATTTCCAGCTCCCTGAAGTAGCAGGAGGGGGGGGCAGCAGGGCAGGCTACAGAGGCTGCTGGTGGAGGGGTAGCTTGGAGGCCACAAATTCCGGGCAGGGGCTGGGGCGTGCATTCTCAGCTGGACTGAAGACTGACTGGCACGCCACAGTGCCAGTGGAAGTCCAGTCTGCAGGACCTCAGGCTAGGCCCAGCCAATCCTCTGCGCGCTGGCCTTGGCACCCATGGTCTTTTCAGGCTGCCCACACTGTCCTTAACCCTAAAAGTGCACAGACTACAGGTGACTCCCAGGCTGGAGCCTAGAGGCTGGTGGCACAGGAGTGTGGCTCTTGTCATGTGGTTGCCCACGGAACTGCCTCAGGAACCCGGATATCCCCTTTTCCCTATGTCTGTTCATCATCAGGCAAGGCTCTCTCCAGGAACTGCTGCCGTGTATCCACGCAGCCAGAGTCAACCACGTCACACACCCTACCTGCTACACACCACCTGTCCACAGGCTTGGCTGGGGGCGTAGCGACCATATGACACCACCCAGAGAAGACTCTCTCTCTCTCACCAAAGATGATGACATGGGGCTCAAAGAGGCTTTTTCGCCAGAATGAGACAATTTATTTAAAAAAAAAAATGGAGAAACAGAACCACAAACATCCCAAAGCCTAAACCCTGAGTTCACATTCTTAACTGTAATGGTCAATGTATTTCATCCAGTGTGCCTTTTATACATTCCAGCCACAGAAGGGGCCGAGTGCCACAACCTGACAGGACATCCTCTCCCTCTGCATCTGGCCTTTCCTTCTATGATGGTCAGAAGCAACTCAAGTCTTCTTTTCTCTGCCCAGCAAGTGGCTTGCCCAAGCTCTGTGTGGGCGGAGCCTTAGCCTTCCCAGGAATAAGCAGGGCTGAAGGCTCCTTTACTACGGTGAGCCAGATCTCCAGGACCCGCCAGGTCATCCTGACAGCCTAGAACTTGGAGCCTCTCATGTACCAGGAGTGAAGTTAAATTTTACCAAGAGGAAAAAGCCCCTCTAGGGCCAGAGCTCAGGTATCATCCACCTCACGGCCTGGGTGACCTCACCACAGCCCAGGAGCTTGGAGTGGTGCTAGGTCTCACAGCCACTGTTTTTGTTTTATTTTTATATTTTATTTTTTTTTTTGGTTTTTCGAGACAGGGTTTCTCTGTGGCTTTGGAGCCTGTCCTGGAACTAGCTCTGTAGACCAGGCTGGTCTCGAACTCACAGAGATCCGCCTGCCTCTGCCTCCCGAGTGCTGGGATTAAAGGCGTGCGCCACCATCGCCCAGCCAGCCACTGTTTTTGTATCCAGCCAATAGGCATGATGCCTCTTACTGGATCTAATGAATTATGCGAGCACGCTGTCCATGGCAGAGAACCACAAGGGGCAGCACCTGGTGATAGCACTGGGACAAAGAAAGCCCTTGGCATCCAACCCACAGGAACAAGTAGACAGAAACAGGCAAGCAGGGCGCAGTCCAGACAGGAGGCTCTGCAGTCAGAAGACCCTGGGCTTCGCGGCAGCTGCTCTGCTGCTCAATCTTCCCTTCTCTCTGTCCTTCCTCAAGTGTGCTGCCTGGGACTGGGTAACAGGGGCAGGTAGGGCAAGCTGGAGCAGCATACCCAGGAGAGTTCCCACAGGATCCTCATGCAGCCTGTCCTCAGCTGCTTGAGACAAGCTAGTCCCTGGCATCACAGAGCCTCCTGCTGTGGGAGGGGGACACGCTTTCAGAGGCCAAGGGGCCTCGTATAAGGTCACCGGGCCTGTGATTGGCTTGTGAGTGAAGAAGGAGCCTGGACACCCACTGGGTTGCTTCCACTTTATTCTACTTTTATGCGGAAATACTTGGCTTCATGGGCTAGCCTTTGTCATACTGGTCCTTAAGCTTTAAGGGACCTCACTGTGCCTGCTATCATCAGCTTGAAGTCCTTAATAGTTTGTGAACAACCAGCTTTGATTTTTATTTTTTACTGGACCCTGCAAATAATACAGCTGGCCCTGATTCTAACGGATTCACATGGGCCCTCAGGTGCAGGCTGGGAGTTAACTTTTGCTTCCCTGAGACTCCGTAGGACCTATGCCCTCTGCTTCTTCTTTTCCCCTCTCTATCAGCATGGTAACTTCTCACCTTCCCCAAGTCAGTCCAATGGCCACTTCCCAGAGAGGGTTCATTCCTAGGCTTTCTACCCTGATGTAGATGCTGCCCCCACGTCAGGGAGGCAGGTTAGTAGAAAGGAGGGCTTGGGTGCAGTGTGGTTAAGCAATACCAATTCTGGCCCTGTCATTTTCTACCCGTGCAACTCACCCTTCTCTAGGCCTCAGTTATCCCATCCAGTGTGAAATAGCCCATTCCTGGAGGATCTGAGGAAGCTTGATCATGGCAACCAGCAGCCACTGTCACTTCATAGAAGGCCTCTCCTTTTGTCTTGAGTTGGCTCTTCTGAGGACACTCAGACCCACCCTCAAGAAGGGGCTACAGGATGGGGAGGACCAGAACAGGGTTCAAGGATGTACAGATACGAACTTGAACCCAGGTCTGGTTAGGTATGTGGCGTTGGGCAAGGTCTTCCTAACCAAGGCTCAGTTTCCTCACCTGCACAACGGGGATGGTGACAACCACTCCCTCAAGGACAGTTTTGGAGGGAAAAATCTTGAGAAGGTACAGTTAAATGCCCACAGGAGCAGAGGACATTACTGTGACTATTGCTATTATCTCCACGATCTAAATTAGAAGACAAAATCCCTTAGCAGGAGGGTGAGAGCTACCAAGCCTACACAGGATGCTGACAATAGAATAAAACCACATGTCCAGTGCCCAGGCTAGGCCCAAGCCCTCTCCGTTCTGGTTTGGAAGCCCAGGAACAAAGGGGAAATTGGGAAATGAGCCACATCCCCGCCCAAGCTCCTCAAGCTCCTGACATCGCCTACTTCAGGTAGCCACACACACTTACCCAGCCCTCAGTAGCAGATTCCCAGTACCGATATAGCTGGCTCATCAACTCACCTGCTAAGGCTTCTGCCAGTCGATCACAACTCCAGGCTGTGACAATGTTGGGGAAGGGAGGCGGCGGTGAAAGAGGTGCTGATTGGGTTCTATGCAGTCCAAGCACAGTGGCCACAAGTTCTGCAAGAAAGAGCAGAGGGGACGATGAGTTCTAGCTTCGGGCCAGCAAGCAACCCCTGAGTTTTCCAGCGGTGCTCTACATCTAGCATGCCTGGGTCCCTCAAACCACCTCCTGGGTGCTGTAATTCCTCTTGGAAGAGGCACAGGCTACTGAGGTTCATACCCGCGACCCTACACTACGCCTCAGTGGGTTCAATAGCCTGAATACAGACATTTAGCAGTTACATCCCCACACATACCACCACAATACCCCACCAACAGGCCTCCTGTCCTCCAGCTGGGTCTCTTCTTCTTCATCATTCCAAGACCAAAGACCGAGTGGACTTGCAGACCATATTCGGGTCCTTTGGGAGGCCCTCGTTGACCACGCCCCCTCTTTTTTTCTGCAGATTTGCAGCATATTGACCAAGTCTCTCCCAGATTTCCACGGCCTCATCAGAAAGTCGGTCTAATGTATGTCATCTGACATTGTTATCAGGGACGCAGGGATCATTTGGTGTTGGACGGAGAAGAGAGGGAGGGAGGGAGCAACAAGGACAGCACAGTCCGGGTGCAGTGAGGTGCACTGGACAGGCCAAACCTGTGGGTCAGCTTCAGTTAGGAGGCCTCCAGAGCTCCCTAAAGGTTTCCTGCTGTCTAGTTTCAAACATGTGGTGGCAATGGAAGGTGTGTGTGTGTGTGTGTGTGTGTGTGTGTGTGTGAGAGAGAGAGAGAGAGAGAGAGAGAGAGAGAGAGAGGTATTGAGATTTTTCTCTGCTGTTCTACAAATGAGGAAACTGGGACCCTTATAGGGGCACACTCTTCCCAGAATTCCTTAGTGAGTGAGGGGGCAAGGCCTGAAGTATACCATGTCTCCTCACTTTGCCCACTGCCGGCAGACTCAAGTATGAAGCCTGCTTTGACAGGCGACAGGCTCCTCTCAGCTGTGTCTCCAGACATCTGAGTGGGAGGGTGGGGGGATGAGCTATGGAAGACAGGAAGTCCCTAGGGCTGGAAAAAGTGCCACGGGGAAGAAGGCTTTCTCAGGACAAACTGCCCAGCCTGCTAGCCCTTCTTCCTCCAGCCTGGAGCCCTGAGGCCAGAGTTCAGGGAGGGCAGCACAGGGAACCTCTTGCAGCATCTCCACAGCTGCCAATAAGGAAGCCCCCCCCCCCAAGCCAGTCCACAGCGAATAGGCCTTTCTAAAACTCCCTTCTGGACCCTAAAAACTGCTGGCACAGCATACACTAGTATCGCCATCTTGGAGTAGGGCATGGAAACAGCAGTCCGGTGGGCTATCCTGCCACCTAGCAAGTCCATTTCTATAGCAATGCACACTGTTCATCAGTGGTTTCTCGGTGTCAGGCACGACAGCCCCAGAGTAAACACCAGGACAGAATGGACAAACCGGAGCATCCACGCACTCCCTCATCATCGAGAGGAGGTGAACCACACAGCAACAACACATAAATCCTACCAACAGAGCACGGACCTGGAAGCCAAACTTGGGTGAGTGTACCCTTGGAGATCACTCAGACCAAGGTCAAGAAGAGACAAGGGGACTCGGGGCTGTAGCATAGCCACAGCATACCCTCTGTAAGTCTGCTCTTCACCTGTGATCCTGTGTGAGTGAGTGCTTTGAGGAACAGGATTCAGTGCAAGTGGCATTTCCTGGGGTGGAGAGACATGGCTACAGGAGGCTCTGCTTCTGACCTTGACTCTCAGAAAGCTTAGGACTACAGAAGAAAGCATTCTACTTCACTGGACAGTGGAGAAGTGAGGGACAGCCAGTAGTCCAGCCCACTACCAGGAGGGGAAGAGGCCTCTACCTCAGGTGATTGGAGGGGTCACATGAACCCAAGGGGCTCCCCAGACAAGTGGGAGGGGGGCCCTTGTAGACCTCGCCTTTTAAGCTGCAACAGACAGCTGAGAGCAGGCGTCAAAAGTCAGGGTCCTTTGCATGAAGGGAGTAGTGTCTGAGAGGAACCCCAGCCCTTCTAGGGGGTCTGGGATGGTGTGTTTCTGGGCAGCTCAATGATGACAAAAGCATGTTCTCGCTGAGACAATCTATCCAGAGACATGCACAGGTAGTAGACTTCTCTAAGTAGTTGTAACACTTCAATAGCAGCTGAACCCAAACAAATCCTGAGGCCCGGGCCTAAGTGACAGGTCGAGCCCCTCCCTGGACTGCCCTGCTGCCCAACCTTCCTACTCTCCATACTCCACAGCTGCCTCACCTCTGCAACTGGATGCCTTATCCCTCTCCACAATACCAGAGGGTGCTTCCTCCAGGAAGCCTTCCCTCCCTCCCACCCTTTCCTAGGTCCGCATGTCCGCGGTTCTGGGTGGGAGGGGATAAAGCCTATCTCAGGCAGGGTTGAATCTTCTTCTTCTGAATCTGAAGGCTCTTCAAGCAGAGGCCGGTCATCCCCAGGGAAGAGACCCCACACACACACACAATGATCCTGTGGCGATCAGTCTCCTGGCAACACGTTTCAGAGACCAGCATCAAATGCGGCATCTGTCCTTCACCATCATCTTCATCTCCAGTAAGGACTGAAGGTGAAGCTGAACTTGGGGGTGCAAAGAGGGTTCCCCAGTAGGAAGGTAGGAAGGCTTAACGGGTTCTCTGTTGTAGATGACACCATAAATGTATACCATTCCCCCAATAATTGCCTATTAAAATAAGACCACAAGAACCCTAAGGAGCAAAGGAAGAGGTATGGGGCCAGACAAGGACACTGACTCTGTACTCCCGCAGTGTGGCCCTTCATACCCAGCCTGCACAGCAGCCTCCCCACCTTGCCATGGGTAACTAGGGCAGACAGGGTCTCAGTTGACCCCCACTGCTAGGGTCCACGCACATAAACCCTCTGTGTGGGTCTCTTGTCTTCGTCCTCCCAATTCCAGTTCTGTTCTAAAAGTATGTGTGACCACTACCCCTTAGCCCACCACCCACCAGAAAGACAGGCTAATTCAACCATCTCTGATGGGTCCCTGTTCCCTCTTCAGTGGAAGGTCTGAACCTCAACAAGACAAGGTCATTATGGGTCTCAGGTCTTTTTCTGTCCCCACTGTGCCAGCACCAATTCCTGCTAGCAGCAGTCTGATGCAGCCACCCACTCCACACAGGCCACAGCACCCACTCCCAGCCTCAGATCCCCTTTGCTAAGAAAGGAAGCCCCTACTGAGCAGAGGGGGGCATAACTGAGCCAAAGCTCACAGGCTGGGCGAGGGAAGGTCACCAGGTCCACCCTATGAGAGAAGACAGCCATACAAGAACAGCTGTAGAGGCAGTTGCTTGTACACGTAGGAGTGGGTGTAGGATGGGTGAGGACGCCATCCCTAAAGGTGTGCAAGCAGAGGGAGGGCCCCGTGTCACAGGTACATCAGAAACAAGCTGGACTTCGACTTCTCAGACTCCCCTGAGGACCAAATCACTCAGATGACTGCTGTGCCTATAGCGTCTTGTCCTCTCCCTGGACAGAATGTGGATCTGGAAGACAGCCCAGAAATTTAAATAGCTAACCAGATCTCCCAGGTGATCCTCAACATCTGGAAAGATGGAGAACACTGACAGGTGACCTTCCAGGTCTTTCTTGGGCCTAGAGATTATCAGCTTTGAATATCCCTCTCCATTTCCCCAAACCTTTCTAGAGAGGCCAGCCCTCCCGGGCAGTGACTAGGAAGGGATAGAGATAAGATTGGGAGAATTCGTCCCACAGTGGTGGTACTAGCCCAGCTCCTTCCTAGCCCCTCAGCCCCAAGAGCCACAAGCTTAGCATGGGGCAGGGTTGGGGAAGCAACAGCTGCTGCCCAGTGAGGCTCCCGAAAAAAGCAATTATCTTGCTCTTAGCAGAAAGGCACTGGTCCTTTAACCACGCCCCCCCAATACACACACACACACACACACACACACACACACACTCACCCAGGCCAAGATGCTGTAGTAGCCCTCATTACCACCCCCTCCAGACTCCAGATTTCTGCCTTGCACCACCTCCATCCTCCGAGCACACTTCCAACACTTAAATCATTTAGCCCGCTAAACCGGAGACGGCAAAATGGGTGCTATTTCTTAAAAACATACAGAGAGCATATTAAATTATTGATAGCCATTAAACAGGAGGAAAATATTAAACAGCTCTCAGCCCTTATCAATCATTCATGCAGTTTCCACTGGGGTGTTTTCTGGAGCGATCACTCGGGCAGCCCGGGGAGCTGGCTTCTGCCAGCAAGGAAGGCAGTGGCTGGAAAGAGGCCAGCAGGAGGCTGGCCCCAGCCCCGACAGTCACCTTGGATAGGGGTATGTGGGGGCAGGGAGGTGAGCTTCGCGCTTGCTAATGTGCCATCCTCTGCTCTTCCTGACATTATTAACAAAGGGAGACTCCAGCACCGCCTCCAGGAGGCTCGTAATTAAATCCAGCCTGCTTTTATTGGGCACCTACTATATATCAGACCTGCAGGATGCACAAATAAACAAGCCCCAAGGCCCTCGGGGGGTAAAGGTGGTGGTAGAGAGCCCAGTGCAAGAAAGTGTGGCTTTGCTGCCCAATAATGGAGCCAACACTACAAGTCCACGTGGAGGTGATGCAAAGAAGAGGGGCCAGCTGCGGCTGCAAGAGGCTGCCAAGAAAGGATTCACTGAAGTAATTCCCAGGGACGTTCTTAGATGGGAACAGAAAATTGTCCTGAAGGGAAGCAGGGAGTGGCACGAAGGGGATAAGTAGCTCAGGGAAAGGCTGAACCTCTCCAGGACTGCTTGAGTGGCAGGTTCTGGATAGGCGGGATGGGAGTTTGGGCACAGGGACCGGAAAGCATAACAGGTAGGAGGCTAGCAGCCTCAGTATACACAAGCAGGAGCTTGAGGTTCACCCCAGCTGCCAGGCCAGTATCCCCACCACACTGGTACGGCAGATCCATTTCCTGGCTCTGATTCAGGACACCTAAGCCAGTATGACGCAGGCCCCGAGGCTGTAGGTCCAAGGTCCTGCTGCGTTCAGCCACAGACAGGCCTGGCAATGCTACCCTCGGGAGACAGGATCCCCACTGCTGCCTACCTGTGCCAAGGACCCAGATACCAGGGTTATGGGAGCCAGCAGACACCTGATACTGCCCCACCTCATAGCACAGGGACCAGCCACAGTCAGAGGCCATGTGAGGATCCCAGGCCCAGCTGGGTTGCTTCGCCTGACCCTGCCTAGCTCCTCCAGCCATGCCCAGCACATATTGGTCTTTCTGAATGTTTTTCCGAGCTGTCAGTTGTGGCAGAGGCCCTGCCAAGTGTGGCTCACACCCTCATCAGAGCAAGCTGCTGTCTCAGGGAGATGTTTTACAGAGAAAAGATGTTTACCATCACACCAGGGACTGTCAAGACATCACCAGGAGAATTTCAGTCTGCAAAGTCAAAGGGTCCCTTTCTCAGCTGCTTGGGAAAAGTGGCCTTGGATTCAGGAAACATACTTTGGGCTGAAGGGGCCTATGGAGTAGGAATATGGGTACATAAAGCTAATGCAGAGGTAGGACCCTGAATCCAGTCCTTGCTCTGACATCAACTGTCCCCTCCTGGGCTCTGCTTGTATACACAGTGACAGAGACACATTCGGGACAGAAAAGCTACATGGCTCCCATGAGCCTCCTGAGTAGCTGGCTGCAGCCTGCCAGAAACATGGAATTCCAGATGTTGACCCCAACCAACACTGCTCTGTTAACGCTCAGACTCAGAGTGACATCATGCTTTGGTCCCTCCCTCATTTGTGGTCCTAACACCATTGTCTCAGGGGCCCTGCATCTTCTTGTTATCACTTAGCTGGGTTGTTACATATCCACTTCTCTCTAGTACAGGTTTCAGAGAGGTGCAGGGCCCTGGGCGGAGCTTGGGAGCTGGCTATCTAGAAAATTCTGCCGGCCAGCAAAAGCAAGACCCAAATGGGCAAATGACTCCATAATCCAAAACCAACACACCTGGCTCCAGCTGACATCGTCTTAATAGCCCGTGTCGCTGTCAAATCTCCAGTCTTCCAGTTCTTCCCTCGCTGGCACTGTTCACCGAAGACGTACCGCAGGCACTCTACCACCCTGACTGCCATGCCCCAGGGCCTTTGCCTATGCTGGTGCTTTCTCTACCCAGTCAAATTCTGCTCTCTCCTTCAGCAACCGCTGCACACTTTATACATTACCCTAGACTGAATTCTGGTCACATCTGTTCTGAGCTAAATAGGGGACATCATGAATACAAACAGGGTTTCTTTCATCAGCCCTTGGCACACAGGGTCGGAGGGAGCCTCTAGCTTGACTGCACTCAAACCCACCCACCCCAGCTCCCGATCTACCATCCAGAACCAGTGTTTCCTAGTGGATAACCTGCACAGCTCTGATGGCAATGTGAGAAGCCATCCCCCAGAGGAAGGGTGAGCTGCTCGTAGCCAGATGTAATGAGACCGTACGTACTCTTGGAGTTCCTAAGCCAAAGGAAGGGGCAGGCTTGGGAATTTCCAGGCAAATGCCAACAGAAATTGGCCACAAATGAATCATTAACTTTCAAGTTGAGAGCTCAAGTGCTTGTGCCAAGGTCTTTGACTCTGGCCTATGTGGGCCACTTGGCTTCGCCTGGCTCAGGCCTGAGGGCACCCCCACCCCTGTCCCGCCCCCACTGGCCATCTGCTTTACCCCGTGGCTTCTGTCCACCAAGAAGCAAGACCATTTGAGCCGGAGAAGCCCTGATGTCTGATGGGAGCGGATTCGCCTTTCCTCAAGAGCCACTTCAAACCTCTGTCCACAATACCCACGCCCTTCCATCACACTGCCCGCTCAAGCTGGCCAAATCCTTTCTGTCCTTCAAGGTCTGGATGCATTCCTGTCTCCTTCTATCTAAGCCCCATGACCCTCCAAGTCCTCTCAGCCCTACACACGTCTCTGTGAGGTCTGTCTGAACTGGCCTGAGCGCCTGGGACTCATTTCTACTAGGGACTCTGTCTACTCTTCCGCACCCCACCTGACACAGGCTCTATTTGAACCCCACAGCTCTAAATTCAGGACTGTGGCTTGTTGGGTTGGTGCAGGCCTGCAGCTCTCACTATGTTCTGGTAGGAAGGGATCCTCAGGCTTCTTTTCAGGGCCTGGTGGACCAAAGGTAGCGGATCAAGGTGACCTCAAGTCTAGAGTAGGGGAGCTGGGTGGTGCCAAATGCCAGTTCCCTTGTAGCCAGCAAAGACCAGAAACAACAGCTTCATTCCTCAGTGTGCCACCCTACAGAGGCCTGGTTGCCACACAGCTGATTATAGCAGACAGGAAGTCCAGAAGCATAGACAGAACCTCACAAATAGGCATCCCTGCTGCAATGCCATTCACCATGAAGTCGCCTGGCTTTCCAGATTCAGGGCCACCCATACAGTAACAGGCCACTAAGCAGAATGACGGGTGCCGCCGCCTTGTCTATGCGACCACATCCAGTATATGACCATGCAGCACCCTTATCCTTCCTCCGCCATATGGAGAGGGATAAAGACTGTGACCGCAGCATCAAAGGGAGACTCCAAGTTCCACAGAGAGTTGGACGGTGCTGAAGTCATTGTCTGAGATCCCAGCTTCTATCCGTCACTAATGCCCTCACAGTCCCCCTTTCCCAAGCTCAGAGCTTTGACAAGTTCTGTGGGCATTATCTCAGCCACCATCCTGCCTTCCTCTCAGAGCCTTTGTTCATCTGGTCCTCAAAATGGCCCTGTGAAGTTAGGTATGCTGGCTCAGGACTGTAACTTTAGCACTCAGGAGGCTAAGGCAGGAGGATTTCAAATCTGATGTCAGTCTCGGCACGTTATTAAGATTCTGTTTCAAGGAAGAGTGCTTGCTTTGCATGATGAGGCCCTGGGTTCCATCTCTAGCACTACAAACAGGACACAGAGAATGACTCCTCGAGGCAGCAGGTGAAGGTCATTATTATCACGTGACACACGGAGAACCCCAAGCCTGACTGGGAAAAAGCCTGAATTACCTATTATTCTAGCTAGCACCCTCCATCTGAACCTAACTCCAAAATAGCTATCCTTGAAGCCATTAGCAAAAAGGAAAAGACAGGACGGAGAGGTAGAAGGAACTGCCCACAGTCATGTGTTCTTGACAGAACCCGGATTGTGCTTTGGGAATGGGTTTCTGTGACACAGTCTTCTTCCTATGGTCTGGCTTGCAGCTGGTGGACATAGTGGGGGAGAAACAGAGACTGTATAGGGATCTGGGGATGGGGGTCAGAAAGATAGGCAAAAGGTTCTGAGGAGATAAGGCTATCTCCATACTGCTTGCAGGGTTCCTGGCATGGCCACTCTTTCCTGATGATAAGGGCAGAAAGTCTTATTCAGGAACCTATGATCAGGCCAAATGACTGGAACACACTGAGCATTTTGTGTGCTTACATACATACACATGCATGCATAAACAGCCTCCTTATATACCCCATGTCTGCATACGCATGCATACAAGGTAAGTCAGAGGCTGTATGCACGTGTGTGTATATATAGACATACCCCCATTACATTCCTGATGATCACGCATGTCAAATGTAAGCATGTACACTGGTTAATAAGCAGACATCTGGCCCACAAGACCAAGTACTGCCCTGAATGCTGGCAGGTACACCCGTATGGCACACCATGTCCATTTGCACTTGAATCAAGAGCAAGGATGTGAACAGCCTCTGGTGCATGTGCGTGTGGCCCCAGATAAGGCTCAGGACACATGTGCGCACACTCGTGCACAGTAGTTCCGGAGGCCAGGACAGGGAGACGAGCAAAGAGAGCAGGTGGCAGGCAGCCATCTACAGGACCAGCTGAAGAACCCTGACTGCTGCTGTGCTGCATGGCTGTGACTGCTCGGAGCAGCACCATAAATCAGGAAGCCACTTGCTGCAGCTGCTTAAATCACTGCTGCTGGACTTGGCGCTCACAACGAAGCACCAGCAGCTGGGAGGAGAAAAGGAGGAAGATGTTGGCATTTTGCATCCTTCACCTAGGACTGCCTCCCCACCTGCACGGAGATAGACCCCATTGCCCTGCTGGCTACTAGGCCCTTCTTGCTTTAACCTTTCCTCTACCTTGTTCAGCCAAGCCTCAAAGCACATTCACAGACTGGGCACTGGCCTCCAGGCCTAGCACTGACAGCTTCTACCAGTGACTAGTATCCTATGGGCACATGGGGGCGGGGAGGGGAGGCAGACAGTCTATTCCTCAAAAAGAACACTGTGGGTTGTCACCAGACCAGGCATTTAAGCATGAATCTACCGTCAGTTCCACCCAGGAGGAGTTCCCTCCCTTGGCCCACATCACTTCCCGTCTGTAAAGTGGGGATGGGCTCAGGGCCTCCAGAGCTGCTCAAGCTGAGGATCTGCTGCTGGGGAAAAGATCTCGTGGATGCTGATTAATTATGACTATTAATAATACAGCCATCTGTAGCTCGTGGTACAGCACATATGATTAAAACCGGGCCCTGTGCCCCGGCGGCAGAATAAATAGGTCTCTGAATGGGCCACTGGTGTCACCACCAGGCTGAGAGTGGATGCATGGTGATGAAGCACTGGGGAGGAGCTGTTTGTGCTGCTCAAACAGATGAGGAGAGCAGAGACAGCCAGGAAGGCAGACAGGCAGGCAGACAGACAGACGATGGGGACCTGTTCATCAGACAGTGAACACCAGACAGTCCCTGAGGCCAAGCCTCAGGGAAGGATTCTCTGCGCCTGCCCCCTAGGGAAAAGAGCTTGCTAGGCGCTAGCTCTTCTCAGCTTTGCCCTGTTGTTGCCTAGAGCCCTGAGCTTCAATTGAAGATGCCTCATAGGCTGTGGGCTGCAAGACAGAGTAAGCACGGTGACAGATTCTGGCCACATCATCTTACACCACTGTCTGGTGTCCTCCTTGGTTCCCCACCCCCAGCCCTGCACCAAGTTATCTCCCTGCACAGTACAAGCCTTTCTGACACACCTCCCTCCCCCATAGTCAGACAGTGGGTGCAGCCGCCATCCCTCAGTCCTAGGGGCTCAGGCCCTCTGGCCTTGCTGTGAACAAGAATGCACTCTAGATGTTCATATGGCTTCCCACTGGTCAGACCATGAGCGGCTCCTGCTGAGCACCCTGTCACTCTGGCTGTAGGCAAATAGATGGCACAGGAGCTTCCAAACCCTACTCTAAATGGATACACACTATGAACTGTGGGCTTGCACAACGGCTCGTTTGCTATTGGTGACCCATCTGATGGATCAAGAAACTCACTTCCCAGGCCACAGCGACTTTAAGAAATAAGCCAGTCCAGATTAAACACCATTTGTGGTTCCAGGACAGGAACCAAAAAGCTACGGAGAAACCCTGTCTCGAAAATAAAAATAAAATAAAATAAAATAAAATAACAAAACAAAAAAAACCCACTATTTGTGGGCTGGAAAAGGGTACTGGGGACCACCTTCTGAGCTATCAGTGTGAGTAGCTGGTCAGGAGATGAGGGCTATGGCTTCAGGCCAGGTTTCTGCGTTCACCTTTTGTGTGATCTCAAGCAAGTCCTTTGCCAAGTCAGGGCCTTGATGTATCAGCTGTGAAATGGGATGGATGGGGTTGCTCTCCCACTGCAGGCATGAAAGCAATGGTGGAGTCAAATGTTCTGGAAAAGACTGAAAGGCAGCTGTGCTCCCCAAACCACAGTTCAAATGCTGGTGAGGCCACTAAAGTACACGGTTCAGGAATCTGAAAGCAGGTATGCCCTGGGAAAGCACAGTGTGTGTGTGTGTGTGTGTGTGTGTGTGTGTAGCCTCGTGAGTATGCAAAGTGGATGACCTCTCTGCAGTGCTCCCCATGCGAACCTCTGTAACTTTCCCGACTGTGGTGATCCTTCTAGACTCTGGTTGTCATACCTCCTGTCACCCACACTGAATCTAGTCACAGGCCAGCCCCAAGGATTGGCCCAGGAACAACTGTTAGTCATACCAGGAGCTTCTAGGTTCTATACTGGCTAGCTAACCCCCGTGTTTAGCTCTAGAGAGGCAATGAAATCCAACAACAAGATCCTGGGGTGACTAATGACAGCACAAGTACCCCCAAGGTCCTTACCCACACCTATGGTAGGCATTACTAATCAATCCCTGTGCTCTCTTGTGGTCTTTGAATTCTCATCCTACATGGTGCCCTGGGCAGTCATTCCTAGACAGGGCATAACACAAAGTATTTGACATCCCTGGTAATCACACTCCACTGGGATAAATCACAGCTAACGTAAGTGAGGCCTAGTCTTGGTTCTGGCCTGGGAGATATCAGATGGCAGATGCAAGCTTGGGACCCCAGTCTGAGATCTTCAGGGTAAACATCCAGTGAGCGTGAAGGCAGGAGATGGTTGTGTTGCTGGACCCTCCCAGACTCTTGGCGCAAACCCAGTAGGAGCCCAGCAGCTTCCCTCTGACTGGACCCTGGGCCTGGGATTTCTCTGTCGGTTTGACAGGGCAGTGACAGGCCACCAGAATCTGTCCTTCCAGTAGCTCTCTGTAGCCACAGTCCTGAAACAGAACTCCACGAGCCCTCAGAGAAAGGGCAACCCAAGTAACATTCCAATTCTCCTCCTGCTCAATGTCCGGCCCTCCTCATGGATGTCCTCAGAATGTTCTACTTAAAGTCAACTCACAACTTTGGTTTAAATACATTTCTAAAAAATGTTTAAATACATTCTAAAATTCACAGCACTACCTTAATATGGGATTAGCTTTAACCACCATGAACGCAAGTTAAAGATGAGAGGAGACTCATGAATGAGATGGTACTATGGGCTATCGTCCACAGGCCGAGAGGCGGCGTGGTCTGGGAATAGACAGGATTTCTTGGTCATCTCTGTCAACCTTTTAGGAGCATGAGTTCATCTCAGCAAGGTTCACGGGATCTGAGGGGTGGCCGGCCACTCACAGCCACTCTGTTGACAAACGGGGAGAGTCGGAGACACGGACTCACTGACTCAAGGTCGCACAGCAGTGAGTGGCTGAGCCTGGCTATTGAAGCCTTCTGAGTATTGAAGCCAAGGTTCCTCACTGGCTGCGGCACTGCCATGTCAATGCTACACAGTCACTGAGGCAGAGTGAAGTCACCCTGACCCACGGCTGTGCTAATAGCTTTTACACCTGAGGTTAACAGCTATGATTTAAGAGGTTGTTTGTCTTAATTTTCAGGAGCCAGCTTCTGAGTAGGTACTAATGCATCGGCCTGGGAAGTTCACCTTTTAGAAAATCTTTACAGCACTTCAAGACAGTTTGGTGACAACTGGAAGCAACGTCTGCCCTTTGCCTCTCTTTCCACCACAGAGCAGCAAACATGCATATGCTGCCTGGGATACACACACACACACACACACAGAGAGAGAGAGAGAGAGAGAGAGAGAGAGAGAGAGAGAGAGAGAGAGACTGTTTGAAAGCTACCACGAGGGCCAGTGAGGCTCACAGCCTCCTTGTTAGATTTGGAAGGAGTCACAGGCTAGAATTATGACCCTCTTGGGAACCTCAACAGTGGAGGATCCCTCCCTCCAAATTAAAGATTCTAGTTGCAGTACAGGATTGGGGAAAGGCAGATGGAGCAGTACTAACCAGGCACTTGCTGATAGCTTGCAGAAGTTTATTGACCTCCATAAAGCCCATAGCCACAGTAAGGATTCAATGTCAATGAGGCAAAAGCCTGCACAGGGGTTTTTGCACTAGGAGACTGTCACAGCCCTCCCTGCTCTATCCCATACTAACCAGCTCCCTTGGGCTCCAGCCAGACTCAGCCTACTGGCCCTGGATGACTCACAAAATGACCTTTCCAGTCCCAAAGCCCTGAGGCTCGTCCACTGCATTCTGGAGTCTCAGGTAGAAACGCCAAGACCCAGGAAGGAGAGGAACATGTCTAGGCTCCTCATGGTGACCAGCACACAGCACAGGGAAACTGAGTCTGTAGCTGCCCCTTCTGGCTTCGAATCCCAGTGGACACACCAGAGGCAGTTGCTATGTCACAATCAGCATTTCCCAGCTGAGCACACGGAGCAGCAGTGGCACCTAGGGCCCAGGTCCAGGAGAAAGTAAACAGTGTTCCATGCCCAAGGCACGCACCTTCTAAGCAATGCCAGGTCTATTCTTCTAGGTGGGGTTTCTAAACCCTCTGTACCCAGGTTGCAGGCTCCACCCCCTGCACACAGCTCCACTGAGCCCAGGCAACCTACAAGCCAAGCTTCAGAGAGCCATGGTCCCAGAAGCACTGAAACAAAGCCCAAGACAGTTCCACCCACACTGCCCGAGGAGGCTGGCACAGTGCCCCAGGCAGTGGGGCCTGCTAGCATTGGGTTTGACTGGACCCATGAAGCCACTCTCAGGGATGTCAACAGACCCAGAAAACCAGTGCATCCACCATGACACTACCCTTCCTCTGTCTGCTTTCCCTCAGTCAGTTCCCCTCTTCCTTCACGGTTCCTTCTGGATCAACTGATGCCCACTCCACAGAGCCCAGGGCCCAACACCCATAAGCTGAACCCAGAAACCAAGCAATAACCTTGACTCTGACCCTGCCTTCAGCCAAGCTCCCTGGTAGCCTGCCATATTATGTGCCCCCCCCAAATTTCCTTTGCTGGCAGGAGGACAACATCTCTTCACTGGCTCCCTCGCTCACCCAATTCTCTTCCCTGCACTGGTATAACTTGTCCTGTTTGCTGTCTCCACCCTGTGTGCTTCTGGTGCCTGCTCACCTCATTTTATAAACTCCTCTCTACTGCTCCACAGTACCTTCAGATGCACCAAATGAACTCCTGCCCCAGGGCCTTTGCACTCGTTTTTCCCTCTCAAATTCCCTGCCCACACAGCTCTAGAGTGTCCCAAGAGGTCCTTCCGTGGGTACCCTTATCTAAAACACATGGCGTCCTGTAACGACCCAATGCCATTCCTATACTGCATGCCCCAAAAGCGGATTCCTTACGTATGTATTTAATCTGCCCTCCATGGTCCCATCCGTCTCTGCCCAATAACAACGGCTCAGGAGGGCAGGCACCTAGTCAGGCTAATCTCTGGGCTCATGTCCAACGGCTGGCACAAAATGGCAGCCCAGGGTTTGCTGAAAGGAAAAATGAGAGAACATCCATCCACAAGCTCCCCCACTCCCTGGATGAGGATGCTGGGAACTGAGAACAGCCATGACTGCCTGGGAGTCTGTGAGGAAGAGGCAGAGGCAGAGCCTAGGCTTCCTGAGGTCCAGCCAGACCAGAGAGGTACCCAGCACCACAGACAAAAACAGGACATAGATGGCTTCCACATCTCCTTTGAGACTCAAATACCACCTCTCTGCCTACCACATCCTGTCTTTGGAGCCAAGCTAGTCTCCGCATGTGCCTGGCTGGCTCCTAGCCATCCTTTCGAGAACCCCTGTCTAGGCCATCCCAGTTCCCTTCCTCAACATGCCCCCCCAGAGCTGCCTTGAGCTGCCGGGGAGAGTCAGAGGCAGGGGAGGCCTGTTGTCCTGGGGTGGGGCAGGATGAGGGGGCCGAGCCAAATTCAGGTCACATTGCTGCACTCACAGCCCTGCGAGGGCTAAAAATAGCCATGTTTATGCTTGCAGAGCTGGGACTCTGCCTCTCAGTCAGCAAGCTCAGGGGCTTTACTGCCATCCCAGGAGGCCTGGTCCAAGTCAAACTTTGGCCAGGCCTTCTGGGTTGGTTACTGCCTCTGTTTTTAAGGTGGGGTAGAGGCACGCCGAGTAGGCACATGGCCCTGCATGTGTGTTTTGAGGGACAGAGGAATTGGCCAGATCCTGGTCCAACCAGTTTATGCCAAAGCCTCCAGGATCACAGTGGCATGGTACTCTGGGAGGCAGATGGAAGGCTTATTTGCTGTGTCGCGAGGGCAGGTCTCTGGTCCTCAGTTATCTCATTCATTATGCCAACTGCCAGTGGAGAATGGACACCTGTTCCTTACGGGGCATGCTCAGTATGGATGGGCAGTACCCATAGTACCACGTACAAGTTGGCAGCGGGGAGCTAAGGAATGAGAAACGAGGCCACCCCTGGGCCCCACAGCCATCTTCATGCCAGATGATGACACACCTGCCAGGACAGTTGTCACCTGACCCTGTGCTTCCCTCCCTGACCTGGTTTACCCTGGACTTTAATATCCAAAGGGCAGGTGGTGGACCCTGTCTAGAGAAAACCCCTCCCTCCATGCACAGGTGGCCTAGTCTCTGACCTGCAGTTCCATAAAGCTGGCTCCATACACCATGCAAAACATGACAGGGACACGGATGGGGCCTGGCTGACCCCCTGCTTGAAGGTATTGAGGGTGTACTGCTCATTCAACCTCCCCTTGTGTCTGTGCCTTCGTTTGCTCTTCCTGGTGCCTCCCATGTCCCTTCCCTCGTGCTTTGGCCCAGGAGAACCCTTATTCCCCGTTTTCCCATCAGAGTGAGCTCAGCTCTCTGCCTGCGCTGCATACCCGGCTCCATTAGTAGCTCCCTTGGCCTGAGTTCTTTCCCTCCTCAACACAAATACAGGAAGATGTGTGCAGGTGTGTGCCGGACCACCCTGGAGGGGAAGAGCTAGCTTCTCCTTTCTCTCTGCCCCAGCCAAGTGTACCCCCAACAGCCCCCTTCAAGGTCCCCTCAAGAGCCTTCCATATTGCAGTCAGCTCCTTCCCTCCAGGGGCTCCCATCCTCTTGGGATGCTCTGGAGGCAGAGACTCTGTGCTCCTCAGACCTGCAGTTTTCCACCCTGCTTCCAAGGCACCTGCCCATCCATGCAGAGAGTGGCTCATTGTCTGGTCAATAAGCCCCAGGATCAGAGTGATGGGTCTTACACTCTACACCTCCTGGACCACCGCAGTGCTCTGGAGCCCAGAAGAATAGCCCTCTGGGAGCCACTTTACCTGAGTCCTCTAAGGCACGGTTGCTGTTCAAGACTGTCATGATGTAAACTTAGGCCCTAGCTAGTTCTGCAGATGCGAAGCTGGTGTCCTCTGTAGCCTCTTTCTGCTAGAAACAGGTCATCCTTCGGGATGTAGCACAGAGGCCTCCTTCCTCCTCTGGGAAGCCCTCTCCTATTGCCCTTCCCTAACAGGCTGGCTTGCAGGCGGCTCCCTTCCTTGTTCATTAGACACCCATGTTGTGGAAAGTTCCTGATCTGTCTGTTCCCAATGAGTCTCTGAGCTCCTGAGCTGGGCCACTCCTTCACGACCTGATACCTGTTGTCAAGGCAGAAGTTGGGGCCAAATGTAGTAGGATCAAATCAGTGGGCTATTCCAGCTATTCCCATGACTGGCCCCTTGAGAGTAAGAGGAAGTCAGCTGACCCCTACAATGCACTATAGCCACCTCCCCTTCCACAGCACAGAAGCAGGTGTTTTGAGGTTAAGGCCTCAAGGGCCTTGGAGAAGAATCTCCACAGAACTGTGAAATGGAACAAACGAGGGTTCCAGACTGGGCGCAGAGGTTCCCTACTGGAGTACAGTTGGAGGGCCTCTGTCTTCCATGACCCTCTCATGACCCTGCTTCATGAGATTCCCAAGGCCTCGCATGCTGCCCTCCTGGAAGAACAGACACTGGTTGAGCATCCAGAGACATTTCCTGGGGTTCTCAGAGACTAGGGAGGGAGAAGCACCTCACAGGCAGCCTAGGGGAGGCCCAAGAGCACCTTGCTCAGTGTGGCGAAAGGTCCCTCTTCCAGAAGACCCCTAGGAGCACACTGGCCTCCCAGCACCAGCACAGTGAACTCCTATGCCCCATGTCAGGTCTCAGCTACTGCCCATCCAATGGGAAGGTGCTATGGTTGCAGCAAAGGGACCTCCTGCCCAGTCCTCCCTACAGCTCAAGAGTGCTTACACTCTGCTTTCTGGACACTTGGCCTCTGGGGGCCTTCTTTTAATTCCTGTATAGGCTATGCCACGAAGATCCAAGGCCCTGCCCTGCTCTATTTGGCTTCTGGCTCATCTGTCTGGCACTACCACCATCTCCATCTAAACCCCAGGGGTCCCAGCAAGTTTCTTATATGATCAGACTCTGGTCCTTGATCTTAAAATTTCTCCAGCTTCCTTGAGAGTCTGAACCCCCTCATGCTCTCTTTTCATAACTAACCTCCTTGCTGGTGACATTGACCTCGGAGGTCGGAGCTCTGAAGGGGGTTGAGACAACATTTCTGTGTGTGTTTGTGCATGTGCATGCATGAGTGTGGTGTCCTCATGGGTACCCCCACCCCACTGCAACCCCAGGCTCAGCCTCTGCAGCATCCTGAAGTCTTCAGCCTTCGGCAGCCACTTGAGCTCATATCTCAGCTCTGTATCTGACAGATATAGGGCTTGGATGTCCTACAGATATCCATCCATGTCCAGTCACAAGAGGTATGTAGCATTTCCATTCCTATCCCCGTTTAACAAAAGGAAGGAACCAAGGCACCGAGGTGGAAGTACCTGAATAAGGTTGCCCAGGTGGCAAACACAAGAGCTGGCTCCAGAATGCACACCCCAACCATCACATTACGCTGCGTCTGAAAGTCTACAGTCCCTTACCCATGCATCCAGGTCAGCCTAGTCCACTTCCTCACTCCCATAAACCTCAGGGTTTATCTGCAGTTCCGAGCCTGGGTCCACAAAGCTTCTGCTATCTAACGTGCCCTACTTCTAGTCCACCCATACACTTCCACTCTAGCTCAAGTCCATACACCTCAAAGCTCAAATCCAGAATTCCATCTGAGAACCTAAGTTCTCAGACCAGTGGTTCTCAACCTTCATAAAGCTGCAACCCTTTAATACAGATGTGGTGACCCCCAACCATAAAGTCATTTTGTTGCTACTTCATAACTGTAATTTTGCTACTGTTATGAATTTAATGTAAATCTGTGTTTTCTGATGGTCTTGGGAAACCTCTGTGAAAGGGTTATTTGACCCCCTCATTCATATGGGGCCATGACCTACAGGTCAAGAATTGCTACTTTAAGCAGTCTCACTCAAAACTGACATAGTGGTTGAGTGATCTATGAGACCAGTCCAGAGGCTTCTGGTGCTGCCTGTCTGTATCGGTCTGAATAACAGTTCCCCGGGGAAAGTCTCAGGAGGATGTGGTGGCCCCCCTATAACAAAACTCCTCTTCCTCACACTGAAGTGGGGGCACAATCAGCATTCAAGCAGCCCATGAGAGGGGCCAAACAGACCACATATGTAGCATGCACAAAAGCCCAAAGTGACAGAAATTGATAAAAACTTCACAGTGCCACTGACACCCCATATATCAAAGGCCCCAAATCTCATTCTCTGCTTGCCTCCAATTTCTATCAGAGCTTGCCAGCTGCACATTTATTGAGAAGTTTGTGAGCTGACAGGCACTGTATTACCAACATTAATGATGCATCAGTCTCTAGAATTACTGGGGAAACAGTTCAGTTTGATTTCATTATCATCCCCAGTTCTCCACATTTGATTTGATGCAGCTCCCTACCCCAGTCTGAACAAGTCAATAAACAAAGGTGCAGAACCAGGTAACCCCAGGCACGAGAACACAAACTTATACACAGAATGGACACTAGGCCTCCCTGTGCCCCTGTGACAGCTGAAGGTGCTCAGGTACAGCAGGTGGTATTCACCAGGACAATGGATCGAGGGTCAACGTCAGTCCTCCCATACTGCTTCAAAGATGGAGGTGACCTTCAGGAAGCATCAATAGACAGCGATGTCATCTTAATGAGCCCCTTGCCTGGGGCAGGAAGCTGGTCCCACGGAGAACCCATCACCATCTGTGGGCCCCAAGCTCCACTGGACCCAAGTCTGTGATAGGTTGAGCCAGACACTGCTGGCTCTCCCAAGACAAATGGGAGGACAGAAGATGTGCAAGGTGCTTATTTCATCCGCTAACTGTCCCCAGACACACAGGTCCCCTTTCAGCTACTCAGGCTTTTCCCACGTGTTTCTCCCCACCACCCACAAAGCTGGATCAGGCCTCTGCAACCCACCTCCCAGAATTTCCCACTCTGCACTTGCTTCTTGCTTGGCACTCACTGTGATTACTAAAGATGCAGATAATTGGCTTCTTTACCCGTGCTTTCTCTCTGGCTCTCCACAGACAGGAATCTCAACTCTAGGGTCACCATCTTGTCCTTAGGGCCTAGGGGAGTCTCAGCCTCAATAGACCCCCATTCCTGAATGTGGTGATTTAGGATTAAAAAAAAATTCAGCAAGGAAGGGAAGGGCACGGAGAAAAATATATAACTCAATAAAAAACAATTTTTAAAAAATTTGGCAAAAACATCAGTTGTTTCAGAGCTGAACTGCCTCTTCCAGTGGCCAGAAGCTACGTCATACATTTTCATATCTGGCTAACTGTGGGGACCTGTCCCTCCCTCCCCTCCTGACCATTCTGTACACTCAGCTTCCTTCAGGAACAATCTGGACAGCAGGGCCAGGAGGCAGGTGAGGACTTGAGTTCAGGAGCTAATTTCAAATTCTGGTCCCAACAATTAAGCGAAGTAAATACCGTATTATGTTATGCCAATCACCTGCCCTATAAGGCAGGTGTCACAGGCCTACAATCAGTCATCTCTGGGGACTTTCAGGTTCCCCAAGAGGAATGATGAGTCCCTAGCTTATCACAAGCAGTGCATACTTATGGCAGCTTTTGGTACTATCATCTATAGATGCTTCAAGCTAACCATGAAAGGTGAGACCTGGGGACCTAGGAAGAGGCCCCGGAATGGCTGGGGCCCATGAGAACTGGTTTCTGGGAAAGGAACACTTCAGAGGTATAGAAGCCCACAGAATCTCCGGGTGAAGACATAATTGGGGTGTCCTCTTCATGGCCATAGTTACGTCGGTAAGAGAAATGAAGATTCAGAGACAGTGAGACTCAGGGCAGAAGCCTGCACTCAGCACAGGTCAGATAGACAGACAGAAGCTACCCTGTAGACCAGCTGGGCAGCAGGAAGGCCCAGGTACCCAGGGCAAGGATAGGCCAGACAGATGCTCAAGGTTGTCTCTGCATAAGGGCCCTGATCAGGAAGCAAGCTCAGAGGCACAGCCCTGGACTTCTTGGAACAGTCTCCAAACTAGGAGTACTATGGTTATTATTGTTATTTAGTGCTTTCTGGAATTAAATCAGGGGAACATTTGGCTTAATAGATAGTGTTCTGACTTGAAAATAAGAGTTTTCCCCTGAAATAAATATTACTGACATAATTTATGTATGAGCATTCACCATGGGACTGGCTCAACATTGAGCGCTAAGCATACACTATTGTATTTCATCCCACTAACAACTCCACGGTCCCCATGAAAGGAACATGCCGACTGCCCAAGATCCTGCAGGTGAGGAGTGCACTGAGGATCCAAAGTGGTGTAGGGCCCTGAGCCTTGTGCCCCAGGGGCCCTAGACCTCTCACCAGCATCCAACCTAGCTGCTTTCTGCATGAGCAAGAGCACGTGTGTTAACGAGTGTAAGTGCACATGTATGCGGGTCCCCAGGCCTCTCACCAGCATTAAGCAAGCATGATCTACTTTTCTGTCTGTCGGTCCATGCATATGGGCAGGTTAGGAATGGGTGCATGTGCAAGCGTATATCTGTGAGCACACTTTTGGTGACCAGAAGTTAAACTTGGATGTCATTCCTCAGTAGCCCTGATTTTTTAAAGATTATTATGAATTATTATTATTATTACTATTATTAAGACAGGACACATGCCATAGCATATGTGTGGAGGTCAGATGACAGCTTTTGGGAGTGGATTCTATCTTTCTAACTTCACATGGGTTCCAGGGCTGAAACCCAAGTTGCCAGGCTTGAACGGCAAGTTCTTTTACCCACTGAGTCAACTGCCCAGTCCGCCACTGTGTGTGTGTGTGTGTGTGTGTGAGAGAGAGAGAGAGAGAGAGAGAGAGAGAGAGAGAGAGAAGAGAGAATATGTATGTGTTAGATTGAACTGGCTGGTCATCAAACTCCAGGGGTCCTCCCGTCTCTGCCTCTGCATGCCACCATACCTGGCTTTGTATTTAGGTTCAGGTCCTCACATCTGTGCAACAAGCTTCACCAACTGAATGATTTCCCAGCCCAGACACTTTCTTAAAGAGGACACTGAAGCCCAGGAAGGTGCTAAACTTTTACCAAATCACCCACTCAGCTGGCAGGGCCAGGCCACCTGATGCAGCAATGTGGGCTTCCGTTTTCAAAAGAATCTGGGAAATAGGGAGTCAACATAGCTTCACAGCCAAGGACAGGAGTCACCCAAAAGAGAAGAGTCTGAGAGTACTGGTGGAGAGTTGGTTCTGCCTGCCTCCTCTGGAGCACAGTGATTACCTGGGCAACTGGGGGCTTCAGAGTCCTGGGACCCCAGTTCAGGTGCTCCCTTGAGGCTGCAAAAAGGGCAGAAGCTGCCTAATTCTAACCCTCGCAACCCAGGTTAGTACCAGCACAGGCCGGCTCCTTGTACACCTAAGGCACCAGGCTGCAGCCTCACGAAACAGGCCCTGTCGCAGCTGGACTCACCCAGCAGGTCTGGGGAAGCCAGTCGGAGGAAGGGTTCCTTGGCATTTTGGTGGCACTCTTACTCAAGCAGGTCTTTCTGTCCAAAGGGCAGCTTTGACGTGCAGAACAGGCTGTGGTGTCAATATGAGTCGAGCATTGTCCAGCTGGGGACAGACAATGCCCTCGGCAGACTGTTTATTTATAAATCTAGCCAGTGCTCACCGCTGCCTTTCTCTCTCCAAACGCAAACTGAACAGCCTTCTTCCTGTAAGTCAAACAGGCTGCTTGAACTGATAAAAATCATCCAGAAAATGCTCTTTATCTCCTAAATACAGAAAGCCCTCACACTCCCGTTTAGAAAGAGGAAGAGGCCTTCCCACTGCCGTCTGGGGCAGGCCTATGAAGCAGGACCACTTACTCCCTTAAAGTTCATAGCCACTGGCTGAATTGCCTGAAGACCCCTCCTTCATCTGCCTTGCTCTAGCCAGATGCAAAGCTTCCCTTAAATGTCCCTTCCTCCGGGTGGCCCTCCCTGACCACTCTCGCCCACATTCTCCTCATTCCTTTGAAGCTCTTCACTGTCACCTCCGGAGCTCTGAGTATCTTCTCGGTTCTGCCCAGTAGCCAAGGTTCACCATCCCATTGAAACTACAGAACTGAAGGTCAAGTCTCGGGATTCATTTGCCCATCCTCCACGAAGGCACATCATTCCAGCTATGCCCTGATGGTTCTGTGTGCTAAGGAAGACAATTCTAGAAGCCGATAGCAGTGAGAGAAACGCAGGAATAGGGGGAGTCAGTAAGAGTTTTCCCATGGACTCCCAATGAATTGACACTATGTCAGGACTCAAGACAAAAAAGCTGGGCATATGCTAGTCCCCTAAGGTGGGGGACAGTTTGGGCAGACTGGCAGAGACATCATAAGGCACAGATGGCCTCCAGCAAGGCCATCTATCCCCATGGATGGGGCAGAGCAGAAGGCTGTATGGCTGGCTAGGGCTGATACCAGGATCCCTGACACAGGTAGCACCCAGAAGCCTCATGCACGTCCACCACAGTGGCAGCCTATGGGACTGGTAGCCCTTTGCCTCCTGTTTTACTGTGGGGCTCCCCAGATGGACTGGCTGTGTGAGATGCACTCTGCTGGCTGGCAGCCTAGCAGCCAGGCCCGTCTGTGCAGCTCTCAGTAGCTCCACCAATGGTTCCATTGTGCTCATGTTGAAGAACTCCTCTGGAGCCGGGCACAGACTTCTGGAGGAATAAATCAATGGGGTCTTATAGGCCAGAGCAGCTTCTCTGACCATGCTGCTCCCTTCAGCTGTGCTCCAGTGGACTTCCCAGACCTGCTGTACAACACTCGCCTACCCCTGCCTACCCCTGCGCCTGGAGAGGACAGAAGGGCCTTCTCTTGCTCCTAGCATATCCCCCAACTCCAAAACAGACTACCCATAGGTCTGAAGTACTCATGCCACAGCTCCAGGAGACACCCTCGTCTGCCTGGGTGCTGGAGACAGCCTCTCCATTTCAACATCCCCTACCTCCTGGCTCTCAGAGTCTCTGCTGCCCCACCACTTCAGGGGCATTGGAAACAATGGCTCTTCAAGGAACTGAATGTGAGCCCCTAATTCCCAGCATGTCTCCCCAGTTGTGAGATGACGTAGCTAACTGAGGGATGGCACACTGTACCCAGGGTCCCATATGCAATCTAACTGACTGTCCCTGCAGAACACAGCAAGTAGGAGCTTTCAAAGTTCCTCAGGCAATCAGGAGGAAAAAGAAGGCAGCACAGGGCCAAGTGGGCCGGCCATGGCTGCAGAAGCCTTAAAAGCTAGTAAAAGGTTTAATTCTGCATAATGACTTACAAAGTGACAAGTAAAATAGATTTACCGTGACAGCTTGAAAGGAAAACCACAGAAATAAAATTACACTCCAGCTCTTCCCGGATTTTTGCAACCTGTCCCCTCCCTTTAGAAAGCCAGGAGCTTCGGGGGCCACATCAGGAAGGGGCCATGAGAGGAAAGAGTGGTGGCCTGCAAGTGGGGAGTGGGGCAGAAAGACAAAGGCAGGGACCGGTCCTCAGTCCCAGGTACAGCAGGGGGTCAGAGTGGGGAGCCTGCCCTCTGGATGGTGAGCTTCCAGCCTTCCAAGTCAACATCTATGATGTAAGGCGTCATGCTGACTGACGTAACTGAGTGTCGGCACACAGAGCACAAAACTCCTGTGTCCTTCAGGATCCAGGACTTCTGATTTCTACCTGCCTCCTATGGGGTCTAACGGAGTGAAAGACCTTCCGGAGGGTCCACCGCGTGTGCTGCCACAAGCCAAGAATGCCACGTTAGCCCTACATGGCAGAAGAAGAGACGGCAAGTGTGCCGGAGGGCCAGCCCTGGCTCTCAGTCTCCACAGGTGTCTTAGAATCTGTTCGTGCAAGGGACAAGGGCTATGGAGCAGGGTCTCTCAGGATCTCTCAGCTCTAGTGGATGAGAACAGAATGCCTGGAATAGTCCTGCCTGTGTCATGGACCACAGAAGCTCTCTCAAGAGGCAGCCACCCTTCCAACTCTCCAGGGCAAACAGCCCAGGCAACGCTCAGGGCTCTCCATGTGGGCACTCTGGTCACTATGCCCAGAATGTTACTCAGGCACACCAACAGACAGATCAAAACAAAGAGTCAGGCCAGAGAGATGGCTCAGCAGGTACAGACACGCCACTGAGTCTAGCAGAAGAAAAAAAACTGAGACTCCTAAAAGTTGTCCTCTGACCTCTACACACAACACACAAGTTGTGGTATGTGTGTACCTGCGCGCGCGCACACACACACACACTCAGCAGAAGGCCTGCTGTCAGGAGAAAGATGCAGAAACACGGTGCTGAGCTCCACTTCTAAGTCAGGTAAGTGGATGAGATCTCCACTGCAGAGGCTGCCACTCCAGGAACAAGCCCAGCAGACTTTGGGAACAAAGAGCCACCTTGGGTAAGGGTGGGCCAGAGCGCATCTGCAGTGGGATGCAAAGGTGGCTCTAATGTCAAGCCTGGCTTAACCCTCAAGCAGCTCAAATCCCGCCCCCCACCCCCTCCCACCACCCCTAGGGCCCAGAAGTAGTGAGCAGAGAAAAGAAGGCAGTGATGGGAGGGGCTGCAGGCAGAGCCTGGCCATGCCCCCCCCGCCCCCCCTTCACACCGACAGTAAGAACTGGCAGAGGTGAGTCCAGCAAGGACTACAGATTACCTTGTGTCCCTGTCACTTCTCATTGCCACCCAGTAACTCCAGGTTTGGTGAAATAAAATGTAGTCCTGTGTCTTTAACCGACAGAGCCAGGAACGTGCCCAGGCAGGCCTAGACACCATGTTTACCCGACAGAAGGTGGCTCTCCCTCTGCCCTCCCCAGAGCTGGCAAGCCAGGGCCATTTGCCACAGATTTGCCTGGTGTGTAGGTTGCCTATGAGGCCTGGGCCCCAGATCTGCCCAGGATCTTGCCCAAGAGGCCCTTCAGCCTGGCCAGGCCACTAAAATGGAGACAGTTCTCTAAGTCAGCAAAACCAGGGCAGACAGCAACACAGGCAACTGAAGTACAGGGGCCTACAGACATGGCCGCTTTGCAAAAAACAGCCTTGCCCTAGAGGTACTCTAAGAGGCAGGGCTGACCGTCTGCTCCAACTGGGAGGGTAAAGGTTAAGGAAGCACAGAGGGGCTGGGCCAGGCTCATGGGCCCAGCTGTGGTCCCAGCACTGAGGTGATCATTCCTCCTGAATGCGAAGATGTGTATTCCAAACCACAAAACCCACCAGCACTGTGTCAAAGGTGGCGTCACTTATTATCCACTGTGCAGAGAGCATTCTGGAATGCTCGCGAGATGCCAGACATGGTGCAGGGTGTTGGCAAGTCGGAGCTGAAAGCGGCAGCCAACCTGACAACAAAGGCTGCAACAGAAGTCATCGAGCAGAGCCTGAGGAATTAGGGCAAGGGCAGGCTGCACACTCGGTCTGGTTGGTGCACTAGGATAGTCTGAGGCCTGAGCAGACTTTGCAGGATGCCTAGGAGTTCCCCAGGCAGATAGAGCAGAGGGGACAGAAAGGACATACAGGGGAAAGTATGGCTGGGGACAGATAACAGGCAGCCTCGGAGGCCAGGCTGTGGTGCGTTAAGATACAGAGGAAAGGTAAGCAGAGGGGGCAGGTGCCGATGGCTGAGGGAGCTTTTATTTAGACCCACCCAGGTGGCCCAGTAGAGAGAGGACAGGCAGGGGTTATATGGAGGTAACCAGAGAGGGCTCTGGAAATCTGAAGGTTGAGTCCAGAACTCCCTGTGTCCTTCCACAAGAAAAGTTCCTAGAACAGAAACCCCATCTTCTCATGGTTGCAGTCCTAGGGTGACATCAAAATGACTTCCAGATCACAGCTGGAACAGTGAGAAGGTGATGACCCTAGTCTTCCCTACAGTGGCTTTATGTAAATCAGAATCAAGACTTCCCTCCCCCAAAACACTTGACCACCGCTTCCCAGAATGCTATTTAATAAATATATAATCTGCAGCGAGCAACACGCGCTACTGCACAGAGGCCTCCTAGGAGACACACTGCCAGTAAGCAGACAATGGGAAGGCTTGGAGGACTGGAGCTCATGGAGAGAAACAGCAGATAAAATCCTAGACACGGAGGTAAAAAAACCGAAAACAAACAATGACAAGAAGCCTATTACCAAAGCGAGGAACAACCAAGGCAGCGTTTATTAACCCTCTCTGCTTTTTTGGCATGAGAAATCTAAATAAGATGAGATGTCTATTTATTATTATGTGGGGTCCAAAAGAGAAAAGAAGTAGCTGTTCAAACAAGGCTAACAAAGAAAATGCTCAAGCAGGAAACAAAAAGCCCTGGTTTGACAGCTAGATACTAGTCACAGGCAAAGAAATCAGGATGGGGCTAATCTCGGGGCCTCAGAAACAAACAAAACAAAACTTTTTTAATGAACCCTAAGAAGCAGAATGGTAGTGGGTAAACAGGTCAGGGTGATAGTGGGTGAACCCGAGAATCTGAGTTTTCCATGCAGCAGAGTCATCTGGACAATGGTAGGCAGCCTTCTTCCGATGACTCGCAGCTACACCCAGCTTGACTCAGGGCTTCTCTGCTCCAGGCACTGTCTGGGGACATAGCTGAAATCAGGAAGAAGGCAAAACACTGGTGGACCCGAAGGGACCTCAGTAAACAGAGAAGTAGGAGATTCATCTCTCGCTGCCAAACTGTGAAGAGCGGGCTTCTGGGCTTCTGCAGCTGTGCACAAAACTGAGAGCTCAGTGGGTTCAGGGCTTAGGACTGGAGTCTGAGTCCCCAGAACCCATGCAAAAAAGGAAGAAAAGAAAGGCTAGATCGCTTTCATGCCAGTGCTGGGCAGACAGACAGATAGACCTCTGGCTCACTGGTCAGCCAGTCTAGGCGAGTAAGAGACCCTGACTCGAAGAATGATAGGTCTGGCAAGACGGCTCAGCAGGTAAAGGCTCTCGATACACAAGCCTAGGGACCTGAGATCAATTCCAGGATCCAGACTCCATAAAGCTGTCCTTGGACCCTCTGGCTACCACACAAGCACTCAGCAGACACACATGTATATACTCACTAATAATAAATAATTGAGCCGGGCGGTGGTGGCGCACACCTTTAATCCCAGCACTCGGGAGGCAGAGGCAGGCGGATCTGTGTGAGTTCGAGACCAGCCTGGTCTACAAGAGCTAGTTCCAGGACAGGCTCCAAAACCACAGAGAAATCCTGCCTCGAAAAACCAAAATAAATAAATAAATAAATAAATAAATAAATAATTGAAAAAAAAGGTGAACAGTATCTGTGGGGTTTGCTGGCCTCCTCCGTGTAAATGCACAGGTCCACATTCAACCATAAAGCAAGACTATCCTAGAAGTTAGACCCAATATGGAACCTGAGGGTAGTGGGGTCTAGTGTGAAGACTCTGCCTACTGGGCAAACAAAAGGCTCAAACAAGTTTCCAGAAGCATCCTAGATGCAGGTATGGACTCAGTGTCCCAGAGTGCAGGGAGATCACAGGGCTTGTTCCAGATCAGGAAGCTGAGAGGGACAACTGGTCAGTAGACTCTAGCCAGAGTTGCTTCTAGGCTCCAGTGTTGCTCCAGGAGTAAGAAACACAGCTGGAAACAGCAGGGAGAAAAGATCTGTCTGATGATCCCCTAAATCAGAAACCAAGGAAGAAGTACTTCTTAATCCCAGCACTTGGGAGGCAGAGGCAGGCAGTTCTCTGAGTTTGTGGTCAGCCTGGTCAACAGAGTAAGTTCCAGTACAGTCAGAGCTACACAGAGAAATCTTGTCTGGAAAAAGCTAACAAATAAGCAAAATTCAGGATTATTTGCTCGCTCCTTCCTTCCTTCCTTCCTTCTTCCTTCCTCCATCCATCTCCTTCTTTCCCTCACTCCCTTTCCCCTTCCATCTGTGCTGGAATGGAACTCTGAGCCTCAGGTATGCTAGGTAAACATTCTACTACACACACCACATCACCTGAGCTTAGATTTCCCCCCAAAATTCCTGGCAACCTCCAGGCTATGACTGGCACAGCCTGTGACTGCCTGCCACTGACTGATTGTGATTAGGCTCCAGAGAACCCAGGCAGCTTGCCTCAGCCTACTCAGCCTCACTCCCCACCTACTTTACAGATTAGCAATCTTAGCTGGAGAGGATGTGAAACCTTTTCCTCCGGGTCCTACTGGTAGGAGGCCTGGGGAGAGCTGGTTTACCTCTAGAGGCCTAAAGGAGGCAGAGTGGGTGTGGGTCGTCAAAGTCTGCTACCTACTAAGCTGGGCGGTAAGTATGCGTGGCCATGGGACCTGGGTGAGGCTGCCTGACTCTCGGCCTGGCTTCTTTGTCATGTGTGGACAGGGTTGAGCCCAGAAGCACCTGCCTATGCTGCAGAGATGCGGGGGAGGCAGCAACCAGGCTGCAGCTGGAGCTTGGCTGACTTGAGGCTCCAAGCAATGAGGCAGAGAGAGGAAACAGACAGAGCACGCTGCCCACCTGCTGCTGTGGGCAGAGAACATCCTCTGAGGCTATTTGAGACGTGTTAGGTCTCAGAGGGCAGGACAGGGTCCCCAAAATTTGACACCAGAAGGCAAAGCTGGCAGTGTCCAGCACAATCAAGGGCCACCCTGACCCACACTGGCTTAGGCCACCCTCAGGGTAAGGCAAAGTGACCCAGGACCTGTGCTGGTTCAGACCAGAGTCAGCTGGCCTGGCTTGCACACAACCCCTCCACCCACCTCATGTTCTACCCTCTGCCACCCTAGCCCTGGGGACTTCCCTCTTTGTGCCTCTGCAGTCACAGCAATCCTGCTGCAGTCAAGGGCAGTCAGGCTATGGAGTCTTGGGTCTAGGCGCTCGATGAAGTACCTTGTTAGGGAAATAGATGAGCAAAATGAGCAAACTGAGGCCTGAAGAGGGCAAAGGGACTGTTTGTCACACGGGAAAGTAGATTTGTTAATATGAGGCAGTGAGCCAAGCATCCGAATGTTTCTATCTTCCTAAAGGGTAAACTGAGGCTTAGAGACAGGAAAGTTCCTGCCATAGACAACTTGGAGTTAGGAAGAAGCCCAGGACAGTCATCCTGGGTTCATCTCATGGAACCAAGACAGAGCTGTCTTCTCTGACCTCAACCTCAAGTTCAGGAAGTTGCAACACTTCCTTGTTTCCATAGTAACCAGCTACTGCTCCAGGAATACACTGAAATGTTTTTGTTACCTCCTCTGTGCCTGTGCTGGCCCTGGGCCAGCCTGTGAAGACAGGGAAGGAAAGAGGGGGTGTAGGGGGAGGTACAATTCCAGCCCTAGCCTAGCATGATGGCAAGCAACTGAGAGAGTGGAGGAGAATCCTCAGAAGAGAGCTCCCCAGCATCTGACAGGGGACATGTCATGAGACAGCATCTCAGGGGGGGCAGCTCTGGAATTGGCTTCTTAGGGATGAATAGGAGTTCTCCAGACTGAATGATGAGGCTAGAGGTAACTGCACATTAGAAAACTGTGGTGTGCTGTGTAAGCCTGGGGGCTAAGCTGCTTGGAGGCTGAGGCAGGAGGATGGTTAAGTGCTGGGCCCACCTGTACTGTAGAGTAAGTTCACAGTCAGCTTGGGCAACTTAATAAGATCCTGTCTCCACATAAGAGAATAGCAGGGGTTGAGATGCAGCTTAATAAATAACACTCCGGGTTTGACCTCACCTGGACTATCTATATGTGACGGTCCATGCCTACAGTCTCAACACTTGGAAAGTAGCAGCTGAAGGATCAGGAATTCAAGGTCATATCTCAGCTACATTCACAGTGAGTTCCAGGCCAGAAATCAGTCTCAAAAAGCCAGAGAGGGGGCTTCTGTGGTAGAGTGCTTGCCTAGCATGGGTGAGGCCCTGGGTTTAATCCTTAGTACTAGGAAGGAAAAGGGGAAAGGATGGGAGAATGACCTAGGGAGTAACTGGTACTCAGTACAGAACACAAAGGGGATGGAGGGTTGAACACTGGATAAAAAGGAAGACAGAGACCAAATGCAAACTGTAGACCAGTGTCCATGACACATCCCACTCCCAGGTGTTTAAGGGGCATAGTGACAGAGTAGGCACTGTAATAGGTGAGGTGACAACCCTAAAGGGTTCCAGACACTATTCTTCCCGGGACAGAGTACTAGGGACTGGACACAGGCCATGACCTAGTTCTCAGGTTAGTGAGAGCCACAACCCTAAGTGGCTCCCTAACCCTCACCAGGAGGCAGGGTTGGGCACCTCAAGAAGCACTCAGAGGCTGCTGTTCTGCCTGTGGTCCCTCATCATACATACACGTGGTCCAGCAGGAATGAGGCCAGCCTCAGAGTAGAGGATGGAGGCACAGGGAGGCCAGACTGCTGGGTAAGACAGGAGCCCTCAGAATCCTGCTAGCTTTGCTTCTCCTCCCTGAGCCTCTATTCCCTAACTGGAAAGTGGGGACAAGGAGGGTGAGATGGACAGGCTCCCTCCCTCCTTTCTAAAGCTGCTCTCCAGCCATCTTTGGATCTGTGGGTTCTGGGAGGGGTTGCAGCAACATATCCAAACTGTGGTCTAGGACAAAGCGACACTTTGTGGCCAGACAGGCCAGACATGCAGGCAAGGAGTCTCACAGGACAACAGTTTCTGGGACCTACTCTACTCAAAGTGACAGCTGGCAAAATAAGACAGCCCTTTATGCACTGAGAAGTATCTTGTTACAGGGTGGTGGCCATGTACAGGCCATGATCAAGAGACCAACAGTCCTCCAGAGACCACAAGTGAATAAAAACCTAGATCCTTGGCCCAGGCTCTGCAGCTTCAGAGCAGAGGCAAGCATAGGACCTTGCCTCTGGAAGACAAGGCAGAAGTCCCAAGCACCACCATTAAAAGCCATAGAAGGCCCTGTCCCCGGGCCTCATTCACTCAAGTGGATGACTTTAGTGGGAACAGTCAAAGGACCAACAACATGCTACATGGTAGGGATAGATACCTGAGTTCCCAACCCAGCTCAACTAGCGACTTGTCCCTCTGGGTTTAGACTCAGTGGCTAAGTAAGGGGTTGGCCTAGTCTGGGCTGTTATTATTGATGTATGTGGTAATAATACTCTATGCTGTCTGATACAGTGACACTATACACCACACCTGACGAGGGTAGGACCTCCCATCTAATGTTCCCAACAGCCACAAGAGATGCCACAGCAGGAAACAATGCCAAAAATTCAGATTCCAAACCCAGGGCTTCTTGCAGAGAGCCCTGGGCTTTGGAGACTGGGAGTCCTTGGGTAAGATACACTTGGACAGACGGCTGTGGAGGTGGGAGACAAGCTGGGTTCAATCAAGTGCCAGTGGGAGGTGGGCTAGAGAGGAACCTCTTCTCACACCCATACTTCCAACACCTCCCTGGACAGGGCTCCACCTCTAGTGGTGAATGAGTATGACAGGAAGGGCTCAAAAGACAAGCCACCCAGCATAGAATCCTGCGTGATCAACAAATGCCAGCCACTTTCTTCCTGCCGTGTCCCAGCAATCTGCCATTGCTGCCTCCCCAGCCACTTCCACATTCCACAACCTGAGTGTATTACTTCCCTATCCAGCCTGATGTCTTCAAGCTGCACAGATGCAAAGAAAATAAGAAGGCCCGGGGCACTGGCTAGTTTTATTTTAGCTTGGTACAAGCTAGAGCCATTTGGGAAGAGGGACTCTGCATTGAGAAAATGGCTCCATAAGATTAACTTGTAGGTTAAGTCCGGTAGTGTATTTTCTTAGTTACTGACTGGTGTGAGAGGGGCAGGCCCACTGTGGGCAGTGCAATCACTAGGCTGGGGTTCCTGAGTGTTCTAAGAAAGCAAGCCGAGCAAGCACGTCACAAAGAGCAAGCCAACAGCACACGGCGTTCCTCCATCAGCTCCTGCCTCCAGGTTGCTGCGTTGAGCTCTTGCCCTGATTTTTTTGGATGGTGGATGACAACCTCTAAAATGAAATAAACTCTTTCTTCTCCAAGTTGCTTTGGCCATGGTGGATTTGGTTGTTGTTTGTTTGTTTGTTTGTTTTATGGCACAGGGTTTCTCTGTGTAGCCTTGGCTGTCCTGGAACTCACTCTATAGGCCAGGCTGGCCTCAAATTCATAAATCTGCCTGCCTCTGAAAGTTGGGATGAAAGGTGTGTGCCACCAACTGCCCAGTGTTTTGTCACAGCAATAGAAACCCTAACTAAGAAACTTGGAGCCCAAAGAAAGCCATACCCTTCAGGGAGTCCACTCTGCTTTAGACTTAGCCTGCTATGCAGAAGGGGGGTGGGGTGAGCCCTGGATTTTTCACGGTTCTGGGATGATAGCTGGACCTCAGGATCCCTTCTAAGCTCCACGCAAGATGGGACTTTCCAGACAGAAGGAAGTACTGGGGAGTAGGGAGCAGCCCACTCCTGAGGTGCACAAAGGCACACATGACGCTGTGGCCATGTCACACATGGGGTGTAAATCTGGATGGCAGGCATCAGAGGATGCTGTTGCCAAAGTAGCTTGATGACGTGGGATCCCAAAGTCCCAGGAATACTGGAAATAGAGCTTGTAGGTGGCATAGGTCACGCTGCCTAGGCACCTACAGGGACTACTCACGAATTCTGAGTGCTGAAAGGATTCCCACCCTCCAAGCAGGCACACTCCTCCTCCATAAAAGGACCAGCTAGAATGACAAGGACCTGCAGAAAACTGAAGTCAGCTCAGGAGGGTTGCAGGGCATTGAAGTGCCCCCCCCCCACTTCAGCAAGGGGTCAGCAGCAGATGAGCTCATAGTTCCAAGCCCATCATCAAACAAAACTAAACTCTGTCCCCAAACTTTCAGATCTTCCCCCCAGGAGCTGAGGTACTGTGAGGCACTGGGGCCCCAGTAGCCCATGCCCATGAACTACGAGGAGGAAGGCTGATGGCCAATCAACACCCTCCTCCTCTCCCTGCCAGCCACAGTACATTTCCCAAAGCCATAAAGACCCTGAGCCAGGGAAATGATGTGTTACCTACAGTGGCAGGTGGGGGTCACAAGCATTCTCAAGGCCCTACCCAACTGCCTCCTTGCATGCAAAGCATGCCCCCCAGAAAAGGCCGCCTCACAGTATCAAGGCAGCCAGCTCTTCTTAGGGCTGTGTGTCTTTCTCAGTAGTGTGAGGGCCCCCAAGCCCAAGGAAGAGGTGACCCACATCAGGTCTGACCTGGTCTGCCACCTTCCTAGAAGATGGGGTGGGGAGCTTTCTCCAACTAATCTCCTGAAAGACCTAGGACTGAATCCTTTGCAGCCAGAAATAGGACTGCTTCCAGGGACATTAGCCTACCCCACAAGGTCATACCCATTGGACCATCCCCCTGGGACCACCCAACCCCTGGGACAGGTAATATGCCTCAGGAGACTTCTACTTTTTGAAACCTTAAGTCAAGTCCCTTCTCTTCCTTCAACCTCTGTCTTCTCACCAATAAAATATCAAACTACGATGAGAGGCAGGCTTCAAAAGACAATGTCCTCTGCAGGGAGAGGTCAAACACTGAGCTGGAATGTGGCCAGGAGGAGCTTCAAGACACATCCAGCTATTCCTCTCATTGCCTGGGACACCAGCCTTGTAGGCAAGGGCAACCTCTGACACTGAAACAAACTGTGGAGCGTCTCTCTAGAAGATGGGGGATATCAGAATGGGGCCAAGTGTTCTTTATTGTAAAAGTTCCTGTAAATTAGGCTGAGGGTTTCCCAGGAGGGGGGATGGGGGTCTGTGTCTACTCAAAGGTCCCATTCTCTGTCCTCCTTTATAGTTGCCTTCTATGGAGCCGAGCAGGTATCAAGGCCTGGTCCACCCTGAGTCTTATCAGATGGACAGAGGCCAAAAGGAAAGTTTTTGGTATCTCCCGCCTCAGTTTGCAGAAGGGAAAGATCTCAGACAGAAAGCCAGATGACTTAGATCATTCCTGGGGAGAAGGGCAAACAAACTTCCCTGGTGGGTCTAGTCAAAATGCCCTTGAATTATTATCTCTAGGAGTGGTCAGGAACCCATCTCATGCTTCAGAAGACCCTACAGACAATGAATCAGAAAGCTTTGGTTGGTCAGTCAATTTGACCTCGAGCAAGCAGTACACTGGAGGTAAGGCTTTGGGAGGACACTCTTGACAGTAACTAAGACTACCATTCCTTAAACACTTGCCACATGCCAGGCGCTGAGTGATCTTCTGGCTTCTTCACCTATTGGGAGGGCAGTGTGTTAGTGATTGTTAGAGCATGACTAACTATTTTACAGATGTGGAGGCCAAGGTCAGAGGTGTCACACAGAAAAGGTGGAGTTGAGAGCAGAATCCAGGCAGCCAGAGAAAATCCTGAAACTGGGCTGGAAAGGTAAACATCTCAGTCACTGAAGCTCTTGCTACGCAACTATGAAGAAGACCTAGTTCAGTCTCCAGTACCCATGTCAAAAGTCAAGTGTAGTGGCGTACTCTTACAATCCCAGGGCTTGGTGGCAGAGACAAGAAGGTCCCTGAGATTCAATGATCAGCAAGTTTAGCTTTATCAGCTAAGGTCCCAGTGAGAAACCCTGTCTTTCTCAAAATACAAAATGGTTGTCCAGAGGATTAATGCCTAAGGTTGGCTTCACACACACACACACACACACACACACACAAAGGCACAGACCGTACATACATACAGACACATATACACACAGACTCAGAGACACATACATACACACACAGAGACAGATATGCATACATACAATATAGACACACATACACGCACACAATCACAGATACACATAAATTCAGACACACAGACGACACACAAACACACAGAAAGGGATGGCAGCAGACTGGGGGGCCTTCAACAAATGATTTCTAGTGTGTAAACAGTAGCAACCTCAGAGATACACTGATCCTCTCCACCTGGATCAACCCCTCCCCAGTTTCCTTGCTGTGACGCCCCACTGAAGGGAAGCCATCTCATTTGACTGGGACCTGTCCCCGAACCACTCTGGGCTTGGGTTTTCCCCATCTGCCATCCAGATGGCAAACAGAGACCCCAGAAGGACTCCTTGTACTTCTAAACACCAGAAGAAAAAAGTCAAGACTCCGGAGATCTCCCAGGTCTGCCTGCTGCTTGGCTCTGCTGCTTGCTGGCTGTTGGAATGGTGTTCTGAGCCTCTCAATTGTCCCAGATCAGGATCAAGGTCCACCCAGGGAACAGGGTGGGAGCCTGGGCAGGAGCCTTGGGGATAGGGCAAGGTCCAGACCCAGTCCTGAGCCTGGTCCCTTTTTCCTCCGGCAGCTGTTACCTGGACCTGATATAGGTGACTCCCAGGGTGGAGCAAGCAGGTTCCAACTCTGCTTCCTTGTCTACAGAGGAAACGACAGCAGGTAAGCAAGCCATCCGCCATACAAGCTCAAAGTCAGCATGAAATGGATCGGGAGGGGGGGTTCGGGAGGAAGGGAGAGGAAGCTTTGACAGGTGAGACCTTGGACCTTCTTAAGAGGAACTAGGTTTGGCTTCTCTCACAGCAGTATTGCACGCTACCTGCAAACATCACACATGCGCACATAATACTCCAGCTTGTGTACTGCAAGAGGCTCCTGAGCTAGGTTACAAATAGCCTTTCTTTAGGCAAACTAATGACCAGCTAAAAGGAGCTGGGCCTGGCCAACTGTAGATGCTCAGTAAATGTCTAACGAACTCATGAACTGGCAGAGCCCAGGTTCTGGTCCGAGTGCAGCTCTGTGTACTGCTAACCTTGAATGGGCTAATCACTGCTTTCTAAGGTTCTGTTTCATGGGCTAGAAAAAGACAGGCACACCCCACCCCAATTCTACAGGCTTAGGATTTTAAAGCCCAGAGAAGTGAGTTCTGAGGTAAAAGGGGGCTTCCAAGCATTTCTTCCTATGGTCCAGAGCTAAGAATTCAGGGTGAGCCTTCTGGGGCCTAAAGGGAGCCTCCAGGCAGGGAAGGGCTCTGCAGGTCACAGGGAATCCTTTCTTGGTGCCGTTTCCACTTAAGTCAGAAACCAAAAGAAGACTTTTGGACAGGAGTCATTAAAAGCACAAAAGAGTTACATATTGACACTGTCTCCCCATCAGAGGCCTGGCCATGTCCTGGTGAACACAGGACTGGACAAGAATGTGGGAAAGACTATGGACAGGAAGAATCAAAGGGAAAGGAGGGAGACAGGCAGAGATGAGCAGGTGTGTGCGTCTGCATGTGTGTGTGTGTCTGCATGTGTGCTTGAGGGGAGAGGAGAGGAGCATGGGTAACCACCAATAGAGGAACAAGGCCTCCCAAATCCTGTTTCTGGGAACAGGTGTCTCAGGAAGGTTCACAGCCCCTGGAAATTCCAAGCCTGCCCTGCTGTTCCCAGGAACACACCACCCTAGGTAGTGAAACCATCTGCCATTTTGTGTCATTTTTCAGCCTCAGTTTCCCCACAGGTTCTGACAAGGATTCGAGTTAGGAGACCACATAGGGACATACCACTTCTGACAGTTTGGGATACAGACATGCTATACAGAAAAACACAACCCCCACCACCACCACCACGACCCAAGAGACCTGGAAAGGCTGTCCCTATCCCCAACCGGCTGTCTAGGGTTAGGGCTGGGCAGAGCAGAGTCTCCACACCGTCTGTCCTCAACAGCCTGCCACCGCCAAAAACCTTGAAGTGGTTACAATTACAGCCAGGCTAACAGGATTAGGGGAGCGTTGAAATCTAAGAAATCTAATTAGCTCAGGCACCCCGGCCTCCCCCAGCACAATCCTGTAGTAACCCTGGCAGCTGGGTCTAATGGGAGGGGCAGGCTCTGGGCCCTCAGGGCTAGAGTCATTACCTGCACAGGTGTGCCTGGCCAGGCCAGGTCAGACTTCTAGGGAGATGCCATCTCAGCCTGCCCAGTTCCCCACTGCCCACCACCCCACCAGCCAAAGTCTTGTCAAAGGGTGGCATTCAACTAGGCTCCAGACGATGAGGTGCCAGAGTGGTGACCACAGGGGAAAGAACCCAGGGGCTCCACAGGGCGGCCACCCGACACAGTGTAGCGGACTGACTCAGCCAGAGGAGGGGCGGTTTGAGTCACGCTCTGTATGCATAGAAACCATAGCAGCTCAGGGACAATCTTGCTTCCTCCTCCAGGGCCAGGCAGAGCTGAAGCTTCTGCATACATCCGCCTAGGCAGTCAGCATCTAAGGTGGTTCAGTGCAAGCTCTAGATGGATATGGGGGAGGGGGGGGATAAAAAAAGAAGGGAGAAGGGAGAGAAGGAGGGAGGAAGGGACAGCTGCTGGGGGCGTGCATTGCCAGATGCAGGGAGGGCCACCTGTGACCCTTCCTGGAAACAACTGCTCCACTCCTGGGATCCACACAGGCTTCCGTACCACATGCCAGCATAGTTGGGACTATTGCTCAACACACTGTGATGTGGGGGTCTGTAAGGCCTGGAGTTGAGTCCTGGCTTAGTCACAGCCTCTTGGCCTCTCTCTGCGCTTTACTTTTCTTCTCTCTTAAATGGAAGTAATTCCATACAGCAGCTGACACTGTTGTTAATGGGATCAAACAAATCTGAAAAGTGATTCTAGATAGACCACGCCAGGCAAAGGAAAGGGCTGTAGCCGCGCCCTCTCTCATATGCATATGGCAAGCAGCCAGAGGCGGGTGGATAATTATTTATTTGGACTGGTCTTTCTGCCCTTGCTGGACAAAAGCGCCTAAGAGTGTCTTGCATAGCTCTGGGACTCACTGGTCACTGTCTTCACTCTGTAGACTATCATTAAACACATGAAGAGTCAATCCTGGGTCCCTGACCTGACCCTACCCTCTTTATGCAACCCATCCCAAGTCATACCCAATTCAAGGAAAGTATCGAGAGGCAAGCCAATGGAAGAGCACCCCTTGGGCAGACCCTTCCCTGAGCTTGTGCCCTATCAGTAAGGTTGAAAACAAACACTGGAAAGAAGCTCCCCAGCCCCATCAGCCATATCACTAGAGCCTGGATATAAGATTTAGCCCTCACAATCATTAAGGAAAATGAGTCTGTGGTTGGGAGAGGCCCCAGCATCTTAAGCCTAAAATTGGGATCTATCAGCCGGTGTGGCTTTCCAGGAGGCCATCCATGTAACTCACAGCTGCCCAGTGAGTACAGAGGCTTGCTGCCCAGAGGTGGGGAGTACCTTGTCCCAGGAGGCATACAAGCTGAGGCTAACCAGTCAGCTGTCAGGGAGGTAAGGAAGGATAATGGAGCAACTTCTGGAAAATATTTCCAGCATCCTGTCACCTCAATCCAGCCCTTTCTCCTACATCAGAGTTGCCTAGCCTTTAGGCTGAAGACTCAAATGTCTGGATCTACCTCATCCTCCCAGCAACCATGTCGGATGACAGTTCTGTGCTTGAACTCATTTTACATGTCAGGAGACTGAGACAGAATCAACCTCCTGGTCCACAAGCTACAGCCTCCTGATACCTTCTTCTCTCCTCTGTCTAGTGTCTGTGGTAGGACTTTTGTGTGTAGCCTCCCTTGAGGAAGGGCCTAATGTCAGACTCATGACTGGCACTTCCAGGCCAGGCTCCGTACACCCAGGCAGACAGCCACAACCCCAGCCTCAAGGTCTCCTCAGGACAAAGATTGCCCCCAGAGAGAGCCTGGGTGGTGGCCACTGTGTCCTGCTGAGAGGATCCAGCAATCACCAGGAGAAACTGCAGCCACAGGGTCAGGGTCAGGGGTAATTAGGGCAGTGTCCTTTGTTGTCTACACAAAACCCAAGGAATCCCATAAAGATGCAACAGAAGCTGGGGCCTGACAAGGACCCACGGGAGCAGTTATGAATGAAAATAGATGGGACCCAGTCACTATCCAGTAGGTTCTACAGCCTGGTCTCATGCCACCATGTCCACAGACAATTCCCAAAATGTGCTGCTGCACATTTCTTACAACATTTGACCCCAAGACTTTGGGCAAAACAAAACAAAACAAAAAACCATGGACCTTGGGCTGGAGCTGGACATCCAAGTTTCCTGCGCAGGTCCTCTTGGACCCAGACTCGGAGGACATATACAGGCTTCAAAGTGCCTTCCTTCTTATTCACCCTCACCAGCCAGAGGTGGTGTGTGTGTGTGTGTGTGTGTTCGCGCGCGTGCATGCGTGCATGCGTGTGACTCTTCCATTTGCTGGCAGGAATGGACAACATCTAAAAAGGGGCCAGGGATGAATATGTGGGGTTGCTGTGACTGGTTAAGTGTTACATATGTGCACACACACACACAAATGGGGGTGGAGCCAAACTCTAGCTTCTAGGTCTTTATTTGTCCCCTGGAGCCCCCCCAACACACACACACACACACACACACACGCACGCACGCACGCACGCATGCACGCACAGGCTTTTCCTCAGGAGTAAAAAAAGAACATTTTGTCCCCACAAAGAAGCCAGCAGCCGTTTCTGCACAGACAGGCTATTTATTCAAAGTTTTTTCATTAGTCCAGTCCCTCTGTGAGCCTGTGAGCAGTACTCAGAAAGTCTTACAACCGCAGCTCAAGTCCTGGAAAGTCTATAGCTCCGCCCCCAGCCTCAGTCACTAAGTTCCCAAGTCCCAACTTCTGATTCATAGGAGAAAACTAGGTCTCCTAACCGTGTGACTTGGGGGCCAGTGATGCTTCTGTCTTTGGGGGGAAAACAAAACAACCAAAATCCTAAAAGCCAGAGGAAAACACCATCTCCCTCTGAAGGCACTCCTGGCCCCAAAGCCGCAGGCGCTCCTAGGCAGATAGGGCTTTCAATGTGCCTTTTGTTTGATGCTGGTGTTTCGACATCCTCTTCTTGAAGAGGGAAAGGTCAGCACAAGGCTCCCGGGGGTGTTCACAAACCCTCTGCCTCTACTCGGCGGCCAGAGGTCCCAAGCAAGGGGCCAGGAATTCCCCCTGCTTTGGACCTCCTCAAAAACCAGCCCGGATAAGAAAGGCCATGGGTTTGCTCCCTCATCCAAACTTCCCAAATAGGTCACAGGCCTTCCACAATCTAGTCACCATGCAAGCACAGGGGGTGCAGGTCGGAATTCACCAGCAGCCAAGTCGCCTGTTTCTCCAGCCCCAGTCACCGATCTCTTTATCTGTACCTTCAAAAAAACAATAAGCAAAACCAGGCACCTCTGGGAACAGCCTCTGGCCTCCTGCCCTGCCCAGTGTAACCAGCCTGTCCTCACACCCACGAGGGAGGGAGGAGACTGAACTAGTTAACCCTCTGGTCTACCAGGCCCAGGTCCCAGGTTGCAGCAGAGGCAAACTGTTGCTCAAGAAAACCCTTCAGAAAACCATTGGCACCAGGAGGCTGCTGGAGCCAATGGTTCTCTATGTAACGAACGCCAAGGCAGGGGCTTCCACAGGCGCAGCCCACTGATTGCCCTTTCAAATCCCGGGGGTTGGTCCCCACTCTTCATGCCCTGGGCTGTCCACCCACGGGGCTCCAAATGTCCCTGGCAGTGCAGAGAGAAGGGAAAGGCTGGCCGAGTGGTGCACTCACCCCGCCAACCCAGCCGCCAGCCAGCTTCTTGGAGATCTCAGAGAGAACATTTGTTTGGGCTGCCAAGTTAAATCTTCCTCCCTCATGTCAGGGCATTGGAAAAGCAGTCAGGGGAAAGGGGAAGGGGGAGAGCGGGGGGGGGGGGGGGGGCGGGAAGGAGGGCGGGAGAGAGCGAGCAAGCAATCCAGGGAGGTAGGCTCCTAGTCCCAGTTACTCTTAACACTGCCAGCCCAAGGAGCTGCAGCTCCCGAGGCAGACGTCTCTCGGGCTCCCGGCATTGAAACCGAGATCTGGCCACCGGGTCTCCGGATCGGGTGCGGGATGCTAGGCTCCCTGAGCCCGAGTGGTGAGAGAGGCCCTCGCCCTGCTACGGGCTGGAGGCACAAGGTGGAACTGTAAAGCAGAGGAGGGAAAAGTTTGCGGCAGGTAGAGGGAAGGGCAGAGTGGTCTGTCTATCGGCTGTCCCCGAGAGAGGGTGGGGGGCCCAGGAGCGCGCTCCCGTTCGCTAGCCCTCCCGCCCGAGTTGTTTACATTCCTGGAGTGTCTTTTAAACCCGGGGCTGTGGCCGGCTCCTGGCCTTCTCCGGCGGCTTCGGGGCAGTCTCCCGTGAAAATCTGCTGGCGCACAATGGCCGGGAGAGGCGGCTGCCCCTCGCCCGCGCCCCCACCACTCCAGGGCGGGGAGCCTGCCCTCTGCACCGCGCCCTCTCCCTGCCTGGCCAGCTTCCTGGACAGATGTCCCCGGCCAGAGGGCGACGCGCTCCCGCAGCCTACACCACGACATCGAGGCCATGCTCCCCACTGTTTTCTCCCCGGCCCTGACACCAGGAATGCGAAACAAGCTTTCAGAGCTTGCCCCCACCATCCGTACCCCAGCTTCAGCTCCAGTCCGGCCCCTCAACCTCCGCCCGGGCCGGCCTACCACTCCCCCGGGGCCACCGCCGCCGGAGACAGAGAGGAAGAAAGAACACGGGGAAATTACTTTCGTATTTGCAACGCGCGCGCGCACACACAGACACATCTTCCCCTTGGGTTCGCCTCCTGGCTGGGGCAGCCCCAGCCAGGCGTTGGCCTGAAAGCCCCTTCAGCTTCTGAAGCCCAAACGGGAAGCCTCGACACACTCACTCCCTTCGGCGTGCACTGCTCCAGCCACGCGCCGCGTTTTCCTGGGCCATTCTCCCCCCCAGAACAACTTAACCGCGCCCCCATCTCCCATGTACAAAAGTGTGTTCTCCATAGAAAGCATACTTAACACCACCAACCCTGAACACCCTGGAATCCAGCGCCTTCCCAGAGGTTCTCTTACGCACACAGGAGCACAACTTCACATCTTTCCAAATGAGGCGAGGGAGACTCAGCCAAGCCTTCCCGGATCCTTTTCTCCCTCCTCCGAATCAGTATCCCGGCCGGCCCCCGAGTGTTCAGCGCGACTGCTGGAGGCGCGCCGGCAGGAGGCGGGCACCGAGTCCTCGCGCACACAAACCGCACCGGCGCCCCGCACACCCGACGATTCCCCGGTCCCCGCGCTCATCCCGAGCAGCTCTACCCAGCTCGGCGCTCGCGGGTGGCCAGGGCCTCCGCCCCCGACGGCCAAAGCAGCGCACCGAGCCCGTACGGCTGGCCCCTTTCGCCCAGCCGGAGCTAAGGCTTTAAGCGGAAAGTCCTAGTACAGTGCCCCGCACTTGCACCCCGACGATCCGCGGGGAGAGAGATGAAGCCTCGGTACTAACGGGCGCCTGGCTCTGTCCCCAAACTTACCGGGCGCTGCGAGCACCGCTGCCACCGCTGGAGGACGCGCCGCCGCCACCGCCGGGTAGGGCCGGCTGGAGCCGGGAGGAGCGCAGGGAGAGCGCGGAGATCTGCTCGGCTCCGACTCCGGCTCCGGCTCCCAGCTGGCCGGGGCTGGGGTCACCGCGCTGCGCCGGCGCTGCTCCCTTGCTCTGCGGCCCGATCGCTGCTGGCCCGCCCGGCCGCTCGCTCTCCGGGCGCCCGCCGCCGCCGCTTGCTTTTTTAATGTCCACAGACAGTGAAAAGGAACTCGGCGTTAGGGGGTGAGTAAGTGAATCAACTCGCCCGGAGCCGAGCAAGTTGAAGTGTCAGATTACATTGGCTATTCTATTTCCAAAGGGCCCCGCGCCGCCGGCCTCCAGCAAAAGCCGGCACGGAGTTACTGTAGGAGCGGAGCGCCGCGCCTTCAGCGCTCAGCTCCGCTTGCCTTGGTTCGCTCTCCATCTGCGCGCTCGCTGCGCTCTCCCTTTCCCTTTCCTTTCTGACTCTCTATCTCTCCTTTCCCTCCCTTTCTTCCTGTTTCCAGGTCTCTGTTCTAAGCTTTTCTATTCCAGACCCTGGTAGGCTCCTCGTTACCTCCACACCCCTATGCCTCTGGTTAACTCACCTCCCTCCTCTAGCCTCCCTTCGCTGATCTTCATCACCCCCTCAATCCCTTACATTTGGAGTGGGGAGACTGATGTGCCTAGAAAGGGACCGCGTTGGTAGACCCAAGATTACTGCCCGGAGGTGTACCCCCGCTTCCTGCTGGTCCCCTGCCTGAATACACTGGGACCGCAGATGCTGTCAGCTATTCCAAGTGGGGCGACCGAGTTGCTAAGGAGAGGTGTGCAAAGCTTCCCCGGAGACTTTGGGATTATTCCTAAAACCGGATGGTAGAGAGAGGGTGAGAGGACCTTAACCTTCACCACCACTAGTGACGTAGAGGAGGTTGAAGCGCTCCTCCCTTGACCTCTGAGGAAGAGCGACGGTTGCAGAGCGAACTATATGTCCCCACCCCACTCGAAGTTCAAAGCCGCAAGAACGCCCAGGTGCCATGCAAGGAGCTCCTGGGCGCCACGAACCGAGCGCTCTCGCGCTGCCAAAGTGGAAAGAACCCAGCCCAGCTTCTAGCCCAGGGCTGAGCACTACTACTGTGGGGCGCGGAGGGCACTCACGAAGCACAGTTAGGTGCGCCCACTCGAGGGGGGTTTCCCTTGCAGACCCGCCCCCGAAAGTATCCAAGTGCGCACTACCTTTGGCTCAAGTCTGTGGCCACTCACACAGAAACTCCTACACAAACGGCACACACGTTTGCGCCTACCCTCAGCAAAGCACGCACAGTGCACCCCAACACACTTGCACACACACTTTCCATCCTAAATATGCGCGTGTACTCTGACTCCTACTGTACACATGAACATCGCTGTACACTACCTCCGGTACACTTTAAAAAAAAAAACACACCAAAAACCACGAGGTATTCCCCCGTGCACTTCATCTCAAGCTCGCGTACACATACAAACACATGTTCCTCTTACTCTTCCACATCCTTTCCTCAAACCCCCCTCCTGATTCGAGGTACTCCAGTCTTGAGGATAACAAGCGTCTGGGTTGGACACGAGCGCACGCACGCACTCCCCTCCAGGGCAGGCGGGGGAGGCTTGGGCCGGAGCCCGCTAGGCAATCCAGGTGTGGCGAGTATTCCGTGCTCCGCGTTTTGCAGGCAGCCGCGGTGTCGGAGGCGAGGCGAGGAAGGGAGCTGGAATAACAAAGGCAAGTTGGGGAGAGCGCAAGGGGGCGCAGCCCCGGCCGGGCGGCGGGGGGAGCCCTGAGCTGCCGGGTCGTCGGAGGCTGCTGGGCCACCAGCCGGGAGAACCGGAGGTGGGGAGGAAAGGTGGGGGGAGAGGGGCGGGGCCGCCGCGTGACGTCAGAGAACAATGACACCGCTGGGGGCGGGCTCGGGCAGGCAGCCCGGGCGGGGGTCTTCCTTGGGGCCTTGGGCGGGCGGAAGAAGTCTTGGCCTCGCTGGGGCCGCAGTTTGATTGACGAGGTCCGCATGGGAGCGCAGACGTGCCACGCAGACTCGCGGGTTCCTGAGCCTCTTGAGCGGTGATCTTAGCGCACCGCTGGCCAACAGAACGAGCAGGCCGGAGAGCCCCCCCCTCACTGCAGACCCCCGTTTTAGAATATCCTTCAGAGGGCTGGCTGCTCTGACCTCGGCTTGAACTCCTTCAGAGCCAGAGAGATCACTCCTTCCACCACCAAGACAAGGAGGCAAAATGCGTTTGCTAGCTTTGAATTCATTCTCAAAGCACTGACGGTTTGGCAGCTGTGAACTCAGCCTGAAATTCCTGAGGGCAGACTGCGGCTCAGGTCCACTGGGACGTGGGACAGGGGTTGTCTGGGTGCGGGAAAACTACTTTTCCTGAGGTAAATTCTGCCTCCTGCTGCCATTGGGTGTGAGGGAGGGAGGAGCGATTGGGGGGGGGGGGTTGAGAGCGGGCGCTGCTCCTTGGCCTTAGTCCCCAGACCTGTCACACAGGATGACCTGTTAGCAACTTGCCCACTACCCACCCACAGGTGGCAGCTGAATTTCCCTGAGGAAAGTAGGTGGCATGAAATCATTTCCAGACCTCTAGGGACACTGGAATGACCTGGTCCCAGCACATTCCCGAGAAGATTAACAGCAACAGCACACACACACACACACACACACACACACACACACACACCAGCCTGTGGGTGGCCCAGGTTGGAAGGGTAGACTGAGAAACGCTGGAAAGCTTGACTTGAAAGGTGAGAATTCAGTTTTCTGAATGGAGCCAGAGCCCTCCCACCCTCAGACGTACAGAGCATTGGCCACCTCCATCCCCTGCATAATAGTCCCTGTCAGATTTGAGATGCAAGAATCTAGCCCCAACCAACATCTGGGCCAGTTCCTGTTGCCTTGATGACCGACCGCAAGTCACAGCATCCAGCCCTCTCAACCTCTCTCCAACTCCTTCTGTTAGTAATCAGAGCTGGCCACCTCCAGAAGTGGAGAAAATGGTGACCTTAGGTGAACATTCATGTTCAAAACTCCTGTCCGGAAGGCTCCACCCACTTTCCTTCTTTAAAATTACATTGTATTTACTTAGTTGAGGAGAGGGATGCACATGGAGGTCAGAGTGCAACTTTTGGGAGTCATCTCTCTCAGTCCATCAGTGTAGGTCCTGGAGATTAATCCTCAGATTCAGCAGCAAAAGCCTTTACCCAATGATGAGACATCCTGCTGGCTCCCCCACCCCTTATTTCTAGCCAACATGCTCATCTGGAAACCTGAAAGTGGCTGCCAAGGGCAGAGGAGCCTAGCAAGACAGAGTCAGGTGGTTTTCAGTCTTCCCAGTCCACCAAGCATGACACCTTTGGGGCAGTAAACCTGAGAAATCACACCCAGGCTTCTTGTGAGGGCCCCAGGCCTCAAGCTTTGGGGACCCCAGGCCCTTACCTCTATTCATCTGCCCAGGAGGTTACTAGGCCTGTTGGCTCCCTCTGGAGTCTTCAAAGGTATGACTTATTCACTACCTAATGTGTGCTGAGTGAGGGCATGAACGGTATTTACTTATTGCCTGCAGTTAGGTACGTTACTATCCCCTCCAAAGAAAAGTGGACTGTAAATACCGTTCCCAAGCTGCTCCGGCCCTCATTAACAGTTTCCTGTTAGCCAACAACCTGAGGTCTGTATCCTTAACCAGATACTCTGTGTGGCCCTAGGCAAGTTGTTCTGCTTTTCTAGGCCTTCTATAAACCAAAGACTAGGTCTCATGACAATGAGATCAAGCCTTGCTGTTGTCTATGCCGTGAGTTCCCAATTTCAGCCTCAGCTGCAGTAGGCCTGGATGGGGAAAGGTTCCTGTATTCCCTCTGGCTCAGAAGGCCAAGTTGGTACCCACCAGAGTGTAGGCTGTCACTGGGTCCCAGGAAGCAGGAAGGCCAAGGGCCAGGAGGAAAGCATTGATGAGAGGTGTGAGCACCATGAGTGTGCAGCGAATCTGTGCAGGTAGGGTATAGCGGCCTCTGGACCCAGGCTGCTATTCGTGGGCTGAGGTAGGAACAAGCATACAGTTCCTGCCTCTCTACTTCTAGAGCCAAAAGGTATGCGAAAATTCAACTCACTGCTCCGTGGGCCGGGTGCTTTGGAGTTCCCTCTCCTCCTGTGTCTCCAGGCTGCTGGAAGAGAATAGACTGGTTGCTGGGGTTCCAGCTCGGGCTGCACCCCTGAGCTCATCTCACGACCAAGTATGGTACAGCTGAAGTGACTTTTGAAGTGCTTAGGGGGAAGTATAAGCTCCTGCTAGAAGCTGATCTCTGTCTGAGCCCTTCCTGGACAGTGAGTAATGACAGCATAATTAGTCTTCCCCTGTGGTTGGAGCAGGAGCCTTTGGATCCTGCCCAGCTCTGTACCTGTACCTCTTAGGAGTAGATAGTTGGTCCAACACAGAAAACCTGTACCCTCAAGCACAGAGTCTTCTGTGTTCCAGCTAGATTCTCCTCCCTTTTCTGAACACTAGAAAACGGATGTATCAGAGGAAGACTCCCAGTATATGACCGTGTAGGACTTATTTGTTTTGGTTTCTTCATGGTGGTGGAGCACTTTGAGACAAGGTCTTGCTATGTAGCCCAGGCTGGCCTTTGAACTCAGTTCTGTATTGGCTGAATGCTAGGATTCCAGCTGTGAGCCACCACGCCCAGCTAGGACATATCATCTTGCTCTGACATCCTCTGATCCTCACAATGGCACTTCTGTGGATGACTAAGATGGCACAGAGGGAGGTGGTGGCTTTCCCTGGGCCACAGGACTGGGAAGTATAGGGGAGGCATGAAAGGTGGGCCGCTTCCTGCAGCACCCTCTCCCTACACCAGAGCTCCACCAAAGAACAGGCTGGGACTGGTTGGTGTGTGAAGGACAGCTGGGGAGATAAAGATGCAGCATGCCAAGGGTGGAGTACAGCGGCTTCCTGCCTCCATCCTGTTGCACCTTCCCCCTGCAGAGAAGCTCAGGCCTGACATCTCACATACACATGCTTTTCACAACCTCTTGCCCTAACCTGTCTTCATGTCCTTCATGTTTGGTGACTTCCAGGAGTACCACCATCGCATGCACACCACTCCTTGCCTGCTTTTGTGCACACTCCTTTTGTCTCCTAGGACACACCCATCTCAGCCTTCCAGTCCATAGCTGCAGCCACCTGCTCAGGAGCCTACTCTGGTGATACCACAAGCCAGGTTGTCTACATCATCTCCATCTCCGAATGTTGCCATACTGCCTTCATATCAGTGTGACCATAGCGACTGCCTATCCAGTTCCTGCTATAGGCCAGGTCCTCAGTAGCTCATGCACTTGTATTCTGGTCCTCACCTGAATTGAGAATTAGTACTAATGGCTCCATTTCACTGATAAGAAAACTGAGGCACAGGAAATGAATGTAACACCTCATAGTGGAAAACTACCCAGTCCCCCTACCTTTAGAGGTAGAATGGTTTTATACTATCACCCAGTGAACTGACAAGCAGTCACGTACAGCAGAGATAGGGGGACACACATCGATAGACCAGGCTCCCGTTAAGGACTCGCCTAGATACCATTCTTCTGGTTTAGGAAAGAAAAATAACTGATGTTAAACAGGTGACTAGAAGGTAAGCTCTCAGGGAGGTAGTAGAAAAAAAGACCAGAGTGAGCCATGACTCTGCACAGGATCCCAGAGCAAGGGTGGGACAGTATCAAGCTCACCAAAGTAACAGCCATTCTGTTGCAACCTGCCTTGGAGCTCCTGAAACTGTGCTCTTTTTGGAGGACATACACCTTGATGACTCTGAGCCATTCAGTGAGTGGTTGTGGTCCTTCTCCCCTCAATCAGAATGAGAGAGGACAAAGAAGAGAAACCGAGGCATTGTTTTAACTGCAGTTGGTACCAACCAGAACCAGAATCCTGATACATAGGATGGTGGTGTGGGAGAATTGTCTATATTCTGTCAATCATGTTTTAAATAAATGCTGATTGGCCAGACAGGAAGTATAGGCGGGTCAACCAGACAGGAAGTAGAGGTGGGGTGATGAGAACAGGAGAATTCTAGGAAGGAGGAAGCCCATTCCTAACCAGTCCTGCCCCAATTACAGAAGAAGCAAGATCTGCCCTGCTGAAAAAGGTATCGAGCCATGTGGCTAACATAGATAAGAACAATGGGTTGATATAAGCTACAAGAGCTAATAAGAAGTCTGAGCTAATGGGCCAATCAGTTTATTATTAATATAGACTCTCTGTGATTTTCTTTGGGGGTTACCAGCTGTGGGAACTGGGCAGGACAGAAACTCTTAACAAGCCTGGCCCTCATACTACAGGTTGGATCAGGAGTCAGCCGTCCAGAGGCCTGGCTTTACCCCTACTGCGAGTATCAGATGTCATTTGGGAGGGCTGGAGGACACTGCCACCATCATGCTTTCCTTCCTCATTCACTGCAGCCTTGGGTGAGCTGGACCCCTTCCCTACCAAGAAAGGACTGTAGGTACATGTCTGGGGGTCTTGCAAACATCTCTCTTCTAGAACATCACTTTAAATACTGGTTTGAATCCAGGGTGAGCGCGGCGGGCTTTCCTATCCACGCCCAGGATGGTATGCCATCTGCAGGGGTAAAGGATCGGGAACCTAAAGGCACATCAAACAACTCTCTCCTGAGACAATTTCTGTTTGCTCTTTGGAAAGGGCTCTGCAAGACTTCGTGACTGTCTCCTTTTGCTCTCACCCCTTTTGAGAGATCCCTCTTGCACCTGAACTCTGACCTTCCCAGGCCATGGGCCATTCTGACCCAGGTTACTCCAGTGATCAGCCCTGCAAAGCCAACATCTGGTCACTGGCCAGGGTCTACTAGGGCTGACTTCTCAAGCTCCCTCTTCCCTTAGGGAATAACACTTGTGAATTTGTAGAGAGCATTTTCTGTCCCACATAAGTGCCACAACACTCCCAGGAGGCAGGCAGATTGCACAACCCACTTTGTGGAAGAAGAAAATTGCTTGGTGGTTTGGCCAGTATCATACAGGGGTATACATAGGTGTGTGTATGTGTGTGTGTGTGTGGGGGGGGTTCTTGCCAGGATTTGGGTCCTGATAACTCGATTCCGTGTCACTAACCCAGGTAGTGATGTTTCAAAAGATGCCACTCCTCTCCCCAGAAACTCCAGGAGACAGGATTTCAGACACTCCGATTCATTCAACAAATGCCATTGGCTCTGAGCAGTGTGTCAAGCACAGAGCTAAGTGCTAGGAATCCAAAAAAGTGGAGGCAAATGTAACCCATGCTGCCGCCCATCTGACATTCTGATGGAGGAAACAAGCCAAACAGGCCCTATGTAGAGACTTCTGTTCGCCGAGGTCCAGCCATGTGCCCCAGGAGGAGCCCTGGACCCAGGGTCTAGAGACATAGGCTCTCTTTCCTCTGGCTCTGTGGACTGAGAAAGGCTCTCTTGACATCTGTGAGCACATAGCTTCTCCCATGGTTTCTAGGTCCTTGCCCCACTCCCACCTTCTAGTTCAAGTGGTTAATGATTTCCTGGTGTAACTAGCCTGGTACAGTGTTTTCTTAAACCCAACTTTTCATGGGCACTTGAAGCCAGAGAGGAACTTCTCAGGTCATCTGACTTGAGCCCCCTCACTAAGCAAGAACACCTTAGCCTCATTCTTCCCAGGAAGTAACAGTCTCTCCCCACCCCCATACCTTTCCGGAGGAGATAGAATGCTTGCTCCTTTACAGAGCAGACCTCTGCCCACTGGTGTGTGTGTGTGCTAGTAAATGTTTAACATCTGGCTCTCCACACTGGGGAAAACCTGATTCGTAGTATCTGTTGATTCCCTTAGAGTAAATAGTCCTACCATGGTGGCCTGGTGCTGCTCGCTTAGCAGTTCACACAGTTGGTGAAAGTTTAACTGCTGCCTGTCCTAAGCCAGTACGAGCAGGTTACAGCACAGAGTTACCCCGAAGAGAAGCCCGGTCCAACTTTACTTGCTGGAAAGTTCTTTGAGCAAAATACCTCACTGTTCTCAGGCAGGCAGCCCTTCACATCTTGATCTCAGCCCCATGAGACGGGTAGATCCTGGCCTTAGCAGAGATGGTACAGCCACTTTCCTTTCTGCCCTTCTCCCTACCCTTTCTTCCCTTCCTTTCACAAATATTTATTGGGCCCTGACGATGCCATGGTGCTAGGTACAGTCTTAGATTCCCTGGCTCCACCTACTCTGCCTGTCCACCTCCCAGACCCAACTCAGACTGACTGACACCCACTCTCCCAAGCTTATGTTGACGCCTCCCTTTCTCTTCCTGCCTTGGGTAGGCCTGTCTCCCTCTCAAATCCTCCCAGAGCCTTTATCATCCCTTTTGGCACTTATCACTTTCTACCTCGGATTACAGCTATTTGTGTACACGGCTTATCTTCCTGCCAGACAGAGAGGCAGCTCGGGCTGTTGAAAGTGTGGACTTTGGAGCCATGTGACCTGGCCTTCCATCCCAGCTCTGCCACTAGGGATATGCATTCTCTGGAGCTCACACCACCTCTGGGAGCTTCAGTTTCCTTATCTTCAAGGCAGGCCTGGTGATAACCACTTCCAAGATGGTTTTGGCAATTCAGTGGGATTAAAATGGAGCCCCTTTTCCCATTCCTGTCTGGACTTCTATCCTCTTCTGGATAGACCTTGTGCCAATGCCTCTTCTTAGTCTAGTTATTAGACTCTAATACTAGTAACAGCAGTCACACATATAACAATATGAGATACAGGGTCTTAATCCAAGAGTTTGCATATGTGGATGCCCTTCATCCTCCAAAGCTTGGAACTCTGGGACTAATCTATTTCTATCAATAGTATACCGGGTACAGTAGTAGTACACACCTATAATCACGGCGTTGTAGAGGCTGAGGCAGGAAGAACATCAAGAATATGATGCTAGCCTGGGGAACCCACTAACCAACCAAATAAAAAGATAATTTAAGACACAGCCAGGTTATATAAGTCCAAGGTCACATGGGTCCTGGGTGAAAGAGCTGAGATATGAGCCCGGGACAGCCTGTTTCCAAGCCACAGCTGTGACACTTGATGCTGTACGGCAGTGCTAGGAGTGTGCCAGTGGATTGTAAAGGCTGGGAATTGGGGCATCCATAATGTTCCCCACCTTTGCACATCCTTACCCCAGCCTAGAGATAGAGGTGGAATGATGCAGAGAAGCCACTGATCTTCCCTTTGGGCCTCTCAGCAGGTAAAGTGGTTAGTACCCAAGAGCAGAACATCTCCGGGCCCTTGACTAGGGGACAGGGAGGTCACTGATGGATAAAGCATCATAAAGTGGAAGGAAACTCACTGAGAGGCATTTGTGATGGGTCTTCACAAAAGTAGACAGAGGAGCAAAGGCCAAGTGTGTTAGTGGGAGAGCATCAGAGGTCCGTCTGTATAAGACTCACATTTCTGCACACGCTGTTGGGCAGGGGAGCAGAGGCCATGCAGTGCTCATACGCTTTGAAAGGCGGTATAGCGCAAAGAGAGCTGGGTTCACCTGGGCCGGCCTGATACTCTGATTCTCTGGAAGCTCCTCAGCTCAGAATTCACTCACCTCTTACTGGGCCCATCTTTCTAATTCTCGGAGTCTTGGTTTCTTCTGCAGAATAGGCGTGAAGAGTGGACCTTGGGGTCCGTTGAAGGATGAAAGATGGCATGAGATGGGAGCTGGAACCTTGTGAGACCGGAGGTAGACGGCAGTATGGAGAGAGAGAGAAGAGATGGTAGGGCCAAAGGAGCTCAGCATGCCTGGATTGGGGTGACAGCTACCAGATCTGCTCAGTCTTTCTCACCTGTTTTCTGTTGCCAAAGGCTTGTTGGTATCTATGGAGGCAGATCCATGCTGAGCCCTGTTCTTCCCTCCAGCTTAGGACAGCCCAATCGTGGCTCCTGAAGGCAGGCATTGGAGAGTATGCTAACGAGTCCTTGAAGAACATCAGGCCTGTGCTTTAAGGACACTATGAGACCCACTTTCCCCTGCCAGTATGCCCAAACCTCTGTCCTTATTCAGACTTCCAGTAAGTACTGGGTCTCAGGTGTATGGGCAGGGCCCTAGAATGAAAAGGGACCCTCCTCCAACCCAGCAGTTGAGTTGAAGCCTCAGTACTACACTGCAGCAGGGATTAGCACTGCCCCAGGGGAGGCCCAGCATATCCATGGGAAGGAGATCAGAGCCCAAGATACTTGCCTGGCATAGGCGATGTACTCTGCTTTGCCAGAACTTTCTCACTCTCACTGTCTCACTCCTGGGCTGACCTTCTCCTCTCCAGAGGGGCTCTGGTAGTCCCATGTCACACTGAAGCTCAATGTGCCCTAGGGAAAAGACCTGAGAGAGGCTCTGGCCAAAAAGCAGTGGAGTTAGGCCTCGAGCTCAGTTATTCTATACTCCAGTCCTTCCCTGTCCATATGAAGGGGCTTTGTTCAGGTAGAGATTTTTTTTTCTGTTGTTCGTTTGTTTTTTACCAACATTGGTAGAGGGATCCTAAATGCCAGGGGTGTCACAGAACACACATGTTCCAGTCCTCACAGGCCCTGTAATAGGCCTGCTAGTAGGGGCGCAGAGTATCCCAAGGAATATGACCTAAGTGGTACAGTCTAATCAGACCCAGGACCACAGCTTATCAGAGTCTGCCACTGTACAGAGGTCAACAAGGCTCAGGCCGATATGTGCAGTTCTTACAAAGAATGGGCTGACCTTCTATGCCTATCTTCCTACCCATGCCCAGCCTTGTTCTAGTCATGACTGGGATCTTCTATGCCTTTTGTGGGACTATGAAGAGAGCTCGGGCCTTTACACTGCTTCAGAGCTGGATAGGGTACCTTTAAGGATGCCAGCCTCAGGGTATCATAGAGGCCTCTCAGCCAACCCAGCCTCGCAACAGCCCTGTAAACCTGGACTTATACACAATTAAAATTTTATTACATTATATTTCCTACATATAAAAGACTATTTGTGAGCTATGAACACATCCCAATGGAAGCTCATAGCCACTCTGCTTAAGAACTGGATTCTTTGGGCACTGGGGAAGACCTGGCTCTTGGCCCCCTACTTCTCGGAAGGAACCAGCACCCTAAATGTGGCCATAATTCCCTTCCTCTTTTAAACAAATCATTGCAGTAAATACATGCAGAACCACTGTCCTGACTGCACTACTGAGACATGGCATTAGATTCTTCAACCCCAGAGGGCATGACCTCTTTAAGGGGAAGGGGGGGCCTTTAAGGATCTGCCTTACTCTCATGGCCCCATTTAGGGCCACGTGGAACCTCATTTGCCCTCCTGCAACAAATGCTCTGAGATGGACGTATGTTCCTGGTGCAGCCAGCAGGGTAGTGCAGCGCATGCAGCTGGGCATTCCTTGAGCACGGTGTGCTGTGTGCTTGCCTAGGCAGTGTTCTCATTCTGTAAGACTCTTTCTTTTCCACTCAGGATACCTGGCTCCTTCCAGCTCCGGCCTCAGGGTTTCATGGTAGGGAGACCTTTCTTGGGAGATCTGATCTCTGTACCCACTAGTGACTTCTGGGCACCCATCCCTCTCACAGGATGGTGATGTTAGGTATCTAGTACTCGGATGCCAGGGGAGCTGAGCATTGGCTCCAAAGCAGACATTCCTAGAGTGACTCAGAGTAAGAGAGTGTATGTGAGCAGATGCACATCTTTGGATGTAGGAATTTCATGGATATGGATCTCTTCCAACATTCTGTGAGCTAGTCTGGCCTGTGAACTGGAAGAAAGTCTCAAGGAGGCTCCTAAGACTTGGGGTGCTCTGCTATCTACTCTCTGGATGGATGAGTAAAGTCAATATATATGCCTGCATGTAGGTGTGGGTGTTAACAGTGAGTGCTCTCTCTCTCTCTCTCTCTCTCTCTCTCTCTCACACACACACACACACACACACACACACATACGTGTATAATATAATTCTAAGTCCACATGTGTATGGATGCAGGACTTTCTTCTCTTTGTGAACAAGTCTGTTTGGTCTCTAAGCATCACACAGGGCACGTATGTGGAGAGCCTACCATGCACTAGACCACAGGGGCTGGTGTGAGCAGAGCAATGGACAAGCATCTGGCCCTTGAGGAGACTGAGCAACTATTCACACTTCTTCCTAGACTGCCTACCAGCCCTACCAGCCTCCAGTACCATGGCCTCAGCCTCTCAGATGGAGTCCCCAGCATGCAGGTCACCAGTGAGGCTGGAACTGTGAGACCAGCAATCAGGAGGCCAGTGCTTGCTTCTCATGCTGAGTGACATCATTGCAGGGTCTGCGTGAACCACACGGAAGCTGGCAGCAGGAAGGTCTAAAATTTCCCCTTTCTCTCTTGCTTCCTGGAATGTAAACTGTGATTTTCCCCAGTGTCATTTCCACAAGTGTCCTATAGGAGGGCGCACAGCCGTAAGCAACAGCAGAGACTGAAGACAGCCTGGAGTAGAGACTGGACAGGGTGGAATAGCACCACCAAATGTCTGAACCAGGAACCAGGTCATTCCTGCCCCAGTGTATTCACGAGAGCACACATGCACAGAAACACACACACACGGATTTACATGTGTGCATGTGTTCCCACAGAGGCCATAGGAACTCGGGACACACATGCAAAGGTTATTCCAGACTTCTCACCCTGTCTTTTTACTCAGGCTGACCTCAAAGGGGACCTTCAGGTGTAGTTCCCACTGCAACTGAGTTTCAAGTTGTGTTTGAGAGAGATAAACTTTGTCATAATCAGGGAGTCCATTCCGGGTCCTTCCGGACTTTCCTTTTCATGTAATATGGTGGCATGGGTTATTAGTCAGTGTGATTACTGGGCTGGCAGGTTCTTGTCTTACCTTCTGCACATCTTCCTCCTCAGTGGCCCTGGGATTTAGCAGGAAGAGTGTCTACCTGAGAACTCTGGCAGCCTGGTAGAACCCATGACTTCTCACTTCCATCTGTGGTGTTCTGGACAAGCTCCTTGCCTCCCTGAAAAAAAAAAAAAACCAATTCCACACCTGTACAAACAGGGTGACTACTGCCTTAATAGTGCCCGAAGAGGCACACCAGTCCAGGACACAAGTGAGGCACTCAGTTAATCTTGCAAACCCCGTGCCTGGGGGAAGCCACTGGGTGCAGGACACCAACACCACAGGACATGTGCTTGCCTTCGTGGTTCCAGGGAAGCCAGAATCTAGACTTGGCATTGCCTTACTAGCTGAGAGCCCTGAGGATGTCACTGGCCCCCTGTGGCTACAGCTACCTTCTGATCTTACTAACTCAAGTGTTCGATCAGAGCAGCTGATGGCTCATCAGAAGGGTCATGCAAGTTACAAGCCCATGCCCCTCTGAGGAATGACGGAGGACAGGTATAATGGCATTTCATTTGTATTGTAATAAATGAAGTTTGCCTGAGGATCAGAAAGGGAAACAGTCACACTGGCCAGCCTTACAGACCAGGCAGCCATGACACACACCTTGAATCCCAGTAGCCACAATGACACACATCTTTAACCCCAGTAGCCACTCTAGTTTGCCATAGAAACCAGGCAGTAGTAGTATGCACCCTTAATCCCAGAACTAGAGAGGATTATACAATGGGAGGAGACAGCTCTCAGTCTCATTCTGAGGTTTCCTGGAGGCAGGATCGCCATTTTTGGACTGAGATTGAGGTAAGAGCCAGTGACTGGCTGCTTTGCTTGTCTGGTCTTCAGGTTGAACCCCAATATCTGTCTCTGAGTTTTTACTAATTGTGCTTCAGACACCCAGTCTTCTGACATCCAGAGCTAAGCTCTGCATGTCCCCACAGAGGAACACTGAGTAGTTTGAGAATCTCTTTTGAGCCCCCCAGGCTCCTGGCTGCTGGTGATAGAAATACTCCTTTGAGAGGATGCTAGGTTCCTTTGAAACTCCTAGTCTACACTAGAGGGGCAAAGGGCCACCTGCTTTCAAAGTGGCTCCTCTGGCCCTTAATTACCCTCTGTCACCTATAGGTGGAATTTCCACTCAGCTGAAGAAAGGCGCCCACGCCGCTGGCTGCCACGTGTCAGTGGCAGGCTTCCCTGCCGCCTCTGTGTAACCGCTGGAGCCCCAGTGGCAGCCGGCTCAGTTTCTGATTTTAATGATTTCCTGAATTCATTCCATTTCCTACCTCGGGGAAAGGAGGAGAGGTGATCCTCTTGGAAATTCACATAATTGCTTTTATTTGATTTTTATTAAAATGCATTCAGGAATAATGTGATTGCCCCCGTTATTACGTTGTTCATCAATCCTGCTCAGGAATCTGTGGTGGGAAAAAGAGCAATGGGTGCAAGAGCCTCACGGGGGAACGGGGCACAAAGAGGGCACTTCACAGTGACTTGGGGCTCCTTTGTCCTGGGGGAGTCACAACCCACCTCTGGCCCCTTACACACACACACACACACACACACACACACACACACACACACACGGCTCCTGCTGCATGCTGCGAACGTATTTTACACGTCTTCCAATCAGCCCACCCCTGCTTCCTCCCCGCCCACCTTGGAGATGCGGGGACTCAAAGGTGAGGTCTACGGTGGGAGATATGCTGCCTTCCCTTGCTCACACCCGCCACCCCCAGTTCCCTGCACTTTGGTCTGTTTCCCACATAACCTTTGGCTTTGGGCTCTTAACACACAGCAGCTAGGAAACCAGAATTGTGCCTGGCAGTGGTGGAACACACCTTTAATTCCAGCACTTGGGAGGCAGAGGCAGGAAGGTCTCTGTGAGTTCAAGGTTTACAGAGAGAATTCCAGGACAGCCAAGACTACACAGAAAAACCCTTTCTCAATAACCAGTATCTCCCTCAGACCAGGCGGAGCCCTTATCTACTTGACATAATTGGAATATGGACAGAGGCGCAGGCCTTTAATCCCAGCACTCAGGAAGCAGAAGCCGGAGGATCTTTATGAGTTTGAGGCCAGCCTGGTCTACAAGAGCTAATTCCAGGACAGTTAGGACTGTTACACAGAGAAACCCTGTCTCGAAAAAAAACCAAAAAAAAAAGGGGGGGGGGGAGATTGCTTTGCCTTTTCCAGCCTCTGTTTACTGATGAATCTAGTGGAATGCAGCTCAGTGCTGTGGTGTATTCCTGTGATTCCAGCACTAGGAAACTGAGGCAGGAGGAGATCCAGTTCAACGTCTGCCATAAAGACCCGTTAATGGGAACATGAAGACTTTCCTTAGCATAGTAACAAAACTATTTGAACAGGTACCCAGCACCATGGTGTGAACTCCCACGAGTGCCTATCAGAGTGGATTGGTACCATGTGACATTGCCTCCCAGGAGTGGCTGGGTTCCCTCCACTCAACTGTGGCTACCTGCTCCTGTTGGAGGAAGCTGTGCAGAAAACCAGGGAGCACCAGGGCAGATGCTCACTTTCAGAGCTCCTTTGCCAGGGAAGGATGGGGGGATTCATTTCTGCGAAAAGCTTTTCTTCACTTGAAATAAATGCAACAAAATTCAACTTACTGAGTTTTCATTGTTAATGTTTATTTTGGTGCAAGTCATTTGGCAATGGATACAGCTAGGGAATTCAGAGAATGAAGAGAGCGGATTTTGAATTTACGCTGTTGGGGTCTCTGGTGTTTACCACCCAGCTAAACACTCAGTTGTGGTATCTGAGGCTCACTCTGCACCATGCCTGCCACTGGGTTGCTGTTGCTATTGTTTTCTGTGGGCCAAGCTGCATACCACCCAGATCCTTAAGAGCACTCCCACTGAATCATGGACTCCTGCCCCAGAGCCTGCATCCCCCAGAGCACTGCCACTGAATCACGGGCTCCTGCCACATGCTTTACAGTCCCGGGAGAGGTTTGCTGTCTCTCCAATCAAGTTGTAGTCTATCCAGGAGGGCAGTTCTGTCCTCTCATGGAGAGGGTCAGGCAATGGCTGGGAAGGACCTCTAGAGTCTCAGTAAAGGGAATTTCAAGGCCCGAGTGTGAGAAAGGCGCTACCAGTCATAGGGGGCTTCAGACTGGTTTGTCCGCAGATGTAGAATGTTCATTTCTGATCCTGGCTGGTTTTGACTTAAATCACTGTGCTGGGGACTGCATAGCAAGGTACTTCCCCTCCCCCGCTAAACTGGGGGGATAGTGAACTCAGAGGGACAGCAATAGTCCCTAAGGCCATGAAAGGTCAGCGGAGGAACTGAACAAAGAGACTAGCCACTTCAGAGTCCCTGGTTGATCTCATGCCCCTTCCCATCTCTCCTCTGAGTGGCCCAGGCTAGGAGCAGGAGCAAACCCAGATCCTATAGATGATGACCCTGACTGAAATTGGGAGGCATGTCCAGCCTCAGTTTCCCTTCTGTACACTGGAGGCCAAGCCCAGGCCAGGGAGGCACTCCAGACACCAGTTCTGGGGCAGGGATCCTTTAGAGCCTGGAGCCTGGGACTTAGATTTGCTACAGGGTGGGCAGCACCTGCCCCTGCGGTTATCCCAGAAACTGAGAGGGCAGCAGACTGAGTTATCGCTGTGCCCCCAGCCTCCAAGCCTTGCTGCTGCACCTCGGCCTCCTGGCTATACTGGAGGCTTGCTCAGCATGCAGCTTCTTTTATCAGATCTCTCTTTGGCAGCCTCAGCCTGGCCCCTGCCCCACCCCACTGCCTTTTCCTCTCTGAAGTGTTGTGCCTTTTCCTGCCGCCCCCATGTGCAGAGTACAGCATAGGGGATGTTTGCACCTTGCTGTTTTGAAAATGCTTCCTTTTGGTGGTGGGGTGGACTACTGACTGATGATCTCCAGAGTCCCGCTGTGTGCTGGTGACCTGTAGGCAGACAGCCGGGCCAAATGGAATTCGGGCTACTGTGGACTGTATCCACAACCTCTTCGCCTGTGGATCCCATGTACTGGTCCAGGCACTTGAGTCCAACAATCCTTGTATGCGCCCAAGAAAGCTTGCTGGTCCGAAGTTGCCAGTTGATTCCCTCTGCAGGGAGCTGAACCAGAAAGCAGCTGAGGGCCAAGCTGCTGAACCTGGTATGGCAAACCTTTCCACCCTAACTCACCCTTCTTTACTTGTCCCCGCAGCACAAGGCCTGCAACAGAACCAAGCAACACAGCTTCTCAGAGCTCTGTGTCAAGCTTTTAGGCTCCAGTGGATTTTAGGAGCTGAATTAGAATTTCAAGTTTATTTTCTGTGTAGCCTTACGTCAAGTGGCTAGGCCTCTCTGAGTATCGCAAGTCTTTGTTAATAAATGAGAACTGTGGAAGAGACTCTAGCAGCCAGGAGAGGTTGGAGCTAGGATACAAGAGTCCAGGGATCATGTGAGCCTAACAAGAGTCGAGGGAAGCTTTAGTGGTCAGCCAGGTCGGGGCAAATGGCAGAGGTGATTGGGCACTTTGAAGGTGGGTGAGTGAATGAGTGCTATGATCTTGTTTTAGAAAGGTTCTGAAAGCAGCGGGACAAAGGAAGACAGAAGGCCATGGAGGGGATTTCAACTCTTTACAGAAAAATTAGGAGACTCACCCTTCACCAAGAGCAAGAATCATGGAGGCTAGACTTTCCACTGCTGCCCACTTGGGACATAATTCTCAGTCTTGGCATCTCCAGCAGACAGAGAAGAAATGGCAGTTCTCCTTTCCTCTAGCTTGGGGCATCCCTGGCATCCCTGGGGAGGGTTGGCACAGCAACAGCCCAAGTCCTGAGCATCTACTTTTCATCAGCATCATGTTTTGAGACTCCCAGCTCCAGCCCCAGGTACCGTTTCCTGCAACCCCTATCCTGGAGCAGGGCCTGGCAATGTGCTTCTGGACCTCAGGCAGGGTTGTTATCTCCAGTATTCTTGCAGATAAATGGACCTCCATGGCCTGGGTGCAGCTCTGGACATGACTCTTCCATTAGAGTTGCTGAGGAGACAGAAATAAAACCACTATGTCTCCTGGTTTTCAATCTTGGCTGATGGGGGTATGTGACTGGGATCACGTTTTCTTCAGCAAGCTTTGATTTTTTAAAATTATTGAATTTATTATTATTTATTTATTTATGGAAAGGCAACATGAGCCATTGCTTAGTGTGGAGTCCACAGGACAAGCTGCAAGAGTCCCTTCATGGTGAGTCCCAGGGATTGAACTCCCACTCACAAGTTTGGTAGCAAGCATCTTTACACAATGAACTAACTCAAAGCCCCGCTCAGCAAGTTTCTTTAGATGAAGGTGTCTTTGTCTTTCATAGTCCCCTGGAGCCATTGCACCCATTTCCCAGAGAGACAAACCAGGGCCAAGGGCAGGAACTCAGACTTCCTTCATGGTTTCTGGTCTGCAGAGGAGAAAGGAAGTTGGTCTTTTCTATTCCTGAGTCTCATAATAAAAATGCTTCTCCAATGTCTTCTAATTTTAGCTGTCATTAATGCCTCTATCCCCTACAAGGCTGACAGTCACACACCCACAGCATGAACGAACTTCTTTTTCTCTCTTGGCCATAGAACTTCCATGGAGCAGGACCATGTACAAATGCTTAGAACATCTCGAATTATTGTGTGCGCTTCTCCTGCCTCCTTGCTTGGCTCCCAAGTGTTGCTTAAGTAATTTGGCATGAGAGTGGGTACGTAAATGTTTCGTTAGAATAGGGGACAAAGAGGCTGGTCTCGGGTAGATGATTCTCTTGCAAGGCACAGAGCCCTTGGAGGCTTGGGAACGGCTTGTTCCCTTGGGAGGTACTCAGAGGCTCTCAGGCTTGCTGTCCAGATAGGATCTTAACTGGTCTGGGATGTCTTGCCTCCAATATGTCTCACCTGGAAACTCCAACTCTATCATTTCTCTCCCTGAGGTAGGGGTTTGTTTATGTGTGCGTGTGCATGTGTCTGTGTGCATATGTGCACGTATGTGTCAGAGTATAGCAGGTCTCATTTCTACAGATAAACCCGAAGCAGGGAAACTGGGATTGGGACAGTTCCCCAGGGTCAACCTGCTTCATTTTCAGCCCTAGTACCAAGCAGGCTAAACTTGTCCATCGTCTGAGATCAGGTAAGTTTGGGCACATTCAGGATCCTGTGGCCCTAGATCACTGAATGCCTCTGATCTGACCTCCTCACACTTCGGTGGCACCCTTGGGGATGGCAGGAGGTGCAGGGAGGACCTTCCTTTTCCAATCTACTTCTAGTGTTTGAAGAGGGACTTTGGGGGCCCTGCTATGATGTGGAGAGAGGAAATGGAACACTCTCTGGGCTTTGGTCAGATATGTTTTCCTGAGCTGGGACACCGGGTCCCTGTCCTGGCTGACTTATTGTGTGATCATGATTATTGTCACTGGGCTTCAGTTTTCTTTGCTAAAATTCATCAATTGTACAAAGTCTTTGGATAATTAACGTTTCTAAAGCCAGGTATGGTGCCCCCTCTAATCCCAGTACTTGAAGGACTGAGGCAGGAGCATCAAAAACTCAAGGCCAAGACAGGCACGGTGGTGCACGCCCTTAATCTTAGCCCTTAGGAAGCAGAGGGAGATGGATTTTTGTAAGTTAGAGGCCAACTTTGTCTACAAAGTGAGTTCCAACGTGGTCCCGAATACATAGAGAGGCCTATCTCAAAACAAACAAAACACATTTCCTGGATTGTCAGCTCATTTACTCCCCACCCACTTGGTAAGGAAGCTTGTTTAAAAGAGCTGGCAGCGCTGAACAGCTGAACAATGAGGCTAAATAGCCTTTTTCAGGTCTCACAGTCAGCGCATGAAGACGGGGGTTACATAGCCCAGCTTTCTGACTGACTGAATGCAGATGCACAGGTATGGGGGCTTTCAGAACTGTAACCATGGCAACCACAGTGCTTGTTTGTAGCTTGCTGAGTAACTTTCCAGTACTACCTCACTGACTTCCTCTGACAAGGCCCCCAGGAGTAAACTGAGGAAAATTGTGGAATTTGGACACCCTCAACCAATCATTAGTCAAGGATGGAATATAGGAAGTATGAGTTTGGGATTTAAGAGGACATGGTAACCAAATCTCCCAGTGTGTAAGATATGGAATACAGTAGATACTCAATAATTGCTGGACCCAGTTTTGTCTCCATGACTGCCTCTGGAAAAGGCAGATGTTGATTCTGGTTCTTCCTCCACTGTGCTCTGCCTTACATTAAATTGGGGCACGATCTCTCACTTGAGCCTGGAGCTGGTAATTTGCTAATTTAGCAAGCCAGCATTGTTGCTATTATTTTGATGTCCATTGTATCAATTGTGAATAAGAAACGGTTTTTTGTTTTGTTTGTGGATTTGTTGTTGTTGTTTTCCCAGACAGGGTTTCTCTGTGTAGTCCTGGCTGTCTTGGAATTAACCTAAAGATCCGCCTGCCTCTGCCTCCTGAGTACTAGGATCGATCTGTCTATCTATCTATCTATCTATCTATCTCCCTATTTCCTCTTTCTTTCTTTCTTTTCTTTTCTTTTTTTAGCTTTAACACCCATATTTATTAGAAAAGTATTTTTAAAAAAGCCCCAGTGACATTTGGTTTGAGACCATTTTGCGCTGATTTGAGTTCCATATTACTGCCAAGTGATTCTTCTGAACCTCAATTCTCTCATATGTAAAATGGGGCAATAGTATTCACCCGGAAGCCTGACAGGATGAAAAGAGGCCGTCAAGTGAAGGGGAAGGTCTCTGAGTTAGTTGTTTAGGCGTAGCTATTTTGCTTTTTTCTCTCCTTTTTCCTTTTTCATTGTTTTTTTTTTCTTATATCAACACAATGGACGTTTGATAGGTCTTGGGTCCACATGCTTTTACTTGAAGAATATTTTTTTTCTGCTTACTGATTTAAGATCTTCCAAACAGGTCTTAACTTTTAGAATAGGGCTTCACATTAAAACTTCTCTTTTTTCCTTTTTCTTTCTTTTTAACATTTCCCTTTTTTATTAAGAGTAGGTTCTTATCTCAGGCAATACATCCTGATTACAGTCTCTGCTCTCTCTGCTCCTCTCAGTTCCTCCCCACCTCCTCTTCCCTCCAAATTCACTCCTTTTCTCTCATTAGAAAAGAAGAGGCTTCTAAGAGATAACAACAAAACAAAACAAAATGTAATACAATGAGAGAAAAACCATCACATCACAGTTGGACAAGGCAAACCAAAAGGAGGAAAAGAATCCAAGAGAAGGCACAGGAATCCAAGACCCACTTGTCCACACACTCAGGAGCCCCATAGAAACATTAAACTGAAAGCTGTATCATATACACAGAGGACTTGTCCAGGCCCATGCAGTCGCTGTGAGTTCGTATAAGCTTTGCTCGGTTGATTTAGAGGCCCTTGTTCTCCTTGTGTCCTCCATCCCCTCTGGCTCTCACACTCCTTCAGCCTCCCCTTCCTAGGGGTTCCCCAAGCTCCGAGGGCATTTGATGGAGACATCCCATTTAGAGCTGTGGGTTTCCCCATTCTCTCTCTCTCTCTGCTGTCTGACTGTGGGTCTCTGTATTCTTTCCCATCTGCTGCAGGAGGAAGCCCCTCTGATGATGGCTGAACAAGGCACAAATTATATTTATCTTTCCATCCTTGAATACATCATTGCTATTATTTTGAACAAATTGTCTGATGTATCAATTGTGAATAAGAAAAAGTTTCTTTTACCTTTTCTTATTCTTTCTTTGTTACTTTCCCTTTCTTTAGCTCTGAGGCTTGAGCTGAATAATTTCCTTTCTCTCTAAAGAATTTGCTTTTTGCATATGTGTGTGGTGCATGTGTGTGCAGGTGCACACAACCATGCCCTGGCATGCAGAGGCCAGAACAGGATGTCAAGTGTCTTTCTCTATCCATCTCCACTTTATTGCCTCGAAGCAGGGTCTCTCACTAAACTTGTCATTTGGTCAGGTTGGCTGGCAGGCTAGCGAGCTCTGTGTCTTCAGTGTCCTATACTTGACTTACAGGTGTGTGCAGCCATGGACAGACGTTAATGAGGGTGCTGGGAATTTCAACTCATGTCCTTGGGTCAACTCTTCAGCTCTAAAGAACTTCGTTTTAGAAATCTTGCAAGGCTGGTCTAATGTAGACAGATTCCCCCAGTTTTTGTTTATCTGAGGAAGTCTTGTCTTTCCATTCACTTTTGAAGGATAACTTGGCCTGAAATAGAATTTATAGTTGGCAACTTTTTTTCTCTCAACTCTTTAAATGTTTCATCTTACTCCTTTTTTGTTGCTATTGCAGAAATAGTGTCTGGAAGCTTGATTCAATCCTTAGCCTTGTTTAGGAGTTTTTGTTCATCTTTGGTTTTCTGCAGTTTGGAGAGAGAGAGAGAGAGAGAGAGAGAGAGAGAGAGAGAGAGGGAATATTCATTCTAATCACTGTTGTTTTGGCCTCCTGGGTGTACATGTAGTGTCTGACATTAATTCTGGGGCGTTCGCAGTCATTAATGCTTCAGCTTTTTCTTCTACCCCTTTCTGTTTTGCACCCAGCACCTGGCCTGAAGCCCTGCCGTCTGGATAGCCTGTTTCATTTCTTCTAGTCCGTTTCCTCTTTGCAGTCCAGTTTTGGAAGTTTGTATAGTTTTGTCCTCAAGCTCAGAGATTCTTTTCTCTACTGTGTCCCATTTCCTAATGAGCCTTCGGAGGCCATGGATTAATGTTGACTGCTATGTTCTATCACCTTCTACCTCATTGCCTTGGACAGGGTGTCTAATTGAACCGATAGATAGGATGGTGGCTAGCAAGTCCCAGTATCTCTACCCCTCCAACACTGGTGTTACACGTGTGTACATGGCCACGTATATTTTTACATGGGTGTTAGGGATTTGAAATCAGGGCCTCATGTTGGTACAGCAAGTTCACTTATGCACTGAGCCACAAGACTACTCAACTTCTGCCTGACTCTCTTGGGGCTCAAGTCTTGAGGAACTGGGATTGCCTTTTCTCAGATGTCAAGGAAATGGAACCCACCAGCATGCAGTCCTGGTGTCTGGCTTCTTTCCCTTAGCGTATTGCTGGTGAGAGTCTTCATGCTTCTGTGTGTCTTAGTAGCTTGGTCTTTTTCATATCTAGGTAATTCTGTTGATCCATTCATTTGTCCTTTGTGTGTCTGTTCAGGGCTGGCACATAGTGAACCAGTAGATGGATGTTAAGTGACTGAGTTGATAAATGATGACCGAAGGTAGACACTCTTTATAAAAGACCAGAACCAGGTGTTGATGTGAATCAGAAGGGACAAGATGATGGCACTTGTCATTAATTATTTCAGAGTATTCTTATTGTGTGCCCACTCTTGTGCTGGGTTGGGACAAGTGGTTCCTGCCCACCCACCCTGAGCTGCCTGTTTTGCTGAGGTACAAACTACTTTCCAGAGACTATTCAGGCAGATACATGGGTCAGGATGGAAGAGAAGGGAAGACTCTGTGTGGGAGACAGAAGAAAGTGTGGGTACAGTATGGCGACCAGCAGGGTAGTTCCTCAGCAAGAGGTACAGGCTCAGACAGACTTCCTAGAGAAGCCAAGGCCTGCCATGGGGCTGTCTATTGGCTTCTGGGGTTGAAATGGTGTCCCTGCAGGAGGAGCAGTCACCTGAAGGCTCATGGGTGGAACATGCAATAAGTAGGAGGAGCAAGGCCAGCTTTAGTATCAGGAGCAGTCAGAGATGAGATGGGGAAGTCCTGGTGCAGATGTGGAGAGTCAATGAGTTATATCAAGTGCGACTTTTATTAGGAAGACAAGTGGGACCATTGAAGGTATTTAAGCTGCAAAGCAATGTAATTAGGATGTGCTAAGTGGAGAAGTGACTAGATGCATGAGTGAAGTCTGAGGTGCAGAGAGATCCAGGCAGCCTAGATTTTGCGAGAATAGTTTCAATTAGATAAACAAAGCCAGTTGAGAGGCTGCCATACTAAGACCTGGGACTAAACTGTTCTCTCTCTCCATCTCCCCCTAACCCCCCCCCCCTCTGTGTATGTCTCTGTGTGTGCACATAAGACCTGGGACTAAACTGTTCTCTCTCTCCATCTCCCCCTAACCCCCCCCTCTGTGTATGTCTCTGTGTGTGCACATATGTAACAGCATGTGCCTATGGCTGTCAGAGGACAACCTTGTGTGTCATTTTCAGGAATGGTGCTGTCCATCTCCTTTGAGATAGTGTCTCTCTTTGACCTGGAGCTCACCAATTGGGCTAACTGATTCATGAGTCCCAGGTTTTTCTGTCTTTGCCTCTCTGGTTCTGGGATTGCAAATATGTGCCACCATGCCAGGCATTTAGAATAAAAAGAATTTTTTCTTTTACTTTACATAGTTGAGCTTTTTGTTTCCATGTATGCATGTGCACCAAATGAGTATTAATTGATCACAGAGTCCAGAAAAGGATGTCAGATGCCCCGGAACAAGAGTTAGGGGCAATTGTGAGCCACCATGTATGTGCTAGGAACTGAACACATGTCCTCTGAAAGAACAGTAAGTGCTCTTAACTACGGAGCCATCTCTCCAGTTCCCATGTCTGACATTTATATGTGGATGCTGGGGTTCAAACTCAGGTCCTCACACAGGAAGATAAGCACTTTACTCACTGAGAGAGACATCTTCCTAGCCCCTGGGGCTGACCGTATGTGAGGTGGAAACAGTGAACAGAGACAGGACACCAGACTTGGCACTTGGCAAAAGACTAGATGACAGTTCCAGTTTTGGGAAGAAGAAGAAGTAAGGAGGCCGGGGTTGGGGGTGGAGACAATAAGCAAAGGCGAGGCGAGGAGAGTCCTGTGTCTGAAGGACCTTCAAAAGGAAAGCCCAGGAAACAGCTGTACATTTGGGTCTGGAAAGGAAATCAGGCTAGGCCTGCAGACCTGGGGAGCCCTGGGATGCAAGATACCTTGAGATCTAATCTTGGAAGTTCTCTGGTACCCCTGCTGAGCTAGTCTAACATCAAAGCAAGATGACGGCCAACTGCAGTCTAAGGATGCAAGAACTGAATCTGCCTTTTGTTTTGAGGAACTGCCAAGGGTTGGGGAGAACTTTCAGGTAGTGCAGGAGAGAGTGAGCTAGCATGAGAAGGACAGATGGGCCCAACAAGGCAGCAGCAGGTGCAGGGCCCATGGTGTAGAGCTCAGGGCACATGGATGAGGCTTGACTTTAGGGAGAGACAGGTGTGGGACATTCCAGAAGGGAAGTTCTAGCTCCCATTTATGAAGACGATCTGAGCAGCTTGACTAGCCACAATGTTTCCAGTGGCATCAAGAGCTTTGAACTTGTCCTTGCTTTCCTAGAACAGGTAGTGGAAAGCACACTTTACTGAGGGCTATGTGTGGCCTTCATCAGGTCTCCTGATGACGAGGGCTGTCTGTTGTGAAGTTTGCTCTATAGGTGAAGCCATGCAGGATCAGGGAGTCTCTCCACAACCTCCCGTGAGAATGCCTGTCCTGACTGCACATAAAAAAAAAAAGAGTTTGCTCCTTTCTTTTCAAGGAGCAAGGAGATGTCCCTATAACACTTTGCTTAGAGGGGAGACCTCGTAGTGGAGGAGAATTTCACTGAACCCTAGGAAAGGGGGTCAGGATGTGGGGGACATGCTTGGCCAGTGATAGGATGGAGCCAGGGACTATAGGTCTAAGTTCCTTAGAAGTAGGGAACAGGGACTAAGGAGAGAGATGGCTAGCTACAAAAGCCATGGGCTGGTGGTCACCATCCTCTCCATTCCATATCACCACACACAGTGACAAGAATAAAAATAATTTATGTCATGTGACTGCTTTTTAACTAGCTGCTTTCAAGACTTAAGTCTAGGATTCTAAAAGGCATGCATTTATAAATTATTAGTCCCGAGCTCATAAGCGCATATACTTTGGTAGCACTTTAAATTAATTTATTGTCATTCATTGCAGCTGTCTGTGATGTAAACCTTCGGCTATAAATTTGTACCATAGTCTGACACACCATTAACGAAGGTGCTGCCCAAGCCAGAGCACATAGTAAAACATCCCATAGTCTCTGTAGGGATGAACGTCTCCCTTCTCTTCCTTCTCCCTTCCCCTCTATTCTTCTCTCTGTTCTTTTCTTCCAATGACAGGCAGTCTGGAGAGAAGGCAGGTCCTTGAGAGTGGGCTCACAAAAGAATAAGTGAGGATTGAGGAGGTGGCTCAGTCTGAGTTCAGATCCCCAATGCCCGTATAGAAAGTCAGACATGGCGCCTGTAATCCCAGGGCTGAGAGGGCGAGGAGAATCTAAGAGCTCACTGACTACCAATCAAGCCAATCGGTGAGCCCCAGGTTCAGCAAAGAGACCCTGTTTCAAAAAATGCAATGGAAAGTGAAGCAGGAAGACACCTGATGTCAACCTCTGGTGGGCACAAACACACACACACACACACACACACACACACACACACAGAGAGAGAGAGAGAGAGAGAGAGAGAGAGAGAGAGAGACAGAGAGACAGAGAGACAGAGAGACAGATTGAATAACTGAAAACAAGACACACTGTGACCTGCGGCCCTTCCCAGAACTCAGGGGATTCTGTTCCATTGCACAGAGAGGGCATGGCTTGTCTAGCACAAATGAATAGCAAGGCCTGAGAAATCCACTATCTAGAACCAAAGGACATTGTACTGCTACCCTTAAGCAAGAAGATGAACAAGGAGGAGGGAACAGAAAAGAAAAGAGAAGGGCTTGGGAGCAGAAGAGAGACAGAGGAAAGGGGAGCAGACCTAGAAGAGGCAAGAGGCTGGGGGAAGATGAAAGGCTGAGCAATGTCACAGGTCACATGGTGTGCTTTAGTGGGAGCTGGTCAAGCACGGGGAGACCTGAGCTTACATTCAGCCCTGTGACTGACTAGCCACCTGCGTGTGACATTCAGCCTACTGGTAGCTCATGTGCTCTTGCCTCAGGTTCTCCGCTGGAAAAGGAACTTCACTGGCTCAGAAGCCCTGACTTTGGTAGCTCTACCATTTGGGAGTGGGCCATGCTGAAGCAGGATGCAGAGGCTGCTATGCTAAGATTAGGCTAGGGTGGTGGGCGGGGTCCAGAGTGCTTCCTGGTGGGTGTAGAGGCAGCCCCTTGCCTTGAGGTCAGTCACCAGAACTCTGCACGTGGAGGAATGGGACTGTGGGGTGCACACATCCCTGGAGGCATCAGAACATGTGTTCTGGGAGCATGGTGCACATTCCTGCCCTGACCTGCAGAGGCCAGTGTGTGTTCTATTCCAATCTGAGACAGGGATGGGCACCACCTTCTCCAGCTCAGCCTCCTGCCTCAGCCCTGGGAGCCCCAACCAATGTCTGGTCCTGGAAGGAGGCTATGGATATCTGGATGACATCTATTGGTGTATCTGGTGTTTTTCTTATACTCTCAGGGGCAAGGGTCTTTATCAAACCTTACCCACCCACCTGCCTTGTTCCTTCACATCTGGAAGATGTGAAGCCTAGAGTGAGTGTCATCAGGAATGTCCCACAAGGATATGAATAGGTAGTGTGATAGTCACTCCGAAGCACACAACAGAAAATAAATGAAGGATCCTTTCTAGCAGGGTTGTTCCTGGTCACACCACGAGTCTTCATTTTTCCATACCCATCCCATGCAGACATCATCTGGGATCCAGGTCCCCAGAATGCTGAATATCTGTCTGTACACCCTCATTATTTTCTTAGACTAGGCCATTGGGTTTGATGTTGAGGTCTGCCCATCTGTTTGATGATTTGCGGGGTCATTGGAGGTCATAGAGGCAGGATCTATCTATGCCTATTGGCTTTTGAGGCTCTGGGAGCCAATCTCAGCTTACCTAGGTAGTAGAGCAAGGAAATGTCATGTGAAGACACGTATGCATGTGTGGACACTTCCCTGAGAGCACACATTCATGGACATGACTCTGTAAAGTCTTCTTGGAAACTTGAAGGTAGTGAGCCTCAAGCCAGCTATGTCCAGGCTCTGACTGGGGCATCTTCCTTGTACATGTTACTGCAGCACCAGGAGGAGAGTGAAGGATTGGAATAGGGACACCTATGACCTGTGACTTCAGAGCTCAGTCCTGGAATCCAGGGCATCCCCTCTCTGCTGGTGCTCCCGTCTCCTCTTATCTACAGTCAGACCTCGAAGAGCCAAGAACCAGTTCTATTAATCAATTATCTACTGCCTGAGCCGAGAGCAGGGCTGCCTGGCCAGATAAAGTCCAGGGGGTGGGGAAAGGGACGTGGGCTCAGAGGGAAGCTTGTTCTTTTATCTAGAGCCGCACCTCATAATTGCTGTGCATCTCTGCATGCACCCAGTACGTATGTCTTGGGAGCACATGCACTACTTCCGTCTTGCACAGTCTCCTACCTGTACCTTCTTAGGCATACAAACCACAATCACACCTGGATGCCTCTGGCTGCTGACAGCCTCACACAGGGCCACGTCCCGGTGGGAATGTTCCACCCACCCACCCCAGCACCCCATCCTACGCTTTAACAGTCAGGCCACACTGTGTGTAGGCATGCACATGTCAACATCATGCTGGTCCAGACTGAGGTGGGCATGTCCCAGAAAGAATGGCCTTAGGAGGCTTCCAAGGGCAGATGTCACACTGTCTACTGGAGTTGGTTGCTTTGATCTGAGTTTTTGACCATGGTGTTAGTAGAACTAATTTCCAGTCACAATCTAAACTCACTGGGCATATATATGGGACCCCGGGCAAGTCCTGTCTGCAGTTGGTACCTCCACTTCCTCATTCCTGAGATGAGAGATCTGCCAAGCTTAGGCATTCTCAGACCCTAGTCCATACTAACTCTCAGGGTCATGCTTTGTGGATGGAGAGTCAGTGTATGTATGGTGTTCTGTTTTCTGCCATTTTTTGCTATTGACTGGGTTGACAGAGAATTACCTGGAAGCCCTGTCCAGGTACTTGTGGCAGAAAGTCCTACCTCCATCCCTTGGTAATGGACATTTGAAACTCCCCATTCCTGCTCCATGTCACTTGAACCCTGCCAGAATCTAACCCTTCACACAGGTCAGGCAAGCTACCCCAGAAGTCCCACTGTGCCCTCAAGCACAACCCAGCTTGGCTATAGCTGCCTTTTCTGTTAACACCCAGGAGCTCCCTCCCAGGCTCTTGGTATGTGGGAAACATGGCAGGGTTCTGGTATTTTTACTCTCCTTCTGAGAGGTTTCATAACAAGTAGAAGGGTGGACAATCCAAGGGAGGACAGCACCACACACAGAGGCCCAGGAGAACCCGAGGAGACTCAGTCAAGGGAAAGGAACGTGCATGGCATAGGTTTGCAGGAATAGAAGAAAAGAGCATACGGTGGGGGAATGTGTGTGTGTGTGTGGTCAGTCAGCAATGTGAGTGTCGGGAGTGAGATGGAGCGCTGGGGAGGTTTGACATGTGTGTGTGTCCCATTGATGTCTGGGTAAACAAGGACATTATCTTGGTTAGCTTGTGAATATGTTTAGTGTGGGAGTATTTGTGTCAGAGAGGTAAGGTAATGTATGTGAAGGACAGCTGCTTCTGGTGCACACACATATATATACATATAGTGTGGAATGTGTGTACTCTGGGCAAGTTGTCTGTAGGTGGATGTGAGGTGTGCATTTTGTATGGGGTGTGCAAACTACGGGCTTGCTATGGGCAAGTTGTATTTGTATATGGATATGTGTGGGGTGTATATGTTGTGGGCATGTTATGGGTGGATTGTGTGGATATGGGTATGTATTGTGTGGGGTGTGCATGTTGTAGGTATGTTATGGGTGAGTTGTGTGACTATGGGTATTATTTTGTGCTGCATGTGTGTTGTGAGCCTGTTGCGAGCCAGTTGCCTGTGTGCGGCTGTGAATGGGTTATGGGTAGGCTGTTATCTCCTGTGTGTATGTGTGGTGTGTATTATGTGGGGTGTGTATGTTGTGGGCAGGTTGTCTGCGTATGGGAGTGTGGGAGGCACATATCTTGTGGGGTTTGTGTCTGTGGTGGGTAGGTTGTCTGTGGGATGTGGGCTTTTTGTGGCTGTGAGGATGAGATCAGCATGCCGTGAGCATGTGGGCGCGTGGGGAGGTAGGAGCAGGCAGGCAGGCAGGCAGGCTGACGGCCAGGGCCTCCCCCGCCCTCTGCACAGTGGCTGGCCTGACAGCCGGGCGGAGAAGAAAACTAGACGTCAGGGAAATCAGTCAGAGACAAATCGATTCCCTTTAGAGGTGAGAAAAAGCAGATGCTGCGGCTGCTGGTGGCCTGTTAGGCTCCAAGCCACATCCATCTCAGCCCGCCCCTATTCTGCTGGCTGCCAACTCCCTGCCTTTGTTAGGGGCCCTGCTGTGGGCCTGCTGCCTCACTGTCTTGCCTGCCTTTCTGCGGTAGGGCACCCTCCTACATGGGGTACCGTACTGGTGTGGGTGTGTGTAAACCTGCACATGTGTGTGCATATGCGAACATGGCACTGGAGAGGCAAAGACCCTGTTGTGAACCTCATCCTTTGGTGCTGAAGACAGAGGCAAGTGGCTACTGACTTGTCTGAGGACATCTAGGGAGTTGGACAAGGCTGGACCTTGGGCATGGGGTCCTTGAGCAGTACAGCCAAGATGGCTTCCACACATATTCAGGTCCCAGCAGTAGGGATCCTGAGGCCAGGGGTGAGCATCAGTCCCCAAACGCCGATGCCTGCCAAGTGGCCCTGGGTGGCCAGACGGTGGTTGAGCTCAGTGGCTGAGCACAGGCTCATCCTTGTAGCTCTACTCACTAATGGGGTGTTCCATGCCCCTGACTGCAGACTGTCTCAGCTGTCTGGATAGCTGTCAACACAATTTGAGGCCTGACCCCAGGCCTGTATCTCACTGGTTCTCCAGCTGTCAGGTCATCTGGATTCCAGTCCCTCTCCTCTGCACCTTCTTTCCCACTAGATCACAACAGCAAGACATATCAGGGAGCCTGTGGCTGCCTAGGGACAGGGACCCTCTTATATGTGGAGCTGGCTTTCTGAGCTCTTCTGTCCAGACCATGGGTTGACCACATGGGTCTGCCTTCAGACAACTTGGCTGCTGGTTGGGAGATATGCAGAGCCTCCCCTAGGATGGGGTTCAGGAAAACATATTGGAAGGCCCCCATATCACACTATTTAGTGTCCTCCTTGTGGCTGGGGCCTTTAACTGAAGCTGATCTCTCTGCAGGAGGTCTCTGCTTCTGTGCCCCACTCCCCACCCTGCTATCCCTAAGCCCTGTCCCTGAGCTCTGAGACTTTATGTCCTTCCCTAGGGACCAATAGCTTTGCAAGCACTGAGATTATTCCTTCGTTCTCACTCCGACAGCAGTCTTTGTCCGGTACAGATGCCCTATAGATTAACATGAAACATCTGTGGCTGGTAGGGATAGCCACTGCTGGGGTTTGGTTTTGTCTTTGCCTGTACTGTCAGAGACTCCCCTCTCATGCTCTGCTAGATGCGAACCCTCGAGACTGATCTCAAATTCCCAACTCCTGGGCACATTCTGACACATCTCTATTTGCCTGAGCTGGTCACATTCTGGAATCTGGGTCTTGCACCATCGTGCCTGAGCTCCTAGCTCTAGCTGTGTGTCTGCTGTGTGTCTGCAGACAGATACCACACCTCTCTGTGCCTCCTATCCTCTTGTGTTGAAGGAAATAGAGCCTTACTCACCCCAGAGGAAGTCAGAGCAAGTGCAGGGCACAAGAGCTTCTGTGAGTAACAGCTGTGTTTTGGCTACTAGTGGTCAGGGGCTGACTCATGCGAGCCTTCCCAACACTCACCCCTGGACATTATTCTCATTGTCCAACCAGATGGGAAAGGCCAAGAATCAGTCTCCAAACACCGATTGAAACTAGTTTAGGGGCCAGGCCTTGCTGTTGTGTAGCTAGCAATGGGCATAGTTCTGGCCTATGGGATGCATTCAAAGACTTGACCACTGAAACAGTAGATGGACCTGGGCATGGATGTTGCTGGATGTCCCCTGCTCTCAGGGAGGTTCCAGTCTCACTGAGACTTGTTGGGGTATTGGACATGGGGTGGGGACAGGAGAGTGGACTCGGACTCCAGCACTGCTTCTGGATCTCTCAAGAAAACTGAGCTCAGGGGCGTGACCTTGGAAAAACCATGTTTCTGCTATGACATTAATACTTTTAACTAATAATAACAGGCAGCTGGGGCAAATACAAAAATTCCTAGACTAGCTGCATCTGTCCAGGCCAAGCCCCGGGCCAGTCCCTTCTGTAAGCAACACTGCTAAGCCTCGGAAGGGCTCTTCCGCTATCCCCTGAACAGTGCTCACCAGCTTCATGGCGATGGTGAGAGACCTGATGTGCAGTTACTCAGCCTGAGTCTGAGAGGCAGGAAGAAGGGAAAGCTGTTTGGCTTGTGCTCCAAAGAAGGCAAGGGACACAGGAGCATAGATGACTTCAGGGACCAAAGGGCCCACCACGGTGAGAACTGGAATGGACAAACCAATGGGTTGCGGAAAAGTTGGGGGTGTGCTGTGGAGCTTTCTAGAGGCAGAGTACGCCTGGTTCATTAGCAAGTCCCTGCCCAGCTGTAGTTATACCCCAGGTAGCATACCTCCCCTACCTCACTGTGTCTGTCCGTGCCCTGTATCTCCCCTACCTCACTGTATCTGTCCGTGCCGCTGAGCCCTGCATCTCCCCTACCTCACTGTATCTGTCCGTGCCGCTGAGCCCTGCATCTCCCCTCCCCTCTGCCAGGCAGCATACCTCCCCTACCTCACTGTGTCTCTCCGTGCCGCTGAGCCCTGCATCTCCCCTCCCCTCTGCCAGGCAGCATACCTCCCCTACCTCACTGTGTCTGTCCGTGCCGCTGAGCCCTGCATCTCCCCTCCCCTCTGCCAGGCAGCATACCTCCCCTACCTCACTGTGTCTGTCCGTGCCGCTGAGCCCTGCATCTCCCCTCCCCTCTGCCAGGCAGCATACCTCCCCTACCTCACTGTGTCTGTCCGTGCCGCTGAGCCCTGCATCTCCCCTCCCCTCTGTGGGCAAGGCCTGGAGCTCAGGCTCTGCTCTCCACACAGAGGACTTTTCTTTGGCCTTGAGAGCCCCCTTGGCTTCACTCCAGGCCTGGCAGCAGACCCCTCTTTCCAGGCTGCCTGATCAATTCCAGGTCCTTGGCCCAGGGTCACGTAATGTCCCCTCAGGGTCTCCCAGGTCACCCTTTGACTCTGAATTGGTTGCCTGTTGGCCAGACTCCACCCTTTATCCAATCAGTGGTCAAGGCCAGGGCACTTCCTCCAAACAGCAGTTCCCAAACCTGGCCTCTCTGGATTGTTTCTTTCTTAGAGCTATTGAAAACCCCAGAGCTTCTGCTGCATGGGGTTATGGCTCTTGATACTTACATTAGAAATTATACAATATTATTTCCTGTAGGGCACCAACAATTTTCTGCTCTGTGTTCAAGTAAGATTTTTGTTTGTTTGTTTTGATTATTAGACAGGGTTTCTCTGTGTAGCCCTGGCTGTCCTGGAACTCACTCTATAAACGAGATCTATCTTCTTCTGCCTCCACCCAAGTGATGACATTAAAGGCGTGTGTCACAGCCCCTGGCTGATATTTTTGTAAACAAACAAACACCAATTTTCTGGGGGCTGTAGAAATGATCCGTGGGCAAACTGCTTGCTGTGCAAACCTGAGGACCTGAATTCGGATTCCCAACACATTTGTAAAAGCCAGGCTTGGTGGCATGGGCTTGTGACCTCAGCTCTTGGGGGTAGAGATGAGAGGATCCCAAGGCCTTGTTGGCCAGCCGGGAGAGCCAAAACAAGATTCCGTGAGAGATCCTGTCTCAAGAAATGAGGTGGAGATGTGATCGAGAAAGACACCTTGATGTCAGCATCTGGCCTCCACATACATGTGTGAGCACATCTGCATATCCATGTGCACACATGCATGTGCAGTGCACTGGAGAATGGAACAACTTCAGCAGAGGAGCGCAGCTGCTTTGCTGTTCTCTTGTGTGATTCCCCGAAGCCGAGACTGCTGACTTCTCCCTCCTGCTTCTGCGTTCATGCTTCTGACATCACTTGTCACAAAGCTCTAAAAGTCCAATGTAGGTCACAAAGGAAAAGAGATAGATATTGGCCTTCTATCTTTACAGATCCCAGAGAGAGCCAATGTCTTAGCCGTGCCCAAGGCAGTTGCCGGACCTTGTAGATCCCATAGCACCCTTAATCTGACCCATGCCATAGGAAGCTTACAAAAAACCCAAACAAGACTTGGGTTCTGGAGCTTGGCAGCCTGGGCCTGCAGGTAGGAGAATACATGGCTACTGCGTCTGGGAACAGCTATGGTGAGTATGCCTTGAGCATGATTGTGGAGGCAGAAAAGAGAGAAGCTATTTCCTCAGCACCTTTTCAAAGGGGTAGGGGGAGTTCCCAGCTAAAGCTAAGGCTGAAGTTGATCTTTGGGGACCTGAGCCCCTTGCAAGTGGAGTTGCTAACCCAAAGTGTTCTTGTGTGTTGGGAGTTGAAATTGTGTTCCTCTGAGTTCACGATTGCAGAATTGTGCCCCAGTTCACAGAGGCCACACTCACTTCCTCTCTTGATGCCTGGCCGCTTCTGTCTCTTGGGTCATGTGTGGGTACCTGGAGGGAGTGATGGACAGGGTAAGTGGAGATGAGATGTCTATGAAGGGCCTCCCAGCATTCCTGTAACACCCATGATATACAGGTACTCACTATGAGGGAGGCATCAGGCAGCTTGCCTTGGGGAAAGGTGGTAGAATCCCTGTCCAGCCTAGATCCGCCTCTATGTGGGTGGGACAGGAGAAAACAATCCTCTTCATGGCCTGGGGTCTTTTCAAGATCTTGAGGTGTGTAGAGTTGGGGAGGCTTTGGGTGGGTTCTTTAGAAGGTATAGTTCCTAACAAAGAGCTGGAGGACTAGGGCTTGTTCAATGGAGGTCTCAGCTCAGCATTGGCTGAGGCCTGACTCCAGCTTTCTCACTTCCACAGTGCCTCAGTTTCCTCATCTGTGATGCAAGGATGGTGAGTACAAAATCCACTCCTGTGGTTGTGTGAAGGTAGGGACAGCAAAATGGGAAAAGGACAAGGTTTGGGGGAGTGAAAGGGGCCCAACTCCATGAGAGCCAAACTTAGTTCATCTCCCTGTTCTAATCCTCTGCCATGGATTAGTCCTGGGTCATAGGATTTGCTCAGGAAACACCAATTAGGTGAAAGAATGAAAAATAGGAAGGTTTCATGGCCTAGGTGATATCAGTCCCTTCCAGGTCAAGGAGTTTATTTTACAGGTGGGGAAACCAAGGCCCAGAGAGAACAGATGGGTTTAGGACACATGGTAAGTTGTGACCAAGCTGAACCATGTAGTGAGGCTCTGCTACCTTCACAAAAGTTCTGGGGGGAGGTTTGGGGCCCTTCTTCATGTGCTTATATATGTACACATGTGTGCATGTTTCAGGAAGTCAGGGTCTCTTCCCAGGGCTTCTTTTTGATGAAAGACCTTTCATGGGCTAATGGCTTTGTCCTACTTACTAGGGCTACTGTATAGCTGGAATTCTTGCAGGGAAATGGCACCTTCCAGACTGGAGTTCTGCTGCCATGCAGCCAAGTGGCTCCAGCTTTTTATTTGAAAAGAGCCTTTCTGTAGGTGCATAGCAGAGTAGCCGAGGTGGGAGTGGGACAGTGCCATGCCCTTATTCCAGGGCTAGAAGGGTGGTTTCTCACTCTCTGGATGGCCTTTCCCAAGCCAGGGCACCAAATCCTGACTGTGCAGCAGCTGTTGGAAGCCAACTCTCCTGCGTGGATCCAAGAATGACCCCTCCAGTGTGGCTAGCAGTGCACCAAGGCATTGGCTAGAACCAGAGTTTCAGGTCTGCCTAGACACCTAAGTCAGAATCTCTGCTGGTAGGATCTGACCACCCATGCTCATAAATGCTCTTCCTATGTTGAGCAAAGTTTCAACACTGCCACTTTACCCTGTCCTCAAGAAGAGAGATGGTCTCAGAAGCCGGGCGGTGGTGGCGCATTTCTTTAATTCCAGCACCTGGGAGGCAGAGGCAGGAGGATCTCTCTGAGTTCAAGGCCAGCCTGATTTACAGGAGCTAATTCCGGGACAGACTCCAAAGCTCCAGAAAAACCCTGTCTTGAAAAAACAAAGGAAGGGGAAGAAAGAAAGAAAAAAGGAAGGAAGGAAGGAAGGAAGAAAGAAAGAAAAAGATGGCCTTCCCTCCCCCAGGAGAATCCAAGGGCTGTATAAAAAAGAGGTGGATATTACTAATAGGGTTCAGAAACTTAGTGAAACTATTCACTTGCTTATCTTACTATCTACCTACCCACCCGCATACTTATCCATCCGTCCATCCATCCATCCATCTATCCATCCATCCATCCACTTATCCACTCACTTACATGACCATCTGTTTACCCACCCATGCTCACTACTCCTATCCATCCATCTTCTAACCCACCTATTAACCCACTCATTCATCTACCTACCCACCCACCCAGCCATCCACTCGTCTACCCATCCATTCAGCCACCCACCTACGCATTCCACCATCCGTACATCCACAGTCCTTCCACTCACGGGCTGTCTTTCATCTAGCGCATGATAGTTGTACTTAAAAACTGAAATGGGAAAGCCCCCACTGCCAGCTTGCCCAGAGGTACCCATCATGTCTCCCTGACTGCACAGGTGGGTTGGTGATTCTTCAGACCAGCTATGTGTTTTGTCCAAACACATGTTTCTAGAACCCAAGCCTTGGGAGCCACTGTGGAATAGTGTGGTCAAAGAGCAGGGATGGAAAATGAATGAATTCGTGCCAGGTGTTTCCATGCACGTTCTGGTGCCTCATCTCCTTAACCTGCTCTCATCCCAGTGACGTTATTCTCATTTTACAGATGGGGGCAACTGCAGTTTAAGGACTCAAAGGCTATAGACCCTGAAGAGGCAGAGCCAAGGCTAGGATGTAGTCACTTCCTCTGACCCCAGAGTCCAGACCCTTTCCTTTGCTCCTGGTGGCCCTTTCCTTTGAGCCTGGGGATAACTGTTGGAAGTGAAAGGCAGATTGATTTTGGAATTCTTATTTACCCGTGCTGCCTGGACGTGAGCGGACCGCCCGTACAGTGTAAGGCTTCCTGGGCATGTAGGCATCAGGATCCCATGGCTGTGGTGGTGGCCTTGTGTGAGTCTAGGGGGAAGCTGGAGATGGGGTAACTGTAGGGCCTGTTCCTGGATCGGGGCCTCATAGATAGTAAGTCTGTAGTCAGCCAATTGTCTGTGGATATTCTGAGCAGTCCCTGCCAGTTCCCAAGCAGGAGACGTGTCCAGAGAGCTGTCATTGCAGCTGGACCATAGGCCTGAGAGGTACTTGCCACAGCGTCAAGTGCAGACACGCCCCTGCGGTGAGGACCCAGTGAGTCAGTTTCTCCAAATGCAGTGCTGCCTGAGGGCCATGCCCCACCCCACCCCCTGAGAAGGGAACTGGTGTTGTCTGGGTTTCTGTGTTGTCTCCTCCGGGCCTCTCCAGAACCTCGGGAGGGAAGAAATAGTATCAACTATGAAGAAGTAGAATCCAAGGCTCCCAGGGTCATGGTTTGCTCAGGGCCATCTTGCCATGACACATGGGACCTGACCCTGCCTGGTTTAACTTCCTGATCATTCTAGGGGAAGATATGGGAAGCCAAAGATGGGCTTTGGAAGGCCAGGATCCTAAGAAGCAGAGGCCTGAGTGGGTTCTGGTCTCCCTAACTGATCATCCTATGCCTTCCGTTAGCCTTTCTGAGCAGTCTACGAAGGGTGGTGGGCAGTGCTCAGATTTTTTCATCAGTGCAAATCCTTGGACATTCATCCCACAAAGAGGTTGGGTCTTTGCAGCCTTCCGTTGAATCTGAGCAGATCTGTGACTTTCATATGATTGAGTGTGTCAAAAGAGACTATAAGCTAACTTCCTGGCATCCATCGTGTCACTAGGACACTTGCTCGTAAAGCCCTTGTTTGGGTATGAATTATCCCCTCCCAGGCTGCCATGTCCAGAGGAAGCCCAAGGTACAGAGGCCATGCCAAAGGCTTGGGGTCCCACAGTGCCTGAGGAGTCAGTCATATAGCCTTTCTGGTGGCTGGAGATTTTCAACGGACTTCCTAGAGACTACGGTCCAGCACCGTGTCATGGCTGCTGTGCCCACTCTGAACCCAAAGAACTAGACACATAATCAAACTGTTTCATGCACAGAGAGCCTGAGGGCATTGTCATGAAATAGATGGCCAAGCAACTGTGGAAGGTGGAGCACCTCATGTGGTCACCACAGGAGCCCCCCCAGGCCATTTGCCTCATGTTTAGGAGTCAGGTTGAGCTTCTACTACCAGGCCAAAACATTGCTTAAACTGGAGAATGACCATGAGAACTGGGGGGCTCTGCTTTTCCTGTGGGTTGGATTTCAGCTTCCCCTGCCCAGGCTCCACTGTGGATCTTCTGTACCCTTAGCTGTGTAACTTAGACTCCTCACCCCTTTCCCATCTTCTCTGAACTGGGAGGGCTTACGCAGGTGAGTAAACTCAACCTCTATGGTCTGTGAGCTAGGAGGACCCACATTCTTCCCTCAGAGGCCGCTGACAGAGCTGACTGTGGAGTTATAAAAGCTCATTGTACCTGAAGTCACCCTCTTCCTGACACTTGGGTCAGTACACAGGACTTAATCGTTCACTCTCTGTTCCTTCCAGTAGCCCCGTGGGGTATGTCGGTACTATCCCACCCTCCACATGAGAAGACTCAGTTTGAGGCACATGTCCCTGTGACCAGGGTCTCAGCAATGGGCTCCAGGCTCAGCACCCTACTCTTGTGGGATTTCCCTCCACAGTTTCTAATGGTTCCTGTTGACTTGCCTAGTCCCACCATCCCGCTGCTTCTTCCTTGCTCTGCACTTCTGGGGGCTGTAACTTAGGTCTCTTTAGATGACTCACTTCCCTCTTGGGCCTCCTAGTCCTTATTTTTGAAACAAGGGAGTCTGGGTAGAAGGCAAAGGGCTTCTTCAGCTCCAAGACCCTCAGGCAGGTAGGTTTCCAATCTGAGAGTGACTTGTCCAAGATACCTACTGCTCTTCTTCTGCTGGACCCAGAAATTTTTTGTCTGTGGGAAATGGGGGCTGGGGTGTGTCATACCCTGCTTGGCTCCATTTTGCCTCAGGCTGCTCTTGACAGAGTGACAGGATAATAGCTTGTTTTCTGGGGTCTCTTTTGGGGCGATGGGCTCCTTAGCAGTTCCTTCTGGTGGCCCATTTCCTGCTGTTCACTCTCCCCACCTATAACCCCTAGTCAGGTCTTTCCTGACTGGCTTCACTGAGCTGGCTAGGACCTCTCTTATTCCAGGTAGCCTTCCAGGACATGCGCAGTGAGGCCCCTCATTCATTTCCCCATAGTGCTTGGGATTCCCTAAAGACCCTGGTTGGATTTCAGTCATTCTTAACTGCCTGCTTGATCCTTCTCATCTTCAGACCCAGAAAGGCAAGGTCCAGACCTGCCTGCCTGCTCAGCTTTCCCAGTGTTCCACAGTGTTCCACGTCAGGTGGGAACCAATCAGGATTGCTTGGTCAACACAAGTTGTACAAATGACTTTTAAAACTCTGTGTGTGTGTGTGTGTGTGTGTGTGTGTGTGTGTGTGTGTGAGAGAGAGAGAGAGAGAGAGAGAGAGAGAGAGAGAAAGAGAGAGAGAGAGAGAGAATGAGAGAGAGAGAGAGAACATCTTGTGGGAGCCAGTTCTTATCTTCCACCACATGGGTCCTGGGGATTGAACTCAGGTCATCAGACTTAACAGCAAACACCTTTACCCACTGAGCCATCCTACTGGTCATAAATGAAATTTGATAAGAAATAAACAATAAAAACAAGATATTCTATTCTTAAAATTCTCCAACTTCATCTGCCCAAGCCTAAAACTGGGCCAGGGAAGGATGTATTCCAAACAATAGTATTTTGGTTCTATGGGATTACTTTGTCTTTTTGTTGTTTTTGTTTGTTTTGTTTTTGAGACAGGATTTCTCTGTGTAGTTTTGGAGCCAGTCCTGGAACTCCCTCTGTAGACCATGCTGGCCTTGAACTCCCAGAGATCCGCCTGCCTCTGCCTCCTTGAGAGCTGGGATTAAAGGCGTGTGCCACCGCCACTCGGATGGGATCACTTTTGTTGATCAGTTTGTTGGTATGATGTTATTCTCCCAAATGTGTCTTTTGCCTTTTCTGTGACATTCCATAATGAAGACTGCCAGGAAAAAATGTCTGCTTTACAACCAGAAGCAGTTATGACTTTCCTAAGCATGGGGCTTCATGGAGTTATTTGTTATATGTCATGGCCATTGTGTAACCATTGGATATCCCCTGTTGCACTTGCTACCAGGACGCTCAGGTCTAAAGGCTGACACTTTGAATAACATTTAAAACTTGGAGTCTTTGTCTTCTTTATCAGTCTGATTTTCACTTCTTATATTACTACTGATTTCTAATTTATATATCATTGCTTTATATTCCCTTATGAGTCCTTTATGGATAGAGGTATGCCCTAAATCGCTGTAGGGCAAAGTAAGACTTAATTAAGTATACACACAAAATGCTCACTTCAGCATACAATATTACCAGCTGACCCAGGACTTGACCTATAGGCTGGAAAGAGCTGGTGCTGTCTTCTGAACCATGTCCTGCCACATGCTCCGGCCATGCAGACCCTTTCAGCCTAGTCCATGTTCTTCTATGGGCTATGAGCTTCCAGGCCTTGTAATGGATGGTTCTTCCCTATGAGCAGGAGTCTGGGTCCCAACCATCCTCTGGTGTTGCTGGATTCACAATACTGCCCTCACTCTGCTTCCTATAAATGGTCCCTCTTTGAAGTGTTTCTCAGAAACTGTTGCAGCCAAGTGCTCTGCTAAAGCCACCTCCTAGTCCTCCGGCTGCTGTGTGGTTTCAGTGGCCATAGGTGTAGACCATCTTGGCTGGCCTGTTGGTATGTCTTGGGTCTGGGCCTGCTACTGGTGAAAGGGCAGGTGTGATATTAAGTTGTGATTAGGCTGATCTCACACTAACCGCTTCTGAAGAAGGGTGCTTACCTCCAGGGAGCCCCACTTCACAGAAAATACCCTGAGGATTAGAGAGATGAAGTGTACCCAAGCTCTCAAAGTCAGAGGGGACTTTGCCTTCCCCTTGGTGCTGAGTATCCTCTACCACGCCCCCTCCATCCCCAAATTCTATGGTTTGGATGAGTTTGGAGAGCTTCCATCATTTGGCTAGGAGGTCCTCTGAGGCGTGTAGTGACACCACCCTGGTGCCACAGACAGGACAGGGTAGCCCCTTCCTTTTCTCTGCCATGAACCATGTATGAAGGGAATTCTGGCCACTGATGATCACCTGCTGCAGAAACTGGGAGCCAAGTGGGAGAAGGGGACTAGAGACAACGAACCTTTCTAGGATAGACCTCCTATGGCCTCTGCCTGCACTTAGGACCATGCCCTCTGTCCTTGCCACAAAGCCAACTAGAGCAGGTCAGTTAGGACTTGAAGGTAACAGGATGTGCAAGAGTCCCATCCCTAGCCTGGGAATTGAGGCAGCTGGTGGCCATCTCTGTTTGAGTGGCCTCCAACCTGTCCCTTGACTCTGACAGCGTGAGTTTTATCACCTGCTAAGTAATGGGATCTGAGTTCTTGCCTCCCTCCCTCCCTCCCTCTGTGATAAGCAGAATCTGTTTGCTATAAAATGGTTTCCATCTCCCATCTGAGATTCCCAGCACAGAAGTGATTCCCAGGGGTTCTCTGCATATCTCCTTGTGCTGTCTCTCATTGTTGAAAGCACAAATCCCTCCAAAAAAACAAAAGGCTTCAGTGTATCCGGATTCACTCATGCAGTGATGGCGTTTGAATTGGAAATTTCTGCAGAGGGCTGGTTTCTGCTTGCTGTCACACCAGGAGGATCAGCTATGGTCTTGTGCCTTTCTCTAAATATTTATTTAGTGCCTTTTCCTTGCTTGGAGGCTCAGTGTGCAGCAGTGGCATGGGAGAGGCCCTAAGGCATCATGTAGGGAGTTCTGGCGTTGCCCTGGCTCTGCGGCTCATCACTTAGATGTCCTTGGCCCGGTCATCTCCTTCACGGGCCTGAGCTGTCCCATGTGATGTGGGGTTCCTGATGAGAAAATATAATGAGTTAAGTCACAGTGGCTGCAATACAAAGTGTGGTTGTTGTTTTATTAGCAACCATAGAAAGCCACGGGCTTGCTCCTGTGGTAGTCATTGTTCAATCAATGCTCAGTTGTGATCCTCAGGGTCAGGAAAGAAGCCAGGGTGGGATTCTGGGGCACATGGTGACAGGAACACTTCCTGTTGCTGGTTATGGCTCCTGGCATAATTGTGAGTCCTGCCCAGTACTTAGTACTGCCAAAGGAAGGTGCAGAGGGGATTGAGAGAAGTCCTTGCTGGGACTCAGTGGAGACACATTTGCTCACTCTCTTATTCAGACATGGCCATCTGCAGATGGAGTTCAGGGAAGGAGCAGGAATCTGATGGCAGAGGGTTCTTCAGGGGTCTGTGTTAGAATAGACTGGGTATATGAAGGATTTCGAGAAAATTCAGCCAGAGGAGCGCAGTGGCCAGCATGTGCCTGATGGGAAAAGGGCAAGTGGGGGCAAGTTCTTCCCCAAACCAACAATCCAACTCTCACCTTTTGTTCATGCTATAGAACCCCTCACCCCACAAGGAGCTTATGCTGTGGAGAAGCAGCTCAGACTCAAAAGTTGAGGATTCCAGACAAGAAGGTGAGTGTGGCAAAGCTAGCAGTGTGTCAGAACTGGGCTGAGGGAGAATGGAGTGGATGAGAGAATGTGTTATGGGCTATTTAGGCAGCTGGGACACATGTACAGGCCGGAGGGATGAAGCCTCCTTTCCACCTAAGAATGGCTCTCAAGATTCAGGCAGACTATGTGGAGCACCCGGAGTTCCTGGCTTCGAAAATCACACCCCGAGTTTTCCCATATGAAACGGACATTCTTTTCTATGCCCTGCACTCTCCCCACTCCCCACTTCCCCAGCTGTTGTCCCCTGTGGATTCACTCATTCTCTGGCTCCTGGGTGGGTATAGCTGGTGTGGCCTGTTAGAGGTATGACTTCTGCCTTACTCTCTACATGGTGGCCTAAAACGGCCTCCCGAACTTTGGCAGGCGGAAGCCACAATAGCAAGGTTGTACTTTTGGAAGCCGGGTCAGGCACACCACAGAGATGGCTTGCCTCTCTGTTCCATAGCCCCTAGCAACTCTGGCTAGGATGCTCTCATCTGAAGGCTACCCCAACTCTAGCCCTTCCATATGCTGTGATGCTGACTCTACAGCCCAGGTGAGGTAACATTTGAGCGCTTGGATGTCATGTGTCCATGTGGCTTGGGCTTCTGTTGCCTGAGCTCCTTCGGCTCCTTCAGCCAACAGCTGCTGAGATACCAGCCCATTGGGGCGTGGTCTCTCTCTCTTTAAAAAAGCTGCCACTGCCCTCCTCTCACTCTCTGGCTTCAGGCTCTGCTTCAGCGACTAGGCTCCCTTCCTAATTGCGCAGAGGGCTGTTGTCTGGGACGGTGATCTGTAAGTTTTTCCCCCTTAAATAAATAACCATTCTATTAATCATAATTCCAAATTGGTGTGGGATTGTTTGTGACTTACGCCTTCAGGCTTCCTTCCAGCATGGTGCCTCCTCTAGAAGATGCATTACTTTTACGAATTACTATCTAAACTTAGTTTATGTCACTTCTGTTCTGTTCTAATCACAGATGTACCCAGATTCACGAAGGAGTAAGTCTCATTTAAAGTAGAGTGTGTGGGCCCACAAACATGAAACAGACACTGGACAAATATGACCTGCTACAGTGTTTATTTATGTATGTATATGTGTGTATACATGTATGGAGGCCAGAGGATGACATTAGGTGTCTTCCTCAATCATATGCCACCTGATTTTTAGACAGGGACTCTCATTGAATATGGAACTTACCAATTTGTCTAGATTGGTTGACCAGTGAACCCCAGGGACCCACTTGTCTCTTTCCAGCCAGGGTTTGTGTTATCGGTGCATGCTTCCATGCCTTTTTAAAAAAATTATTTAACATGGGCGTTGGGGATCCAAACTCAGGCCTCATATTTGTATGGCAAACCCTTTACCAGCTTAGCCACCTGCTCCCAGGTTCACTGCCATCAGCCCACACCCTGTCTCAGCCAGCATCCCATCTTGTTGTGGACTCAACTGAGTCCCTCTGGGCTTCAGAAATGACCTTAACTTTTGATGTCTGGCTGTTGAGATGTAGAGGTTCTCACTGCTAAGAGCCCCCAGGGTGGCCCACCTGGTGTCATTGAACCCTGTCCTTGCTTTAACTCTTTTGTTGATTTCTTAAGTGAACATTCCTCTGACAGGATTGCCATGTCATAAGTGCAAACCTGGCCACAGAGGTCCCAAGGGCCCTCAGAATATGCCTGGAGGATGAAGGATTCAGACCCGTCTCTCCCAACTGCATGCTCTGTGTTCTTTCCCAGCGCATGGCTCATAATGTGTAGTCATCGGCCCAGTAGAACCTAGCAAGCCCTGAGATTGGTTTCCCTAAAACTTTCAAATACTCAAATACCATTTCTGCTAGGTGCCCTTTTCTGGTCACATGGGACTTTGTATGTGTCATTTATAGGTTGGGAGCTCCTTGGGTTCCAGCAAGCCCTTGGTCTTTCCTGGGTCCTCTAGCCCGTGGAGAGCCAGCATAGCGAGGTGAATGACATACCACCACATATGTTCATAATGACTTGGGTCTCCAAGTTCAACAATGCTGAGCGTAGATGGACAGAGAGGGGACGACAGTACAGAGAGGGGAAGACACTAAGGTCTAACTCATGGCCACAGAAGTGAGAGGAGAGTTTCAAGCCTACATCTACTCTGCATACCAGAGTGACCTTTCAAGCTCTAAAGGGCTTCGCTACTCATTGAAGAGTAATGGTGCTGATGGTGGTGATGGCACTGGCGATGGTGGAGAGAATGGGAGTGGTGGTAGTGTTGATGGTGAGTGATAATGATATTGATGATAATGATGGCAGTGGCCATCATAGTGGTGATGGCAGTGGTGAAGATGAGATGATGGCAAAGGTGATGATTGTGGTGATGATTGTGGTGGTGGTGGTGGTGGTGGTGGTAAAAACAACAACAGCTGTTGGAATATTTACCACATACCAAATACTTGGCATATATTATCTTAATTAATCTTCTTTCTAAGTATGTACAAGATTTTGGAAGGTCCCTCCCTTTGGGGTCATTTACAGAGAGCCTTGGAAGAAGAGGACCTCTTTAATTCGTGTTACAGGATCCTCGCTTGCTTATCCTCTGTTCTTGACATCCTTGTGGTTAAGGTCATGTCTTGGGAGATACTGGGTGGCAGAAGTGACATAATTTCCTCCAGGCCACAGAGCCAGGATTGAAGCTGACTGTGTTAGACTCTTCTGCTCTTGTGCTGCCTGTGTCCTTTCCGCCCGCCATAAATGAGAGCCGGGGACAGAGTTAAATTAGTAGAGTGCATGCCTAGCATGCATGATGTGCCAGCGCTGCATGAACCGCGGGACATGGAACATGCCTATAAGCTGGCTGTCGAAAGGTGGAGGCAGGAGGATCAGAGGTTCATGGCCACCCTCACTACAAAGTGAATTTGAGGCCAGCCTGGGCTACATGAGATCCTATCTCAAAGAACAAAAACACACTCAACAAAAGAGACAAATAAACAAGCGAGAGAGAGAGAGAGAGAGATGCACCAGGCAGATCAGGTAACTCACCTGCACCACCAGCAACCCAGAACACAGAGGTGACTGCTGAGGGCAGGGTGGTCAGTGAGGAGGCCAGCTGCCATAGTCCCTGCTGTATAGCCGCTTCCTCTGGGATGCTTTCTGTTTACTTCAAGGGAAAAACAGCAAACAGCGCATCTGTGACAGTGAAGCTGGGCTTCCTGATAATTCTATTCCCAGATCAAATCACAGCTCGGGGAGTGCACTACCATCAACATGATTACCTTGGGGGACAGAGACAGGGAGTTTTATTAAATGAGACAATCTCGCTAAAAGGAAGCCTTACATTAGACTTTAGGCCTTAAATAATATTAGTGTCACGAGATGACAAACTTTCAGCACAATGAGCGCCTACTGCCTAGGAGCCAGCGCTTCAGGGGAGGCCCCAGGGCCTAAAGAATCCAGAGGTAGCAGCAGACAGAACAAGTCTCCGGCCCAGTGACCACATATAAATGGGTTGTGGTTGACAGAGCAGTTCAGGGCCCTCAAAAGCTTTCCCCCAGAGAGAGAGAGATCTGCTCTTTTCTACCTTAGGCACAAGGACCTGGCAACTGTGCAGGCTCCAGGAGAGGCAAGAGCTGATTTCTAGGCTGGACGCCACTTCCTTCCCTGTAGCTTGCTGGGCTGCCCTGGGAAGCCTGTAAGGAGATCTGAGTCAGCAGCATACAAGGTGTGCCATAGAGACATGAAGACCTAGCAAGTTCTGATTCAAGTCCTGCTTCACTGACCCTGTGACCTTGGCCATATTAGACAATCTCTGTGGATGTCTGCTTCCTTGGCAATGATGTCACACCCTTATTCTGGGGACCAAATGAATGAGTTCACATTGTTCTCCAAGGACAGTGCCTGACACACAGGCCATGCCCATCTCTTACCCTGTCTTGCATTTCTGTCCCTGACCTGTTCTTTTTGCTCTTGAAGCATTCCTGCTATAGCGTGGGTCTGGAATGTTCTCTAAAGGCCCCTTTTAAAGGTTTGGGCCCCACCAGTTCACAGAGCTATTGGGAGGGGTAACATGGAAGAAATTAGGCCATTAGTAATGCGTCTCTGAAGAGGCCATGGGAAATCCTGAATTCTTTTCTCCCTTTGCTTTCTAGTTAGCACGAAATGAACAGTTTTCCCCATCACACATGATCAACACGATGTGCTATTTTATGACTATAACAAGACCAAGCCACCGTGGATTGGAGTCTCCGAAACTGTGAGCTCAAATGAACCTTTCAGCCTTGTAAACTGATTGCCTTGGGTATTGATGATGGCAACAGAAAGCTGACCAGCAGTTATCCATATACTCTCCTCCTAGGAGAGGCTGACAGTCTTGGAGGACTAGTCTAAGACCTTGAGAGAATAGGTACTTCAGGCCTGATTCCATCCGTGCACATCTGGTCTTGTTCATTCCCTCAATGTAGCTTGGGGAGGTGTCCCAGTAGTCTGGGGCCAGACAGGATAGCTTCCTTCCTGGGTCTGAGTGATTCCTAGGACAGCAGAGAATGCCCTGAGAGGGAGCGATGGGATAGTTGGACTAGACAACCATCTTTGAATGAGACTTGGGATAGTTGGAGTAGATAACCATCTATGAATGATACTAACAGATCAAAGTGGCTACTGTCCTGCAAGACTGTTTAGTCTGGGGAACCCTGGGTCTGGGTGGGTGGAGGCCTTTGCCAGGGTGCCAGGATTCTAGGGTACCAAGCTGGTCTCATGTCCTTGCTGAGAGGCCATGGGCAATCACAGCCTGTGGATGGTCTACCAAGTAGGCAGTGTGTGTAGAGGATGCTTCACAGGTTTCCTTGGGGCTTTGTCAAGCCTGTTTGTCCTTTCTAGTTTCAGTTGGGGGTGGGCATCAGGCCTGGCTACTCCATTGGGAGCTTATCCATGTCTCAGCGGATTTATGTTTTACTGGGCACTGATACCCAGGAAGTGAGAATATGTGGGGGTTACCTAGAGAGATGTAATAGGGCCAGGTCACAACCTCTGGCCCTGGTTTCCTACCTGGCCTCCTCTAGGTGACATCATACTTGTTAGGCTATCCTATCTTCTTAGGTCAAGTCCTGCCTCTGTAACCCCAAACATCGTCAAAAGCTAAGAATTCACCTTTCTCCATTCTTTATGTGGGCTGGTACTCTCCTTGGTTTTGTATGAATCATAAGTTCATTAAAGCTGTAGCGGAAGGTTCTCGGATCACTGACATCTCATCACTACTATCATGAGGACACCTACCTATCCCCACATGAGGCTTAAAGCAAGGTGCTGTGTAGATGAAGAGGCGCCCTTTGGAGCAGCTGGCTAAAAGAACACTGTGTGCTGAGACGTCCACAGACCAGGAAGGGCTTGAGTCTGACCAATGACTGACTTCTGTCCTTAGAAGGGTCAGGGAGGCTCTATGAAGGGACAGGCTGGGTAGGGAATGAGGATAGACATTTAGGAGAGAGGTCCAGGACATTCAGAGGTAGATGTGGCAGACATCAGAAGTCATTTGGAGCAGTTCTGTTGGGAAGGTGGTTTGGGAGCCCTGGTAAGGGGGTTACATCCCTGGACGGGGTCTTTACTGATGACATTGCTCTGCTTCAAGGACGGGCATGGTCTGCCACCATCTCTGCTCCTGGGAGGGAGAAGGTACTGCTCTTGGTTTTCAGGACAGACTCCCACTCAGACTCACACCAGCATGGCTTGAAGATGAAGCTCCCGTATTGGTTAATTACCATCAGAGCACCATGCTGTGACGTTGTAGACAAGCAACCTCAAAGGAGGGTCAGCTTCGGGACTCCTGACTTCCCAATCTGACTTGAGGATGTGGTCTCAGGTGGGTGGAAGCTGTTGTGAGCCCAAGCACAAGGCCCAGACTTTCTGCCAAGACAGGGCTAGGGCCAGCCTGGGTCCTGAGAACTGGGAGGAGCTGGCTGTTCCTGTCACTCTCCAGGACAGCCTTGCTGTCACCACTGGCTGTTTTTTGTCATTCTGTCCTGACCTCATATGAGAGGGATATTTTAGGACGGGAAGTCCCGAGAGTCCTTCCATCTGTTGGCTGCCATAGTCACCTGTCGGTTATGGCCTCTCCCCTGTTCACTCTTTCATTAAACATTTCCAAGCCTTATTAATTGTTATGATTGTGTGTGTGGGGGGGGAAGGGCGGGCATGTGAATGCCCAGGGCACATGTGTGGCAGTCACTGGACGGCTTTTGGGAGGCAGTTCTCTCTTAGCATGTTTCTAGAGACTGAACTCGGACAGTGGGCAAGTCTTTTACCCAGTGAACCATCTTGCCAGCCTGCCTGTCGCTCTTATTCGACAGAAATGCTCACTTACTCTAGGCATGTCTCCTCACCCAGGTTACCCACCTCTTAGCCTTCTTCTTTCTCCGGTACACTGGAAGAATCTCCCTCTTCCAGACTTTTTCAATTTCCCTGGACCAAGGCATGTTTCTGAGTTCTCTTAGGTCCTGGCCAGGCTACCAGAGAAGGCTGGAGGAAGGCCACCCAGCTCTGATCTCCCAGAATCCACCATGCAGGTAACCTGTGGGATTCCACCTCAGTTTCTGCAGCATGCAACTTGTCTGGAGAGAAGGACAGATGCAGGTGCTGAGGCTGTCCCCAACAGAACCCCCACTGTACACTGTATGCAGGCCTAGTCAGGTCCTTTTCAGGAAGCAAATGCTGGATCTGGAGCATGATGGTGCGTGTTCAGCTTCCGGTTTCACTGCTTGCAAGTGTGGTGGCACAGGCAGGTGGAGAGGTCTCTGCTCTCTCCTCTCCAAACAGAACTTTGCAACCGTCAGCCCGCACAGATTTACGGTGTGAATGAGTTTCGTTAACACACCGTGACTGTACTCATTCCTATATGAGTGACTGTGGCCCACCTTGAGAAACCCCAGGAACAGGCTCTTGATGTTGGTGGCCCAAGGAGAGGCAGAAGAATGGACTGGCAAAGGGCATGGCTACAACCTTGCTGCATGCATTTGAATTCTATCATGCATCTTACAATGGGACTTGAGAACATTTGAGGTTCTGGGCCCTCGTAAAAATGACTGTAAAATGCTGGTTAAATAACAGCATCTGTCTTGTGGGCTACTTAGAGCCGAGGTGACGTGCTAATGTCCGTGAGGTTGGTCCCAGGTGGCTGGCGCAGGTAAGTACTTGCCACACCCACTTGGCAGGTGGGAAATGGTCTTGTAGACAGAGCATGACTTATTAGAAGCGGTGGCCATTCCTACTCAATTCCACTTTAATCCAAAGCCAAGGAACACTCTTATTTAGTCCCTTCCTCACCTCTAGGTTTAGGCTTTCTGTGTCTTCCATGTCCTCTCTTTTGCTCGTAACCGAAGACCTCTCGACCCAGTCTCTATCAGCCCACTGAACCTTTCTGAGCTGCAGTGTTGAAGGTATCTACCCTTCAGGAAGCTAAGCCTGCTAAGCCTGCTTCCTCAACCTTGGTGGTCGTTATGGGTCCCCGGGGAATCAGTGCTCTTTATGATGATCAAGGCCACCCGTTTTCTCCCCCCTATTCTGTTCTCTGCAGTCTGTCCACTCGAAGCTGGCCAGTTTCTCTGGGTTCTGCTTCTGTTTGGCTTCTGTTTGCACGCTGAGCTGCGTGGGGGGGGGCTATCAAGATCCCCCTCAGTCTCTTGCTGCAGAGTGCTGAGCCGGCAAGCAGGATCAATGCTCAGCCGTTCCTCTGCTGTGGTAAGGGCTCCTGTGTGCCCCTGACGAAGGCATGTCATTCTTCATGATCACAGGCAGCCGAGTGGGCAAACGAGGCACCTTAGACTTGGGGAGGATCACTGGGGGCAGTAGTCAGTCAACAGTGGGGCCTTGAGGCTAGGGAGGAAGCTGGCTTGCTTCCTCAAGGACTGCCGGGCTGCAGTGGTTCTCAGCTTGTGGGTCACGACCCCCAAAGGGGGATAGCATATCAGATATTTTCATCACGATTCCTAACAGTAACAAAATTACAGTTATGAAGTAGCAACGAAATAATTTTATGATTAGGGGTCACCACAGCATGAGGGACTGTGTAGGAAGGTTGAGAACCACTGCTCTAGGGAAACACGGTTACCTCCGCTGCTCTCCAGTGTCCTGAGAGTCCGCTGCTGCGGCGGTCTCCTGTGGGGTAGCCACTATTGCCAATAGCGGTCTGGTCACCTGTCACCACCACCTCTTGTCTGCTGGGGACAGTGGACACGGTTCTCATTGCGTCTCCTCTGCCTTTGCCTTATATACCACGGGGTCTTTCTAGGCACAGCAGAGTCCTCTTTTCTTGCGTATGGTTTCTCCACGGTCTTTCAGGTCAAGTCCCACTCTCTAAGCTTGTCTTTGAATTAGCAAGCTTCTTGGCCCCGTGGGTGATGGCGGAGGTAATCAGGGAAGACTTCCCAGAGGAAGTGACAACTAGGTTGAAGGACAATTGAGAGTAAGGCCTCGCACTCACAGGAAAAGCACTGTGGGACAACAGTAGCTAAGGCCCTTCCTGAGAGGCCCCACCCCCACTGGCCTCTAAGCCTATGGGATTTCTGAGAGGAAGCAGAGCGGTGGGGCCTTGCTTCCTGCTCTGCACAAGACATTTTAGGATGTATCACAGTATGGCAGAGGGTGGGGAGCAGCCACACAGGAAGGGGGTGCAACCAACGGGATTTGTTGAACCCAGATAAATGCCTCCAGGAACGTTCAGAAAGGAAGCCCTCACTGAGCTTGCAGCCTCCTGGGTCCACAGCCAAGGTCACACTCAAGGTCACACCCAAGGCCCAGACAGATGCCAGCACCATTAGCCTGGTCACAAGAGGTTGAAGGCAGTTCTTCAAAGCACGATAGCAGGGGGCAGGGCAGGGAAGCCACTGCGTCCTCCTCAGTGGACACGCAGAGACTCTGGCAGGGAACTCACATGAAGAGGGCAGAGAAGGGTCTCCATTCTTTCCTTCAAATCATCTTTCTGAACTTAGACGACTCACCTTTCAGCATCAAAGGCAGAGGACGTGCCATATCTCCTAAACTGAGTTATTCAGAAAACAAGATGGATCTGTTTGTGGTACAAGACGAGCTAACTTCCCCTCGGGGCTATATGTGTCAAACTCAGAGTCCACTTTGAGGATATGAGGGGCCTAGTCCTTTAGATGCCTGTTACAACTGACACTGGACATGAAACATTGCTTCATCTTTTTTGGGTCCTCAGTCTTCCCATCTGTGCACTGGGAATCCTAGTAATAGCCTTCTGGTTCTTAAGGCATTTGGAGTGTCAAATGAGATCATGCAAGTGTAAGTATGTGGTGTGTGAGGACTTATGTGTTGGCCACAGTGGTGGGAGTGTGGGTGTGACGTCAGTCCTCATGAAGCTCATGGTCTGGTAGGAAGGTAAGTAGGTAACAAGACTAGGAAACTCCACATGGAAAGGTCTCTGACAGGGGCATACAGTTCAGGCATCAAGTGGGGCACAGTAGAAACACTGCATCATGGAGGACTTCCTGGTGGAGGTAGCTTCAGTGGAGACCCGTGGGAGGGACCGAGTAGGTAGTACAAGGTGATGTTGAGGGCTGGGGTCATGGAGAAGATAGAAGTTCTCCTGGATGGCTCTAACTGGCCCAATATCTTTCAAATGTTGCCCTGGGGAATCTGGTCTATGCTGGTGAGAGCTGGAACTTGACAGTGAGTGTATCCAGGAATGGCGGAGAGAGACAGTCTCTGCCTGGAAAATTCAGTGATGCATCGTAAGAGGTGAGCCTCTTTAGGGCTGGGGATGTAGCTCAGTGGAAGAGCACTGGCCTCCCATTCAACCCCATAGCACAGCTCCCCAAATAAATGTACTCTCTTGTTTATGCAAACACGGAATGGAGTAAGAATGATGAAGTACCATGTAGTACAAGTCGCTTTCCTGAATGCTTCCTGACAGGAATAAGTTATCACTTTTGGAAGCCCTTCCCTGGATACATCTGGATACCTCACCTCCTTTAGCTTATGCAGGCCTTGAGTCCCCACCACTGTCTGTTTTGTCCAGCCCTTGACCCATCTGCCAGGCCTGAGGATAGACATTGTTCCATGTGTCTGCCTCGATACCCTTTATGATCCTTGGTTTAAGAAGAGCTGAGAACGACACGTCAAAGGAGACTTCCCTTGTGCACACAGCGGCCAGCCTTGGCTTAGCGGGAGACAAAATAGCTGCTTCTGAGTCTCCAGCACGAGATGCACACATTCCCATGTTGCTTGTGGGGCAAAGCTATTGTTCCAGGCCACTGGTTGGCAGTTGTTTGTGTCTGTGGTGGTCTACTGGCAAGTATGTCCCTATTGAAGGTGGGCTTTTAGAAACATTAGCCCACTCCTGAACAATGAGAATTTCTGTACCCAGAGATTAGCAGATGTGAAGACCTGTATCCTTTGTCATACAGCTAATGCTCCGAGATAGCATTGGAATCCACTAGGAGGCCATTGTTAGTATCACGTGAATTAAACACCTTTATTCGCTGTTGGAGGTCAGGAAGGTGATGAAGTCCTAGAGGCTGAAGGGAGTCATCCTGCTTCACCTGGAACCTGTTCATTTCCCCCTAGATTTCTGTGGCCGCCCATCATCAATCAGGTGCTACCCGTGACCTTGGAAGTCTTGGGCTTTCTGGAGCTGGGATGACAAGCAGAGAGAAAGAGACAGGGAGGAGAGATCTGATCGGGTGGACACTGGTCCTGACCAATGTGTACAAGCGGCTGTGCCAGACCATCTAGGGCTCCATGGTGCACATTCACTGGTCATACACCCGGTGTGTACGTACACTTAAGGAATCAGCAGGTTTCTATGTGTAAGGAGCTTTATAGTGAGCTGTGGGGAGGTGGAATGGTGAGCAGGGTGCTCTTCATCACTGAGACCTGGCCCCTGGCTCTTCGGAGGGGTTTCTGTGAGCGGAAGACATAGTGTAAGGGAGCCGAGTATGCTCAGCCTTCCAGAATTGAGCACCCTTGATTTCTGGACTGGGATCCAGGAAACTCGGCTTTTATTTGTGGCCCCATAAAATCTGCCTTCTCCTCTGCATCTCAGCTCCTGTGCTTCAGAGACCTGGAGTGTGTGACCCCCAGATGCCATGGTCGGAAAGGACAGGACAGGACTGGGTCCCAGGGGCTAGGCTAGACTGGGGCTATCAGTGCCCAGAGAGATCATTTGGAGGTGATTTTGGCCTCTGATGGCTTAGGTACCAATGCTTCTGGAAGACCTCCATTTGGTTCCCACTGCCACTGCTTGCCACTCGGATTTCCTCTTGGCTCTTACACACTACACTGAGTCTGAGAAACACAGTTTTCTGACAGACAAGTGAGTGAGCATCCCCTCTACCGTCTGAGGGTGCAAGTGACTTGGAAGGGCCTAGATGCAGAGCACCAAGAACACTTCCCCAATGTGCAACACACATGTAACCCCAAGGTCTCTCTCTCTCTCTCTCTCTCTCTCTCTCTCTCTCTCTCTCTCACACACACACACACACACACGGGCATTTTGGGCAAGGAACTTTCCAGTCTTCCATGTGCTTTCTCCTTCACCCACTGAGTAGTATTGAGGCAACTTGGCCACAGCCTCTGCTCTCTGGACAGATAAAGATATTCCATGAGCAAGTGGGATCTGGCCTACAACCCGTCCTGCCCCTCACCTGGGGACTGACCCTGCTGTGGTCCCTCTCTGCCTTTGAATTCTCCATCCCATAGATATTAGTTGTCCCTAACTGGGACATACGCCCATGTAGTAGGGAGGGGCAGAGGGATACCTTTGACCTTCGTAAGGGTTCTGCAGACACAGAGACCTGGGCCAGGTTAAGCAGTGTGACCTTATACAGTCCCTGTCATCTTCCTGGCCCTTTCTCCTTTCACTTGCAAAAGTCTCATCAGGAAGAAATGAGAAGGGCCGGAGCCTGTCCCAGCATCTAGCAATGGTGTCACACACAGTGTCTCTTGCTGCCTTCCCCTGGAGAATGAGTGGATGAGACAGGCTTTGGGTCTTTGCCAGGGGGTAGGTGGCCTGACTTGATGGCTCCCCCTTGCTGCTAGCTGGCCCCCTCAACCTTGAGTCCTATTGTTTAGGTCTCAAGTCATGTTTGCCTTTGAATACTGTGTTGATCTCTTTGAGGGCATGAGGAGAGGCTGGCTCCCTGAAGACAAGTGGAAGCTACCTTTCTGCCTGACCTTCATGGGTGCCTGGCACAATCCCAAATTCAGTGGCAGGGAGGGACCCTGGCATGCTGTACTCAAGTGTCCTGAGCGGAAACCTAGAGTTTATTCCCATGTTCCTCTTGGTGGTAGGGTGATGAGTGGGGTAGACAGGAGACTCAGGGGATAGGAATAGGGAGGACTGGGTTGAAACCTGGGACAGGGAGGGAGCAGGGGTCCAAAGGAAGGACGAGCCTCACTGGAACTGTAGTGAGAAGTCTGGGTAATGGATGGCACAAAAGAAAACGGGTGAGTGGAATCTTAGGCCAGCGGTTCTCAACCTTCCTAATGCTGCGACCTTTTAATACAATTCTTCAGGTTGTTGTGAACCCTCCCCCGCCACCATGAAATTATTTCATTGCTACTTCATAACTGTGATTTTACGACTGTTATGAACTATACTGTAAGTATCTGATATGCAACCCACAGAGGGGTCGCGACCCACAGGTTGAGAATCACTGCCCCAGGCTGAGGCAAACAGCATCACAGCCGGGAAGTCCAAGTGAAACCCATTTGGGATGGTACTGCAGTTTTTGAGTGTCTGGGGTGATCCGGGCTCCCTGCTCAGGACTTCCAGTCCTCCCACCCATGCCCAAGAGTCAGTGCTGCCAGGCAGGCTGCAGCCCAGTACCAGTTTTCGGTCATCTGTGGCCAGGGCCCTGGGATTAGACTCAGTCCCAGAAACACAGCATGCCTCAAGACTGCAGGTGGCCTCTGTGGCCTCTGTGCCCTGGCTTTGTTTTCCCCAAGTGGCTGCACAGAGGGGAGGAGGAAGGCAGGGCAGCCTTTGCATGTGGCAGCAAATTTGGGCCATTGATTTCCATTTATTTCCTGCTCAAATGATCCAGGCCGGCTGCTGCTGGGGGTGGGGGCGGAGGGGGGGCTCTTTAGCATTTTAAGTTTGCAGATAATTGGAGGAAAATAACTCCAATAATGAAATCGCTGCTGGATCACATTCTGATACGTGACAAATCAATTCATTTATGATACCTTCTTTGTCACACTGAGCCATTCTGGTGCTCAGTGGAAACCTCCTAAATTAATAAAACTGTTAAATCCATGAAACCCTCTGCTCTGAGCAGCACATTGCAGCACAAGTTTGAATCATTAAGGGAATAAAACTGATAAATGTGAGTGGGGGAGTTGCCTTTGTCTGGAGAGGGGCTGGCTTTCTGGGCGGATAATTGTCTTCAGCCTCACTGGGGCAGCAGGGGGCGGGGCAGGGGTGGGGCCAGGCACACTTCGGGGGTGGAAACCAGTCTTGACCTTACCCGCGTCTGGAACAAGCTGCTTTGGTAGTGATTTGTGTAGCTTTAAGCTTTTTAAAGGAAGTATGATTTAACAGTGAGGAGAGAAATATAAAGCCTTTACTGAACCCTGTCAAACTTGACTTGGCTTGGCGGAGATTTTTCCAAAATGTCTACACTCGTCAGCTCACAAACTGTCCGGAGAGGCATGGCGTAATAAATAGAGCAGGGGTGGGTGGGGCTGGGCTCCAGCAGGCTGAGCGGCCTCCTGACTAATCAGTCTTGTTAGCTGTGTGTCCCTGAGCAGACTGCTGTACTTCTCTGGGCCCCTGTTTCCTCAAACATGACTTGGTATCGAGGATGGGGGGGACCTCACCATGAGTGTATAAAAGGAATGTATAAGAAGATACATGACAAGTCTCGTGCAAGGTAAGGGTTAGTAAATGTTATTTCTGAGCATGGCCCCAGGCAGTTAAGCAATTCTGCAGTTCTCACTGCACCAGCCTAGATTGTTTTTTTTTTTTTTTTTTGCTGGGTTGGGTGTAGATATCACATGACTGTGATGGAATCTGCTGTTTCTGTGCTGTGTACCACACTGATGTCTGTTCCTCGGCTTGAACACAGAATCGGAACAGAGGCCGAGCATCCCAGATCTCTCACTTAGTCTGGCTTGGCTCGGGAGGGTGGAGTAGGGAGGCTGGCACCCAAGATGCCAGCCAATGGCACCTCACTCCCTGCCTGGATAGCCTAGTTCATGGGTGCTTAAAGAAGGACTAGGCCTGAAATGGCGGGTGGAAACTTTGCTTTTCTGGTCACCTCTTACCACACTGAATCCTAACCTCCTCTAGGGGCCTCTGTGACCTGAGATCCCTGGAATGGTTGGAGTAGCCAACCCCATCCTTGGAGGTTGTCTAGTGGGGCATCTTCAAAACCACAACCAGAAAAACTCTTGTGCTGCCCAGCACTGTGTATGTGCTGTGCACGCATAATTGGGCAAAACGTTAGGAGGCTTACTGGCTTTTCATGCAGGAAATGCACATGACTTTGTTCTATTCTAATCCAGCATTCATTTCACTCTAACCTATCTTTGTTGTGTGTGTGTGTGTGTGTGTGTGTTGTGCCCATGTATGCGAGCATGTATGTGTGTCTGTGTATGTGCATGTGAGGCTTGAAGTTGATATTAAGTATCTTCCTTGACTGCTCCCTGCTTTATTTATTGAGACAGGGTCTCTCGCTTCATGAAAACTTCTCCAATTCCAGCTGGTCTAGTTAGCCAACTTGTCCTGAGGATCACCCCCCCCCCACACACACACACACACATACATCTGCCTCCTGAGTGGTAGGATTACAGGTGGCCACCATTCCTGCTTCACTTTTATGTGGGTTTGGGGGTTCTAAATTGTGGTTCTCCTGCTTGCATGGCCAGCTTTTATCCATGGATCCATCTTCCTGGCCACTGTTCTTGGTTTTTTTTTTGTTTTTGTTTTTGTTTTTTTAAATATTTATTTATTAGCTGGGCGCTGGTGGTGCATACCTTTAATCCCAGCCCTTGGGAGGTAGAGGCATGTGGATCGCTGTGAGTCTGAGGCCAGCCTGGTCTACAAAGCTAGTTCCAGTTAGGACTAGTTACAATTAGGATTTTTAAACAGAGAAACTCTGTCTTGTAAAACAAACAAAAAATTATTTTTTACTATTGTGTGTGTGTCACTGCATGCAGGAGCCTTGGAGATAAAAAGCAGGGATGCACTTCCTAGGAACTGGAGTTCCAGATAGTTGTGACCTACAATGTGGTGCTGGGAACTGAATCTCTGTCCTCTGCTAGAGTAGTAAGTGTTCTTACCTACTGAATTATCTGCCCAGACCCTGTTCTTGGTCTTTAAAATGCTGCCTTGGTCCACTAAATTATTTACATGGGCCATTAGTGGATGTGACCCACAGTTTAGAGCATTTGGATCCGGCCCACTGCTTACTGTTTTGACAAGGGACTTGAGCATAAAGGCCTCATAGCATGGTCTTCTCACGCTACAGACCTGAGCAGGCCCAACTCTCCCAGGCATCTGCCTGCCACAGTCCTCCTCTTCGGTCACTCTGTACAGGACCCAGGGACGGTGGATGGAGATGGATGGGTTGTCACCACCAGCCTCTGTCTACCTTCTTGAACAAAGGCTGGAAGTGACAAGGTGGCTCAGCTGCCCTCTCTGCTCCACAGAGATCAGAGGGGGATGGGAGCAGGGAGCCCATGCCCCTGGTATAATGAGCCGTGTGGCTGCAAACCTGACAAGTCTTTGCTCTGGAGCATCAGGAATCCCTGGCAGCCGCCAACACAAGTGCTAATTGCCAGCTTGGGCAAGGACGGCAGCCCTGACATCCATATCAATTATGGCCACTGGCCATGCTTGGGAGACAAAGGTCTCCGAGGCTGTCAGGCTCCAGTGTCAAAGCTCTGTCTGCCAAAGGGAGGACAGAGACAATAGCCACCTATCACTAACCCACTGCCTTGGCAGCCCGCCCCTGGGTGGGGCAGAACAGAGCCTGACAGGTGAGGGGCCAATGCAAGGCAGTCAGGCTGCCTTGATGCTTTGACACACTGTTTCCCACACTGTGGGTGACAGGTTGTTGTCAACCCTTAGGTGGGAAACTGCAGCTCCAACGTTTTATTCATCCTGGTAAGAGTCCTGTGGGGAACTGGAAATGGCCTCAGACACAGCCCCCCTAGTGGTTTTTATGCTGTCAAACAGTGTGGGGAGCACGGAGGCTAAGTGGTGGCTTTAGGACCCCTGTGCTCCTGTTCAGTACGTCCCCTAACTCAGATTGGGGCGAACTCTCACTGCTGGGACTCCAGTATTGAAGGGCGTCCGAATCACTTGGAGAGCTGTTATAACAAACGTGGGTCCCTTGTCAGTTTCTGTTTAGTGTACCTGGGGTGGGGTGTAACCAAGCCTCCAATATGCACTATATAGATGGAGCTAACACTGCCAGGCATGTCCAGCTCTCGGCCCTTAGGCCAGTGGCTCTCAACCTGTGGACCACAACCCCTTTGGCAAACCTCTGTCTCCAAAAATATTTATATTACAATCCATGACAGTAGCAAATTATAGTCATGAAGTAGTAACGAAAATAATTTTATGATTGGGGGTCACCACAATGTGAGGAACTGTATTAAAGGGTCTCAGCATTAGGAAGGTTGAGAACCACTGCCTTAGGCCAATGTACTCCAAGACACTTAGGAATGCAGGCCAACACAAAATCGTTAATGGACTTGAAATATGATGAGGGTGTGTGTGTGTGTGTGTGTGTGTGTGTGTGTGCATACATGTTTCGGTGTGTGGGTATGCACATGTTCCGGGGAATATTCATGTGTGTCCAAGCATGTGGCAACCAGAGGTCAATGTCACGTGTCTTCCTCAACTGCTCTCTGTTTTACGAGGCAGGGTCTCTCACTTATCTCTCTCTCTCTCTCTCTCTCTCTCTCTCTCTCTCTCCTTCCTCATTTGCTTTTTTCTTTCCTTCTCTCCCTCCTTCCCTCCTTTCCTTGCTTTGGGGATTGAACCCTAGTATACTATTCAAGGTCTCTACTACTGAGCTAACACTGCCCTAGTTGTTTTAGTGGCTGGGGGAGGAGTGTGTGTCAAGGGGTGTTCCTGGAGGTCAGAGGGCGGCTTTTGAGAGTTGGTTCTCTCCACCACATGGGTCCTGGGATTGAACTCAGTTCATCAGACTTGGTGGCAAGCACATCACTGATTTGGTCTTCTCCTGGCCCCTTCTCATTTTACTAACACACTTCCTCTAGATGTGGTGTCCAAGGCTATCACTTAGATGAAGTCGAACATCATTTTAAAAAATTATAGATCGTGTTTTCTTGCCACAGCTGAGAAATCTTTACCTAATCCAAAGTCACAAAGATTCTCTTCTCTGTTTTTTTTCTCCCTAGATACTGTATAGTCTTACTTTTAACTTTGAGAACATGGATCCATTTTTAATTATTTTGTGTTATAATGTAGAGTTAAAAATAAACTAAGTTGATTTTTTGGGGAGCGCCAATAATTATCCAGTTGTTGGGCCGGTATTTGTTGAAGGCACTCTGCTTTCCTCTTGAGATGTACTTGATAGTCTGTGGAGAGACAATAGAGTTCTGCGGTGCTGACCTCCCTCTGTCTGCACCAATCCGATCCAGCAGACACTGCTGTCACACCATCTAGTGCAGACCCTTCCACTTGGCCCTTGGTTGTCCAACTAGCATGAGCCTGTCTACTCTGCTTCATCCCCACATGAACTGTAGCATCGACTTGGCAACATCTGTAAAGAAAACCTGTTGAGATTTTCATGCAGATTTGGAAGGATTTTCGATAGTAATTTTGGGGGAAATTGCCATCTTACTCTCATTGCTTTCTAATTTGTGAACACAGACTTAAATTTCCATTATTGGGTGTCCTTTCATTCCTTTTACTAATATTTTATTTTTTTGTTTTCTGAGTGTAATTATTTCTTTTGTTAGTTTATTTCTAAATATTTTATTCTTTTTTGTGTCTTGAATAGGTTATTTTCTCAATTTTATTTTCCAGCTGTTCACTACTAGTTAATAGAAACACAATTAATTTTTATAACCTGGTCCTCTATACTATGATGCTTTTAAAACTAAATGCCTTGATGCACCTCCCACAGATGTTATGTCTCAGTTAGTGCATATGTCCAGACTGGAAGTCTTGGCTCAATTCACTCTGGACTATAGAAGGATAGTAGTTTCTGGTAGTTTGATAAAAGCCAGCATCCCTCAGAAACTTGTGAATGATTCCTCTCAGCCAAAAGAAGCCATTTTCCTTGCCTCTGTTAGAAGGGACATATGACTTTCTATTGACATTTGCTTGTAGCTTTATATCAAAGCCCATGAGAGCCTCCAGGCTCCTTTAGTCCCTATTCACAATTACATCCTGGCCCTTCTCACCACCTCCTCTACCCTAAACTCCCAGGTCTGCTCCAGTTCATGGGTTTCCCTCCCCTGCAGCTATGTGTCTCCTTAGAACTGCATGGTTTTTCTACCTCTGGTTACCTGGTCATGTCCAGTCTGCCTCTTTTTCTCTCTACTCTGAATTCTTCCAGATGCCTCCAGATGCTCTCACTCTCTTATTCACAATAAAAATCTTCCACCAATCATTGACAGTCATTTTGGTGGTTTCTTTACTGAGGCCCCTTGAGTCAGTATAGTCTGGATTCTATTCCTAGGATGGAGGAGAGAGAAGGAGGGCTATTGGCTCTGGTTGGGTGGGTAGGACCATGCCTATTCCGGCACTAAATAACCAGGCTCAGGACAGGGTCCCATTCCTGTGGTCCTTCCATGCCAGAGTCTCCATTTTCTACTTCCCCTGGAGCCTCCCTCTCACACAACTGGGCTGGGATATACAAGCTCATGCTGGGTTTTAGCCTTGGCCATGCATGGAATCTGTAGTCCATGAAGATTCAACTTTTGGGTAAAGGGGGTTTCACTTGTAAAGTCTCCAGGGTATGGGCATTTACATATTCTCATTTTTTTTTTCAGAAGATGAGGAAGAAGAAGTCAGTTTTGTTCGTGTGTGTGTGTGTGTGTGTGTGTGTGTGTGTGTGTGTGTATTCAAGGTAGGGTTTCTCTGTGTAGCCTTGGATGTCCTGGAACTCACTATGTAGACCAGGTTGACCTCAAATTCATAGAGCTCTGCCTGCCTCTGCCTCCTTAGTGGTAGGATTAAAGCCACGTGTCAACCCTGCCCGAGTTTGTTCATATATTTTTAAATTCTGCTTTAAAATATGTGTATTCCAGTGGCTCCTAGTATATTGCAGAGGTGAGCAGCCATCCCTAACCTGCCACCACTCTTGCTCTATGCCGTGCTAGGACATGCATCCAGAGCTTTGTGCATGCTAGGCAAGCTATATAGCCACAGCCCTCCACGGCCTAATTTTAGAACATTTTTATCATTTCCCAAAGAAATCCTGTGCCCATCTCTAGTCACTACCTATTTCAATCAAATGGGGAGTGACCTGCATACAAACTTTGCTATCTGGCTTCATTGTTGGTGGGGCCACACTGACCTCTTCCATCTTTCTCTGTTGATGCTGCTACATCTCCCTTTCAGCTGTACCCCCAAAGGACTCGCATGTGTGGGAACAACTGGAGTGACTCAGGGATGATGTGCACTCCAGCCTTTATGGCATAGTTCCTGCTCTCAAATAAGGACACCCCCCCCCATTTCACTGCCACCAGCCCACGGTGTAGTAGTAGTCATTTGGAGGCTCCCCTCTGAAGCCTTGCTGAAGTATGAAAGAGGACTGAAGGATTGCAGAGTAAGAGCCGAGGCCAGACCATGTATGCCCCCTTCCTATGATGTGCTCAGCTTGGCTCCACGCCACGGAGGAGCCCTGCGCTACTTCAGCCGCACCCCTTCTCCAGGTCAGTGGCGTCTTTGACAGAGGGAATTGAGAGAGGAGCTCCTGGCACCTGCTCTGTCCAGCTGCGGCAGCGATGTCAGCGTCTCTCATGATGACCAGGGAACCATGGGCAGTACATTTATGACAGTAGGTCTGCTGTCTTGTGTGAGAGCTGATCACACACCACTTTGTGCCATAGAACAGTCCTTCCTTCCTGTGTCAGGACTGCTAGACCAGGGGCTGGGCTTGATCACAGTTACAGTGGTGTGCACCCTATGCCAGTGTCACAGTGCCCTGCTGGTGGGGCATTCTAGGTTCTAGCAACATAAGGTTCATGTCCCTCAGATCTGGGTCTCTGCTTGCTGAGAGACATCGAGGGGAGGAGATGTGTTCTTTGACTTAGTGTTATAACATAGAGCTCGGCTGGATATCCTTGGGTCTCTGTAGGGTCCTGGCTCTATCCTGGATGTTCTAGAAGGAGTTAGGAGGAAGCAAAAGTTTAAAGAGGGGCCGGGCAGACTGATGGGCAGGCATTGGAATAGTTCCTACCTTGGCATCAAACCAAGAAGTTCTGGCTTGCCATTTTGTGGATGGACAACCCAGGATCCCCCAACAGGAACATAGTGCTTCTTGGGGTGCCTCTGGCTCTACTGATGTGGATGCTGCATATTTCCCAGCTGGACAGTTGTTGTATTAGTAAGCGTCCTCTAAAGGAACAGAACTGATAACATGAAAATAAAAATATTAAAATTGGGACGCAGAGGCAGGTAGATCATTGTGATTCTGGGGCCAGTCTGGTCTATATAGTGAGTCCCAGACAAACCAGGAATACATAATAATGCCCTATCTCAAACCTGTCCACCCAATGAGGGGGCATTTATTAGCCCGACTTACAGGTTATGGGCCAGGTAGTCCAACAATGTCTGTCTCATGAGAATCCAGTTGTTCAGTACACCAGGCTGGGTATCTCATCAGTCCCAACCTGGTGCTAGAGTTCTGGATGCTTCCTGGAGAGCTTCTAGTCTTCGATCTGTGTTGGAATCCTGAAGAAGTTGGATTTAATACTGGTCACAACTATAGGGTAGATAGCTTACCAGTATGAGTGAAGGCAAACAGGCAAAAAGCAAAGTTGCCTTCATCCATGCCCTTTTATTTGGGTTGCCACCTGAAGGTGTAGGCCAGATTTAGGGTGAGTCTTCCTGCTTCAAATAGTTTGATCAAGAAAATCTCTTATGAACTGGGCAGTGGTGGTGCACTCACCTTTAATCCCAGCACTCGGGAGGCAGAGGCAGGTGGATCTCTGTGAATTCGAGGCCAGCCTGATCTACAGAACAATTCCAGGACACCCAAGGCTACACACACACAAAAAAAAAACCTCTGTCTTGATAAACAAAACAAACAAACAAACAAAAATCCCTTAGAGGAGTGCCCACAGCTTGGATTCTAGTTGATTCTGGATGTTGTCAAGTTGACAAGTAAGATTCACCATTGCACTTGTGAATGTGATAATGAGACTGTGTCCCCATCCATTGAATTTACTCCATCTTCCACAGGACCCTTGCATATGCCAGACCCTTCAGTTGCAGTTGGTCACAGGACTCAGGGAGACTAAACAGAGCCAAAGTCCCTGGAGCAAAGTCCAGGCAGCCCAGGTGGACTCCTGTTCACACTGCTTAATATTAATAGAACACCCAGAATTCTGGGTCAAGCCTCAAGGGTTTGTTCTACCTGGAACTTAGCCCCTGCACCATGCACACGTTTTCCTCCCCGACTGCAGTATTAGTGGGATGAATGAAGGTTTGCCTGGTGCCTGCCAATATTCAGTAAGGGTCAAATGAGCACAGGCTGAGTGCAGTGGGAAGTCAGAGCCTGATACCACAGGAGGCGTTCACAGGAAGTGGAGCATGGGTCAGGAAAGTTTTGGGACAAGAGGTGAGGTCAAAATATGGCACAGGCAGAGAGGCTGGAGAGGCTTCTAACTGCTTTCCATAAATGTTGCCAGTGTTTTTGATCTATTGAGAAGCTGCCTCTGGACTCAGTAAGTCCTTCACCCCTACCCTATCTGAGGAGCTAAAGCCCAGGTAGAAGCCATAATTTGCATGTTATTATTTGAACTGTCACATGGGAGCCAGGACAGGACAGTCTGGGGAGACTTCCAATAGGAGGAGATAGTTGGGGGTAAGGCTTTGAAGAGTACATGAGAGTTTACAAGGCAGGAAAGAAAAAAGACAGCCTGTACCAAAAGAATAGTCAATAAGAAGTCACTGAAGGAAAACAATGTGTTTGAGAAATGCTGTAGAATACCACAGGGCTGTGTACAAGATGCCAAGATGGGCAGGGGCACATTGCCAAAACATTGCCAAAAGTTGTGTAAACCACCAACCTCTGCAGTTGGGTGTTATGGCCCAGCTCATTCTCTTAGATATTGATTTGGCTGTTTCCTAAACACCTGCTATGTATCAGGCTCTGCATTAAGAGCTGGGCACACCCTGGCTGGGAAACTGGGTAAGCAGAGGATAGACCAGAAGGCAGAGTCAGAGAAAGTGGTCAGAAGGTGGCTAGGAAGGGTGTCAGCCAGGCACAGGAGTCCGGCCAGCGAGATGTGAAGGGGACAGGGAGATGCCCTGTGCACGAACAGAAGATGGCTGTGTGTGTCATTGCTACTTCATCAAGGTGAACAGTCTAATGTTTAAGTATAGAACTTATCTGAAGGCAAATAGACTATGGCAGAAGTGACATTTGGGACTTTAGAGGTGGAACTGTAAGAAAACAAACAGCCGATCGGGCCCCCTAGTGCTCTATATAGGAGTGTTGAGGTGTCCCATGGCCACCAAGCTGCAGAGGCCATCCATATGGAGGAATAATCCTTGCTCATTCTGCCTTCCAGGCATCCCCTGCAAGCCATCAGATATGTGATGCCAACAGAGGTTTCAGATGGCCCCGCCTACTGCTATAGCATCAGCAGAGTAGCCTCATCTACCCCTAGACAGATGAGAAGACTCGCTGGACCAAACCTTGCCTGAATTCCAAGTCAACAAACTCTGTAATAACATGAAATAGTTTCTGGCTTAAAACCCTAAGTTTCAGGGGAGCTTACCACATAGGGTAGATAACAGGAAGAGTGTAGAAGACTGTAGGTGCACGTGGGGAGGACTGGTGGGGCTGTGTGACCGAACCGTCTCATTCAGGAGTGCCAGGTCTAGTGAAGAAAAATACAGGTTGTAGACTTGTACTTTTTTTTTGGCACGTACTTAAACTGACAGTCACTGACACCATGAAATTCAGATGTAGCTGGATGCTGGTGTTCTTCCTGTCCCTCTAAATCCTGGTGGCATCTGGCCTGTGAAAGGGCTAGAGCAGAGGGAGACACCAACCTGGGGACGGTGAGGTAAGAGGCCTGGATACCCGTCTGTGGTTGGCATGCTGAATCTGTGCTAGAACTGCTGAGTGTTCTCTTAGCAACCACGCCCAGGGCCCCCTGATGGAGCCCCAGTCTACATATGGCACTGGTCACAGGGAGAGGTTGGAACAAGTTTCCTCTGCCCCTGATGCTCTCCATCCCAGCCTGTGAAGAATGAGGACAACAGAGAGCTCCCAGTGTGGCTGAGCATATGCGCTGTGCCACACGGGACCACTGAGGCTCCTCACCGTCCCTCGCTGTCCTTGCAGACTGCTAGTGCCTGTTGCTGGCGATCTAGATGTCTCCTGTCTCCAGAGATACTGACACCGAGGCTTGGTTTGGGGAGCTGGCTGGTAAGTAGTTCGCTGGGAAGGCTGGCCTGGAGCAGCACACAGTTGGTCCTGTTCCCATAAGAGCTTCTTCCTCTGGCTTTGATGATCTTAGGTCCCCAGCTAGCTCCCTGGTAGCTGAAGCTTTCCTAGCCCTACAGAGAGCCCATGAGAAGGGCTTTTCCGGGGAGCTATTCTGTCTGTGATGCTTTTGCCAAACTTCTCTTCAGGAAAGAGAACCCCATAGTGAGCCCATATAGATATTGACTCTTTGTAATGGGTGTTAAGATTTCTTACCTTGGGGTGATGTAGCACTCATCTAGGTTTGGGGGAAGCCTTAGGTTCAGGTCTGAGCTGCGAAGTCCCTGCACAGGATGGTTCCTCTCTGTGGCTTCAAAGTAGCTATCTCTGACTTTACATCCTTTGATGACTGTCTCTTGTCCGGGCAGCAGCCTGGCTGGCTTCATCATGCACACTGCCTTTGCTCCCTCCCACTACTCTGGTTGCTGGACCATCTTTCTGCTGCCTTATTGAGGCTGCTCAGACTCCATCCCCTTCTCCAGGTATTCCTTGTGACTTTGATGAGGGTAGGGGAGGCCTTGCTCTCAAGCACTGAGGGGTCACCTTGGGTTCTAGGCAAGTGTTCTGGGAAGAAGAGAAAGCTATTAGGATTGGGCATATGACCCATGGAGTCTAGAGTCTTGAGTCTAGGCAAGCTGGTTAGTGTGTATGACCAAGTGGCCATAGACAAGTCACCCGAGGTTTCTGAGACTCAGGGCCTCACTGTGTGCTTCAGCCAGGGATCCCATTTTGCTATCTAGAGAAGACAGCAATTTTCAGCACAAGCCTGTCTCTTATTCACCAGGGCTTCTTTTTGTATTGGTTAGAACATAGTCTTGTTTATTTGTTTGTTTGGAAGAAAGCATTGCTATGGAGAGTGGCAGGACAAATTGTTCAATCCAGACCCAGGGGGTTGGAGTAGGTTTTGTGGAGAATGGGATATTGGAGGTGAACCTGAAAGAACAAGAAGGAACATTCTATGGAGATGAGATAAATACCAGTCTGGGGGAGGGACAGGATGGGTGTAGCAGCCACTGGTTGCAGCATGTGCAAAGTCACTGGGGATTGAGAGCACTTAGCATGTCTGGTCATCTAGGCTGGGATGTGTGGGAGGGTGGGATGGGGCCAGGGGCCCAGGGCTGCTGAAGGGAGAAGTCACTCTGGGGTCAGTGTGGGAAGAACTTTGCATGCCACCCTGAGGGGTCTGGATTTTGTCCACTTGACAGTTAGGAGCCAAAGAAGGCTTTTATTAGGAGTGACAGGGTCACAATTGTGCCTTGCCTCTGCTCTTCGGCCCTCTCTTGAAACTCTACCTCTTTTATGGAGCAGTGCCCAAATGTCCTGAGTTCCCCCTACTTGACACAGCTGAGGCTCTTGTGGGGGGTCACATCCCACCTGTCCCTCCCTGATGCTGGCCTTGTGGCCCAGTGCTGACTGAGCCTCTCATGTCTTCCACTAAATCTCACAGATGATCTGAGCAAGCCTAGACCGAATTCCTGGCTGTGACTCTGTGATCCTAGCATGAGATAGTAAATGCCACCACAGCAAGGATTGACCTGTATCTCTGGGTCAAATCAGCTCAGAAGGGCCAAGCCATGTCTCCCTGTGATCTTTCTGGATTAGATTCTAGCCTACTGACCACCATAAACCAGCTTCCACTTCTACCCCCACAAGTTAGATGCTTGGTTGACCTGTTCTAAAATACTATTTTTCATGTTGCTTAGGCTACCTCAAAATTGACATGTCACCAACTATGATCTTGGAATTGTGATCCATCCACCTGTCTCCACAATCTGAGTGCTGGGATGTATACTTTTATTTTGTGCTAAGGATCAAACCCAGGGCTTTGTACATCTTAGGCAAGCACTCAAGCAACTTAGCTATATCTACCCCAGTCCACTGCTGTTTTTATGTTTGACAACCGGTGTTTTATGGAGACCAAGATGAAGTACAAGACACACAGAGAGAGCAGAGGAGAGATTGGGTATTCAGGGTTCCTGCAGAGATGGGCAAAAATCTCATCCAAAGCTCCCAGGAATTCTGTATGTAGTACTTCAAAGGCCTGAAGACTCCTTTGTGTCCATCCTTTATGAAGGGGAAACTGAGGCCCAGAACCAGAGGAACCAGCTCTGATCCCACCAGGATTAGGAGCAGAAGCAGGCCGATCCTGTGTAAGGAATGAATGGTGTTAGGGAGGCTTGTAGGGAGTTGAGGACCGTGAGACTGCACTGGAGGGCTCTCAGAGACCAGGTTGGCCTGCCACCTTTAATAGTTTGAGTTCCTGATGCAAGCTTTTGAGTTGGCAAGATGCTTGTTTGAGTCTGTTTCAGACAGTCTTGAGGTAGCTGACTCATAGTTTCTCAAGTATGGGCAAGAGGTGGGGAGATAGTCGCAATAGCTCAGGCAAGAGCAATGGGCTTGGCTTTGGGCTTGGAAAGGAATGCATTGATAAACCCTGCAGAGGTCAGGTGGCGAGACTAAGTCCTTGGACGCCCTGGATGTGCTGGAGTCCACACCAGCCTCTCTAGACAGAGCCTAGCAGGAGGTGTGGGCCCATCTCACCGTGGTAAGTCTTAGGCTCTGTGGTAGAGAGAATACCAGGAGACAGCTGCTGTGCTAGAGTGTGGGAGTCAGAGAGGGTGATCCAGCTGAACAGAGCATCTAGGGGAGGCGTGGGGCAAGGCGGGTGGAAACCATAACCACCGGAGGAGACAGAGGGTGAAGTGAGGAGGGAGATCAGCCTCTGCCAACCTTGATCTTTAGGGGAGGAGAGGAAGGTTCTTAAAGAGATTAGGGATGACCGAAGGGGTGCGGGTGAGGGGGTGGTTCAGGTACAATGAGTAATCCATTCCAGCAGACCCAGAGCACAAGGCTACATGAGTGAAAGAGAGTAATTGCAGTACTACAGGTATTTGGTGGATGGACGCTTTGAGGGTCGGCAAAAGGGCAAAAATTTCACTCACTCATTCATTCATTCATCCATCTATCCATCAAAGGCTCAGGGAATATCTGCCGCAAACATGGCTTGTGTGTGCAGGATCTATATTCATCCACTCCTGAACACAATAGCATGCCTTACTCATGAAGCTTGTGTTCTTGATGTTACCTAAGAGGGCAGGCAGACAAAATGCCAATCATGATAAGAAGGCATTTTGGGGTGATGAGGTTAGGACAAAATAAGAGGCAGAGGAGGTAAAAATCTCACCTGGCTTGATCTTAGCAGATGGTAGGAGGCCGATGACTAGGGAGGGGCCCTATGGTTACTCTGACAGGGAGATGGTGTGTATGTATATATGGTTGGGGTAGGTAGGCCATGAACAAACTCCAGGTGGGTAAGGAGTGGAGGAGGGAGGAGAACAATAAACCAAATATCCAAACACACTGAGCTAAGGACATGAAAGTCAAGGTAACAGCAGTATGAAGTCCAGCTCCGCGCCCAGCACTCTCAACCCACCTTCAAATTCCCTCAGGTAGGTTTCACCATCCCCATGTCCTGCTGTCTAGTCTGGGGCTTGAAAGCGTTGGTGGACATATCAACACCACAGAGCCAGCGTGCTGGGCTGACTCCGTACCCACCAGCTGTGTGACTTTAGGCTTGTCTTCCTTGTGTGGATACGGGGTATAAAAGATCATGTCTTACAGGGCCGTGGTAAAGATTCAGCAACTGGGTTACATATAGTCCTCAGCTCCTAATCAGGCGCTGTGCCTGTGCCGTATTATCTTTGGATAGTATTATCTTTATCCAAAGTCAGCCCTAAGGGTGGGGAGCAGTAGCCCCTTCTCTGCCTGTCCCTGCTGCTCCTCACTATGCTGCCCCAGCTGGGGAGGAAGGAGCTATGTCCCCCACTGTGCAGGCTCATGCCTCTGTTGGAAGCATGTGACATATTATGGCGTGATGTGATGTGTTTTTCTCCTCCTGGTGCAAGACATGAGTCAGAGGGCCATTCTGGGGAAATGCTTCCTCGGGCATGCCCACCTCATCGCCCCTGCTTTCTTTCGAGTTTTTGAATCAGACTTTATATCTGGCTCTGCCATTCACCGGCCTTATTTATGCAGAAAATGGCCCCACAGTTCTAACTTGCTCAACAGCCCGAAAGATTCAGCTTTGGTCCGTGGAGGGAGGGAAGGAGGTGTGGGGTGGGTTCACAAATGAGGGAAGGGAGGAAAAAGAAGGAAGAAAGCGCCATCAACAATAAAAACAACCTCTCTCCCCGGTCTAATCCGGGCAGCTTTCAGGGTAGGGGTAAAACAGTTACCACCATGGATACCCCGCTCCCCCCCCCCCCCAACTGTTTTCACAGGAAGCGAATCCTGGGGCGTTTTCAATGTGCCCCTCGGGGCAGAACAATGAGGCCCTTGAAGCTTGGGACCCTCGCTTCCTTCTGTTATCCCGGAGCAGGCGAGAGAGGCTGAGCGGAGGGGACCCGGGGACCTACGGGACCTACGCCGGGCCCCTGGTGGGGGAGGGCCTGGCCTACTGGGTGTCGCCGAGCTGCCCGGGGGAAGCCGGGCAGCCAAATCACAGGTTGGGATCCGCCGGTGGAGCAGAGGTGCCAGGTACCTGGTACCCAGCGTTCATTTGGCTCCCCGATTAGGGGCGGGGAAGAGAGGAGGCGACGAGGATCCAATTACGGCTGCTCCCGCCGGGTCGCCCGGAGGTGGTGGCGGGATGGGGACGCAGAGCCTCGGGCAGGCCGGCCTGGGGTGCTCGGGGCCGCAGCTCCAGCCGGGCCTCAGCTGCCTCATTGTTTATTGTGGTGGAGCCGGCCGCTCCCCTTCCCGTCCCCTCCCTCGCGCCCGCCCGCCCGCCAGCTCCGTTCCTCCCTCCTGCTAGAAGAAAGAAGAGCCAGTCTGTGGAGGCGAATGAGTCATGAATAAACAAACAGCGTAGGGGGGAGCTGTCACTCCGAGCTGACTTCCTGGCTGAGCCTGGCTAGGCGACCTCCTGGCGGGCCCAGAAGTCAGCAAGGCTGCGGCTGCGCAGGGCGCAGCCCATAACCAGGACTTGTCTCCTTAACACTCCCAATCCGGGACGAAGTGCCTAGGACCTCGGCTTTAGGCTTGTTCTTAGCCCGAGTCATCACAAACATCTTGCTTTAGCGTTGAATGGAACATGGTGCCCTTGTATGCTGGAGTAAGCCGGCATGATGCTGTGCCCTGAGATTTGACAAAAGCTATGTATTCAGACAGTCCACTCTGTTTGCGTTGTCTGTAGGACTCGTGCTAGGAAATGCGTGCGTGTGCGTGTGTGCGCCCCCCCCCCCCGCGCGTGCGTGTAATCTCACAGTATTTGCAGAAGGATATGTGTTATGGACACTGGAACATGGTAAGAAAATGTGCATATGGAAACACAAGTACGTGCGTGTGTGTGTGTGTGTGTGTGTGTGTGTACTGAGTGACTATTTACTGAATCTGAATTCATTTCTGTTCCTTGTATTTAGCATGTCTCTACTTTGTCTTTTTCCTTCTCCCTTATGTGTTCCCATGGGTCATTTGGGGCCATCCATCTCTCCCCATTTAGTAAGGCTTTGGGGCCCCAACAGACCTCCAGAACTTAGCCAGGCTGGCTTCAGTGTCCAGCCAGCTGTGGTCACATGCAGGCTAATGGTGCTGACTCATACCTGAAGGGTATGTCAGGTCCCAGTGGGTCAGCCCCTGCTGTGACTGTGGGGACGGAACCTCTGAGAGCCATTGTGGGTGGACAGTATCTTAGCCAGCCCAGATCTCCTGGAAGCTGTGACCACATGAGGCCATCAGCAGGGGCAGGACTAAATCATTTTTTCCAGCATTTCTGAAAACCACCCATACTTACCTGGGCCACATAGGGCCAGTGCTATGGCTGGGCCTGAAGGAAGGAGCTTATTGAGACCAAGGCAAGAAAGGAAGACTTAAAGAGCTCAGAAGGCCTAGAACCTTCAACCCTGCTCTCTCTCCAGGGCTGTTCCCAGCTCTTTCTCCAGAGTTGGTCCCAGTTCTTGAAATTCCCTAGCTTGAGGTTGTAGCTTCCACGTAGAGGCAGAGTCTCTGAAACGGAAACCAAGCATGTGCTAGTTTCTGTCGTCCGTCCCCTGCCTCTCACAGACCCAGCACTCTGACATTTGTTGGTAGCCTTCACGGCTAGGGACGTAGGGAGCAGGAGAATCCTGGCCATTGTCTAGGGATTCTCCTATCCTGCATCTGGTAGACAGTTTGGGAGGCTAGGATCAACACAGGCTGGGGTACAGGTAAAAGTAGGACCATAGCCCCTGACTTCTTCATCTGCTAGCTCTGTGGTCTGGGGCAAGTTATTTAACTGCTGAACTTGTCTTTAAAATATGCATGATTCCATAGTTAAAGAGGCAATGCCTGGAGTTTGGCTCAGGGAGTGACTTTACTTCCCACCCTGGCCTGACCATCAGGGCCTAGAATTTTCCATCTTGTTTATCCTCTGGCCCAGAGAGAGGTTGGAGCCTATAGACTTTTTTTGGAAATTGAGGATTCAGAAGCAGTTCACATTGTAGGTAAGTGGACTTTGTGGGAGAGTGGTCAGGTGCTAAGCTGGGCCCAGTAACCTGGATTTAAAGCATCTCGACAGGACTTTCCTTGTGGAAAACAGCCTCTACCTCCTCCAGTCATATCTGTTCTTGGGTTGCTTTCAACATATATATGTATATATTCTTTGGTCTTTGTGGGATTAAAAACAAGCCCCACACCCGGCCAATACTTAGGTACGAAAATATCACACTGAAATGTGGTCTTTTAATATTTAGGCACCTACTTACCTTTCTTTTCCCTCTGTTTTCTCCCTTCTTTGTCTAGGCTGGGATGCCAGCTCTGCTAGTGGCCCACATCTCCACTCAGCTAACTTAGTCTGGAGTGAAGTCACAGGGTCCCTTCGGGGAAGATGCGTGCTCTTCAGTTTACCACAGTCTCTGCTATTCTCTGACTGACTGATTTTCAGCCTTGATGAGGCAGGAGGATTGTCTGGAGTCATGTTAAAACTCCCCTTGCGGCACCCCGCACCTACCTCAACTTTCAATGAGAATTGCCGCGCCACACCAGGTTTCTAACAAGTTTCAGGAGATACCTCTGCTTCTGGTGGTCCAGGGACCCAAGTGAGGCCTCAGTGAGCTGATCATCACTCTTGGCCCTTTGTTTATATGTGGAGTAGAGAAATAGTTCTTGGTTCTTGGTACTTATAATCTAGCAAAAGTAAGGCAATGAAAAACGGTAGTGAAGTGGGGCTGTGGGTCAGTGTAGAATACCTGATTAGGGTCAAGCCTAGGCTTTAGGAATGTTCACACTCATACACACACACACACACACACACACACACACACGTGCCCCCACTAAATAAATAAATAATAAAAGTATCATTTACTCTATAAAATAGAAAAGGGCATATTTCTTGATGTGGGCCCAGAACACAATAGGAACGTGCCATGTGGCTGCGATTGCTTTGAGGTTTAACGGGGCATCTCACTTATTTACTTATCTGCATGGACTGTCAGGCATTTGAGGACCTGACCCCTGCCTGCTACAGCCAATGCACTGTTTAGACAACAGCGATCTGAGTTAAGAGGTGAGGCCACAGGGTGAGAAACAGATCTCATTCCCACCCTCATGAGGCTCATAGGCCGAGCAGACTAAAGAAAGAATGAAATGTACAGGAAGGAATCAGAACTGCAGTAATAATGAGTGGCTGAGAAGGAGAATTATGGGGCGTGTAAGGACTTCCTGAAATCTGAATGGCCGGGGAAGCATCTCTGAGGTCCTTGTCCCATGGAGGGATAGTATTGGGAAGCAAAGGGGATCCTGGGCCAATTTCACAATGAGAGTAGCTGAAGAGTATGGGGGTCTGGCCTCCATTCTTGGTACCATGATCCCTTCCCTCACTTTGTTACCTCTAAACAGTTCAAACCTTTCGATACCAGCCCACCACTCACCAGAGAGCAGCCTTGGCCTGAGATTTGCCATTCTCCTTTGGTTTTTACTTCCTCTAGTCTCCAGCTCAGACCCTGTGTTGGTACTCCATTCTTCATGAAATCCTATTATGTGTTCAGGGGCTGTGGGCTGGAGAATTACTTTGTTTTTCTAGAACTTGGAGCCTCTAGGACCTGTTGGTCCTATTCACGTACAGATGAGGAACCTCAATCCAGTGCTTTCCATGCCCCAAAAGCCCCAGTTAATCTGTCCACATTACAGCGGGAGTCAAAAGGTAAGAATTTTGCCCTTGTCACAGAGGCCAACAAAGGTCCAGCACAAAGCAGGGAAAAGAACAGGAGCTTCTGTTTGCATCTTCCCAAATGCCTGAAGGCATTTTCCTGGTTATGGTGAACCAGTGGTAAAGTCTTCCCCTAGTATGCCCACAGCAGACATTACTAATCGATCATGGACTGAGACTGTAGCTTAGTGGTAGCTTGTCTGTTATGTGTGAGGATCTGGGTTCCATTCATCCCAGAAGTACTCATGCATACACATACACAAACCAAAATGAACAAAACCCACTTAGCAATCAAGACATTTTCCCGCAGAGCTTGCACGTAGCCCCAGAAGCCTCTCAAAACAGTCCTTAAAGAGGGTGGTGCTGATGAGTTTGGGGTTGGCTTATAGACTGAAAGGGATTAGCCATCCTTGTTTTAGGAAGAATTCAGATATTATGTGAGTACCATCTGGACTTTTAAGTGAGAAACAGGGTATGAACCTAGGTGGGATTTAAAACAGGGTTGTAGGAGCAGGACTGGGCTGGAAGCCAGCGAGAGGAGAGCTTGGGGGAGTTGCCAGGCTGTGGGTAGGGCATTCTTTTGAAGAGGGATGTGAAGGCTGGGAAGCAGCAGTGAGGGGCCAAGACAAAATGAGACACAGGGGCTGGGTTCCATGATGGGCGTTTAGCCACTTCCTCTTATCATCCCTCCTTCAGATGAAAAGGCCTTCTCTTCCCCACATTCCTACCCACAGTGACAAACAAATGCAGGGGGCATTTTGGAGGATTCCCTTATCAGTCAAGGAAGCTTTTTCAGAAATTAACAATGGGTATCTTATTATATAGCAGTGCATCTGACAGAGTTGTGGTCCCTTGGAGGAAGCATAGTGATAGTGGTAGCTGTGGACATCTTTGGTAGGGTCAGAGTCCTAAAGGAATCTGCAGCCTGCACTGGGCTGTGGGCATAGACTAGCTCTGGGGTTCTGGACTCCTAGAGAGAAAATCAGCAGGATGGAGGAGCATCCCTGCCTCCTTTAGTTACCCCAACACCCCTATTGCCTGTCTGCTGTCTGCTCCCCAGGTTCCCAGCTTTGGGGTGGGGATGGGGTAGGAGCAACTCTGCGAATCACAAGCTGGGTGAGGACACTCTCATCCACCACCAGTCATCAGAGTGTCTGTTGGTTCAATGCTCCATCCTGACATCCTGACCCTTCACGACTGCTTCCATCGGCCCTTGAAGGGAGGGATGCTGATGGACTGAATCAACGAGGCTTCTTTTTTTCTTTTCTTTCTTTCTTTCTTTTTTTTTTTGCAAGGTTTTCTGCTTGCATAAATCCGGTCCTGCCTGGCCTATAGTGGAGTCACACTAACCCAGGGAAGGCCACATCTCCTCTTTGTCCTCCCTCTCACTGTGGCTCTGGGGAAGGCCTTCAAAGAGCCTACATGGGGACCTTTCAAGCTGTTGGTGAAAGAGAGGCTTGGCTGCCATGCAGACTCCCTTTCCTCCATACATGTATGCTGTAAGGCAAACAGACTCAGCCTCGCTGTTGCACTGGTCCTGGCTTTGTGGAGCTTTGGGGCTCATTGGAAGTGACAGTGTGTGATATAGGGTGGGAGCAAATGCCCAGCTAGATGCGCCCTAGCCTTCTGGTTGACTCAGTTTCTCGGGAGTCCCAGTTGCCTCCATTGTAAAGTGAAACACCTCTTCCCACCCTCTAAGGTCCTTGTGAAAGTTGTGGGTGCCACTGGACCAGCCCCCACAGATACTGGTTTGCCCCTAATATTTTCCCCTTTCTCTTTGCTTGCTTCTGTTCACCCTTCAGGAGATTCTGCTCAGAGTTATCTCCTTCAGGAAGCCTTCTCTCATCAGCAGCTCCAGGCAGGTGTCCCTACTGTAGAACCCTCCTCTCTTCTCCTGTAGCTCAGTTGTGTATCTTCCTCATTGGACTGTGAGCTCCATGAGGGCAGGGGTCCTACCTACTAACTTCTCCTGGTTTCCAGGCGCAGGTTTCCAAGGCATTCAGTGACTATTTGCTAAGTAGATGATGGATTTCAACTGTCTCCTGTACAGTGGGGTCTAATAAAATGCATCCTTTCCTATAGAATGTGGCCTTTGGGACCACTGAACCTCCTGCCAGTGGATGGTATGTCCTTAGGAAGCTATGCTCTGCTTGGGCGGGTCTGCCTTCCGGGGAAGGGCCTCCCACACTCCATCACTGATGCAACCAGGGGAGGAAGAGGCCAGGTAATTTGTGCTTGAGGCCTGTGCCCCACCTGGGCACTGCCCAAAAGGAAGCCCAGTGTGCCAAGAACTCTTAGGATCTTCCCCAGGAGAGAAGGATGGTGGAAATGAGTTTCCTCACCTGCTAACATGCCATGGCTGTCCCCAAGCCCACAATCAAGGGAAGGGTCTATGCTTGCGGAAAGCAGATAGTCGCGCTCTGCCTAGGTTTCTGGGTCGTGGTCTATTTCCCTAAACTGTGCCTGGCGTTTTCCCTCACCTGGCTCCTTTCTCAGGCCCTCAGGTGTCCGCTGTTTCATCTGTTTGGGTCTCACTTTCATGTGTCAAGTGGGACAAAGAACCTTGGGAGCTGGATAGTATTTGGAGTATCTGGTAGATTTAACCATCACCTTCTACACTTGAGTTTTTAAAAGCCTATCAGTTATATGTTCCTGACAAAATGCAGAATCTTTTCTCTTGGGTACAGGTGATCCGTGGATGCTTAGCAAACGAGATACCCATACATGAAAGTTTATGAAAAATAGTAGGGATGCATCTTTGGGGGGCAACTATGTGGATGCAGTGTTCCTTGAAACTGTAATAGATGGTTCAGGGAGCAGCTGGCCACGAGTGCTTGGCGGATGCAAGTCTGCAGCCACCAGTTTGTTGTGCAAGGCTGTGGTTAGCTGGATATCACAAGTCAGCTTCAAGAGTCCAGGGGTTGTAAGGAGCACAATGGACTTGAAGAGCCTTTGCTCTGGACCCTGTTCTCCTCAAGAAACACACTAGTATGTGGACACACTTGCCTGTCTACTCATACATGTGTACACATATGTATGCACATCCATGCACATGCTAACAGGAACAGTATGCAGACTGATTTATCTACTTGTGTGAACTCCCTGAATGTCTCCTGTCTTACTTTTGTCTAGTGTCAGAATATAATATTCAAGTAATGTCTAGAAAGAGTCTTCTAGTTAGTTTCTGCTTTCTTTCAGCCATCTCCATTTTACAGGCTGGAAAACTGAGGCCAGAAGGGATGAGTGCTTTGCCTAGGATCCAAAAGCAAGAAAGTAGCAGAGCCAGTAGCAACAAAGAAGATACCAGGATGTCCCAACCTGTTGGGGTCCCCCCCAGAGGTGACATCTCCCCGCTAGGGAGTGTGATTAAAGCATTGCCTCCACTCAGCCCTCTCATTTTATGGATAGGAAAACTGATTGGGCCTCTCGCTCACATCAAAGGTCACAGAGTGAAGCCTAGTAAGCTCTGAGCCCAGGCTGTGGTTTCAGCTCACACAGCTGGGAAATTCCAGGCCTGAAATTGCTGCTGAGAGCACGAGATTCATTCAGAATCTAACTGAAAAATAATGATCACGAAAAAGAAACTTAACAAAGTTCCATACAAAAGCCCAAGGGCCAGCCATTCACTGAGACTGCTCCGCAGAGCTGCCTGCTTGCCCAAGGCCTTGCCCACTGCTTGATCCTGTGGCTAGCCAGCCAACAGCCCTGGCAGAACCTCCCCCTGAGCCCTGCCCCCAGTCCTGCTGACACAGGCATCCTGGCCCCTCACCTACCAGCCCTCCCCGCCTGCTGGCAGACTGTGGTAACAGGATGCCCTTTGTGTGTGTTGGGGGAAGGGGGCAGTGGGCAGCTCCTCTGCTGCTTCTTGTTCTGAGTCACAGCTCCTGCCAGTTCTGGGGACAGAGAGTTGCAGGTGACTGGCCAGGCGGCAGGGAGCACAAGACCTTGGGGATGACCTCAAACAACCCCTTCCTCAAACACGGGTGGGGGGAAGGGGTGAGGCTGAGAAGGGGGAGGGGCGTGTCTTAAGCTTTCCTCCTGGCACTTGTCAAGGAGAAGCAGACTTCCTGTGGTCTAGGGGCTCCCAGTCTTGTAGAGACTTAGTAGACTTAGACTTGACCCTTATTTCCCAAATAGCTATTATGTTCAGGGACACGTATGTGCAAGCTCACACATGTGCATGTGAGCAAGTGAACACTTGTTCATAAGTATGTGATTAAATGCATGTCACTTCCTCCCAAGACTTCAAGGCCCGACTCTAGGGACAGTTGTCCCTTTCATCAGAGGAGATCTAGGCTCGTCCTTACCCACTCTCTAGACAGATCCACCGAGGCAAGTGTGTGTCTGTGATGGGCAGCTCACTCCTTGACACGTCACCTCTAAAACCAAGGCGAAATGTCTATGCTCCCTGGCCTAGCGCAGTGTGGGACTCATAGTGGATCTGGCTGGATGGTTGGCTCTGAGAACATGGGCTTCAGAGCCACGCTGCATGGGTTGGACTTCTGGCTCACCCATTTTCTTTATGTCTTAGGCTCTTTGCATTCTCTCTGGGTCTCCATTTCTTCATCTGCAAAGTAAGAATCCCAACACACTTGCCTCTCGGTGTTGTAACAGGGATTGGTGTTTACCTACGAAGCTTTCAGGCCTCCTGGCCATCTCTGACAGGCCCTTGAGGGGTATTAGAGTCTATTATTAGTTAGTTATTTGTGCTTTTCTTGACCCCAAGAAAGCCTATGGGAGATGCAGAGGTTTGGAGGTGACTTGGGCTCACAGTCTGACTCCAAGAGTGAGGACACAGTTTCTTTGGTCCCCTGACAGACAGGCAACAGGAGTGGAAGAGGCTTTGCTTAGAAGGACATGCCTGTTCTGGGCTATGTGTCCATCCGTCCCCCCCCCCCCCCATGCTCCTCCCCTCACCAGATGTGTCCACTCGGAGCTGTAACTCCCATATTCCAGCTTTTCTGTGGCCCCATGGGCCTCCCAGCTATAGCTAGACTTCAAGAGGAAAGACAAGGTGGCCCCTGGCTTAGCTGAGCTTTGGTGGCTTTAGTTGGTTTTTGCTGCTGGGGTGATACCTCACCTAATGCTGGAGATGACCATCTGGGTCCCAGGGCTCTGAGGGGGCCTGCCGGCCATCTGCCTGCTTGGCATTGGCTGCTTCCGAGAAGCAGCAGGATGGCTTGGGCAAAGCAGCACCCCGCCCCTCCTCGTAGACCCCATTACTTACCGCCTTTCAATGGCTGCCATGAGGAGCATCATTTTAGTTTCCTGCTCAAATTTTCCATGCACATACATAGGGCCCAGAAGTCAGGAAGCCCAGCTGTCCTATCTGCCAATGTGAAGACAGGAAAATCATGTCTCCCTCCCGGCTTCACGCTTTTAATTCACCGAGTGCAATCCAGGCTTCTGCACCTAGACTGTTTTTTTGTCCAGCCTGAAGGCCTAGACTCTGACTGGGAAGAATATTATGGACTTGAGGGAGCAGGAAGCTCCCCATGGCCACCTGGCCTCTACTTCTGAGCCTGAGGCCGGGTATAAATTTTTTATATCCTCAATAAGTCACGTGTACCCAGGTCCGGAGAAGGGTTCTTTGCATGGTAATGCAGGGTTACAAGAAACTGAAGGATAGTTCTCTAGAGTTGGAGACTGGCTAGGACTGGGAGGCAGCCTTGCATTCATTTATTCTTTCACTCGTCCCATCAGCTCTCTGAAGCCAGGCTCGGGGATAACAACCTTGATAGCTTCAGTAAGAGCTAAGCCTGGGCTGACATGTGGAAAATTCCAGGTAGGGTGTCTTAACAAGGAACAGAACCTTGCCTTGGAGCCAGGAAATAACCCCTGAAAGGTACCTACTGGGACCTGAAGGGAAAGTGGAAGAGAACTGGATTGCTTTTCTCATGAGACTCAAGTCACTATCCCTGCTGGGTGTGTCTCCAGAGCCCTAGCCAGAAGACATGCAGTAGGCTGTTTGATACCAGGATATGATAGAATCTCCAAACATGCTAGTGGCTTTCCTCTGGCCTTACAGAGGAAATTCTAGAGATGACATCCGAAGTCATGTCTGCTTGTTTCCAGATTCTAAGGGACTATCTACCCTCCAGGTCCCAGGTTTCCCTAAGGTGAAGTTGGGAGAGGTCCTGAAGGAAGTCTACCTTCTTCTCATGCTCTCCTCTTCTGTCCTGCAAATGATCCCCTGTCTCTGTGTGGGCGTTGGGAGTCTCTGCTGCCATTTCCTGTGATTTCCTCTGCATAGCTACCAGAAGATGCAAAACAAGTTGGATAGGACCCTCCCCCAGGCCCTGCATCTTGGGCTGGCATATATGTCTTGAGAGCTGGCCTAGCTACCTTTGGATTCTCATCTCCCCTTTCCTTCCCTGTCCACCGCGCCTTAGTGTCCTTGCTTTCCTTTCTCATCTTGGCTTCACTCAATGGCGCCTATGTCTCTGACTCTGTATGGCTGGCCTTCTGCCTGATTTTCCTTCCCAGGCTGTGTGGCCAGCTCCATTTCACCTGAACTTAGACCGAATTCTTTGAACTGTGTGTGCACAGGAGTACGGGTGCACTAGTGCCACAGTGTGTATATGGAGGCCGGAGGACAGATTGAGATGTCGGTCCTTGTCTTTCACTTTGAGGCTGGGTCCTTGTTTGTTACTAGTAGGCCTTCAAGTTTCGGTAGGTCCTTCTGTCTCCGTCTTCCATCTTTCTGTAAGAGTGTTAGGATTGTGTTGGAAACTTATCTGTACTCACAGAAGCTTCCTGCGAGCACAGGGCAGCAGGGAGGTGTGTGTGTGTGTGTGTGTGTGTGTGTGTGTGTGTGTGTGTCTGTTCATGCCCCAAAGCAGTCCTTCTCATTCTCCTGTTTTGGGCAGTATGGTGTTAGACTCAGAGTTTAGAGTTGCTGGGCGTTGGTGGCATACTCCTTTAATCCCAGCACTTGGGAGGCAGAGGAAGGTAGATATTTGTGAGTTTGAGGTCAGCAAAGTGAGTTCCAGGATAGCTAGAGATGTTACACAGAGAAACCCTGTCTTGAACTCCCCTTGACCCCTCCAAAAAGAACAGAATTTAGCGTTTATTCTGATCCAAAATAGCTTGGCAATGACTTTCCCTATTCCTCGTCCTGTTTAGAGATACGCACTTCTGTGGAAACTTCCAGATGACTTTTGAAGAGTGTGACTTGATGGAAGCCTGGGCGATGCAGGGTCAAAAGTTCAAACTCACTCTATTCCACTTCTCTTGGGTCAATAGCAAGGCATCAAAGTTTTTGACCCTCAGAGTCTTCACGGGAGTTGGGCCCCATGTTGCCCGGACATTGGTGGAAATGCTGGCTGGCATGTCCACTCTGGTGCCTATGCTTCTTTTTGTATTATGCCAAAGCCCCCCCAAGCAAACGAAACAGAAAAATGCCAAAGCCCAAATCAACAACAACATAAACAACCCTTTACAACCTTCCACTAGTCTAGGGCCTCCAGGGCTAGGAGGGAAAGCCCTGGGCCTGCTCAGGCTCAGCTGGGCAGCAGGAGGGCCAGTGTAGTGGCTGTTGGTGGGTAGGTGTGGAGGTGTGCCCAGCTCTCTCAAAGGAATTTCCATCGTTTGTCTTTTGGAGCACATAGCAATTCAAGGTCAGAGCTTTAGTTTTTGGATGTCTTCATGGAAAAGAAAAAGCAGGCACCATTTTTTTTTTTTTTTTTTTTTTTTTTTTTTTTTTTTTTTTTTTACAGAGCTGGCTTAGAATCAGCCCCTAGCCATCAAAAGAAGGCAGCCAAGTGCTGGACTTTACCTGGCTGTATCTTCTAAATGCTTGGAAGGAGGCAGCCATTTCTGCATGAGCCTTTTTTGTGCCAGCCCCGTTCCGAGGGTCTCATCTGGCCCTAGAAATAGGCTGGATGTTGTTCTAAGAGCTTTGTGTAGGGACTGGAGAGATAGCTCAGCTGTTAAGAGCACTGGCTACTCTTCCAGAAATTCAGAGTTCAGTTCCCGGCACCCAAACTGCAGCTCACAACTGTCTTTAACTCCACTTTCAGAGGATCTGATACCGTCACACAGACACACACAGGCAAGACATCAATACACATAAAATAAATAATTATTTTTTTAAAAGAACTTTGTATGGATTGACTAATTTTAATGAATTTAATTCCTGCTGTATCTTGCTTTAATGTAATTGTTCCCATTTTAAAGACAGGTTAGCTGAGGCAATAAAAATAAAATAACATGTCCAAGGTCCTCTTGGGCTTTATTGAACCCTAAGTTCATAATGTCTTAGCAGTGGTGATCATTATCATCATTAGGTTCAGCCTCCAAGGGGTTAAGCAACTTCCTCAAGGTCACCCAGCATGTGGATATAGTCAAACTGGAGTTCCAGCCTTACTCTGGGTGGCTGTGAGGGAGTATGCTGTCCCATGCTTAAAACTTGGCTGGTCTCAGTTCTTTGGAATAGTTGGACTGGGGACTGGGGACTGGGGACAGGAGACTGTCATGAGCCCCCTCTGATTTCCTGTACCGTGATCTTCATGTGCACACCTGTATTTCCAGTGTAGACCTGGAGGAAGAAGCCCAAATCCCTAGGAATCTCCCTTTAAGCCACCACCTTTAGAGGGATGTCAGGAAAGAAGCAGATAAAGAGGCTATGTCTGGGCCCCACAATCCGGGAACAGACCCCCGCATGCCACAGAATGAAGTCAGACGGGAGAGGTTCCTGGGCTGGAGCCAGGACCTATTCGGATTTTATGAGTTATGCATGTACTGGTTCAGCACATAGGCCTGTGCCCAGCTTCCAATGCTCCCCACCATGCCGTCTTTTGGAATCTGCCTGCCTGCTGCCCCACCCCCAGTAGACTATCTCTTAGGAAAGGTTAAGAATGTGCTCAGATCTGGAGCCACTTGGAATCGGGGGTCTTAGTTTCTTTGTGATTATCTCTAGGGCTTAGTGTGGGAGGAACCTGGGCTTGAGGGCAGAGCCTGGCCTACAGCCCTATTTGGACACTGATGTCTCAGAATATAGAGAAATCCCATGCATCGCTTTTCTAATCTGTATGATAGCTCATAGTTCCAACTCTGACCCAAAGTCCAGTGGCCACCAAACTTCAGATCATGCTGGAACCTTCCAGGGACCATAAAGCATATAGACGTCTGCTTCCTTCTCCAAGTGGTCCTACTTAATAGGTCAGGGTGACCGGGTGTTGGGAGGAGTGAGTGATCCTAGGCAAGTCCCACGTGGGGTTAAGTTTGGGAACCTTTGGGTAAGTTTTCACCCCTACAGCATTCTGTCATTTCCTGGCTATTAGGTCACACACAGGTCAGCATCAGAACCCCATGGTTCTCTTGGCTGCCTAGACAGCTCCCTATCTCCATCCCAATGTATGGGTTCAGGGATCCTTCTGCTCTCTCTGTCTCTGACTCTGTCTGTCTCTGTCCCTGTACCTGCCCTGCCTCTCTGCTCCTCCTACCTCAGGATCCTCAAAATAGAGGTCAATTCTAGGTGTTTGGGGCAGGGAATTGTGTCCTTGGGAGGGACTTGGTGAAATCGGTGGGTCTGTAGTTGGCAATCTGAAAAGCCAGGCTGGGGAAAGGCTCCAAGCCTACTTTCTTACCTTCTGGAGCGGTCAGCTGGGAGTCGGTGATCTATGAGAGACAGAAAGACATACAGAGATAGAGACAGAGACAGAGAGGAAAAGTACCTGCATAGTTGGCCTCAGCCTCAGTGGCTGGATCTGAACAGGCCCAGGTGGTTAGGGTTGTGTTAAGACCTGTGACAGTCACATGGGAGAGGTGGCTAGATAGAAGACTTTCATCACAGTGGAGGACTTTGTGGCTAAGTTGTAACCATTTAATTTGAGTGGAGCATCCTGAGGCATGACATAGACCCTGCTTTTCTGAATTCCCTCACTAGGTTGGTGATTGGGGTATCTATGTCATCCAGCCTCACTTTCCCATGATCTATAAAATGGGAGGTGCTGTATGTTAAAGCAAGGGCAGAGAGTACAAAAGGCTCATAGAGTACAAAAAGTATCCAGCTATGTACCTATTCATACCCTATCCATGCATCCATCCATGCATGAATACATCCATCTATGCATCCATCCGTCTGCCCATTCTTCTGTCCATCCGTCCGTCCATCCATCCACCTATCCATCATCCATCCACCCATCCATCATCCATCCACCCATCCTTCCTTCCTTCTTTCCTTCTATCTTTTCCTCCATCTACTTACTCCTGTACTCTCCTATGAAGCAACCAACTCTTTTGAGCCCCTTTGGTGAGCTGGCCCTGTCTGTATTAGTGCTTACACACAGAGAGAGATGAGCCAGATTCTTCGGCTTCTAATTCTGTTTCTGTTCTTCCAGGAATGTTCTGAATCCTTTCTGCCCAGCTTCTCTGACTCTCTTGCTGTGGGTCAGGAGGCCTGTCCTGTGTGGGCATACAGCAAAAACAGAGGCCCAGCTTCCTCTTTTCATCACCGTTCTGGCCTGGCAGAAGGACTGATGCAATCATTTGCATTTCAAAACCGGTATCTCCCACATCTCCCTTAATAAGAGCCAATTACACCTCTGCCCCAAACTGCAGGTTGCCTGCCTGTCATTGGACTTTCATCCTGTTTGGGTGGGGAGGAACTGTTCCCTTAAATGTCGCATTTAGCATATGCAAATGAAGAACTAATTGTCCTTAATGGAAAATGAACTCACCTGCTTGCTGTGAGCTCCAGACAAAGCAGACATTGACAAAATGGGCATGGGGCCAGCCTGGGGTCTGCTCTTGTATCTCCACCTTCACTAGGGGCCCTGCTGGCCTCTCCAAGCTTTTCTTAGGTCCGGAAGATGGCAGGATAGGGATCTTAGCTAGCTGGAAGGTAACATACATAGAGATCTTTCATCCATTTCAGGGATGTGGACGCGGAGGTCTGGAGGCCTATAGAGACTGGTGCAAAGTCACAGACTGAATGACACTTCTTAGGGGACATCGGTATGGGATTTTGAGCTTCCGTGCCTGGGAAACCAGGTCTTAATGATCAGATTAGCTGATTGTCCAGCTAGACCAGAGGGAGCACGCTAGGTCCTTGATGATCCAATCTGAGAGATGGGTTTGGCAATCTAGAACCTGAGGGATTGGACTGAGCAGTGTGGAACCACCTCACCCCAGCCTTTTCAACCATTCCCTCCACTTGCCTGGTTATGCTGCTTTCAAAGAACAGGGGCAGAATATACGCAGAGGTAGTGAGCATCCTGTCACTGGTGGCATGCAAGCCTACTAGGGGCCTGCTGAGGGCGCAGCTGACCAAACAGTGGGGATTTCTGGGAGAGGAGAAACTTTGCTGGAGAATAGGCTCCAACTTGCCAACCCTCATGTCCCTAGTGCCAGAGAGCGTTTTAGGAGCCCCAGACCTGGGTCAGACTTGGAGATTGAGCATGACTTACCCCAAGAGTCAAGGTACCTGCCTTGGAGGAATTAGCTCATCTCTCAGGCCCAAGTCCCAACCTGGCTCCTTGCCTGGCCTTGGAGCCTTGTCCCTGGACAAGTTGGAAACCCTGGGAATAAAATCCACGTCCACCTGAATATGATCCCATTCTCTGGGAACCAGAGCACCAAGCTGGTGGAAGGAACACTGATGTGTGTGCCTTCTGTGGGGGTGTGCGGATGCTACCATTGGGTTCACAGGGATGCCTGGTACCTGGAGGAACTTGGGAGAGATGTGCTTCTTCTCAATCACCTTTGGAGAGTTGACTCTTGCAAACCTCCAGGGGTCCCCTGCTCTCCTACTGCCTTCTGCTCAGTCGCTTTGTACTCAGGTGTGCTGCTCCTTCAGACAACCAGCATAGCCTACCTCATTTCACTGCTGCCTAACCCAAAGATACCAAGCACCTTGGGAAACCCCCATTATCTCTTTTTCCTACACATCATGATGGAACTCAAACAGGCCAAGGAACACACTCAAGGTCACAGATCAGGCATCTGTTGGCCTTCTTTATAAAGACTTAGTGGCCCAAGCGTTTTTGTTGTCATGGAGAAGCATATCCCTGTGGGACACGGAGGTCTTAGCTGCGACAAAATAGGGCCAAAGCTCTTGTTACTTGGGCATTATTGGTCAGAGGAATGGGTGAGGATCAGAATATGGGGCTTAGTCCAAGCAGGTAGTTTGATATGGTCCCAGAACTAGACGTGGATCTGTGCTTTGTCAAGCCTCTAAGGTGGGGAGGGTTCTGCTTGATCCTGCAGCAAAACCTTCCCCATGCTGACTGATTCCAGGGGCCATGTGAATAACTCCAGCATGAGGTAAGACAGGAAAACATGGAGACTAGCTTCACAATCTGAGACTAATTGAATTGGTAAACCAAGTATACACACCACCTTTCCTGGTACTTTGGCAGCCTGCGACCCTTCCAGGCACATTTTATGCATGCAAACCTCTTTCTGAGCAGTGTAGTGAGCTTCACAGTATACCTACTTTAAGAAGGGAAAGTAAGTTACTCCCCTTTAGCAACTTCTTGATAATGCACTGTTTCTATTCAAACACATACTGGAAAAAAATCTGGGAACTCCTGGCAATAGGCTCATCAAGCCTAGACTGGTTTTGGACATCTGCAGAATAAGGCAAACTGTGTCTTCTGAGTGAACTCTTAGGGAGAATCCCCTGTTTACCATCTTATGCCTATGTATAGTTGGACAGGCCTATGATTAAAACCAAATGCATTACAGGAAGGGACATGTGCTATGAGCATAGATTTATGTAACTATATAATCCTAATTCAAGTCTGTCAATCAAAACAGAGAAGCAACAGTGCTATGCCCCTTAGCAACCATATACCCCGTTTTCTTGAACCCCATTCAGAGAAACCCCAAATAATAATTGGAGCCCTTGAATGCATTCACTCATGTGGCCCACTGTCATTCTTGACAATTTTTTCTTCTGATTGCTTTTGAATAAAATTCCCTTGCGACTTTTACAATTTGTGTAAGCCTTTACTTCATTCAGTTCATGGAATAAGAGGCAAAGAACCTGGAAATGCTTGCCTGACCATGGAGCTGGGTGGGTTTCAAGTGACGAGTGGTGGAGATGGGTGTGTCTCACTGAAGGCTGCATATCCCACTTGGGAATCCCGGATATGTGTGGATTAAAAACGATGAACTGGCCCAATAAGGCCTGTTCACCAGTGACTCAGATACAGCTAAGGACTTGGCTCATTCCTTCTTGGGTGGATCTAGGAACGGTGGGTATGGGCCACCATAAAAGCCCCCACCCACCCGCCTATCCACCCACTCACCCAAGTGCAGTGACTTGGACAATGTGATGCCGAGAGACCCAGAGCTCTTTTCCAATTTGCGGAAACTGGCCAAAGAGCAAAAAACCAATACTCTATCATCTTGACTACAATAGCTTTTTCTGGTGCCTTCTCAAGCAGGAGAAGACAGAAGAAATGCAGAGAAGCCAGCAACCTTCTTCATATTGCTCCTAGCCCCCAGCCAGGACAACTCGTTCTTAGCAATGTCCTAGATGCTGGAAGGCAAGCCAGTGGTTGATGGACTTTTTGCTATGTGGTCATGGAGGCTACAATTTCCTGAGAGACCTCGAGGGAGCTTCCTCCAAGCTCCAGTCTCACCAGCCTGTCTTCAGTGCTGCCCAGAAGCCGATTCCCCAGGATTAATGAACCTTTCTTTCCTGAGGTCCCTGCTCTGGGGTCGGAAGGGATGTGGCTTTGGCGATGTGGGCAGGGCAGGGTTTAGGGAGATTTGGAGCATGGGTTACAGCTGTTAGCTTGGCAGAGCCTTGCTGCAGATGTGAGGATGCTGGGTGGGGACTAAGGGGAGCCGAGGGTGTGGCGGAACGCAGCACAAACCCCATGTTAGAAAGTTGGGTGTTTTGGGAGAGGGCTGCCTACCCACAGTCCCTGCTTCATTGATCCACTGATGGACAGAGGTCAGGCAGCCTGCAGCTGTCTCCAGAGGTTAGTCAAGTTTCTTCCTGCCCCTGCCCTCCTGGATGCTGACTCCCCAGGCCTCTTATTCTCAAGCCAGTGTGGTTTTGGTTTTGGAGTTGAAACAACACTGGGCTCAGGCCCAGGCTCCTATTATCCTGAGCAGTGGAATTTGGGAGCTGAGAGAGGACAGGCTTGGAAGAGGTTTTTAGCTAATGGAAAGATGGAGCTGTGGACTCCTCCCTGCTTGGCTCCTCCTGGATGGGGCAGGGCCTCCTCTTCCTCGAGTGCAGTTATGTTTGTTAAGCTCAGAGCTCTAGGTGGGGATCCTTTCCCCACTCTAGCTGAGACGGTTTTGGTCCTTTGCCCATAGAAGTCTATCGGATCTTTATTGACCTGCAACAAAGAGTTGTGAGGGCCATAAGCAGGGAAGGCTCCTGGAGTTCTTGGCTGAGGGCACTGAAATTTGAGAGCAGAGAAGATATGCGTGTCTCCAAGGGTAGAGTAGTTTTGTGCTTATTGACATGAGTAATCTGCTCTTTTCTTTTTCTCCCGTCCCTCCATTAATTTATTCATTTTCTAATCAAGCCATTATCTTGATTAGATAATCCAATCATCTGTCCATCCATCCATCCATCCATCCATCCATCCATCTCATTATCTAGCTATTCTCCACTTTATCCAAGCATCCATCTAAGTGTCCATCCATCTATGTATCCATCCATCATCATCCCAGGGAGTACTTGCTCTGGACCAGAACCTGTGCCAGTTGCTAGGATACAGACACAAACAGTACACCAAGCCTGCTCTGAAAGTGTTCCAGGTCTGGCGACCTGATATTTGAATAAATACCCATGTCTCCTCAGCCATATCACGTTGTAGTAAAGGTGAAAGTTGTGTCATGAATCCAAAGGATTAACTGACTCCAACCCAAATGGCTCCTTCTCCAAGTCACTGTCTTCAATTTCACTACGTGGAATGGGGGTTTGACAGGGGAGGAGAAAGTGAAGACCATTTCTGGTAGATGGGCCATGCCGTTGCAAACACACAGCATGGGTGGAGGACATCGGTGTTGCAGTTGCAAGGCTGAGATAAAACAGGATTGAAGAGCTAGCTAAAAAGACGGAATGCCAGGCTGAGGCTCGCCCCATTTTGTCCTATGCTTCTCAGAAGCTGGAGGAGGAGTGGGAAGCATGGAGGAAGCGCTGTCAGATGTGTGCTTTCAGAAGATCAGCGAGGCAAGCCCATCTGACCTGAAATCCGACTCTGCCGTCCTCTACTTTGGTGGCCTTGGGCAAATGAATGAACTTCTCTGTCAATTTCCTCTTCCCTACACAAAAAAAGATGGTGCTTTCTGCATTGCTGGATTGTTGTGAGCTACAAGATCCCACCTGGTGCGAATCTTGACACATGGTAGATGATTGATACTTATCCTCTTCTGGGAGCTGCTGGGGCCCAGCTAGAATGGGAAACTGGGGTTTACACTGCTCACTCTGGCTTGTGGTGGTGGTGGTGGTGGTGGTGGTGGTGGTGTGTGTGTGTGTGTGTGTGTGTGTGTTGTGTGTTGGGAGGAGGGCTGGGGGAGGAGTATAAAAAAGGGAGGGAGGGGGGAGGGAGAGAGAAAAGCACATCTCCAAAGGCTTTGGTTTCTTCTGCACAAAGCTTCCTCAGATTGCCGTGGGCTGTGGGATGACAGGCAGGCTCAGCAGGCTGCCTGGGTTGCAGATTGGATGGTGATATCAGACTCAGACGTCTAGCGATGCCCTGTCTTGGGAAAGGACTTGGGGACCGCACTGTGACCCCAGGTGCCCTGGCACCAGGCCACTCGAAACTCTTTCCGCCCATGAGAGAGTGGTTTTCTCCTCCCCGCCCTGTCTTGCCCTGCACAGCTGTTCCGAGGAGATGGCTCCCTGGCTCTGGGACCATAGCTGCTAATCCCAGGGAGCAGCCTGCTGGGGCGAGACCTGACACGTTTTGACGCTCAACCGTACAACTTACCCAACGCTCTGGCTCTGTGCCCTCCTTACCAGCTTCAGGGCTTGGGCTGTGGTCCACTCCCTGCCTGGCACCCCTTGTTGACCTTGGATCCCAACAGGCCATGGAAGAATTCAGCAAGGGATATGTGTGAGAGAAACCGTATGTTCCTAATGGCTCACATCACTTGTCCTTAGTGGGCGTTCAGGAAGGGTAGAGCCAGAGCTCTTCCATCGAGGAATTTCTCTCCTGTGTCCCTGAACCTCAGCTGGCTCATCTGGAAAGTGGGGGAAACAATATGGCCCTCCCAGATATTAGATGGGGGTTCAGAGAAGATTAAGAAGGAAGGGCTTCTGCGGAGCGTAACTCACACGTGGGTCTGTGGTCTGACTATGAGCCTTCTCCTTGTGCTTTTTAGACTGCCGCTTTTGACCCTATAGCTTCCTCCTCCCTTCTCAGCTCTAGCCGCAGGATCTAGCAACATCTGTGCCCACCCAGATTCTCCCTGGACTCCCCTCATTCGCTGGGGCTGGCACAGATAGTGCCCAGTAGTGGAATCATCAGAAAGAAAAAAACCCTTGGCTGTATGGTCCTGAGAATGCTGGTGTCCAGGAATTGCATTAGCTGGAGCACCCGCAATTCAGGGACTACAGATTCCAGTCTTTCCAAGGGTATTTGATGAAAGAGAAAAAAAAATGATCAACTTCTCAAAATGACTGCAAATCAAAGTTAATTGATGTTTAATTGAATATATGCATAATGTAATATCGTGTCAACTTGTTAAATGGAGCTAACCCCAGCTCCTATGAAGTTATATGTAAATGATATTTGAAACAGGATGTGGATGCATTTTGATGTGTTTATTGTGATGTGGTGTGGCATGTCTAGCGTGGGAGGGAAGGAGGCTGTGAAGATTCCTAAATAGATCCGTTGGAATGGCATGGAGGTGGGGGATGCATCCCATTGACAGCTGAAGTACCACTTTCTGCTTGCCCTCCCAGTGTTTGCTGGAGACCTTGGGGGAGCTGAGCATTGCAGCATCCACAGATAAGCTAACCTTCAGAGACAAAATTGAGTTAGTATTCTAGAATCTTCTAGGACAATCTGGTAACTCTTTGCAGTAGTTTGGTATGTTCTATATGTCCTCCTCTTTAGGATTGGGGTTTAGGTAGGATGAGGCAGGCTAGCTGGAAAGGAGGAAACAACTTCCTTCCTCCCCCATCTTTATTCCTTTTTCCTTCTCTTCTTTTTCTGGTACTAGGTGTCTGGTGAGGGAGGGCTTCCTGACTGCCTCATAACATGATAGAGGGCAGTGTGGTTAGACAGAGCAAACCCAGTAGCTGGGATCTTTCCTTTTCCTGTTCCAAAGCTACTAATGTCATTATGGAGCCCCTTTCTTTCACCTTCATCTGATTTTAATTTCCTCCCAAAGAACTTACCTCCAAATATCATAAGCATCTAAACTTAGGAATTATGATTTTCAATTCATGAACTTTGGGGAAATATAATAAAATCATAGTACCAGGAAAGCCACTGAGATTTTTTGGGGGGGAGTATTTGTTATTCAGCATAGTCTACAAAAACTAACTGTTACAAGATGCTGAGGCTTGTTCTTGAGGGGCAGTGTAGTTGTTCCTAGAATTATAAATTGGGAGCCAGGGACTTGCAGCTTGATTCTCACAGAGACTAGAACTACATGAATTGTGCTCCCTAGCCTCGAAACTGTGTGCCCTGAGTCTGAGAGCTTCGTGTTAAGGTCAGTACTCTAGAGGTTCTGTGAAGACCTTTGAGGACCTTTGACACAAGAGGATAATGTTAGAGGACTGGGATCCAGTCACAGCCTGGAGGAAACTTGAGGATCCTGAATGTGTCTGTTGTTCTTAGAGACATCTGAGACCCCAAATCTATTCCTCCCAGCACTGACTTCATAGAAGGCCAGAAGTTACTGCCATAGGCTGTATTTTCTCCCAACAGGATAGGAATTAGGAGCAGACAAACAGGCCTGATTTCTGGCAGGTCCCTGACATAGCTTCAGAGCCCAACTCAACTCCTCATGGGAACAGAAGATGCGGCTGGTGCAGAGGGTGACAGCTCTGGGCAGAAGGCTGTCTATTCTCTGGGTACTGGGGGCAACTGATAGTGTCCGAGGGAAGGCCAAGTGACTATGGACTGACACCTCCAAAACCATAAGCCCCAAATAAGCTCTCCTTTTTAACATTGTTTTTCTCAGCATCTATCTGTCTGTCTGTCTGTCTGTCTATCTATCTATGAATATCTTACTATGTCTAATTTATAAATAAAAATTTTATTGTGGATTATGTGTCAAAAGAAACAGAATATAGGAACTCCGCTGGAGAAGGCCCAAGCTAGCAACCTCCACCAGAATGGGTACGAGAAAGTCACAGTGCGGGAGCAGGCCCAGGCCAGGGACCTCTGCGAGACCAGGACAAGCCAGGGACCTTTGTGGGAGCAGGTCCCAGCCAGCCACCTCTGTGGGACCAGGCCTGAACAATCTCCAGAATTACAGAGGGACCCCTTGGAGTGCTGAACAACCTTTAGGGACACCAAGTGACCTCTGGGGTGACTGGAACTGTGGCCCTGAATGCATCACAAGGAGCAACCATCTGAGCCTTGGATCCACTGGCACCTGGAAGGTTGATCACCAGAGTCACAGACAGCCCCAATTACACCAATCAGAGGAAAAGATGGGTAGACAACGTAAAAACGCACTCAACACCACGAAGAACAATGTGACATCAACAAAAACTAGTGATTCTACAACAGCAAGACTTGAACACCGCAATATAGTTGAAGCAGAATAAAATGACCTAAAAATAACTTTAGAAGAATGTTTAAGGGCCTTTAAGGAAGAAATGAAAAGTTTCCTCAAAGAAATGGAGGAAAAGACAAAAAAAAAATTGGAAGAATTAAACAACTCCCTTGAAAAAAACCAAGAAAAGGCAAAACAAACAGATGAAAGAAACAATTCAAGACTTGAAAACTAAAACAGAGACAATAAAGAAAACACAAACCGAGGGAATTTTGGAAACGAAAAATATGGGAAAACGATCAGGAAGCACAAACGCTAGCATGAATAGCAGAATACAAGAGATGGAAGAGAGAACCTCAGGTGCTGAAGACACAATAGAGGAAGTAGACTCGTCAGTCAAAGAAAACATTAAATCTAACAAAAGCTTGACACAAAATATTCAAGAAATATGGGAAACCACGAAAAGACCAAACCTAAGAATAATAAGGATAGAAGAAAGAGAAGTCCAGCTCAAAAGCACAGAAAAAATATTTAACAAAGTCATAGAAGAAAACCTTCCCAACCTAAAGAAAAATATGCATATAAAGACACAAAAAACCCTACAGAATCCCAAATAGACTGAACCCTCCCAAAAAAAGGAAGAAAGAAAAAAAGTCCCCCCACCAAAGGGACAGTGGTGGGCCATGAGGGGAAGCTGGTCCTACCACCACAGGCCTCTATGGGTCCCAGGCAGGTGGGAGGTGGCAGGTGAGAGACCTCAGTTCGGGGTAGATATGCAGCCAGTCCCTTGAGGAGCTGTGGCAGGGAAGAGGCTGTGGTCCCATGGGTGGGAGACAGATATGCCATGCAGAGAGAGTTTGTATATAGTTTATTTAGTGGGTTATGGAAGGGGAGAGAGAGAGATGAACTAAAAAAAAAAAAGAAAAAGAAACAGTATGAATAAGACTGGACACTACAACTGGCTTTAGACCTAAAGAGTCTTAGGACGTGTTCTTGTGGTAAGGAGAGACAGATACCATGCTATCCTGGTTACATATAAATACATATGTGCATGAGCACATCGAAATTAAGCCTGCCAGATCCATTGGGGCTAAATGAATGTCACATGCAATGGACTAGCAGTGTACCTGAACCCTGTTAGCCTTCAGTGTATTCTGGGTCCTAAGCTTTTACTACGATTGCTCTTGCCTTTGTTGTTCAGTTTTTAAATTGGTTCATGTTTTTGTTACCTCTGGTTCCACCTAGGTAAGGACTTTTTGATATTGGTGAAATTCTCAGCCAGCAGAAGTTCAGGACTCTCTTAATCTGCCGTGGGCCCTGGATCCTTTGCCTTGTGGTGTCCTGTTCTGCACTGTCCACAGGCTCTGCCGTACCTCTTTTCTCTGCTTCCAGCTGACCATGCCCAACTGGTCAGCAGTGCTCAGCTGGGGTGAGTCTTGGCTTCTTGCAACCTCAGTGACCTCAGAGGCTTCCAGGAGCTGAACTGCACCTGCCCTCTCTGCTGCTGCTGTAGTCCAAGCACACAGACCCCAGGGATGTGCAGAGCTTCACTGATGAGCTCTGACCTTGCAAAATGCCAGCTGACTATGCCCTCTGTTCTCCCCTGCTGCTAGGCAGGTAGCTTTGCAGCTCCTTAGCTTGGAGAGCAGAGGCTGTCTAGAGCTGAGCTTGTCTGGAAAATGCTCTCTGTCATGTTGGGCCAGCTCCACTAGAAATAGAAGCTAAAACAAGGATTCTCCGCAAGTGGGCTATGGAGGGTGTGGAGGGTTCTTAGGGTATCCAGCAAGTCAGCTGGAGAGCAGGCTAAGGGAGCCAGAGAAGCCAAAGAGAGAAACAACATGACTTTTGACTCTCCACATAGGTTGCTTTGGGAGTATGAACTGTACCAGAGATTTGTTCTAGTTGGAAGTAATCCTGGCATGGGTGTGGGTGGGGTTGATCTTGGAGGTGTGGCAAATCTCCAGGCATCTCCAGATAAGACAGCTTGCTTCAACAGGGGCAGAGGCTGCAAGGCTACCCTGTCCCTAGCAGCTGGGGGATGTTTTTTAGATAGGCGAGGAAATTTAAGGGGTGCCAATCACATCAGTCACACCCTCCATGGTCAATGTTGTTGTTTCTTTCCAAGAGTAATCTTGTATTTTCCTGGATTCATTTCTACTTGGCTTATTAAACCAGAATTGCACAGGACTTCTGTGTGCCAGGTCCTGGAGGGTCTAGGCAAACTGAATTATACCCAAATGACAGACTGGCCTCATAGGGTCTGCTGCTGCCCGGGGGTGAGGGCCCTATACTCACTCACATCTCAGCTCTAGGCATTGCCTCCTCCTTCCAAGTTCACCAGAACTGTGAGCTGAGTGTCTGCTCCAAAAACAGAGGCGGGACAGCTTGGGAGTGGGTTTTTTTTTTTCTTTTGCAAGAGGAATTAGAAACTAGCATGGGATGGGTGGGGTGAGTTGGAGGAAAGGGTCTATCAGACGTGCGAGTTTCTTCCCTTTGTAAACTTTCTGAGTTAAGCAGGAGTCAGAGTGGAGAAGCTATTCTTTCTTCTACTCCCTCCCTCCCTTCTGGGCTGGGCTAGGCTGCAGCCCTGGCCTTGTAGCTACTGCTGGGGAAAACAGAAAACCACAGCTATGAGGCCCCAAACAGGCCTGCATCATGTTTACCAAGTGACAGAATCCTGGGCCCATCTCCAAAAAGGCTGGGGCTCCTTCGGCAACTTAGACAGCCCATCTGCATTCAAGGCTGTGCTTCAGGGGCCACGAGGGCTGGGAAGTCTGCTGGCAGTCATTACATCCAAGTGGCTCATTTCATCAAGAGGCCCACAGATGGGAGTGAATTGGATGTGGTCACACAGAGCACTGAGACCATGCTTAGGACACATGGGAGTGGGGGAAGGAGGCTGAAGTTTGATGTTCATGGGTAAGGGGAAGAGGAAGAGACTCCTGTTGAAGCTCAGGTTCATCCTTACGTGTGACTGTTCTCAGTTCTTGCCTCTCTTTCCTTCTCCATGCCTAATCGTCTGCTGGTTTTGAAGCTGAGGTCATTGGCCAGGATGAACGGAGAAGGTAAAGCTGTTGGCATGGCTTCTGAACAGGGCCCGGGAAAACTATTTTCTCAGTTCCATGTCATCAATACCTAGTGTCGCCCTTTCTCATCTCTAGGCTTGGGTGGGTTGCTGGGAGGACAACAAAACAAGCTCCCTATGCAGTCCCACCCTGTGAGGCTCCAGTGCTGAGTGTTTTCTTCATAGTACCCCTCCATTCCCTCACCCCTGACCTCTGCACACGGTTCCTCAAGTACTTTGCACCTAGCCACTGCATTTGGCTATTCTCCTTCCACTCCATTCAGAATGGCTTTGGGATCACCAGGGAGTGGGCAAACCTACGTCCTCCATTTGATTCTTGTTCTATACATAACATTGTGACCTTTTCTCGAGCCCCTCTCTGACCCTGTTATTTCTTCCATTCCCTGTCCTGGATCATGAGTTAATGGCTCCTTGGGCTCTGTCCATGCCTGTGCCTTTATCCCTCATTCAAAATGGGGCTTTCCCCTTCTTCCCAGCCTTGCTGTCCTTTTCTTTTCCCTCCTTGAAATGAGTGTGGAATCAGAAGCTTCATTTGTTCCTATGGCTACCTTGATCTCTGTCACTGGAGATCTGAGCATCACACTCTTAGGTCACACCTGTCCCCTGTGCAGCTGTTCAGAGCCACCTTCTCTCAGGACTCCCCTCCTGCTTCTCTCCCGAACTTCTACTTAGAAGTACATTTCCCCCTGAAGGGCATTGTTGTTAAGGTTAAGATGCAGAATACTCTGTCTCCCAAGGCTCATGTGTTGGGGCTTGCTGGCTAGTTGGTAGACTTTGGGAAGCACTTAACCTGTGGATTCTTGGTTAGACTCAGAACTTGTCACTGGGTGGCAGTGGGAACTTTTGGAGGCAGAAGCTAGATGGAAGAAATAGGACACTGTGAGCAATCCTTGGTCCTTGGTCAAGACATCCCATGAGTATATTTTGTCCTAGGGCCCTCTTGTCTACCTTCTGGCCATGTCTCTAGGCTTGAATGTCCTCCTCAGACAAATGTCACTTCCCACTATACTGTTCTGCCTCATTACGGGCTCATAGCAGGGAAACCAGCCAATCACAGACTGGAAATGTCTGAAGTGGTGTCCATGATAAATTGTCCTCCTTTTACATTATTTCTTGCAGGTGTTTGTTTCTGCAAGGAAACCGAGACTAAACCATCTATCAGTCTCCTCTCTTGTTTTCAAGTGCCATGTGGCCACCAAAGTCAGAAATCTAAGTTTTGTCGAGGAGATGACTTAACATCAAACCTGAAGACCTGAACCGTTCAGTCCCTGGGCATAACATGGTAGCGAGAACTCAAGCCCATAAGATGGCCTCCGATATCCATACATGCACCATGGTACACACACATGAATTCATACACATAAAACACTTATATGTAGTAAAAATTAAAAAGAAAGGAATGAAGGAAGGAAGGAAGAAAGAAAGAACAGAAAGAAGAAAGAGAAAAATCTAAGTTTCCTTCTTGTGGTAGGCTGGACAATTTTACACTTCCCCCAAGACATTGACTTCAAAATCCCAGGACCCATGAATGCACCCTATGTGACAGAAGGGAATTGCTGATGGGATAAAATTTAGGATACTGAGATGGGGATTATTTGGGTGAGCCTGGAAATCACAAGGGTCCTTACAAAAGGAAGGGAGGCAGGAAGGTCGGAGTGAGAAGTGGGAAGTATGATATTAGAAGCCAGAGTTTGGAGTGATCTGGCCTCAAGTCAAGAAGCTGGTGCAGCTACCAAAGGCTGGAAGAACAAAACTCCCCTCTGGACCATGCAGAAGAAACCTGTTTCTACCAACAACTCAGCCTCAGCCTGACCCCTTGAAGAACTAAAAGAGGGTATGTGTGTTCTAAGTCACTATGCTGTGTCACCCTTACATAGGAAATGAATACGGTGCCCACGCTGCTCCGTGGATGCTCACTGTATTCATTTGACCTCCAACCATATCAAATGCCCTTCAGGTTACTTCTTCTATGGTCAAGCCCATGCCATTGTTATCCTTCCCTGCCCCCTACCCTCCTAGAATGCTTGCAGTGGTATTTCAGCAAATCACCCTACAGCTTCTACTGTTTCAAGGCTTAGCCTTGGAAATTAGTTCCTTCTTAAGCAGCCTTGGCTTGTGCAGGCTGAAGCAGGGACCTGAAGCCTCTAGGCTATGAGGAGCCACTGTTGTGCTACAGGGTCAGAAGTTAGCCTGTGTGTCCTGCCTAGATCCTCATCTCAAGCCCCACTATTCTGCCCTGCAGTGCACCAGCAGTGAACATTTTTGTTTAAGTTGTTAGCTCACCATGAAATATTCCCCTGGGTCTTGGCTTTCTCATTGTGTCATCAAGAGTCACCTCCAGATGAGCTTGAAGCTTTTGGGTGTCTTAGCTTGGACAACTGGACAGAGCACAGGTCCCTGACCTCCAGTGTGCTCACAGGATACCTTGTGAGGTCTTTCCACTGCTTTTTGTCTTGGAACTGGATAGTACCACATGAACATGGTGTCCTCGCCGAGACTGGGTGTGCATACGTGTGCTGCATATGTAGGCATGTGCTTGCATGTTTTAGGAGGAACAACAGAATTTTAAATAGTTTATTAAAGAGCCGCTCAAGGCGCCTTGGATATGAAATTTCTTCAGGAAAAAAAAAAGAAAAAAAATCCCTCTATTTTGATGATTTAAGTGTTAATGACTCAAAACCATATGGATCACATTTCCCTCCCATCCACACAGTTTTAAAAAGTATCAGAGAGACTGCTCAGGGCAAAACGCATTTATGATTCCATCGATCCAGCAGCATTGTGGAGGGCTGCACTCCAGATTTCAGGGGAGCAAGGCCCACTGAGCCAGGATGTGGGCCCCCCTCCTCCCCTCCAGGCCTCTCCACATGGTCTCTGGGAAAAGCCACCCTGGACTTCTGCGGGGAGGGGGGGATTATTCAATATTCAACTATATGGGGGAATATGCAGCATCCCAGTGGTTGTGTGTGTGTGTGTGTGTGTGTGTGTGTATTTCAAAACCTCCAGAACTAATTTTAAAATGACTTAGGTTTTGGCAGAGCAAAGAGGTGTTAACTCAAACCCGGGTGGATTTCAAGGGAAATGTAATTAGAAAAACCCTTTCCTAGTTAGCTGAGAGACGGCACTGAGCAGTAAAGATACTCGCGGGAGGACTGTTTGGTGAGACGAGAACGTGCTGCCATCAGGGCCAGTGTGCAGACAGGCACACCAGTCCCACCCCAGCCAGGCCCTGTGTCCACACCCGGCACTGGGGCCATAAAACCCAACATGGAGGGAGTGCACGCGAGGGACCAGGCTGCAGCTAAATCATTTGTGGTTGGTTGTTCCAGTAACCTAAGTGGGGTGAAGTGAGGGTCACTGGTGGACGAAGAGCACACGTTCTGATCCATCCAATTCCTGGGCCTAACCCCCTTTCAGGCCAGTGAAATGACCCTGACAACTGGCCAGATTTGTGCATCTGTGTCTTGGGAGCAAAGTGATGCCTCCCAGTGAAGTCGCAATTCAGACCTTCATGGCAGGCTGCAGTTCTGCTGGCTGATATCATTTTCCTGCCATAGTTTTCTTCTGCGAGTGGCTTTTCCCAGAATTCTTCCCTGTCTAGCCTCAACATCCTTCTGCCTGGGTCACTACACTCTTTTTTTCCTTGGGGTCCCAATGGGAATTTGTCTCTCCACTCTCTGTGACCCTAGAGTAAAGTAGACACACATGTGTGTTCAGTGTTCTGCATGTTCTCCCCTCACCAGGACCTGCATCCTGTCAGCAGCCTTGACCTCCCAGGGCAGGAGAAAAGACGTCTGTTGTAACTCTATATGGACCTGCTGGGACTGAGCTTAATAAGGCTTGGCATGTGGCTTGGTGCCCAACAGATGCCACGTAGACCAACAGGGAATTGTGTGAAAATCTCTAGCGCTATTTCATCCACTCACTTATCCACCCAACCATCTGCCCACTCAAGCATCTCCAACCTATACATCTGTCTTTCCATCCATCTACCCACCATGTATATATCCTGTCTGTCTATCCATCCATCCATCCATCCATCTATCCATCCATCCATCCATCTTTCCCTTCATCTTTACATCGCCACCCATCCATCTAGCCATCCTTTCATCTACCACTCATCCTTCCACCCATCCACCACCCATGTATGTGCCCGTCCTTCTACCTGCTTTGTACCTCACTTGTCCATTCGCTCATCAGACATACAGATTTGGTACCTTTACTGTAATCCGGTTGTATTTTGTATCAAAGGATCTTGGGATATTGCAAACACATAGAGCCTATTGACATATTGCAACAAACAGTTATAGACCACCCACTGATTTAGGAGGAGGGCCCACTTGTTTGTCCCAGCTGGCCAGAACCAAAATAACCATACAGAAACTGTATTAATTAAATCACTGCTTGGCCCCTTAGCTCTAGCTTCTTATTGGTTAACTCTGACATCTCAATTTAACCCATTTCTATTAATCTGTATATCACCACAAGTTTGTGGCCTACCAGCAAAGTTTCAGCACATCTATCTCAAGAGATGGATCCATGGATGTCTCCCTCCGCCTCTCTTTCTCCCAGCATTCAGTTCCATCTTCCCCGCCTACCTAAGTTCTGTCCAATCAACAGGCCAAGACAGTTCCTTTATTCATTAACCAAGAAAAGCAACACAGGCAGAAGGACCTCCCACACCAGACTGATCGATATATTTTATTAATATTATGTCATCTTTACTTAAAATTTTTCTTCTTGAAATAATTTTATGGCCCCATGTGTAGGCTCTGTAGTTCCAACACCCTGTCTTTCTCTCTCATTCTCATACATGTCTTCATGTTTTTAAATCATGTATGTTTGTGTTCAAAAGCAACAACGACTTTTTTTTTAGGTTTTAAGCTTTTATGTAATGCTGTCCTGCTGCATCTGTCACTGTGGCTTGTTTTTGTTCATTCTTATGATTCCATTGTATTTTTTTATATCAATTGTGCTGGCTAGTTTTATGTCAACTTAACAAAAGCTAGAGTCATCAGAGAGGAGAGAAACTCAATTAAGAAAATGCCTTTATAAGATTAGGCTTAGGCAAGTCCATAGGACATTTTCTTAATTAGAAATTGATGACGGGGGGCTGGAGAGATGGCTCAGAGGTTAAGAGCACTGGCTGCTCTTCCAGAGGTCCTGAGTTCAATTCCCAGCAACCACATGGTGGCTCACAACCATCCGTAAGGAGATCTGGTGCCCTCTTCTGGGCTGCAGGGATACATGCTGGCAGAACACTGCGTACATAATAAATAAATAAATAATTAAAAAAAAAAAAAGAAATTGATGACGGAGGGCCCAGATCATTGTGGGTGGTGCCATCCCTGGGGTGGTGGTCCTATGTTCTATAAGAAAGCAGGCTGAGCAAGTCATGGAGAACAAGCCAGTAAGCAGCATCCCTCTATGGCCTCTGCATCAGCTCCTGCCTCCAGGTTCCTGCCATGTTTGAGTTCCTGCCCTGATTTCTTTTGATGATGAACTACAGTGTTGGTTTAAGTCAAACAAACCCTTTCTTCCCCAAGTTGCTTTGGTCATGGTGTTTCATCACAGTAATAGAAACCTGGAGACAACTATTTTCATAAAAGTACAATTTGTGTGTCATGTGATCCTTTGTCTCTTCGTTCGGGTCACCAGTTCTTGAATGGCAGAACGTTCATCTGTGTCTAACTTTCTGTCTTTGAGAGTCAGCTGTGAAGATAATGAATAAAGTTTTGTCATGCCTGCAATGTCCCAGCTTCAGGGCTCTGGTGGGCATCTGGGAGGGACAGAGACTAAGTCATAGCTCTTCACAGTTGAGACTGGTGGTGGAGATCCATTTGTTCCTGGTGCCTTGCTCATAGGGTACCCCCAGCAAGATGGTTTCCACCCAAGGCATCCTGTCTCCATTGGTAGGTAAACCTTCATACCAGTGCTGGCTTTTGAAACCATCTCTCATTCACCCATGCCTTCTTCCTTCATAAAGCCAGAAATTATTTCCTGGACACCTAATATGTGCTGGACCCTGTACTTGTACCTGCAGAGTCGTGAGGAGACACTTCTTGTCCTCACTGTGGAATGATATGAGAAAGAATGTCAGATGTTGGACAGTCTCTCCGAAGGCTGTGTAGGGAGTTTGATGGGTTACTGAGTCATAGGTGAGGAACTCAAATAGTATCTCCAGGGAGATGTAGTAGTTAGCATTCTATTGCTGCAACGAAAAGCCAGAGGCTGAGTAACAAAGAGATTTATTTAGCTTAATTTCAGAGGCTGAAAGTCTGAATAGCACGTTGATATCCCTGGTAAGGACCCTCATTACATCATGTCAGTATAGATGACATCATAGTTCGGAGTGGAAGTGTGATGTGTCAAAACAGGAAGCCAGCTTTTTAGCTGGACGGATCCTTTAAAGATAACTGACTCTTACAGGAATTAAGTGAGATCCCACGAGAGTTACCTTAACACCACCCTAAGGCAGTGTCCTAGGGACCTAACCACCTTCTGCTAGACCCCACCTCAAAAAGGCCTACCCCCCCCCATATCAGCATACTGAGGACCAATGTTTTAACATATAAACCTTTGAGGACAAACCACACTCCAACCATTGCAGGAGGGGACACTACTCCTCGAGATCTGAATTTAAGGTTGAGGGAAAATGGACAAAAGTGAAGGAACTTGGCTTGTTCAAGGCTGCTCTTGCTCAGGGCAGACGGATAGTGGTGGCCCAGAGCCAGCAGTCGGATTGCATATGGCTTTGTGAGGCAGGAAAGGGGTTCAAGTTTTATTCCAACCAGATGAGGAGACTTCAGAGGGTTTTAAACAGACAACCGATGAGATCCAATTACTTTCCAAATTAATTGAAAGTAGGGGATCCTGAGTTGAGGTTGGAGGGAAGCCAGGGCGCTCTGCACAGCTCCCTTCCAGGTGGCTACAGTTTGGCTCTGGTTGTGGGCAGCAGGGATGGAGTGAAGTGGCCTGGGATGTGTCTCTTAGACAGAGCTGACAGGTGTGTTGGAAGAAGTGATGTAGGATATTGGAGAGAGAGTGGTGGAGAAGTCCAGGATTGGAAATGGCAGGTGGGGCGTGGTACTCATTAGGAAGAGTCAGATTTAGGACCAGGTGGAAGGGTGAGTTGACCCTGGCCCCACTCATTTTTGAATTGTCTTTGAGAGAGCCAAGTGGAGCCACCTATCAGATGAATCCTGTAGGGGTTCAAGGGGAGGTCATGATAGTACCTCTCTGGCATCCGTCCCAGGAGTCATGACAACCTGTGTGATAGTGTAGCATGTAGCCTGCTTGCTGCATGTCTCCTGAGGGGTAGGTGGAGCAAGGTTTAACATGCCCATTTTTTTTCTGTTGGAAAGACGGAGGCCCAGCAGGACAGAGGCTGACCGAGACCACGCAGGCAGAGCCTGGAGCCCACCCTGCTCCAGCCTGCCTTCTTTACCCACAGGTCACCATTGCACTGCTGGGCAGATGGGAGCAGGGCCAATGCCAACTTGCTCTGGATCTATTTCTTTCTTTTCTGTTTTCATGACGTAGCCAAGACCAGTGCAGCCCAAAGATGTCACAGCCAGGGCTCAAGGTCTTCCTTATATGTGCTCTGTGGTGTCATGTCACCCTGGTGACCAGTGCCAGCCAGGGGCTGACATCAACCATAATGAACATGACACGTTTCTATCTTCCATGTGTCAAGGAAGGGCACAGAAAGATCCAAGCCACTGAGCATGAGAAAAATTGAGCTCACCTTCCTCAGCACTCACAGTGCCTGGGGCTAAGTACTGTAAACAACCATAGGTCAGGAAAGGAAATAATAGCGTAGAGGCCCCTCACAGTACACAGAGAGGGTGAGGTGCAGGGTGTATGTGGTGAGGACCAAAACTGGAGTCAGATCTCCAAGGAGAATACTTAGTGTTTTACACCAAGAAGTCTACTTAGGTACTTCCTCCCATGACAGCTGTATTCTGTCATTAGACAGTTGTTCATTTGCTTATCCAGAGAGAGGGAAACTGAGGCCTTGTATGTGAGCAGCTTCTAGCAAAAAGAACTGGAAATCAAAGATCCAAGGAGCTGAAACTCTATTAGGTAGTTCTGGGGCCACTTTGTCAGCTGTTTGTGACAGGTCCTTGACAGCACAAATAGCAGAGTTCTGGGGAAAAGAGAAGGGCAGACAGAGGCCCTGGCACGCGGGCTGAGATCAGATTAGGTGACGGTTGGGAAGGGGAGGCTCCTTGCTGGACTGCGAAGTCTGGGGGAGCTGCTTATAGGCGAAGGGTCAGTGGGGGGCCTCTTCGAAGGCTGGGCAGGCCCAGTCCTAGCTCCTCTACTTCCTGACCAACTGTATTCCCCAGGTCTGCAGCTATGACTCCCAAACTAAGGCTGGCTCAGAATCAAATCTCTATTCAGTGAATGGATATTGAATACCTACTGTGTGCTCAGCTGTGGCCAGGACCTGCCTTCAGCCAGCCTAGCCTTTAGTGAAGACGCTGGCAAGCAGACACTGGACAGTCTGTGTTACCTGTCCCTTCCTGGAGAGAGGAAACAGCAAATTTGGACCTTCCCTGGAGGTGTGTCTGAGGAGCCATGGAGGAGTCACGCTTCCCAGGACAAGTGAGCAGCTGTTAGCCAGGCGGGGGAATAGCGCTGGCAAAGGCTAGAGGTAGGTAAACAGTCACTTGTTTTCCTTCGGGTTTTCAAGACAGGGATTCTCTGTGTAGCCCTGACTGTCCTGGAACTCTCTCCATCGACCAGGCTGACATCAAACTCCAAGATCTGCGTGCCTCTGCCTCCCAAGTGCTGGGATTAAAGGTGTGCGCCACCACCACCTGGTGTAAGCAGTCACATTTACTGTGGAAAAGAACTTGATTTTTGAAAAAAAAAAAGATTTAGTTTAAATTTTATTTTTACATATATATGTATGTAGCATTTATGTGCCTATGCATGTTTGCATGCACATATGGGTGCCATGTATGTAGATATGGGATGTACATGCTCATGTAACTTTCTCATCCTGATCGTTAGCTGGCCAGTCTATTCCCAGTAGCTCCTATTTCTGCATCCAGAGCTCTGGTGTTTGAGATTGGTCACCATACATGCCAGGCTTTTATATGAGTGTCAGGGAGCCAAACTCAGGTCCTCAAACTTGCATAGAAAATGTTTATCCTTGGAGCCTTTCCCCTGATTTCTTAAAATAGAGGTTAAATTCACATAAAGGGAAGCAAGCCATTCAGGCATACAGATCAGCAGTGTTCTACATGAGCACACTCGTGTACGATTCTGCTCTGTCTAGCCTTGTTGCCTGTTTTCTACAGGGATCTGAGGTTTCCTGGTCTAAAGTCCCCAAGCCACATTCCTCACATGAAAGGTGCCCTGTGTGTCACGACAGGACACACTGCTCACAGCTGGTGCCGTGTGCACACAAACTCTCTTGGAGGTGGCACAGACGGGACATGGAACAAAACTGATGCGATATGACCAAGATCACATGGCCGGAGCAGAAATAAGATCGGCATGCAGGCTAATGTCTCAGGACCTTCTGGCTTCCAAAGATGCTTCTTCAGACCAGTTGGGCACTGGTGAGGAGTCAACCCAGGCATCCAGCTCCCAAAGCAACCCAGTCACAGGACCTCACTAGCCTTTTAAGAGCAGACAGCCCAACCTGGTCTGACTTTGGGGGATTCTAGGTCTCCCTCCCTGGCCCCTCCCCTCCCTTAGTCAGGCACAGTGATCTGGAATCTTGAGACCCTCAAGGTGATGTCTTTCAGGGTGGCAGCTGGTGATGGGAGTGTGGGGGCAGCAGGGCAGACAGGTGGAGCAAGGAAATTAGACTCCACAGCCCAGGGCAAAGGCCCCACTGCTGGCCTCCCCAGGCGGGTGTTGGCTCCGCTGATAAATGGACTGCAGCTCCTCTCATTAACTTGTGGAGTGGACTGTAATAATAAAACGCTCCTTAGAGCTGGGACGGGACACACACGACTGCTTTCTTGGGTCCTAATCAGGATCATTAACTATGTTCGGAAAGGTTTGATAAACATTTGCTAAACTCCTGGGTTCACTGTGCCCATGTCTTGGCTAGCAGAGGCCAGCTGTAAAAAGACATATCCAGGGCCTGGGATTCCATTGGTTTTCTTCAGAGGCTTCTCCATACCAAAGCTGTGATGTGGTAGCAGTTGTGGGTCAAGGAGCTCTTCCGTATTCTGGATAGGACTCTCTGGGTCTGAAAAATTAATGGGTAGACAGAAGGGAAAAGAGCTGAGCCCACTGCTTTCTAAATCTGGAGTTTTGAGCCTTTTATTGTCTGTCTCTGAGCCTCGAGCCCCTCCCTATACAGCAGAGATGATATTTACTTCCTGTATTTCTCAGAGACCTATGGGGGGTTCTAGGTCTCCCTCCCAGGCCCCTCTCCTCCTTTCTTCTAAGCTCTTTGCTTTCAGTGCAGAAGCCGCTCATCATCAGTCTTCTCTGTTTCCCATCCTGCTCTGTTATCATCTCTTACCACTGCTTCCCACCGCGTTTACAAGGCGTCATGGCTGCCTTCTGCCTCTGGGCAACAGAAGGTGTGAGTCTGAAGCCCTGCACATTGTTGTAGTAGGAGGAGCTGATTTCATAGAAACTGGAACCAGGCGATGAATGTAGGGCCCTTTCAGCAAGGGCAGGTCTTGAGGAAAGCACCACCCCCCACCACAACCTTTGAGGGCATGCTGACCTGGAGAGTTTTGTAGATTTACTCCTGGCCTTGGAGGACAGTAGGCAGAAGAGGCACCAAGGACTAGCAGAACTTTGCCTCTCTTCCCCTGCAGGAGGCCTCCTCGGTTCCTGGCTGGGCCCTTCCTAAACTCTTCCTTGATTTGGGGAATCTTTCTTGGCCTCCATCCTCATTCCCCACAGAAACTGTGTCATAAACCAGATATGTCTTATGCCAAAGGATTTCCTTTGCCATTCTGTCTGGCCCAATGGCTTCAGATGCTCAGTGCCCACCTCTTATTCTTGTGGATCTCCAGTGGAAAAAAAAACACGGAAACATTGTCTGTTTAGCCCAACACGTGTCCAGGCAGACCACCACCTCAATCCAAGGCAGAGTTTCCAATGTCCTGGCCAGGGAAGAAGGGTGTGGCCAGGCTGGAGCAGGGGGGTGTCACAGCACTGAGACCCTTTCCTAAGCTAGGAATGCTGGCAGGGGAAAACATTGTAGGAGTGGCCCTGCTGAGGACATGGGACTACTGCCATGTGTGTCTGTGCACATGTGCACACATAACAAACACACGCACATGTACACACACACACACACACACACACACATTCTTAGAGGTGGGAAGTCAGGGAGAGTTTCAATTCAGGAAACACTGGCAGTCAATGATCAGCATCCCTTTGCATCAGTCCCTCTTCAAGGCACAAGCTCTGCCTATTCCTACGTAATGTGCGAGGAGCAAAGGCCTCAGGTAAATCCTTGCCCGTTGTCTCTTATGTAGCACCTCCACTACAGTCGTTCTGTGGTTCCCGCCTTTTTCATGGAATAAAATCCTCACCCAGCCTGACTCCAATTCCCTTCATCAAGACCAGCGATCCTTCAGTTCTAGAAGCTGAGAACCCCGTCTCCCCCTCCCCCAGCCTCAAGGCAAAGGCTGTACACCTAGGATGAGATGAGGGTCAGACTCATGTAGGAACCACCCCTCTTTGCTCATTCCTTGAAGCTACCTCCATACTAGCTTCTATCACCATGTCTTCCAGGGGCTGGGTCACATGCCTATGCCTGTCACTTGCTTCTCACATACAGGGATAGGCTTTGTTACCTGGGACGTTCTGGCTCAGCCTTGGAAAGCATCCTGTAGAATCTAATGCATAAATGTGACAGATGGAGTCTGGTCACCTGGGAATGGATGACATACACTGTGAGGAGGGGACCTGCCACCACAACCAGGGAGTAAGCCTCAGTAGAGCTCCTTCTCAGCATCCCTCAGAGTCCCAGGTCCAGCTGTCCATCAGGGCCATCCACTTGCTCTGTTAGGCCCGGGATCCAGGAGTATGTAAGCAAGCAAGACTTCTGGGGACGATGACATTAGCTTGGCTAGAGGGCATTTATTGGGCTTTGTTCTGTCTCAGTGAGCTCTGGGAATTTGGAGGGAGGCAGCTAAAGGACATGAAGTCACAGAGCGGGACCATAATCCCCTGAGAACCTCACAGCCAGGTTCATGGCACAGCTTATAAAAGAGTGAGGGCCACAGCAGGAACAGGGCTGCCATGCTCACGGAGTAGATAGGATATGGTTGGAACTTTTTGGCCGCTCCCCAACTGTAGTTTGAAATAGCGAGAAACAGCAGAGTTAGCTTGCCAAGGTGGAGGGACCAAAGAAGGAGTGGGGTCCAGGTTGAAAAACCTCACAGTGCTTTTCGCCTTGCAGGAGCACATGCATTAGATTTACCTCCTGTTTCCTTCTCTCAGCTTAACATGTTCCACCGCAAGCATCTCTTGTGCAGCTAGAAAGAGGGGCCGGAAAGGATTATAAGATTCTGTCTTAAAAGAAAAAAAAAATCCCTCCCTGCTCTTAGTTCTCTCCTTCCCCCTTAAGGAAAAAAATATGGAAAGGAGTTTTTTTTTTTTTGCCTTTACTGTAGCTTTGGCTGTTTGTCTAGCTCCTCACGGGCACTGTGAATTTACAGCATGGCCTCTCTTTAAGTAGTTTTAGGGAGAAAGATAGTGGAATTTTATTCTTCCTAATTTATAAAACAATAATAATTGTTCGCGCGTTAGGAAACATTCCTGCTAAATCAATCCAATCTTTCAGAACAACTGGGAGAGAATGAAGCCAAATTGTCAGACTGGCTTCTGGGGAGTTGTTTCTTCCTTCAGCCTCTGAACAGACTGCAGCCAGCTCCATGCTAGGCCTGTGGTGGGTGAGGGCAGTGGCCAGGAATGACCTGGGTGAGCCTAGCTGTGGTGTTACTATGAGGAACAGGGAACGGGTGTATTCCTTGAGGAGAGGAAGCTGTGATTCTGAATCTACGAAGCTCACTGTGTGGATAGGTACTTTCTGGTCTTCTGGTGAGATCAGGAATCCTAGAGAAGGCCTGAGCTCTGGGAGAGAGAAGAGGTAGCTTGGTGCACCTGCCTTGTGAGTCTAGTGTACTTGGGTAGAAGTTCAGTACAGGGCATTGTCTTAGAGTTTCTATTGCTGCAAAGAGTACATGACCACAGCAACGCTTATAATGGGAAACATTTAATTGGCAAGGCCTCATTTACAGTTTCAGAGCTTTAGTCCATTCTCATGAAGGCAGACACAGCAGCATGCAGGCAGACATGGTGCGGGGGAAGGAGCTGAGACTCCTACATCTTGACTTGCAGACAACAGGAAGTGAACTGTCTCCAACACTCAGTGTAACTTGAGCAAAGGAGACCAAAAGCCTACCTCCAGTGACACACTTTCTCCAACAAGGACACGCCTCCTCCAACAGAGTCACAATTCCTAATAGAGTCACTCCCTTTGGGGTCCATTTTCTTTTAAGCCACCACAAGTGAGAACTAGCATAGGCAAACTGAGGTACGGGTCAGTGGCTGGTGGCTGGCGAGGAGTCTGGTTACTCAGGAATTCGGGGATGTAAAGCTGAGATCATAGTTCTGCACCAAACTGAAGGAGAGAAGAAAACAAGGTCTTCAACTGGAGAACAGACTCAAGGCCCAGGCAGGTAAGATGAGAGCAACCAGAGCGGATGCAGCTGGCATAAGGGAGAGACCTGAGGCCCTGCTTGTGTCTCTGAGAATCGTCCCCAGTGGCCACTCCAATATGCTCATGGTGGGCCTGATCAGGTGAAGAGGGAAGAAACAAAGCAATCTTCATCTAGAGAGAAGGGTTAGGTAACAAATAGAAAGATAACCTCCGTGTCATCCTCGGAGCTGCTCAGTGTCAGTGGGGACTTTGGGATTCCCTGAGACTACCTGGGGACCTGGAGCTTGGAAATCCGCAGGGCAGAAGTGCACACCCCATTTGTCAGCGATGGTCCTTGAACCTGTGGCTGCTGTGAATAAAAATAGCACCTCTTTCAGTGGCCCAGTTGGTACAGCAATGATATTGTCTGCATTGCCATATTCCCTGGGTTAGGACACTGCAAGGCTGGACATCCAAAAAGCTGCCATTAGCTCTAATTGGCTTGGTGGTCCCTTGGTGTTACAAAAGGATCATCCATCTTACCAGTGAGAACAGAGTGTGTCTTCCAGAACCGATGTGGTACAGATGTAGGTAAGGAAGATATGGATGAACCCTCAAGGGGTCTCCAGGAGATCTGGACCTCATCCAGTGTCTGTCTCTTTCTCTTCTCAAGCTCTCTCTGTCTCCATTATTCTCACCATCTCCATCTGTCTCTCTTGCTCTTCTCTCACTTTCTGACTATCACTGTCACTCTTGGACCCCCTCTGTCGCTTGTTATGTGTTCACTGTCTGTCCTCCTATCTCTCTGTTCTCCCACTCTGCAGAGGGTAAGCCCCTTGCTTTGTTCTTGCAGCAAGGAAGGCCGAGGTGGCTGCTCTGTCTCCCTCCTTTCTTCTTTCTCTTGAGATTCTTTGGGTTCCTAGGAATGTCAATGGAACTTTGCTGATAGTAAGGAAAGGAAGGTGGCTCAGGGGGACCCATGCCCTGTGAGAGTGTGTCTTTTTCAGATCTTGAAGAAGGTCTGGAGTTGGGGCTTCCCAGAAGTTGTGAAGCCTCCATGAAAAGAGGTGTGGGGGGGGGAGGAGAGAGTGGGAGTCCAGCCCACTCTGGGGACTGCACAGGGATCACCATGGTGCCTCAGGAGAGTATGAGTCCCTAGTGTGTTCACTGTGTCTGGGAAGCAGGGGTGTTTTGGCCTAGCAGAGGCTTAGAGACTCTCTCTGCTGTTTGGGAGATGTGTTCTCTTCTAGAATTAATTAATATCCAGTGAACCAAGTGGCATGGGAAGATGGTGATCTCACCATCCTGGGAGGAATGAGAGCAGAAATTGCCTGACTACTGCTGAGGTTGCTGTGGAGGCAATAAAGCACATTCTATGGGTGGGACCATTGACTTCCAAGTTCCCTCTGCGGCCTGGGCTTGCAGGATTGCCCCCTCTCCCATCCCTCTACTTTGGCAGTTAATTCCCTTGCACTCAAAAGATAACCTGCTGTGACCTCCTCCCCAGGTGGGACTCTAAGAACCTGCCAAGGTCTCCCACTCCCTCAGTGGCACAAGGTCACCACATTCACAGTCTCTGGGCTGCTCCTTGTAGCCACCGCCCTTCAGGAGCCAAGAGCTGACAAAGAAAAGACAACCCACAGACACACTCAGAGGGAGAGAGAAAACATACACAGACACACACATATACCGTACACAGATACACACACATACACACAGAGCATGCACACATAGAGAGAACACACAAACACACAGAGCATACAAGGACACACGCGTACACACACATACACACACTCAGAGGGAGAGAGAAAACATGCACACACACATACATACCGTACACAGACACACACACATACACACAGAGCATGCACACATAGAGAACACATAAACACACACACACACACACACACACACGAAGAGGGGAGGTAGAGTTAAGCCTGGAATGACAAACACCCTCACACTTGTGCTCTGGCCTTTTATCACAAGCCCATGGAGATGAAATTCTGACCTAATAATCAAAACAAGCTGTAATTGCAAACAGACCCTCTGAAGGCTGCATAGGCAGCTTGGCCTGCGGGCCTGGGGAGAGAAGTACCTGCTGAGCACAGCAGGCTGGCCCACGTCCTCCTCCTCTTCCCTCACGGATCAATGTGGCTGTCCAGCCACCCACCATGCACCGTTTTGCTGGCCTGGCTCCCTGGAGCCCTGCTCACATTCTGTCCCTGTGGGACCCCAGGGCTGTCTGTGCAGAGAAATCAGCTTAGAGGAAGCTGGCCACAGGGAGATGATTGACTACCCAGCAGCACCCCAAGAGGCCATGAGGGGGTAGAGCGGGTGTTACTCCCACCAAGCCTGTCTAGACTCCACCTCCTCTTGGCTCTGGGAGAGATTCTCCTGGGTGCAACCCCAAAATCTGGAAGGCCTTCCTGTCTCTTCACAGTCCCCACCTCCTTTTTTTGTGTTTTGTTTCGGGCACACCCTCAGCTCAAATTTGCTTTGAAGGTCAGTAATTTCCATTCCTGCTTTTCAAAAACAATTGCACAGTTCTTCAGGGACCCAAATGTTGATTCTCTTCAGTAAGGAATGAGTTTCCCCCAGCAACAAATACATTCCAGAATCATCCATCCAACACTTCCAATGGGCCAGACATCCAGAAGGGGCCAAGGACATGTCAACTTGGTCTAAGTTCCCACAGTACTCCTCTAGGGGAAACACAGCCAATGTGTGTCATATCCTAGGCCATTGTCTTTCCATAGGAAAATAAAAGGATCCCTGAGTTGGTGATATTAGATGCTGGGTCAGTTTGGAGACCATTTCCTGTGTCTTCTCATTCTAATCTGTTTTAGGTTATTGGGAACTTGTGGAGCTAAGGCCTCACTCTGGATGTCCCAGCAGTTACAGGACGGTGGTGGCTGCAAGGGGCATTGAGGAATCAGAGGAAAATATCAAAAGAGACCAAAGTCATTTGAACCCACCAAGGTCCCCCTACCTGGGGAGTTTGTGTTGAGCTTGGGCAAGCTGTGGCTTCTCAATGGATGATTTCTCTGAAATCCTGGCTGGATCCAGACTGCATGATCCTTTCTAGATTGAGCAGGGCAGGGATGGCTCAGGAATGCCAGCACTACAAGCACAAGTTTCAAAGTTCTTAAAACAGTTATTGGCTGGGGTGAACTGCCTTGATTCAGATCACATGATGGAGAGATTCTGTCTGTATTTCCTTTCATATCATTGCAGGTCCTGCTGAAACCAGAAACTGGCTCTCAGTCCTAACCTGACTTGCTGAGTTGTGCTACCCTCTCCATCTTATTAGAGATATAACTTGGAGGAGGGACCTGCCCCCCAACTCCCACAGTGCAGTGTCATTACCCCACAGGGGCCTGGAGTGAGTCACCAGTGGCTACCTCATTATCTTAGAGATAGGAAGAAATCTTGACTATAACCAACCTGGCATATGCTTTTTAGCTTTGTATTGTCTGTAGGGTAAAAGATCCAAGTTAGTCAAATTCTGAGTTAAAAAAAACAACGAATCCATGAACTGAAATCCCCCGAATCCCTGAGCATGAAATCCCCCGAATCTCTGATCTTGAAATCCTACCAATCCCTGGGTTAGAAATTCCACCAATCCCTGAGCATGAAATCCTACCAATCCCTGGGCTTGAAATCCCACAAATCCCTGATGATGAAATCCCACCTATCTCTGAGTTTGAAATCCCACCAATCCCTGGGTTTGGTATGAAATCCCATCGGTCCCACTCTGGAAAGCGCTGCCCCCAAACCGTATATAAAGCCTGCTTCCTGCTCTGTTTGTTGTTGCTTCTTGCCCAAGCAGAGGCAACCATCCTCTTGTGTCCCTCTGCATAAATCTCTTGTATGAGGTTTGTTGTGTGTTGTGACTTTGTGGTATTCCTTGGCTCCTGACTGCCAGAATACCTTTCCCTGCAGAGCTATAACACTCGCATAGGGGAACCTCCCCCTCAGGGCTACACTTCTATTGAGGAAGTCTTTTCCCTCCAAGCTTTAACACTTAACCTGTCTCCTAGAACATACCTGGTTACCAGCTTCCAAGCTTCTGGACTTTCCAGAGGAGTAGTCCGAGAGAAGACACCCCTCTGGTCCCATGTTTTGGGGCTCTTCACTACAGAAGCTGGTGGGTCTTGGGCTGGGAGACAAGGATCTTTCTCTTGCCTGGCCCACCTCTGACCTGCTCTGTCAGTCAAGGCAAATGACCAGCCCTCTCCTAGGGATGACTGCAATATGGACCCCAAGTGTTCTGGTCCTGGATGAAGAAATTATTGACATGGGTGGCGTTTGAGAGCAAGGCGCCACAAAACTGGGAAATTTTGGTCTAGATGTTTTGATTATGTGTTAATTTCCTTTCGGTGTTTGGTTTCTACTAATTTCTTTTATCCACAAAGGATAATTAATCATGAAGACATTTGTGGCACTCCCACTATGTCCTACAAATATCCCTAAAGGGGAAGAATTTAAAGGAGAGAGGACCAAGGCTCAGAGAGATAGAGGAGACCCTGCCCTGTAATGTCATTTATAATCCCCGTCTCAGACAAGCATTTTGTTAGACTTTACACTGGGGCTTTGCACCAAGTTCATCCTCTCCTATAGCCCCCAGTCTAGGCTGACTCTAAAGACACTTCAACTCCAGACTGTTGACCTTCAAGGTGAATGCTTCTTGTGTTGTCTATAGTTGCTGGATCTGTGAAGACAAGCTTTTCTTGAGATAAGCCAAGAGCCTTGACGGGCTGCTTTCAGATCTCTCTCTCAAGACACAATGTAGTAACATGTCTATAAACTTTCTCTCAGGATACTGGACACAAGCCTCTGTGAGGCTCTGAAGCCCTCTTACCAGCTCCTCCTCCCCAGTCCCCAGTCCTGTGAATTTGGTAGGTTTCTCAGTTGGGGTTATGATTCTCCTCAGCATGCCCTATCACTTTGTTGTGTGACACTATTCCTGGGGAGATGTGAACAAAAGTCTAGTTACCCTAGATAAGTAACCAACAACAGACCAAAGTATGTATACCACTAAATCCAACTTGGTGAACCAATGAGTTTTATTATAGATGCTTAGAGGACCAGGGATGAGGGGCTGCTTACAGAAGCAGAAATGTTTCAAAGACAGCTGCATCACCAAAGCGCATCCCATCACAGTTGATAGCTCACAGAATCTGGAAACCTGGAGCACAGCACACAACCAGCAGGCAGCTCAACAGGCTGAACAGTGTCGGTTCCTGGTAGCTCAATCGGTCTGAGCATGTTCTAAGCAGCTTCTTTTGCCTTTTGCTTCTTCTAGGCAGTTTGGCTGGTCCTGCTTTTTCCAGGTTGGGTCTGAGTCTCTACTAAAAAACTTAGTTTGTTTCAGTAGTCCTTAGTGTTTACATACTCTCAGGGAGGGAGGAGCCAAATAAAACTGTGCAGTTTCAGGGATATCCTGAAGCTACTTTGAATTGTTTACTTCCTGTCTTAAGGAACATCTCTGAAGGATGGAATATCCCATCCTTTCTCCACCAACACCCTGTTGTTTCACCATGTAAACATGTCTTAATTATCTTGTTCTTTCACTCCCCTTTACATCCTGTGTCTTATGTTCTCCTCCAAGGTAGAAGGTTTTAACCTCAGAAGAAGCTGTCACACATCATGTCTCTGAGGGCGTCTTGTGCAATTTGACGTGATCAAATCAGATGAATTGAGCAAAGAAGCTCAGGTTGATTGGTGCAGCTCTTGGTGGAAGTTCAGGTTACAGAATCCCAGAGAAGTCACGAGTGTCATGCAAGGTAGACGGTCCTTACAGTCCCTAGCAAGGGGGAGGGTGACATATCAGGGGCTGGCCTTTTTCCACATTAGGTCTTGGTTCCAGTGCCTGGTAGCTGATCAGAAGGGGCTGACCAGGAGTTCAGTTTTGGCACCATTTGTGTAAGGGGGGGGGGGCTTTACAATGAAGTCATGGCTATAGCAAGTGGGAGCGTGGTTCTTTCTAGTCTGAGCCATCCTGGTCTTTGTCCCAAGCCATCCCAACCTAACAGCCTTATCTTCTTTTGTCTGTATGGACAAATATCATACAGACCCTGGGGTCACTGTGGTTCTACCTGGTAGGACAGCAGGGAATGAAATACTCTTGGTATTGGGCATTTGAGGGCCTCCATCCTGTATTGTGAGGTCTGTGTGGACTCTCACTGGAGTCGAGAAACCCGTTCTGTGCATGAGAGTGTACCACCCTCTGTGTGACTTCTCCTAGCTGTGTGGATGGAAGGGAAGGACCTAATAATGTCCAGCAGGACGTGAGATTTCTGAGCATCCTTCAAGAGCCAGAGGAATAGTGTTGGCCATGACTGCACTGTGTCCATGCGTGTTACTGAGACAGCAGTGGTGTGGTGAACACAAGGAACACAAGAAGCTTGATGGGGTTGGGTCAGACAGCCATAGTGTGAGCTACGGTGGGCAGGGGATTGGCCATGCTCATAACTGCAGAAGTGAAAGCCTGGTAGAGGACATATCACACCAGGTTATGGAATAATACTATAGGTGCCTGGCTCAGCCCTTACTCTTCAAGACTTGTAAAGCGCCCTGAGATGCCATGTCTTTTTGTTGGATAGATCAAAGAAGAAGGCAGCTCCTGGTTTGTTTCCTTGAGTGACCCAACTTCTTTTCGCCTATTTTTTGCTCTTTTGCTCTTGAGGACCATCCATAGGAACCTTTTAGAAGAACAATTTGAGTGTCTTAGTTTTTTTCCTATTGTTCAATGCACAGAACACCATGGTGGGGAAGTATGAGCAGCTCATCACATAACACCCACAGTCAGAAGAACCAACAATGTTCCACTGTTTAGTGCTCAGCTTCCTTTGCACGCTGTGATGGGGTTGGGAGCACAACCCACATTCTCCTTTCTTGGAAAATATTTCTGATTTGTACCTGAACAATTTCATACACTTATATAATACAGCTTGATCACATCCAACCCAAGTCCTGTCCACTCGCTGTGCCTCCTAATGTTTCCCTATCCCATATCTCCTCTTCCTTCTTTCCTCCTGCTCCCCTCAATTCAATGAGTCCAAATAGTGCTGCTTCCCTGAGCCTGGGCAACACATCAGCAGCTCTAACACTGAAGAAAAATGATTTCACCGTCTCCAGCAGCAACCAATAACTCTTCAGCTAGTGATGGGGGTTCATGAGTGTCTTTCCCATATATGCTGGAATCTTGACTGACTGGATCTCGAGTAGGCCTTGTGCAGGTAACTATAGCTACTGGGAATCACAATCACAGCATTTTATGGTACTCCACTCTACCTGCTAACTCGTACTCTGTGGGAATCCCCTCTGGTCTCCAGGGTGAGGTTTGGCAACCTCCTCAGGTACCCACAGGCCCATTCTCCATCCTGTCCTCCCACACCTTGGCAGTGGCAGCAGCTAGACCAGTATTCCAGGTTTGAGTGGCATTCCTGGTGGTACCACAGAGGATCCTGCCTGCAGCTGCTTTACCAGCTTTGGGGTGGTTAGTGACTTCTCTGTGTCCTAGCCCATCACCGTCATCCCAATAACCTCCACTCCTCTCAATCCCAACGATGGGGCACCTGTGCAGTGTGCCAGGCCCTGTGCTCCAGGCTAGCTACCTGGGGGACATTTGCTTTCCTGAAGAGTTGGCAGTGAAAAGAGCATGCGCAAAGGCCTGGGAGGGGAAAAAGGATATGATTTAGTTGTTGGGAATGGAAAAATGTCCCACAGGGTGACAAGGACCCAGAGAACAGGCTGGGAGCCAAGGTACAGGTGAGATCAATGGTGAAGGATGGGCCCCATGGAGAACCTAGACAGCTGTGAAGGTCACACTAGGAGATTTGGACTTGAACTTGACAGGGGCCATCGAGGAGTTTTCAGAAAGTGAGTAATAGTATTTTATTTATTTCTTAGGTCAATTTCCATGGAGGCCAATAGAAGACATTCAATTTAAGGGAAGAATGAGAGAGACCAGAGAATCTCTGAGTAGCCAGAAGGCATATGCAATAGTAATGTGTGTGTGTGTGTGTGTGTGTGTGTGTGATGACTCCTCTACCCTATAGCCTCTTTACAGACACACACACACACACACACACACACACACACACACACACACCCCTCTGAGAAGATAGCTTTATCAGTTTAATTCTTGTGCAAGCACAAACATATGAGTTCAGATCCCCAGAACACATATAGAGCTGAGGAGGCAGAAACTGTCATGTCCCTAGGTCTCATTGGTTATCCAACCTAGCCTGATTGCTGAACTACAGGCCAAGGAGGAAGCAGAGACTGACATGTCCCTAGGTCTCATTGGCTATCCAGCCTAGCCAATGAGAAACCCTAGTTCCTAAGGAGTAGACCCTTGGTTGATGTCTGCTCCCATATTCACATGCACACACTACACACATGTGTGCACCATATGAATGCATACAAATAAAATAAAAATGTATTTAATAAAACATGATGCAAGGAATAGTGATGATGCCAGCAAGCAAGTAAAGAAACAAGCCTAAAGACCTACCAACCAACCAATAAAATCCATCATAATTCACTGGGGAGAACAATTAATGTTTTCCAATTATTATGTTACTTATCAAGAATCAAAGAGATTGTTTTCCCAGTATACCCTTCCTGTGATTCTAGTAACAAACACTCTTGAATATTTTACTTGACAATTCTTTTGGCTTTAACAAAATATCCTGGTTTTACTACAATCTATATGACCACCCAGAAGATAATAATTCTCCCCAAGAGTTGGTCTCCTGACCTCATTTATTCGTGGCACATCAGATTTCCTGGGTGAATAAGGTGTGTGTTTTCTGCAAGGCAAAGCCACATCCGATATTTGGCATACCACAATACTCACACGCTGAACTCAGCTCAGGGCGCTGAAGTTCTCCAGGCATCTTTGTACGTACTGGGGATGGCATGCTTCTCTTATACTGCTGACGACTTTGGAAAGAAGGGGATGTTAGATCTGATGTGTTGATGGTCTGTGGTTGGCTGGCATATGATGCGAGGATTACCAGCTGGCTGAGGATCCTGCAGACAGACAGACAGGCAGGCCCGTACACGCATGCTCATATGCGTACGTGTGCAAGGGCACACAAGCCATGGCCTGGCCCTACACCACAGACTATTGCTTGGACCTGTACGATATTATTGCTGGAAAAAATTCTAACGTCATCGAGGGCAAGCCCCTCATATTTGTGATAAAGTGACTCACTGCAGCCCCCAGGGGAAAGGACAGGTCTACAGTTACTCAGCAAATGGGAGGATACAGGGGGATTTGAACTCACCAGTTACTAAACCCTTAGAATTCCATATAGTGGATGGATGGAGGGCTGGTTAGTGTGGCAGAGCAGAAATCAACTAAGATAAGCTGCTGGGCACACCCGTGAGAGATTTTCTTGACTGCGTGGTTTGACGTGGTCTGACATGGTCTGACCTACCCCAAATGTGGGCAGCTCCTCCCAGCAAAAGCCCAAATAAAAAGAAGTCTGGGAAGAATGTGGACCTTTTTGCCTCGTGGCTTTTATATCTCTTTGGTGAGCTCATTTAGCTTGCGGCTACTGCTGCTCAGCCACATTGCTTTGCTGTTGTCAGAACCCAGCTATTTGGGGCTTCCAACATGGGCTGAAGCTCAGTGTTTCTCTCAGCCTTCAGAGCCAGACTGGGACTCCTGAGGCCTTGAGTCTGGGTGAGCAGCTACTAGCTTCTCTGCCTCTCTAGTGGGAAGACAGCCATTCTTGACTTACCAGATCCTAACACGTGAGCCATTCTAATAGGTCCCCTTTTAATATGTAGTCATCTGCTGGTTCTGTTTCTCTAGTGGACCCTCACTAATAGATATGGTCATTTCAGGGTTGGTTTTCCCACACCTCCATCTTCAGGGCCAGCTCTACTGTGGTGCCCAGGCATGGCGGAGGGTTACTCTTGACAGTGTCGCTGCTGCCGAGGGGCAGGGAGGGCTCTCCTGCCCTCCCACCTGCACTGATGGGTAGGGGTAGGGTAGGGCAGGGTGGGGAGGGCACCTCTCCTCCACCCATGCTGCCACATGAGTAATATGCCCATTCTGAGCCGAGAATAGCCACTCTTGGCAACTTCAGCTGGGACGTAATTCAGGTTTTGTCAAAGGAGAAGGACACAACCTCAAAATAAACAATTGTTTCTTTGTTTGTTTGTTTAATAGGGCAGTTCCATTCCCCACACCCTGTTTCTTGGATTTAGCAAAACACTATAAAAGCCCCTGGGATGCAGGATCTAATTTGAAGTTTGGACCTCTGGAAATTCGTTCTCGTTGTAATCTTAAGCATGCCCCTTCTCTTACTTCAGTCTTTCTCAGATAGTAGGAGAGGAAGTGTCTGGATTCTCTGCTGGTGCTTAACCTGGCAAGGATGTCACGGGGTCGAGTGACTGCTGCACGTGCAAGGACTTGCTGGGAATGGTGTGCAAACGCATATGTGTTTGTGTGTGTGTGTTTGTGTGTGTGTTTGTGTGGGGGAGGTGTGGATGTTCACCTGACACACCCCCTGTGTCTGCATACTGACTTGTATTAACTGAATCATTGATGTATGTTTGCATCTTTTTTTTGAGTGATCATTTCAATATTCTAAAATAATTTCTCTTTATTCTTGAGACTTTTGTCCATGTATACAATGAAACATGACATATTTATTTATTTATTTTAAGTCCCTCCAGTTTTCACCCCCAACATGACATCCTTCCAATTTTACCCCCAACACACTTTTTAAATTTTTCTTTATTCTTTATGTCTTTTCACATCATGTGTCTCCGCCCCTTCATAACTGCCTTCTGCCTTTGCAACCTCCCCCCAAAATAAAATAAAATAAAATTTAAGAGAAAAAAAAATCAATTTTCTCCTGGAAGCTGTGGTGTGACACAGTGAGCCCACATTAACCGTATATCTTTACCTCCAAGTGTTCATTGCAGAGATTGAGACCTCTGGTTTCTGCTACACTATTAATGCCGGGACCTCACTGGAACACCTATTGGTTATCTTGCAGTTGTCCTATGTTGTAAAAATCCTGCAAGTTTGAGTCTGCAAGACAGGTCCCTTCTCTTGTCTTGCTCCAGCAGATCACAGATGGGGTGGATGTTGGGGTGGGCCAACTGTTAACCCAGGTTCTGGGCCTGGATAGTTGTAGGGTTGGAGATCAGCCAGCTCTCCCTTGTCCTCACCACTAGGGTGAGCTCTCCTACATTGCCCTGGCTAGCTCCCTCCTTGGAGCTGTGAGCAAGGGCCAAGGCCAGTTCTATTTTCATGTCCTCGGGGTCTCTTCTCCCACACCATTAACCTCAGGGCATGGAGTAGGGGCCGCTCTCCTAAGTGCCTCAGCTGATGAGGGGCATGGCCAGCTTTCCTGTTCTAGTGACCTCAGAGCCATCTCAGAGACTCGGGCATTGATGGGAGGGAGAGGTGGAGGTATAGGAGATGGGGAGGGCAGCTCTCCTCTGCCCATGCTGCCACACAAGAGATGAGCAGTGGGGACAGCGTTCCCGTGCTCACAACTTCGGGGCTGCCTCACCCACGCCTCTGCCAATGGGGTTGGTTCTATTGCCAACACACACTTTTAAAAATAACCCAGAGTCCAACTAACACTGCTTATATGTGTATAGGGTGCCACTCGCTATCCGCTGAAGCTTGCAAATCAATCAGTGGTCACACATTAGAAAAGAAAGAAAGAAAGAAAGAAAGAAAGAAAGAAAGAAAACAAAAGGTTCTCCATCCCCAAGCAGCTACCAGTTGCCTCTGATAGCTCCTCAGTAGGAGATGAGGCTTAATGGTCCTTGGCCTCATTTATGCTTGGATTTTTGCTGGCTTGATCTCATGCAGGTCTTGTTGCGTGTAACCACAGTTGAAGTGAGGTCATGGGTACAAAAGCCATGTCAAGTCCTTCAGTTTTCCTTTCACAACTGTCCTCCCCATCTTACATTCCTTCTTCATCCTCTTCTGCAGTGCTCACCGAGCTTGGTGGAGGTGGTGGGGGTGGGGTGGGAAAGATGTCCTATTTAGGGCTGACTACTCTGCCTCCTCCTCTGAACCCTCTCAACATTGGCTGCCCCCACTGCACAAAGAAGCTTCCCTGACCAAGGCTGAGAGCAGCCCAGGTCTGTGGTTAGAAACATAAATATTTAGAAGTCAATTTGACAGTGTGAACATTTAGCAAAACAACATTTGCCTGCTTACTTCATAAGGCCATGCTCTAAGACCTTGATTTGAGTTGTTTCTGAAGATTTTTATCTAAAGTGTCTACTGAATTCTCATTGCCTCACAGACAAATGAGACTATAGATGCCTTCCCTGTGTCAGAACAGTCTCTTGCTACTACAGCCCTAGGAAGATTGTTATTACTATAACCATTTTCTCAATGACATTCTTACATGAATTTTGCTCCGGGTCAAACAAGCCAGCAATGATGGAAGTGAACCTATTGCTAAAGACACTGCGCTGCATGGTTAGAGAGAGGTAGTGCCTCTGTGTGTGTATGGGGAAGATGAGGCCTTTTAGTTATAGAGTCAGTGCATTTGAGGAGCAATGCTAGCCAGGCAGACGGCACTATGGGACACTAAAGAACTTGGCAGCAATGCTTGAGGCTAGAGAGGGAGAGACTCTTCAGATGCTTGAGACCTCAGTAGAATTTACAGGACGTGTTTCTTAGTAGGGGTCATTTTGTCTCTCTAGGACATTTTGGAAAATGCCTTTTCTTGTCCCGTTGCTGGGGATAGAAGGCAGCACCTCACATGTGCTAAGCAAGCACCCCACCACTGAGCTACGTTCCCAGCTCTCAAGATGATTTTGAGTGTCATGACTAGTGGATGCCTCTGGTATCTAGAGTGGAGAGGCCAGTTCTTTTCCTACACATCTGAGCACACACAAGACAGGTCTTCAGAGGATCCCTCAGCCCCAGATGTTGCAGAAGACAGAGGGGATTTTCAAAGAGGGAACCAGAGAAAAATCTCTAAAAAAGAGGCCATTTGTCTTCTATCCAAGGAGCTTTTCTGACATCCTGGAGAGGGCCATTGTCCCCTAGCTGTCATGACTACAAGTATGTGGCATGATGCCTGCCATTGTTCACACAGGACAAGGCTGCTGAAAGTGCCCTGTAGGCTAAGTGAAGGATCATGGACCATGCCTTGCACGCATGACCATGGCTTCGCTCACTGCATTCTGATTATGCCATAAGAATGCCATCAGCCAGCTTCAACCCTGACATTGTCCTCCTACCTCTCATGGCCTTGCCTCTCTGTCCCCTCTGGACTGCCTGGGAATTCCCACTTTTCTCTGAATACACCCCAACTTACTGTCAATCTCATAAAAAGCAAAACTTGGTACGGGGAAGATTGAGTTTTCTTCTCACAGCAGAATTTGATTTAGGGCCAAGAAGGTGACAATCGCTGCAAAGTGGAGATTGGCTATTTTGGGAGTGCTGTGAATAAATTTTTTTTCCATCTCCAAATGACCTTACATATATTCTATCTCCTGCCCTCCTCCCTGTGGTATTGATGGGGTCGCTGGACTGTGCTTTGCTAGGTGAGCCAGACTCTGCTAGGCTCCTGGTGCTCTTAATAAATTTGCCTGATGGCCAGGGGAGCAGGGGACCTTGATGAAGTCTGGCTCTTGGGACTTAGGTGGAGTTCTGGTCCCTCAGCAGCCTCTGTGATTACCAGGGCATGTTAACCTGGTCAGATGGGGGCTGTCCATGGTCACCAAAGGCTCTGCTTGCTGAGCCAGTTCCCACTGTAGCCTCATTGCCCCTACTCTGTAAACTGGACAACACTGGCAAGCATGTTCTGGATAAGTGAGAGACCCCCTCGCTTTACTGCCCATTACTGGGCACTAGGTGACAACTGTATCTGGGATCAGTCTTCCAGATGACACAGAAAAAGGAATTTTCATAAGGTGACATTTTGACTCAGCTGTACCCACATTTGGATGAAGCAAAGATTGTTTACCTTTATTTTTAGGTAATGTCCTCAATAGATGTCTCCACAATTCACCCCCAAATCTTACTCACTTCTAAGCACCCTTCCTTAACCTCCAATTCAACTCTCACCCCTTTACAAGGGTCTCTACATGCGATATAGGACTGGAAGGAGGAATTAGTGATTGTGCACACAATTAGAGGGGCAGTGGTTGCTTTTTAGACAGGGATCTCAGCATCCATGTGGCTCTGCCGCAACGTGGAATCACAACCAGTCACAGTAGGGCTGGAGGGATGGCTCAGTGGTTATGGGCACTTGCTGCTCTTCCAGAGGACCCAGGCCCTGTTTACAGCACCCACATAGACTCTCACAACCATCTGTAACTACAGTTCCAGGTGATCTAATACACCCTAGGGACACATATGATACACAGACATACATGCAGGCAAAATTCTCATGCACATAAATTAAAAATAAAAAAATCTTTTTGTTTGTTTGTTTGAGACAGGGTTTCTCTCTGTAGCCCTGGCTGTCCTAGAACTTGTTTTGTAGACCAGGCTGTCCTCAAACTCAGAGATCCTCCTGTCTCTGCATCCTGAAGGCAGGCATTTTTGCCTGGCAAAAGTAAATAGATCGTACCAACAACAGCAATAATCAAGTCATAATGACAGACTTACAGGGCACACGGGGACATAAATGCTGCTTCAACAGAGATTGTGCTACCTGACCTGAAAGAAAAGAATCCCAAAGGAGCCCAGTGGGCATCTAGGAGACTACTTCCTGCTGCTATACCTGGCCATAACAGAAGTTCCATGAGCAGGCCAGGCACATGCCAAATCCTGCTTCTTGAGTTATCCCACCCCTCTCCAGTGGTCACATTTCACCAACTAGCAGGATGGGATGGAAGCTCATATCTAGAGCACAGAGGGAAATTTCCCTAGGCCTAACACCTCCTGGAGGGGCTGCCTGTTTCCCTCTCAGTGTTAGACAGGAGTCCAGTCGCCGAGGGACCACCATAGTATTTCTGCTGTGGGACCATCCTCTCTCATCAAGCTGCGACAATGTTCACATTAAAAACCTCTGTGGACCAAGAAGGGCCAGCATGTGGAGAAGGAGAGGAAATGACACAGATGGTGGTGTTGCTTCATTGTGATATCATCCTATTTACAAACAATGGTATTTATTAGCTGCTGAAGAACAAGGGTTCGCAAAATGTGAGCTACTTTCCCAGAGTTGCCTAGAAAACAAGGACAACCTTGTACTTTTCTGCAGTTTCTGTAGCTGGACTGAAAATGCTGTGTTCTGGGGGTTTTGGGGAGAGAAGCTGAGCAGGATCTTCTTCTCCCTGTTCATTCCCTAGGAGAGAAGGGGGCGGGGTAGATGAGTTATGCATGCTCTATATGAACATGCGAACAATATCTCACCACTGATACATAGAAACAGCCATGCCATACAGTCACTTCTGTAAGTGAAGCATCCAGATGTGACTTCACGATAGAGAAAACCACAGCCATCAGGGGAAGAGGTTTTAGCAGCTCAGGACTATAAGGGTCTCTCTAACAAGCTCTTCTGACCACACCCTAGCCCTTACCTCAGATGCAGCCCTGACTCCCCTCTGAGTACCTAAGGCCCTTCAGGTACCGGCCCACTCAGCTCTGTCCTTCAGGAGGATCTAGGGCTTCCAGAATAGCCTGCTGCCGGTGCCAGGCTGTGGACTCAGCGATTCAGCCCTGTGTCATTGTCTGTGGCCCTTCAGACCCAGCTGGAGTAAGCGGTACCCAGCTCTCTGGCTGGCAGTTTTCATTGTTCCCTCCTCTGCACCCACATGCCACTTTATCACAACCCTCAGAGCTGTTCTGCTCTTCAGCGGCTGCCGAGGTTTATTCATGTGCCTTATTAATGGGTCTCTTCCCAGTGGCTGTGCAGTGTCTGGCATGCAGCTCGGCTCAGGGAAGCTCTGGTGAGTGAGAGCAGGAGAAGGGATGTTAAATGGTGGCGCAGAAAGGTGACAGCTTCAGGAAGAGGGTAAGTGGGGGTAAGAGACCTTCACCCAAGGGAGAGAGGCCCAGGGTGCCTACACCTGTTCCTGCCTAGCCAGGCTTGCCTATGTTTGTCTTAACTCAGCATGCCTGCTGGCTGTTCACCGATCCATGCCTTTCTGTGTCTGGCCTGTTTGTGTCTTCAAATGCCCACACCTGTCCTCACCTGTTGATGCCTGCTTATACCTGCCCTCTCCTATGCATGTGCACGCCAGCCCATGCCCACTCATCTCTGCCCCAACCTGTCCACACCTACACCTGCCCATGCCTGCTCACACCACACCTGCCCTCACCAGCTCAAGCCCATACCTGCCCATGCCTGCTCATACCTGACCTCACCTGTCCATCCCCATATCTGCTCACACCTGCCTATGCCTGCTCACATCACACCTGCCTTCATGTGTCCATGAACACGCCTGTCAAAGCTCCACCCCGCTCCTATGTCATTCAGGATCACTTCCTGTTTTCCAGCCACACTGAGGTTTTTGTTCCTCCTGTTTCAAAGGCTCCTGCCCCATCTCTCTCCTGGCTTCCTGCTAGTTATCCCAGAGCCTCCTTTGGGGATGACTCTCCTGTATGCTAGAGAGAGGAACCTATCCTAGAACGAATACTCCCCCAGCCCTCCCAGCATGTCCAGGTCTTCCATGTCTGACACAGTAGAAGCAATGAGTGAGATGATGGGCAGACTGCCTGAGTCCGAGTGCTGGCTGTGACAGGGCAAGGGCTATCTTTCTTGTTTTCGTGCCGTTCTCGTCAACAAATCTCTAAATTAGGGTGCCAATAATCCTGACCCCGTCTGGTACTGAGGGCCCTGAAGGAGCCATCACATGTGGTATGCCAGCTCAGAGCTGGCCATGCAGGAATGGCTCACTTGTCACTGGGGGCACATGGAGAAAGCTGGATGGCAGCTGCGCTGAGTGGTCCTAGGACAAGGTAGAGCTGAGTAGTAGCAGACTGGGCCCCATGGAGAGGAGATGAAGATGGTGGGGGGTGCTTGTGGCTCCATGGAAAGGAGATGGAGACGGTAGGAGGGTGCTAGTGGCTCCAGCTCAGGAAGCTCTCTTCCCTGTGAGGTGAAGCCCAGTCTTTACTCTGCACACTTAGTTGTGACCCTCCACGAGCACTGTTGCCAGAGAACACAGTGAGGTCCTGAGCCTCCTGCCCAAGGCTTCTGTGAGATCCTGTATTCCAGCTCCATCCTCGTGCCATGGTTCTTACATTACCCCTTTCCTCACTTGGTCATCGTAAATGTCTCCAGAAACAGGTTTTGTGTAAAGTGAATGAGGTCATAAATTCTGGTTTTCTGACAGGCCAGTAAGAGAGAAAATTTTGTAATGGGGCTGCCTCTCTACTCTTGTGCCCTGTGGAGCTCTGGCTCGTGTCAAGATCTGTCCAGGGAAGAGGGACCACATAGGGGGAAGGAGAAAAGGCTGGGGCAGACAGCTGAGCTCACCCAGCTGCCAAGCCTAGGATTTTTCACCAACAACAGGTCTTCTGGTTTGATTATCTGGTTAACTGAGAAGCTGGTCAGGATATACTCCATCTATCCGTCTGTCCATCCGTCTGTCCATCCATCCAGTAATTATCTTGCACAGAGGAGAGGTGCTTAATTCCTTCAAAGATCGCCTTCTTTATAAGGAGCCTTCATGCAAGGACCAAGAGTACTTGCAATTCCAGTCATAGGGGAAGATTGATTTCCCTGGTAAATAAAGAGCTCCTACAAATCATTAAGAAAAATAAACAGCCTAATAGGAATTGGGGCCCAGGCTAAGAACAAATACCTCACAGGAGAGAAGAGCTATAAACAGCTCCAACACCGATTACACACAAATGCAGTCTCTCGAGCACTCACGATCATGGCGGCTGCAGTCAAAACGGTGCCAAGATGCCATGAGCCCCCTCCCCTGCCTGGTTGCCCAAGACTGGATTAGTAAGAGTGGCACAGATACATGCGTTGTTTCTGCGAGTGTGCCCTGCCACAGACACTCGAAGATCAAGTTGTTTGGGCTCCTCTGGGGTGACCCGGCAGGATCTCAGCTCCTGGTGTGTGTCCAGCAAATTGTCTTTAGAAATGGACCTCGCATCTATCTGTGTGTGCAAGATGACTGTTTATGAAGATGATTATTCAAGAAAGTGTCTTCTTTATCAGCAAAGGTTGGAGCTAGCCTAAATGTAAATCTGTCTCCAGGGGATCAACTAAATGGTGGATTTATACAATTGAGTGTGATACAGTCTACATAGGTATAACTGTATCACATACACACACAGAACCGTTATGTGTGGATATGTCTAGAGATTCAGGATGCACTTTGATGAAAATGGGTAGAGCATATAATGGGATGAATGCCAGCCTTACTGAAGGAGGTACACACACACATACACACACACACACAGACACACACACACACACACACACACACACACACTGTTTATTTCCTTCTGGAAGAACCAAGTTATTGAACAAAGGCTGCTCTGGGGAGCGGAACTAAGATCCAGGAAGCTGGACAGATGAGCAGGAGGAGAGACTTCTGCTCTAAAGCACTTACTCTCTTTTGGATTTTGAATTGTCTGAACATATCCTATATTCAAAATGATAATATCATTCCCATTTTAAAAAGGCTGTTCAAGCAGGGAGGTTAAGAACTGGGAACCGAGGGATGGAGGAAAGGTCTGCACAGAAGGGATAGAGGCCGGGATCATACACTTGGAATTGGGAGCAGGACCTGGGGACCCGAGACAGGAAACCAGTTGGAGCATAGTTTGGGGTGTTTGGGGGAAGAAGATGGCTGGTGAGAAACACAGGGCGTGGATTCATCCATGTGAAAGACTTTGGGTTTTGTGGCAGTGAGGGGCCATCTGGGGTTTAAGCATGGACACGGCATAGATGGGCTATATTTTAGGAGGAGCCTTCTGTAGACTAACTACATGGAGAGTGGTGTGGGAGAGAAGAGGTGCCTGATCCCCCCCACCCCCAGCCTTCGCCACGGTTTTATTTCATTGTCAGTAATTCTAATAGCTAGTTGGAACTTTGTGATCAATGGGGAAACAGAGGCTTCAGAAAGAAGCATCTGGCTTGACCCCTTAGAGCTGGAGATCAAAATTTGAGTTCAGGTCTATGTGTCTACAAGGCTGAGTTCTTTTTTTGTTTTTAAATGTGTGTGTGTGTGTGTGTGTGTGTGTGTGTGTGTGTGTGTGTGAGCGTGAAGGACAGAAAGGAGAGTCAGTTCTCTCCTTTCACACTGTGGATCCTCTAGGTCAAGCTCGCATTGTCAGGCTCAGTGTCAAGCACCTTTGCCCAGTGAGTCTTGGCTCTGCCCAAGCCTGAATTCTGAAGTTAATGCTACGACTGCTGGCTTCTCTGTTACAGGCTCTGTGTGCCCCATGGTGTTCATAGGCAGGGAATTCTGGTTCTGATGGCTAAGTGCTGTGTCTTTATACTGCAGATACACAGCCAGTTCTGGCCCGGGGACGCAATGGGGAGGTCTCTCGAGAACTTCTGCCTACTCCCTCCCATCATTCAGGGGGCTAGTATCATGGCTATCTAAACACCATCTCTTTCACAGGGAGAAAGGCTGCAAAGGTCTTGGAGACTGGCTTTTCTCTTATGACATCATAAGCCAGAGGCTGATCTTTCATGGGCAGCAACAGGAAAGGTTAGGAAGCTTCCTTAGGATGGGGTCAGGGAGACACATTTGGCTCCAATTACACCCAGCTTTCTAAATTTCCTTGTCATTTGGTTTGCATTTTCCCCAGAATTTCTCCACATACGTATCTCTCAGATGACAGCCATTCTGAAATCGTGACAGTGGAGAATCCAGCAGGCAACAGTTCACCTAGGGCTACCTAGCTTGTCAGAAGTGGAATTGGGTCTCGACTGGAACCCACCCATGCCTCGGGCTCCAGATCTTTTCTCTCGTGGCTTATTCTCTATTACTGTGAGTGTGGACACATTTGGTTTCTATGAAATAAACACTCAAATGCTTTGTGATTTCTTTTATAGGCATTAATAAAAAGAAACAATAATAGCTGTCTCTCTGATGACATAGGGATTTGTGCCCTTTGTGATCAAGTGTTGGGTCTTTAGATGCTGGGATCTGGGGCATCATGGGTGCCTACTGGAGGCTGGATTCTGGTAGCCAGGGTGGAACAATGGGCAGCTCATAAGCCGGGGCCTTTGCCGTGAAGGACAACCATTGGCTAGCTTAATTAAGAGCTGGGGCGGGTGTGCCAGGAGAAGAAGGGTGCATTGTGTTACAGGGAGCTGTTGAAGTCAGCCAAGGGAGTTGGGCCTGGGAACCCGAGGCCACCCTGTCTCCTTCTGGAGAAGGCCCAGTATTCTATTGCATACGATTCTGTGGAGAATGCTGGCCGGGTCAAGATACAGCAGTACTCACTCCCAGGTGGGTTATGCCTTCAAATATCCTCCTGGCTTTTCCTCTCCAGGGGAGGAGGTCTTCAGGGTTCCTCTAGGCTCCCTTCTGACTTCATAACTTTGGGTAAATTACATGTGAACTTTCCGAGTCTTACTTTTCTTTCACATGCAAATACGAGCACATAATGTGTATGGGTTTCTATGCCCACAGCATTTGGGGAGGATTAACTGGCTGAGTGGACTTGAAGTTGTAGGGTACCAAGCACATGTGGGCCATGACACCCACGAGAGTAGCCACCCTCAGCTAACACAGCCTTCAGTGCTAAACTTTCCCCTGAAACCTGTCCTTCCTTTCTCTGGGAAACAGTAAGGTCAACTCTTAAATTTCTTAACGTTTAAAACATCTTATTGCTTTTTCTAATTTCAATGAATTAATCTTGCAGTGTGGGGGATTGGACCCAGGCCCTTGTCCATACTGAACCATTGTTCTACCATTAAGGTCTATAATCTTAACTATTTTTCTGATTCTAAAAGCAACCCAGGTTTAGTGTAACACACTCAAAAAATATTTTGATTAAAAAGGAAAAGCGACTGGGCAATGCCTCCGTCAGAAAGTGATTGCCTCTCATGCATGAGGTCAGCCAGCCTACCCTTAGTGAGCTCAAGACTAGTGAGTGGCCCATCTCAATGGAAAGGTGGACAGTGCTCAAAGAACAAACCACCTGAGGTTGTCCTCTGGTTTCTACATGCACAGGCACGCACATACATGTGTACCCCTCCCCTACCCACCAAAATAGATGAAAAAAAACCCAATATAATTGATAGTTATAATTTTGATATTGTCACCAAGAAATTTTAAGGACTCTATTTTCCTTGTGCCTTTGGTTCCCTCCATCCCCTCATAGCCAGTAAATTCAGTTGATAAACCCCTGCCAGCTTCACCGCTTCTATTCCATCCAGGGACATCTCTGGGGGTGGCAGTAATCTGTCCTGCCATGCCTGCAGGCTGCTTCAGAGTCCTCCACACAGCTTCTAGTCAGCCCCTGCTGATCCCTGTGTAAAGGACCTGTGAGAGCTGGTTTCCCAGATCTTGCTGCGGAGATGCCAAGGCCAGAAACTGTGGAGGAGCGTGGAGAGTCCCTGAACTCGATCTGGTACCATAGGCAGTTCCCTTTTATCTGGGCTGGCGGAGCCTGGCTTCCACAGGGGAGTTCCAGACAACTTCGGCGGACTAGAAACCGAAAAGAAGCTCCCTGGAATGTGAGAATGACTTCTTCATGTATCACCTCCACAGGCATGTGTAGGCTCTTTCATCTCAACATGAGACTGGGCGGAGCTGGACATTTCTGAGCAGCAGGGAGACAATGGAGGCTGCTTGCGCTGGGCGTTTATCATCATGGCTCTCTTGCACCCCTGGAATTAGCTCAGGCTTCCATTTTACAGATGGGCAAATTTGAGAGCACAAGGTCAAGGGTCAGTGGTACCAGGCCATCAGGATCTGTTGATGATTAAAGCCAGGCCCTGGATCCGTACTCGGGGTTTCTGCTTTCTTGAGCAGCCCACGCAACCTGTCAGCAGTCCCTGAAGTTTGAAATATTTCTATAAAGACGACGTGTCCGGAGAAAAATACTCAGTTCTGTCAAGCCTGTCACTACCCCAGCGTCCATCCCTGGGTCAGATGGGAACTCGCTCCAGCAGGCTTATCAGCTAAAGAGCTGTGGGTTAAGCAGGCAGCCAGTTCCCGGGATTCTGGTCTTGCTGTAAGTGTCTGTGACTCATTGGACTTCAGTTCCGTCACGAGATGAGCATGTGACTTGGTGGCAGAGCATCGACATGGCATGGAGTGGGGGATGCTTCGAGAGCCAGCCTGTCCAGGGTCTTTCTCAGCGTTGCCACCTAGTACGACCCCTTTGTACCTCAGTTTCCACATCAGTTCAATGAGAATTGCGTACACTTGCTTCAGATGGTGAAGAATTAATCCCATGAATACACAGAGAGTAGCTTCCGGTAGGATGAGGGTGAAGCAAAATCAGAGGCAACAGGAAGTATTCTAAATCTTAGCCAGAGGTCCAGGCATGTGACACTGTCCTAGAAGATAGTGTGGCACTCACAGGGACCGCTTCACTCTTTAGAGAAGTCATGTAGCTTCATTCTAGTATCTGACTTAAGTTCAGCGACATCCTTGCTCAGCTGCTCCTCTTCCAGGAAGCCTTCCAAGATGGTTAGGTGCGGGGCTCAACCCCCTGCTGCGGGCTCCCCGCCCCCATTGCCAGTGCCACCCTTTGGCCTCAGACAAAGCGGGCACCAGCAGCAGCAGCCGCCGCCGGCCTGGCTCGGTGGCTTTCGTGAGGCAGGGGCTCCGGGGGAGCCCAGCCCGGGCTGGTCTGCTTTGAATGCTATTTGCATCGCAATAGGCCAGCCTGGCCTTCAATACAGGCCTCTTCTTTTTTTGACACAGCAGCTTCACAATCGCCTATTGACCGGGCACCTGTTCCTGCCCCAGACGCTATGCAAATGTCGGCCAGGAGCGAAGCCGCCAGCCCCTCGGGCCATTGTGCATTGAACCCTGATGGCGCCCTGCCAGCTCCCAGCCGGCCTTTGTTCACTAGCTGTGCTGAGCCACCCCCGCCACCGCCTCCTCCCGCCTGAGGTGCCCTGCCGAGGAGCCGCCCGCTGACAGCCACTTGGGTCCTTGCACCTGAAGAAAGACTGCTCAAGCTAGAGGCCAGCCCCACGCTGAGGCTGGGCCAGAGGCCCCCGAGGAGAGGAGGCAGGCAGCTCACAGGCTGGGGCCCTTAGCATCCTGTCCCAGGGGACCAAGGAGAGGGGCCTGGCAGGCGGAGGAGGGGGCAACCCGGACCATGCCATCTGGGGGCGGAGAGATTATAATAATCGCTCTCACATCTGCTGAGGGCCTACCCGTCGCAAAGCCCTCTCAGGGCTGGTCTCCCTGCAGGCACACCTGCCTCTCCAAGAGGCCTGGATTGTGCCTTTGGGGTGGGGAGTGGGGATTTTGGTCCCCTGGAGGGAGCTGGCTGAGGTCACATAGTGGGGAGGGGGCCAAAACCCAGGACTGTGGACGCCTCTGCCTCCCAGACTTGGGTGTAAAGTTTTGCGTCTCTCCTTCATCCCACCCGCCTCTCCTTTAGCATCATGGTTGACTCCTCTGCCCCAGGGTGTAACACCCTGCACGACACTGCCTCAGCGGTCTTCCTTTCTCCTCTTCGGGACTCCTGGCTTTACTACTGCAAGTGGAATTTTAGGTTATGCCGGCAGCCACAACAAACGAGGCTCTGCTACCTGTCCCACTATACCAATTAAAGAGGCATGGGTAAGGAAAGGCAGAGATCAACGTGGTACAGCTGGATAGAACAGATAGAGGGGGTCCAGTGGCCTCCAAGCCCCGTCTCTGGCATACCGGCCTGAGTTTAAGGTTGAAACTAAGGAAGACAAATAAGAAGACAAAGGGATATGCATAATTGTGCTGTTTTGATCAAAGCATGGTTCTGTCCATTATTGTCTCAGCTCTGGTGTTGGCGAATGGTCCAAACAAGTCCTTATTAGGCAAAGAGGCAAGTTTGTTCTTGTCAGATGCTGTCCTGCTTTAAGATGCTGCCTCACTCTCCTGGATAATCACCCATTTTGGGGTTGCCTGTCCTGCTAGGTTCTGCTGTCCCTGGAATTCAGTCACTGACTTGTGTCAGGTGCCTTTTGGGATCTGAACAGGACATTGTTAAAAGCTGACAGTAAGATGCCTCAGTTTCTCGTATCTCTGTGCCTTCTATCCGGGACTGGGATGGGGCAAGCTAATTAGCCCTGGTTCTAGATAGCCTCTCCAGAGGGATTGATTTCTCCATATGCAAAGGCATGCAACTGCCCCCAAAGCAGAGGAAGCACAAAGGGGGAGGGCAGAGATGCGAGGCTTTCACCCCATTTTAGTCTCTCTGTAGGTCCACCTGAGGCATGAATGCAATTTCTGTGTCCTGCAAATAGCATCCTCCACCTTGGACCCGCTTTCAAAGCCAGAACAGCATATCCTGGCTCCTGCTGACATGCCCGACCATGGTCCCCAGTGCAGACCTGCTGAACCAAAGGCTGAGATGGCTGGTCTCCAGGTCTGTCTTGAGTTTCCATGTAGTCTGATGCACAGACAGATGTGAAGACCACTAGCTCCTAAGCAACACTCTGGGTCTCCTTCTCCACTAAGCTTGGGCTGACACCTTTTCCTTCTTCATAGCCCAACTTTCCTCCCTGGGCCACCAGTACCTCCTTACCTGAGCTTTACTGACTTCCTGCTGTTCCCAGGTTTAGGGCACCCAGGTGAATGAGGCCTGCTTTAGAACAAGGGTGTGTCCCGGGGTGGGGGTGGGGGGCGGGGAAGGGAACACTTGGTTCTTCAATTTGACCATCTCAACTGCTTTGATGGAGAGAAGCCACGGTGGTGTTGAAGATAATACATAGAGAAGGGGTATCTAGCACAGTTTGGGGGCAGGTGGCAGGGGACAGGAAGCAGTCCTGGGAAGGATAATTCTTACACTGTCTTAAGGGAAGAGCAAGGGATCACTCTAATAATCTCAGAAGGCAAAGCTTCTGTCTCCTGCCTTAAGACCTCAGGGAGGGCTCTGCTGCACATCTGTGTACTGTAGGCAAGTCTAGCTATGGTGGGGAAGGAGAAGCCATGCCGAGGTCACCAGAGTGGCCCAGATGTCTCATGACACTCTCTAAACACTCATGCTTCAGTAGAGCGTCGTCTGCCTACTTTGTACGTAGAAAGAGGCTCCCAGGACTCAGGCTGAGGGACTGCTGAAACATCCTGGAGATAGGGTTCACAGCCTATGAAGTGAGAGCCGTCAGGAACATGTTTCAGACAGAGGTTGCAGCAAAGGGGCATCCCGTTGCTAGAAGCTAACCAGCCTGTAGCTACAGCAGAAGAGGGCTTAGGTAGGGTGGTACCCCGATCCTCATCCTACTTCTTACACAAACCCCCATCCATCTCTGCCTCATGTCCTTGCTCTACCAGGAGGAGACCTCATGTCAGGAGTGGCACAAAGCCCCAGCGTGACCCCATATACCATCCAAGGTGTCCCTCCCTTCTCCAGCCCTCTGGCCCTGATAATCTTTCACTTGATGCCAACCGCTTTAATGAGTTTGGCCCAAAGCATGGAAATGTGATCTCATGAGAGGCTGGTGCAAGGTTTTTAGAGAGCCAAGGGCTGCTCTGACTCACAATTTGTCTTCCTCAAGTGCTTTCGGAACACTCTCTGCTGAAAAGACAAATGAGGAAGAAGCGTAAGTACAGCAATTCCCCTCCAACTAAATTTTTTTGTATGACATTCAAGGCTCTGCTGGATCTGGTCTCCACGGCCTTTCCAGTGTGCCCTACCTTGACCTCACTGCTTTGCTATCCTGTCACACCTCCCAGGCTCCGCAAGCATCATAACAGGCAGGGTACCAGGTCAGCATCCCTTCCTTCTGGGTCTATAGGACTAACTTTTCAAGTTTACAAATTCCCGCAATTGTGAGGACTCTAATTCATTCTGGTCAAGAGGGATCTAGTAAGTGTCTATCTACTGGACACTGAAACGGTCCAGGAGAGGAGCTGCACATCTCTCAAGCACTCCCCCTCCTGAAGATGGGCTGGAGCCATGTATGATGTGATGGCATGAGGTCTGAGTGGGAAAGGAGAGGCAGAGATAAAGAGACCCTAGGGCTCAGAGTCGATCCCCCTGGCAACTAGTTCACCTGGCAATTAGTGGAGGAGGTACATGCGAGGAAGGGACTAGTATTGACCGTCAAGTCCTCAAATGGGAACATAGAAGTCCATGTGGACAGATGGTGGAGAAACAGGCTGTTCCCTGAGCTAAGAGTGGGCTGCCCATGGCACTGGTAGAAAGTGACACCCTCTGGGAGGTTGGAATGGACTATGGTAGCCTTGGAGGGTCTGTGCTGGTATTGACTCTTTTGCTTCAGTGTACGAGACGGCAGTGGGCTGTGGGTTAAGCCTCCTGTACCCTTCACAGGGTGTGAACTCTGCTTCTGCTGTCCCTGTTTCCCATCCTCACAGTAGTGGTCTGCCAGCTACACTGGTATCTGGATCAGCGGGATTAGGGGCATGGGGGGCACATTTATGGCTTCTGAGTCGCTGGGTCTGGTGCCTCGTTTTCTTAGTAGCCTCACCTTCCGTGGCTTACTCCCCTTCTAGGATCTTTGAGGACTTGTCTAAGAGCATCTGAGAGGAAAGATACAAGGTGCCAGCACCATCACCAACCCTGACCAGGTGACTCTAGAACATTCTGGAGGCACAGCTGCCTTGAGAGGGACATACTATTGTCCCAGGTCCAAGAGGTTCAGGAGGGAGAAGCATTCTAATTTACCTGTCGTTGGAGCAGAGATGACACAAAACTCAAAAAAAAAAAAATATGATGAAGATGGCTCCAGAGAGGAGCTGATATACATGCAGGCTCACACAGAGGAGATCTGTGTTGATGCTTCTTAGAGGTGACATCCTGGTGTCTATGGATTTCTGATTATGAGGAGAAAGAATGCCAGGCCCAGATGTTCCAACTTGTCCCAGCCCTTGGTAGAATATTTTAGCCTCTCTAAGGTATTGCTTCAAGATCTGTTGTTCTCCCCAAGAATAGGTCCTGGAGGCTGGCATGGGGTGTGTTCTTGTATAAGTTATCCAGTACTTTAAAGAGTAAAAGGGCACCCCTCTTTTAGCCGTATCTTGTGGCCTAGGCCCGTAATCACAGCTGCTTAGGAAGCTGAGGCAAGAGGGTTGCAAATTCAAGCCTGTCTGAGCTACAGAGTGGTTGAAGACTGGCTTGGACAACTAGCGAGGCTCTAATACAATAATCCAAAAGTAAAACGAGGGACTGGGATGTAGCTCAGTGGCAGAGTACTTGCCGATCGTGTATGAGGTCCTAGGTTCAATTCTGTCTTTTCTTTGTTGGATGCGGAAACAGTAGCTGGAAGTGTTGGGCTCCATGCTCATCTCTGCCCGTGCTGGAGTACCAGCAGGGTGCAACTCAGTGGGCTGGCCCTCACTTTCTTCCTTAGCTGTTCAACACTGTCTAAGAACACAGCAAATCTGAGGGTCACTCTGCCTACAGCCTCTTGGGGGTGCAGGATGTCTGTCCTTCCTGGTTCTGCAACACCTGACTTCAGGAAGACTACTGAGAAGGGTTTCTCGGGAGTCTGTTCTCTCGTGGACTTACTTCACCCACTTCTTGGCAGAGTTCTTCTTCTTGAGCCTGGACGCCCCACCCAAGACTCGCTTCTGTCATTGTGTTACCAAGGAATCTGTAATTCCTTGTTCTCATGGGGAGGAGAACATGATTATATGCCATTTTATACTGGTGACAGTCACTGTCAGCTCTGGACACCCTGTCCAAAATCCTCCATCTATAGCTACAAAAAAACCACTCGCTCTCGGTGGTTCTGTGAACTGCTCCTTGGGAACTGTGACCCAGGCTTCCATCCCAAATCCCCCTCCCCCAGGTTTACAATGCAGAGAAATTGTATTTTCTTTGTGAACCAAGAGTTGAGGGAGGATAATGGAGTGGACGCTTCCCACTGCTGTCACAAGGTGTAACCACGTGAATGACTCTCCTCAGATGCTTCTCTTCAGAGGTGGCTTTCTGTCAAGAGGCAACCTGAGGGCCCTCAGTCAAGCTGGCTTTTGTCTCTCAAGGGCTGCCCCCTTTCCTCTCAGTTACACTACTGACCCCTGTCTCAGTCGGCCAGCAGAGTTGGAGCCTCCCGCTCCATTCAAAGCTCTGTGTTTGAAGGCCTACTGTGTGCCAGGCCTTGAGCCAAGACCTTTTATGCTTTCTCCTGCCCTTAAAAGAAATCTTGCTCCTTTTATAGCTTTTCTTCCACCATGAGGTTGGGTTTGCCATTCCATTTCATAGACAGACATATGGAACTCAGTGAGTGACAGGACGGTGCCAGGGCTATGAACTGGTGTTAGATTATTCTGGGGCCCGGAGTAGACTACTGTCTCTTTATCTGTCCCCCCTTTACATTCCCACAATCCAACATGAGGGGCTGGGAAAGCTGCCAGGTCATATGCTGGGCTCTCAACCTCTTCCACCACTCAGCTCTGAAATATCCTCTCTCAGTTCCCTGAACTGTGAGGAGGACAATCTCCCAGTAGGAGTGTGGAGAAAATCACTTCCTGTGGTATTACAAAAGCAGGCTGTCCAGTCTGAACAATCCAGTGCTGGGTGGATCTTTAAGTGTGGCTGTTGTCTTCAAGGAATATTCTCGAATCTGTATAGTCCAAGTGCAACGTGAAGTCAGTCCCTGTACACGTAGCTAAGGGGCCTTGTGTGGCTCTCTGAGTTTGACTTTCTTTTCTTTGATATCAACCAAACAGCTGTAATAGCAGCCAGGCCTGACCGGGTTCCATGATCTGTGGGTGTTAGAGGCACTAGCCCACTTCTGGTGCCTGGAGGCAGTAATTAGCAGCAGGCACAGTGGGGGAACACTATTTCTGAGGCAGGGCTGAGAGATTCTTCTGATCTTCATGATTGCTCCTGCTTCCATGTCCAGAACAGGGGCTCAGACAGCCAGCTGTGCCCTGCAGCTCTGACTGTTCCCCTAGCCCTGCCTGATACCCCTACATGGTTGTCCCTGACAGATTTAAGCAGAGTGAAGGGGACCCTTTTTTGTGTGTCCCTGATTCCTGAGAACCAGTGAAGAACTTATGCCAGGCCCCGGAAACTGTGAGCTAATATTAGCCAGGCTGGTACTTAAGGAAGTTCTGGCTGGGATTAATTCCAAATGGGGCACAGAGGTTTTGGGGTTTGGAGACAGTGGAGACACATATGCCTGTTACTCCAGCCAGGAGAAAATGCCCAGAAAGCAGGAACAGTCTTCTGGTTCTTGTTCCTGTTACTCCTGGCCCCGGAACACGTAAATGCTGTACCTGGGGCCAAGGGACAGTATCGATTTTATTCGGGAGGTCCTGGCCTTGTGTGGCAAGCTCTCTCTCACCTTCTCACTGTCCCCTGAACTTCAAGGGAGGTTAAGTAGCCTCCACCCAGCCTGTGTCTGGCCCTCAGAGCCTCCCTTGCTCTGCTGCCCTGCCTTTAACTGGGCTTCCCCAGACACTGTGAACTGCTGACATGGGTAGGGCCCCTGTGATGATGTTAGTACCCTCGCTGACCTCTAGATCTTGGGAGGAGAATATGAGCTATGTCTCACACAAAGGGTTTCAGGCTGTTAGGAAGGTGCGGGCTCCCCCAGGATGGGGAGAGGGTATCACTGGCAGCGAGGCAGAAGCTTGAGCTTGAGGAATAGATGGGAGTCAGCGCACATGCAGGGAAATGGAGACTGTGATTGCAGGGAGAGAGATTTGCAAGCCAGAGGAGAGGAACAAAGAAGGAGAAGGGAGAGAGGTGGGTGGACAGAGAGGAGAAATGGCAGGCAGTGGTTGCTTCTTCTATCTTGACTGGTCATCCAGGGCAGGTATGGGTGGTGAAGACACTGGAGAGACAGACAGTGAAGAAGGGCCCTCCGGTAGCTCTATTCCAGGGTCTGGTCTACCCTGGGCTCAGTCCTGCTTCTGGAAGTTTTCCTAAATGCTGTATGGGAAGAAAAGAAGGCGAGGAGCTACTGTCATCATCTAGAAGAGGAGACCGTGGCTGTGTGGCTGGAGGGGGCAGATAAACTAACGTCAATTAGTCAGGTTTGGTAGCACAGGCTTGTAACCCCGGAAACCAAGGAAGGAAGACCATAAGTTTGAATTTAGTCTGAGCTACATAGTGAAACCCCACTCTTCACCCTTCACAATGAAAAAGAAATGAATGGAACATTCAGCTCCTTGTTAGTGAATAAACTTATCAGTAATGGAAAGGAAGACAGAAGGCTCAAGGAAAATCCTTGGTTGACATTTCTGCCGTGCGTTGAGGAGCTATTCTTGCATACTCCCAGAGACAGGGAACGCATTAGCTGTTTATTAAGACAGTATGGATTGAATATCCCCACTTTGGAAATTCTGATTTTGAGATGTTCTTAAATCCAAAACTTCTTGAAGGCTGCATGGTACTTCAAGGAGAAAACTCACTCAATCTGGCTTATCAGGTCACAGTCAGAATGTAATTGCAAGGAAGTGTTATACACACTTACCTTCAAGCTATGAGATATTACAGGGATATAACACAAAATAAATGAATTTTGTGTTTAGGTTTGGATGACATTTTCAAGGCATTTATTTCATTATGTATACACAAACAGTCCAAAATCAGACGCACTTCTGGTCCCAAGGACTTTAACCTGGGCCCATTCACCCCTCCTTAGGCAACCATGGTCCCCATCCCAGGAGGTCATCATATTGTTGCTGAACTTAGTATGGATACCCAAGAGTCATTTAGCCCAGAACTCCTGGACTCAAATACTTCTCCTGTCTCAGTTTCCCCAGAATCTGAGACTATGAGTGTTTACCAACAGTACCGTGCCCCTAGATGGACCCAAGGATTTCGGAGACTCTCTTCACACTGGCTTCATTTTAGAGCATTTCTGGGTAGGCCTGCAGGCTTCAGGCATCAGAACAAGCAGATAAAGAAAAGTGTTCTGGAAGTCTAGGACAGTTTGGGCAGGTACAGCTTCTCTCTGTGTCCATGTTTGTCGTTCCTCCTGGCCTCATGTGGGTCTTCTCAGATTTCTGGTTTGAGAGCTTTTTCCTTCTTTATTTTGGTTAATAGAAACAACAAATAACATATTCACAAGGGCAACTACCTTCCTCAACTCCAGAGACCCTGTCCCAGGAAGAAGTTAGATTATAGAGGGTATATCAGCAGGCATGAGAGCAGTCAAGAAAGGATTCTCACCCATGCCAATATGCTCAGGAAGGAAGTTGTTTGTACCAAGTTACACATCCATCAGCCAGAGTCGCAGGCCAGGTCTTCCTGATTGGTGGATCCAAGCGTCATGTTTGTCTTACTTCTCATGCTAGATAGATGGGCAGGGTGAATGGAAGGCATTAGCCTTGTGGAAGGCAAGCTGACAGACCCAGGTGGGAGATGAGCTCCCAGGGAGGAGCCCAAGGGGATAGCTCTCCTGAAACTTGACTAAGAGCCTGGATACCACAGGGGGGCTGACAGGATTATTTATTCAAGGGCCACGTTCTTTATTCTCTAAACAGTGCCCAGGAGGGAGAATGGGTCAGAGGTGAGGGCAGGAAGAGCTGCTCTACTCAAGTGTCAGGTTAGGGGTGTAGAGGTTTCTTCGGAACACCCCTCTCAAGAGCCCCCAGCATAAAGTGGCTCAGGCTCAGCAACTTTGCCTCCCCAGCGTCCTTGGAGTGTAGAGCCTTCCAAAGCATTCTGAAGCTGGCTGTGTTCCAGGTTCCAGACAAAGGATCCAGGGCACTCAGAAGTAGGAGGCTTTGGGTAGAGGAGTGGATAGCTCAGAACAGTCAAGAGGCTTTTGTCCTCATAGGGACCTGCAACCTCATGCTAGCTAACAGGGTCAGACACAATTTCCTAAAGATGTGAGTCTTGCCTTACAGATACATCTGGGTATGGTAGGGCTGTCCCTCTGGGGTGAGACTGACAGATTTGGAAAATATGGGTTCAAGGAATCATGGGAAGTTCATGGCTGGGGCTGCTCACTGCAGGTGAGTCAAGAGATTGTGAAGCTGCTCAGGTACCAGCTGAGGAAGGCGCACATGGCAGGGAGAAGCCCTGGTCAGACTCCTGGGGAAGATGACCAAGGAGCTGAGTGACCTAGACAGGGTCTCTTAAGCATCCCAGCCTCTGCTTTTCCTCCCTGGGCACAGACAGGGACTAACTCATAACTGTACATTTCCTGCCCTTTTCTCCTCTGCCTTGTTCACAGAGCCCTTGGCTGCATGGAGAAAGGAAGAGGGGGAAAGAGAGCCTGTGAAAGAGAGAAAGATGAGGTGGGGGAGAGAGAAAAAGAGGAGGGATGGAGAGAGAGGGAGAGAGAAAGAGAGAGAAAGAACTGAGGGTGGGAGTGGGTGGAAGAAGACAGCCGTACACAGAGAGAGGAGTGGGAAGGGTTGAGAAAGGAGCCTTACACAGAGGACTTACATGGACAGAGTGCCACTGTGACCCATAGCAGAGTCTGCGGCCAGAAAGAGGTGCAGGGCAAACTGGAGAAGTAGGGGCAGTGAAAAGGGAGGAAAAGTGGGGAGAAAAGGAGCAGAGGTGGGGTGGGCAAGATGGGGCGAATGAGACAGTGGGGGGCAGGGAGAGGAAAGGACAGCATTGGCACTGAGATTGGCCCATGGAGGAATGGAGTCAGCAGCAACCTCTGGTCTGAGATCTCTCTGGTTGGCTGTGCTCTGTCTAAGGAGCCAGCAACTACAGGGTACCTTCAATAGAGTCCAGTGGAGTCCAAGTCTCTCAGCCTGTTGTGGTTCCTGTGGTCACACCCAATTGTGAGTCCGTCCTTGCTCTGTAGAGTCAGGCTTTTGGGGAACTGATAGGAGGTGTTCAGGGCTAAAGCTGAGAGCGTTCTGTCTGGGTGTTGTCACCTTTGGTAACCCCTGAGGACCAGTGCCATGTAAGAAACTGAACTCTGGTCCCTAGGACGATTAAATCATTGTTTTGTGGCCCTGCAGTTCTAGGCAGAGGTTGCCTTCATTTTAAAGTAAAGGTTAGCCCAACAAAGAGCTCCATCACAATGCAGTGACTGGCATGCTCGCCAAGGCTGGAGAGTGGCCATGGGTGAAAGTGGCAAAGCCTTCCCCTCCAGATGTGGCACCAGCAACACCTCTGGCTGTGAGGTGAAGTCCTGCTTCCTGAGAGTTCTGGGGAAAAGAAGGTCCAGCCTTACGTTTCTTAGCAGAGTGTAGTCATTGGCCTCCACCCCACCCCCCAGGTCATGGAGTAAGACAGTGTCTTCTATAGCCAAGACAGAAATGTTGGTCTGTGACTTGTGAGTGTTGGGGACAAAGGCCTCCTTTGTGAGTCAGAATAAGAAGGGATGCCTTTCCCCGAACAGAAGTCGCCTGAGCTTTACTGAAGCATGTCCAGATTTCCCTCTGGGTAAAGCACTGAGACTGAGCAGCTGAGCAGGCACAGGCACTCAGTGCTGCAGAGGTTAGCACTACAGAGAATGCTGTGGAGACATGGATGGGTTCACCTTCTGTACTGAGTCTGGACATGGCAGCAAAGGAGGGCTCTCAGGCTGTGAGTCCAGCACCATGGCTTGCATTCCCAGGATGGAGAGTTCTTTGCAGCATCTTCTCCTATTTGAAGGTCAGTTCAGAACAGAGCTTATGGAGGATCCAGGGAGATGGATGTGCTGCCTCTCTTCAGGCCTGGGCATCTACCTCCTGGAGTCTGCTGTTAGGGGGTGGTTGATGAGGCCAAGGGTTGAGCTCTTCTCGACAGAGTGAAGGAGGAGATACTTTTTCAGTTCTTCTGCCTGCCTTCATTGTTGTGAACTCACTTCCCCAAATCCTCTCACAATCTCCGTAGGCTCCTGCTCTGAGCCAGGTCAGCACCGAGTAGGAAGGTGGCAAGACTGGTATCAAGGAGACAAATGTAGACTTGGATCACCAGAACTCATTATCGACTGCAGGGCTCACTGTGGCCTGTGGACCATCAGGATCTGTGGACCTATCTAGACCCTTAGATGGAGGAATTATGGAAAGGCTCGGGGACTCTATGGGGTAGTGGAAGTAGGTGCCTTTCCACTGAAGGCTGGGGCTTGGGATGTGGGCCTGAAACATAGACTAGATTTGCAAACTGTCAAATGTAAAGAAGGCATTTGAATTTTGTTCTGAGGGTAGTGTGAAGTTAAAAGCATGGTTATAGCTGCAATTTAAGAATGTCTCTGCCAGGGGTTGTGGAGAAAGGGGTACACTCATCCATTGCTGGTGGGAATGCAAACTTGTGCAACCACTTTGGAAAGCAGTGTGGCGGTTTCTCAGGAAATTCGGAATCAACCTACCCCTGGACCCAGCAATACCACTCTTGGGAATATACCCAAGAGAGGCCTTATCATACAACAAAAGTATATACTCAACTATGTTCATAGCAGCATTGTTTGTAATAGCCAGAACCTGGAAACAACCTAGATGCCCTTCAATGGAAGAATGGATGAAGAAAGTATGGAATATATACATATTAGAGTACTACTCAGCAGTAAAAAGCAAGGACTTCTTGAATTTTGCATGCAAATGGACAGAAATAGAAAACACTATCCTGAGTGAGGTAAGCCAGACTCAAAAAGAGGAACATGGGATGTACTCACTCATATTTGGTTTCTAGCCATAAATAAAGGACATTGAGCTTATAATTCGCGATCCTAGAGAAGCTAAATAAGAAGGTGAATCCAAAGACAAACATATAGGCATCCTCCTGAATATTAACCTTCATCAGGCGATGAAAGGAGACAGAGACAGAGACCCACATTGGAGCACCGGACAGAAATCTCAAGGTACAAATCAGGAGCAGAAGGAGAGGGAGCATGAGCAAGGAACTCAGGACCGCGAGGGGTACACCCACACAATGAGACAATGGGGATGTTCTATCAGGAACTCACCAAGGCCAGCTGGCCTGGGTCTGAAAAGGCATGGGATAAAACCGAACTTGCTGAACATAGTGGACAGTGAGGACTACTGAGAACTCAAGAACAATGGCAATGGGTTTTTGATCCTACTGCATGTACTGGCTTTGTGGGAGCCTAGGCAGTTTGAATGCTCACCTTCCTAGACCTGGATAGAGTTGGGTGGTCCTTGGACTTCCCACAGGTCAGGGAACCCTGATTGCTCTTTGGGCTGATGAGGGAGGGAGACTTGATCGGGGGAGGAGGACTTGATTGGGGGGGAGGGGGAGGGAAATGGGAGGCAGTGGCGGGGAGGAAGCAGAAATCTTAAATAAATAAATAAATAAATAAAGAAAGAAAGAAAGAAAGAAAGAAAGAATGTCTCTGCCAGGTAGGGACTGACCCATAAGGGCGCACAGAGATGGTGAGAGTCTCTGGATGATGACAAAATGGATGATGACAATGATGGTGGTAATAATGCTGTTTGTTGACTGTGTGATCGTGGTGATGATGGTGGTGATGATGGCGATGCTGTTGATGATGATTATGGTGATGGTAGTGGTTTTGGTGGTGATAACGATAATGGGTCAAGGTAGTAATGTTTGGATGTTAGTGGTGATGTTTATGGTCTTGGTAGTGACAGTGATGATAGTGATTTTTTTTTTTATTGGCGATGATTATGGTGATGATGGTGATGGTGGTGGTGGTATTGGTGGTGGCTGCTGAAGGTAGTGGTAGTGATGGTAATAGTTGTGGTGATGGTAGTAGTAGTGAGTCCTAACCAGGATAGCATATACAAGATGCAGGAGGACTGACATAATGGTATTCGATGACAGGGCCGATTTGTATTAGGGGAGGTGTGAGGTACAGGTTTGACCAGAGTCTCTGCTTTGGTTGTTACTATAACTGGTAGGATATTTGGGTGCTGTCCCATGAACAGTGAATACTGGGGCATTGAGGTAGAGAATCCGTATACCTCGAGTATGAAAATCTTAGGAAGAGGGGACAGAGGAGATGAACCAGATTTAGGGTCCTGGCACTCAGAGGGAGGCAGAAACCAGGATTCTGAGGAACTCCAAGATTCCCAGGCTGCTCCCAGGGGCTGGGGCAGGCCACAGCCAGGCTTCTGTTTTCATTCCTCTCCAGGTTCTAGGTAGGGTGACATTTGGAGAAAGGGCTCTGTGCTCAAAAATCTCTCTTAACACAGCTGAAGGAACTGAGGTCCTCTGGGGATAAGAGACCCGCCTAGGTGAGCCATTGTGGTTGGTAGCAGACTCAGCCTGAAATCAGTTTGGTGCTCTGAGAAGGTATTGTGCTGTGGCCCTTACTCTTGGGGAGGCAGACTGCGGATGGGGATTGCTCACAACGACCCTTCCTTCTTCTTTAACCAGCCCAGTCTGCAGAGGGTCTGGTTGGGGGAGGGGGTCTCCAGCAGAGAGTGTGGAGGGTCGCCTGGAGAGGTTCCAGACAGCAATAGTGTCTGAACCTGAGCTATGGTTCCAGCCAGAGATAGCTCCAGTGAGCATGTGGCCCTGCCGTGGCCCCAGTTTGGCTGCAAATGACTGTTTGGCCTTTCCTGCCCTCTCCTGCTGCAGGCCCTCACCAGGCCGGAATGTCCTCAGGAAACAGTACCTCTCTACAGAGGGAGCTTTGCTTCTGGATTCCCAGCTGCAGCTCCAGCCAGGATGTTTTGCAATGAGCCCGGGGAGAGCATCCATTCCGGGAAGATGAGGGAGTGGACTGTGCTTGCCAGCAGGGGTCTGGGTGAGAGGGCAGTCACTGCCTGCTGGGCTGGGCTGGGAGCAAGGCAGCTCTGGGACAGCCCATTTCTCAGGGCCTCAGGGGACCTTGGCCTCTAAGCTGTTTATCTGTCTGTCTGCCTGTCCATCTGGATTAGAGGGGCTGGCTTGCTCACGTTGGTTCCCCAAAGGGTTCCCAACTGCAGGGCAGCTTTAGCCTTGCTTTTGGTTTGTTTTATCTTTGAATATTTTTGAATATGACTCAAAAGCAATTACTAAAGGAAAAGGTAGCTCACTTCCAGCCCCACTGCCCCTGCCCAGGCTTCTGGGCCCCTGGAGTAAACTCCCTTCAGCCATTTTTGTTGCTTGTTGTCTAGTGTTTTGTTTGCAAACAGAAGTGGCCATGCTTCTGCCTTTCCACGTCTCTTCCTACCCAGGAGGAATCACGCTATGTGCGGATGCTTTGAGCTTTGTTCTCCACAGGACTACGTGGCTATCTGCACAGGACTCCAGCAGGGGTGGGGGCTTGCCATCCACCATCTTCAAACACTATGTGAATCCGTCAGCCAGGACTGTCAGTATTTTCTTTGGAGAAAGATATCTGTAAGTGCAAGGCTCCTCCCTTTGTGTAGTGAGTCTCTTAGGAGCCAGTCCTTCCACACGCTAACTTGTTCCTCCTACCTTCTCATGGAGCCACACGGACAGGAGAAGACCCCCAGGAATTAAGATACCAGAAAACATGCCCAAGGGAAAAGTATAAGTGTCTAAGTCTAGGACTTCAGGACTTCAGCCCAGGTGCACTGAGTTTTAGCGCTCTCTCTCTCCCTCTCTCTCTCTCTCTCTCTCTCTCTCTCTCTCTCTCTGTCTCTCTGTCTCTGTCTCTCTCCCTCCCTCCCTTCCTCCCTCCCCCCCCTCTCTCACTGCTGTGCTACTGGAGACTTTAGAGCTATGGCCTCTAAACCTGGGGAGGGCCAACAAGTGGGTGAAGATTTCACAGTTGCCCTGCAGCAGCTTCCTGAAGTCCAGCATCAGTTTCCCACTTGTCCTGTGTGTGAGGGATTCTCTTATTCCCTGCACCCCTGGAAGAGGGCTTCAAGCCTCCAGAGTCAGACATACTCACGGAAGAGCACCACTGAACCATTGAACAGATGTATTTTACAGACGGGTATGTTGAGGCAGCGGAGAGAAAGCAAGCAATGACTCAAGGCATGGGTGACATCAAGGTGGGTTCCAGGCCTCAGAACTTACATGTCCCCACTCAGCACCCACTCTCCTTACCTGGTATTTCCTCACAAGATCACTTGCTGCTTTGCACCTGCAGGCTTCTCTGTCTGCTTTAACTTCTCTCAGCTTTGCTTATTGGCTGGTTCCTTTTCTTAGTGTTCAATGGCTACTGTCAGCCTCCAGTGTGTGTGTGTGTGTGTGTGTGTGTGTGTGTGTGTGTGTGTTAGATGTAGCTCAAACATGTAAAGCCTTTGCACCATGATCTTGGTGGCATATCACCCATGTTATTTCAGGGTTATATGTCAAGAATTCCACATGCCCTGTTGGACTGCCAATTCTCTTGAGGAAAAATGTCGAGGAATGACCTGAGGTGGCCCAATCATCCCTAGGCTCCAGGGGACTGTGAGACCCACACTCCATCTGCTCTGGGCCACCTTTGGTGAGCAGGAGACCTTGGGAATCTTTCTCTCTGTGAGTTCAATATTCCCTCCTATGAAGTGGGGACAAGACTCTGTTGCTTACTCCCTGGATCACTGAGAGCTGAAATGAACTCATCCTGAAGGTCAGAGGGTGCCATTTCCGGGTCTGAGCACTCTAAACTTTTCAGACAAATCAAACCTGGCTGTTTATGGCTATGGACATGCCTATTTATATACATGTGTAAATCTGAATTTATTTTGGAAACTAGAGTGATATAGTTGAGTATGCAGTACTTATATATGTTAATTAGGTTTTAATTACCTCCTATACCTCTTGAGGGGCAGAGCAGGGCTTGATTGTCCTGCCTGGGTTCAAATCCAGCTGTACTGGTGGCTCCTCATCTGTGTAATCAATTCACCATTGTTCCTGCCTCCAGGCAGTTGTGGAGACTTCTACCTAAATTCTCCCACACAAGCCTCACTGAAGCAGCTCCTGGTTCTTGTGTTAGCCCAGAAGAGGAACGGTCTGGTCCTATCACCTGCCACAGGAATTCCCCTGAGAAAGCCACAGCTATCCCCAGCCTTCTGTCTTCCCATCTTCCCCATTCTTTCCTTTTCCCCCTTGTTTGGTTTAATGACGTTGGCTGAGAACTTGGTGCTTGGGTGGGCAGCCGCGCTGTAGTAAAGTAGTGGAAGGGATTTCGGTGGTCTGGATGGACTGGTGTTGAACTCCTCAGGCTAGGACTGCAGAACTGCATTCATCTCGGGGCACTCCTTGTTGTGTGCCCACATTTTCCTAGCTGGTGCTTCCTGAGTTGCTGGCAGTCAAGTCAGTCTGGGGACCATCTCTGACAGCCCTTTCCGTGTGGACACAAAATGTGTGTTATTATGACTACAGAGCCTGCCGGAAGTAGATGCCTCTGACTTGGTGTGGCACAGAGTTCCCCCGCACACTCTCATCTTTGGTGTAACCCCTTCTACAAGGCTCTGTAGAATCCCAAGGACAAGCACAGGTCAGGTGCATCAACGGTAGGTATGGAAATCAACAAAGCTGTGTGTCTGTGGGTTACCCTTGGGGACAGGAAAATGATCTGCCATAAAGCTGCGCTGTTCAGGCACAGTGACAGCGCTGGTGCTGCAGCGTCTCCGGTGCTTGGGAAAAGGCAGATTCTGAATGGGCAGGTCTGGGTGGAATGGGGTCCTGTTTTTGTCGGTGCTGGTCCAGGGATCACACTTTGCATAGTGAGGTGATAAAGAACCCTCGGTGACAACAACTTTCTGCTCATATGCTCCCAGCTGCAGCATTTGGAGGCAGGTGACCACCTACAGTTGTTTCTGAATTAGGCCATCAAATATACCAGCAGGAAGTGATCAAGTCTTTTCATGCCAGACAAGAAGTCCTGGCAGGGAGAGAATAGCCAGACAGGTGAGAGGCTGCAGTGGACGAGATGCCCATTGTTGGGGACAGTAAGGTTCCTTCAGGTCTGTGCATTGTTGGTGGGATTTCTCTGAAGAGATGGCAGTCTCTTACACTTCTGCCATTTTCCCGTTTTCAGCAAATAAGGGTCGAGGTTGTTAGTGTTTTAATTTTTTATTTATTAATTTTTAAAGAGACATTTCCCCTTTCTTTCATTGGGTCTGGAGTCATTAAGCAGGGATTAGCTGGATAAATAGAGGAAGTGATTTTTAAACTGTTTGCAAACTTAATGCGAAGAGCCCAGCCTTGCAAATTATCACATCTAATCAGAGGCCCTCGCTTCGCTGCTCCAGTAATTGTAGTGGTATTAGTCAAGTTCTTGTTGTCTCCTCATTAGCCGTGAAAAGGGGACTCAAGACATACTTCATCAGAGTGTCCTGGAGATGCATTGCTAATACAGAGATGGAGGTGGGGGACAGGAGCACAAGGGGTGCGCAGGATGGACGGAAGGCACCACACCCGCATCTGAAACCATGGACTCCTCATCTCTCACTCTGCTTCGTAGATGCCTCTTCAGCTTGCCTGAGGAGAGGCAGATGATGAAGGCAGAGCTCAGAGACTCAACACTCAGAGGCTATGTCTCGTGTGGCTTTCCTGAGCCATCCCTTCCCTTGTCTGGCCTTAGTGTCTCCTGGTGGATCAGCGAGGGTGGCTAATTGCTGGCCTCTTTTTGATGTACGTGGACTGGTTCTGAGTGTTGAGGCCTTGGAGGACCAAGACGGCTTGCTGTGCTCACTGTCTTCAGCTCTGATCCTTTGGAGGCCATGCTTGAAGTCTTGTCGTGCAGTTGTCTGGTCGAATGACAAGCGCCGTGTGGGCTATCTCCTGAGTGGAGTCTAATAGGGTTGATGGGTTAGAAAGTGACTGTAGAATGGTTGCCACCAGGAACTGGAGCGTGACAAAGAATAGGCAGAACTTTGCTCAAAGTGGGCAATGGAATGTTTAGACAGGAGAAGGAAGTTCTGAGGTTTTATGTACAACAGAGTAAAGGGAGGCAACAATACGGATGAGTAGTTAAGATGATGAAGGTTATCCTGATTTGAGAATGCGTCAAAATAAACGATACCCTGTAAACAATGTATGATTCTTGTGGGTTCATCACAAATAAAGAGTCATTTAATCAACTAATTTTCCTTTCTCTCCTGGTCCCTCCCTCCTTCCTTCCCTCCCTCCCTCCCTCCCTGCCCCCCTTTTTCCCATTTATGGAATATTTAGTCTGGTAATTATTTAAATTTAAATTAATTGAAATGAAACTAAGCCAGATATGGTGGCTCAGACCTGTAATCCCAGCTACTCAGGAGGATAACAAGTTCGAGGTCTTCTTAGGCTGCAGAGGGAGTTCCAGGCCATTCTTGGAAACCTCATGAGGCCTTGTTTCAAAAATACAAAGTGAATTCATAGCTGGGGTTTTAGTTCAGTGATAGAACCTGCGCTCAGCATGGATAAGGACCCAGGTTCAATTCCTAGAACTCTGAACAAACATGATGACAAAATGAACCAACTGAAAAGTCCCTTTCCCAGCTGACTAGTCATATGCAAGGTACCTTAACAGCTGTCCTTGGCTGGGGATGCTAAATGGAGAGTGTACAACGTTCCCCTGGACAGCTAGTGCCTTACGGTTTGACGGGGTTGCTAATCAGTATAGAAGTGAGGGGTTGTCAGAACGGAGAAGTGAGGAGAAGGGAAGCCTCACTTCACAGTGCTCATACTCAGCTGAGAGGGAGCCTCACTTCACAGTGCTCATACTCAGCCGAGAGGGAGCCTCACTTCACAGTGCTTGTACTCAGCTGAGAGGGAGCCTCACTTCACAGTGCTCGTACTCAGCTGAGAGGGAGCCTCACTTCACAGTGCTTGTACTCAGCTGAGTGGGAGACTAGCTGGGGGCAAGCGCCAGATGACAGGCACCCCTGCAGCTACCTGGCAAGTGAGCCTCTGAGCCAGCCTAGTGGCTGGAGAGAGCCAGCACATCATCCTGCTGAGCAGGCACTCTGCATCAGGACGTCTGTCTGCACTGGGGCGGTGCATGTTTGAGGATTAGACTGATCCCCAATGCACAACCCCCCACTGCTGAGTTCAGATAAAGACACCATTTTGGATTGCTATTCATAAAGCCAGAGACATTCTTTGGAGTCACAGTCCTGGCCACAGCTCACTGCTAGAAGGCTTCAGTGTACCGCCAATCCGCAGTCTAGACACTTGTTCCCACCTACGTCTTTTCTCTCATCCCAAACAGTTCTGTGCACCTTGGCTACCTTCAATGTATTATTATTATTATTATTATTATTATTATTATTATTATTATTATTTTAAATTTTAAGATAAAGTCTCATTCTGTAGCCCAAGCTAGCTTCATAGTTGAGACAATCCTCCTGTCTCAGCTTCAGTATATTGGGGTGATAGTCAGGAACCACCATCCTCAACTATCCTGACTGCCTTTAGCTTTGGAGATTTGTGTTGTCTTCTGCTTCTGGCCTCTACACATTCTGCTTCCCTGCCTGGAATAGCCTTTCCCCACCATGTCCCCACCCACTAGGGAGGTCTTCTTTGACTCCAGCACCAGACCAGGCTTCCCATCCCAGCTGATTCTAAGCATAGGCTACAGCTTGCAATGGTCCATTCAGTCACAGCTCCCGTGAGAGGAGATGTCAACAGGATGATCTCTGGAACTCCAGGCACAGAGTCTATGAGGAATGATGTCGGGGCAATGCTCTGTACTACCACAGGAGAGAGGAGACCACAGACAAATGGGCAGGGCTAGAATCTGCTCTGGATTGGATGCCCAGGGTAGATGGTGGCAGAGCCCAAAGAGATGGAGCAAATGGGAGCAGGGGCTTACTATCCACCTGCAGAGGAACAGTAGAAAAGGAGGTAATAATGGCCCAGCGGAGGTCTGAGACTGCAGAGGACAAGGACATAGACTCAGACCCCGAGGGAGGACTTTCTAACAGCAAGATCTTGCGTTGGCTTTGGCTTGTGTGCATTAGACTCATTTACAGAGACACTCTGGATTAAACGCGTGGGGCTATGTAAACTGCATAGCAGTGGCAGAGGCCTGGCAAACTGGGCCTTGTGGAGCTCAACCACGGTGACCTCAGGGGATGCAGACCGCTCCGTTTTGTGCAGAGGGCTTGCAGATGAGAAACAGTTTCTGGGACCACTGCTCCCATCCTCCAGACCTGTGCCAGGAGAGGAGGAGGCGTGGCATCAAGTCCAAAGATGGTGTCTTGGGCTTCTAGCCAATCGTTGGGGAAGGTGGCTGAGCCATTTTATTCACAAAACACCACCTCCCAACTTCACAGGCGTGCAAGCAGGCCATGTACCATTTGGTGTCACTTAGATCTCTTTTCAGCAGGACCACAACAAATATATGACTTGGAACTTTGCGTACAGACACCTGCAGCCCACGTCAGTGTCTGGCTTCTACTTCTCTGCAGGGACGAGATGCTCCTGGGTTCTGGGTCTGGCCAGTTTTATCTGGGTATGGAAGATCCATCTCCAGTCACAGGGCTGCCCAAGTAACAGTGGTTGACCCTGCTTTCTCTCCTAATAAATCATCCAAGGTAGCAACCGAGGGATGGCATATAACAGCAGGGAGCGGGTTAATCTGTAGGTTAGCTACATCTGAATGTGAATTTAGACACAAGTCCTAGCTCTGTAGCAAGTCACTCCACCGTCTGAGCCACGGTAATGACAACTGTCCAGTGGGGAACTAATAATGTCTATCTTGAGAGCTTGTTGTTGGGATTAATGATATTTGCACAGTGCCCGCCTTGGAGTCATGGGCAATAAATCCAGCCCCCCTCCCTCCCTGCCTTCTCTGGCTTGCTCCCCTCTGCTAGGCTTCTCTGGTCTGCCTGCCCCTTTGTCTCTTAGACCTTGAACATTCTCTCACCATCCCCTGAGCCTTGGAGTCTAATTTCTCTTTCTCACTGAGGACAAAGGGCTGAGTCAGCTCTCTGGGGATTCACTCTCGAGGTTCCAATGAGTCTGGGTGCCTCTGCGCCAGCACTCAGGCCGCTAATGGCCTCAGAATGGATTTGGGCCCAGCAATGGAGAGTTCACTGGAAAACCTACAGCGGCTCTTTTTTTTTTTTTTTTTTTTTTTTTTTATGACTTCCACACAATAGGTTTCCTTTTAATCAGGAACTGGCTGTCTGCTTTTCTGGCTTCTGGTAACTTCCTCTCTGACCCTATAAAGGCCACAAGAGGATCAATTAGATGTCCCTGGTGCTGAGGGATGGAAAAGAGCCAGAGGTGGCTGTGTGCTGCCTCCCTGTTGCATTGGATAGTGTGGAGGGCAATAAAGCTGGCTTCCCTGGGCTTTCAAATGCTCCGCCTGTGGGAGGCCCCAGTCCTCCAGATGCACCTGCTCAGTGAGCATGAGAGTTTGGGTCGGATGACCTCAGAAGTTCAGAGAGGTTAAATAAACTCCCCAAAGGTCAAGAGGCTGGTTGAATCTTTCTCTGAGTCCTCGCTACACTCGATCTTCTGCACACCAGTTCACCTACCACTGCTCACCCTTCTCTGAGACCCTGTGACATTCATTCACAGATGCTGGGTTTCACCACCCCAGCTGCTGTTCCCAGCTGATCATTTTCCTCCTGTATGAGAGTTATCTTTCAGCCAGGCTGCAAACACAGGTTATTGGGGATGAAGGGCAAGGGTCAGGTCAGGGAGGGAGATCTGGCCTCCTGTGGCTTCCAGTGAGCTACCCACCTTTCAGCATTGCTTCTTCTGAAAACCTTGGGTGGCAAATGGTCCCCTTTTAGAAGCTTTTCAGAAAAAGAGAGAGAGAGAAGAGAGAGAGAGAGAGAGAGAGAGAGAATGAAAGACAGAGAAAGAGAGAGAAGACTGAGAGAGAATGGGGGGGGGGCGTTAACAAACTCCTTCCTGGAAAAAAGCCCTCCTCTAAGTTACTTCTGTATCTGAGTCCTCTTGGTCTGCAGTCTGATTGGCTAGACCTTAGACTCTTTGTTCTTAAAAACAAAACAAAACATTTTTCTTCATTATGTGTATGGATGTTTGCTTGCATGTGTCCATGTGCTTCACGCGTGTGTCTCGTACCCACAGACGCTAAAGACGGTATTGGATCCCATGGAACAGTAGTTACAGTAAGACACCATGTGGGTCTTGGAATCAAACCCAGGTCCCCCAGAAGAGAAGAGAGTGTTTTTAAGTCCAGAACTCTCTCTCCAGTCCCAGACCCCAGGTTCTTAATCTATGGTTCCCACACCACTAGCAGCATCTAGGACAGAGATTCTCAACCTGTGGGTCACAATCTCTTTCGGGGGTTGAATGACCCTTTCATAGGGGTCATCTGAAACCATCGGAAAACGCAGATATTTATATTACAATTCATAACAGTAGCAAAATTACAATTATGAAGTACCAAAGAAAATAATCTTGTGGTTGAGGGTCATTGTTTTAAAGGGTTGCAGGATTAGTAAGGTTAAGAAGCGCTGACCTAAGAAGGTGTTAATATTCCAATTCTTAAGTCCCTTTCCATACTCTGGAAGCAACAATACGTGTCTTAACAGGCCCTCCAGGTGACTCTCACGCCCCCTACCTTTGAGATACTCTGAATTGGATCTCCTTTTATGAGCCCAGGGTTGGGGAGACCATTGTGAACTGAGATATGTGGCTGGAAAAAGCTTTTCCAAGTTGATTGAACGAGAATGGACTTTTGGGGGACTGGTAGGGGTGACAGCCAAATGTGGATGTGAGAAGCAGTGAGCAGGATGGGCCACGATGAAGGCATATCTTTCAAATCTTATCTGGTATCCGCCAACATCAGAACCTAGAATGACCACCAAGGTCAGGGTTGGAATGCAGAATTGACCTTGACTGCGTTACTATTGGTTATAGATGTTACACAAATATTTACTTATAGAGGTCTAATTTGGGTCAAATGCCTATCCATCCATTTATATATATGTAATTCATCAATCCCCCATCCATTTGCCCACCCATTTACCTGCCTGTCCACACATCCATGCACGAAATCATTCATCTATCCAACCACCCATCCATGCATGCATCCTGCATCCTATCCATTCCTTTCTTTTCTTTTTCTGAGACAGAATCTGCTATAGCTGAGCCTGACCTTGAACTCCTGAAACTATTTCTTTTGTGCCTCAAACACCAGACTTACAGGTGTGAAATACTACCCCTGACTTCATTTTCAGTCAAATAAGCCTTCATCAACTTCAGACATTTAGCTATGACCTTCCTTTGCAGAGACTGAAGTAGGTAGAGATACCAACTTGTATACTCAGATACATGAGTCATTGAAAAATCTACATAGAGTTTTCTATGGGGCAGCTTACCATCACTGTCTAATCCTAGGTAGAATATTTTTGGGTGTCATGGAGTAAGACCAATATATAACTTGAATTTCTCAGGGAAGTGTGAGCTAGATGTGTTCAGAGTAGAACTTGAGCCAAGCAAGCAGGAGGCCCACAAAGGAGGAGGATCTTGTTTGTTCAGTCCCTACCGTGCCCCCACCTCTCTTTCTTATGAAATTCCTCAATGATGTATTCATTTTTTATATGCATTGTTGTTGTGCCTGCATGTATGTCTGTGTGAGGGTGCCAAATCTCCTAGAGGTGGGGTTACAGACAGGTGTAGGCTGACTTGTGGGTGCTGGGAACTGAACAGCCAGTCTTCTGGAAGAACAGCCAGTGCTCTCCACTGCTGAGCCAACTCTCCAGAAAGTTTCTGATTTAATTTTGAAAACAATACTGTGAAGGCTGAGGAAATTCAGATTCAGAAGGTAAATGATTTCTTCCAAGGTACGAAGGAAATAAACATTAGGGACACGAGGGAACCCAAATCCTAGGTCCCCCAGATGCTGTGCTCAGCCATAGTGACTTCTATTTGCAATATTGGATGTTTGGGTACATTATTACCTGGGTTCTGTCTGGGGCAAGATGAGGTCCTGCCAGAATATCCAGGCTGCATACAGCACTCACATGAAAGGATAAATGTGGAGCCATGTCCAATCCAGAAAGCAAATTCTAGAAACCCGAGATTCATTTCCAAAGGGAAGTCATGATGTCCCTCAACTGGAGGGAACAGGGAGACTCTGACCTCACTCTGATAACAGAATAAGAAAACAGTTTTTAACATCAGGTGGTCCCCATGAATTCAACACCTCACGTATGCTGGTAGGTCACTGAAAAGAAAATCAAAACATATACTGGTAGTAAAAACGTGGATCTTTGAACAATGCTAAAATACTTCAGCAGCCTTCCATATAGAATTAATTAACATGAAACCCAGCATCCTGGTTGCTGCAGAGCCCTAAAGTGGTTGCCAGAATTTAATTAGACTTAACCTTTTTTCCTACACCAGCCCCGCTTTATAATAACTGCAGATCATTATTAATTCCTTTGGTGTTCGCTGTAATAACATTAATCACGATGAACTTCTTTCTGTGGTAATGTGTATGTAATATGTAATTCCAGCGCAATTGAGTATTAGTTAAAGCTAAATTGAAATTAATTTCACAAAAAAGACACTATTTGTTATTGGATACTGTATATTCATAAAATAACATTTTAGAGCAATTGTGACCACCTTTAGAGTAAGGTGGTCAGAATAGGAAGTATTTACCAAACTGCTAAAAGTTCACTGAGAGAAGGATTTGTTGTTGGTGAGTGAAGCCGTTCTGACTGCTGGCATCCTTGATCCCAAAGGCACTTGAGATATCCAATCAGAAAATGAGGGGCTATTCTGGGGTAGTCCTTGGAGAGACAATACCATAGCAATCTCCTAGCTTGGATAGACACCTTCATGAGACCTGCCTCCTGAGAGCTCGCCTCTGACTGAACTCTGATTACAAGTTCACCATTCGCTTCTCCCAGGGATAGTCTTTTCTTCTGTAAAATGGTTCTGTGACCCCTGTTGCTCATGGTGATCTCCAGGGGTAGCTTTGAAAAATGTTAACTACCTGTGCAGGATGGAGAGTAGGGTGATGGGGGAGCAGTGCGTTGCTTTGGTTTCTGTTAATAACCCCCATGCCCATGTTATGTAGGTGACCCTAATTAAACTCAGTCATTTAAATAAAACCCCACAGGAATATTGGAGGGAGACTTTCTTGGGAGGAAAAGGCAGTTCAGAGGGAGCTGGAGAAGGGTAAGGGAGGGTAATGGGTGGTAGTTCCTACCTGTAATCCCAGCACTCTGAAGGTGGAAGCGGAAAGATAAGAAGTTCAAGGTCATCCTCAGCTATATGATTGTTTGAGAATAGCTTGGGCTATGTGAAGCCCTGTCTCAGACAGTGGCAGCAGCAGCAGCAGCAGCAACAACAACAACAACAAACCAAATATATAAATGACAGACCCTGAACAGACAGCATGGCAGGAGGGTATCAGCACAGCTCAGAGCATCATAGGATCCCTCAAAGAGTCCTCCAAGTGACTGAGAGAAAGAGTTGGAGCTTATTCAAGAGCAGGGTACAGTTGTGGCAAGGCTCAGTGATCACAGGTAACTGGATATGTGGAGACAGCGTGGACATGGTAAAAAGTTTCCACTGGAGAGGATGCAGTGCCTGAGGAGGAGGGGGCAGCCTCCTGAAACAGTGTGCAGGCCACCTTAGAGCACTTCCACAGATGCACTGTAGAGCCCGGACTTGGTTTGGATTGATGTAGCGGAGCAGGTGCATCTCTTCTGTGTCCGTCGTTGGGTCTGTCTCCTACCCTTTCCCTATCCCTTTCTTCCTCTTGAATTATCTCAGTGTTAGGGTCAAAGTGATATTTGCCCAATAAAAATTAAGCGCTTATGTGTGGAGATAAATACCATAAACAAAGCTGAAAGACACAGGATAGACAGCGAAAAAAGATTCATAAAAATGGATAGCTCTTATCTAAATAAAGCTTTTAACAGATTGATAAGAAAACGACAAACACTAGAAGAGATAAATGGACGGGAAACCACACTGGGCTGTAAGTTAGGGGGAAAGACTAGTCCAGATCAATTAAAATGACAAAATACCAGCTTTTAAAACAAATTGGGCCAAATCTGAAAATGTAGGCAGCCTTCATCACTGGAGTGGGGAAGAACAGCTACTGGAGACTGAAGTATAATTAGGACACAATCATTTAATTACTAATGGTTAATATGTGCATGTGATTTTAACCCTATTGGGAAAACCAAGGTTACACATGAAACAACCATGATGCAGGGATGTGATGTAGGCCATTTTAGATTCCTCCATGTTCACATATGAGGAAACACTTAGGTAGATTAAAATGTTCTCTCCTGCTGTCATATACTATCCAGTGACCTAGAGGGACATGCTGGGGAGCAACGACGGCTATGCTCATGCATAGAACTCATGAAATTGGTTGTGCATGGTGACGCCTGCCTGTAATCCTAGCACTGGGGAGGCTGAAGTAAGAGGATCCGGAGGGTCAAGGTTAACCTCGGCTGCATAGTGAGTTTGAAACCAGCCTGGGATGCATGAGACCCTGGCTCATAAAAACAGAAGCAAACAAGCAAACAATACCAAGCAATGACTGCTGCCCACCCAAAGAATTCTGGAAACTAAGAAAACCAATAAAAGATAATCTCCACAAAATATAATTTCAAGAATTTTCAGCAGACACAGGTTTTTTGGGAGATGGCTACAGAGAAATACAGAGCCATGAGACATAGGCCATATGTTAATAAAGAAAGGCTAGACTAAAATGCAGTTAAGTTTGAATGAGGAAAGAAAAAGCAAAGGAAAAGGGAAGAAAGGACTTTAGAGGTTTAGAAACTTCTTCAGCACAAGAGATTCCCTCTAAGGAATTAGATTGGAAGTGGGAGCCAGTTTTAAAGGATATATTTAAATTTAAAACCCCACATTTTTACTATTTTATGTGTATGGATGTTTTGCCTGCGTGTATGTCTGCGCATCACATGTGGGCCCCTGGTGTCCACAGAGACCAGAGAGGGTGTTGGATCTGCTGGGACTGGATTGCACATGGTTGTGAGCTGCCCTATAGGTACTGGAAATCGAACTTGAGTCCTCTGGAAGAGCAGTCAGTGCTCTCAGTTGCTGAGCCAGCTCTCCAGCCCTTAAAGGGGTATGCTTTGTGTTTACCCAGTACTGGCCAAGCTCCTGTTCTGGGAAGTGAGGACACCGGCGCTCTCACAGTGCCCCACAGTCTTCCTTTCACTGCCTGATCTCAGTTACATACTATCTTTGTAGTTTAAATCCTATGACTTATATTCTGAAGGGCATGACATCAGTTTTAAGTCATAGGGAGAAATTTAATGGACCTCACATAAAAATAGTACTTTCACCCACAGATTTGCCAGCAGACCCAAGTCATCCACTTTTATTTATTTGTGGGCAAAGGTGTGAACCCCAGGTCTTGTGTTATACTAGGCAGATTCCAGGTGTGCTCTTTTGACACATTGACTGATTGACTTTTGTGCTGCTCAGAATCTGGCTTAACTGGAGACTGGTTTTGGGTTTTTGAGACAGGGGTCCTCTGTGCAACAGCCCTGGCTGCCCTGTAACTTGCTCTGTAGACCAGGCTGGCCTCAAACCCACAGAGATTTGTCTGCCTCTGCCTCCTGAGTGCTGGGATTAAAGGCAAGCACCATATTTTTCTCTCTCTCTCTCTCTCTTCCTCTCTCTGTGTGTGTGTGTGTGTGTGTGTGTCTGATTGTGGAGGCCAGAAGAAGGGGTCGGATCCCATGGAGCTGTAGTCACGGCATCTGGGACACACCTGACATGGGTTCTGGGAACTGAACTTGGGTTCTCTACAAGAGCAGCAACCAACCACTCTGCACAGCTGAATCAACTCTCTAGCCCCTAGCATTTCTTTTTTTTCTGGCATAAAGTAAGCCTGGTGTCAGCAGGCTAGGAAAGTGAGCGACTCCCAGCACCGTGAGCTGAAGTGCCACAGTTCACCCCACCTTGCTGCAAAGGGAGCTGGCAACAGTACTCCCATGGCAATGGTATGTAATGCATCCAAAGAAGTTGCTGGCTTCTTTTTACAAAGTTTGTGTGTGCACGTGTGTGTACAATGTGTTTATGATGCACATTCATCTGTGAGCCTGTCAGAGGACAATCGCTAGTGTTGGCCCTCACCTTTCACCTTGTTTGAGACAGGTTTTATTGTTGTTGTTGCTTTTCTGCTGTGTATGCCACACTAGATGGCCTGTGAGCTTCTAAGGGTTCCCCAGCTCAACCTTATTTCTCTGTAGGAGTGCCGGGGTTACAGACGATTGATCTAAGTGACTTTTAATTGGGTTCTGGGGATCTGAACTCGGGTCTTCAGGTGAATGTGGCACACACTTTTTGCCAACTGAGCCATTTCCTCAGCCCAGTTGATGGGTTCATTTTTGTGTTCTTTTTTCCTTTATTTCTTTCCTCCCTTCTTCTCTTCTCCTTTCTTTCTTTCTTTCTTTCTTTCTTTCTTTCTTTCTTTCTTTCTTTCTAACTTATCTGGGAAGAGGAACCTTAGTTGAGAAAATATCTGCACCAGATTGCCGTTAGGCAAGTCTGTTGGACATTTTCTTGACAAATGATTGGCATGGGGGACCCAGCTAATTAGGGATACTGTCACTTTGGGCAGGTGGTTCTCAGTGGTGTAAGACATCAGGCTGAGCAAGCTATGGGGAACAAGCCAGTAAGTAGTGTTCATCCATGGGTCTCTGCTCCAGGCTCCTGTCTTGAGTTCCTGCCCTGCCTTCCCTTTTTGATGGACTGATGGCAAGATGTAAGCAATAGAAAACCAACTAGAAAAATAGGTTATACCAAAGAGGATACAGATCTCAGAAGGAAGTAGTGTCTACTTCTGGTGTCTGCCACTGTCAGAGTTTTTCTTGTGGGAAGGTTTTAAACCACAGATACAACTTTGAAAATCAATAAAGGACTATTCAGGATATTGATTTCCTCTTGAGTGGGTTTGGAGGTACTTGTTTGTTAAAGGTTGTGCCCAAATCACCTGAGTAGTTAAAATTATTGGCATAAGTAGGTTCCACACACAGCCCTTTCCACATCTGTTGAATGGGTAGTGACGTCATATCCCTGGGTCCATTGTGGGCAGCTGTTCTCACTTCCTCTTCTTCGGTCTGGATAAGTTTGCTGTGTTGATCTTCTTTAGGATCTGGCTTTTGAATTAGTTGCTTTTTGTCTTTCTCTCCTACTTTTGTTAATTTGTTCTACATATTTATCTCTTATACTTTGTTTTCGAACTTGTTCTTGTTTTTCCGATTTCTTGGTTTGAAAGCTGCACTCACTGAGGACTTGGGGCTCCTCTTTTCTAGTGTGGGCCCTCTGTGCAACACATGATTCCCCTAAGTACAGTATTAGGAGCTTCTATACATTGTGATAATGCTTCCCTTTTACTCTTTTTTCACTGAAGATACCTCCTAATTTTTCTTTTGCTTTTTTTAATCAATCATGTGTTTGATAGTGCCTTATTTAATGTCCGTATGTCAAGGAATTCTAAGATTATTCTTTAAACATTATTTATTTTATGCATATGAGTGTGGTCTGTATGTTTGTCTGTGCACCATGTGAATTCTTGGTGCATGTGAAGGGCAGAAGAGGTCACTGGATCTCCTGGAACTACAATTACTGATCATTATAGGCCACTGTATCAGTGCTGGGAGTAGGAGTCACACCCTGGCCCTCTGAAAGAGCACTTAGTGCTCTTGACCACTGAGCCATCTCTCTGGTCCAAAGATTTTTCTTATTTACTGCTTGTTACTTAGTTGTGTTGATACTGGGAACATACTTTAGATCTTTTAAAATACAAATTTAGGCTCTCTTGCATTGGTTCAGAAAGTGTCCACTTTAAACTAGGTTTGAAGTTTTTAACTATTGCTATATGTTCCTTTATTTTCTTTGCAATCCATCAGTCATGTTTTGATTGTCCTGAAGTTCTGGTATCATGCATACAAACTTGGTGCCATTCTCGTGTCCTTCTGAGAAACCGCTGTCATTGTCTTTGTTACAGGACCTTTCTTTACTCTGGTAGCATCCCCCTCGCCCGAAATCTGCCGTGTCTGACACCAATAAAGTGATTTTATTTTATTCTCCTTCTTTCTTTTCTTTTTTGTTCTGGAATTAGGGTTTGTGTACTGTATTTTTTTTTTTTTAATTCTTTGCTTTTAACATAGTTGTGTCTTTAGATTTGCAGTTTCTTGTTAGTAGTGAGTGGCCAGGCGATGCATTTCTCTCTTGGAGTCGAGAGGCATGTCCAAAGAGCTTTTTTTGGTTGTTAAATAATAATGTTTTCTTTTAGGTTTTTTAAAAATTACAATATAATCACATCATTTCTTCCTCCATTTTCCTCTCTGCAGTCCTTCCCACACACCCCTTTGCTCTTTCTCAAATTCATGGCTTGTTTTCCTTTCATTGTTATCACATATATACACATATATAATTCTAAATACACTAATACAATCTACTCAGTCAGTATAATGATATCTGTGTGTATAGGACCTCAGGACCTTTTTGTCTTTGCAGCATTTCAGGGTCATTTACAAAGTTCATTATCCAGTATTGCACAACTGAGTTATAAGAAAAACCTAAAACAAACCTCATAAGTATGTTTATGTTTTCTGTTGAGCCACATTTACAGCTGTCCTGGAGTGTATGAGACCCGCGGGCTTCAGCATAGACACAAATGCAGGACCGTATGTAGCATGATTATGTTATATTTGAATCAACCATCTTGTTATTTGTACTTCACCCATTCCATCTGTTCTTGGTCTCAATTCCCTTATTATTATTTTCTTTAATTAAAATAATTTAGATAATCTTATGACTGCAGGGAGTTTCAAAAGAAACATATGAGGAGATTCCTTGCACCCTGCCCCCCAGCCTTCTCCTGATGATCTAGAATCATCATGGTATGGAATAAAAATCCAGAAGCTGAAATCATTGCCTCCAGGGATAACTTCCATTTCTCTGCTGTGTGTGCACACTTGCGATGTGCCGAGCTCTAGGTAATTTTCTCACACATGTGTGCGTGTAGCTGCTTCGACTGACGTTCACAGTTCTTCACCGCACTGTGAGCCATGGGTCCACTGCTCCAATAACCTCTGACCTCTTTCTCTCATGTCAAACAACCACTAGTCTGCCTCCTGTTTCTGGAACCTTTCTTCATAAATGCTAAATGTTAGTTTACAAAGATTATAAACACGTAGTTATGCCACATACATCCCAAGACAGGCTTTTACACCAACATAATTTTCATTACATTCATGCTTCTAATATAAATTGAGCTTGGTCTTTAAACTTTTAATTAATTACTGTTATTACTGTTATTATTGTTTGGTTTTTGACACAGCGTTTCTCTGTGTAGCCCTGACTGAATTGGTACCAGCTCTGTAGACCAGCCAGGCCTTGAACTCGAAAGCCATCTGCAACTGGAGTGCTGGGATTAAAGGTGTGTGTCACCATGACTGGCCACTAGCACTTTGTTATTTATCTATTTATTTTTTTCTGAATTATATTCTAATATGGACATATTACAATCTATTAGCAATTTATTCATTGATGGACATTTGATATTTTCCTTTTTAGATGTTATGATGAAAGTTGCTACTAATAGCTGGTATTACATTTTCATTTCTCTGGGATGAAATTGCCCAACAATATAATTGTTAGATTGTATAACAAGTGTCTACTTAGTTTTCAAGTCAATTACTAAACTATTTTCCAGAATTACTGTCTCAATTAATAACCCAATCAGCCCCTTGTGAGTGTCTGGGTTTCCCAAGACTGGCATCAGTATTTGGTCTTATCACTCATGATTTATTTTTGCCTCAAATGAGGACATTCTGTGGATCCAGGCCTTCCTGTAAGAGTTAACACTATTGGCTAGTTTTTCTGGTAACCTTCTGTGTATATTCAATGAAACGTACCACTGTTGGCTTTTTGGCTTTGCCCTTTTCCACTTTGCTTTTTAAAAAATATTGGATTTTGAAAGTTCTTTATATATGATAGACAAAAATCCTTTGTTGTGTAATTCATGATTTGCACATATTTTTCTCACTCTTTAATCTGTACTTTATCTTCTTTACGATGTATATATATGTACGTATATATGTATGTAGACATATGTATATATAAACATATATACACATATATCTTTTGTTGTCTTTTGACTTCCATATGTGTCGCACACATATACATAAATGTACATACACACACACAAAATGCTTGGAAATTTGGTGAAGTCTGATTTTTCAGTGTTTGCCTTGTATGGATCATTGCTTACTTCTACAGTCTGGGGATTTCCCTCAGCATAGTGCTTTGTAGTTTATTTTTTATGTTTAAATCCACCATCCATGTTGTGCTGATTTTTGTGTGATGTTAGGTTCAGTGCTGGTTAATTTTGTTTCTTTTTTTGCCACAAAACATCCAATTATTTTTGCAGCATCTATTTACGTTTTATTAAAGCAGAGATAATGGCTTGGCTAGATGGCTCGGTTGATAAATGTGCTTGCCACACAGGCCTGGCAACTTGAATTTGACCCAGAACTCACATAAAGGTAGAAGGAAGGGAACTGTGCTGGCTAGTTTTATGTCAACTTGACATAAGCTAGAGTCATCAGAAAGGAGGGAGCCTCCGTTAAGAAAATGCCTCAGTAAGATCTGGCTGTAGGCAAGCCTATGGTGCATTTTCTTAGTTAGTGATTGGTGGGTGGGGCCACCCCTATGCTGATGTTCCTGGGTTCTATAAGAAAGCAGGTTGAGCAAACCATGAGGAGAAAGCCAAAGGAACACTCTTCATGGCCTCTGTATCAGTTCCTGCCTCCAGGATCCTGCCTGGCTTGAGTTCCTGTCCTGACTTCCTTCAAAGATGAACAGTGATGTGGAAGTGAAATTTGAATAAACTCTTTCTTCCCCAAGCTGCTTTGGTCATGGTGTTTTATCATAGCAATGGTAACCCTGACTAAGACAAGACCTTACTCCACAGTCTTGTCCTTGGACTTCCATATGTGTGTGGAATAAGTATTTGCCTTATTTTAATTATGTGTATCTTTGTGTGTTTGTGGTAGGTATTAGCATGTGGTAGTCAGAAGAGGGTGTGGTATTGCCTGAAGCTGGAGTTACGTGGTATTGAGAACTAAGTTAGGGTCTACTACTGATCCATCTCTCCATCCCCAAAAGTTTTACTTCTTAATGCTTAAGTTTGACAAAGCATATAATATGCTTTCTATCTTGGACATGGTAGTTTTTATCTCTAGAATTTTTATTTTTATTGCGTTTATATCAAACAGTCTTCATATCTCTTGTTTTTTCTTGAACGTATGGGATACAGTATCAGCGTAACATTAGAATGTGTTAGAACACTAAGGTTTTGTGTATTAATTCTATCTGTGTCATCTCTAGATCAATTTTGATTAACTCCAATTTCTTTTTTTATTGATTTTATTGAGCTACACATTTTTCTCTGCTCCCATCACTGCCTCTTCCCTCCCCCTAAGCCCTCTCCCATGGTCCTCATGCTCCCAATTTACTCAGGAGATGTTGTCTTTTACTACTTCCCATGTAGATTAGATCTATGTATGTCTCTCTTAGTGTCCTCATTGCTGTCTAGGTTTTCTGAGTTTATACTTTGTAGGCTGGTTTTCTTTATGTTTAAAAACCACTTATGAGTGAGTACATATGATAGTTGTCTTTCTGGGTCTGGGTTACATCACTCAAGATGATGCTTCCCAGCTCTATTTTCCTGCAAATTTCAAGATGTCATTTTCTCTGCTGTGTAGTACTCCGTTGTGTAAATGTACCATATTTTCAATATACATTCTTCAGTCAAGGGGCATTTAGGTTTTTCCAGGTTCTTTTTATGACAAACAATGCTGCTATAAACATAGTTAAGCAAATGTCCTTGTGGTATGATTGAGCATCCTTTGGATATATACCCCAAAGTGGTATTGCTGGGTCTTGAGGAAGGTTGTTTCCTAATTTTCTGAGAAATCACCATACAGATATCCAAAGAATTGTTTTGGAAATCCTGTTTTTTTTTTGGTTTTTCATATGAAGTTGAGTATTGTTCTTTCAAGGTCTGTGAAAATTTTTACTGGGTTGATGGTCATTGCATTGAATCGGTAGATTGCTTTTAATAAGATTGCCATTTTTACTATGTTAATTCTACCTACCCAAGAGCATGGGATCTCTTTCCACTTTCTGGTGTCTTCTTCAATTTCTTTCTTCAAAGATTTAAAGTTCTTGTCATACAAGTCTTCCACTTGGTTGGTTAGAGATACTCTGAGATATTTTATGGTATTTGTGACTATTGTGAAGGGTGATGTTACTCTGATCTCTTTCTCACCTCATTTCTCATCTGTGTAAAGGAGGGCTACTGATTTTTTTTAGTTAATCTTGTATCCTGCTACATTAATGGAAGTGTTTATGAGTTGTAGAAGTTCCTTGGTAGAATTTTTGGGGTTGCTTAATGTAAACTATTATATCATCAGCAAACAGTGAGAGTTTGACTTTTTTTTTTCCGATTTGTATCCCTTTGATCTCCTTTTGTTGTCTTATTGTTCTAGATAGGACTTCAAGAACTATATTGAATAGATATGGAGATAAGTGGACAACCTTGTCTTGTTCCTGATTTCAGTGGAATTTCTGGGAGTTTCTCTCCATTTAGTTTTATGTTGGCTGTTGACTTGCTGTATATTGCCTTTATTTTGTTTAGGTATGTTCCTTGTATCCCTGCTCTCTCCAAGACATTTATCATGAAGGGATATTGTATTTTGTTGAAAGCTTTTTCAGCATCTAATGAGATGATCATGTGGTTTATATTTTTTCAGTTTGTTTATATGGTGGATTACATTGACAGATTTTCTTATGTTGAACCATTCCTGCATCTCTGGGATGAAGCCAACTTGATCATGGTGGATGATGGTTTTGATGTGTTCTTGGATTTGATTTGCCAGTATTTTATTGAGTATTTTGGCATCAATGTTCATGAGTGAGATTTGTCTGTAATTCTCTTTCTTAGTAATGTCTTTGTGTGTTTTGGCTATCAGTGTAATTGTAGACTCATAAAAAGAGTTTGGCAATGTTCCTTCTGTTTCTATTATGTGGAACAATTTGAGGAGTATTGGTAGTAGTTCTTCTTTGAAAATCTTGCAGAATTCTGAGCTGAAGCCATCTGGTCCTGGGCTTTTTTTGGTTGGGAGACTTTTGATGACTGTTTCTATTTTTTTAGCAGTTATAGGTCTATTTAATTTGCTTATCTGGTCTTGATTTAATTTTGGTAAGTGATATTTATCCAGAAAGTTGTCCGTTTCCTTTACATTTTCCAATTTTGTGTATTACAGTTTTTCAAAATATGACCTGATGATCCTCTGTATTTCCTCCGTGTCTGTTGTTATATCCTCCTTTTCATTTCTGATTTTGTTAATTTGGACATCCTCGCTCTGCCTTTTGGTTAGTTTCGATAAAGGTTTGTCTGTTTTGTTGATTTTTCTTGAAGAACCAAGTCTTCGTCTCATTGATTCTTTGTATTGTTTTCTTTGTTTCTATTTTGTTGATTTCAGCTCTCGATTTGATTATTTCCTGCCGTCTAGTTCTCTTGGGTGAACTTTCACTTCGTGGTGGCCTAACGTGGCAACCTGACATTATGTCACAAGCTTACATCCTTCATTCGTCCATCTCACCCCATCGCTTGGGTGTATCACATCATTGCAGTAGAAAGGGTGTGTGTGCACAGTGCAGGAAGCTATTTTGAGAAAGATCCCATTCAGGTAACTTTTATTGTAGTTGTTCCTAATAGCTGTTGTCATTAAGTTCTTATTGTGTCTAATTGATAAATTGTCCATAATCATAGTTTTATATATAGAGGAAAGAACATAGTATATTTAAGACTTGGTACTGTCCATAGGGCTAAGCATCTCCTTGGGGTCTTGGAAAGAAGTCTCATGGGTTGGGGGCAACTATAGCTCATTTCAAGGTTTCTTTGCACCCATAACCCCTTTTTGTTAGAGATTTTTACACAACTATTGGTATTCGGGTATATAAAATAGGCAAATAAATGAAAGACAATTCTAGTAAAGCAATAGATTTAAAATAAAATTTATTCTTTTAGATGCACAATTTTTTTTACTACCTATTAAAAAGAAAGCAAATTAGCATCCCAATGAGATGGTAGGACTGCTTATTCTTACATAAACCACTAAATCATGGCTGAGTATTTGATACTGCAGTGTGTAGAGAATCTTCAGCTGGCTTCAGGCCTGATGAATATTTTTGATTTTACAATTGCCAGGGGTGGTGGTACATGTCTGTAACTCTACTACCTGAAATTGAGGTCAGAGGACCAGAATTTAAGGTCACCTGCAGCTCTATTGCTAGTTCTAGACTAGCCTAGGCTACATGAAATCCTGTCTCCAAAAAATATCAAATGAAAACTAAAATAAAAAAAAGCAATTGTTGGTACCGAGAACACCACTTCACATAAATACATAGTACAGAATAGTAAACTTATATTTCAGGCTATTTAAGAAATTGTTGGAAATACTTTCTAATCCTTAGCCAAAATTCCTGTATTGATTTTTAGTGAAAACTAAATCAAATAGCAATTTGAAAAATCAAACAGTCTAAGACAATGCAATTCAAAGCTGGGCTCACTTGAACTTACCGAGGAGCGGTGATGGGAAAATAAGAAAAGCCTTTGTTTTATGTAATTAAATCAGGATGTTTCTACAAAAGTGGAGAACTTTGCACAATAAAAACTCCACGGCTTCCAGCATAGAATCATCTGGAATCTGAGCAGAGGGGGTTGTAGGCAGCATTCATTGGCGTCGTATGCCAACATGTGCAGTGCGCAGTGTGTGTGAGTGTTTTGGGAAACAAGGTCACTGTTTCCCAAGGAAGCTGGGTCACTGCACAACATGGGCACATGCTTTCAGAAATATGCCCGGTTCACAACACGTTGAGTTTCCTATTGGTTTGTGTTCACTGTGTATTCAGGAAGCTTTTACTGTTGCTCAGTTTTTCACAACCCCCTCATTCGGTTACCCAATGCCACATGGGATGTGACCCAGTGTGAGGAGCTGTGCACTATTTTACTTTACTATTTTCTTCCTGGCAGGTAAAGACCTCTTTACAGCCTCCTGGCCTGTGTTGTAGCCTGGGAGGTCCCCTGCAGGGCAGAGGCCACCAAAAGTCCAACTGCTTCACTTTCCTTCCTTAAAGAATCACTGCCCTCGCTCACCTGCTCCATGTCTTGCAAGGTATTGCTTCAGGAATTTGGGGGAGGGGGTTCATGGAGGGGCAAATCTGATCCTTCTTACTTCATTTTGGCTAACCATTGAAATTGTATTTATTGCGTTCTCATCTTATTGTTGTTCAGAATCTTATTTTTTATAAACTTGACTGTTTTTCTCAATGTAGTAGAGGAAACTTGCCTATGTGAATCTCGTCCTTGCATCCTGGACTCTTTATCGGCTTCATAAAAGCACTCACCTTTCCCTGGGTGATACCTGCATAGTTGCTATGTCCATTTCTTTAATCTCTTTTTTACCTAACACAGTGCTTGCCTATGGAATAGTGAGTGATTTGCCTTAACGAAGGTCCCACTCAATCCAAACCTATTCAGCTATCTCTCTGAACTACTTTAGAAGGGTCAGGTGTTTTATGGTATCAATTCAGGAGTTAGGAATGCAGGCTGCAGTGAGTAGCAGCTTTAAGGGAGAAAAATCCTCCCTTCAGGGACTTTTAAAAAGAAATATTCTGGGAGCTAGAAAGCAGGGAACTTTGAAGTCGGTTTTGTTCACTGCTGTATCATGTGCCTCTAAACCAGCAATGGGCATGCGTTCACTCTTCGGCAAGGCTGAACTGGAGAATAAGTGAAGTTCACACATGTTCGAAGGCTCATTGTTCTGGGACATGGAATGATGAGCAAAACATCAGTCCAGTAAAGAGCTGTGCAGGGGGGCTGGGAAAGGTTGATTTTCTCTCTGTGTAAGTTCTCCAGCAGAATGGTTCTGACAGGTGTTGTGAAGTGATTTCTTCTGAAGCAGCTTGGGAAGACTCAAGTTCTAAAGACTTAAGAACTTTGGAGGGGAGGCTCTTTAGGGTTCAGGAAGTAAACAATTCAAAAGCTTCAGGAAGTCCCTGAAACAGACTAGATGCTACTAGGTCCCTCTGTTTTCAAGATCATTGTCTTAGAGTTTTACTGCCTTGAAGAGACACCATGACCATGGCAACTTTTATGAAGAAAAACATTTAATTGGGGATGGTTTACAGTTTCAGAGGTTTGGTCCATTATTGTCGTGGTAGGAGGCATGGTGGTTTGAGGCAGACATGGTGCTGGAGAAGGAGCTAAGAGTTCTGCGTCTGAATCTTCAGGCAGCAGAAAGAGACTGCCACACTGGGCATGGCTTGAGTATCTGATACCTCAAAGTCTGTCCCCAGTGACACACTTCCGCCAACAAGGCCCCACCTCCTAATAGTGCTTCTCCCTATGGGTCTGTGGGGGCCATCTTTTATTCAAACCACATAGTCATAGAAACAAAAAGGCTGCTAAGGAGACTAAGACTAGTCGAACTGCCTAGACGAGACACTGCAATCTGCCCAGTTGTCTGCAGGCTGTGCAGTGCTCTTTAGGCTTTAGCTCTCACCAGTCAGTACCCATGCCGACACCTTTGACATCGGTTCTGCCGTAAGTGACCCCTCACTCTCATACTCCCATAAGGAATCTCAGTAAGCTCATTGGTTCATCAAGTTGGGTGTTGGTGGTTATCCTTACTTGGTCTGTGTCTGTTCCCTATCTGGTGTGAGAAGACGCTTCTTCATGTCTCCCCAGGAACAGTGTCACACAGCAGCAGAATGATGTGGGCAGAACTTCGGATTCAGGCAAGAACACACCAGACAACGGGAGAATCTACGGCCTCTTGCATGGGAAGGTTCTCTTTGGGCTTAGCACAGCTAAGGGATGCTTCCCACTGGAGTCCTTTATACATTCTGTATCTTTCTTCCAGCTCTTCTCTGGAATCGTGTCTAAGGGAAAATTACCGAGCTCATGTGCCCCTCCCCCAGCTGGGTTCTAGTGACTGCCTTTACAGGTAGCAGTGCTTGTCTGATGGAAATGGGAGAGGACCATGCCTCTGCTGGAACTCCCCGCTCCCCCATGGTTCGTATTATTTGTCAATTTGACAGAATCTAGAATTACCTGGGAGAAAGGGCTCCGGGCATGCCTGGGAGGCACTGTCTTAATTACCTTAATTGAGGTAAGAGGACTGTCCCACTGTGATTGGCACCGGTCCCTGGCTGGGATCCTGGATTGGATAACCAAAGGAGACAAACAGAGCAACAGGATGCATGCATTGCTCTCTGTCCGTGCTAAGGAATAGGATGCAAGCAATGTCTTCAAGCTCCTGCCTTGATTTCCCCACTGCAAGGGACTGCCTCTTGAACTGTAAATTAAAATCAATCTGTCTTCTGTGAAACTATTTCTGTCTAGTTACTGTTGTGTAGTGACAGGAAGAGAAACTTAAGTCCCCAAGATGTGACCAGGAGGGCAGGCACAATACCTGCCTAGCTGCTCTTCCTCAGGCCCCAGTGGCCTGTTGGTTTTGGAAGCCATGGGCTTCAGAGAGTCTGTGTTAACTACTCTCGTATGTTTATCCTTCCTCCAGTGTGCTTCATGTAGATGCCTGTTGCCCAATCTCTAACATTTTCATATACTTTTATTTAGTATCCAGACTCCATGTAGTATTTGCTTTGATGTCCTAGTATCGCTCAGCCTCCTTCTGAGCTGATGGGCTACAGTAACCACTGGTGCCAGGCTCCAGTCATGCTCCTTGGGCTCCTGGAGCCTGTCTGGCAATGGAACTGAGGGAGAAGGAAGGCTGGAGTGGCAAGCTCCTAGGAGACTCCCACTTAATAATAATAAGACTCTGACCCTAGCTGCTTTCTCGGGGTGTCTGCCAAAAGTCACAATGGGGTCAAATTAATTGGCTGAGGAGGCCTGAGTGTAAAGGCAGAAAGCAGCTGGGCAACTGTCTAATGAGACAGAGCCCAGCAAAGGTGCTGGGGTTTCAGTCAACATCCAAGACCTTGAGAAGAACGATGAGCTGTCTGTGGTATACAAGAGAAATGATTGCACCTCCAGGGGCCCGATGTGTGACAAAGGCCGGAAGAACTGAGTCCATTTGCCTGCAGTTGGGCATCGTGAGACGGGGAGAATGCTCTGAAGAAGACCCAGTAAGGAGAGTGGTCCAAGAGAGATGGATTCTACAGGGGAAGAGAAGAGCTGGGGACTGTGAAGAAGGGAGGAAGAAGCCTTGGAGAAGAGGAGTTTGTGGGTAGGGCGAGATCTTCCAGAGCCTTGTGAGGCTCCAAGGGCCATAAAAAATGAAGGTCCCAAGGTCAGGCTTGCTGTATCCCTCAGTATCATGTGCCCATAAGGTCAGACCTGGGGACTCTGCCACAGTGTCTTCCCGATAGCACACACTGGAGAATAACACATACAATCGCTCAAGTGGCCTTTTCTTCCACTGTTTGGACCTCAGCAGAATGCACAGCTAACTCAGTTCACTTCCAGGACAGCATGTACTCTGCATAAGTTGAGTATACCAGAAAGACTGCTACTTTATAAGCCTCAAATAGGCTAGAAAGGACCGCTCTGGGATACGGTTATTTAAAGATGGTTAAATGCTCTTTAGGAAACCACTGCCTTAGTACCTGCTTTTATTCCCAGTGCCAATGCCTCTGGCTGCAGAACCCGCTTTATGTTGCATTTAATAGAAGCAATATGCCCCTGGGAAATGAGGCTCTGAGGTCCCAGACTGAGCCTTCGAGGAGTTCCAGGAGGTCGAACTGTTGGGGACGTGCCTCCAATTCCACTTCCAAAATTGCAGTGTAAAGCTCATCAAAGAAGAGATGAAATGAGGATAATCATAATAGTCACAGGGAGGTCCATGCTTCTGTACCACTTAGAGGTCAGAAATGCTTTCACAGCCATTAACCGCTTGCCCTCAGAGCATCCGCGCCCATCTCAGTGGGTTGTCAGGAAAATCAAAGGTTTCCCCCAGGAAATGAGACTACTGGCATGCCCCACTTTAAGCAAAACCTGCTGGGATCATTTAGGTAAAGAAAACCTGCCCCACAGAGGAATTTAACGGGGCTATTTGGAATGACCATTCCCGCAGCATGCAAAGCAATAAGAGACAATTTACTAGAATGCTTGATTGATTGACATCTATCTTGTTTAGGACCAGCTGCATGTCTGCAGCATCTCTTGGGTGCTGGTTGTGGTTGTTGGTGATGGGAGAAGTCAGCGATGAGTCCAACAGAGTCTGAGATAGGAGAATTTTGTGTGTGTGTCCATTTTCTGATCTCTTTGTTGAGCACACTGATGTCAGAAACTGCCTTCTAGGGGCTGAAGAGATTGCTCAGTAAGCAGAGTGATCATTCCAGAACCCACGTAAAAAGCTGTTGTGGTGGCATGTGAATGCTTAAAATATTGGTTCTGGGAAGGTGGAGACAGTAGGGACCCTGGGTCTTGCTGGCCAATCAGCCTAGACAAGTCAACGATTCCCTGGTCAGTGAAAAACCCTGTCTCAAAGACCAAGTTGGACAAGGTCCTGAGGGATGATGCCACAGTGAAAGGTAAGTGAGTTCTCCTCTCTTCTACTTGCACACACACACACGCACAACACACACACACACGCACACCTGCACATATGTAAACACACGCACACAAACAAGAAACTGCCCTATAAGCCTTAGATGATCCGAACACCACTCACCACTCATACTAGGATGGAGCCCTTCTCTGACACCCCAGTCATAGAACTGGCCCCAGAGGCTGTCCTTTACAGAGTGCACAGCTGCAACGTTAACACTCAAACATAGCCCATGGTCATGTTTGCTCTCTGGAGAAAGCTGCCTTCACTGAGGGAGAAGGATAAACACACACACACACACACACACACACACACACACACACGGAGTGTATAGACCAGGGAGGGGGAGGGTCCTGCTTCCTCCTGGGCTGCTTTCCTGGACCTCATGATACCACTCTACCTATGAATGTACTGTCTGACTGTGCAATGATCCAGAAGCTGCTTCAACCAGGGTTTCCTTTCCTCGCAGTCAAAGGCATCGCTGGTAGACTCCGCTAAAGGGAAGCAAGATGCACATGCATTTGCAAAGGCGGTTCAATATGTGTGTTTAGAGTTGGGCTGCAAACAGAGGAAACAACCGCAATTGGAAATACACAAATGCTGACCCAAGGGAGATCAGTTAAATCAATATTGGAGTGCATCTGCTGTGGTCTGAATCTGAAACATCCTATGCAGGCTCATGCTTTGAATCCTGGATTCCCACCTGTTGGCACTGTTCTGGAGAGCTGGCTAACATTTGGGAGGTGGGCTCTGACTGGCAGAAGTGGGTGGGTGGGTCTTTCAGGTTATGCCTGCCTCTGGTTTCCACTGCTCTTTCTGCTTGCTGGTCAACCAGGATGCCCCACCGTGTGCTCCCATGGACATATCTTCCCCACCACAATAGGCTGAAGTCCTAAAAACAGTGAGCCAAAACCAAAACCAAAACCAAAACCAAAAAACCTTTCCTCCATTATGGAGTTTCTGTATCTACCTTATAGATACAGTAAAGTAACTTGTACAGAAATCCATCCAAGAATATACGATGCAACGTCAAAAGAAGAAATCTGACTTTCTATTCTGATAAGGAGCTCTGGGTTTTGTGAGTTGTGCATGGAATGCTGGCCATGGGATGCAACATCAGGACCAGACAGGCTGCTCTGGGGTAAATGGGATATGAAGTGGTGTGTTAGCCACTTTTCTCAGGGTTTGTTTTGCCTCATAGTCTGAGTATAGTCTATCACGGCCAGTGAGCCAGCAGGAGCGTGAGACCTCTGGTGTCATTGTATCTGCTGTCAGCGGGCAGAGCAAGAGGAATCCTTGTATTCTGCTTACATTCTTCCTTTTATTCTGTCTCAGATCCCAGCCCAAGGAATGGTGACATCCACCTCAATTAACTGACTTAAGTCTTCCCACCTCAATTAACAGACTCTGAAAACTCCTGATATAGAATTCTCATCTCACTTTGATTTCTAATAGCTAAGATGAGACATGGTAGATGGCCAGACTGAGGGACACTTATTCAATGGAGCACTGCTTAGCAATAAAAAAGAATGAGCTACTGATATAAGCAATATGCTGAGCTGACCACCATGCGATGTGTGGTTCTGTTCATAGAACTCCCCTTCTTCCTTCTCTCCCTCCCTCCCTCCCTCTGGTAAAAGGGAGGTCCTTTATGTATTGTTCATCCCATTGTCAGGACTGTGGTTTTCGTGCTGTGCTATTTTAAAGGGACCACAGTGAATTCCCCGGGTATATGAAAATTTTCTGCACATTTGTGTAACCTCAATCTAAAATTGTTAAAGTTAGGGGTTGGAGAGATGGTTTATCAGTTAAGAGCACTGGCTGTTCTCCAAGGGGACCCGGGTTCAATTCCCAGCATCTACATGGCAGTTCATAACTGTCTGTAACTCCAGTTCCAGAAGATCTGATCCCTTCATGCACATAAAATGGTTAAAATTGGTTTTAAAAAGGTGAACAGTGTATATGTATATAACGTATACCTTTCTTTCTTCCTCTTTCTAGAAGTTAAGACGTACAAGGCACTTAGTGCTCTGTATCCAGAAATGCGTGGATTGTGCTCTTCCCACATCTCTACAGACGATGGGTTGGAACCTGAATCCACACCTGTCATTCCCCCAAGCCTGTGCTGCCTACTTCGTCTGTTTCCTGCCTCAGTTTCCTTTTGCTTCCTTCTCTGTTTCCAGCTGTGAGAAGGAAGGAGAAAAGGAGGCCAGCCCATACATCACCTGAATGTGTATCTGGACAATGGCCCAAATATCACTCCCTGTTCTAGGAGGGGAGGCTATGACCACTCTGGGTTGAGGATCAGTGTGTTCCATCACTATGGCCAAGGAACAGACACAGCCATCATGTGACCTGTGGTGAGAATGTGTTTCAGTATAGTAAATTTATTTCCCATTTGGCATGATGTTTTCTGTTTTCTATTAAATGAATAGCCTCAGAGCATCCTGGAGAGAGTACATAGCAGGCTGTGGGGCTTCCAGGACTCTTGGGAAAGTGAAATTGCCACAGTCCTCTTCCAGGATGGAGGGTGCTGAGGGATAGAGTCCTAGCATATGTGTGTCAGGGGGAGGGGGATCTGAGAGTGAAGGAGGGGTGGGAAGATGAGCAGTTTGGGCCCTGGTAGGAAAGTGAGGAGCCTCTCTACCTCACAAAACTCTGTCATCTGGGTTCAGCTCAGCTGTGCCCCGGAGCTTGACCTTGTGATTGTCCTTCCCAGCTCTCTTTTCCTCTACTCAGTGGCTGTCACTCTAGGTCACTTCTACTTTTAACCTTCTCAGAACCTCAGCACCGGGAAGCCTGGTGAAGGGGATAGAAGGGATATTGGATGCTTTCTGTTGTTTGAGATAGGGTTTATTTCAGGTTGGTTCTGGGCTCATTATGTAGTCCAGATGGGCCCTGACTTACCATGCCTCACCTCAGCCTCCTCAGCCATGATTATAGGTATGCTCCAGCACATCCAGGCAACATCCAACCCAAACATCCTGCTCCCTCAACCCAAATCAATATTTTGACGGAGCTAATTGGTGTATAAGGAAGAGGATGAATAACGGTTGGGATGGGGTTTGAAATGGATGCAATATTTCTTCAACAAACATCATTGAAAACTCTTGCTTTGTTGTAGGTCTTTTCTTAGTTGTTTTGTACATAGGACATGTAATCTGTGCCTGCCAAGGGATTCAGCATTATGAGGGGGCAGCTGAGAAGATGAGGGGAATGTAGTATGTTACAGAGAGAATCATCTTGCTAGTGAAGAGCTGGGAGTCAGAAGGGTGGCAGAACTCTCCTCAGAGAACATCTCTTCAGAGTATGCCTCTTATCTCCTCAGAGAAAGTCTTTCCAAAGAAGGTATCCTCAGAGGCTCAAGCCTGTCTTTCACCCGAGGGAAGAAACAGTTTGATTTCTGATGTAGAGGTTTCAAATTTATCCTATATTGAATGTATTTTATTTGGCCACATAAGGTATGTAAAAAGCTATCAGTTCCAATTACAAAAATGAGAGATTTTGCTCAAACCCCTGGGACTCTGATCCTGAAGACAGCAGGCAGGACCACATTTTGCTGAGTGAGTGACAGTGGCGCTGGGGGCCTGGCTTTCCCAGCTCTACGCTCGGATAGCCTGATCGTGTGCCCTACCTGAGAGTCTCTAAGTCCGGCTGCTGGTCTGTTATAACATATGGGGTCACCGGCAGGCTAGGAGGGTTCCGCCTTGTCTAGCAGGGGGAGGCCTGCCAGGGTCTCCATTCTAGGGAGCCATGGTGTGTCTAGGTCCCTGAACGAAGAGCCCTTCCCAACTTCCCTGTGTGTCCTCCAATTCGAATAGTTTCCCTTTTTCTATTTGCTCCTCTGAAAAGTCCCCCAGATCCTCCCGCTTATTAACAATCTGCACACCATGCTGTGCTTAAAGTTCAGAGCACCATAGGATACGGAGCCGTAATTAATCTCAGTCCCTGAGTTCTAGAACATGGAGAGCAATTATAATTTACTGTCGGAAAACCAATTTAGGGAAGTGGTGGTTTTCGCGCCCCTGATCAGAGTGCCACGAAATGCCACTTCCTGTCCCTGTGTCTCCTGCCAGGAGAGCAAGACCTTTAGTTGCTACAGTTCTGGGGGTGGGGTGTTGATTCCTTTGGCAGAGAAGACTGTGGGAGCTGGGCCCATAGTTCCTTCTGCCATCCTATCCAGCCCAGACTCACTGTTTCCCTCTGGCCCCTTCTTCCTCCCAGCACTGCCCTGTGTAGGCTTTCAGGGCAGACACCAAGGCCCCACTCCTTTCCCTGCTGCTGTCCCAGCAACCCAGGCAACCCTAAAGCTTACAGCCCCCCAGAACTCTCCATTATCTCTTATTTCCTCTTTGCTCAAGGTCAAATTGTCATCACATCAAAAGGACAATGAGAAGACAGGCCCCGTGCCTTAACAGATGAATTCCTACCGTGCCACAGCTGCCATGCTGGGCAGGCAGCGTTTGTGGCCGGGAGCAGCTGTGCTTCCCAGGGTTTACTGGCTTGTCTGCCCTGCTGCCCAGTCTAAAGCCACATCCTAGTTATCCACTGACCCCAGAACTCAGAGCCAGACCCTAAACAGAGAGGATTGTATGGGCTGGTAGGGTGTGTGTGTGTGTGTGTGTGTGTGTCTGTGTGATTAACTTTACAGAAACATTCTAGCCATGAGGAAGAACTTGATGGTGGCCTGTCTTCCTTCCTTCCCTCCTTCCTTTCCTCCCATCCTCTCTCCCTCCCTCCCTTTCTCTCTCATTCTTCTTTTCCTTCCTGGTATCAGAAACTGTGCTATTATTGAAGGCATTGAAATGACTATATCAAGACTAGGGATGAGAGTGTTTGCATAGTGTGTGTGGGACCAAAGGTACAAGACCTAGTGTCACAATAAAGACAATCAAATGGGGATAACTTTTTTTTTGAAAGAACCCATCACACAGTGCTATAAGAGCAGGTGCAAGGGCTGCAGGAGCATGGTGGGGTGACCCTGGGGCAAAGCCTGGCTTTCTCTGTACTGATCCCCAGCTCTCTGGTGTTCTACTCCCCATCCCTCATGGAGAAGGAGGGACTCATCACACTGAACAGTGCTTTGGGTGAAAGATTCTGTTTTTGATATCTTCAGGCAAAGAAGGCTCCAGAAGGGTAGGGCAGGTGGGAGGGGCAATGTGGATGGGTGGACTCTGGGGCCCACAGTGCTTCTGTGGTGCAGAGTGACAGAGAAGAGACAGCTAGGAGGAAATATGCAGAGTCTAAGAGGCTTATGGGGCAGAGACACACAAAGCAGCTCCCTGGGGTCACAGAGGAGGTCACAGCCCTGCTACTTCCAGGAGTGAGGTAGACAATAGAACTCAGGACAAGAGGCACGGGGCTAGAGAGACCAGCGAAGAACTGAAAAACAGGGCTCAACATACTCTTAGCCAAAGAAACACTTCCTGGGCTGTCAGGTTTAATTTCACTCTGACCCCTACTGAGTCCTATACAATGGGCCATGTGACACTAGGGACAAGTCCTGCCTCAGGTTCCTCAGCTCTGCCAGCAGTTTGGTTTGAACAAGCACAGGTGTCTCCTGCTCTGTGCCTCAAGTGTCTTGTCCATTGCTCTCCTGTGATGTCCACCTGCCAGAGCAGGAATGAGAAATATGTGACCATGAGTTATCACAGTACCAACTGCGGGGCCTTGATGATGCAGTTCAGGAAAGATGCAAGTATAAATGATGCTGTCGACAACTGTGAGTGCCTGTGGGATACTGGGCCCTGTTCTCAATAAAAATTATCTCATCACTGTCTTATGCAGAGGACAAAATTCATCTCCATTTTATAGGAGAGACAAGTGAGGTCCAGAGAAGCCAGGCAACCTATCCAAGGCTGCAGAGCAGACATGTGGCACAGCTGGACTGTGAACCTGAGCGGCGTGACCTCCAGGTCCACGTACTTTCTTTTCTGTCACCCTTACTTCCCTAGGGGACAGTCTCCTTACAAGAATGTTCCAGCTTCTGTTTGTATTAAGTCTGTTTTGGCAGCCCATCGGCAAATGCTCTACCAGCGTGTTCCCTGGTCCCATTCCAGTTTGATCCAAAAGAGTTTGGATTAATTCCCTCCTTCAACCTGGGTACCCTGGAACTCTGGTATATAACACCCAGGCCTTGGTCCTACCTTCTGGTCCTCAGAGGAACCTACGCTTAGTGGGCAAAATGTGGCCTGGAGCTGGAGACCCCAATCAGCACAGACAGCGATGTCCAAGTCACACTGATTGGCAGATGTAAATTTACATTCATAATGTAATTTGGGCCAATTGAATTGTCGATGAAATGAGTCACTTGACAAGTGGCAAGCACTCTGGAGGGTGACTGGGAAGACGAGAGGCCCTTGAGATGTCTGGAGCGAAAACACGCTTTTGTTTTTGAAGGAGGTGGCCACTTCCCAATTCCACATTCTCGCAGCTTATCCTCCACGCTCCAAGCTCCCATTCCCTCCAGGTCACAGCTGGGACTGTTGAGATGAAAAACTTATTAGCTGTTTAAATCTTAGGCAGCGAAGTGAGCATGTGTACGGTACAGGTGGAACAGCTGGTCGTGGGGGGGCAGTCAGGACATCTCCCTATGGCAGGTGACTGGACCAAAGGCTAGGCTTTGAGTCTGAGTAGTAGGACCCCACACCAGTGTCTAGTAAGGAAGGTGGGCTTTGGGGCTATAGGGAAAGCATGTAGTTCCTTTAGGACAACATGAGTCTGGATTCTCATCCATGGACCTGCTTCTTGGCTATGTGACTTTGAGTACCTGGCTCTATTTCTCTGTTCTTTGGCTTCCCACTCCATAAAATGGGGAAAATGTTCTGCCATCATTTTTATATTTTTCAAGGTACCAAATTCCTCACTGACCCAGGTGTTTGCACAGGTTGTATCTGACATTCTTTTCCATCCTCCTGCCTCCTCCTTTGTCTCTTTCCTAAAATAGTTTACCTTCAGTGTGCTGGGACTTCTTTGTCCAGTCACAGACCAGCTTTGTGTTCTTCATGTCCTGTAAGTCAATGTTCCTATAGTTATGCACATCCACCAACCCCCAGGCCAAGCTTTAAGCTCCACAGAAGCAAAGACTGTGTCTTTTTTATTGCAGACCCCAGTGGTGGGTGCAAAGCAGACACGGAAAACATGGGCATTGTAGGCAACCAACGCCTTCAGTTCCTGTTAGTCCTGAAGATCACTTCTCAGATGCTCTAAAGAGCGAGAGCAAGGCTGGAGGGGCCTCCTGCGGGTAGGGCTATCGCTAGTCATTTTCAGCTCTCAGCTCTCCGACCCTTACCTGATAGGAAGTTCTTGGGTCAATTTGGCTTCTTGTTCACTGAGGCATGCCTAGTGACGACTTAAGCATATATAGTGGCATGGGATAACAACTGTCCATGGTGTGGCCAGGGCATACATATGGCCTCACACTGTGCTGTGGAGAGGAAGGCCTGAGGCAAATGCTGAAAGAATGGAGCAGGGCCAAGGCCACTCTCAGCTTGGACCATGGGCACAGAAAAAAATTGCCAAGTTACTCAGGGCTACTTGAGCCCAGGAAAGCAGGTCTTGGGGTGCACATGGGTCCATGCATGAGCTAAGGCTTTGGTAGGGCTGGCTCCAGGGTCTGCTCTGAAAAGCTGTCCTGTGGCCTTGATTTTCACAGGTAGCAGAGAAGCTATTGAGTGATGTAGCTCCATGACCCTCACTGCAGCCAAGTCCACCATCCTTGGAACCATATTTGAATGTGCTTCATCTGTAGGGGCCTCGGGATTAATCTGTTTCTATGGTGATGGGTGGCTACAGAAGGTTGATGGCAATTCTACATTCTTATGACTCCCAGGCTCCTGGATTTTCTATTGGCAGCTAACACTGAGAGCTGTGCCACCACCACACTGTAGGGCTAAGTGCTCACAGAAAGGGACATCATCTGTCTCAATGTACAGGGTCCCCTGTTAGTGGTGGAGTGTCTATATGGGATCCCCAGGCTTCCCTGGCTCTTGACTCTCTGGAACCTGGCTGCAGCATCCTACCAGCGTTGGCCTTACCTGTGTGGCTCTAAGTCATGACCCTCACTTCCCTTGGGGTAGTCTCCAGGGTCTCCATGGACAGAAGAATACTGTGCACAGTGGGCACCTAAGGAACACATCAGAAACCTTGTTTGAAATCTCAGAGCTGCTCTTCCCCACACTTGTTTCCTTTTGCAGAACAAGTTTATGAGCCCTTGTGGGGCCCTAATCCAAGATGGAGGAAGCCAAGGGCAGGGAACGGCATAGTACTCTACCAGAAGCCTCTTCCAGGGTACCACAAGCCCATATTCTGCAAATTTCAGGCACTTCAAATGTTATTGGATAATAAATTGTGGGCAAATATATGGCCTCAGAGTCCATAACATGCTGCCACTTCCAGACAAAGGTGTGGGGGAAGTGTGGCAGGAAACCTTTGCAACTTGTGGATTTTCTTTTCTTTTCTCTCTTGAACCACCTGCATGTCCGTTCGTCTGTCCGTCTGTCTGTCCATCCATGTGGGATGAAGACCATGACCTGTACCCAGCAGATGTGTTTGGAAGAGGAGAATAAAGAGGGAACAGATTGGGCAGTGTCTAGCATCATCTTGGGGACAAATCTCTGGGCCTGTCATCAAGGGATCATTTAGACCAGGTTAACTGAGGTAAGAGACCTACCCTGAACAGGGGTGACACTGTTCTGAGGGCTGAAGTCTCGTTCTCTAAAGCCAGAAGAAAATAAGCCCGAAAATAATCACTTATCTCCCACGCCTTCCCTGCTCCAACAGACTACACCCTCAGTCCGACAGAGACTCATGGACAGACACATTTCGTCATAGTGATGAGGACAGTAACTAATAAGGCCCTACTAAACAGAGAGGCCTAGGAAACCCTGGGATGGGAATGGCTTGCTTTGGTCTCCATTACAGTTGAGACCCCCCCCCCCCCACTCTCCACCCAGAACAGTCTGCAGGGGCTCCTGGGAATCAAGAAAATCCCTCTCCACCCCCATGTCTCCGCGTCTCTGAGGAATGTTCTGGTCTGTGTGGGCTCTGTTCTTCTCAATGGTCTTGAAAGAGTGGAGGAGGCTTGCTATTAGAGGCACCAAGCTCTGCCACCCCCCACCTGAAGCCTGACAGGAATGCGGGGGGGGGGAGCGGGTGGCAAAAGAGCCCAGAGCAGTCTCTGCTGAGGCAACATGTTGAATTACTTTGCAAACATGTGGGGTCCACCCACAGCGGGGACACATCTTGTCCCCAGCACCATTTCCCAAGATGCGGGGGCCCACATGTTCTTGGGCCAGCCTGAGTGGGCTGCACGTGCAGCTAGTTTCTGCTTATGCTGTTTGCTAATATTTCTTTGATGTCAATGAGCCTCCTAAGCCTAATGCTGCCGTCCCTTTGAAGCAGGACATCGTGTTTTGCCAGAAGTCAATGAAACGCCTTAGTGGAACAGAATGGTTTAATTCCCGCCTTTGATACAAGGCCGAGAAGGTTCAAACAGTCTCCAGTCCACGCCTGCAAGATGTCCCAAATGGCCTCCATGAGGCCATCTCATAGGTCTGCTGGTCTGGCTGCTGGCCTTGGAGCTGGCTTTCGCACAGAAGCTCTGATCTCCTCCACTGGATGACATACCCCACTGCCTGCCTTCCTTTGTACCTTTGGCCCCTTTCCTGATCCCTGAGCAGTCTCTCACCTTGGCCTGCTTTTTCCCCTCATACAGAGCTGGCATTGCACTCTGGCATATCCACGGATCCCTCTCAACTTCCACAGCCCTGTGACTGGGATTGGCCAGCCCAATGAGGGCTTCATAGCACCCAGCTTAGTCTTGACAACTCGTGGCAGCCTTTCCCCTTAGATATTCAGGGAGTATCCCCAGGGGCCCTGGGTCACATCTGTGCCTACATGGCCGTCTCTGATGTGCCATCTCTCTGCCAGCCAGAGTCCCTACAGCTGGCCACTCTGTTGCAGCTGTGGTTTCAGAGCCTCGGTGGCTGCCTGTCCCTGGCTGCTAAGTGGGTGTGCATTTGTGAGACAGCTGTCTCTGGTAGTCGCCACTGGGGTCCCTGCTGATAGTGGAGCCCAGGGTCCTGTGCTAGCGCAGTCCTGCTACCTAGGTGCAGCCTCCTCCAAGTGGACAGGTCCAGGAGCCATGCAGCCATGTGGATGAGTTCTTGGACTCCAGCCTCATCCACACTTGGACCGGAGCTTTCACACTGTCTCCCTGTCTTCCCCCTCAGTCATCACAGTGTCCTTTTGTATGCCTTGTTCATGACCTTTTCCTGACTCCAGCTTGCCTGGCTTGAGAATTCACAACACAACTGTCTGTGCTCAGTGAGGTACCCATTTATTGATTCATTCACTCCATGGAACTCGGTTGAGTTCTCACTGGGTGCTGGACACAGAGGGGTGAGCAAGCCTCGTACCATCTGCACCATGAGAGCCCAGCCACACCAGATTCCCTTCTGAAAGCTGGATCTACCGGTCAAATCATCAACCCCAACCTCTGCACGGCTGGCCTTCCTTTGGGATTGGCTGACTACAACCTCTCCAGGTGCCTGACTAGGGTTGGACTCCCCTGGAGCAGAACCTCAATCAGCTTCTCTCCAGTTTCCATTCTGGGGGAGCCCAGGGCTGGGCTTACAGTAGATGTTCAAGAGAGATGAACATTTAATCTCACGTTTATTTACTTTTGAGCTGCGGTGATTTAATCAGAGCCTGGCGAGAACTTGAAAAATGAAAGAATCAAATGTATCCATGTGCACCGGTCACTCATGCTCTGGCTTTCCCGGTGTTCAGGGGCAGCCACATGTCCACACACCTTGAACACGGGCCCAGAGAACAGTGGGGCAGAGATAAAGTAATCCAGAGAGGTTCCTGGTCTCAGATCGTAGCTCTGCCCTCCTAGGCTGTGATCTTAACCTTCCCGAGTCCCATCTGCAAGAAGGATAAAAAATATAACATGCATAATTGCAGTCGTGAAAGGGAAGACACCATGTGGCACCTGGCACAGGGAAGGCCTTTGCACACTCATCCTTCTTGTGCACCGACACACCATTGTGCAAAGCAAGACAATAGGTCATGCCACTGAGAACTGGCAAGTCAGGAGTCAGGTAGGGTCACTGTCAAGCTAACATGAGGGGAGTTGGAGTTGGATTGTGTGATGCCTTAGTTTTTTGGTGACAGCGTTAAGCGTGTAGCCTGTTGGGGCTGGTAAGGCACAGCAGAGGTTTCGTGTGCCCGAAGAAGTGGCTGGGAGCCAAGAGCAGCCCCTCATCCTCCTGTCAGGCTACTCCAGAATAGAAACTGGCTGGCTTTTGTCTCTGCCGAGTGGCCTTTTCTATGAAGAGATAAGGAAGGACAATTAATCTAGCAATTGGGAGCAACCTTTGATGCTCCAGTAATTTCTCTGCCTTATAATTATGGAACAATCAGGGTTTTGCATGCTCCCAATTAAATCACAGTCAAACCAAGTGACTGTCAGAAAGTGGACACTGTAGCCAGGGGCCAAGGGGGATCCAAGGAAGATTGTAACCTGTGACCCCCCACCCCAAGGAAATCCGGAGTGGGAAGTGCAGGAAGACAGTCCTCAGTTGGAGAAAGAGCCTCCCCCAATCCCCCAAGTGACAGCTGGGAGGCTGTAGAAAGCACTGTGGGTGGAAGAGGGTTTGGCCAAAGCATCTGGCCTGGTGCTGGCACGCTCCTTGAAGGAACAGTCTCTTGGCAGGCCTATTTGCTCTGTTTGGCACATCCTGGACCAGAAGCCTGCCCCAAGCTCCATCTGGGGGGCATATGTCAGTTGGGCTGATTTCTTGTCTGTTCTATCCCCACGTCACTGAGAGCCACGGGCCAGGCCTAGCTCCTTTGGCTTCTGCTACGGTGAGAAAGCAGTCTTTCATGTCTCAGCTACAGGATCAAGCACATGATGGCTCCTGTCTAAGAACCACCAGAGAGAGAAAGGCCAGGTCACCCTGGGCAGGGCAGCCCCACTGTGGACTCCCATTGGGAAGAACCTTGTGGGCCTGTGCAGGCTGTGTGCATCAGGAAGGCTGTGCTGGCTCTTTGAAACATGCAGCCTCTGTCCCTGGGATCAGCAACCCATCTGGAGAACTTCATTTAGTCTCCACATCCTCCATCCTCAATATTTTCTCCATTTGTAGGGCTCTGCAGGTACCCTAACAGCATTTAGAGCCCCACAGCTGCTTTGACCAGGCAGCTATGACTGTGCTTTCGTAGGAGGGAACATCTCTTTGCCACCGTCATTCAGCTTCGCGGATAGAGGTTGAATTCACTTCTGCTCACTCCACAGCTGTAGCCTTCACCTCGGCTACGCTGTCACCAGCTTTGACGGAAAGGGATGGGCGAGAGCTGAGAGCCAGTGTTCGAAGGCACAGATATCATACCCTAGGGAAAGCAAGCTTGGGTGACTGCCTGTTTCTTGACATCACTGCCTCTAGGTACTAGACAGCTCTGCCATAGGCCCTGTGCAATCTGTACCTGGTTGTGCCTAGCCTGCTTTCTCTTCAGGCTTCCTGGAAGCTCCCATTGGCCAATCCCACTCTTATATCTGAAAACCAGGACAAAAATTCATGTCCTCCTTCAAGCAACAAGAGAACTGCATACCTGTATGCTCCCGGCTTTGGAATTCTCTCACATAAATTCACCAGACATGTCAGAAATGATAAGAAAAACTCATCTAATGAGCCCAGATTATGATGATGCTCAACACGTGAAACTGGCTCGTGCCTTGTGCAGCCTCTCAAGGGAGATGTCTGTGCCTGTTCTGCAGAGGGACCATTTGAGAGTCCACCTATCATCTTTTCTTATGAACGGAGAAGCCAAGGTCTGAGGTTCAGAGAAGTGAATCCACCTGCAGAAGGTCACTCTTCTGCATAGCTGCAGTATAAATGAAAACTTGAGTGGTGATCTTGAACTTCGGATGTATGGGGGAGAAGGGCAGGAGATAGATAAACCAGTGGGTGCTGACTGGCTGTGGGCTACCATCTCATGATGACCCGAGGAGGGGGCAGCACTGGATGACCTCCTACTGTATTGATAATGAGTATCGGCTAGCACCACGGGACGGCTAGTGCTGGACCATCAGGGGGTGGGTGTCACTTGCTGGTCCACGGATGGCAGACAAAAGAACTCTGTTACAATGTCCGACTACTGTCTCAGCTGCTTCATCATGTGCCAAGTGCACACAGAAGTCCGTGAGCAATTCATTCTGGTTCCTGCTGAGGGTGTCTCCCGAAGGGGGAGATCATTGATTTTTAAAAGCTGAAACATAAATTCCAAGCTATTCTCACTGTTCTTTGGTCCCAGCTGTGGCCCGGTTAAGAAAGACAGCCATTTCAGTCATCCCCAGACAGATTAAACAGTAGTACACTCACCTCTACAAGGCCAGCACTTAGCGTGCTTTGTGGAGGGAATTTCCACTTTCTGCATAGCTCGCGTGTGTCTCCCCAGCAGTACCAGGGCCCTCCAGTTCCTACAGGCACATGAGTGAGACGGAGGCTAGGAAGGAAGGCCTATGTGCAAGAGCAGAAGTGAGCACCAGACAGACTGTGGTTCTGACATGCACAGCTCCAAAACTGGGCCATTTCTTAAGCTCTCTGAATCCAGGATTCCTGTCTATGAAGCGAGGAAGCAGAGGTGCCCCATGGGAACCTGCTGTCACTGACCCAAGGCAACTGTGGGGAGGACTTCAGGTTAGCAGCTCAGGAAGTGGCCTAAGAATGGGAACCCCTGAGCAGCCGGGCTGAACAGGTACTTTCTAGCTTATACTGTGTCCAGTAAAAATGGATGGGGACCAGTGGTCCAGAGAAGGCAGCATATCATGGACCTTCTCACTCTCTCTCCAGTCTACATTATCCCCTACACACACACACACACACACACACACACACACACACACAGAGAGAGAGAGAGAGAGAGAGAGAGAGAGAGAGAGAGAGAGAGAAAGAGAGAAAGGGAGCTTTCTTTCCACATGGAGTAAATAATCACCCTGTTGTTTCTCTGCATTCTCAAAACTACCCATACATTGGTGTGGCAAGGTAAGTCCATGGGTGCAATAGCGATGCAAATATTATGGGGAGCACCAGCCATTTTCTTTTCTTTTTTTTTTTTGTTTGGATTTGGATTTCTTTTTTTTTTATTGAGAAAAAAAAATTTCCGCCTCCTCCCAGCCTCCCACTCCTCCCCCCCTCCCCCCACTCCTCTCCCTGTCCCCCCACTCCTCTCCCCGTCCCCCCACTCCTCTCCCCGTCCCCCCACTCCTCTCCCCCTCCCTCTCAAGTCCAAAGAGCAGTCAGGGTTCCCTGCCCTGTGGAAAGTCCAAAGTCCTCCCCCCTCCATCCTGGTCTAGGAAGGTGAACATCCAAACTGGCTAGGCTCCCACAAAGCCAGAACATGTAGTAGGATCAAAACCCAGTGTCATTGTCCTTGGATTCTCAGCAGCCCTCATTGTCCGCCATATTCAGAGAGTCCGGTTTTATCCCCTGCTTTTTCAGTCACAGTCCAGCTGGCCTTGGTGAGCTCCCAATAGATCAGCCCCACTGTCTCAGTGGGTGGGTGCACCCCTCGTGGTCCTGACTCCCTTGCTCATCTTCTCCCTCCTTCTGTTCCTCATTGGGACTTTGGGAGCTCAGTCCAGTGCTCCAGTGTGGGTCTCTGTCTCTATCTCCATCCATCGCCAGATGAAGGTTCTATGGTGATATGCAAAATATTCATCAGTATGGCTATAGGATAGGATCATTTCAGGTTCCCTATCTTCAACTGCCCCAGGAACTAACTGGGGACCTCGCCTTGGGCACCTGGAAGCCCCTCTAGGTCCAAGTCTCTTCCCAACCCTAAGATGGCTCCCTTAATTAAGATATGTGCTTCCCTGCTCCCCTATCCAACCTTCCTTTATCCCAATCATCCCATTGCCCCAAGTTCTCCCCATCCTACCCTTCTCACTTTTCTCTCCCCATCTCCCCTTACCCCCTCCCACCCCACCCTTAAGATCCCAATTTTTTGCCTGGCAATCTTGTCTACTTCCCCTACCCAGGAGGATAGCTAGATGTTTTTCTTTGGGTTCACCTTCTTATTTAGCTTCTTTAGGATATCAAATTATAGACTCACTGACCTTTATTTATGGCTAGAAACCAATTATGAGTGAGTATATTCCATGTTCATTTTTTGGGTCTGGGTTACCTCACTCAAGATAGTATTTTCTATTTCCATCCATTTGCATGCAAAATTTGAGAAGTCATTGTTTTTTACTGCTGAGTAGTACTCTAATGTGTATATATTCCACACTTTCTTCATCCATTCTTCCATTGAAGGACATCTAGGTTGTTTCCAGGTTCTGGCTATTACAAATAATACTGCTATGAACATAGTTGAACAAATGCCCTTGTCATATGATCGGGCATCTCTTGGGTATATTCCCAAGAGTGGTATTGACCAGCCATTTTCTGACTGCATTTAGGCCCACTTCATGGGAAGAAATACATGCATGTCTGGGGAGCTCACATGTTCCATGGGTTAATCTACCAGTATTATTTTGCTAAATGGACAACATAGTATCAAACTACCCTCTAAAAATTCTCATCTCTATGCCTGTAGATTAGGGTTGCACTCAGTCTACATCAGAGAAGTTTATTTGTACAATGGATGATGGTTAAAACAGAATCTCAACAACTGATCAAAGTGCATAGAATGAATGTCTGTAGCATTCTTAACTACAAATGGGACATTTGTGTTACTCCTTTTCCAAGGCTCAGGGACCAAATCAGAAGAGGGGGTGGGAAAGATTCTAAAACGGTTGGAGAAGAGCAGAGCAAACAGTGTTTAAGGAGTATATGTGTGCGTGTGTGTGATCAAAATACAGTTCATGGAATTATAAGAAGTTAATAAAATATTATATTATATTATATTATATTAAAAATTATCCCTGTATTAGGAAAAATAATAACTATACAAGCTCACTGATGTCTTTCTCTTTTTAAAGAAAGTACAGAAGAGGAAATGCTTCCAAGGGCACGTGAGAATAACACAAAGCTTAGCAGATTGTATTGCTTATGATCCACATGACTTACAAGAAACTGTAGTGACCCTTTTCCATCACCTGCAGGAGACTCCAAATCCCAACCCAGTGCTCGAGCCTCTTTATACGTTAGCCACCCATCTCCCAACCACTGTCTGCCCTAACCTAGCCCTTTGCGCCCTCTGATCTTGGTTTGCCATTGTTTCTTGGTTTCTAATAGCTTCCTCTGCACTTCTGTCTCTTTTCTCTCTTCATAAAAAGTGACTTTTGAACCAAGCATGTAATGTTGCCTGTGATTCCAGCACTTGGACGTTGGAGGTGGGGAGATCAGAAAGGCAAGGCTATCCTGGGCTACATAGCAAGCTTGAGGCCCTCTTGGGCTATGTGAAACCTTGCCTCAAAACCAGAAGAGTTTGAATAAGACTATTGTTTTCAGCTGTACAGTCATTTCCTTCCCTCACATGAGAACTCTAGAGGTGGACGAGAATTCACAGAGTTAAGGCCCAGGCCTTTCCTTTCTGCTCTAACACCCTAAGCAGCTGTCATGCATGTCCTCAAAATTATCGCCTCATGACCCCAAGATAGCTGCCGCAGCCCCGAACAAGCTCCAGTTCTGTGTTCAAAGCATGAAGGAGAGGCTCAGCTCTAGGAAGTATCTCTGACCAGAAAAGTGAATTTCTCAGAAGCCCAGAGCTGACTTTCTGAGTATCTCGTTGGCCAGAATAGACCATGTGACCACTTCTAGCTATAAGACAAGAAGAAAAAGCAAGTGTTAGTCCTAAATAAATAAAATTTCTTCGTGGATAAATAAGTCACTTCCATCCTAGAGGTAACAGACACTGCCATTTGAAAACCAAGCACACAGATTTGGGTTAGTAGAGAAGAAAGACGGCTTTCCGTGCAAGGGGTCTGGTAGCTTCCTTCCTAGAAGTACCGGTTAGTGACAGAAGTCCACTCTGTTCCTCGTCTTACCACATTTAAATGGCTGCTTCTACTAAAACCACCAACTTACTGTGCAGATTTCTTGCTTCTTCTTTGCTGAGACAGCATAATTGACAGAATCACTTTAAGAATGAAGATTTTATTTTCATCATGGTTTCAGAGGTATTTGTTCATCGCGGCAGAGAAATAGTGGCCGTTAGTCTAGGATCAGTTCACAGTGGCATAGGATATAGTCCAGGCCCCTTGCATCTTGGTAGAACAAGAAGCCAAGCTCTAGCTTATTCAGGGGTGGATATGCCTGCAGACTAGATCTCATGTCCCAAAGATTCCATAACTTCCAAAAATAGATCCACCAGCTGAGGGTTAAGTGCTCAAAACACGAACACCCCTGTGTGCGCGCGCGTGTGTGTGTGTGTGTGTGTGTGTGTGTGTGCATATGTGTGTGTCCTTGTGTGTGTGCATGGGTGTGTGTGTATGTGTAGGAGACATTTCACATTAAAACTGTAGCAGTCTGACCCTGGCCTCTACGTGCTCATCTCACCATAAAATCCACTCAGTACAAAGTCCCTATTATCTTAACAGTCTCATTACTGTCCAAAAGTCCAGTGTCTACTAAGACTCAAGGCAGTCCCTGAAAGAGCCAGAGTTTGTGCTGGAAGCAAGGCCCAGGGAGCCACCATTTTGAAACTAAGGGTTTTTTTTTTTTTTTTTTTTTGCTACTACCACTGAATCAGGAAGACCTCTCTTAAAGGAGCCACAGCCAGCAAACAGAGTTCATTTGAAAAAAAAAAATGTGGCTAAACTTGGTTTTTTAGTTTCTAGGATTCCTTTTCAAGCCCTCTCAGATTTTATGTGGATTTAGCTAGCAGAGGTTGGCACACCAATTTGTTGGTGGACGTTTCTGTTTCACTCAGTCCTGCAATAAACACACAGAAACTATTTTATTTGCAATACTGTTGGGCCAATAGCTTAAGTGTATCTCTGGCTTACTCTCATGTCTTAAATTAACCCATTTCTATTAATCTGCGAATTGCTATGTGGTTTTAGCTTACTAGCAAGGTTCTAGCATGTCTGTCTCTGGCCGGGGGTCCATGGTTTCTCACTGACTCCACCTACTTTCTCTCAGCATTCAGTTTAGTTTTCCCTCCTAGCTCTATTCTGCCCTGTCACAGGCCAAAGAAGTTTCTTTATTCATTAACCTATAAAAGCAACACATATACAGAAGGACTTTCCACACCACTGTATCTTATATGGTATCAAGTATTGTTTTATTTTTTTCTTAGTGATTTATGAGACCTTTACTTGCATTATCCTTCTGGCACTTGGGCTGCAATTACTCTTTCCTTGTTTATCTCCACTATCTTTCTTTGCAGGATGAGATGTTCCACATTAATATAATCTATGTGCTGCTCATTTGCGTGGCTTCTGAATTCTCTTTCTTACACCAAAGAATCTTCTCAATGCTGATATTTTGAAGCACCCTCTTGCTTTTTCTGATCGTTGTTATGATTTATGTCCCTTCTTCCCAATTGGATCTATGTGGAAATGACTACAGAAAGACAAGGGACCCCTCTAGTCTTTCCAGATGGCTCTCTTGCTTCACACCACTGAGTGATGTTTCTTTTGCCTCATAATTTAAATATCATTTTAATTATATGAATTTTCAGGAACCTTTTTGCCCCTGGTTTCTAGGTTTGCAAAATGAGAACAAAGACTTGGAATTGTCCTAAAGGCTCATGAAATAAACTGTGTATGATACGGTTGGGTGTTCAGTAAATGCTAGTCACCATTCCTACTAATTCTTCCAGATATATTTGACCTGTTTGATCTATTTGTGGACAGTGCATTCTATGCTTTTGTAGATGTGTCAGTCTGGTTTTAAACTGCAAACAAGAGACCCTACTTGGCAGACTGGAGAAAAAAAATGAATCTATAGGAAATTGCATACAGTCAGACAGAATTTCCTATTATTGCTTTAATGTTACGTCTTATCATTTTTTTCTTATTTGATTGCATTGGCTAGTAGGGCAAACACAATGTTTAATAATATTTATCTTGAAGGGATTTATTGTCAGGACAATGGTGCACAACCCAACTTCTCAGTGTTGTCTTTAGGGTTATCAGGGAGGCTACAGAATGAGTAGAGGTGAAGCCAAGGTGGCAGTGGATCCAGGGCATCTGCTGTGTTCTCCTCAGTGGATTCTGGCCCTGGTAAGCAGCCATCAGAACTGCCATCACCAGAAGCTATATGGAGTCAGAGTTCATACATCATCTGCTAGCCCAGCTCCCCTCTTTTGAGTCTCACATGAGGCACCTGGTTGGTAGAACTTCTGTCCCAAGGCTATTCTAGCTACAAGGTTGACTCTTTTGCATGGTGGAGGCAGATCCATGGTGACCAAAATACTCCCAACACAGCAAGTACCCAATGGACACTAGGTGACATGACAGATGTCTATTATAAATTCTGTGCACAGGAATGTTTTTCAAGCTTGTGAGAAGACTTTTTTAATATTACAGATGACTTTCCCTTTTCAGAGAGTTTTCAACTCTTCTTAGATACAGGCATATTTGGCTCAGCTAAAAACTTCTTTCTGTATTTTTGGATAGCACTAATATAGATTAATGTAGAACAAAGTGGAATCTGCCAAACACGGCTTCTCCCACCCTAGAATGGTGTATATCTTTTTGGTTATCTTAGACTTGATTTATTTTGCTCCAGAAGAGTTATAAATATTTCCCTCCATAGATTATTTGCATCTAGTATAGAATAGGTTTCTAGTATTTACTCTTTTTATTTCTATTTTAAGTGAGTTCTTTTTTTTCTGATTAGCTATTGTTGTATGTGAGAAATCCATTGATTTTTTTTTGTATAAGTTAATTAATACTAAAACTCTTTTAGTTAAGCCAGCGTGGTAACACACATTTAATCTCAGCACTCAGGAGGCAGAGTCAGGTGGATTTCAGTAAGTCTGAGACCTATCTGATCTACACAGTGAATTCCAGGACAGTCAGAGATACTTTGAAAGACCCGGTCTCAAAAGAAAAACAAAAATCAATCAAACAAACAAACAAACAAAAAAAAACCCCCACCTGAATTCTTATAGTGTTTTTGCTTGTTTTTGAATTTGAAGTATTCTTTAAATTTATTTTTCTTTACTTTGTCTATGTGTGTGCATAAACACAGGGGTGCCACTGTGCACACGTGGAGGTCAGAGGACAAGTCATGAGAGTTGTTTGTTTGCTGCCATGCAGGCTCCGGGGATTGAACTCCAGGGTTAGCAGCAAGCACTTTTAGCCATGGAGCCATCTCAATGGTATAGGTTTGTTTTTCTCCCTTTAGACAATATTACTATGCAACTCTGACTGGTCCAGTGCTCACTCTATAGCCTAGGCTGTACTTGAATTTATGGAAATCTTCCTGCCTCAGCTGCCTGAGTGCTGAGAGTAGATTTGTACCGCGTTGCCTGGCTTAGCAGTGTTCTAAGTTAGCCTTTTCTCTTGCATTCTAAATCACACAATCATAAAATTAATTTATATTAATTGCCCTTTCTCATGTTAATGTTGGACTTTTCAATTCGTTTTCTTTTTTAATGACATTGGTGAGCTTCCGTGGTTAGAGTAATCCTGAGGGCGTGGCTCATCCAGGCCTGATTTGACTAGGCTCACCTCAGGAAGGTTCAGAATGTTCCCCTCCCCACCTCCCTTGTTTCTCAGCCTCTTTGGACCTGTGAGCAAATAAATGCCTACTGGCCTGTTCTCATAATGATGATGGAGATGAGAGAGGTGGGGGAAAGCCATTATTCTTCTTACACCCTAAGCTCAGAATTATCTCCCCGTCACTTTTCCCACTCTTTACCTGATCCAACAAGTCACGTGTCCATGTTCTTCATCAGTGGAATGATACCCTGCCAAGGCTTGCCAGCTCCAAAATCTTTCTTCTTGTTCCTGATGCCCCTGGGAACAATTCCATAGGTTTTCCATTAGAAATGATTCTTAGAGTCAGGTGTGACAGTGCTGGCCTATAATATCAGTACTCAGGAGCTTGAGGCAGCAGGATTGGGAGTTCAAGACTAGGCTGGGCTACATAGTAAGACCGTTACAAAATGAATGAGCAAATAAGCAAACAAATGATTCTAAGTTTTGGCTTGAGTTATAAAAATACATATCTTTACCAGAGTGGTCTATTTTATTAAAAACTTAAATCAAGATTTTTAATCAACTGATCTGTTGCCATTTGTAGAAAATGGTATGGTTTTTGGTAGTCTGATCAATTATATGAGTTGACTCATGAAGAAGCATCTTAAATTACCAGACTAAGCTCCAAGGCACTGGTATGCTACTCCTTTCAAATGCATATGGGCATATTCTACTTGCTCATGTTTTTCTTAGGACTTTTGCATGTCATTGCCTTAATGACAGCACGGTCTCCAGCTATTCATGCCTGGGCTTCAGATGCTCCAGGGCTGTGAAAGTGATATGTATGCATTAAAACTGAAAGTGTGAGCATGTGTTTTTCTCTACCTGGTGGATACACAGTACATATGTTCTCTCTTTCCTGCCTTTCCAGAGCGGAGTCCCTGGTCCAGCCAGCTGTAGAGTTATCAGAGAGCCAACTGACTCTTACAGGGCGTTCCTGTGTTAAGCTGAGATATGAAGTGGGTGAGTGTCACAAAACCAGCTTCCGACTGTGATGTGTTCCCCTTACGATGGCTGTTCTAGTTTCATTTCTGCTGCTGTGGTAAAACACCCTGACTCCAAACAACTCAGGGAGAACGGGTTTGTTGCACTCACAATTCAGGTTACAGTCCATCGTAGCAGGGAAGTTAAGGTAGCGGTTACTTGAAATAGCTGAGCACATCCGATCTGCGGTCAGGAGTAACGAGAAATGGATGCAGGCATGCCCACTCTTCAGCTCTCTTTGTACAGTTCAGAGCCCAAAGCCAGATAATGGCACTACTCTCTTTCAGGCTGGAACTTCCCACATGATACAGTCAAGATAACCCCTGCAAGATCTGCCCACAGGCCAACTGAATCTAGACAGTCTGTCACTGAGACCCTCTCCCCCCTGGGTGATTGGAAACTATCACAGTGGTTATCTGAGGATGTGACCCCATCACAAGTCAGGGGACACCTGTGCTACCATCTCTGCTTGTCCTACAATCTTGGGGTTTTGTCTTTACTATTTTGCTGGAATTCTAAGCTTTGGCTCTCCCCTCCATAGTATTTGGGAGTACCAAGTTCCCCTCTCCCTGAGAGTTTAGTGGAGGCTCTTCGTGGACAGCGAGGCTGGTTTTGTAGTGGACAGTGGTGTTTTGGCCACTGAGAAATGGGGTTCATTTCCATTATTGATGTTTTCTTTGAAACTATTTTGTCCATTTGTTTTCATTGATTTGCAAAGATCTGAGCTGAGTTTTCTATTGTAATTCTCTTCCTTTTCCCCATACATGGTTATTTTCCCATTCTCTCTCCTAATTATGTCTATGTGAGTCCTTTCTTTCATGATTAGCTTAGCCAGTGCTTATCTGTTTCATTCACTGACTGTGTGGCTCCACCCTAGAAAACTGTCATCCACCCAAACCCAATCATGATGCCTACATTTGTACCCCCGAACATCCTCTTGCCCACTACAGCTAAGGCAGTCTCTGCCTTCAATTCTGCCTTTGGTAACTTCCTCTATGCAATCTTAAAAGCACCCCGGGCCAAGTGCCCACATTGACACCCCTGAAATCATGAGCCAAAACAAACCTTTCTTCTTTTTAAGTTGTTTTCCTGCCGGGCGGTGGTGGCGCACGCCTTTAATCCCAGCACTCGGGAGGCAGAGGCAGGCGGATCTGTGTGAGTTCGAGACCAGCCTGGTCTACAAGAGCTAGTTCCAGGACAGGCTCCAAAACCACAGAGAAACCCTGTCTCGAAAAACAAAAACAAAAACAAAACAAAACAAAACAAAAAGTTGTTTTCCTTAGGCATTTTACCACATTACTGGAAATCTGGCTAACTCAGGTGTATTGTAGTCACTCATGATAATCTCTGTGCCCTGTTATCGGGGAGTGTCCATATGACCCAACCTTAAAGAACTAAGCAGACCTGAGTCTGCTGCCGATGGTTCTTGGGAAACCGAGGCCCTCACAATATAAAGGAGGCTCAGTATGTCTGGGAAAGCCTTTTCTTCTCTTCCTACTTCCAGCTAGGATTTAGAATGTGGCATCTAGAGCCGCAGCAGCCTCTTGTCAACGTAAAGAAAATGATAAACACAGTGGCCTTGATGTCATGAGCAGCCATCTTTCTTTGTTGTGCAAGAAAATGGGTGCTATTTGTTCAAATGCCTGTGGGTGAGTTTTCTGTAGGTGATGGCTGAATCTATCCCTACTGCTGCATCACAGACTCCCTGAAATGTGGAGCAAAACCCCAACCGTTTTTCAAAAGCTCTGAGCCCTTGGGTCAGGAATTCTGTGAAGGTACAGTGGGGTGCCCCCTTCTTCACTTCATGCTATCCCAGGCTTGTTAGGGATGGGGGTAGAAATCAGTTGTGGCGGTCTTGTGAAGTCTGCTGGGCTGGGCATTCAAGGTGGTTCTTCATACACAGGGATTAGTGTTGTAATAGGAGCGGCGGGGCTGCATCCCCAGCACCCGGCCGCCTGCACGGCTAGCTTTACCCGAAATAACAACACACACACTGTATTCATTTAAACACCGCTTATATCTAGCCCATTATATCTAGCCTTTTCTTGGCTAACTCTCGCACCTGGACTAGCCCATTTCTTATAATCTGCTGTAGCCCACGAGCTGGCTTTCCAGGAATGATCTTAACCTGCATCTGCCTGGAGTGGGAGAATCATGGCGACTCACTGACTCAGCTTCTTTCTCCCAGCATTCTGTTCTGTTTACTCCTCCCACCTATGTTTTAACCTATGAGGGCCAAGCAGTTTCTTTATTGCTTAACCAATGAAATCAACAGATTGATATATGACACTCCCACATCACTTCCCCTTTTTCGGTTTAAACAAAAAAAGGAAGGCTTTAACTTTAACTTAGCAAAATTACATATAGCAAAACAGCTATCAAGCAAGAATTACAGTTACAATATTTATATCTATTTTATCTTTTATCATAACTAAAGAAAACTATAACTATCTATTCATTCTTCAGCTCCATCAAAGACTCCAGAAGGATATAATACTACCTAAGTAAACAAGAAATAAGAAAACTCTAGAAATGACAGAGACATCTCGCTGCCTGGACAGTCACCCAAAGTTCTTTTGTACCGTTGGGGCATCCATCTTCAGCCTTCAGGCCCATAGTATCCAGCAGACATTTTCATCAAGCAGGAAATTTCAAAGACAGTTCAGTCACTTTCCACTGTGTCCTGCCGATTGTCTCGCAGACTTTTTCATGAGTCAGGAACCCCGAAAGATCATCTCACCTTTAGGCAAGTTCAGCAGTCCTCTCTCTGCGGGTTCTCTTTGTTCAGTTTATGTAACAGTCCAGGCAAGAACAGTTTCTTGCCTAAATGGTTATCAAACTCCATAAGGATCCTCTTCGATGCCCATCTTCTTCTTGAAGTAGATTGGTGCTGCCAGGAGCAGAGTGTCTCATTTTCATGAAAAGTCCTAAGTTATTAAAACATTTAAAATGACATATTCTGCAGTCTTTGAAAGATATGAAGAATGTCTATCTAACTGAAATGTATTTCTATATATCTAGAAAATCTAACTAACATGACTACAAGCTTTACTATTATCGATAATTATCCATTAGCAACCTATATTTCCTATTATACATTATATTTTAAAAATGAACTACACAATCACAATACCTTAATCAAGATCAAGAAATACATATACATATAACAAAATTGACCTTAAAATCCACACCAATGCAAATTATTTCCCCCTTTAAATGTAAAAGAACATTTATAAACAATATTTTGGGAACATGGGCGCAGTTTTTTTTCTCTCCAAACTGCTTACTGCTGAATGGGGGCGTCGTTAATTAGGTCTTTCATGGTATAACCTGTGTGCCAGGGTCATCTCAGTTGGCAGTTGAGTGAAGTAATTTTTTGAGGGTGTTCACATCAACCTTTCAGGAGGGCATGGTCTATCATACCAAACTGGGATAGAAGAAATCCACAGGGTCTGGTCCTCTGTGAAAACAAAAGAAGACCTTCTTCAAAGCATCATATCCTTAGACCCAAATTTTGAAATCATAATACCCTTATATCCATTCTGGTTTAGCTTGGCAGCCCATGTAATGAAATGTCTCTCTGTACTTAGCTCCTTCACAGTCAAAAATTTTAAAGAAAACACAATGTACATAATCCAGACTCTCTGTGAATTTTTCATTTTTACGTGGCTTATTTTTACTTTATTTCTCTTAATTTATAACTTTATGTACTCTGTCTCTTTAAAGACTTTACCTTTTTTTAAAAAACATTAACTTTATTCTCTATATTTTTTTTCTTCTCTCTCCCAAGCCTACGTACATTCATCCAACAGTGTGACTCATTTAGTGGTCTGAATCTGTCCTATTATGATTCTGCAATTTTTTACTATCCAGGAGCACTTTTGATTTGCGCCTTTAAATCACTAGGCGCTTAAGAATCTAAGCTGTGACATTCCTAGGTCAAAAACAGGTACTGCCTGCTGGCCCCGCCCAGTCCAACATGGCGGAGCTGCTTGTGCCTCTAAGCTGCAGCACACAATGTCCCCCTTTTAGGCACAGCAGTCTAGTTGCCATCAAACAAATTGTAGCACTTTACTCCAAATGCTCCATTCAAAAGCTCTGTCTCCCGCAGGAGACAGATCTCAATAGCGGCACAGCCCAGAAAGCCGGCATTTTAAAACAGCCAGTGTTTTCCTGCTGCTGAGTCAGGAAAATTTCAAAATGGAGGATGTACCATTTTGTGCTAGCTCTGGGGCTGCCAGGTAGGAGCGGCACTCAGCACTTTAATTCTGAGACTGAGCGTGCGGCACAGAAATTCTTTTCATCCAAGTTACAGCCAAATCTGACACGCAGAGCACTGCGCAGTCTGAAAACACGCTATGCCCTTCCGTCTGCCTAAGCCTGATTCGGCTGTCTGCCCAGGTGCAGGCAGGGAGTGTTGAGCCATCAAGGTCTCAGAGCACTCTCCTTCTGATCCCAAGTGGGAACACAAACATCCAGTCCCATAAAATCCATTGAAATGCTTTAAAGCCAGAGTTCATGCTGGCAGCACAGCCCCAAGAAGCCATGCTTTAAAATGACGCAGTGTTTTTTTCTGCTGCTGATGCCGAATCAGGAAATCTCTCTACAGCACACCACCAACAAACAGCAAAACTCTGCATTAAACTCTGTTTTTTCTCTGTTTAAAATTAAGCTCTCTCAGGTTTTTAAGTGGATTTAGTCCATCACGTCTGGGCGCCACTCTGTTGTAATAAGAGCGGCAGGGCTGCGTCCCTGGCACCCGGCCGCCTGCACGGCTAGCTTTACCCGAAATAACAACACACACACTGTATTCATTTAAACACCGCTTGGCCCATTATATCTAGCCTTTTCTTGGCTAACTCTCGCACCTGGACTAGCCCATTTCTTTTCTTTTCTTTTTTTTTTTTTTTTTTTGTAGCCCATGAGCTGGCTTACCAGGAATGATCTTAACCTGCGTCTGCCTGGAGTGGGAGAATCATGGCGACTCACTGACTCAGCTTCTTTCTCCCAGCATTCTGTTCTGTTTACTCCTCCCACCTATGTTTTAACCTATGAGGGCCAAGCAGTTCCTTTATTGCTTAACCAATGAAATCAACAGATTGATATATGACACTCCCACATCAGATTAGAGCACGGGCTGGTTTGTCAATGTTCTGCCGACCTTCCTTGATCTCCAGGAAGGTTCCCTGTGAAAGTTTGAGCTTCCACTCACCTGGTCTTCTGGTGGCGAGGAAGTGTGTAATCAATGACCCATGGTAGTTAGTTCTCTGGAGAGCTGGTACACCTAGAAGGTGGGCAAAACGTCTGCTTCCATCTTCCAGCTTCAATTCCACTTATCCTTGTTGGCTGGATGAGACCCAGGCTGCAGGGATTCAATGAATGTAGGCACACAACCTCTTCTTAGGGCAATGGCAGTGAGTTGGGGAGGAAAGGAGGTAAGAGCCATCTTGGAGACAAGACAAATACAGTTGTAAGGCAGGCAGGTAGGCATAACATCCCAGTTCTGGCCTTGACTCCTTCTGTGATCTGAGTGCCCACTGTCCATGTGAAACCCGTGGGGAATGTCCAGGCCTCTGATGTCAGCACACAGGCCTCTCTCATCTGGCCTTTAGCGCTGGCCTGTTGAGCTCTCTGTGTGTTTCACCACTCCAAGGTTTGGGACATGCATCTCTGAAAGCCTGAAGTGCCTTCCTCTCCATTCAATCTCGTCTCTCCCTCCTGTTTCGTATCCGTTATAACCCACCCCAAACTGCCCCTTCTAGCAATTCCTCTAACGTGCCTGACTTAGCTGGCTGCACCCCACTGAGTTCTCATGCCAGCTTGGCCCTTCTCTCTTGACCCTTGGACCTTATTTGAGAATGCAGGAACTTTGAGCCCTGAGCCGCGTAGCTTTCATTTTCCTGCCGCATGCCAGCATGGCGCCAGTCTGGAGTGGTGGTGGGCAGGGTCAGCAGAAGAAAATGAAAGCAGCTGCAGAGTCATGCAGAACACAGGGCGCACTGATGGGAGAGCCTCAAGGGATGTACCCCGTAAGCACTCTGCTCTGAAGCCGCCCGCCTCACAGGAGCTGGAGTTGGGGCTGCAGTTCTCACAATGCACTTCTCCCTAAGCTCTTGAAGGCAATGGGAGAGTGAGCATCCAGCCTTGGGGCCGGGAGCTGTGCTGCTCCTGTTCTCAAAGAGTCAAGGTCAGAGGCTGTGTCCTCTACTCCAGCGCCACAGGAAACCCAGCTAGCACTGCAGCTCAACATCCTGACAGAGTCCCTGAAGCCTCTGCCTTTCCTGGTAGTCATGAAATCCAACATATAATTGGAAAACAACTGTTGTTGTGTTTTTTTTTTTTTAAATTTTTCAGCAAAAAGAATTTTGTTATACTGTGTTTCATAAGGCCATTTTCTTGTAAGCATGATAAACTTGGGGATACTCTCGTAAGCTCCCTTTCCGGTTCCTCCCCGTTTACACTAAGTCCCCTTCCCTCCAAACAGTTGTACTTCCACAGTGACACCTTTGCCATAGATGTTTCTGTGTCTATAGAGAATCTACGGAATTTAGGACTTAGAGGTGAGAGAAAAAACATGCTATTTGTTTTTCTGAGATTGGTTTAATTCGTTTAATATTTCCAGTGGCACCCATTGGCTCCCAGATGACACGGTTTCACTCTTTACAGATGAAACAGGGTCCATTGTGCATATAAAGCTGTTTGCTTTCTCCAGCCTCCATTGTTGGATACCTGCGTTGGTTCTATAACTTAGCTCTTACTCAGAGGGCTGTGACAGACATTGACATGCAAGGATCTCTGTGATATGTTGATCTGGAGTCCTTTGGGTAAATGCCCAGGAGGACCATACTGAGGTTACATCATTGGTCTATTTCTAGTGTTTTGAAAAACCTCTATATTGGCCTCCATAGTGGCTGGGCTAACTTACATCACTATTAGTATTATATGTGGGTTCCCTTGTATTTGTATCTCCTCCAGAACTTGTTGCTTGTTTTCTCAATGACTAATATTCTGCCTGAGGTCACTGAGCGAAAGGTGAGCTGGAGGTCAGTGAACTTCATATGAAAAAAGGTTCATATGAATGCTCACTCTCAGAAAAGTGCAAATCAAAGACACACTGAGATTCCACTTCACTCCAGTCAGAAAACAACTGTTCCGAGCCCGTCTCTCTGCTGGGACACCCACGAGTGCTGATAAGCTGTGGAGAAACAGTGCCCAGCTGTGCCCGGAGCCTGAGGACAGAGCTCAGGCTTTAGTGCTGGGCGAGGCTGCAGATGGCAGGAGCCCACAGTTGGTCGGGGTCTCCTGATTCTGGGTGGCACGCTCTCATTTGACCTCGCCCGTATCTCCTGAGCGTCTCTCCCAGGATCCCCACATCCCAGGCTTCTGAGCACAGCCACAGAGCATCAAGCCACAGAGGGCATGTGCTCCTCTCCTGAACTGGCAATGCAGCAAAGGGTCCTTGGCATGAGCAAGGTGAGCAGAATGAGCTGGAAAAACCAGTCTATGGAGACTGAGTTGGAGGAGGTGGGAAAAGGAAGACGACTCTGGGAGGCTCTTCAAGTCCTCTTGAGGATGAAGATGATGGTCTGCCGTGTGGGGCGGTGAGATGCTGGCGTGAAGAGAAGCCGAAGGATGTCAGGGACAGTGGTGGTAGGGACTTCCCTGTGACAGCCTCTGGGAGGTGGCAGTGAAGAGAAAAGGGAGGGTGCAGGGTGAAGAGGAAGGGGCTCTGGGTTGCTGATGACCCATAGAGAGAAAAGAAATACAGTAGAGGAGACCATGGGGCCAGCCGGACACTTGCCCTCCTCACTTCCTTCTAATTGTGACCAGTGACTGTCCCGAGCGTGAGTCACAGGGACCTACTTTAGCATCTGCGAATTCCCCTGTTCTACTCTAGGGTCTTCTCAGGCCAGTGATATCCATAGGCACAGCTGCTTAAGGCTCTATGTGCTAGGGTCCAGCACGCACACACAGAACACCTGTGACCTTGGTAGGCAACACAATTTTGCTCAGAATTCCAGAACATTCCAGGCAGGTGGGAAAGCAGAAGAAAAACTATAGGTGGAACTAGAGGAGAGTAGAGGAGCTGGAGAGCCTGGGACAGCTGGGAATGAAGCTGTCAGGATGACATAAGTGCCCTTCTCCAGAGGTGTATCTCCTTCCTGAATTTCAGAGAAGTCTGAGAAGCTGTAAGTCATCTTCGTTTTGTTGACAGTCGTTACCCAGAACACATACGTGTGTGTGAAGATCGTGAGGTGGAAGCTGCAGAGTGACACGGTCCGCTGGTGATGTCTGGTGTAGCTTCAAGGGTAGCACATGGAGGGCTGTGCACTTTCTGCCAGCTCAACTATAAGAAAGATCTATGAAGTGTGGGGCTTGGCGGATGCCTGTCGTACGAGTCCAGTTGGTAATGCTAGGGCATTGGGGCCAGTGAGCCAAAGCTGCATTTGAAAACACTCAAAGAGTACCTGAACTCCAGAGAGCCAGGACTACGGAGGGATAGATACCTCACCCGAACACTTCCTTTAATGAGGACACAAAGGAGGAAGGAGAAACAACAGGGCGAATGGGGCCCACGAGGGCTTCCTGTCTCCTCTGGTAAAAACACCCTCAGTGAGAGAACACGTGCCCAGTAGCGACCCCACACAGGACATTTTCTGTGCCCCCTCTCCTCCTCCTTGTAAAGTCAGTGCATAATTACCGGAAAGCATTTTTAACTGAATTTTAGATGAGCATTTTGACAAAATATAATATTGGCAGCAATCGTTATCAAACATTCATGTGTAGTAGGAGAGATAAAGCTCGGAATCCATAATTCATACGGCGTGTGTATTACCAAGCCTGCACCAGGGGCTGAATCTCAATGAAGCTGCCCGAACACTGTTTCCTGCCAGACGCAGGCTTCCATCATTTACATTATTCACTAGGTTTTCCAGAACAGTAAATCTTAAATATATATTTGTGTTGGGAAGAGCGCGTGTGCATGTCTGTATACACACAGAGGGATGAGCACCCATTTGGGCATAGAGTCACTGGGTGTGCGTTCCAGCTGGAGGGGCACACGGTGACAGCAGGAAGGCTTGGTGTAGGTGCATGTCACTGTGGACTCCCCGGCTCCGTGCACAGGCAGTAAATCCACCCACCCTAGGGTTTCCATCTTCAGAGCTGCTAACATGGGTGGCCTGGAACCTTGAAATGCGATGGTCCACAGCAAATATGGCGGTACCATTTTAAGAGCCAAGCTCCTTCAAGGCAGTTCTCTGCCATGTGTGCTAGGAACTATCCCTAGAGACTACAAGGTTCAACGGGGAAGGGACCATTCTGAAGGATGGCTGGATTCTATCTCTTTCCAATGTGGCTCTACACTTTACAGACTGGGTTTTTGCTTGTCACAAGTACACAAAAGGCACTAGTTTCTTTTTTGACCCCACCCACACCCCAAGATCCATGGCGTTGAAAGTGACGCTTGTTTCCTCAGAGTCACCTTCCTGGAGTCCCGGAGGACGTCTTCTAGAGCATGGGACTGTCATTCATTGCTTTCAACACAGCCGTGGATTCCTGGGGCCTCTGGAGTCTCCATCTCTCTGCTCTTCTCATGGCCCGTGTGGTGCTTGCTAGGGGCCTCCATGCACACACTTCAGTACCAGGAGACCAGACCTCAGTGCGTGTACTGCCTGGGACTGACCGTTGTCTCAAGAAGTCCCGCAGGAGTTTTGCCTTTTTCCAACTCGACAGCAGCTAAATGTGTCTCTGAGAAGCCCTTGCCTGCCTATAACCCCACGGGTATGACTGGAATATCTGCTTCAACCCCACTGACTGCAGGCTCTCCCTCCCTCAGCCCCATACTTCACCCTCCACAGGTACCCATCCTAGGCCGCTCTCCAGGGAATGTCTTGCAGGCTAGACCCCATAGCAATCATAGAGAATCTGGCTCAACATGGCCAGAATTTGGAGTAGTCTGAAGGAGAAGAACCCGTACGGGATGGTGGGCAGCTCATCTGTTGGCCAGAGGCACTGAAGATGTACTCACTGGTGGTGTGTGGAGGCTGAGAACCTGCTGGAGGTGACAATACGTGGGGCCACTGTGAGGATCTTTCTCTGTGGAGGAACCAGGCTGGAAGGAAATATGGCAGGAAGTTGAAAATGACAGCAAATTCATAATTATAAGGACAATGAAACTGTATGGCCTTTGCGGAATGCAATCCTTGGACTGGAAACAAACCATAAAAAGTCCTACATGAGTAATTAGCAATTTAAGGCTGAGTGTGAAAGTCACGGGGCTTTCCAAGCTCCACTGGGAGTTTCAGTTCTGCAATAACGGGTGGGGACAGACACTGAGACTAAGGATCCAGGCTGAGCTCCAAATACAGGCTTTTGCACTCTTAACCCCAGATGAGCTGGCTAGGCCAAGGTCACAGCCTTGTTGAGAAAGAGAAGGATAGCAGAACCTGGGATGAAGGTGTTTGGGTCGGTGACCTTGGACATTTGGAAAGTAGGTTTTTTAGTCCCTCGTCTACTAAGCAGCCTATACTCTGTTGTCCAAAACTCAGTCAGCAGAGCCTCTCATCCCTTTGAAACAATGAGTTCCAGCACTCTTTCCTTGTCACTCACCTCAAAAGGACTTCCTGTCATTAAAAGGAGGAAGATGCAGGAAACACCCTGTTAGTCTGCCATACACTGCACAATCAATGGGGTACTCTGAGGTAACTAGAGATGACTAGGAATTCACCCCTTCCAAGTCCTGGAGGCAGGGAAGGCCAAAACTGAGGGGTTGACGTCTGCTGAAGACCTTTTTGCTGGGTAAGCCCACGGAGAGCAGAAGAGGAAGAGGAGCAACAGTAGGAGGGAGGGGACTTTGTCCTGTTGTAAGTGTCTCTCCGCTGTTAGAGCAGCACTAACTTATCCAGGAGTGGGAGCAGAGCCTTAGAGTCTCTTCCCTGGCATCTGCTTCCAGATCATGCTTGACAAATGAAATAAATATTTGATTTTTTTCCACCTTCTTTATTGTAGACCCTATAATGTGGCCTAAATTAGCAATAACTTTTAGGAGGCCATGCCACTCTTTCAACTTTTTAAAACTCACTATTTTTTTGTTTACTGATAGATTGGGATACTAAAATAATTTTTTGGTTAAAAATTTCATGTCTAGGGAATGGGGAGATGATCCAGTCAGTAAAGTACTTGCTTTGCAAGCCTGAGGACTGTGTTCAGATCCCTAGCTTCTACGCAAAAGCTGGGCGTAATAGTGCTTGTCTCTAATGTCAGTGCTAGGAGCAGGATACAGGCAGGCGCCTGGAGCTCACTGGCCAGCAAGTCTAGCGAAGTGGTGAGAGACTGTGAGATGGTGAGAAGGCCCAATTGGTGAAGGTGCTTACTACAGAAGCCTGGCACCTTGTCTTCAATCCTGGAAACCCAGGTGAATGTGGACCGAGAGAACTGAGTCCTCAAAGTTATCCTCTGACTGCCACACACGTGATGTCACACACACACACACACACAACACACACATATGTGCTGTGACACACACACACATACACACACATACACACACATACACACACACATACACACACACACACATACACAGACACACACGCACTCACTCTTCTAAACCTTGATGGTATTAAACCACATCTCTCTTACTCAGAATGGACAGTCAGCTTTTGAGGCAATGGCTTTAGGCACAGAACTTAGAAATTTTAATTCCATTTCACTTTGACTGTCTCATACAATTCCTCCTCATACTCATCCTACTTCTTCTTTTTATTTTTTATTTTATTTTATTTTTTTTGGATAAAGTCTCACTATACAACTCTGGCATTTCTGGAACTCACTTTATAGAACAGGCTGGTCTCTGTTTCTCGAGTGTTGGAATTAAAGCAGTGTATTGCCACGCCAGGCTTCTGTTCCTTCTTCTTAAAAGATTTCTGGACCAGACTTTTGTTTAATTATCTTGCCTTTCTAACCCATATCAGCTGCAAATCTGATCAGCTCCCCTCTATGTTCCAGTTCAGCCATTCATTGAGCCAGGTCAGGCCTTCCAGGGGGTTGACTGTCTTCCTACACTGGACCAGGTGGTGGAAATGGCTTAGGAAATATGTACCTTTCCTTTGCTTCTCTTCCCTTTAGAAGTTTATCATAATTCATCTCCTTTCTCCTGACTGCCATCCTAAGTACCCCACCTCATTCCTTAGCAGAGTTCTCCCAGCATCTTTTGCAGTAGGCATCAGCTCTGCTTCAACCCTTTGGAGTCCAATAACTGGTCCAGGTCACCTGGTTGTTAAGTAGCAGAACCTGGTTCACACTTGGGTTGGCTGTCCCGGAAGCAAGCTGGCAAGCATGGTGATAGGATGAATCTTCCAGAAAGTAATTTCTGGTGCTGGCCTTTTCCTGATGTAGGGACCACAGGAGTGGAGGACAGACAGCTGGGGCCAGACTAACCTCACAGAGGTAAAGAAGGACCTGTGGTCTCAAGCACTTTGGAGAGAAGAAAAATTACAGAGGATGAGGTCATGAGAGAGTGGGAGTTAAGGACATGTGGTCCAATTATCTTTAGACAATAATAATACTGGGCAGTTGCTAAAGGTCTAATTCAACCTCTTGCCATGAAGTCTTACTGGGTATCTTGTGGTCCAAAGAAGCTAGGTCACGTGGCCTAAGTCACAAAGCTCATTGAAGGTGATTTGTTGACCTCTTTGCCTGGCTGTTCATAGCAGGCTACAGGACAGGCATGGGAAGAGTACAGTCACTTCACAGGAGGGTGGCAGAATCTTAGCAACAATGTTGACACTTCTTCAGATGCTGGCCTATCAAGACAGACACTTCTTTTTTTTTTGCCAATTTATTTATTTATTGAAGATTTCTGCTTCCTCCCCGCCACCGACTCCCATTTCCCTCCCCTTCCCCCAATCAAGTCCCCCTCCCTTGTCAACCCAAAGAGCAATCAGGGTTCCCTGCCCTGTGGGAAGTCCAAGGATCACCCACCTCCATCCAGGTCTAGTAAGGTGAGCATCCAAACTGCCTAGGTTCCCACAAAGCCAGTACGTGCAGTAGGATCAAAAACCCATTGCCATTGTTCTTGAGTTCTCAGTAGTCCTCACTGTCTGCTTTGTTCAGCGAGTCCGGTTTTATCCCATGCTTTTTCAGACCCAGGCCAGCTGGCCTTGGTGAGTTCCCTATAGAACATCCCTATTGTCTCAGTGTGGGGGTGCACCTCTCGCGGCAAGACAGACACTTCTATCAGGTGCTTTTAGGTGACTGTCTATCCGTGTGTCAACCTGTGGGCTCTGAACTGCTGACAGCCTCGTTTACTGAGCTAGGCTTTGTCTCCAGCTCCAGCAGCAGGGGGAAAGGCAACGGGTTCCCAGTGTTTTACTTGGTCATCACAATATAAGGTAATGAGGTGCTCACAGAGCCAGGGCTTGCCTGCACAGGACTTGCCTAAGATCAAGCCTGTCAATATTCTATCATGGTTAGACGAAGTGGCTCAGTAGTCCTAACCCATATCTGAGGAACTATCAGAAGTTGATGACTTCTAGGGAAGGCAGAGCCAGTTTTCTTTAAGGGTGTGGGTCCTGGTTGGTTAACCAGGCTCTAGAGGATAGCCCCCCACACACTGAACTCAACTGGTGATCAAAAAAGAAAAAGCATGAATTAGGAGGGATTAGAGAGGTAGGGGTGGATCTGGAGGAATTAAGAGGAGTAGGTGTGAATATGATCAAAATATACTGTATGAAGTTCTCAAAGAATCAATAAAAAGATATTTAATAAAAAGGTTAAAACTGAAAAGCAATACAGTGAGCTTTGGGACTGGGACATAGTTCAGTAGGTAGAGGACTCATTTAGCACACATGAAGCCCTGAGTTCAGTCCCCAGGACCTAATAAAATGGGAGCTGTCGTGCACACCCGTAATTCTAGCAAGTGGGAAGTAGCAGGAGAATCCAAAATTCAAAGACACCCTTGACTGCACAGCCCCTGCTTATAAAAAGAAGGCAAGAGGGATGGTGGGCTTTGCAGCATAAGCCAAGTAGCTGACAGCTGTGGACTTGTGGGACTTGATCCTTCCACCCCTGTAAAGAGGTCCAGTCACACCTGAGCTTTGCCCAAGTTTTCTGCAGAGATGCTCAGGGGGGAATGAGCTACAAGACCCATCCTGTTTTGCAGGTCTTGCTTCCGGCTCCAAGTGCTCACCCACTCACATTCAGCCGTCTGCCCAAGGCGGGAGTCCTGGAGGTCCTCATCGAGGGCTCCCGCTTGTTCCGTGGTTTTGCTGGACAGGCAAGGTTGTTATTAAGATTTGCTTTTCCTTTCTCCTCCTCTCCTGGAGAAGCAAGGATTCTCCATGCTCCAAACAACACTAGGGCCCTGCCCCAGCAAACCCCTCCATTACCAACAAGAAATATTGCAAGAATCCAGCACCGATTTTAATTATGCATGCCTATCTAGCCTGCAGGGAGGGACAGGAGGAAGCTGGCTCCTCTGAAGACTTCCTCAAGTGGTAGAGAACTGGATACCCGTAGGTTTCCGAAGGGTTTAGAATCTGAGCCACTTCTTGATTTGGGCAAACACAGATTATCTATCCGCCATTTATCTATCTATCTATCTATCTATCTATCTATCTATCTATCCATTCATTTGTTTAGCTATCTAGCTATTTATTTAGTTTCTCTGTGTAACCACTCTGGCTGTCCTGAAACTCACTTTGTAGACCAGGTTGCCTCGGACTTACAAAGTTCCACCTGCCTCTCCCTCCTGAGTGCAGGTATTAAAGGCACTCGCCACCATCACCCAGCCAAAGTATTTATTTTTGAGTTATTGCATAACAAAATTAACTGAACAAGTGAGAAGGTTTATTATTATTATCATCACTATTATTATTATTATTAATTTTTGACAGAGTCCAGCTAAGTTGTCCAAGCAGTCTTTATCTCATCAAGTAGGCCTTGAGCTTCGCATCAGAGAGCCTCTCATCTCAGCTTTGACTGTGGCTGGGGTCTGGTCAATAAGATAGTTTGATGGTCTTGTAGTGTCCTTACAGAGGGGTTGGCCTAGCTCATGATCTCATTTCCAGTAGAAACTGGCATGGGCTTCCTGGCACAGTGGCAGAGTAGGACCATGCTGTAGCATGTGATAGCCCATGTTGGAGCTGTATTTACCAGACCAGGATCCCTGAAGGCCCAAGGTTTCAGAGCATCCTAAATGCCCTTCCACAGCAAAAACTGTCCACAGCAGCCCAGAGCTGGGCTTAGTATGTCACATCCCTTCATTTTATGCTCTCCAAATCCCATTAGCTGGCACAGTGTCTCACAAGTGACACCCCTGTTAAACATATAATGCTATTTGAAAGGAGCCTGTGTTTGTCTGTGGAGTGCCTGAGCTGAGGAGCACTTAGCAATTCTGCCTCACAGCCAGGAGGAAACTGAGGTAGTGAGAACTCTGTCCTTGCCCAGAATCTCACAGTAGGTGAGCTGTGAACTGCCCAACAGTATCTAGTCCCTGCTGTCCCTCCTGGGATGGGCAGTCTCTCTTGTGTAGGCCAGACCAGGGGTCTGTAAAAGTGACCCTTCCAAAAGAAATCAAAGTAGAATACGTGACTATGCTGGGACTGGCATCCCAAAGGACCACAGCGGGTGACTTAAACCACGGGTATGTGTTACATTGGCGCTCTCAGGCCAGAGGTTTGAAAAGATGTTGGCATAGTGGGTATCATCTGTGGCTTTCAGGAGGAATCTGTCCCCTGCCTCTCCCATAGTGTATTGGCAAGTGATCACCTTTGACTGGCAGACGTGTGCCTCTGATATCTGACTCTGTGCTCTTGTGTGCTGCTCTTTGCGGTGGCTGTATCCCAATCTCCCCTTTAAATGAGCACGATAGGAACATTCGACTAGAAATTATCCTACTTCTGCACGGCCCCTTGTCACCAGGAAATAGACAAGGTCCCTATTCCAGAACAAGTTCGCCTTTTCAGGAGATGGAGTAGGAACTCGAGCATCGGAGGCTGAGGGGGACACATTTCAGCCTGACACAGCCCCAGCCTTGTATCCTCTTATTTATCTAAGACAACCTTTACAAACCAGAGTCTCTTCAATACAATATGGGTTCCTTAGATGACTAGAGGGAATGATTAGGGCGCTAAGTAAGTTAAATAAACGGCAGCAGCACTTTACCATCTCCATGCAGCTGGCCGTGCCTCAAAGGGCTGTTGCTGGGAAGACCAATCGTCTCTGATGGTCTTCCATCACAGTGGACAGTAAAAGGATCTGGGGAGAGAGAGGTTTATAGTCCAGAGCCTCACACTGGCATGCTTGGGGTGGGGGCTTATTAGCATTGTCCCTTTCCATGCTAGGGACTCTAAGGGCAGGGCCGTAAGTACAGTGTGGGTAACAGTAGTGACCACAAAGTGAGGCTTAGGCCCTGTTCACGCAAGGAAGCAGGGACTGGATGCCTTCTTTACCTGTGTAACGGTTGCCATTGTTACGGGCTTTTCCTGTAGGGCAGTGCTGATGCCCAGTGCAGGTGAGTCAGGGTCGTTTCCCCACCCAAGTGGGCTACTGGTCCTTGAAGTTCCCCCTGGTCCCATTGTCTCTCTCAGAATACACTCCAATGGGAAGTGCCCGGTGCAGTTTGCTGTCATTTGTGCTCATGGTTTCAGCCCCTGTCTCCAGGGTAAGGCTCTCAGAGTAGCACTCTGAGTCCCTTTGTTCTGTTCTATGTCATTGGCTTCATTGTGGCCTCTCTCCCCCAGGCCTCTGCTCCTCCCTCTCCTTGTGTAATTAAAGGGAAAAGGTTCTGCATTCATTTACCTTATACTTTATCAAATAACAGCGAGATGAATTAAGAGGTCCATATTTCTATTTCAAGGTTCATGGGCTTTGGCAAACTGCAAGTTGTGCTCTTAAAACCTGCCGCATCAGCAGGAAGTCTCTGCTCTGCACACAGCCCTCTTCCCCCACCCTTCCTCTTTGCCATCCCCTGTGCAATTTCTAAACTGATGAGCTGCTTAGCTGCATGGACAACAGTAGAATGATACACAGAGCCGCCAGCTCCTCAGCCCTCCTCCCTTCTCTCTCCCCTTCTAGCCCTCCTCCCCTCTCTCATTCCTTCCCTCCATCCCTTCTTCCTGGAAGGCTGCCAGGCTCTTAACTCAACTCACATGAGTATAACAATTTATCCAGTGCCTACCAGGTACAGAGGACTGTAATAGGTGCCATAGGGGAAACAGAAGTGTTACTAACAGAACACTCTGCATTCATAATGTTGCCAAATCCACGCAGGAAGCTGCTGGTATAGTCCTGTGAGCTGTGCCCCTCCATGGCGCAGGATGGAAGCTGAAACACATTAAACCCCCAGGGCACTTCACTTTCACTGAAGGGGTCAAAGAATCCCCTAGTATGTTAGGGACCCTATATCAGAATCAGAGTTTTAAATGCGTAAAACAAGATCTATGGGGACACAGAGGCAGCAAAGGACACTAAAATTCAATCTTCAAAGTTCAAAAGGAAGTCTGACATAATGTATGTGCTTCTCTGCTAAGCATTAAACAAGATTCCACTGCTGTAATTTGAAAGGGATGACTCCTTCATACAAAGGACCAGGAAACTATGGTCTTGATTATTTCCCAGTTTTGTAAATAAAGTTTTACTGGAACAGGGTCTTGAGAACATTCATTTGTCCAAGGCTACTTTTGAATTAGGACAGCAATTATCACGGGACCTACAATGCTCTTTGGGTCTTTGTAAGGAAGGTGTCCTGGTCGCTGTTGAATTGAATATCTGAGTTATCTGCAGCAATTTAACTGGCATAGACAGCCTACTATGCTCTCCTACAGGTGACATTAGTCTCAAGTATCAACAGAGCACTATGATTTACTGCCCCATTGTGACTGAAGAATAACATCATACTTTTAAGGTCATGAACCCCTAGAATTAGACCCATGGTGTTAGTGGCTATGGAAGCCAAGTGCTTTGGGATCCAGCATTTGTTCTACAACCCCTTGGTTTCTGGTTCTGAGATCCTCACAGTCTAGTGGAGCACATATGTATATACCCACACACACAGTCACACCCATACACACTCACATACACAAATATGCACACATACAGACACACATGAATAGAAATGCACACTCACATATGTACGTTTTCACACATGCATTCAGATAGAGACATACTTACACATACAAATGTATACACACATACCCTCACACACACACCATATACTCACACACACATACTCACACATACACACATGCTCCAAGAGAACCATTATCTACTGCCAACACAAAGAGAAAGAGTAAGTTGGAGCTCTGGGGGAGGTGACGGTGACCAATCACTTATATTCAATAAACTTAGGGCCACTACATGTGTTGTTGAGTCACAAAGCCTGCTTAAATCAGGGAATTTGGTAGCACTGAAGTCAGCACAGAGATGAGATGATCACTGGTCTGGAAACCACCTGGAGCATGTGGATGGGCCTGTGTTTGGGCTCAGATTCAGTAGACGCCCCTAATGTGTGAACATTGCTTTTGAGATTAAAAAAAAAAAGAAAAGAAAACCCTTAGAGGGTCACTGGCTGAGTGACTCTGGGATAGAGAGGATTGAAGGGGGAAAGTGTTCCACAGTCTCTTTCTGTCAACCTCTCACTGGCCCCTTTATTTACATCTTATTCCCAGCAGACATGTCTAACTGAGTGATTATATACTTTAAGCCAATATCTCTTGTCTGGGCACCTCAGCAATAGCAGAGTTAGGAGAACTTTAGTGCTAGCTCTGTGATCTCGCTGTAGGCCTTGGGTTGCTTTGACTGTCTGACCTCCATTAACCCACCTATGAGGGAAGAATCATAAATATACCTGCCACCAACTTCATACATTTGAGAGGAGTCCAAGAAGACAGGAGATGGGGAAGAGTGATTGGAAAAGTGGTTTCTGAGATGGGGAGGAAGCAGAGAGCTCTGGAGTTTGTGCAGTTCACGCTGATTTATAGCAGAGGTGGCCTGGAGTAAGACCTCAAAAGATGGAAGGAGTTCAGGAGGCCATTACTTAGCTGGACCCAGTACAGACATCACTGTGGACCGATACACAAAGGCTGAGCAGACTAAAAAGCCCGTGTCATTTTGCTCTTCCCCAGAGGAGCTGAGACACTCAACATGCTCCCTGCTGAGATCTCAGAGTCAGCTGGGAACCATTGTTATGAGAATATGTTTATTATTATCGTCCTCATCAACATTATTATCATTATTAATAATACAGTGTTTGGAGCATTTATGCACATTAATTTTAAACAAGCATGTGCAGTGGCAAGAGCTGATGCTGCTACCAATAAACAGCCATCATGTGGATCTTTAATTTACATAAAATCATTTATGTTAATTTAATTAGTCCTTTGTTTACAACTGGAGCTCACTCACCACTAGATTGTGAGATGCGCCTAACTGTGGCACACTGTGGAGCTGGAGGCTGGTTACTCCACATACTCTGTGTAGAGATGTTCTTCCTACCGACAGAGAGGAGTACCCCTTCTTCTGTGAGAGGACACATTCAATGCAGAAAGTCTGTACTTATAATTTATTCCTTTCATGAAAACTATGCTAGGACCTGGAGAGATGGCTCGAGTTAGTAAAATACTTGACATGCAAGCATGAGGACCTGAATTCGATACCTAGTACCCACATAGAAAAAAAAAAAAAAACCTATGCAATTCTGTAATCCCAATGTGGGGGAGGGGGAGATGCAAGGATCCCAGAGCCTTGCTGGTGAGTCAATCTAACCAAATGAGCAAGCTTTACGCTCAGTGGAAGATGGACATTGATTGGAGAACTGAAGAAGACCTCCACATTGACCTCTGGCCTTCACATACAGGTGCACACATCTGTGCACCTAGGCACATACATACCACACATGCTAAGGGCTAGATTATTATTGACAAAGCCTTAGGACCTGACCTGCTATCAGACAGTTATCTAGTAGAAATTCTCTTAAATAGGATCCGTACATAAGAAGAATTAACATGTGAACATGTGGAATGTCCCGTGTAACCAGAAATGAGTGAATGAATGAATGAATGAATGAGTGAACTTTCAGTCACTCCTCTGATACCTTTAGCAGCCCAGGAAATGGGACTTCCCAGCTCTATTTTGCAGAAGAAACTGAGCAGGTAGGGAATGGAAACATCATTGTACTGTGAGCCCTCAGTTTGTCCTGTTGATTGTATCACAGATTTACAGCCTGACCTTGCCTCGACCTTGACCTTGGTCAATGTGCTCCCCAACCCTAACTTCAGCTTTTCTATTTCCTCATCTGTGATGCTGGAAGAAGAATCTGTGTCCTTCTAATCTGATGGGCAGAAATAAAAAAAAAATGAGATTGTGGAGGGGGGATGTGCAGGGTGCTGGGGATTGTAAGGTGGTGTTGTCAGACTTGCCTTGGGAAACCTTGAAAAATTGAATAGAAACCATAGGCTCATTCATCTCCTTTTAACAGCCCCATGTCATCTGGCCTGGTCTTTTCCATTCCTGCTCTGTCCAATCCTGACAACATAATTTAGTTCCAGGGATCCTGACGAGAATGTAGTAGACTGATATTTCCACAGCTCAGCCCTTGATTAATATGGTCAGGGCAGTGGCCAGTGAGGACGAGGAGCCTGGCAGATCTGTGTTCTCCTGTGCTTCCCTCCAGGGCTTGCCAGGGACATTGCTTTACCAACCCCTGCAGGTTCTGCTTATCTTCTTTTCAGCTCTGGCCCAGACTGCTCCCAATCGCTTAGTTGGCACATTTGCTTTTCCCACTGTCTAGCCATCCAATCTGCACATCCTGTGTCGCCTTTGCCTGGGTAATGGCTGGTGTGGAAGAGGCCAATTACAGGAAAACAAAACCTAATGGTCATGCAAACCATTGCCCAAAGCATGGGGTAACCACATGGAGGTGGTACAGGAACAATGGAAGGGAACCCACACTGCTTGGGGAGGAAAAGAGGGCCCTATGAAAAGGCAATGCCAAGCAGGCCTTCTGAAGTTCAGGAGAGTTCCCCAGGTGAAGTGCACCAGCAGAATGTGGATAGGGCTCGGGTGTCCAGCAGTGGCCACAGATGTGGGAGTTTGGGGGTGACACACGGTCTGGTGTGAGTGATTCTGTGGGCTGAGATGGGCAGAGCTTGGAGCAGAGCATGCAGAGGTTGGTTATATACCAGACCCCTGTGTGATGCAGCTGTGGCATGTGCTGTTCCTCTCACACCTGGCGGCACACCTGTCTCAGGAGCTAAAGGGGACAGATGCTAAAGGACGGGTGAATGAGGAGTGAGAAGTAAGAAAAGGGGACACCCCACCCACATCCCAGTCCAGGAGAAAGGAGAAAGAAAACCTTTACATCCTAGCAGGCTGAGGAGCACTCAAGGGAGGTGTCCCCTGTCATCTGTACAAATAGGGGCTGGAATGTGTACTCTGCCAGTCCCCTGAGGACAGTTTTTCCTTTTCTTTTCAGTAGACTTGAAAAAAAACTAGACAAACATTTCATTCACCTAGAAACTCCTAGAAATTATTAGATATATTCAGTGTCTCCCACCTCCATTTTCCAGGTCATGGAGGAAGAGTGGTCACCAGTGATGACAACGTTTCCAGCCCCACCTAACAGCACCTGCATCGAGGCCTCTTTTCCACGGGTATCAAGATTTATTGTGCCTCAAAATCAGATATTGGCCTTGGTTTTTTTATTCATCAGTATTGTGACCTTTCAAGTCGATGGAGCCGGGTTTGTCAGCTGACATCTACTTCCTGTTTCCCCTGCTCTAACCCAGGTGACAGGCTGGACCACAGAGATGGTCTGGGTGTAGCCTCTTCATTTGGTATTTGCAGTTGGAGTGTTCCTACAGCCTGTGTGGCTTTCAGGAGCTGGCTTTCTTCTGTGACTTCAGAAGTCCTATAAGAAAGGTCTGTCCTTCAAAGACACCCCCACTTTTTCTTCATTGAAAAACATTTCAGCCTGTGGATATCCAGTGCCAAAGTTCTGGGACAGCCCAGGATGCTGAGAAACATGCTGTCCTCCTCATCCACCTCAACATATCATGGCCATGTTGCTACAATCCAAACGTCAGATGAAACAATGCAAGAAAGAAAGGGTAACTGCAGAGATGTCGGAGCGTTAAGTTGAAGCTGTTAACTTGACACAAACAGGAAGCTATTTGAGAAGAGAGAATTACAACTGAAGATTTGAGCAGATCCGATTTGCCCATGGTCATGTCTGTGAGGTATTTTCTTAATTCTTAGTTGATGTAGGAAAGTCCAGCCCACTGTGGGCGGTACTGTCCCTAGGCAGGTGGGTCTGGGCTATGTAAGCAAGAGAAGTAGCAGAGCAAGCGGGGTGGGGGGGACAGTAAACAGCATTCCTCTGTGGTTTCTATTTAGATCTTCCACCTTGAGGTTCTGCCTTGGCTCCATCCTATCAGGCCAAGAGGGTAATAGACTTGCACTGATGAAGGCTGCTCATCACTGAAGTTCTGTTGACCAATGCCCCAAGCTTCTGGGAGGAGCTAGAATGAGGGGTAAGAACCCGCCTACCTCAGTGTGAATGGCTATCTTTTGATATTAAGCAGCTATGTCAACCTGGGGAGGTTCTTTCTTTGAATTCCCTCCATGCCTCACTTCCCTTTTTTGTCTACTGGGTTGTTATAGCAGCATTTATAACATAATCCACTTAAGGTACATGATCAACACCAGGCACGGAATTAGTGTTCCAGTTAGGTATTGTTTATGCTCAGTCATACATGACTCTTTCCCTTGCAGTCACATGGGGCATGGAAGTGTCCATGCCACCCCTCCGGGAGGCTGTGTGGACCAAGTGGTTTAGGCCAATGAATTGCAAGAGGAATAGTAGTGAGTGATTTTATTTATCTGTCAACTGCTGCACCTAAGAGAGGCTCAGTAGTGAGAATAACATCTCTCTGGAGTCTATGTGGCAGTTTCAGCAAGTGGTCCTCAGGAACATGAGTGAAGGAGCTTTCTTTTATCACTGGGAACAGGCATCGTCATGTCTCCTATGGACTCAGCCAATAAACCAAGACAGAGGGAGAACAAGTCTACTCTCTTTTTGAGCTAGATTGTCCATCTGCCCATGGGTATTGGGATGGGTTCTACTTCCTAGACATTCAATCTTGAGCTGGTTTGCCTCCCATCCCCAGCATCTATGTCTCTGCAACTTCCTGACAGTTGGTATCAGATAACATATTCTCAGCCTCCATAACTTCACGTGTCAATTCCCATCATAACCCTGCTGTTGTATGTCTATGTCTGTCCAGGAGGCTGTTGCTCGGCAGAGCCCTGACTAAAGCAGATGGTGTAAAGTCCTTGCTCCATCCTCCCATCTCTTTTGAGCCCCCCACACTGGAGGTGACACGCTGCTGATGGTGCTGTCTGTGTGGTGGTGAACTGGCTGGGTCACTGCACAGGCTGTCCTCACCATGGAGAGGGGCAGGATCTGCAGTGGATGTATGAGCAGGAAGCAAATCTGTGCTGGGTTAAGTTGCTAAGGATGGTCAGCTGTGATTACTGCAGCCCAGTCATTGCTGCTGTAGACAAGGAGAAAGCCTGGGTGACCCCACCCCATCCAGAGAAGTTCCTGGGCTGTGGCCTTGGCTATCTCAAGCTAACTTGACTATAGATTCTCTTCTGGCTTACCTTGGCTGAGGATGTAACTTTAACCTCTTCCTTTGTCTTTGTCCCTGCAGCTCCCTGTGTTCTCTGCCCTAGGGTGTGTATGTGTGTGTGTGTGTGTGTGTGTGTGTGTGTATGTGTGTGTGTGTGTGTGTGTGTGTCATTCCTCATGGAATGACCCATTGTGCTTTGTTTTCTTTGTTTGTTTGTTCGCTTATTTTATATAGGATCAATTTCTCACTGGACTAGAATCAAGTTGGCTAGCTGACTAGCCTGTGAGCCACAGGGATCCACTTGTCTCTGTCTTCTCAGTACTGTGATAACAGGCACACGTCACCATGCTCGGCTTTTACAAATCTTTTAACTCCATCAAATGGTTGTTTTCTTACTGTCTAAGTTAACTACCTGATGCCTGCGGGGCAGGGAAATGGCCCCATGTAACAAGGATGCTTCTGCATTCAGCATCCTCATTCAGCCTCAATTTAGAAACCCATGATCGTAGTCACTAAGTGCCACTGGGCACTTCCTTTGCTGTCTTGGAGCTTCTCTGGCACAGCCCTGTATGACTCCACTATGGTTGGTTCACAGTGTGGCCTGCGCCCCATCAACACTGACAGATGAGAGTAAGTGGGGCTGAAGAATGATGTGGTCAGCCTTGCATGTTGTGACTATCAGGCTATGAGCTATTCCCATCATTGCATGTTGTGACTATCAGGCTATGAGCTATTCCTATCATGTGCCTGCTAAGGAGACCTGTGCTTGCCTGGGAGCGATTGCTGGAGGCAGCAGGTAACATCCAACCCAGGGAAGCCTTAAGAAGCCAGGGCGCTGAGGAATGCACTGGAGGGCCACTGCTCTGGTCCAGGCTCTTGTTCAGAATAGTAGATGCTTGCAATCATCCCAGAATTGTAAAGGCAAAGACCACTGCCTAGCACCTTTCATCTGCCCTTGAGTCTATGTGGTTACCTACTGTTGAGTCAACTTTCGAGGTAATGTACCAGTGTTTGTGACTTTCTATGTGGAGGGGACCTTGAAGTGAGTTAGGGGATGGTGACACACACAGAGGGTGTGGGCCTCTGCCTATGACAGCAGCACTGACATGCTACCTAAGCTTGAATCCCCAGTCTCCCTTGTCTCAGCGCTGGGGCCCTTGTAGGTGACAAGTTTCTTAATCTCTTAGCCTCAGTCCTCATCTGTGATAGAATGAAGAGTAAACCCCCATCTGGTCTCCTGGGGAGCCTGACGTGATGATTCCGAGAGGGTATTCAGTGCTCTGTGGGTCTCATCCAGGCCCTGTAATGTTGCCGTCCACATTTCCACCCTCTACAAAGCCATAAGATCACGCGTGTGCTATGTGAAGCAGCTGTCACGTTAACCATCTTTATTGACTCTTGGAAAGGGCTGGGCAGTGAGAGAAAGCACCCCTTCTAGCAGAAGACACACACCCCTGCTTCTCTTTGTTTCACGAGTCTTACTGGGTCTCCATGGCACAAGAAAACAGACAACTTCTCCTGGAAGCCAATCCCAACTCCTCAGGTGATACACAAGTGTGTTCTCTAAATAGGACCAGCTATCACTGTAAGGAAACGGATGGCTGTGAACCATCGTCTGTCTGTCAGACATCTGTCTTTCCCCATAAGTGCAAAGAACTGAATTGTTCTGTTGTCTTATTAGTGCTGAGCACAGTGTCTGGCACAAAGCTAAATCTCAGTAAATATTTGAACGACTAAACAATGTCAGATTCTGTGTTTCATCCCCTGCTGCGCCAGGTGTGATTCTGAGAAAGTCTTACGCATGGCCCTGGACTTACCTATGCAGGACTGTCAGGATTCTTGTTGCAGAAAGAAGACAGAATGTTCTAGAAGCAAAAGCATTCATGAGTGCAAAGTAAGGTCCAGCAAGCGTTTGTAACTCTTCCATCGTCCTCCAGCAGCCAACTGTGGCTCCAGCCTGGTTTTGAGGATGTGAAGCTGCCTCTTCAACCTGCTCTTCACTACATGTCCAGTAGATTGCAGTGATTCTGGACTCTATACTCGGGGTTTTTGTCTTGCTGGGTCTTGGCAGAGCTGCTCCAGGCTGCACAGAGCTGCAGGCCAGCACATTTTATTTATTTTATTTTTGCAGAGAGGAGACTGTCTGTGTAAACCATTGGAACCACTCAAAATCATGTGAGCACCATCTCACTGGCTCAGTGCCCTGCAATCCTGTGACGGGAACACTTCCCTTGCCGGTGGGCCCACTCCCTCCTTCAGGCTGTCTGGCTAACACTGCACACCCCATTAGGAGGCTTCTGGGTGATGTTCGATGGAAGAATGATTGGAGCTCACTGCACCACTGGTCCACTTCTGGAGTCAGCAGGTAGGGCTAGGCTGTACAGACAATCTCTGAACAGAGGCACGAATGGGAAAAGAAGATCCACACAAAGAGGTATAAGCCTAACATTAGATGTGGACCATCTAGCTGGCCTGTCTTGGCCAGAAGGAAGTCCCTTTGAGGAGCTGAGATGTGGGTCTCATGTGACCCTCTCTTGTTTTAGATCTCAAGGTGGTGGGTTTTTAAATAATATTTTTTTATGGTTTATTTAATTTTATTTTATGTGCATTGGTGTGAAGGTGTCAGATCCCCTGCAACTGGATCTTCAGACAGTTGTGAGCTGTCTGAACCCGGGTCCCCTGGAAGAGCAGTCAGTACTCTTAACCACTGAGCCATCTCTCCAGCCCCTCAAGGCAGTGTTTTGCTGAGACCTAGCAGCCTGCCTCTGCACTGGCACCTCAGGGGACTCTGATGCCAGAGTTCCACAGGTCATACTTTGAGAAACGTTGCTCCTTTGGTCACTCATTCTGAGATGAGGTCTGCATGGGGCTGTCTTGCTTGTGTTGCTCGGTGGCTGTTATTGCCCTATAGAAGGAGGGTGGCAGGAGACAATGACAGCGTAGCCTCCATGAGCCTTTGATCTGCCAGTTCTTGGAGTCCCCCTTACCGTGCCACTATCAGATCTCTGATGCAGAGGGATCCTGGTAATGAGGTTCTATTAACGGAACTGGATCCTGACTCTCAGAACTCAATGTTCAGAATAAACAACGGAGCAGAATCCTATTTAAAAAAAGGCTTTCAACACGGACAAATTAAGCCCTTGGGAATGCTGTACAAAGCATACATTTTCCAGTGTCGAATCGAGATCAATAGAGAAAACAAACAATTTCAAGTGAGAGTTGTCATAGTGACACTCAGGTTTGGGCCGGGGTTGTGCACATTATTCTGGCCTGAGGATATCCCAGCTTATCTAATGAGGGTACAGGGGTGCGGCTGGTCCTGGGTGGCAGGGGTGAAGCCTGACTGACATTGAGTCTCATTTGTCTCTGTCGAGGCTCTCCTTGCTGCGAAGCTATTAGGCCTGTTGTGTACCACAGAGCTTGCTGCCGTTGGGCCGGCTCTGGAGGAGCAAAAGAAGCCAGAGCTTTATTCAAAAGGGAGAGATCTACACACAACCAGCAGATTGCCGTATGCAACTCACCCCCAGGCTGTGGAGATCCCCAGCCATCTGCTCAGATCCCCGATTCTCTGCAGCTCTCCCCACTTGCTATTCGCTTTCGGACTCACGTCTGCAGCACCCAGTGTCTGGAGTCAGTAAAATTCTTATCCGGCACTCCATGCTGACTGGGAGGGAGTCTTTCTTTTAGAAACCTCCACTGAATTCTTTCCTGCTCTTCCTGATTCTTGATGAGCTGAAAATCACCGTTGTCTGCCCCCAGAGTGCCAGGCAGGATTCTGAGCTGACCACACCCTCTCCTGCTCCCCTGAGTGGATGCCCCAGTAACTCTGGCAATCTCGTTGAGCCACTGAATCAGGGAATCCCTCTCCTACCAGGGACCCTTTGATTTAGTTCAGCTACTCCCATGGTCTCTGAGTCATACCCAAACAAGTCATTTCCATTAGAATTCTGGGAGACTAGGATTGTCTAGATTCAGATCTCCGAAGGCAGAGACTCTAGTTTTACTTAGCTACTCTCACTAGTAGATAAGGAGACCGTAAGAGAGCGCATTGACACTAGTACACAGTGGCCACGCACCCTGATTAGAACCTGCTGTACTACTGCGCATAGGTGATGTGTCTGAGGCGTCCCCCTCATGTAGCACAGCTCATGCTACATGTCCCAGAGGTGTGTGTACCTTGAGACTGAGTCACAGCCCCCAGCTGCATCCTTCCCCACTTTCTAGCTGAAAAACAAGTGATTGGCTTGGACCTGAGCATCAAGTGAGCCCTTGCCTTCTGCCTCCCAGGCAGGTCTCCTCTGCTTTCGTGCAGACAGAAAGGTGTAGGGTGGACTGTGGAAAGGCAGACCTGAGTAGGGCCTGGGGCTGGTCATGTGGAAAGCTCCAAGAAGTCCCCGAGCTGCCTAAAGCCCTATCTGTCCCGAGGTACACACCATGGCAAGGATTTAAACCGCTTTGCCTCTTCTAGAAACTCACAGTAGAGTTAGCACTGTGACATGCTGAAAGGACAGGAACAAACTTCCTACAGAGGGTAGAGTGAAGCTTAGGGCGATGCAGAGGAAAGCTGGACAAAACCAGACGGATGGAACTCTGCGATTGAATGCTGGCGGTCTCCTAAGAACAAGGAGAGGCTAGAAAATACGTTTTTTCTGTCTCCATCTCTCTTCCTCCTTGCGTGTCTTACCATATGATATCCTATACTTCCTTGAGACTTTGCCAGATAGAAGGCCAACATCAAATGTGTCTCTTAACCTTGCATAAGAACTGTAAGCCCAAAGAAACTTCTCTTGGTTCTAACTTTCCCTATCTCTGGCTTTGTGTCACTATCAATGCAAGTTGGTTAAAACACTCACTGTCTGCTCTGGGGCTCAGGGTATCCTGAGACACCACCACCCCCTTCTCTGGGGATTACTGTCATGAGTAGGTTACTCAGTAAAGTCTCTGAGATGTCCAGGAGTAACTTTTATTTCTCCCAATGTGCAAGGCATACTGGACAGTGGATACCTTTTCTTGTCCCCTCATAGTTCTTGCTGACTTACAATACTTATGTCACCTACAGTCACCTATAAGCAGTGTGACCAGTGGGACACAGGGCTTCCCAGTTCCAGAACTTTGGAATAGGGTAAAACCTGGTGGGGAGGAATCTGGGATCTAAATCCCTGGCAGATACCCAAGCCCACACAGGCACTGGGACCTACCCCAGCTATTTAAGTCACAGCCACTTCATTTCTCTGGGTTCAGAGACAGCTAGAGTTGGGCAAGGTTGCTTATCTTAGCCTTGTTAGTGAGACTCAGGGATGGAAATGGGACTGGTGATGTAGCTCATAAGTTAGAGTGTGAGTCTAGCATGCATGGGACCCCAGCACTATAAACCCAGCATGGTGGTGCATGCATGGGACCCCAGCACTATAAATCCAGCATGGTGGTGAATGCTTGTGTTACTTAGAATCTCTGTCTCAACACCCACCCACCAACCTAATGAGCCTACAGTAGGAATGGAAACAATTGTAATGCTACGAGCAGGAGGAGAGTGAAGGCCCCGCAGTGCTTCTGGACCTTAGCAGCTGGACAGAATGAGGGAGGTGCTTGTGCATTGACAGGGAGGGCTCCCCAAGCATGTCCTGGGCCAGCAAAGCAAGGCACCAAGCATGAGATCCAGAGCCCAGCACATGTTAGGCAAGAGCTTTACCAAAGCCCCTTAAAAATTTTTTTTTTTGTTTTGAAATAAGATCCTACTGAGTAGCCCAGGCTGGCCATGAACTCACTCTGTTGCTCGTGCAGATCTTGAACCCCCTGCTTCAGCCTCTCTAGGGATCACAGACATGCACAATCAGAGTCAATATAAAAGTTAAATGAAGAGGGGGAGCCTATTTGGGCATTTGTATTTATAAGCAAACATGCACACACCTGTACGTAGTCAGACATACGTGGGCCATCGTGGGATGGGCAGAAAGAGAGCAAGCTGTAGGTACAGAATTCTATGTCTGAATTCTATGTCTGTCCCTTGCTGATTTGTAACTCAGAGAAAACAATCTGACCCATGCACTCTTCAGTCTGCTCATCCAGAAAATATGGTAATTATATTTCAATCTCCAGAAATTATGGAGGGAAGTCAGCAATGAATTAAGTCACATGAGCAGGGCTTCTGAGCAGTTGGCTGGCCCCTGGCTTGGGCAGAATAAGGGAGCTGTTATTTTTTTAACCAATGCCGCATCTCTTCTGGTTCACATTTCTTCACATCTCAAACCAACGATGGAAGTGTAACTTTTGATTCATCCCTTTGTGTTGGGGTATGGTGGTTTAATCAGAAATGCCTTTTCTGTCTGGTAGCACACATCCTAATGGCCTGGATTAAAAGGGGAGACATTTGGGTGCACTCAGCTGGGTCGTTATCTATGGTAGTACTTGCTGGGGGCTCCTTGGTCTGGGTTGAGGCCTGGCAGGCAGTTAGAAGATCCCCACAGCCAGCTGCCCTCTTGGCTTCCCCAGGGTGAGGAGGCAGGGGGAGGGATCGAGGGGCCTGCAGCCTTATCGGGAGGCCTGGCATTTTATAAGCAGTGAGTACTCATGTTTACTCATGCTTTTGCTAGCGTTGCTGGGTTGCAGGCGGCAGACACTAACACTGGCTAACTTCAGCAAAAAGGAATTTATTGGCAGGATGTTGGGCGCTTGGAGACTTGACAGGATCTGAGAGGAGTAGACTTTGTGAGAGTGGGAGCCTGAGCCTATCTGAACACCTAGGTCAATAGTTGTAAGCACCACACACAGCAGGGAGCAAGTGATCTGTATGCTGCTGCCAGTGACCTCCAGCTTCCTCTGTCTCTGGATTCCGTGTCTTTTATCACTCTCCTTGCTTCTCCGTCACCTTTCCAGGCTTGATGAATTTCCTGCCGTAAAATCTTGCAGACAAGTGGCTAGGTCTTGCTTCCACTGTGGATGCAACTGTAGATCCTAGCATCCTTTGTAGGATTCTGTAATGCAAGGTCCCAGCATCCTCAGAAGTTGGACACAGACACATGAATCTATATGGATCAGTTACATGTCACCTGGGAAACAAGTGGCAGGCAGGGTCATAGAATACCGTCAAGGTACTTCTGTGTAGGTAGCAGGATGCTAGAGTAGCTGTAGTAGCAGCCACCAGTTGGATGAATGGCCATGCTGTGCCCAGCATGGAAGCAAGGTGGCATCCTGTATATAGTCACATGGACTGGTGTCCTGATGACTGTTCAGCTAGGATCACAGTTATGGCTTGGCTGGCTTGCTGCTGCCCATCTGCCATTCTTCCCATTGAGCCTGTGATCTTTCTCACCTTCTATGGAATAAATCCCCGCCTGCTCCAAACTGGCTAAGCTGGATTCTGTCGCTGGCAACCCAGAAGCTTGGCTGACATTCCGCGTGACTTTCAGCAGATGTGCGCTCCCAGAAGAGAGGTCGAGGCACGTTCGTGTTCCCCAGTGGGACCCAGGAGACATGGGGAGTTGGAGTTGGCCCTTTGGCTTTCCTAATGGGAGGCAGAATTCTAGAATTCCCCGCCACCAGGACCACACACAGTGGGGAAGAGGCAAATTCCAGAAGGAAGGCAGGCTACTGTTAGATGAGGAGTGTGGGAGCGCAGCTAGCGAAACAGGACATACGTGCACTAACCAACCTCTCTATACCCAAGCAAATAGAACGTATGTCTTATGGGAAGGAATAGGTCTTCTTGTTCCATTCATGCGCCCCACAAGCACGCTGCAAGCCGGGTGCGTGCAGACACTGGGAAGCTCTGGGATACAACACTGACTGCCCTCCAGAAGTAGAGGTAAGTAAAGGGAGCAAGAAAGGCTCCAGAGAGAAGGCGAGATGAGCTAAACCTTGGAGGAAGGCTGAGGGGGGGACAAAGAGAACAGGGAGACGGGAGCGACACAGCTTCCAATGGTCTCAGCCTCACATGGCCACCAAGCGTGGAGTTGGAGGAGAGATGGAGTAGAAAAGAGTGGGGTAGTGTCCATGGGAAGATGTAAGTTTGGGAGAGAACTGAAGGCCGAGCCAGTTTGGAGGTAAGGGCTTGAATGTCATATCAATACGGATCATTGGAAGTGTTCCTTCAGGGGAGGCATGTCATTAGGCTGGTCTCTGAGAAGGTTGTATGAATGGTGAGAAGCATGAGCAGGGGCTGGAGAGGAGGATACAACGCGTGAGGGAAGTCTACAGCAGGGCCGCAGCCTGGGAGTCCCCCACACCAATGGCCTGAGCTTGAGCTGGTAGAATCTCAACTAAGGATGTGCTAGTAGCAGGTCTCAAACTGTGGGCTGGGACCCCTTTGGGGGTCAAATGACCCTTTCACAGGGGGCCTAACCATTGGAAAACATGAATATTTACAGTACAGTTCATCACAGTAGCGGTTACAGTTATGAAGTAGCAACGAAAATCATGGTTGAGGGTGACCACACCATGAGGCGCTGTATTAAAGGGCTGCAGCATTAGGAAGGCTGAGAAGCACCGTGCTACAGGAAGCCCTGAGGGTAGGCTTGTGTCTAGTATTTGGGTCTTTGGTTTGAAGGACATGGGAAAGCAGTTATACCCTGTGGCCACTCCCAGCTCTGCCCAGCTTGCTAGATGAATGGTTTGTCCTTTTCTTTGCACTCACAGTGACTTCCAGTGGTGCTCTGTGAAATCTCCAGGGTTTTCCCAGGAGAGGTTCCTCAAGGTCTGCCTTACATGTAAACGATCCCACCTCAGACGATTGTCTTATAAGAGATCCTGCCATTAAGGTCCATGTTAAGAAAAAAAATCAATGGATAAGCTTTATGAGTTCCCATGTGGTTTCCTAGGTGACTGACGTGGCCTGGTTTGCCACATACAAGTTCCATTTTATATAAGCAAGACCCATGTTGAAACTCCCATACCCCAGATAAGCTAGAAAATCGCCACCTATATTTTAACAATCTGCTCTTAAAAGACAGGCTAGAGTCTTGGGTGTGGGCTGAACTACGGAAGTGGTGGCCTCTGCTGAAGTGGAAGTTCGTGGGCCTCCTGAAGGAGATGGGCCAGAGACCCACGAGGGAGGCAACTGGGGCTGCAGCAAGAGAAGTGAGTCTAGGTAGCTTAAGAGATTAGCGCAGGCCTAGCACATATGTGAGTCTGACTTTCTGGGACTGTCCACCGGGACTGGTCTGGTGTCAGGCTCACTCTGGACGACATCCCACAGAGAAGCGCGACACCATCTACTGAACCCCACAGCCATTCAGCCTTACCGACAGGCACAAGGCCAGAGATGTTCGAGGATGATGCCGTGGCTCCTCGGAGCTCGTGGGGTTCAGGCTTCTCCATCCTGTCCCACCAACCTTGGTCATCTCATCGTGGAATTCCAGCTCCAGCTATAGCCTCCCTCCCGGGGCGGGGGGAACAAGGCTGTGACAAGAAAGGAAGCAAAGTCTGGAGGAGAAGAAGGCAAAGCTTACAGCCGTTCTCATTCTCCTAGACACGAGCTGCTTCCCACTGCTCAGGCCTGCCGCAGTGCCTCCTCTTGAAGAGAGGCTGGGAAATGGTGTGGTTCCGCTGACTGGAACCAATTCAGGAAAGAATAAAATAAGTGGCTCTGTTTGGACAGTTAGCAGAGTCCTCAGGAGGGTCTTGGAGGCTTTTTAAATACACTGGCCATCCTATCACATGACTCTAGCTTATGTCTCAGCGTCTCCTGGGTCCCCCATGCCATAGATGCTAGGTTTGGCATGATCCACACTGCTGCGGTGTCACCAACAGGCTGCCGGAAGCCCCGTTTCTTTTCTCTTCCCAACAAAGCCAGATGGCAGGCAGTGTGACTCCATCTCCAGCAAGGTCCAGGGGACTTTGTCCCCTCCCTGCCTGGAAGACTGTGCCCCCCTCCCGATGCACTTCCTGTGGCCCACAGCCCAGCCTCACTGTGTGTGAGAGCTGCCCTTCCTCCTCCCGTGCAAGCCCAGAGCCCAGAGCGAGGCAGCCCATCTGGTTCTGTTTCATTTCATGTTACTCATCAGGATATGTTTGCCAGGAGTTATTTGATGTTCAGGAAGAATTCCGAAGCTTTTGAAAAGAGGTAAATAAAATCCTTTATCCCCCAAAGAGTCGTGAAATTGTGTTTTGCTCAGGAGGTGGCAGGCAGCCATGTGAGGTCTGGTGGCCCCTGCCTAGCCAGGCACCAGGGCTGGGATTCCACGACTTCTCCTCCTGTCAGTCAGTCCCCATCCCCACTCCTCAAAGCCTTTCCTGATGCTCTCTTGGGATTTCCGAATTTGGGAACAGATGAGGGCTGCCTGTGGGGACAGCCCAGCCTGTCTCCTGCTCTTCAGCCAAGAAAGCTTTTAGGGAGCGCTCCTCCTGGTCCTTAGCCCTGTCACGCCGCAGTCATGCATGCAAATAAGCTCTAGAGGGGGAGGGGCCGGCGCTGAATTCCCTGCCACAGAACAACCTGAGAAGGTGACAGAGGGCTTGGCTTGGGGGAGCTCACTCCATCTGCTAGGGTCTTGAAACCACAAAAAACAAAGTAGGTGAAAGGCGACAGACATCATGGATGCTAGGATACTCAGAAGGAGCCCTTGAGCTCCTCAGGACGAGGAAGGTCCCATCTCCTCTGACATCACTGTCTCCTGTTGTCACACAGTCTCCTCCTCCTACCCTCAACCTGGAACTTCCCAGAGAGGTTGCAGCAGAATGTTACCGCTTTCCCTGGCAAAGTTTCCAAGGGTTAGATCCCCAGGTTCCTTTAACCCCTGGATGGACCCCGCTCTACCTTGCTGTGGTGCTAGATAGAACACAGCTGCCCTTGGCAACCCTGATGAGGAGGGACAGACATCTGCGTGATTGATTGCTCCCTGGGCAGAGCCTGTGTGTTCACTTGGCCCCTGCCCTGCCCTGATTCTAGGCTACTTCCTCCCACATAAGCAGCCAGGTAGAGGGGTGTGGGCTCACCCCTGTACTTCTTCATCTGTTCTCCCTGCACACAGGGATGCCAGAGGGCTCCTCCACAGCCTATGGCAGTGGTATCTCAAATCCTGCAATCTGTGAGGCTTCCCACCCAGGGCATCCCTCGTGACAGCTTACTACTGTGACTATTAAACATTGATCAGTCAAATTTAACATCCCATCTTGCCTTTGATATCCTCAACTGTTCTCTGTATAAGACAACAAGCCGCTTTCTGCAGCTCCCTATGAGGGAGACTTCAAAGCCTTTTTCACCATCCCTCAGCTCTGCAGCTCTGGGATTCTGCCAGCGAGACTGTCAAGAGGAGAGTTTAGGCATCCTTTGCTGGATGTATATTTGGGACTCAGACCTGAATCAGTCTTGAGAGTAGATTCTGGGATGATCTGTGTATAAGTGCGAAGTCAAGGGCATCTTAATTTTTTTCTAGAAATCTGTGGGTCATGAAAAAGGATTTAAATTCAAGGCAGAAGATCTGGGTCTATATTTTGGCTGAACCGGATTTGTATCCCAGAACTGCCCCCTGGCCAACTCTGGCTCCTCGGGAAAGTTCTGGATCCTTATCTGTTAAATGGATGTCATCATACCTCTCAGCAAAGTCCCTGAGCAAGAGGTGTGGGTACCTGGCCATTACGTGACAAGACACCATTCTGTCCTCTCTTGGTACCACATGGGGCAGACATATCCCTGGAGAGAAAGCTTTAGTGACCTAGTATGACAGGCAACTCTGAACTCCTGTAAGCTGGGCACTTGACAGTCACAGCTGGCAGTCTGATCATCTGTCATTACCGTCCTTTCCCTCACACAATTCGCCGGGGGCTTGTACTTTATTATACCTATGTTAATTACCATAGCTACCATTTATGAAACATGCCCCAAGGATCAAGGCCAGAGCAAAGTGATTGACCAATGTCACCTCACATCAGCCCTACGTGTACCTCGAAGGTAGGATTCCTCATGGGATCTATTTCTGCATGAGAGTCTTCCTGAGTAACAGAGTCTACCTCGTGTTAATGGCCACCTGGGGCTTGAAGCCAGATCAGTGGGGCTGAAAAGCAGCTCCAGCCTCTGTCTTCTAGTTGCAGTGACACGCTCCAAAAGGCACATGGTGCCCTATCTCAGTGTCTTGGGGTCTGCAGTGGAAGATGTCACGGTACAGAGAGATAGAATACAGAATAACTAAAAAAAAAAAAAATCTGTTCTATTTCATACACCAATTTTTTTTTTCTTTTTCGAGACAGGGTTTCTCTGTGGCTTTGGAGCCTGTCCTGGAACTAGCTCTGTAGACCAGGCTGGTCTCGAACTCACAGAGATCCGCCTGCCTCTGCCTCCCGAGTGCTGGGATTAAAGGCGTGCGCCACCATACACCAATTTTTAAGTAGCCACCCACAGTATAACACCAGTTACAAGGTCATGGCCCCATGTTCTTTGTGGCCCCAGCCTTAAAAAAACAGATCATGGACTCTCTGTCCTTCAGACCCCTGTAGCCTCTAGCCCTCTGATCTGCTGGGGTTGCTAGGAAATGGACCTGTTACCTCTTTTGTGTGGAAGTTTATCCTGGGAGATGCCACTTGTAACGAAATGAGGTCTGAGTTTGGAGGACACCAGAATCTCTATTCTATTCCTGGCACATCCCGAGAGATACCCCAGAAGCATGGGTCACTGGCTCCACTGCCACCCTCTGGCCTCGCACAGACTGCATCTCCTCCTTTGCCAGAGATCTCAGAGTAGCATTTTTGCCCAGTGCTCCTTTTTCTAGGTCATATGGCTACAGCCTCTCTCTTTAAAACTTCCCTGGGAGCATGTCACTGCTGTCTCTAACTGTGCACGAGAGTGGGATATGGAGACTGGGAGGGAAGGGAGAGGGTGCCACACACCTATGGGAGAGCTGCCAGACCAAGCGAAGGCACAGTGCCTGGCTGCAGAAGGGAAGGAAGGGAGGACCAGGGAGATGAGTGACTGGGGTCTTCTCCCAGCCAGCCTTCCTCCTGCTCAGAGCCCCTTCCTATGCCTTTATGGATGATTCAGCATGGCAGAGCCCATGAGGAATGGCCCCCACCTTGGCCAGAAGCTTTCTCAGTGCTGTGGGGAAAATGCTGGTGTCCCCCCCCCCCCAAATATAGGACTGGGGTCTAGAGATGGTGTTACCTGTACCTGTTGAAGGGGACAGACACTTTCCTTTGAGAAGAGCCCTCGTGCTATAATGTTCCAGACTTGCTGACTACAACCCTTTCAAAATGGCCAGCTGAGGCAGACACAGGAGTGACCCTCAATGACACCACTCTTCTTGGGGTATCTGAAATCCCCCACTTAAAAACAACCCTCCTAACAGCCATTTGTCATCTTTGTAGGTTTTCTTTGCCTTCTTTATGATAAGGAAGGGCTATGGAATGAGGTAGAAGGGGAACAGGCTTTGGGGTCCGAATGAGGACTTACATCATCTTCCCTGTATTTGGGAGGACAATTTAATTATTATCTCCCAAACTCAATCCTTTGCTTGGGAAATAAGGTCAATAATGCATGATTCACAGAGTGTCTGGAAAGACCAAATGAAATGCCATTGGCAGACTGCCAAGTGCTCGTATACAGAGGGTGCTCAATAAGTATTAATGGATGAGATAACAACCTCTAGATGTGGGAAAGGCCAGGTGCCTTGAAACCCCTTTAGGAATAAGGTCTTGACTAGAGCTTGGAGCTGGGAGCTGGGGAGGAGTACTAGGTTTTCTTGACAGGCAGCAGGAGAGTGAGTTTATGAGTCAAGGAGCCTTCTACAGCCATTCTGGATCACTCAGCACCAAACCACTATCTGACTTGCATGCCCTAGGAGAGCAGCTTTATGGAGAACCTACACAGACCATCAAAGAGTGTGGGCAACCTGGTCTTGACAGTTCTGGGAGACATCACCACTGAGGCCACCAGAACATAGGTCATCAGAGACCCAACAGCAGGCTCAGCTCTGAAGTAGACCCTGATAGACATGACAAACAAACCCATTATCTCCTATTATCCCACTCATGCAACTTCATCTCTCCAATCACACTGCTGTCTGGACAGGTGGGATGGAGGAGCCCCGCAGGTATCTGTGGTGCTGCGCCGAAGCCCAGACCTGCACTGACCCTGAAGTGAAGAAAAAAACCAAAGTTGCCTCCAAAATGTGCCTGGCTTCATACTGGTGGCCTAGTGCCATCTCTTTGGATGCTGCCTGGGAATTAAACAGCTTTAGTTTCATTCAGCCACAAAGCAGTGACAAAGGAAAGGCCTGGCCTGAGGTCACCTTGCCAGAAACTGTGAGATCGGGACCGCAACTTGAATGTGGGCCCAGAGCTGTGTAATCTTTATCCGGCATTGTCCACACGGAGGTCTTAAGCAAAGCCCACTAGAGTTATCTTCCCACCCAACCCCCTCCCCGACACCAATCTTATTAATCAATATTTCATTATCTCCACGCCTGAGGAAACTGATGTCAGCTTGCTTAAGGGACTGGTTCAAAGTCACACATACAATACCACATGAAGCGCTTTTGAGCCCAGGCTTGTTCCTCTTCAGAATCCCTAATGCTGGATCCTTCTATTAAGATTTCAGCCTCAAGTTCAGTCATCTGACATCAAACCCATTCTTGGTGACTGCCAGAGAAAAGGCTCTTGGCTAGACACCTGGGGTTACAGAAGTGGCCGGCTGTACCATGGTCCCTGCCCTCAGAAATCTCATCCAATCTTCCAGCTATCAAGGGACCTTTCGGCTGTGACAGATCTGACCCTCTCCTCTGAATTCATTTTAAACAGGCAGGATGGGTGGGTGGGCGGGGCATTTCCATTGAGGGAGCATAATCAGTACTTCTGTTTCCGTCTCAGCCCTCAGAGGTTCTTCCATTTGTTCCCTGCTCTGTCACCTCCACTCGCATCTCTTGACCTTGCATGGAACTGAATCAGAAAATAGGTCAGACAGCACAACAACCACAATTGATCGCAAACTCTGACATACTTCACCTCTGTTCACATCGCACTGGCCAGAGTGCGCTACCTTTGAGATGACGACATTCAGAGAGGGTTGAGATGCCTACGTCCTACAGGCCTCAGAGAAGGAGAGAACTGGAATATTCATGAGTCCCCAGGATACTTGACTACAAAAAAAAAATTACAGTAGAACTGTTGTAATTTGGACATGAAACCTTTCCTCCAAGGCTCGAGTGCCAAGCGGCCTCTGTTTGGAGGTGAGTAAGGACTGCGTGACGAGGGCTCTGCCCTCATTAGTGGACAGGTCTGCTGATGGGCTCAAAACTGAACAGTGTTTTAAAGGGGATGGAAGCAGGGAGATGAATCTTAACAATGTGTCAAGAGGGTCATGCCTTTGCAGGGCAAATCTAGTCCCTGCCTTCTTCTCTCAAACACAGTCTACTGCTAGTCCTCTACGAGGGGCTGTGCTATTACCTGCTCCCTGCCATAATGTTCTGTCTCACTGAGGGGACCCAAAGGCCCTGGAACCAAGTGACCATGGACTAAAGCCAAATGAAACCGTGATCCCAAATAAAACCTCCCCCTCTCAAATTGATTACAGCGGGCATTTGCCACACTGACAAAAACTCACGTGCAAACCAAAGCAAGGGCATTGAATCCTTTCTGTTGCTGTGCTCACAAGGGGCAATTAGGAGAGTCTTAGAGATCTATCATCAACTGGACCTGTGGGGACAGCCTGGAGTTTTGGCTCCTTGGGAGGCAGAAGCAGGAGAATCACAAGTTCAATGCCAGCTTAAGTAACTTAACAAGGCCATCTCCTAATTAAAATCTGAAAAGCAAAATGTGGCTGGGGATATGACTTATTGGTAGAGGGCTTGCCTATGGCATCAAAAGATCTGGACTCAATCCTCAAAACACACACACATACAGAGAGAGAGAGAGAGAGACAGAGAGAGACAGAGAGACAGAGAGAGAGAGAGAGACAGAGAGAGAGACAGAGAGAGACAGAGAGAGACAGAGAGAAAAATATCCTAAGCCATATTTCCATTTCCCAAAAGATCAAAGGATCACTTACTTAGTATAGACTAAGTACTGCCAAGATCACAGGCAGAAGACTTTTTTTTAGTCCACCAATCAGCTCCCAAATCATGATATGGATACTTATTATTAGTTATGAATGCTTGATCTTATCATATGCTAATTTCTTGCTAGCTCTTATAACTTAATTTAATCTGTTTATTTTCATCTACATTTTGCCTTGGGGCTTTTTACCTTTCCTTCTTCTGTAAGTTCTACTCTGTGTCTGGCTGTCTGGCAGTTACCTGGCTGGCTAGCTCCATCTCTCTCTCATTCTTCCTTGTTCTCTTCTCTCTCTTGCGCCTAGATTCCTCCTCCTAGTTATTCTCTCTTCCCGCCAGCCTTGCCTATTCCTTCTCTGCCTACCTATTGGCTATTCAGCTTTTTATTAGACCAATCAGGTGCCTTAGGCAGGCAAGGTAAAACAGCAACACATCTTTATACAACCAAACAACTACAACACATCTTTATGTAGTTAAAGTAATATTCCACAACATCATAGTGTCAGGACAGAAGGGGAAAAGGACAAACAACCTTAGTTCTTCATCTCATCACAGAACAGCCTACGTGTTTTGGGTACTACTGAATTAAATATTTATTCATTGCTTGAGTTTGCAGTATTTCTTTCCATGTTTCAAGGAGTTCATAGACTCTATGGTGCTGATGTGGAGAACAGACTGCTTGCTCACCATACAGATATCGATCATACTGGGATCTAGCAGCCTCCACCAGCACTGGTGGGTAGAGGTAACAAGGAACCACCTCTAGGGAACAACTTGGGGGAAGCAGGCTTCCGTTATACTGAGTCTAGAAAAGACAGGCTTTTGCCTTTATGAAAGCTGTGAGTACTTGAGCTTGGATCCTCATCATTCACATAAAAAGCCAGGCAAACCTTTAATTCCCCAGTGTTAAGGCTGCAGAGACAGCAGGATTCCTTGGACTATTGACCAGCCATTCTGACCAGAGTCGTGAACTTCAGGTCAGGAGAGATCCTGTCTCAATAAAGAGAGTAGGTGAGGAAGACACCCAACACTAACCTCCTGCTTCCACACACTCATGTGTGTGTACACACAAATGAACGTGTGATACCGTGTACATGCAGTGTACATACATACACATATCGTGTACATGCCACACCAGCATTGTGATGGGCACTGCAAATTGTCTCTGAGTGTAGGACAGTAGCTGGGGAGTATTTTGTGATATGCATGCCCAGATATACACGGACATTATAAGTTATAATTGTGTGGGTGTAGAAGGATGTGTTAGAAGCTATTGCTGATGGGTGCTGGCGGAAGATTCTCAGGGTTATTTTACACTTCACTTTCTCTCTGTTGGCCTTGTTTGAATGTTTTTTACATACGTATGTTAGATGTACTGCTAATATCTGTCAGTAATCATCTTCAGAGCCCTGTCAGCTAGCTTAGATAATGTCCACACAAATGTGGTACATGTTGCTGTGCCATTTGCATTTCACAGATGGGGAAACTGAGGCCTGGAGAGGCAATCAGCTGGGTCATTGTATGTGGGGGGTTTTCTGCTGTGAATTTGGACTTCAGGGCCAAGTCTGTCCTCTCAGGCTACTGGAGAGCAGAAGGTAAGTTCCTCTGGTGGGTCTGTGCCCTTTCTTGTCTTCCTATCTTAGAGGGGCTGCCCCCATTTCTAGGCAGAGTCCTTGACCAGGCCTTACTTTTCTCTCTGACTCATATCTCCCTCTCAGCCAGGTCTCTGCCTCAGCCTGGAAATGAGCCAGTTTCTCAGCAGCTTTGTGTGGCAGAAACAAGGCCCCACGTTCATGAAACCACTTGGTCCTAAGTGCCTGACTTGTGTAAGTTTCCTTCACACCTTCAGAACATTGTGGAAGGGGGGAAGAGGAAAAGAGAGGAGAGGTGGAGAATGCGGAGGAGCACTGTGAAAAGCTCTTATCGGGATATAATATGGCTGTAACACGGTCTGGCAGCTCTGGTTATCTGCATGAGACTGACACAAGATGAAGCCATCAACATTGCGCCATAGACAAAGAGGGGCTCACGATGCTCTACCTCTGTCTGAGGAGCTAGGGGTAGTGAACCATTGGTGGAGAGGAGGAGTCACTTTCTCCAGAGCTGTAGCTGCTGTGAAGTTGCCCATGTTCCAGTCAACAACATCCACCACAAACCAGGCTCATGCAAACAACCCTAATTAAATGCAGTGTGGCGTAAAATATTACAAACAAAAAGTACAAACCAACTAAAAGACGTGATAACAGGAGGGGTGGCTTGTTTGAAAAAGGAAGGAATTTAATGGGAGTAGAATGGGACAGCAAACAATTCTTGGTGAACAGGAATATATATATACATATATATATACATATATATTAAAGTCATGAAGACCCTCGAAGGAAATGCATCTGACTTGACCCAGTGTGGAGGACCATTTGAAGGCAGATGCTGATAAAAGGCATTATGGAGACAACTCTGACAGGCATGACTAGATGCAGTTGTTACTACAGTATGCACAGGTATCGTACAAAAGGGAACAGGTAGGCTTTTCTGGTCTGCTTACAAAATGCAGTGTGTTAATATGCTTGATTTATACAGAAAGCTCATCATAAGGAGAGCAAAAAAAAAAAAAACATGCCAAATGTGAGAAAAAGCGATGGACAGAAGAGAAAAACAAATGGTCAGTAAAAGTGAAAAATAATTCGTGTTTCAATTTTTAAAGCTCAGAGCTTATTAAAGTAGCCACAGGATCTCATTTTAGCACTTTTGACTTTTTTTAATGAGTTATTTTGCTTTTATTTCTTAAGGCAGGATTTCAAGTTGTCACTGTGTGTGTGTGTGTGTGTGTGTGTGTGTGTGTGCGTGTGTGTGTGTGTGTGGACAACTTTGTGGAATCTTCTTCTACATACACATGGACCCAGCAATGAACTCAGCAGGCAGAAGCTTATGACAAGCGCCCTCACCTGCTGAGCCATCCCACTGGTCCAGCAGCACACATTTTCAATAAGAGAAAATGCCTTAAGGGCCAGGTGCGGTGGTGTTCCAATGCAATCCTATCATTTGGGAGTCAGAGGCAAGAGGATGACAACTTTGAGGCCAGCCTGGGTTACATAGGGAGTCCTTGTTTCAAGAAACACATACACACACACATGCGCAAACAGGGAGAGGGAGAGGAAGGGAGAGGATTAAGAGGGAGCAGAAAGGAGGCGGGAAGACACAGAGAGACACACACCGAGAGAGACAGAGAGATAGACAGACTAAATTGGTAAGCTACCTAGCTGGCCTAACTCTGTCAAGCAAGTTCATTGTGCTGACTTAATCTTCTGTCAACTTGACACACAAACTAGAGTTATCTGAGAGGAGGGTGCTTAAATTGAGAAGATGCCTCCATAAGATCAGGCTGTAAGGCATTCTTTTAGTTAGTGACTGATGAGGGCACCTAGCCCATTGTGGGTGGTGGTGCCATCCCTGGGCCAGTGGGCTTGGGTTCTATAAGAAAGCAGGCTGAGCAAGCTCTGAGGTGCAAGCCAGTAAGCAGCACTCCTCCATGGCCTCTGCATCAGCTCCTGCCTCCAGGTTTCTGCTCTGTTTGAGTTCCTGTCCTGACTTCCTTCCATGATGCACTGTGGTGTAGAAGTGTTAAGTCAAATAAACACATTCCTCCTGAGCTTGCTTTTTGGTCATGGTGTTTTGTTGCAGCAATAGAAACCCTGACTAAATTACTCATATTCCCAAGGGAGGTGTGTGTATTAGGCCTGACTCCATAGAGTACTTAATCTACAAGTGTATATCAAACCCCTCAAACATTATTAACTCATCATTAGTATTTCTATAAATTTGTCTTGAGCAAGTAATTAAGGAAACCACCCAGATACTCAAGAAATTGTATTAGAAATAACTAAAAAAAAATGTAAAATACTTATAAAGCTATACTCATACCTTCAACTTCGCCCCAGTAAGAACGTGATAGTATGTGGTCATTAAAAATATCCCTTAAAAATTATTTCACTTATTATTATCATGAATATGTTGTATGTTGTGTGTTTGTGTAGTCTGTTTTTGTATGATGCATGTGTGTTGTGCATGTGTGTTTTGAGTACCTGTGTGTGTGTGTTTGAGTGTGTATACAGTGCATGTGTGTTTTGTGTACCTGTGTGTGTTTGAGTGTGAATACAGTGCATGTGTAGAGGTCAGAGCAAAGCTTTGGGGAGTTATGCTTCTCTTCCCTGTGGACTCCAGAGATCACACTCAGTCACCCCCCACCCCCCAGCTTGGTAGCAAGCACTTTTACTCAAGGAACTCAGCAGCACAGAAAAAGATTCCTGGTTTATAAAGCATTTTCCACTGGACGTACAGATAATAACCTCTGGTTTACTTACATAAACATCCCCACAGAGACAACAGAGTTTACCAAAAAGGCCAACACTTTTTAGCAGTAGCTGCCTCTGGGTGACTGTTTTCTTCAGCTATGCGTTATAAAATCACTGTGTCATAAAAACTCCTCAATAGGTAGCAGTTACCAGAAAAGCAATGAGAAAACCTATCTGCTACTTATCCCCTCAATTATAGGTATTTATGATAGAGAAGCGACCACCACCTGGGAATGGATGAGGGCTCTAAGACATTCGTCACAACTCTCCAAGCAATGACAAAAACTGGAGACAACTTGAGAGTCCCAGTCTAGAAGATAAATTTAAGTTAATATGTGTCAAGATAATGGAACGCTGCGTTCTGATAGACAAGTACATTATTGGGTGGCTTTCCTTAAGACTGAAAACATATGATTGAGGACAAAGGAAGGTAGGACCATGCTCCAAAGCCACAGATATAAGATGAGCCTGTTTCAAAGAGACAGAAATATTAGATGATTGCTCTTCGGGTGGTTTAGTTGAAGACAAGGGCTTGTGTTCGACATTCTTCTGTGGTTTAGTATTCTGCATGGCATATGTATCCCATACTTTGCTTTCTTCTTCAGAAAAATATGAAAACAACTTAAATTGAGAAGATAAATTTTTTAAAAAAATAGGGAAATTTCATATACATTCCAAGCGGTGTGTATGTGTGACTGTGCATTCAAGTTTAACCTGGAAAGAACTATGGAGAAAAATACAAACATAAAAAAAAGGTTTGCATGAGAGCTATAAAAGCCACTATAAAAAGAAACACTGCCTTCCAGTTAGTATGTGATCAGAGGTTGTTTCAGGAGGTGATGCTGGGAGGAATATAAGGTATCCAGTTATCCTGATAGTTACTTCGTCAGGGAACCCAAAAGTTCCCTCGGGGTGACCCAGAGGTTCAATGCTAAGAAAGCAGCCACAGACGAACAGAAGAGTGGACGGCAAGCAGGCTCACTGCAGCCTCGCTGGCGGATGACGAAAGCCTTGGATCAGTGCCAGCCCGCACCAGGGAAAGTTTGGCTTGGCTGGCAATCACAACACAGGCCCATAACATGACACCCGCAGTGCCCAAATCCACAGGGCCTTAGAGATAGTAAATTGGCCCGAGGCTTCTTGCAAGTTTAGCAAGTCCTAAGCCTAACCTCGAACTAAAAGGAGACTTTGAATAGCCATCCTTGACCTCAGCATGAATATTTGAATGTTTTCTTGTCTTGACATTGACTTTGAGTCTAGGATTCTTTAGAAGTGCCACTATAGCACTTCATAATACACCACTTTTACCTAATCCCACCTTACCCAAACACAAATAATTATGAATTCTCAAATAGCTGGTCCAAAATTTTCAGATAATATTCAAATAATGGATTCTTATTGTGTAACTTAAACACACCTTTTCCAGAGCGTTTATAGATGTTTTCACTAATCACACACCTTTTTAGTTGTTAAATAACCAAAAAAAAGAATATCAAATTGCACATTATCATTTAAAAACTCCAAAAGTATGTATCTTCAAATTATTTGAAATGCTGAAAAGACTTAAGGAGATATATTATAAATTTAACAAAATTTACATGTAAGAAATTATGAGAAATTTCAAAATATTTTTTGATAGCATTGGCAGCTACTCAGTATGTAAACCAGGGTGGCCTTGCACTCACAGAGATCTACCTATATTTGTCTTGGGTTTCATTTTTCCAGTGAGCCCAAAGTAAATTCTGGTAATTTTCCATCACAGAGAAAATAAAACACAAGTTGGCAGAGGCAATGGCACAAGTTGTCCATAGCATTTATGGGAACGAGGCAGGAGGATGGATGTGACTTGGGCTACATAGGAAGTCCCTGTAGTAACAAAAGAAAAGAATAATAACAATAACACAAACACACAGCAACCGTTCCAAAACAACCACATTCTCTCTCTCTCTCTCTCTCTCTCTCTCTCTCTCTCTCTCTCTCCCCAGTTAAAGTCCAAACTCAGTTTTTCTAATCCCAGGTTATTTCTCCTCTAATGTGTGTAACTAAGCCACATTTTTTTTAAAAAAAATAATGCCTAACAGAATCTTCATGAATGTTGCTGTAAATTGGATCATAACCCTCTCTTCTAGGCCAATGTGGGAAAAGATTGGTCGCCAGAGAGGTGCTATCAGGAGGTGGTATAACCTTTAGGAGTTGAGGACTCACGAGAGACAGTATTTCCTGTCACCACAAGTGTCCCTGAAGAGGTGAGTGGAACCCCAGAACCCCCTCTTCCTTTTCCCATTGCCTCCTGCTGGCCACAAAGTGACCAGTCTTGCTTAGTTCCTGCTTCCTGACAAGTTGCCTTGCCAGAGGCTCACAACCCTGGAGCTAGCATCTCCCTGAGAGCTCCAAAGTGTGAAATCAAAGAACCTTTTCCTCTACCTAACTTGGTTATATGAACTATCTGTTAGAGTAAAGGAAAGCTGACTAGCACAACGACTAAGAGTCACTTCTGAACTTCCGATAAACAGGCACATTCGGAAACAATGGCACACAGGGCTTTTAGCTGGACTTCTCAGGACCTTCGCGATCAAGAACTAGGTGATTCCACGGGGAGGAGGCGGCATTCTGAGCGCCTCCAGTGTATTTGGCTGCACATCTCTTCTGTTTCATTTGATTTGCATTTTGGTTCTGGTTCTCTCGTGGAAAATCTTCAAGGACATCTTGGGAATATGTTTTACATAAAATAATTTGGAAATGCTAGCTCCATAGAAAACTTCCTTCTTAAAACGGAAGCAAGAGCAATGCACAAAAAAACGTTTCCAGGGTGGTAGGAACACTGACCTTCACAGATCTGAGTGCTCCCCACAAACATGTAGAAGGTAGTGATGCTGGCAGGGCTGCTTAGGCCCCTCAGAGATGCCACTGTGACCCCAGGTGATCCACAGAACGCACGTGACAGATCCCATTGAAAAGTCCATGCAGGCAGAAGACTTAAGTCCACAGTTGACATTCTCCAACTCCCAGAATTTTCCCCTCCATGACACTCAGAAGATGGAGAGGCAGAAAAAAAAAAAAACAAACAAAAAACAAAAAAACAACTAGCTGACGACCCCTGTAGCGAAGTCAGGAGAAGGCTTACTGGTGCCAACTTCTCTAGTAACCTTTGCCAGTCCGCTCTTTTTCTCCAGTGTGTCAGAAGCTTCATAAATGAATGAATGAATTGATGGGGGTAGGGGAGCAATTTGTTGCATCTTCTTTGCCAATTCTAATCAGTGGTTAAGAGCCTCTTGGAGCTCCAGGCTGCATCCCTGCTGTGATGGATTACTAATGTCTGCCATGGGCATAGGTAGGAAGAGTGGCAATATTGATGCCCTTTTTTTCTAAGAGTTGAAAGACATCTAAATGGTCCTGAGCTGCTTGGGCAAGGACACATGGGAGTCAGCCCCCAAACTTAGCTTTTGTTTCATGCTCTGATAATCTTTATTTAGATCTTACTCTCTTTTAACTACTGAGTTTCTAAAACTCTTGGCTTTGGTCTCTGTAATAGCCAAGCAATGGTTTTCTGTAGCATTTTTTTTTACTCCCTTTCTTTCAGTCTCTTGCCAGGGATGAAACTGTTTTTACTAAAAGGGGAAAAAGGGAAAAAATACATATGAAAAAAATCACACATCCTTACCATGTGCAAAAATCGTGTTTGGCACTGAGAATATTTTTTTCTGAGGCCAAATGGAGTTTTTTTTTTTTTTTTTTTTTTTTTTTTTGCCAAATGAGTAGAAAGAGAAAGCTATACTTTTCCAAAAGCTGGTGTTGAATTATTGGCCCCTGTCAGTCACTATCACCAAGGGCCTCTGGTCGTGAAAACTTCTGATACCGGGGGAATGAGAGTCCTGGGGTTTCTGACATTAGTTGCTTCTCTTTACAGGCTAAGTAACCCATAGTACAGCAGTTGGCAGAACCACCATCATGAGTGTTAGAGGGAGCTGGATGTAGAAGACGGCTAGACTGAATATTTGTGACAGCTTCATCAGACATTAGTTGTGTGACCTTGGGCAGAACCCTTAAAAGTTTCTGAGCCTCAGTCTGATCATAACAAAAACCACAGAGTTTCTGCAACCTGGCATGCAGCCAGTTGCCACTGGCAGGGATGAGTAGAGAATAAAACAGGAAGCTGTCAGTTTAGTACAGACGGACATTTGGGAAGATGGGGATCCCCTATTCATTCTGGGGTCGCACCTGTGATGCCATAACATAATGATTGACTCTGGATAATTTACAAACAATAATCATATTGGTGATTAAGTTTCATGGATTTAGGGGTCAGAGTCAAACCTCTGGAGATCCAGCTTGCTGTGTGACACAGCAAGGCACGGACTCCTTCCCGCCATAGAGTGATCAGAAAGAAAGGCAAAGTGGGGAGTAGCCTTTTAGGGAATTAGGTACCCCAAAGTGCAGTGGCGAAGCTTGGAAACGTCACTGTGGCGGAAACGGAGATAGCTAGCGGAGAGAGTTCTGAAGCTGTTTTAGGAGAATGCATCTGGGTTGGAGCCCAGTGGTGCAATTAATTCTGGAGGTGGCTTCTTCAGACAACCAATTTGTCTCTCATGACAGAGTTAGTTGTACCTGGGGCCATGGTGAAAAGTGACCTGTCTTTGACCTCAAGCCTATCATGAATGCTGCAGCTGGGCTTTCCTGCTTGATATCAGTGGCTAAACGTGGGTGCTGTTGCAGGCATCCCTGAGGAAAGTGGAGGAGTACTCCAGAAAGCTCCATTGCTGGGTAAGCAGGTCTGCCAAGTCATGGGGCTCCTAGCTACAAGGCTCTCACCATGGTGAAGACAGAGAGGTAGGGCCATCGGGATGGTGGGAACTTGACCTGAGTTACCCCAAAGTGAATGAGGGGCTTGGGACTCCACTGGAAGCCATTTCATAGCTGTTTTAGAAAGATGCTACTTCCCTTTTTAAGAGAACGAGAACAGGTTCTTGTCAAATGCATTCGTGCAAGCTCCAAAAACCAGCCAGCTTAACAAGCATCAACTCCTGCAATGTGGGCGCTAAAGGCCAGTGCTGGCTGGGCTGTGAAGGGTGATGGAGGTCTATGAAGACCAGGCTCCCCCTCCTGTTCGGGAGGGCCAGTGGCAGAAGAGGATTCATCACTAGGTTCAGGAGAAACCTCAGGGCCATAGGCTCTGGCAGGAGTCTGTTGTCACAGTTGAAACCCTTGAGGCACAAGGAATCCCACAGTTCAAAGGACATTTTCCAGATGCCTCCTTTGTAAGAGAAGCAGAGGGAGAGAGAACCCAGCATTACCTATTTATCCAGGAGCCTCGAGGTCATCCCTTTATCTATTCAAGTATAACTTGAAGATGCCTGTCTAGATGCCTGATCTTGGGGTGGGCTAACCTCACAAGAGGTGTTCTGCTCACCTCCGCACCTGGTTACCCACAACACATGGATCGTCTGTCTTCCTGTGCACAGATTGTAAACCACAGGCCTTTAGAAGGAAGTCAAGATACTTTGTCATCCTCTCATGTAGGCAGGTGAGAGCCTTATGTGTATACTTAGCCTCAATTGTTCCCACCCTGTGCTGCCCCAATTGTGTCTTCCTTCACTGCCTGTGCCCTTGTCCCTTGGGAGTCCTGGTGGGTTCCTTGAGGCTCACATCAGAAGCTAAGAGGAGTTCATACTGCCCAAGCCTCTAAGCATTCCAGCCATCTTTAAGCATCCTGGCATGGCTAGGCCAGTGGTGGTGGTGCACACCTTTAATTCCAGCACTAGGAAGGCAGAGACAGGTGGATCTGGGTTTGAGATCCAAACTACAAGAGCTAGTTCCAGGACAGGCTCCAAAGCTACAGAGAAGCCCTGTCTCGAAAAACCAAACATCAACAAAACAAAAACAGAAAAGAAGAAGCACCCTGGCTTCTGTTCACCTGGCTTCCTGGTCCAAGGCTGCTGTCTTCCTACCCTTGGTCCTTAAGAAAGCAGCGCTTCGTGCCTGGTGATGAGTTATCCATTACTGTACATTCACTGACCTCACGGAAGGCTGTAGCTCAGAAAGTGGAGACTGGAGAAGCAACCAGCTACATGGATGTGAAGAGGTATTAATGGTTAAGGGGCTTGGTTCCCTCATCCATTAAGAAGCCGAGGACCTACACTCGTCGGCAGCATTCTGGGAAGACAAGACATCTTCTTGCACGGGGGCTGGGACTGCTTCCCATTTGCTTGGGCTCACTGGCAGCTGGCGTCATTGCTGTTTGTCATCATTCCTGTAGGGGCTCCAAAGGCAGTGGCTACTGGTGTAACGGGACCTCTAGCATTCCACTGTGGTGTTCAGCCTCAGGGTCAGCTTTGGAGGCCATGATTCTATCTACAGGTCTGGGGCTTTGCCCACAGGCCTCATACCTTCCCATAACCTGAGATGGCTCCCACCACCACCATTGGGTAATTCTGGGCAATGCAGTGGCACCCGGGAGTACAAGGGCTACTTTGGGACAATCCCTGGAGGGCAGAGCTTGGATAACAGAGCTCTGGTACTCTGATGGTACTTGGCAAAGTGAGGGTAGTGTTATGTCACCTTCTTCAGATTCTGCCTGAGCTCTTATAGGTGACAGATTGGTGTTGAATGCTGGGCACTAGGTTTGGAATGCTTGGTACTGGGAGTTGGGGACTTAGACAGAGTAGACACATCGTGCCCGCAGCATGGACAGTTCATAGTGAAAGGGCATAGAGACCAGAGAGGGCAGAGGATCTGCCTGTTTCTCAAGTCACCCCGGCCCAGGTACCAGCCAAGTGTCTAATACTCTGGTAGTCAGGTAACCAAGGTTGGAAGGTCACAAGCTAATCAGTGACTCAGAACACTATCAAATGCCCCAGTTTTTATGCTCACTGGCTGCCCCACAGGGATAATAAAAACCACACAACCAAACTGACTCCAATTAGTTGAGTGACCTTGGGTACTCTCCTGTCCCCAAGACTTACCTGGCTTTCCCTTACTGTGAGTTTGAAATTCAAAGGGACAAGTGTAAGGTAGGGATGGTGTCACGGGGCTCTCTTCCTTGGTGGACTTGTAGTTGGTATATGTGGCCCAGGTCTAGGCTTCCTCATGGCCTCTGACCTCCCCAACCTGCTGTCTTTGAGCTTAATTGTACTGGAATGTGCCCTGGCTTTCCTGTCCTGAGCATTGGCACAGTCACGCAGCTATGACCCTGGAAACCTGACTGATCATGACTCCCGCAGGAACCTAAATTCCTCCTAGGGCAGGGGGCCTTTGGGTCTCCCTCTGGTTGTCTGGCTCTGATCAATATCAAGCTACTTTTGTAGTACCTTGAGTAGCCACAGGGCACAGAGTCACACAGGCCGGGAAGAAGTACCTCTATTCCACCTGATTGTTTGTTCCTCAGGGGAGGGGTGTGCTGAACAGGGCTCCAATTGCTAGCCAGGAGTCAGGCTTCAGGGGACAGACAGAATGGAGTATCCTAAAAAGACCCTAACCCAAAAGACATTTGTGCGGTGGGTCTGTGTTTCTGTGGTAACCTGAATCCAGAAAAGCTGAACCCACCGTAGCAAGAAGGATAGGCTCCATGCTGCGCCCCTCGTGCTATGCTTTATCCAGACGGAAGAGCATAACCGACGATGGGTGGAGAGTGAAGGTATAGGCCTGGCTCTGCCCTGGCTCTCCCTGGGTGAAGACCAGGTGGAGGCATGTCCTGCGCCATGGCCTCTGTGCCCTTCTTAGTGGATTCGATGAGCATCTGCTCTCCATTTGTTCTTTCTTCTGGCCTGACAGTCTGCTTAGTCTTCTCCTAGGCTTGGGGAGTCGAGAGCCCAGTAGATATCTGCTTCCCCCTTCCCCAGCAGCCCTCAGGAGCCTGTGAACCAACTCGAGAAAATTACTTCCATTCCCTTCTTCTGGGTCTCCTATCCTCCCGGCCCTGGAGTGAGTGGCAGAGTGGGGGACGTTAGCTTTGATAGAGTGAGAGAAACAAGCCTTGGGGGGCACTCTTGGTGCAGCTGCCCTTCTCTTTCTTCCTGTTGGGGCTGGGATGAGAGGCAGCCACTGAGGGCTGGCTAGAAAGACCCAATGGCACTCTGCAGGGTCTGGCATAGTGTTTGTCACCGCTCTGCTTCTTTAAGAGAAACCAGAGGCCAAGATTTATTGGCTGCTATAGCCCTGCTGCATGTGTGGCTTTGGTGTTTACAGGCCTGGAGAGAGGGTTGTGCAGAGGTGGCGCAGTGGAGTATGGGTAGGGAATGCTGTCATTCACAGTGGCGATGATAGCAGGACTTGCTATGTACCCAGGGGACCAGGAGGCTTGTGCTTATGAAAGTGTAGCTCCCCAGGATGGGTGTCCTTTTATGCTGGTTATAGTGGAGATGGTAATGAGAGAGGACTTGTCTCTTCCATGTGCCTTGGCCCTGGGACTAGGGCTGGCAGGAAAGTAGGCGAAAGTGGCTGCTGATTGACCCCTTTGAGGGTATGGCACCAGTGAGCGGAACATGATTTGTACCCAGAGCCTAGTACACTAAGATGCCAAACCAGGTTGCAGTCTGAGCCTTGTTGATAGAAAAGGGGTGTGCAGGGGTACTCAGGAATACTGGGGTGCACAGTGGCATGGTCAAAGTCCCTCAGTTCTAGTCTCAGGGTGCTATGGGAATTCAGTCTGTGGGCAATGTTGGACTCAGTACACACATGCAATAGTGGTTTGCATGTTCTCCACCTCAACCACTGCTAACTGTTACTCATGCACACTAGCATGGCTTTGCCAGCTATGGGTTGCGGCGGGGGCTGGACATCAGCAAGATCTCCTTTTACATCTTCTTGCTTTTTTTAGCATGGGGACACTGTTCCATGACATCACCCAAGGTTGGAGGATACGATTTACAGGTATCACCAACCAGGAGCCAAGTTACCTGTGTCAACATACAACAAAACATTTCTTTTGATCATTAACTTTTACTTATGAGAATATTCACATGTTTGCAAAAATAGAATAGTAAGGGCCTCTTGTCCCTATCACCTCATTTCAGTAAGCATTCATGTTCACCCTCAGTGTGTGTGTGTATTAGGTGTGTTTATTATGTATTGTGTTATGTATGTGCATATGCAAGAGGTGGCTGGGGTTTGGTGTTGTGGGTCTTCTTCAATTGCTTTTCACCTTATGTTTTGAGACAGTCTTTTGCAGAACCTGAAATTGATCTCACCAATTTAACAAGACAGGCTGGCAGCAAGTCCCAAATATCCTCGGTCTGTGCCTCTCCCTCTACCCACTCCACCAGTGCTGATTGCATGGTGTGGTTTTCACATGGGTGTCAGATCCCAGCTCAAGTCTTCATGTCTGTGCAGCAATCACTTCATTCACCAAGCCATCTCTTCTTTTATTGCTTTAATCCATCCCTCTGCTTTTCTTCTCCCCCTCCTCTTCTTCATCTGCCTTTTCTTCATCCCCCTCCTCTCCTCCTCTTTTTTTTCCTCTTCTGTCATTTTCTGTTCCCCCTTGCTTCTGACTGGAGTATCTAAAGCACACTTCAGACATTGTATTGTCCACCTATAAATATCGATATACAGCTACTAGTAAACAAATTAGTTAGAATTAAAAACTGTTGTCATACTTTAAAAGTAAGCAATATAGTTTTTAACACCATCTAACATCCAGTTTTTGTATGGTCTCTTTTAATCTTCCAGATAACTCTTAGAAATCATGAATATTGCTCCTACCTTTTGATGACTATCCATGTGACCCCTCTTGCAAACCTTCTTCATTTTTTTTTACATCTTTGACAAATATTTATTCTGAAGTCCCTTGATTTTAGAGACCTTAGAGGAACCAGTCTTTATTGCCATGAGGTTTACAGCCAGACTACACTCTTGTTCTACAAAGCTTGGTCCAAGGCTCAGTGGCTTCTGCATAGTCTAAGAGCTGAGAGCTAGTTAGAAAGGTCCTTCCTGGCCCTGCTGAATTGCAATCTGTATTTTAACAATATCCATGGGATTCACTTGTATGCCCTTGGAAGGTCAAGAATGGGTGACTAGGGCCCTGTGGGCAGCCTTGACCACACACTCAAATGCCCTGGGGCATTTTGAAAAAGTCCTGTGCCTGGCCCACCCAGAACAATGAAACCAGATCCCAGCTCTATAGGTCAGGGGGATTGGGACTCAGTGTGATTGTTTTAAGGATAAAGGATCTAAATGCAATGAAATCTCTAGCAGCTACTGGGAACACAGTAGGTGCTAAATTAATGCTACCCATTTTTTTCGTTTTCTTTTTTCTTTGTCTTTTTTGCTGTCTGGCTAGGACCTCCCACCGAGTTGTGAGCGTGGGTGGCAGATTGCCTTTCCCTGGGCCAAAGGCATTCTTTGGCCACAGGAGCCTTTGCCTGGAATGTTGTTCTTTGCCGGGAAACCCTGGAATCATCAACTTGGGGCCTTTCTGTAGGAAGTCAGGCTGCAGAGAACCATGCGTGGGTCACCTTCCCCTCCTCACTTATGACCCACGCTTGCTGAGTTGGGGAGTTACAAGTAGAAACGAATAAATAAAGAAAGGCTTGGGCATATGTGCAAAGAGCGTTTGCGGTCACAGCTGAATCTCTGACCAGACCTTATTTCATCTAGCTCTCTCACGCCAGGTGATGCAGCAGGGGCAGGCGCCACCAGTCAGAGCTTTTAGGGTAGAACTGCATCTTGGGTCACCAGGCAGGTGGGACAGGGCTCTGACCCTGAACTATGGGGTCAGAACAATCTGGTCCCAGTTTCCGTCCACTGCTGTGGCCTGATGCCTCTGAGCTTCTGTAGGCAACCAGGATGCACTGCGCCCCAGGTCGGGAGGGAGGCAGGCATCAGCCAGAGCCCTCCTGTGAAAGTCCATGAGGCAGGTGTCTTGGGAAGCTAGTAGCCCATGTGGTTTCTCGTTGTGGCCTTCAGCTCCATGAAAGACATCATCTGTGATGCATTTCTGTGGGGAGGTGAGGAAGATGAGAGACTTTGCAGGTTCACACAGGTTGGTGCAGCCTCAGCAGATGTCCAAATGCCGCCTTGGGTCTATCACACACACCCACGCGTATGACTGTCCACAGACCTGGGCTATGGTCAGGGTGGGAAATAAATGAGGTCAGAGGGCAAAGCAGAGACAGTCGAACTCTGCTGCTGCTGGGGCTCGCTGGGGTTCTAGGCAAGTCGTTTCACTCCCTCACGTCTCTGATTTTCTCAGTTCTCCTGGTCGTACACCGACCTCACAGTGTGACTCCGAGAAGTCCAGATTATGAGGAACTGTCCAGGGCTGGGGCAGAGGTTTGATCAGTAAACTGCCTGCCACAGAAGCATGAGGTCGTGAGTTCAATCCCCAGCTCCCACAAAAAAAGCTAGGTATGGTATGTGCATTGTGATCTCAGCCCTGGAGAGGCAGAGATAAAAGGATTCCTGGGGCTGGCCGGCCAGCAGTCTAACCTAATCGGCAAGTCTAAGGTCCCATAGAGAGATACTGTCTCAAAAGGTAAGACTGATGGCTCCTGAAGAATAGCAGCAGAGGCTTATCTTCATACTTGCACACACATGTACTTGTACACTGACACACGCACACATGAGCACATACTCACACATGCTCAGATATTGCATCTTCTGTATAAAGGATGGTGAGCTGCAGGCGCTTTGCAGGGGAGCTCCCCTGACTCCCTATGGAGTCCTCAGCAGACATAGCATTTCCTTTTACTCAGTGTGGACATCTCTCTAAACCTTTCTTACTTCCAGATGCTCTAGGTAGCTGTTCCTGTGTAGCAGAGGGCAGGCTGAGCCCTGTCCTCTCTACCTCTCTACTATCTGCTGAGAAGATGTTACTAAGAGATAGGTCTAGGGAATGAGTGAAGTCCTGAGTAAATGAAGTCCCGAGTTAACGCATAGTGTTTGACATGAGCCAGTCATGGGAAATTGGCAAAGCCTTCCCGATAGCATCAGGCTCAGAACTGGCAAAGTCTTTCTCTGGTCTGAGTCTCAGTGTTGGCAGTGTGTGCAAAAATTAGCAACTGCAGCTTCCTCCTCCTGGATGTTTACAGCCTGAGACTGCTCACCTCCAGACGCTTCCTGCTGAGACTGGCTAACCCCTCTCCTCATGCTACACATAACAAACACGCTGAGGTTCTGTATAGCGGCAGTAGCTGGTGCCACTCCATCAGAAATGCATGCAACTTACCTGGCCATAGCTTTCTGTATGTTTGTCTGTCCTTTCTTCATTCCTTCCCTGCCCCTGGTCAGGTTAAGTCCAAGCTGCACTGGAGGTGGCAGATGGGCATTTCCGGGAAGGGCTGGAGCTTGGTCACAGTGAAACAGTAAATCAGAGGGGCATACAGAGGGAGACTGGATGGCTCATGGGAGCCTTGGTACTGAAGGAACCTTGGGCAGTGTTGGAAGCACTTAAGATCTCCTGGTTCAAGGCATGGTTTGCAAAAAGATCAAAGGGCAAAAACTATCCTGACCAGGTCAGGCTGGACTGCAAGAATCTTCCTAAACTTTTCATTCTCTGTTCATAGAGGTTTGAGGTGTTGCCATTATCAGCTAAGCTTTACATGTAAGGAGACAGAGGCTGGGAAGATGATGGTTAAGAGTGTATAGAGTCGGTGTTGGCTCCAGACTACCGCATGCTATAGCTGCCCTTTTCTATCAGTCCCAGGGCCCCTCTGAGCATGACCGAGACAGCACAGGGTGATCCGACCCACCCTAGCATTCAGAACAGGCAGCTTGAGGAGAACCTGGGCAATAGGATTCAGGGAATCGGAAGGGGTGGCCCCTCTGGTTCTTCCAGGTCAGGGCAGAAAATGTGGACAAGTGATACTTCCAAGTTCCTCAACTTGTTAGCATGTTTGGTGTGGTCACTAGAGCTCTCATGATTAGCTTTGAATACTCTGTTAAAACTTGAAAGTGTTGATGACTAGTACCTTTGACTTCTCACAGAAATCATATGTATAATTGCGAGCCAGGGGCACACGCCTTTAATCCCAGCACTCTAGAGGCAGAGGCAGGTAGACTTCTGTGAGTTTGAGACCAGCTTGGTCTACAGAGCGAGTTTCAGGACACCCAGAGCAACACAAAGAAACCCTGACTTGGGAAAAAAAACCAAAAAATAACAAGCAAACAAAAAAGAAATCGCATGTGCTGTGGGTGTTGGTCTCGTAGAGTCATGGGTGACAGTGAGTGGGAGCACGGGCTGCCGGCTGGCTCCTGGTTTTTCAGTCCCTGGAGCATTTGAATGTCAGGACCTCACAACAGAGGACAGAGTAGAAGGTGAGTGTCACTCCCTGCTACTCCCTTTCTTGGTATAACCTCGGTTAACTTCTGAACCTTTATGGGCCTTAGTTTCCCCACCCATGACGTGACTGAGTACAAGATCTGTGAAGCCTTAGAGGTATCCTCCCAGGGCCTGCTGAACACCCCATCCCCAGCCCCTGCCTCATGCTCCCTGAGGAGGAGGAGGCAGCTCCTGCATGGGCTCTTGAGTCTCTGGCAACTCAACAATGGAAGGAGACTGATTTATAGAGTCAGCCCTGAGCCCGGAGTCTGACTTTCAAGCTTGGTCTCATCGTGCCAGACAAAGATGGTGAGCAAGAACTACTGGCAAGGCCATTGCCAGGGCCAGAAAGGCTTCCTTCAGGTCTGAGTGGGGAATTCAGCCAGTTCATGTGAACTCCTAGGTGCTCACAGACACACATGTACACACACACACACACACACACACACACACACACACACGGGAGACGGAAGGGGGAGAGGAGCTACGTCTTGTAGGGAGAAGGAAGGATAAGGACAGTGGTCAGATTGGACTTTGGACACCATACTTCTCCATGCCTGGGCTGGAGCAGCCCCAAGCTTGGAAGTGTTATCTCCAGGCTCCATCACAGGCAGTGGGAGCCACAGTTAAATTTAAGTGTGCATCCACACTCCCCACAAGCACCAACATTTTCCATCCCTTTTATGGATTTCTGAGGAATGATAAAAAGCAGCTGTTTTGGCTTGGGAGCCTGTGAAAGAAGGAAAGGTGGTCCAGCCTTCTCCAGGGAAATCAGCGCCTGCTTATTTGTTTTCCCTCCCAGACTTCTCCGCTGGCACCAGGGTGTATGTATCCAGTCCTCCCTCACTGCCCTCACTTCAGTGTTTGTTGGGGAGATTTCTGTAGACACCCGAGCCTCCTGGCAACCGCACCTCAGTCGGGCTCTGTGCTTCCCTTCCCTCTTCTGAGGAGAATAGGTCTTGAAGCCCCTGTGCCCAGTAGGACCTACTGCATGATTAAATGGTACGCTGTTGGTCATGGGCGGGCACAATGCCTGGCACAGCAATGCCACCTACTAGCCTTCTTGCATGCTTTTTGGGATATTTGTGGGTTAAAGTTTTTCTCTGAAGCAAATGACCTAGCTACCGTTTCAAACCTGATGTTTCAATTCTTTTTATTCTGGATAATCCTGGCCTTTGTAGACCCTAGGTGCTCAGGTTTATAGGACAATTGGTCCTCATAGCAACCTTAGGACTGAGTTATAAATTTGTTCCATGGGTGGTACCCAGAAAACAGGAGGGTCTCATTCACGACTCCCCACTCCCCATGCTTGTGGGTTAGTGTAAGGGTTTGCAGGTGGGCCATGGAACTCTGGTCCAGGAATACCCCAGCAATACCACCTTCTGCAGCAGTTGTGCTTTGGAAGGGCTGCAGCCATGGCTGGCAGAGTGCCTTCTTGGCCCAGTACCTACCTGTCTCTTACTTTGTGAGCTAGGTTCATTTCACCATGGGCTGGTATGTGCCTGTGTGATCCTAGCAATGAGGAGGGGGCCAGGGGGAAATCATTAGATCCAGACAAGCCTGGGCTACATAATAAGACCTTGTCAAAAAAAAAAAATCTAAGAGTAAAGAATGCAGCTTAGTAACAGGGCACTCGACTGGTGTACACAAGGGCCTGGGTTTGGTCGTGCCCACCCACATCCACACCTACCCTCGGAGGCATCAAGGATTCAAGTAGTAGAAAAGCAGCCTTGAATTCACACCACATGTTTTTATCCCCCAGAAGCCCCACTTCTCAACCTCAGCTCCCACGAAGCTCACGCAGGGAGGGGGACGTGCTACTGCTGCAGAGACCTTGCAGCATGCAGCATGGTGAGCAGGCAAGGCTCATCATCACAAACAATACTCTACTGGGACTTGTCGACATCAGAGCCTACGCCTGCAAGCTACATTGACGTGTCGCTCTGTGTCCAGAGCTGTGAGGACATGAAGGGATAGAGTTATGTCCCTGGAATTCTAGGCACCTGTGTATTCAAGTGGTTCCCTTCTTGGGACTCCGCAGACATAGCAAAGTTAACAATCTTGAGATGAGATCATCCTGGATGCGGGGTGGGCCTGAATGCCAATGACTGGCATCCTTATAAGGAGAGGTAGTTTTGATACACACAGGCAGGGAAAGGCCCCTGAAGATGGAAGGAGAAGGGAGGATGGATGTGTTGATTCCTGAAATGCCAAGGACCACGGCAAGTACTAGAAACTTGAAGAAGTGAGCCAGCTACGGTTTTTGCCCAAATCCTTTCAAGGGAGTACAGGCTTCATGGGATTTCAATGCCTTGATTGTGAACTTGAACTAAGAGAGGACAGCCTCTTGTTTAGGCCATGACATTTTTGGTAATTTGTTTCACTAGATCAGAAAAACTAGTAGACTGCACAAAGAGTAAACAGTTGTAAACAGACTGTCTGTGTGCTGAAGATATGTTCAAATTGTGTGGTGAGTGATAAACCTTTTGGTGGAGCCAGAGAGCCCCAGAATGCCCAGGGTACAGTAAAGAGGGGGTGGCCCATGAGGTAAGTGGCCTGCTGGGAAGGAGGCAGCTGTTAGGATACTGTACGTGTGTGTGTGTGTGTGTGTGTGTGTGCATGTGTGTATGTGTCAGGGTTCAGGAATGGTGATACAAGAGAAACAACAAAAAAAGAGTAGCTGTTAGGAACTGAGGGAGACCAGATCATACAGCTTCCTCATAGACGCCAGTGGGACCTGGAACTCTGCCTTCACTTAAGAGCAGGGACTCTGCAGAGTGCAGACCTGGTGTTCAGGGATGTCAGAGTAGAATTACTTCTATCGCCCAAGAAAGGCATCAAGGAGATAATTCCTTAGCCCAGAAATGTTGGTCATGGAGGCACAGGGGTAAAGCTCATAGGGGATGGGCCAGAAGCCTTTTTGGGATATCCTGCAGAACTTCTTGACCCAGGAGCTGGGGTTTGACTTTGTGAGGCTCATGATGATGGGAAACCCTACGTGGTCATTGAGCATGCCCTGAAAAGTGTGATGTGGCCATGGGTATGTTTGGGAGACAGAGTGGTGGCCAGGGATGAGCAATGGTCTGTGGAAGACGGGAGGATGCTTGGACTCATACTGCAGGTCTCAGTCAGAGGCAAAGAGGATGATTCTGCTGTATGGCAAACTCTACAGTGTTTTGCAAACCAGTGGAAGGAGCACACAAGAGTTTGGGCTGTCACTCCTGCCCCAGAACCTAGAAAGAATCTACGTATGGTTTCAAGGATACTCTTTCTATATAAGCTGAAAGTGAAGCTCAGCCTGCTAGGATCCTACAGATGCATGGACAGTCGTGTGGTGACTGTGTCTGTGTGTAAACCGCTTTTGGGGTGGGTTACTTAGTCTAGGGGCTGTAACCCACCCTGCAGTCAGTTATTCCAGGGTGCCCAGAGAGGCACTATCTGGAAGATAATGGGCTAGGAGAGAAGAAGGAGGCTAAGCGGGGGAGGGGGGTTCTTGTCAAAGCCTCCCTTTATTAGAGATGGGGTACAGCTTATATAGGGTAAGGAGTTGGGGGGTGGGCACAGGGGCCTGGGCTCTTGCCGCGTGGTTCACGTTGGTCACGTGGTCCAGGAGGTTACCTTCGGTCAGGTCACGTAGGCCAGGAAGTCCCAACTAGGAGTTGACACACCTAGTTCTCTAGATAGTTTGGAATGTGGGGTGGGTTCCGCTAACAGATAGCTCTCCATTAAGAGCCAATTTGGGTGTGGGGTAGGCTCTGTCAATAGAATGATTCCTAACACAATTAGGGGTGTGGGGTTCTCTACAGGCTCCCCATGGTGATGGTTCCTGTAATGGTCCTAGGAGGACACGGTTCCTGACATCCGTGCACTCACATACACATGCAGCTAGATTCAGATAGCTGTGTGCACACAATACCCATGTGCACAAATATGTACATGCAGACAAGTGAATGGATAGCCACGCACAAACCACACTCCTCTGCACACATCCAAACAGACACATAAAGGCCATGTATGGAGCATACCCATGTGCTAACACATTCGTCTCCACAGACAGTTGTGTAGAGAGTCACACATAGATCATGCCCATGTGCACATACAAACTGAGGAACGGAGCCCACCCACATGCTCAGACACTCCCAGAAGCACATGCATTGTGTTACATGTAGTTGTATATGAGAAATGTACATGGATTAGTGCACACAGGGACACCTGAGGACGTAGGTGTGTACCCAGAGGCTCCTTTTCCCCAATATTCTGCTTTTCGCTTCTCAACACCTTCCACTTCCTCTTTCTCCTTTCCTAGTTCAAGTTCACTGGACTTCTTTCTAACAAGGAGGGTGGTATCTATCCTTGAAGGGGCCAAGAAGAGGAGCAGATTAAAAACAGAAGTCCAGAGACACAAAGAGTCACAGGCATGGCAGAATTAGATGGGCAGTGTCCAGTGTCGTACAAGGATGGTTGCCTGGTGAAACTGATCCTCAGACAGCTGGAGAGATGAAGATGACATAACTACGCGACACAGGTACTCAGGAACACACACAGAGATATACATGCACATGCCTGCACGAGTGTGTGCACGCACGCACACAAATACTGTCACCCACGTAAAGCACAAACACACACACAGTCATAGACATGCAGAGACATACCCCACACACATCCTGGTAAACTCCAGTACTCACAGACAGACAGACAGACATAGAGAAAAAAAAAGCTACATCGAGAAGACACCCTGACCTAGAGACACAGCAAGGCATCGGCAGGGGTAGAGTGGGAAGACAAAGAGGCTTTGAGCACAGCCGCCTGCTCCAGGACCCAGACATCACAGCTTTGCAGTCCCCCTAGGAGCCCTCTGCAATGCCAGGAGAAATTCCTGGGATATTAGCTAAATTCAGACACAAACATTCCTGTCTTCCTCTCCAGATGCTCTGCTCATGAAAGCCACACAGCCCTCCGGCTCCTGCCCAGCTCTCACCCCTGGCCCGCTCCCTGGGCTCCTAGGAATGCTGCCTGGTGACTTGGCTGGAGAGAGGGTGGCCAGGAGGGTACAGAAGTTTTCAAGGGTCACACTGGGGAGTAGGGTGGGGGAGTTCAGGGCTCTGTACAGAGCTGTGGAGTGGTTCTGGGGAGCGGCTGGGGTTAGGCAGAGGAGGGCCTCCCTTTGTTAGGGAAGGGATGCTGCTGAGAGCTAAGCTAGCAGGACCCTGGAGTGCTTTGAGAGGGCTGGGCGCAAGCTAGAAGCCCCAAGTTCAAATTCACATCCAGTCCAGAAAGCTCAGCTCAACATGGGGTCCTTCCAAAGCTTGGCGCAGGCTCCTGTCCCTGAGAGCACTCAAGCTGCCTTTCAGAAACAGACCGTGCCAGGGCTCTGTGCTTGTCTTCCCCCTCTGTCTGGGAACCCTCCCTTAACTCTGCAGTTAATGGTCCCTTTGTCAGACAGGTATCCTCACCCTTCCTTAGCTTACTGTTTATTCTTTATGTTACTGGTGACTGTCGCACTCTCTCTCTTGCTCCTGGCTAGACCAGAAGTTTTTTGATGAGGGACAGCAATCTGTTTGTCAGAGTCAGAGGTCATTGTGTGACAAATGTTTCACAACAGTAGGACCTGTCTGCATGTGCCAAATTAAAAGTCTGTCAGCCTTCGGTTTCTCTACCTAGAAAATGGGTTGAAGTTGCGTTTTCCCACAAGGTTCCTGTGATTAGAAAATGAGATGATAGGCATGAAGGGGCTTTGGGGACCTCTTCTCTCCGCTCCTTTGAGAGCTTCATGACATTCTTTTTAGACCCTGGGGACAGTTCAGGGACAACCCACACCTAGACAGACAGGGCTTTTTAGTCATGTGCCTCGAAGCTCTAGGTGACATAGAAATATCCTGATTCCTTTAGGTACTTCAAACGAAATGACTGCAATCCTACCGTTCAGGGCAACAAACCATGTTACCCCATAAACCCATCAAAATATTCGTTATTCAACGAAATGGTAAAGAGATGTTCAGCCAGGTCTTTCTTAGAGACACCATAGGCCCTGTAAGATAGTTATCTTCATATCCAAGTAAGCTAGGCATTGTCATGTGTTACCCTGAAAATGGTAGGACCACAGGACACTGGTTCTGAGACACCCCGAGACAAGACAAGCTTTATATTTTCAATCTTTTGAAGCAGCTCAGGTCCCCAGGGAACCCCATCTTCCGCAAAGGGCAGTGACCACCCCTGTACACTTCATCTGTGTGGTAGGCTACCGCATGTGATTTTATGTTGCTAAGATTTCATTTCTCCCTCGATCCCCCAGCCCATATTCTCTTACAAAGAAAGTGGCTTGCCTACTCATAACATCCCTGGAATGAAATAGGAAATAGCTCCAGTGGTGCTCACGGTTCCCATGATGATGAGAAGTCCCAGGAATTTGTGGGTGACCATGTGGTAGGACTTTTCAGCTGTGACTCGATGTGCTGGCCTGAGACATGGGCCCACCTGCCTCTTCCCTGGACAAGGCTTGCTCTACAAGATGCAGTCCATTATGCCAGAGATATATGTCCTGTTGTAAAGGGCTTAATATTCTGCTCCCGATTGCATTTGCAGAGACCGATAGCTGCTTATACTCATCATTCTCCCGTTGACGTCTTTGGCAGGACCTACTGGGAAGCTACATGTGTTTCCTAGTGGCCTCTTCAGAAACCTAGGACCACATAGCTGTCTTTACTTCCCCAGCGCGCCAGGGAGAGAAGTGAGGAGGTACCACATTCCATCAGCAAACAGGGACGTATGCTCGGCCTTCTGAGGGTTCAAAGGGACCAGCATTGACCCATCTCTTTCTAGCTGCCCAAGGAAGCCTTCCTGTTTGATCTTCTCAGTAGCTTTGCAAGGTGGTGAGGGTTGTGAATTTTGTTCCCATGAGACATAGCAGGGAACTGGTGGTGGGAGATATGGCTTTATTCATTTTCATTCATTCATTCATTTAAAAGTCCTCTTGGTAGCAGTGACATTGTGAAAATGTAGGGTCATTGACTTGACAAGATGCGGTTGGTACACTTAGGGACTCATGCCCAACATAGAAGGGAAGTGACAGTGGCTAAGCTACCCTTGGGGTGTCTGCCTACCAGGGAATGCTTGCTATATGAAGCATTGGTTCCAATACCCACAATAGCCTCAGCTGTAGAGTTTGTGAGAGGATTGCTCCCATCTTGGTGTTGAGTCTGGAAACTTTCCATTTAGATTTTGTTTGGGCCATTTGTCTTACCACATACTCATCATACTGCCATGCACCAGAGATGTTTGTGCCAGTTCCGTTCATTGCCCATGCAGTGACCATGCCTGTTTCCAACGTCCTGCCATTCTAATAGAGCCACAGTGTTGTTTGGGTGGAAGTCTGCAGTACCAGGTGATGTCTATCCTCATTGTAAACCAGTCAGGGAAATCCCTGTCCCATTTGACAGAGACTTCTCTTAGCCTTCCTTGTCCCAAGAAGTGACCAGTCCGAGTTCACTGGGACTCAAGTCTGCAGTGCCCTGTCCTCTGGCCTTGCTAGGCAAACTGAAGGTCATTCGTGAAGACTGAGCCAGTAACTTTACCCATGTAATTCATTGCTCCTTCCTCTGAGCATCTGTCAGATACTCCTATCACACATGACATTTGCAGTCTTCAGCACAGAGGAGTCTCTCTGCATCCCTTCCTGTCTGTGGGAGTCCTGGGTAGAGGGGCTGTGGTGGTTCTGATGACTGTCAAGATTGGAGGAAGTGGGCTTCTGGGACAGTGAACGCAGGAATGGTCCAGACAGGGCCAGCAAAGCCTGACGTGTGCTTACTGGGCCCTTGCTGACCTTGTGAACTGTGAGGGAGATCCTGAGCGGTCCAGACAGGGCCGGCAATGCCTCATGTGTGTTTACTGGGCCCTTGCTGACCTTGCGAGCTGTGAGGGAACATCCTGGCATTTTTTGTTGAGAAAACAGAAGTCCGAGACATGGAGACTGTAGAGGGAAGTCCATAGACCTATGCAACTTCTTCCAGATGTGGCCCAGGCTGCCTAGAATTTGCAGGGCAGTAGGTGGCAAGCCAGGTGCTCAGCCCCAGGCAGTGAACAAACCCTGCTTGTCCTGGCATGGTCACCCTGGAATGGGGTCAGAGACCATTTTCTCCATGCAGCTGGGACTGGAGCTGGGGCCCATCAAAAGAATATGACCCAAGCAGAGCCTGTTGCAGAATGAAGTCATGAGGAAAAACACTCAGGCAGAACAAGACTGTCTTTCTGCAAATGACCCTCTGGCTGCCAGCAGCCCTGGATCACCCTGCTTCTCATCTCTTATGACCTGCCCACACAAGTGCCTAAGGGCTGCTTACATCACCCAGCTCCCCCTCCAAATGTTACAGAGACCCATCCACGAAGGACCAGGGATCTGGTACCTCACATTTTTGTATAGCTGGGGATGTTATCTATCTACCAGGCTAGGCATCAGCCTCCTTCAGCTCTGTGTGCCTAGGGACAGATCAATTAGCAAGCCCAGATGTTTAGGGAACTGAAAAAAGAGAGAATCACTCAAGAAATAAATACATTCAACTGGCATAGTTGAGCAGCTACTTTCCTTCCCTGATCACTGTACTGGTCTTGGGTTATGGCTACAGATAGAGGAGATGCTAGGATGGGGTAGGGTGGGGTGGGGGCTCTGCTCTTCTTTAGGCAACAGAGTGCTGAGCACTGCTTCTGACTCTCATTCCTGTAAGCTGTTTCTTGTCTCCACTTTTGGAGACATGGTGGGCACCCAGCTCCTGAGGCCCATGCTGGCATTTCGGCCTTGGCTGTTCTGCGTGGTATACAGATGGCCTCAGTGATGCAGGCTGCCTCTGCGCAAAAATGGAAACAAAGTTTTGTGGGGCAGACAAGTCAAAAGCTGGAGTGTTAGCCAAGGAGGTGACCTTGAAGAGTGACCACAAGCAGCTGCTCAGGAGGTCTAGTGACAGATCGGGGTTCCAGGAACATCTGTTGAGGGTACAGAGCACATGTAGAGATTTCCAACCTTTTGATATTGCAACACAACCTAGTCACTCTAACCTACAGTTGAGTTTACCTCCATCAGAATCTTTAAAAAAAATTCAAAAGGCTTTAAGTATGTTATCACTATTTATTTATTTATTTATTTATTTATTTATTTATTTATTATGTATACAATATTCTGTGTGTATGCCTGCAGGCCAGAAGAGGGCACCAGACCCCATTACAGATGGTTGTGAGCCACCATGTGGTTGCTGGGAATTGAACTCAGGACCTTTGGAAGAGCAGACAATGCTCTTAACCTCTGAGCCATCTCTCCAGCCCATGTTATCACTTTCTTTTGGTCTGCACTCATAGTTAGCTTGACAGCATGTGGCCCAAGGACCACAGGTTAGACATGCTTGCAAGCGACAGTTAGTAGATGGAGCTGATGCAGAGCAGGGCAGCAGACTTTGAGGCACCAGCAGCCTGAGGTGGGTTTCACTCTGGAGAGAATGAGGGGATTCTTAAATCTTGTTCTGGTGAGATTGAGGAGGGGTTGCCCATGCAAGCATCCTAACTTCTCCCAGTTGCCCTTGTCTGAGCATGAGCTACAAAGCCGTACACAGACAACATAGAATACAGTTCCTCAGCCCCTGTTTAGAACTGGAGAGAGTAGAGCCCTCCCAGGAGGTCCTGTATGCTTCACAGAGAGAGAGACTCATTGGAGAACAGAGACTCAGCAGTTGGGAAGACTGACCAGGAACAGGGAGCCCGAACGGCCACAGGAAGCAAACTGAGTGAGGAGAAATGGGAGTCTATTCATGTTTGGAGCACTGAGGTAATTAGCTAAGTTACTTCTTCAAACATAGTATCAAAAGAACTCAGCATGACAATGGCATAAAGATACAAGCCCAGGTACAGAGTCCCAGGCTGGGAGGGAGAGTAGCTGGCTGAGCGTCAGAGACTCAGACCTCTCCCACCTCGCTCTGCTGCCATCCTCCGCCTAGCTGTGACTGCCTGAGTGACCCACAATGCCTGCTTCAGCGAGAGCCTCGCTCGCTAAGAGGCACCACACGTAAAGCGCAGGAGGCAACATGTTTATTCATTTCAAGGTTTCCTTGCGGGTTCCACACATCTTGGTTAGCATATTAGTTGCAAAGCTTAGAGACAGCACCATATTTAGCTGAAAGGAAGACTGGAAATTGCTGGCTTGCCGCATACCCAGTTAGACTATCCTCCCCTGTGGAAGGGCTTTTCTGAGCTCAATAGCTCTCATTTGCAAAACACACTCTGCAAAGAGTCAGATTTACTTATAATCAAGTAAACGTGAGCTACGATTCATCCCCTGTCAACCATACCCCACCTCCCCCTGCCTGGGGGTGGGTGTCTGATGGCCCTGTTTGCCCCATTGTGGAGGGAGATGTTGGAAACTTCTGGGGATGATTTCTATGGGGCCAACTGAGTGGTTCTGGGATGTGAATTCCTTTAGCATCCAAATTCATGAGATTTATAGGGGAGTCTTAGAAATGAGAAAAATGAGAAAAGGATGCTTAGCTCTTAGCACCCATGTTCTACCATCCCCATGCACAGGGTTGCAGTGTGCACTGAGCCCAATGAGAGGCTGCTGCTCACAGGGAAGTGGGAGTGGCTGCGATCACTGGCCTTGCTCTTCTCTCCTGGCCCTGGCTGGGTGTAGAGTTGGCTGGGTGTGCATGCCTGGCACACTCTACCCAGTGTCTCCCCTGCAGTCCCCAAAGCTTCCAGCCAGAGGCCAGCTAGGATTTCAGAGGCACAAGTGGGCTGCTGTGCTGGCCTGCCAGGTGAGCAGAACAGAGGCGCATTAACCAGCGTTGCTCTGCGGATCGGCTTTCCTTTCATGGCGACAGTTCAGACCCAGAGCAAATCTGTCTCCCTCCAGAGCCAAGGGTTTGAGACTGTTGTGAATGAAGGCTTTTATCCCGCACCCTCCACGGTGCCTGATGCCCATGCCAGGGTTGGCATGGGAGGCTGGCTGGAAGAGGAGAGGGTAGCTGGGGGAGAATAAGATTCCCTCACTGCCATGACCACCCAGGCTGAGAAGAGGGCGACAAGCCTTGGGGGCTTGGAGAAGTGGGAAGAGGTGTTCCCTTGTGTTGATTGGGCCACCACGGATTCTTAAGTGCAGCTGGTCCAAGTGTCTTCATGGTCGCTGATGAGCTAGACTCCTGATGGCAGCAGCACCCCCAAGAGCATCTTGCTGGCGCAGAGCAGAGCTGAAAGGGTTGCACCCAAGGGACGAGAGATGGAGAGTGGCTAGTCAACTCCCTCTCAAAGTGCCACTGAGCTCCTTGGAATGGAGACCAGTAGGCAAGGGATGAGCAGAGAGAGGGCCACTACTCAGAAGATGAGTCAGGGAGGAGCAAAGCTGAACCAGACAGATAGAGGTTATGAGAGCTTGGGAAAAACTTGGACAATGAGAGGAACCAGGGCTGGGCGCAGGGGCAGCCTCTGTGCAGGCCAGACAGCAAGACTCCAACTGCATGGTTGTGACGGAACTGGACTGCCATGTCCTTGATGCTGACAGGCATGGGGAAGGGACTTGGTGCTTTCCACCTGTGGCTACAGCTACTGGGCCAAGAATGGAAGGCAATGAATAACAGTGTGTGTGTGTGTGTGTGTGTGTGTGTGTGTGTGCGTGTGTGTGTGTGTGTGTGTGTCTGAACACAGTTTAGAGCCCTTTGCACACCTACCCATTCCATCTCTGAAGCATGTGTTGTCTCTTGTCTGGCCAAATTGCCACAGGCCTTCCAAGCTAGAGGGAGTCCTTTTTAATGCTACCACTCTGAGAGTGGCTCCAATACAGTACCGCTTCCCAGGAACCTGCAGGGTGTAATGTCCTGGGTGGGAGGCAGTAGGCACAGAAGGACACAAATCCCCTCTCTGCCTGTGCTCTGGAACCCTTACCTGGTCACACGGTGTCTAGTCACTGCGAGCTTCCTAAAGCAGTCATCTCTCAAGTCCTGTGCTTGGAGCATTCCAAGAAGAGGTCTGAATCACCAGGGGATGAAACAGGCCCAGAGATACCGAGTAACCCACACAGGGTCACACAGCAAGGGTGTGGGAGTGCCTTTTAAATCCATTCACCTGACTCATGCCTGCCTGTTTCCTGGGACGGGCCCTACTTTCTCTTGCAGAGGGTGTGAAGACTCTTGGGGGTGGGCTGAGACCCTTTAAGTGGTTATTGTGGTTCATAGCACCTAGTCACTCCCGGTGAATTGTACAGGGGACCACAGAGAGCCAGGCCTCTCCACCAGCAACAACTCCATGGAGTGTTCTCAGAATGGCTCCGGTGAGGCCTTCTTAGACCCTTGGGATCTTCATCTGGGAAAGAGCAGCCAGGAGTGTCTCACCCATTGCACCATTAGAAGATTCTGGAAGACGGCCATTCTGAGCATTGTCCACAGCCTCCTGGTTCTGCGCCCTTCGTCTTTCTCCTCAACATGGCTGCCTTGCCACACAAATTCAGTACCGAAGGCGAAGCCAAGTTTGCGCTGTTGCCTTGTGTTGTGCAGTGACCTTCTGCTCCCGGGAGCGTCTTGAGGAAGCATGAAAAGGCTCTGGACTGTTGACTGTAGGAGCAGCAGGGAGCTCCCTGTGGCCTCCTGTGAGGGTTCACACCCAGAGAGCACTGTTGGAGGAAGTGGGAAAGGGTCTGACTCATCGGCTCCTAATGACACCAGCACCAGCATGGGGAGCTCCCCTCCTCAAGGACACTGTAGTGGGGGCTGACTTTTCAAGACTCTGTCAGTGGAGCCTGGACTCTGCCTGCCAGCTGGAGTTTGTCAAGCCCTGAACCTTCATAGGAACACTAGCTAATGCCACTACAAAGCAAGGGAATTAAATATTCATCTGAAGCTGGAGGACAGAGGCCACTGTGTCCCCTAGGAAAGTGGAGATCCACATTAAAGACATACACAGACCCAGAAGACATTCCCAGGCATGGCTACAACATGTTTAGGAAACAGACAACCTTCAGCATGCCCAGAAATAAGTGCCTAAAACGCACACGTGGAACACCCTCCCACACGCCCACATGTGAGCTCCCATAGGTATGGATATAGAGCCAACTACGTGTGCATACCTCAATGTGAGGCGGTGTGTTTACAATGCACATGCCTACAGAGTTTCAGCACATACACACACACACGTGAAATCATACACACATGCACACACAGTCTGCCCCCTCCACACGCATGCAGTAATCCGAGGCTTCCTCTGGAGCCTCACTCCACATGCACAAACACACCCTCATATATATTCTCCTCCTCAATGTAACTAAAAGCAGTTCCTTAGTTGATGTGCTGGGAGAAGAGCCCCTAACTGGCTTTGACTCCTGGACAAGTCACCTACTTGGGTCCCACAACCCAAGGAAGCTTTTCTCTGTGGGACACACAGCAGACACCATGCTGGGTAAGTGTGACTCAGAGGTGAGTTACACAACTTGGTTCTGCCCAACTGTTCAGCCCAGGCTGGGGAGGAGGAGGGAAGCTTGCCAGTGAGAAAGCTGAAAGTCTACCACACTTCTGGAAGCTTCCAGCGTCTCGAGTTGGGGGAGGCTAAGGCTCCCAGAGGGTAGCATGCGGAGGCTGTTCTGCGTCACTAGCATGAATGCTTGTTCACAATGACACAGTGCTCTTCCTTCAGAGGGAGGGGGGCTGTAGAATAGCTCACCAGAGCTTGAACCATCTGCCCACCTGCTCCTGCTATCTGGCCTGCTGCCCGGGTACACCCTCACACCCATAGAGGGAGCTGGCTGGCTCCACACCATGAAGTGGGCATAGATTTGAGTTTTATCTACTTTTGGGATCATGTTCTTGACTATTCTAGAAGCCTTGAATGAGCTGGAAACACACACACACACTATTCACATTGTCAGACCACTAACTAAAGATTATTAACCGGATGACAGAGTGAGTTGGTTGTTGCAGAATCTCCCGGTCTAGGAAAGAGACAGACAAGAGTCAGAAGCTAATACAGCTGCTCCTACAGGTCACCTTCATTGGTTTTGGAAGGTGAAGTAGGCTAAAGAGGGGTTATATCTGTGTGGGGATGGGTGGAGATAGGAGGAAGAGTTGAATTCTTAGCTGAAAAAATACCACGTACTTTTTTTTATATAGAAAAGCATAGACTAGGGACCAGCACACTGTCTGTTTCCTGCTTTTGAAAATAAAACTTTATTGAAACAGCCACATTCATTTGTTTTATGTGCTGCCTAGTTACAACATGGCCTGAAAATTCCAAAATGCTTACTATTTGAATCTCCCCAGAAAAATGTTTGACCACCCTCGTTCTAGATCCCTTAACACCCCTTACTATCTAGATCCAGTATAAATCCAGAATGCAGCGTGGGCTTCTAGAGTTCCCTGGCAGCGTGGCATGTGTATTGGGGATTTAGACGTTTCCAGCAAGTGTTTGCATCAATTATCCCATTTAATCCCCCAACAAGCCTGTGTGAGGTTAATGGTAATTTTATCCCAATTTTGCAGATGAAAAACCAAGACAAAGAAAAATTAAGGGGCTTGCTGAAGACCACATGTCTGGGAGATAACTGAGCCCAGCAGCCTGAGTCAAAAATTCCAGGCTCTTTCCACTGCATTATGGGACAGATGTTTCACACATCCTGCTACTTAGTCATCCCACTGCCCGCCCTCCGGTCCGTTTCTCCTATCTCCCTTCTTACATCCCTGTATCCACTGTAGAAGGCTTTTGTCCACTGTGCTGCACTGTGTGTGTGTGTGTGTGTGTGTGTGTGTGCTTGCGTGAGTGCATACACACGCACGTGTGGTCATATTTCCTCTATGTGTGTGTTTGCTGTGTGGATGAGCCCTGGGGATGTTAATGAACAGTGACAGATAATCTCTGATTGGCTGGCGCTCATGAAGAGTCAGTGGACCAGGTAATTATGACCCACATCCTGACAACACCATCTAAGGGGGCTTCTGACCATTCAGGCTGGAGCCTGCTGTCTCCCCTTGGGGTCTGGGAGGAGTCCTTCTGTGTCTACTATCATCTCTGGGGACCTGGACTGGGCACTCTGTCCCACCCCCTCTGAACACAAAGGATACAGAACCCTGGCTCACTGATGGATCAGGAAACTGTCCTTAATGCAATTACAATGCATTTATTAGATACCAGAATGTGGCTGTGTTATGTCAGGCTCACCCTGCAGGCACCTGCTCCTTGCCACACATGTGTGTGCACACACACTCATTTCTGGCAGCTCTGTGTGCCATCACCAGAGCTCCGTGTGCTGTGGGGAGCACATTTAGCTGGTTAAAATATAATATACGACGGGATCATATTTAACAAGGAAAACAGGGCCCGAATGGACAGAGGAGCAGTGTGGCTGGGTTGCCATGGAAACCCCTCGTTCGGAATTTCCTGACTCCTAGGAGATTACATTTTCAACCTTAATGCTGTATTAACATAAGCTTTGGCACTTAATGTGTCTGTTTTTCACCTCCCCTCTCTCTTCTGCTTACAGGCAAAGGAAAACAGGGAGGAGAGACTCCCAGGAGGAGACAAGAGAGGCTGCTCTTCAGGATCCAGCTCAAACCAGCCCCTGCCAGGCTGAGGTGTTCCACACTTTCCAAAGCTCATCACATCCATTATCTCTGAGATCCAGAGACAGGTCTGCCAAGCAGGCTTATGTGAGGTCACCCTGCTCTATGCGTGCTGCCCTCCAAAGCCTCTTGCATCCATCCCTTCCCCTCCGTCGCACCTCAGCCCTTATCATCTCTCATGGGTGAGGCAGTAGCTTTCTGCTCCTCTCCCGCTCCCGGCGTGTGCCCTCTAGCCGCCTGAGTGATCATTCTACACTACAAATTTGTTCATTCTGCAGTTGGCTGAACAGCCTCCATCAGCCGCCGGAGGGAGCAGAATAAAACCCTGACTTCTTTGCACCCAAGGTTGCTTTCCATCTCTCTGTAGTTGTTTCTGGGACCCCCAGAGTATCCCACTCTGCCCTCCAAGGCCAGAGAGCACTTTCTGAATTCATCAAACACTTTTCCAGGCTCACCCTGGGTTCATGCCACCCCTGGGACCTCCCCGTTCTCTCTGACTCTTCAGTGCCCTTTATGTCATAGCTCAGCACTCCCGCCTTTGGGTTGCGTGCAGGGTTTGTCTATCTTGGTCTTATGTGTTTGGACCAGATGCCTTGCAGTTAGCTCTCACCAACTCTGATACCTTGACGCCTCCATCACCCTAGAAGCTTCACGAGCCCAGAAACTTTGCGCCCTTCACATCACATCCCTGCTACAGAACTCAATAGACACTCAAACCCCAGTTTTGAAACTGAGCTTCCAAGGAAGGACAATGAAGCACAGAGAGATTGACTATGTGCTCTAGGATTCCAGAGCGCAGCCCAGCATTGCAGTGTTCTCTCCTCACTCTTGTGTCATCCACAGTGTGCCTCGTCTTTGTGCTATAGGAAAGACTGGATGTGGGACTGTGAGAATCTGAGGTCACCGGAGTCAGCTCCGCATTCCCCACCCCTAAGTCCATACTCTTCCCTTCCTTTAGGCTTAGGAGACCTTTGAGAATGAGGCTTCCTAAGTTTCTCATACAGGCCAGGAAGGATCCAGGGAAGCTATGGCAAAGACAGACCGTTTGCTCACAGCCCATGCATGGGATTGAATGGTGCTCCATCTGCAATGGAGTCTCGCAGAGCCTCAGAAAGGGGCACGAGTCAAATAAGGATCTTTGTGACATAATACATGTGTGAGTTTTCGGATGGGCCCATCCCAGAGCAGGGTGGCCTGAATCCAGAGGCAGATGACCTTATCGGGGATAGAAAGGACAAGACGCTCAGTGCTATGGTTCATAAGCCCAAGCAATGATGTTTGTAAAGGTGGAGGCAGGGGCTGGAGTGATACAACTGAGAGGCAAAGGTCGCAAGGTCTGCAGAGCCTAGAGCCCGGTAAGGAAGGGAGAACCCTGTGGAAGCTGGGAGCCATGGATAAATAATTCACGACAAAAAGAGAGGGATAGATGATAGATAGATAGATAGATAGATAGATAGATAGATAGATAGGGAGGCCTCACTGATGTGAGATCAGCCTGCACACCCCACACATTCAGCCCAGCTGGCACCTTTACTTTGGACTTCTGGCCTGTACCTCGGGTGTTTTAAGCCACCCAGCGTGTGGTCATTTGTTACCTAGGCAGCACTAGGAAACAAACAGAGCCAGGCAGTGTGAGAATCTGGGCAGGGCCTGCAGAGCTACGGGGATGGAGTATATGAGGACCACGTCCCCCTGCCTTTCCCATCGTGGGTGGGCCCCTTCTATTTTTCTTCTTAACTCTGGGCCTTTTCAGTACAAGCTCACCCTTATCCAGAGTGGCCCTCAACTTGCCTTGATCCCCTCTTCTCCTGCATCTCTATCAGGACCACATGTGACACTACAGTCCCAGCTCCCCGATGTCCTTTGTCACATCAGCTAGCCAGCTCTCACTACCCTGAAGCTATCAAGACCTAAAGCTCCGACTTAACAAGCAGAAGTCATCCCAGCCAGGTAGCACCTTCAGCTGAAGGCTGCTAGGCAGCAGGGCCTGTTCCTGCCCATCCTGCACAGGGATCCTCTGGCAGACCTACTGGGTCATAAGGTGCAAGCCTTGTGTTCTGGCATCAGCAGAAAGAAGTTTCAAGAGTCAGGATACATCCTGCCATGGATACATCAGCAACCAGTGCTGAGACCCATTTCCTATGGATCTGAACAATATTAGCATGAAAGGAAATGGGGAAGGAAGAGTGGGTTTTAAAACATAGAAGAGAAATTTTGAACCCCGGAACTCTGGAAAGGGTCGTTACACTGACTAAGATCCTCCTGACAAGTTCCTGTCTCAGAGGAACTCGTGGATAGCCATGAGATCCTAAAAGGACATCTCAGTACAGAGAGACACCTGTTAGGCACAGTTATTGACATTCTCTTATGGGGTCCATACACCCTGAGGTACTCGGCCAAAGGAGGACAATATCTTGGACTCATCTCTTGACTCGTTCATACAGAAGAGGAGGGAGAGAGGAAAGGGCAGTAGTGGGGGTGGGGGTTGCTGACTGAGGAAAGCCTATTCAGGGACTCTCAACAGCTCTTGCTATTTCATCCACTCAAAACAATGCCACGGTCAACATTATAAAAAAGAAACCTCTAAAGTCTGGGCTTTTTATTTATTTTAAAGTCACTTTTTTTTGTAGTGTGTTTGACATACAATAAACTAAATGTGTGAGCTTTGATAAGCATCTGTCTGCGGGCATGAATCTGTCACCACAGTCAAGAGTGAATGCGACTGGCATACCAAATCTATCTTTCTGCTTCCTTACGTCATCCCACCCTGACGACTCATCTCCGGGCACATGCACTGTAGATGGCTCGCACACCATTCTGCCCGACTTTTACTCCAAATAATTATGCAGAAATTCATATTTCAGCAGTTTCCTTTTTTTCATAGTTGAGTCGTATTCCCTTGAATGGATCTACCACAGTTTCTTTCACCATTCCCCTGTGGATGGACTTGGGTCGTTTCCACTCTTAGGCAGCTGTGAGCAAAGCTGTTGCCAGCAGCTGATCCAAATCTCAGAGTGGACATATGCTTTCACTTGTCTCCGCAGGGATGCAATGGAAAAGCTGCCTACTGTCTTCCAAAGTATATTAGCTATTCAAAAGATATCCAAATATCCAGCAGTGGTGTGTAGCAACTCATTTCCCCTGAGCTCTGCCCTATGATGGACCGAGCTGACCTCTCTCTCTTCTGTGCCCTTCAGAGTCTAACCAATTGCACCAAATGAGCCCCTTTGGTCCAAGAGGCACAATGCTCCAGGGAAGTGGAGAGAGTATATGAGCTGGTAGGGGAGGGTAAATCTAGACTACAATGACACACTATTGTGCATCCAGCATAGAAGGAGGTGGGCCTGGGTAGAAAGTCTTTAGTCTCAGTGTGAGTAGTCAGGACATTTGCAGAACAGGTACAAGAGCTCAGAATGCTGAGCCCACACTTTTGACTGGGTCCCCAGCAGCTCAGAAGCCAGCCCTGGGGCATTTCCAGTCAGTACCTAGAACATATCTGGTACTCACTGTAGTTCTTCATCTGGTTATTCACAAACAAGCCTGGCTCTGAGAGTTGCAAATGTCTTTGATGACCCATGGTGGCCAACCCTTAGTTAGTGGTTAACCTTCAGAGAAGACATGTCAAAGGTTACTATTAACCAGGTCCCTAAATCCATGCATTCCTTCTATACACTTCCACCTGGGCTATATCGAACTGCAGCAGGGTCCCAGTGTCCCAGACCCACCAGCTCATTCTTGTCCCTTCATCTTCACCTTTTCTTTGACTTTGTCTGGAGGAGACCTGAGTCATCCAAAGCAACACTTCCCCTGTGGAATCTTCTGTATCCACACAGGAACACTGTAGGGACTATACTAATAGACCTTACGCCTCACATGCAGCTTGCATCGCTGGTGTGGACCCAAGCTCCCTGAAGACAGCCACACACATCTCTTAGTAACTGCGCCACTTTCAGTTTGTAGCCATACCCTTTGCCGTGGCATCTGGGGACATGTGAGGAGGCACCATCCAAATATGTTCACAAATACTCCCTAATGCCCGAGGTGGTACCTGGCCCTTCTGGGAACCCTATACTCTTTTCCCTTTGGCCCATCCTCACCATTATTTCATGTAACACACAGCTCAAACACTGAAACACCGCAACTGTTATCTTCTCAGAATGTATGTGTTTAGTGATGCCCAGTTCAAGACCAAGACAGGGACTGGCTTTGCTTGCATTTTCTCTTCCTTTCTGAACTCTTTTCTTCTTCCTGTTCCAGTAGGACACACCCCTCTGCACAGCACACTGAGCTATTCCCACCAGAAATGCTGCAAAACTTTTCAAATAAATATTTAGTGTACGATCCAGTAATTTTATGTTGTAAGTCATAAAACCTTTATCTGAATCCCACCGTCTATTAAACCTTGGAGTCCTGCTTTGGTCTCTAATGACATTATGTTGCATCAGAATTAGAAAGCTATTTTTTAAAACGGGGGGGGGGGGCTGTAGTATTTGTTGTGAGCCTTGCTAATGTTTAAATTTCGAGTCTTTTTACTGCTGATTAAACCTCTGAAGACTAAAGCAGAGTTTCTGCTTCATTGCTAGGAGCAAAGATGATGGTGCGGCTTGGGGAAGGGAGAGCGCTTGAAGAATGTACGGGAAGGTTGCTGCGTTTATGAATAAAGCAGGGCATTATCATTTTTAATAGGAATTAAACAGCTAGAGGGAGAAGTCGGCGATGCCGCGATCAGCGCGAAGGAAAACAATCTAACAATTTTAATTAACTGTATTTTAATAGCTTTAGTTATAATTGAATAATTTAAATACCAAGGGAAACACTTAAATCTCCTAAAAGCCTTTTTTTATTTACATTTTAAATACAGTTCACGGTGAGTAGGTGGCAGTGTCTGTGCTGGGGGATCGTACGGGTGACTCTAGCAACTGGGCAAGGTGGAACCCAGACGGGGCTTCCATTGCTGAGGAAGGAGCCCTGGACAGTGTGGCGGGGACATCCGTGTCTGTCCTGGGATGCAGGAGGCCAGGTATGACAGCTCCTCAAGCAAGTGAGTCTCCATTCTCACTGGGCAATGACACAATACTTATCACAGGCCTTTGGAGCTACCACCTTGGCAGACAAACAAGAACAGTGCTGTCCATTGCTGAGGGCAGTGTCCTGTTAGGGGGGTTTCAAATGGATGAGACAGGCAACAAGCAGATGAACGACTGAAAAAATAAAGGAAGCTATGGAATAAAGGCTAACAGAGACAAAGCCAGGCGCAGTATGGCAATGGGTGGGGTGGTATTCCTCCGGAGTGGATGTTTAGGTGGGGGCTTTGAGAAGGGTCTGGTGCTGAAGGCAGGGGGAAGTGGATTTCTCCTAATGGAGAAAGTGGTATGTGTAAAAGTCCTGGGGTGGGGGAAGCTCCCGAGAATTTCCAGGACCCAGAGGGTCTGTCTTGAGAAGAGGAGGGTGAGGATGGTGTTGCAATGCGGACCAATAGCCTACTAGGAATGGGGACAGACCCTGAAAGGTTTTAAGAATAGGATGACATAAAGGGATTGCTAATTTAAAGAACTTCTTCCTGGTCCCCTGCACCTGTGCTACCATTTGATCTCATTCTTCCATCATCATCATGAGCTTCCCAGGACTATTATTGGGCTTTTGTGGACCAGACTGCCCTTGCCCCAAATCCCTCTGTCAGAAGCACACATGGGCTCTCTGTGAGCTGGACTTGGCTCTACCCTTCTGAGTGATAATAGGGTCTAGTTCTGAACTGGACGCCTTCCAACATGTGCCAACCCCTAAACTCTGGAGCTGTTACCTCCCAGACCCCACGTAACATCAAGCTCTGAACACCTACAGCTACATCATGCCCAATCCTAGGCAGAGACCGGCAAAGTCACTGGGTACTGGCTGATAACTTGTCTTGAGATCTGGGTCTATACTATGCACCTTATTTTTCTTTTCGGCTTGCTAAGAAAGCCCCTAGAATCTATCAGTCTTGTACTTCAAGGACCTGAGAACCTCCATCAGGGACAGAGAATCCTGGGAGGCGGTTTTTGTATGGCCAACGCTCTGGGAGGTAAAGACACACCAGCTGATGGGCACTGTCTAGAATCTGCATCCTCCCTCTGTAGGTTCTGGGCTGTCCTGAATGCCCTTGGGTTCTCTTGACAGGAGAGGTTGGCTCTGCCTCAAGTGGATCCTAGACAGCTGGGAGGAAGCTGTACTCCTCATGAGAAGATCAGTGGATATGGGGTCAAGCAGCAGGGTCACAGTGTGAGAGGAAAGACACACTTGTCCTCAGTAGTGACAGGGCACCCGGCACTTGTCCTTGTGTGCTCTAGTTCTATTGGAAGGCTAGACTACCGGAGACTGTTGGTCTCCCTTACAAAGAGGAAGCCAGGAGCAGGGCACTGGCTCTTTAAAACTGGACAGCTCATAGGCAAGGAAGGACAGTCTCTCCCCACCCACTCCTGGTCGTGAACTCACTTTGTAGCACAGGATGAACTTGAACTTCAGATCTTCCTGCCTCTACCTGTAGAGTGCTGGGATTGCAGAAATGTACTGTTTTATGTGATGTTGAGAATTGGATCCAAGGCTTTATGTACACTAGGCAAGTGCTCTACTGACTGAGCTACATTCCCAGCTCCTGTATCTTAACTACAGGATCATGGATGTTCTCCAAACCCAGCCTAGTCCTTGACTGGACAGATGTAGCAGCAATCTCCATCCTCTCTCTCCATTTGTCCCACAGGCTCACACTTCATTTTACAGAATAACCGGATTTTCATAAATATACAAACCTGAATGACGGTGTATAATCACTTATGTCCAGGATGCTTGAACCAGGAATCCAGGGGCCTTCAACAGCTTTGCTTAGAGGTTGCCCCAGGCCATTTTCTCTCTTATTCTTATAATTGTGAATATACCTATATGGATGCGGCTCCTAAAGTGGGCTACTTCCCTGTGAGTTCTTTGTCAAGGAAGTTCCTAAGGCTGCCAAGGCAGTAGAACCAATATGTTACTACCACTCTGTTTCCCATCAGAACTAGATGGTATAGCTCGTTGTGGAATGTTGAAATAGGAGTGGCAGGGCTGCGTCCCCAGCACCGGGCCGCCCGCATGGCTAGCTTTACCCGAAATAATTACACTGAAACTGTATTCTTTTAAACACCGCTTGGCCCATTTCTATCTAGCCTCTTCTAGGCTAGCTCTCGCACCTGGACTAGCCCATTTCTAATAATCTGCTGTAGCCCATGAGCTGGCTTACCAGGAATGATCTTAACCTGCATCTGCCTGGAGTAGGAGAATCATGGCGACTCACTGACTCAGCTTCTTTCTCCCAGCCTTTTGTTCTGTTTACCCCTCCCACCTATGTTTTAACCTAGGAGGGCCAAAGCAGTTTCTTTATTGCTTAACCAATGAAATCAACAGATTGATATATGACACTCCCACATCAGTGGAAGGCACCATACGTTTTGGTTGCAGACCATAAGAAAGTCCATGCTAGAGCTCAGGTAGAAGCTTCCTCCTCACTGGCCAGAAGATGTTATAAAAGCTGCTGAAAAAGAAAAGTCAACAGTGATCATAACCAGATGTGGAACCTGCATATAACACTGTTGACGTGACAGGCAAGGCGTGCCTACTGGCACAATAGTGGTATGACTGTTATGGGTACCCAGCTCTTTCTGATTGGTTTTAAGGCCTATTGAGAAGGAAATTCACGCTTGGTACTTTAAAGCCAATCAAAAGCCCTTTGCTAGGGAAGTCACATGCTCTGGTGGAGAAGCTTCTGTGATGGTTTTGTTAAATGGATATGCTGGGTCCTCAAACCACTGTCTAAATATTTATGTTTCGGTCTATAGACTAGCTCAGTTCAAAACTTTGGCCAGAGAAGCTTGTTTTTGCAGTGACCAGCAGTTACTACAGAACTAATAATTGGTCAAAGTGCTGAGAATAAGTCGCGGCTGAATATTCAGCCTAAAATAGGTATATCTTTCTTAAAAAAAGAAAAGTTGTCCCTCCTACCAATCTCCTGCTCAGAGTCGGTGTCCCATGAATGGTGCCCAACTGGCAGGATGACTGACTACAGCAGCCACCAATCAAACAATCAACCAGTTTTCCTCCAGCTCCTTCCCAGATGGCATGTACAGGGTACAGGAACCCTCACATGACCTCTCGTTATTGTAAAGGGGGGACTTATCCTAAGGATCGGTTCCTAGAGGCAGCCTAAACATTCACCTTTCCAACCCCTCTAAGTCCAGCCCAGGATTCTGGAGAAGCAAGGAGGTAGCCTAGCACTCTCTGAGATGGTGTACCTTGGCCTATATACCACCGTGGCTGGAACATGCATGGGCAGAAGCAGCTCAACAGCCTCCTCTGAGCTGTCCCTCCTAACCTAGCTTCTTGCCTTTGGAGTTAGCAGGGAAAGTCCTTTCTGTGGACAAGAAATCTCCCTTCCCCAAGAGACGCCAGCCATGTACTCAGTGGGATGAGAAGGGGCTCCAGGAGCACAAGACTATAAAGAAGGGGACTCCTGTTTGTGCTTCAGTTTCCCCTCAGCTTTGCATTAGGAACTCATGCTGTGAGGGTACAGAGTACCTTTGGGGCATGCTGCAGGTCTTCACCGGCTTTGGGGACCTACAGGCAGAGCACATAGTGGCATCATGTGTTTTGGTGCTGGGGGCCTCTTTCTTTCTTAGGCATCTCTCAGGGCCAGTATTCGAGAACGTGCCTTGAAAAGAAACAGTGTTTTAAAAACATCCCTGTTCTTGCTCCAGAGGGAAAGAGGCATTCCAGCATTCCACCCCGGTGGAGGTTTGCAGCAGAATAGGGGGAAGGAAGTGTGCCGGGTGAGAAGCAGGGAGTGGCTGGAGGCAGGGTTCCACCCTCTCTCATTTCCCAGAGCTAAGACCTGGTAGGACAGGGCTGAGGGCATGGTATGGAAACCTAACAAGCCAGGGAGGTACAGGGATCTGCCTCCAAGAAATCCCACTACAGGCTAACAGAACAAACTCTGAGTGCATCGGATGTCCTTTCCTGCCTGGATGGAATATTAGGCCACGGGCCCTGGCTCCGTTTCCCCTCACATATGAGTTACAGTGAGCAGAAGGCGAGGTCTAATTGGTCCAGAAGCGGGGTGACAACAGATACGAGAGGAAAAACAGGCCCAGAATGGGCTCCGGGGCTGTGGCATCTCATGCCTGAGACCACGGTCCTTCTCCCAGGAGCAAAGGGGGTACTTAGAGCTTGCTAAAGAGGCATTTGAGCATGGGCTCTGAGGTCCCTGTGGCCTGTGTATGAATCCTGCCTCTGCCACTTGCTAATCGCATGACTTTGGACCAATGTTATTTTATCTCACCAATCAGGAGGGAACTTACCTGTGCCCTGCTTGGAGAGTGACTTTGGTGGTGTATGCCCTTGGAAGTGAAAGGAGGCAGCCCACTGTCTTTACAAGTGATCAAAAAGTTTCCCAAGTTCTGCTGCCACTAGAAAGGATTCCTGCAGGTGTGCTTGTTTGTTCTACAAATGTGAGCTATGTCTTGCTCTGTGCCAGATGTTGGGACACAAGCCAGATAGAACCTGAGAAACAGACAAGTAGGAGAAGCCTGGGCCAGCAGGTCATCTTTGGCTGTAGATTCATCTTTCAGATCCAAATCCTCTTGGATCTTCCCTCCGACTAGAATGCTTTGAAAGAGAGGGCGGCCAGAATGAGCCCTGGCCGCCTCGGTCAGCCACAGGTAGTATGTACCCACAGAGGCTGCCTGCAGGCTCTTGCTTCATCTTCAAAGACCATTCGAAATGTCACTTTCTCTAGGCCACTTATCACCAAAGCAGGGTCCTTCCAGCACCTGGTACCCACCCTGAGTACATGTAAACATCAGTTTTTGACTTGTCTTGTGTCACAGGTTAAACTCAAGAATGAGGAAAGTTAGGCATGAATGATGGACACATTTAAGGGTATAGGTGTCCAGTCACATGTGGGTGGGATCTGATCATGCTGGGTTGCTGTTTGGTGAAATTGTGATCCTCTAAGCTTCACTCTGAGAAGCAAAAAGAAAGCCAGACTTGTTGGACTTGAGGCTTGGAAGAAATGCCAGCCTTAGGCAGGTTGGAACAGCTCCTGGCACCCTGAACCACTTGGAGACATCTCCGTACCTGTCTCTTGGCGGATCTCCATCATTCGTTGCCAGTCATGTAGAATCAGCTCCCATTCTGGGTCTCAAATTTGCATGGAGAAGGAAGTGGTCGTTCAGATCAATTCCATGCACTCAAACATACTCTAAGGCAGCCCAAACTGACCGCTTTGATTTACAAAGGGGGAAACTGAGGCCCTTGAGGCTGAGGGCAGTGCTTGAAAGCAATTGAGTCCAAAGCCTTCTTAGTAAATGGGAGTGTTCTGTGGGTCAGTTATGAAGAACTGTGATTCTCAACAGCCTACCCCTCTCCCATCTGAGCCATTTCTGCATAGAGGAAATATCAAGGTATATGATGTCAGTGTAGTTAAGTAATCCAGCCAGCTGTGTAAACATCTGTACAGAGTAGAGACAGCCCCAAGAGTGAAAGCAGGGATCAGCACATCCAGACGACTCCGGGAGGTTCTAAGCTGCCACCTGCCTGGGACCTGCTAGGAAAGACGCTGTTGTGAAGAGAAAGGGGACTGTGTATCTGTCCCCTGAGGGCTCAGAGGGCTGGACAGCTGGGCAAAAGGACAAGAAAGCCACTGTGCCTGATGCGGGAGACTTTGGAAAATAGACACAGGGTTAGGAAAACCCTGCTAAGGACAGAGCACAGTGGAAACAGCTTGTCAGGTTCACAGAAACCTGGTTTTCATTCTTTCCAACGGAGGCTGGAGTATCCATGCCTGTGTCCTCCGTCCCAGAAGGAGGAGGGATGGGTTTGGAAGCCCAGAGCCTAAAGCTGGGGCCTGGGGGTTCTTTCTTCTTTGAAGTGACTGTGACATACAGAGGAGAGAAGCAAAGATCTGCAGGCACTTTCAGCCCAAACTGTAATTATAGATGAGAGAACGAGAACTCAGAGAGGGAAGTGGCACAAGCCAAGGCCACACAGCAGGCCAGGGAAAGATCCCATTGCTGGGAGAGGAGCCAAGTTTCCTTACCCCAGATCCTTGCTGGTTTTCTCATTACCCAGCTTGCCCTCTCACTTAAACTTCCATGTCCTTAGAAGAAAACATTGGTTTTAAAATCTTTTAAAATTACATTTGTTTATGTATTTATTGTCTGGGTGTTCATCAGAGTACACACATGGATGTCAGGGAACAACAACTGGAGTTGGGGTCTGATCTCTCCTTCCACTCAGTGGGTTCTGGAGTTTAGATTTGGGTCCCCAGGCCATACAGCCTGAAGGCATTTCCCTGCCTGAAAAACATTGTTTTTTTAAATATCTAATTGCAGAAGTAACCTTGTAAGAAGTGTGAGAGACAATGAGAAAAACAGACAGAAGCTTACTCTCTGTAACAAAGTTTCCAGCCAGAGCCAAGAGGTTGTCTCTTTCCACACATTCACAAACCCTCCACCCCCTCATACCCCCTCCCCTGCCACGGTCAGACTCTCTTTATACACAACGGTGCACACATGGTCCTCATCTTTGGTAAACTGTTTCTTCCCACAGTTCCGCCACAGATGTATGGTCTCCTGGTACCCGGCTGTCTTGCTTGGCGAGATTCATGGAAACCTGCATCTGGTCTACCCTTTACTTACTGCGTTATCTACTCTCAGCCTCTTTTTTTCCCAGTTCACAAACTGGGTTATGGTCAACACCTCAGAGTAAACCAAGCTATGCAAAAGCTGTGAACGCTCTTTGGAAAAGTCAGGGAAACACTAGTCAAGGGTGGCCACAAGACGACTTCAGATTGCTTATTAGGAGCTTCTGTTATCTCTCTCTCTCTCTCTCTCTCTCTCTCTCTCTCTCTCTTCCATAGGGTACATTCCCAGATCTTTCTTTTCTTGTTTGTGTAACACCCTGCTATAGCCATATGCAGGATGTCCCTGCCCCAGAGACACCAGGGACAGATAGGCTGGTGACAACAGGAGTCAGTGGGGGCCAACAGAGGACCAGCAGCTCAATCTCTCGTGCCCTTCTTGGGCCAGCCCCAGGGGTTTTTCTACCTACCCATTTCTCAGATGTGTGACCCTAAGTATCTCAAGGGTCTAGACTATTCCCATCTGTGTCCTGAGAGCTCTTCCTTCAGCCTCTTAAACCTCTTCCTCTGCCTGGGGGATTCTTCTGTGCTAACTTCACCATGGGGGTGCAGGTCTGTACCCTCCGTCACAGCCCAACTCCCATGAGAAATTTGCTCCAAGAGATCTCTGAGAACGTGAAACCATGGTCAGGGAACTCCGGATGTTGGAGTGTACTAGTCAGGGACCGAGGCCAGGGGGCTACCTCCTTTGCTCAGGAGGCCAGGACAAGACACACTGCCATAAGCTTTCTTTCCTAAGCACCAGCCAGACCAAAGCTGGAACATCAAGTCAGCACGTAGAAGTGGCAAAGAATTAGGGACAAAGGTTGAGGCTGGATAGTTGAGGCACCTTCTTATCTCCAGAGTAGAAATTAAATTTTCCATTCCTGAGCCTGAAGCTGGGTAGGGCAGCGAACCCTCAAGCCAGGACACCATAGCCTCTGAGGAGAGGAGGAACTGGTGTAGGCTGCCCTTCAAATGACAGAGGTAACATATGTAGCCTGAGAAAGGTCCTCCCTTCTATGTCAACTTGTCTTGGTCGTGCCTCCTGTGGAAAAGAGGCAGAGATGGCAGTTCCTCCATCATCTGCAGCTTTAAGTCCTGGTGAGGGTAGGTGATGGTTTCTATCCTCTCTTGCCCAAACATGCATGCTCCTCGTAGGAACATCTCTCACGGGTCTTTACTATGGAAGGCTGTCAGTGCCAGGCAAAGAGGTGATCTCTGGCCCCAAGGAAAGATCTCTGGACCCAGAGCCAAGGAGGGAGGGTCTGACTCAGAGGGTCTGAGCGTATCTGCTGTGCATCGCTCTGTGAAGTTTTAGGGGACAGTGGCCATCTCTCCATCGAAGGCTGCAGCACTTTGAGCTCCTTGGCTTCTGGTTCCTCTAGCTCTCAGCTGAAAGGAGGGGAGAATGCTGAACTCTTCTAACAGCGTCTGCATCCCCACTATGGAAGGCACCACCAGCTTGGCAACTCTGAGCTCTGAAGTTTAGGTCCACGGTGGCATTGGCTTTCACACAGAGACTTCACAGGGAGGCCTCACTCTCAGCTGCGCTCACTGTTGTCAAGGAGAAAGCTGCTGGCCACAGTCTTTTTACTTCTGTGTTGAAAAACAGGTAGTTTAGAAGCCTTGGCCCCAGGGTGCCAGGGAATCCCAGGGAGTCCCTTTACTAGATCTTGTCATGTAGACTCTGATTGAGGTCTGAAGGGAGGTCCCACGGAGGGGCACTGTAGCCAGGACCCAGCTCAGAACCCAGTGTTCTGTTCCCATGGGTGACAACCAGAGTTCAGCAGACAGAATCTCAATGGCTGCCAAGTCCTCTTCCCTGGGGTTCTCTAGGATAACTGCTTCCATTTTCTGGAGCTTATGGGGTCTCCTCCCACAGGAAGAGATATAGATGTCTAATGGCAGAGGCTGCAAGGTCTTTCTACAACATCTGTCCATTTGTCTCTCCAGTAACCACCTGTTTTTAGAGCAACCAGAACTCCAGGGAAGACATGGCTCTCAGTTTCTTCCAGTGTGTGTATGTCCATACACCTGGGCTTGTGTGTCTCTTTCAAAAAGTGAGGTCACAGATATTAGTCTTGCTTCTACTTTCTGATATTTGCAAAGGACATTTAATGGTTGGAGCTCCAGCACCTGCTTTTGGGTCTTGGTGTGACTAGGCAGACACTAGGCAGTGCTGTAGGTGTCCCAGGAAGAGAGGGGTGGGATCTGTGTGTACTTGAGTTCTAGTTGCAGAGTGGGGGAGGGGAGCAGAGAAAAGGAACGGCTCTGTAGGTAGGGATGAAGGCTGTGAGGGCAACGAGGAGTACTGCCTAGGTAGGTGGACAGGCTGAGGTCAGGAGAGGACCAAGGAGGAGCTCAGAGTTGATGGTTAGGACTTGACAATGCAAAGGTTGGAAGAGACAACTCCCAGAGGCAGTGGATAAATGATAAGAGGATTGGTCTGGAGGAGTCCGTGGAGTGCTCCAGAGAGGACTGCCTGGGGCTGAGAGGAAAGCTGCAACCACAATAGTGGCTGGAAAGCAGCAACTTCAAAGCTGAGCTTGGTGGAGACCTAGACTTCCAGCACCTTCAGCCATGGTTGTTCCTGGTTTGCCTTGCACTCCTAGACCATACTGTGAACTCATGAGCTGAATCCAGGAATCTCTGCTCTGTACCAGAACCCACTGGCATCCAGAGTAACCTGAAGACAGTAGGTTTTAAAACATATACTCACTGAATGAGTGAAAGAACGAGGTAGCCGCTTAAACTCCCACAACTATGAAGGTCAGTCAGCCGGATGCACAAACTCTACTGCAGGCTTTTCAGCCCCTAAAGCAGACCTAGACTGAAGGTGAGGTTTTGGGTAGATGACAGGACTGTTTTGGAAGTTGGTTTGCAAAGTGCAGCCTTTGCTCAGGGGCTGAAGGGACCTTAGTCAGGTGTGAGCTCCACAGATATACCTCAGGCATAGGGACTCACACACATACTTCTATCCTGCCCCTGGGCAAAGCCACAAAGAAATGATTTGGCAGAATGAGTCTTCCACAGCTCAAGAGGGACGTGGCTGTGACTTCTGAGAAAGAAAACCCAAGGGAAGATTTTATAGTCTAAGACTCCAGTTTCTAGGACAGTGAGCACCAGGGGTGGTAGGAGTTTGAGCTGGCTTCCTCTCTAAGAAATTGGATCAGCCCAAGCCTCCAGCAACAAAGTTAGGCTCCTGGACATTGGCTCCCGTACTATCTGCAGTGTGCACTGACCCAGTGACACCTCACGGTGCTCACAGAGATGTGTATGTATTATTTGAGTAGTTTCTCCAGAAGGTAGATGCTGACCTCTGGATGGGTATGTGGGTGGCTTATCAGGAAGTGATCTCAACAAGCAGGTTCAGGAGGGTGAGGGAAGTTGGGGAGGAAAATCTAATAGCAGGGGCGTTGGTGACATCCCTGTTTCAGGCAGACTGCTAACTGGTGGGATCTGGTTTCCCAAGACTTCTGAGAAGTTCTGAGGACCTTCTTCCACACTGCCTGGGGAAAGCTGAGGGCTGGACCCTTATCCCCCAGCTCTTGTGCCCTGATCTGAAGGGTGTACCTGGGGACAGTGTCTTAGGGTTTTATTGCTGAGAAGAGACCCCATGACCACGGCAACTCTTATAAAGGAAAGCATGCATTGGAGCTGGCTTACAGTCTGAGGTTTAATTCATTATCGTCATGGTGGGAAATATGGAGGCATGCAGGCAGAGATGGTGCCTGAGAGGAGCTGAGACTTAGACATCTTGATCTGCAGGCAGCAGGAAGTAAACTGGCTTGAGTTTCCAAGATCTCAAAGCTTGTCCCATAATGACACACTTCTTCCAACAAAGCTGCACCCAACTCCAACAAGGCCACGCCTCCTAATCACGCCACGCCCTATGAGCCAAGCATTCAAACACACGAGTCTATGGGGCCTATACCTATTGAAACCACCACAAACAGTGAGTCGCTGCACCTCTCTGTATAGACTGGCATGATGGAGAGGCTGAGACAGGGGAGTTACCGACTGTACTCTGACCCGCCTACATGGGATACTTTATGTATTTCAAGATTTTACTCAATTTTCTGTGTGAAAGGTTCACTAGACATATACAGAACCTGAGGAAGAACATAGCTTGGGAAGAATGCAAAGACCATCTTTGTCCCCTGTCACTTGGCCAGCTTATATAGAGCCAAGCTACAAAGTGATCAGATTCTGGAAAATGGGTCACCTAGTTGGGCACCAGGGCAAAGGACAGTTGGCCATAGAGGAAGGCAGTGGGCAGGAGACAGCTAAGCATAGCTTTAATACATTCAAGAATGCCTGATAAGAAAACAACACTGGTTTTTGTTGTCATCTGCCAGTCCTCACTGAGGGTGACTGTTCCAGGCTGCCGTGTGGGTGGAATGCGGGAGGCCTGTCAAAGTGGACCTGGGAGAGGTAGCAGCAGATGAGAGAGAGGCAAGCTGGATGTGTGTGTTAAAAAATAACCGGAGGGATACACGGGGGTGTGTTTGTGCCCTCCCTAGCAAGTACTTCCAGCAGTGGCAGGCAGAGGAAGGGGTGGCATAGACAGTGCTCGTTACTGTGCAGACAGTGAGCTGGATTCTGTGCATACAACCACACAGCACATGTTTTCTGTCTGCTGCAGACACTGGTGACTTCGATATCCTTAGCTGATAGATGGCCCGGCAAGATTTAGAAGGATGTTTAAGGTCTACATCTGTAAAAAGTGATGAGAGCAGAGTTAAAGCCAAGGTACCACTGACCCCGAGACCACACAACACTGAAGCCAGGCTCTAGAATGCCCCAGGGGTTCCATGCACTCCCTCTATCCCTGCCTCCCCCACCCTCCAGCTGACATAAGACATCTTGCTGTCTCCTCGTAACATTCTCCAACGTGCATGCTAAGGCCCCATGTCTTGTGTAAGAGGTTGATTTTTTCTGGGGCATCTGAGGCAGCCAGCCTTCCCAGCAGCCTGCTGGCCCACTCTCTTTTGACCGCTTGTGTGATCTGCTCAGTCTCATTTTCAGCAACGGTCCCCTATCTCTTCTTCTGTTCCAAGAAACTGCTTGAAAGCTTTGCTGCCCTTGACGAAAAGTGTTCCAGGTCAGTTCACATTCTAGAAGCATCTATGGCTGAGGGAATTTTAAGAGTGAGTGAGCCAGGCAGATTTGGAGAGCAGCCAACTCCCTGACACCTGTCTGTGGAATGGAGTTTGGGCTGACAGGGAGGGTGGGGAAGGATGGAAGGCTTTATTATTTTTTTTTTCTTTAGAGACAGCGTACTTCCTCCTAAGAGGCATATTGGAGTGAGAACAAGAGAAACACATCAAAATACCGTTATATCTGGGTGTGTTTGCGCCACTGCTCTGTGCAGGATCCCAGACATCAGCAGCACAGGCTCTGCCCGGAAAAGTATCTTAGCCAAATCTGCTCTCGGATAGGGTCTTCAGATGAAGGAGTGGACACTGAGCTTCCAGACAAGGGCAGTAAAGAAGCGCTTGTCTCTGACAGCTGAGGGGCGCACCCTTGTGCTCCTGCCTCCGTGGCATTGTGTCAGGCATCTCTGGTGGGGACTGACCAGTACTGACAATGCTGTCACTCCGTTCAAAGTGCTCCGCGCTCTGTGTTCTTGATTCCAAGGCTAGACCTTGTCCTGTTGTCAAAGACTAAACGAATGCCATTCCCCGTACTCTCCGAGTCTGGGAATGCACATTGTTACATGTCCCTTGGCTGGTGCACTTGTACCTGTCACCACGGTGACTGTCCCACAGTCTCTAGCCTCATCTGGGCATTCCGATAGCTCTCCCCACTAAGGCTGAATTGTCTTTCCTTCCATGTGGATCTGAGGGTCTGTTTTCCCAAAAAAGCCTTTTTCAGACCCCTAAGTTCCTGAGGGAGAGGGGAGTTCTACCTTGGCTGGAAGACAGGCACTCTTCCTTCTCATGGAAACCACAGTCTGGGCCCCAGAAGAATCTCCAGGATTTGTCTTTCCTTCTTCGGCTGCTTTGCACTTTTTTTTTTAATTGTTGGTTCCAGCAATTTGACTCTGACGTATTGTGGTTCAGTTCTTTTGCGTGTTGATCCTGCCTGGGGTTGTTGACTCTGAATTGGGGAGTTTATAAATTTCATCAAGTTTGGAAATGTTTAACCATTATTTAGACAAAAAATTGCTTCCTTTCATTTTATGCTTCTGTTTGGTGGTTTAATATTGTCTCCAGGACTCACAGAGGCCCAGCCAGCTTTTCGGTACTTCACTTCCTGCAGGATCGACCCGTTCTCTGTCTTCAGGTCCATTGGTCTTCTCATCCTGGAGCATCTAATCCCTTGCTAATCCCATTCAGTCAAACATTTCTGTAAAATCCATTGCTTTTCTTCTTTGGTACTTCTCTCCTCTCTCTTTCTCTCTCTTTCCCTCCCTCCCTCCTTCTTCCTCCTCTTCCTTTTTCCCTGGTCCTCCTCTTCCCTCTTTTGGGTGCACTCCCTTAACACCTGTCAAAACATCTGCCAACTATTTTCCGTGTCCATCTTCACACAGACATTCTGTTTGTTTACGGTCCACTCTGTCCCCCACTTCTTGGTGCTGTTTATGGGTTTGGTGCTAAGTGGACAGGGCACCTTTGGTGTAGTCAGGAGTCTGGGTTTTGCTCTCTTCCTTTAATGAAGTGATTCTCAACCTGTAGGTCTCGACCTCTTCAGGGGTGGAACGACCTTTCCACAGGGATCACCTAAGACCTTTGGGAAACACAGGTATTTACATTATGATTCATAACAGTAGCAAAATTATAGTTGTTAAGTAGAAATGAAAAATAATTTATGGTTGGGGTCAGCACAACATGAGGAACTGTATTAAAGGGTGGCAGCTTTAGGAAGGCTGAGAACCACTGCTCTAGAGGAAGTGGGTTTGGCTCTGGAAACCGGTTGTTACCTGTGGCTTATTTGGTCAGCTTTAGCTGGTCTCTGAGAGTTTCTGGCTAGGTCTGGAGCAGTATTTACTGGAGAGAGCCAGACTCACCTCCAAAGGCTCCTTCCATTCAGTGTACAGGGGACCTTGAAGATGCTGCACTATCCTTGTACAGTGTGAATAGTCCCCTGTCTGGTCTCTTTGGCAACAGGCATCATACAACCTTCTGGTTGCTGGCTGTCCCATCTTTTGGTATTTCAGGCTAGGCAAAGCACAGACCTACCAAGAAACGTACCAAGACATCCTGCAGGTTTCCAGAGATCATTTTACATAGGTTATTTATTTATTTTATTTTTTGATCTAGAAGTTGGTTTTGCACCATACAACTAATTCCACTTCCCAGAAGTCCTTTTTTTTTTTTTGTCTCAGCCAAACCGTGATGCCAACTTGACCTCTGCCTTCTTGGATCCATAAGCAGGAAACAGGGTGATGCCAAACCGAAGACGGGTGAGAATGGACTAGTTTAGCTTAGGCACTGTACTTCCCTGGGGCTTCTGCCGTGCGTTGCCTGCTATCCCACATGTGGGTAACTGGAAGGGAAGTACCCCCCTATTGCTACCCGCTACCTGCACACAGCGTGTGACATTGCTTTTCCTAGCTAACCTCCTGCAATCTGTGCTGGCTAGTTTTATGTCAGCTTGACACCAGCTAGAGTCATTTGGGAAGAGGGAACCTCAATGGAGAAAATGCTCCCCCTGGATTAGTTTGGATTGTGGGCAAGTCTGTGGTATGTTTTCTTGACTGACTTATGCAAAAAGGGCCTAGCTCACTGTGGGCTGGTGATTCTGGAAGCAATCTGAACAGGGTTTGCATGAGTCTGCCCCAGGTTCTCTGCATATATATGATGGTTTCCAGTTTAGTGCTCTTATTGAATTGAATTATGCAAATGAGTGGATCTCTGATAATTGTCCCTGACTTATGCTCGTTTTCTTTTGTTTGTATTGTCCAACTTGAATGTGGGTTTTTATTTTATCTTACCACACTTTGTTTTGTTATATTTTATTATTACTTAGAAGCCTGTTCTTTTGTAATGGGAGACAAAATGGGGTAGATCCAGATGGAAAAGGAGAACTGGGAGGAGGAGAGCAAGGGGAACTCATAATCAGGATATATTTTGTGAGAAAAGAATCTATTTTCAATAAAAGGAAAAAAATGCTAAAACTAACTAACTAAATAAACAAATCAGGTTGAGCAAACCATAAGGAACTAGTCAGTAAGCAGCATTCCTCCAGGGCTCTGTTTCAGTTCCTGACTTTAGGTTCCTGCTTGGTTCCTGCCCTGATTTCCCTCAGTGATGAACTGTGACTGGAAAGTATAAACAGAAAAGCTCTTCTCCATAAGTTGACTATTGTCATGGTGTTTTATCATGTCAACAGAAACCCTAACTAGAACAGTGCACTTCAAAGTATAACACTTTGGGGTGGGAGGACAGTCCCTTTGTTGGTGAGTTATGCCTGGCCCAGGCTACACTCTGCTTCCTAGGCTTCCCTACTGCCAGGAACACGTAATTGTGATGGATGCTCACTCAAAGTCGTTTTCACAAAAAATGTTGCAAGGTTCCCAGGAGACACAGTTCAGATAGGCACAGAGCATGTCCCAGAAGTCTTCAGGGGACCTGTCCGGTCTGGAGTTGGAAAGGACCCAGATGACCCCAGGTTCTGACCCTCCACCCAGTTTTTCAGAGGTGTGTGTGACAGAGGAAACCCTGTGACTCCTAGCTTACCTCTCCATGGGTGGAGCTCTATACTTTACCTGCTGAAGCCATGTGTCTCCATCTGTTGTGACTATGCACATCTTCCTACTGGGAGCACTGGAAGCCAAGAGTCAGAGGGGAAAATCAGTGTAAGCAATGCATCCTGCAGATAGGGTGACATGGGACATGTGTCTCCTTCCCAAGAACACTGACTCAGGTGTCAATGGGCCAAGAAAATGAAGTTAAGGGGATTTTCTTTCTTTTTTCCTTTTTTTTAAAAGAAAGATTTATTGATTTATTTGTTTATTATGTATACAGTGTTCTACCTTCATGTAGTCCTGCACACCAGAAGAGGGCACCAGATCTCATAATAGATGGTTGTGAGCCACCATGTGGTTGCTGGGAATTGAACTCAGGATCTCTGAAAGAGTAGCCAGTGCTCTTAACTTCTGAGCCATCTCTCCAGGCCAGGAATTTATTTTTAAGGAGAGAGAGAGAGAGAGAGAGAGAAAGAGAGAGAGAGAGAAAAGAGCTTTCTGTTTATTGAGCTGCCATCCCACACAAGAAATTGTGTAGGAGATGGTGTCTTCCACAATCCATAAGACTGTGGAATCTTACAAGAGTCCTCCTTGGGAGAAATTAAAGAATATTCCACATTCAGTGTACAGCGATTGACAGGAAAAGCAGGAAGAATCCTAAACAAGTAAGAGACACACCACTTCTTACTCTGCCAGTCAGAGGTAGCAGTGAATCAGATTGCTGAAGAGCTTTCCAGACACTGTCAAAATTAACACTATTGGCCGCCACACATTTACTATAAAACTGGTATACTTTATCCCAATCATCCTGTTTCCCCAAGTTCCCCCCATCCTCCCCTTCTCACTTTTCTCTCCCCATCTCCCCTTACCCCCAACCCACCCCACCCCCAAGATCCCACTTTCCTCCCCGGCAATTTTGTCTACTTCCCATAGGCAAGAGGATAACTATATGTTTTTCCTTGAGTTCACCTTCTTATTTAGCTTCTTTAGGTTCACCAATTGTAGACTCCGTGACCCTTATTTATGGCTAGAAACCAATTATGAGTGAGTACATCCCATGTTCATCTTTTTAGGTCTGGGTTACCTCACTCAGGATAGTGTTTTCTATTTCCATCCATTTGCATGCAAAATTCGAGAAGTCATTGTTTTTTAGCGCAGCGTAGTACTCTACTGTGTATATATTCCACACTTTCTTCATCCATTCTTCCATTGAAGGACATCTAGGTTGTTTGATAAAGGAAGGCTGGATAGGGGAGCAGGGAAGCACAATTCTTAGTTAAGGGAGCCACCTTAGGGCTGGCAAGAGACTTGAACCTAGAGTGGCTCCCAGGAGCCCAAGGCGATGTCCCCAGTTAGTTCCTTGGGCAGATAGGGAACCTGAAACGACCCTATCCTATAGCAATACTGACGAATATCTTGCATATCACCATAGAACCTTCATCTGGTGATGGATGGAGATAGAGACAGAGACCCACACTGGAGCACTGGACTGAGCTCCCAAGGTCCCAATGAGGAGCAGAAGGAGGGAGAAGATGAGCAAGGAAGTCAGGACCACGAGGGGTGCACCCACCCACTGAGACAGTGGGGCTGATCTATTGGGAGCTCACCAAGGCCAGCTGGAATATGACTGAAAAAGCATGGGATAAAACCGGACTCTCTTAACATGGCAAACAATGAGGGCTGATGAGAAGCCAAGGACCATGGCACAGGGTTTTGATCCTACTTCATGTTCGGGCTTTGTGGGAGCCTAGCCAGTTTGGATGTTCACCTTCCTAGACATGGACAGAGTGGGGAGGACCTTGGACTTTCCACAGGGCAGGGAACCCTGACTGCTCGTTGGACTGGAGAGGGAGGGGGAGAGAAGTGGGGGGAGGGGGAGAAGGGTGGGAGGAGGGGGAAATTTTTTTTTTCCTTTTCTCAATAAAAAAAAAAGAAAAAAAACTGGTACACTTTAGGGGCGCAGTTGAGTGAGTTTTTGCAAACGTGTATGGTGGGAAATTCTACAGCAATCAAGTCTCGGAACTCATCTCTCATCCCAGCACTTGCTCAGGAGTCTCTCTTGTCACCAGTCTGCCCTCCCTGTGGCACATCGCCCACGCTCTGCATCTTCTTGCCCCTACATTGCTGAAGTGGGTTTTCCTCAACATTCCTGTCCTGCTGCTTAGAGACATTCGGACAGATGTGCACTGGACTATCATTTTGCTCCTACTCTAGCGTTACGTTCTTAAGATGAAACGTGGCACGCCTCTTCTCCGGTGTTACTGGCTACTGGAGTGGAGTCTTTGTTGGAGTCTGCTCAGATGCTTCATCTCTTTTCAAAACTGCATGCTATTTTCCTTTTTGTTGGGGCGTCAGAGTCTTTGACGTGTTCTAGATGCACATTTTTTTCTCTACCAGATGCAGGCTTACAGCTGTTTTCTCCCCAACTGTGGATCATCTTTTCACATTCTCAATGATTTTGAGACGAGCAAAGGTATTTTATTTTGATTAAATCCAGACTAACGATTTCCCATTTCACAGAACTTTCTGTGTAAATACATTTGAATAGGATTGCGAAGGTACAATCTTGCCTTCTCTTACTATTTTTAGCTTAATATATCAATTGACTTTGAACCTAATGTCGCTAGGCTATATTTTGCCTAATCATACTTCAATTATTCTTTTAACAGTCTCTAAAACTCATATACATATTTATTTAGAATTTTTACATATAAATCCCTTGGTGATATTATCTTATGGCTTCCTTTTTTTTTGTATATTGTATTTGTCAGACATTGTTATTAAAACTATTCCAACTTGGGACTGGAAGAAAGACTCAGTGGGGAAAATGCTTACTGCATAAGTGTGAGCACTGGGGTTTAGATGCCCAGCACTCAATGTAAATGGTGTGAGTGAGGGTTACAGGTGTAACCCAGTGCTGGGGAAAGCAGAGACAAGGCCATCCCAGAGGCTCACTGACCAGCCAGTCTAGCTGAACAGCATGCTGTAGGTTCAATGCAGAGACGGGGGTGGCGGGGAGTTGAAGAGGAGGCTTAGTGGTTAAAAGCATTTATTATTCTTGTGGAGGACATGGATTCGGTTCTCAGTCCCCACATAGAAGCTCACAAACACCTGTAAAGCCACTTGTAAAGTCCTCTTATGACCTACAGTGTCTCTGCATGTATGTGGTGCACATAACACACACACACACACACACACACACACAAAACCCACCTCAACTCAATACCTTGGAAAAGCTTATAAACCCTGGAAACAGTTTATTTCTTGAAAAAAATTTTAATATTTTGAAGACCCTCTATAATACTATTTGAGCCTTTTTGTAATGCAAAATGATTAGTAATGTAATCCTTTACCTTTTCCCTCCAGTTTCTTTTGGGGTTTCATCTGATGAAATATCCATTTTGTAGTTAATTTTAGCCATTTATGTTTTCATAGAAATCGTGTTTGGCTTTGATGCTGGCATTTTTTTTTTATATCACCATGCCTGTGATCTCACCTCAGGGCCACAGTGTGTTCCTGTCACGCCCATGCTCAGCTTTCCTTTCTCCAATCAGTATCGTGATTATTTCTCTCTAGCCCTGACTTTACTCAGTTGGACCAGATGGTAGTTTCCCTAGTCTATAGGTTTCCACACTCTCTGTTCCTCCAGACCCTATCCTTGGAAGAAAACTAGTTAACAGAAAAATTAAAAATATCAGCTTCTGGAAACTGTAGTAGTCACTTCAGGGAGCTACTGCTTCACAAATGAAGCTGCTGGGCTTCAGAGCCAGTTCTGAGGATGTGGTAGAACTGGAACTGGATGCTAGACAAACATGTCTTCCAGGACAGCATTCACCAGTGAGTGGTAATGAAATTGCTGGGGTAAAACCACTGCTCCACCAAATACCAGGAAACAACACTCTTTACCTCTTGGAACATAAGCAACCTCAACGGCTGCTCCTCAGTCGTTGAACCCAATGATGACTCCAGCCTGTTTTGTAGGGCCGTGGGCAGAACATACCCAAGTGGTGAATGTGCGCAAGGGCTCCAGAAGCTGTACTCTTCCCCTGTATCAAGGGTCAGTGTGGGTTTCGGGTGGAGTGTGCATTTAAGGAAACAGAAGGCCAAGGTGAGTCAGCACAGCTGACAAAGAGGCCAATGTCCAAGGATGCAACCTCCAAAAGATGCTCTTGGGAACAGAGGGTAGTGAGTAGCTCTGTCTCGGCCTGTGACCACACACCCTCCAGGAAACACAGGCTCCAGCTCAAGGATGGAAGAGAAAACTGGGACTATACTCGGACAGTGATGGGTATGGAATCCTGTCTGCTTCTGTGAATAATACACAGTGGTCTTTGAACTTGTAAAGGACCTAGGAGGGCAGCCTGGGCTTCATAGCCAAAGACACCTCCAAGTTCCAACGCTGCTTTTTCCCGGAAGACCTCAAAAGTCTCCAGGTGTACAAATGCAAAGCCTCGGCCTCACTGGACCTCTCTGGTGTCAACACTCATTGACCTCCCTCAGGCTGTGTCTTGCCATTTATTCTTTTTTTATCCCTCTTTTTAAAATTACTTTAAAAATAATATCAATCAAAATTCCCACTTCCTCCCCTCCTCCCACTTCCCTCCTGCTACCCCTCTCTTTCCCCACCTTCCCTTCAGTCCTAAGAGAGGGCAAGGCACCCTGCCCTGTGGGAAGTCCAAGGCCCTCCCCGCTACATTTAGGCTTAGAAAGGTATGCATCAAAAGAGAATAGGATCCCAAGAGGTCAGTACATGCAGTAGAGACAAATCCCAGTGCCATTATCATTGGCCCCTCAGTCTGCCCCAATTGTCAGCCACATTCAGAGGGTCCAGTTTGATCCCATGCTTGTTCATTCCCAGTCCAGCTGGAGTTGGTGAGCTCCCTTTAGCTCAGGCACACTGTCTCAGTGGGTGAACCAACCAACCCCTCGTGGTCCTAACTTCCTTGCTCATATTCTCCCTCCTTCCGCTCTTCATCTAGACCTTGGGAGCTTAGTCGAATCCTCCAATGTGGATTTCTGTCTCTATCTCCATCTGTTGCAGGGCAAAGATTCTATGGTGATACTCAATATAGTCATCAGTCTGACTATGGGACAAGGCCAGTTCAGGCACCCTCTCCTCCACTGCCCAGAGTCCTAGCTGGGGACATCCCTGTGGACTCCTGGGCTAAGCCTCTTGCCAACCCCAAAATGGCTCCCTTGATTAATATATCTCCTTCTCTGCTCCCATATCCGTCCTTCCTCCATCTCAACCATCCTATTCCCCCAAGGTCTCCCCAGCCCTCCCCTTCTCCCCTCTTCCCCCTTCCCCTTCCCTCCACTTCCCCTCCACCCTCTTGCTCCCAACTTTTGCCTGGCGTCTTGTCTGCTTCCAATTTCCAGGTGGATCTATATATGTTTTTCTTTGGGTTCACCTTACTACTTAGCTTCTCCAGAATCATGAACTATAGGCTCAGTGTCCTTTGTTTATGGCTAGAATCCACTAATGAGTGAGTACATACCATATTCATATTTTTGGGTGGTTTGGTGAGCCATAGATCCAGGTATCAGGCAGATTGGGATTTGAAGCCCTGTCAGCTAAACATACCCATTGCTGTGTGACAATCCCAGGGTACTCCTCTGTCCCACAAAGACAACTGTGCTTCTCTTTTGGCTCCCAGATGCCTTCATGGTTCAGGTGAGGACATGTGTTCCAGCCCAGCCTGTAAGAGCCAGTACTCTTTCCTCTTCCTCCTTCAAACTGGTTACCTTTTCCCTTGTTGACCTGGGGCACTAGCATGCAACTCCAGGGGGATTGTAACAGTGGCTTAGTAAATGTCTCTTCCTTCTTCCCCAGGGGGGAAAAGCAAGGCTTTGTGGTGTTCTGGGAGGGCATAACTGAACCCACACCCTCCCTGAGGGACGGACACAGAATGTGCAGCAGCCATCTTGAACAGGACAGGAATTCCACTCTTGCCTCCCTATGGCCACAGACCTGCTAAGCTGAGCAGGTCCCTGTGGCCGTTAAGAAGTCGATGGTTTTGTAGATCACCACAGCTGCATGTATTCTGGCTGTAAGTAAGATCCATGCTTAGATGCTGACAGATGTCCTTGGAAGGAGGAGCTGGGCCCTGCTCATTGGAGAAAGGTGGGAGGATTACCCTCCCCTCCTGAGGAAAGGATGGGTGTGGATGTGACCCTGAAGGTATGGGCACGTGACAAGGCTACCTTTGCTGTGAGTTACTCTTCTGTCAATGACAAATGCGGAGTTCACACTTTCCATTAATTTTACTGGATATCCATGAGAATGAGCATTTCAGAGGCAAAAAAGGATGTCCCTCTCCCCCATACTGGTCTTCGTGGGCACCCACACAGGTTAGTCCATGGGCGCCACTCAGGAAGCTCCATTCTCCCTGTTGGAAGGTGACTTTCATTCCTTTTATTTATTTTTTATTTGCTCACACAGGATTAGGTTTTATTATGACATTTTTTCAAACAAAATTTGTTGTTGTTCTCTCTCCCTCCCTTCTTCACGCCCCTCCCTTCTTCTTGCCCCCAGCGGTCTGCAGTCCGCTCTCATGCAACAGCAACCTTTGTGTCCACCCCTCTCGATAACTCCTGCTCCCCTGGAGGGGCCTCCTACCTAATGTCATAGTCTGTGCTTACTCTCTCATCCCCTTATTTACGTGTACACAAATATTAAAAGTTAGGATATACATATGAGAGGATTCGCAATTTCTGCCTTTCTAAGGCTTGTCAGACGGTGGCTCTTTTTTTAATAAGAAAGCAGAGTAGCCCAATTGCCTTCAGGTTTTACCCCATGTAGGGAGAATGGAAAATTCAAATTAAATGGCTCTTTTCCCTGAGGCTAGTGAAGACAACCTTTTAGAAGCAAGATTCTAAGGCCTCTGTACTAGGGAAAAGGTTCCCTGTGCCCATCCCAGTCCATCCCCGACAGACACACCTACTCCACATTCATTGCTGTGTTAGCCAGAGGCATCTTAAGTCAGGATGCTGAGCCCCAGCCAATAACTCTGGGGATGCTGTAGGTGACAAGTTGTAAAGAAAAGCACTGACAGCAGACTAACATGGTTTAGAAAGGCTTCCTAGAGGATCCACACACGTCAAAAGAAGGGTCATTTGAGGGAAAGTCGTCACACTGGAGGCTGCGTCCACTGCAGGGAGTTTTACAAAAAGTCCCACAAGTATCACTCTCACTATTGATGGCCCACAATGGGTGGTTTCATAGCTATGAAGGCTTTTAAAACATTTCTTCGCAGCCCAGGGCACTAATGCTCCCAGAAACCTTCATGGGTTTCAAACTCCTCCCGAGATCACCTAGCAGGTGGCCCATTTGAGCCTGGGACCTGGGCCTATTTGGGCCTCACAACTCATGATTTCAAGCTGTTTGCAAGTCCTTGGGGTCATGGAGAGAAACACAGGTTTACATACATACTCAAGACAAAAGCAACACAATGAGGAGGCCAGGACGTCCAGTGCTCACATCTCACCCCATCACAGTGCCATGGAACATGTTGGCAGTGCCTCCTAGCTGTCCCGGGCACCAGTTTAAGAATATAATATCTCTCTCCCCGTTCCCAGAGGAGGGCTGCATGATGTGGAAACTACGAGGGGACCAGACAACCCATCTCTCTACTCGGCCGTGGGGACCTGCAAAGCCCTGGCCAGTGCACCCAGGAGGTCCACCTCTACCGGCCCATCCTCAGCAGAGACACGTACTAGGTCCAAAGATATTCACATACCTTCAGTGACGGCTGGCCTGGAGCACTGCTAGTATTTGATGTTGACTCTCTGAATGAATGAAGTCTTTTTAGCTTGCCTTTCCTAAGTCCTTGCCACATGCCAGTATGGGCTTCTGAGTACTGCTCCCAGTGAGTTCTCTGCCCAGTCACTGGAACACTCTGAGAGCCCATGACCTCATCACATTATCAATAGGTAGGCTCCCAGGGCAATCCTAGACCCCGACGGATAAAGGCTGTTTTGGTAGGTGGAAGTTGAGGGAAGACATCAGATACTAAATTGTGAGCAATACAGTGTTCTGTGCCTTCCACTGCCAATGACACTGACTTGTGACATCAGAAATAGCCCTTAATATCTGTAAGTCTGGCTTCCTTCTTTGAGTTAACAAAAATGGAAAGATAGAGAATGTTCAAATGAGGAAATGGGAAGTGTGTGTGTGTCTGTGTGTGTGCCTATGTGTATGCCCCCGTGTGAATCTCTGTGTGTCTGTTTGTATTTTTATGTGTTTGTGTGTCTGTGCGTATGTGTCTGTGTATGTGTGTGTCTCATCTGTTTCTGTGCAGATGTCTGTGTGTCTTTACATGTGTTGGTCTGTTTCTGTGTGTGTCGTTGTGTGTGTGTATATTTACATATGCTATGTACTTGTGTATCTGTATGTCTATGTGTATGGTTGCCTGTGTATATATGTGTGTATGTGTATGTCTCTGTATGTTTGTCTGTATGTCTGTGTTTATGTTTGTCTGTGTATTTGTATATGTTTGTGTGTGTTTCCCTTGTGTGTATGCCTGCTTTTATGTATGTTTGTCTCTGTGTGTGTTCAAAGATGTTTATTGCAGTATGTCTATATGGAATGAAGTTAGCTGAAAGAGCAAGGTAGGCGCCGGGCAGGAGAGGAGCAGACTTAAGTCCAGCAGGTCCTCTCTCCAGTGAAGAACACCATGTGACCCAGAAGAGCACACCCAGAGGGGTCTGCTTCGAACACAGAAAAGTATATAGCACACAATCCCATTTTTGTGAGTGCAAAAGAACCAGACAGCATTGTTTCTACAGATAGTCAATTGGGCATTGAGACAGGATGTAGGGACACGCGGCGGGCTGTTCTAAGTGCTTGTGACCTGCGTGTCGGGGAGATGGCTTGCTAAGTGAGGTCATGAGGCAGAAGCAAAGGAACAGAATGAGAAGAGGAAGCTATCCATCCATTAGGAAAGTAAGTCATCGCAAGCAACCCAGCACACCTGCTATGAGATTTGCATGCAAATGTGTATGAAGGGAGGGTTGAGAGACTTAGGTAAAATGCTACTTTCTTTTACACACGATGGTAATGATAGATGTCTGAGGGAACCATCTTGAGGATCGGATGATGACACTGTGGGCTGGGACGAGGGAACGATTGATCTGAAGTCACAGCTTCTGGGAGACGTCGGGTGTGGGTACCGCTCTGCTGACACCCAGCCTGGTGTCTTTCTTGTATGCTGCAACTGCCTTGCTAAATAAGCATGAACCAGACAGAGCTGTGATTGACTTGCTGAGCACATCGATTATTAGTCATTCTCGAGGGCTACAAGTGTGGATCAAAACAGATGACAGCCCCCTCACTGTAGGTGGGAGACTTTCACCCTGTCAGCCACGAGCTCAGCAATCACAGCGTCAAAGCAGCCGTCTCATTCCGGTTTAAAAATAGCTGGAAATGCCCACTTGAAGTGCACGCGTGACAAGTGCAAGGCATACGGGTGGGCCAGTTGGATAGTTCTGACATTAGCTGTCTATGGTGAGACATGCGCAGTCATGCCCAGGAGGTCTGGGAGAGACCCCGCACTGAGCAAGCCGCTCTTCCTGTACAAAGTGACTTCACTCATGGGTAACTTCCTTTCCCTTCTCTGATTCTGTCTTTGGGTCTCCTGACTTCACCTTGTGCAGAAAGTCATTCTTATTAGCACTGCTCTGAGCCCCACATTGACATATTTCTCATAGATTGGGAAACAGAGGCTCTGAGAGACTAGGGAACTTGCTCGAACTTTGGAATTAGATATGTGGTAGGATCATGATTAAATATCACACTACATTTGTGTATAGGAGGGCTACTGTTTTTTTTTTTTAGTTGATCCTGTATCTTGACACATTGTTGAAGGTGTTTATCAGCTGTAGGAGCTCCCTAATAGAATTTTTTAAGGTCACTTATGTATACTATCATATCATTTACAAACAACAAAAGTTTGACGTCTTCATTTTCAATGTGTATCTTCTTTATCTTCTTTTGTTGTCTTATTGCTTTAGCTAGAACTTGGAGTCTATATTGAATAGATATGGAGAGAGTGGACAGCCTTTTTTAGTTTCTGATTTTACTGGAATCTCTTTGAGTTTCTCTCCATTTAATTTGATGTTGACTGTCGACTTCCTGTATATTGTATTTATTATGTTTAGGTATGTTTCTTGTATCACTGATCTGTCCAAGACCCTTATCATGAAGGACTGTCAGATTTTTGTCAAAGGCCTTTTTGGCATCTAATGAGATAATCATGTATTTTTTTTCTTTTAGTTTGTTTATATGGTGGATTACATTGACAGATTTTTGTATGTTGAACCATCCCTCCATCTCTGAGGTGCCTACTTGATCATGGTGAATGATTTTTCTGATGTGTTCTTATATTCAACTTGTTAATATTTTATTGAGTATTTTTGCATAAATGTTCATGAGGGAGATTGCTCTGTAATTCTCTTTCTTTGTTGCGTCTTTGTGTGGTTTACAAATGATAAATAGACTGAAAAAGAAATCAGGGAAACATCACCCTCTACAATAGCCACAAGTAGCATAAAATATCTTGGGGCAACTCTAACCAAACAAGTGAAAGACCCATATAACAAGAACGTTAAGACTCCAAAGAAAGAAATTGACGAAGATATCAGAAAATGGACGTATCTCCCTTGCTCTTGGAGAGATAGGATCAACATAGTAAAAATGGCAATCCTACCAAAAACAGTCTACAGATTCAATGCAATCCCCATCAAAATCCCATCACAATTCTTCACAGACTTCAAAAGAACAATGTTCAACTTCATATGGAAAAACAAAAAACCAAGAATAGCCAAAATAATTCTGTACAATAAATGAACCTCTGGAGGCATCACCATTTTTTACTTAAAGCTATGCTATAGAGATCTAGTAATAGAAATAGCTTGGGATTGTCATAAAAACAGACATGTGAAGCAATGGAACCAAATTAAAGATCCTGATATTAACCCACACACCTTTGAACACCTGATTTTTAACAAAGAAGCCAAAATCGTACTATGGAAAAAAAGAAAAATTCTTCAACAAATGGTGCTGACATAGCTGGATGTTGACATGTAGAAAAAGGCAAATAGATCCATATCTATTGTCATGCACAAAATTTAAGTTCAAGTAGATCAAAGGCCTCAACATAAATAAAGATACACTAAACCTGATATAAGATAAAGTAGGAGGTAGCCTTGGATGAATTGGCACAGGAAACCACTTCCTAAATTTGACACGAGTAGCACAGACACTGAGAGCAACAATGGGACCTCCTGAAACTGAGAAGCTTCTGTAAAGCAAAGAACATGGTAAATAAGACAAAATGACAGCCTACAGAATGGGAAAATATCTTCACCAATCCCACATCTGAGAGATGACTAATTTCCAATATATATATATATATATCAAGAAACTAGACATCAAAATACCAAATAATCAAATTTAAAAATGGGGTACAGATCTAAACAGAGAATTCTCAACAGAAAAAAAACCTCAAATGGCTGAAATACACTTAAAGAATTGTTCTACACCTTTAGTTATCAGGAAAATGCAAATCAAAATAACTCTGAGATATCATATTATGCCTGTCAGAATGGCTAAAATCAAAACCACCAATGATAGTGTATGCTGGAGAGGATGTGGAGTAAGGGGAACAGTTCTCCATTGCTGGTGGGAATGCAAACTTTGGAAATCATCCTGAGTGAGGTAACCCAGACCCAGAAAGACAAACATGGTATGTACTCATTTATAAGTGAATATTAGATGTAAAAATAGGATAACCAGGCTACAATCCACATCTCCTGAGAAGCTAGGTAATAAGGAGGACCCTAAGACAGACATGCATAGATGCTCCCGTGTTGTAAGAGGCTGCTTGTTCATTTCCTGGCTGCCCAGACTCCTGATATAACCACACAGAAACTGTATTAATTAAATCACTGCTTTAATAGTCCTATTAGCTCTAGCTTCTTATTGGCTAGCTCTTACATTTTAATTTAACCCATTTCTATTAATCTGTGTATTGCCATGTGGCTGTGGCTTATTGGCAAGGTTGCCTTCTTTCTCCCAGTGGTCAGTTTAGTTTTCCCTGCCTACCTCTATTCTGTCCTGCCAGGCCCAAGACAGATTCCTTATTTGTTAACCAATAAAAGCAACACATATTCAGAAGGACTTCCCATACCACCTCTGGGAAGGGAAATAAATAAGATCTTCTTAGTAAATTGGTAGCATTTGGGGGTGGGGTGGGGGTGGGAGAGGAGAGAGGGGCTCATGGGAGGGAGAGGAGAACGTGAGGGATCAGGATGGTTGAGTTGGGGAAGGGACAGACAGGGAGAGAAAGGAAAGAAACATCGTGATAGAGGGAGCCATTATGAGGTTAAGGAGAAACCTGGTGCTAGGGAAATTCCCAGAAATCCACAAAGATGACCCCAGTCAAGGCTTTTAGCAATAGTTGAGCTGGCCTTCTCCAGTAATGAGATTGATGACTGCCCTAATTTTCATTATGGAACCTTCATCTGGTAGCTGACAGAAGCAGATGCAGAGATCACAGCTAACACTGGGCTGAGCCCCTGGAGTCCAGTCAAAAAGAGGAAGGAGGGATTATATGAGGAAAGGGGTCAAGATCATGATGGGGACACCCACACAGACAGCTGACCTGAGCTAGTGGGATCTCACTGACTCTGGACTGACAGTGGGGGAACTGCATAGGACTGAATTAGGCCCTCTGAATGTGGGTGACAGTTCGTGACTTGGGCAGTCTGTGGGGCCACTGGAAATGGGACCAGAATTTATCCCCAGTGTATGAACTGGCTTTTTGAAGCCCATTCCCTACAGAGGGACACCTTGCTCAGCCTTGATACAGGAGAGAAGAGCTTGGTCCTGCCTCAACTTTATATGTCAGACTTCACTGACTCCCCACGGGAAGTCTTACCCTTTCTTAGGGGTAGACAGGGGATTGAACATTAGAAGGGGAGGGAGGGGGAACTGTGATTAGTATGTTAAATGAAAAAAAAAAGACTTTTAAATAAAAATATAGTTAAAAAACAACAAAAATTTCACACCACAGTGAAGCAGCTATTGAGTGGCTAATTCGTGCTTATTGCTCAGTTTATTGTGAGTCTCAAAGTGCCTTCCTGGCCTCCATGATGTCTATACTGGAATTATTGGACTATGACGTCTTTCCGTGTGTGCATCTGTGGTGGAATTAGTCAGTGGAATGGCTCAGGAAGGGTGCTGGTGTGCAAGCATGAGGCCCTGAGTTCCAATCTACCTATACCTTCAATGCCAGCATTGGGGGGTGCAGAGACAGGCAGATCCTCAGGACTCGCTAGTCAACCAGGCCCTCTGGTTCACTAATCCCCTGTCAAAAATAATGAGGAAAAGTAATAGAGGAAAACATCTCACACACTGCTCTCCACACGTGCTTCCCATGGAGGTTTCATGCTGGAAGTGTTTTTCCAGGTCCCCGGGGAGAATCTTTGAAAGGATGAAAAATGCCTACTGGTTCCTGGAAGACCATCAGTGACCACTGTGACTTGGGGAACTGACCCGGAAACTCCTTCCCCTTGCACTGGGGGCAGCATGGGACGCTGTGACTGCTCTCCATCCCACCTGGGGTGTTTGTAGCACCCACATAACCAGGATCAAGTTATAGGAGGCAGAGGATCTTGGCCTAGTGGTCAGTCCCATCCCTCTGTGGATGTTCAAGCCTGGAAAAAACTCCCGAAGATCAGTTCAGCTTCTGCTTGGATGCCTCTCGGGGTGCGGAACTCAGTTCAGCTTCTGCTTGGATGCCTCTCGGGGTGCGGAACTCACGTTCCTACTTCTCACCAATAAATAGTTTCAGCTATAAGTAGCTATATTGTTGTTCTACCGACTAAAATACGGAAGGGCCCCGAAGAAGGAGGGTATCTACTTCCTGATGCTAGGTGTAACCCTTAGTGGATACAGTGTGGCATTCCTTTCATGGAAGGCCTTTGACACATTGAAAATAGGAACCATCTACCTTCTGAATTGTCCTGTTTTCACTCTGAGGTTGATGTCTGAGCTCGTTGAAATGGTCAATTTTCTTCAGTATTAGAGCTAGGAGTGAATCTAAGATTAAAGTGGAGTTGGACTAGGCAATTCTTGGATGAGACCATGGACTTCCTTGTCCCCCACCCCCACCCTTGCATTGCCACCCCTGCAGAAGGGCAGTGTAAAGGCTTTAGAGTGAACCTCCTGAGAGCAATGCAATGAACAGCATAGTTACACACCAAAGAGATGAGAAGGGGGAACGAGGGATAAAGGGTAGGGAGGAAGAGACAGGTGGAAAGCAAGGGGAGGCCCACTGAGTAGAGGGTGACTGAAGATTCTCTTCTCTGGCCCAGGAGCTCCTAAGGCACAGCCGTGGCTCCCTCCTTGTACGCTTAATAAGTTTGCACCCTGGTTTGCAAGCAGAGGGACTTGTTGTAACTCCCTCTCCACTGAGTGACATGGCCCGGCCCTCCTCCCTCTGCCTTGTTTGTCAACTCCTCTCAGCTCACCAGAATCCATGAGTTTGATAAGGAGCTTTGTATGTTTCGTTCAAGTAGTCACAAAATTTGTCTGAACAGGAGAGAGTCAAGGACAAAGGCTTATCTCGGGCCCTGGAGAGCAGCAGAAATGACAAGCTGAACGGCAATGAATTAATCAGCATGCCCAGAGCATGGCTCTTGAAGCAATTGTATGTCCACCTTCCTGATTGTGTGTTACCTCAGCTAGAGGTCTCCTTGTTACCCTAAAAGGTAGTGTAAAGGCTGTAGAGTGTACCTCCTGGGGAGAGGAAAGGGAAGGGAGGGATAAAGGGAGGAGAGGAAGAGAGGATAAAAGGGAAGGAAGCAAAAAGAAAGAGGAAGAAAAGGCAAAAAGAAAGGAAAGAGAAGGAAGTAAGGAACAAAGGAAGGAAGAAAGGAAGGGAGGAAGGAAGGAAGGAAAGAAGGAAGGAAGGAAGGAAGGGAAAAGGAGAGAATAGAAAAGGAGGAGAAGGGCAGAAAAGAAAAGTGGGTTGCTTTCAGAGGAGTGGTGTTTGTGTGAATACCAGGAGAGGCTGCAGTGTAAGTACCCACAGAACACAAAGCTCTCCTGGGTTACAGAGTGTGGCTCAGCTTCATCCGCTATCCGCCTCTATGTGTAGTCCTTATGTCCTCCTGAAATCTGGAGGCTTGCTCATCTTCATTCATGCTGAATGCTCTTGGCTTTTGTCAGGAGCCTGCTCTCAGCTGGTCACTGGGCGGGCAGCCAGGTACACAGGGTGGGGACACAGGCCTCCAAGATGCACAGTGTCTTCATCTCTCCATTTCTAAACCCCTCGACAATGACAGTCAAGGACCCTTTCTGCCCAGTGGCCAAAGGTCTTGAGTGAACTCCAAAGAGCTTCATCTCGGCTTGGAGAACAGAGGTGGTTTTGTTATCACTGTTTCACAGTGTAATGATCCTGAGCCGGGACTCCAAATCTTCTTCACCGTGTGTGCCTGCATGTGGGCACGTGTGTTTAAACGTCTGTGGTGCTCAGAGAACAACCTCAGGTGTCACTTTTCAGAGGCTGTCTGCCTTCTGTTGGAGGTAGGGTATCTCAGTAGCCTGGAACTGCACCCTGTAGAGCTGTGGGCTTCCAGGGAGTCTCCTCTGTCTCCCATCTCCCCATCTCTGAGATTGTAGGCACCTCTTATACTTGTCATTTTATATGGTTTCTGTACTCAAACCCAGGTCCTCACACTTGGAAAACAATCAGTGTATCAACCGAGCCATCTCCTCAGTCCCTTCCCCACCTTGCTCTGAGTATGGATTTAAAATTTATTCCCCCTAGATCTCCGTAGTGACCCCACTTACATATGTTAGGACTCTGGTCTTCACGGTGACAGAGAGCCAACTGTAAGCCAGCTAAAGCCAAGCAGATGATCTCCCTGTTGGGCAACTGTAAAGTCAGAGGGCAGAGCATACCCCAGGAACTGTCCTGCTCTGAATGCGCACGTTGTCACCACCCCAAAACTTCTCACTCCGAGCACTCCTCAGTTACACACTGAAGGGCATCTCTGGCCACTGAGTGACAACTTCCTGCTGAGCCAGCCTGCTGGACCATTCTCCCAATAGCTCGAATGGTAACCAGTACTTTATGAGAAGAAATTACCATTAACGTGGGCATTCCGTTACTCTGAGCGCCTTAAGGGAAGGATTATTCTGCTCGCCCCTTCAGGGGTTTCCTCCCATTGTGGTGGGACAGCATGGTGAGCAGGGTATCTCCCATCATGGGAGCCAGGATGCAGAGAGCGACACTTCCTGGGCTCTGAGCTGGATTGCTTCTCCTTTTTGCTTTCATTCCATCCAGGTCCCTAGCCTGTAGCATGATGCTGCCTATGTTTAGAGCAGATTTTTCTTCCCCTCTCTGAAGTTGATCTAGATGGACTGAGTTAAACCCCCAGAATGGCAAAAAGATGGGAGTCATGGTTTACATCTGTAATCCCCACACTCCTAGGGGACATCAGGGGAGGAGACACACACATTTGCTAGAAGCTTGCTGAGGGCCAGCTAACCTGAAATATATAGCGGCACAAACAAGACCCTGCCTCAAAGCAATGGAAGGTGGGCTTTGTCCTCTGACCTCCATATCCACAGCATGGCACATATGAGCTTGTAGTCTTTCTGCCTCACTCTGTCTCTGTCTGTCTCCATCTCTGTCTCTGTCTTACCCTCTTCCCACACATAGTAAGTAAACTAAGATTTGAAAAATCAAATGTAAGATTAGTTAAATCTGTGTGTAGGAGACACGGTGTGCCTTCTTCCAAGGGTCTTTCCTGCACAGCTGGTCTCTCAGACTCCCTGCCTCCTTGGCCTCTTGAGTGAAGCTTTCTCTCTGGCCACATAGAACCAGAATTGAGCACAAATTTATGTGTCTGAGTTCTCAAGCATCTTGCCCATCCATTCATCCCAAGAACCCCCCACATCTCCCAGGTGTCTGTCTCTCCTGTGGAGCCCTAAATTGGACAGACTCTTTTATGGCACCATGGTGAGTCTCCCTGTCCTGACCTCAGCTTCTTGGATAGCCTCTGTTCCTTCTGGTAACTCCTGCTCATCCCCTCCCAGAGCACAGGAAGCCTTAAGCCTACTGTGCCAAGTGTCATCAGCTGTGCAGTCGCTCGGAAGCCCAAGGCCAAGAGTTTCGATGTGCTTGCTCCTGCCTTTGCCCAGGGTGAGTGGTGCGACTGGACAAATTATATACACCTCCTGGGCTCATCTGTAAAACTGGAATTTTGTTACTATTACTATCATCATTTTAACACGAGGCCAGGCACCTAGTGTATGAGGCTCTGGGCTGGCTATAAAGTAGGGCTCCAGTCTACCAGCATCTACTGCTTTAGGATAATCTGTTGAGTCTCACAAACTAACACATTGGGTAGGTGTGTTTCTGGGGAGACCTCATTTCCAGAAATGGGTGAACATTTCATAATGGGGATCAGGCAATTTGACCTAAGGCTGGTGATACTGTCTGCCCTGGCCAATCAGATCCGAGTACACTAAAGGTTAGTTAATGCCATCTTTGCTCTAGGCCATTTCCATACCTAGGCAGTCAGCTACCATGGAGCAAAGGCTTTTCTGAGGGATTGCTTTCTGTTTGACAAGCTTTCTGCGCTCCTAAAATGGCAATCTAGACACAGTTGTTCAGAAGATGTCCCTATGCCCCCAGCAGACACTTGGCTTCCACAGCACACACTGCTGTCCCTTGTTCTTGTTCCAAATGTGGTCACCTCTATGCTGGAGGCGCTTAGTTGCTGATGCCTGCTCCCAGCAATAGATTAGGTACTCCCAAGCCTAACCCAGAGCCTGGTGCACAGTGGATGCCAGCCACTGCTCTCTCACCTTCTCTGGGGAGCTCTATTTCTTCAGAGAAATCCCTTCTACCCCACACATGACTGCTGACAGGGAGATAGGGTATTGATGATTCTCTCTTGGCTCTAGATTCATCGGTCCGGACTCCTGCACTTGGTGGAGGATGGGAGGCCTGGGGGTCAAACGGATGGCTAAAGATGAGTGGGATGAATGGGTTTATAGTGAGGGAGGAAGCGGTCAGATTTAACAGCCCATGAGACCATAGGCTTTAGTTTTGGCCTCTTGCTTCTGCCAAGACAGATGATCTAGGCTCTGTATAAAAGAGGTATCTGGTCTTGCAACCACCCAGGTCATCATTAGAGAAACACGAGACTCTTCACAGACTAAGCCACGACTCCAGCATCTATTCGTGGTGATCTGGAGTAGTAGCCTGTCATTTCTAATTAACACTTTCCTTATGACTTCTGTCCTTAACGAGCAATGCACTCATAGTTCTGTATAGCCAGGAGGAACGGAGTCTGTAGAGTGTAGCATTTGGCATGTCAACTCTTTGTCCTGCAGTCCTGGAGAGAGGAAAGAGGACATACCAAGAACAAGTGTCCTAAGGTGGTCACCGAACTGGCCCCAGTCCTTTGGACCCCACTTTTACCTCTAACAATGCTAAATTACCCCAAAGGCCAGAAGCATGCCTTGCAGAGCTAGCCAACCAAACAGGAAGATGGCCCATGCCTTCTTTCTTGTTAATGCAAGCTTCCCATAATGTATTGCTTGTGTTTTCTGAGAAGGGATCTCAGAGGCCATCTTTGTGTCCCTGTTCCTTCCATTGAGTGGGTCTCTTGAGAACCTCAGTGTATTTCAGAAGAACTACTCAGGGTTCTTCCACCACAGTAAGTGCTTGGGTATGAGAATCTTTCCTTCCCGGCAAAGGTAGAAAACTTGTGTCCCAGCCGATGCTTCCAGAAGCTCTGAGCTTCACTGAGATCAGATTTCCCTAAAAAGAAAGAAATTTCTTCTAAAGTTTTAAATTTCTTAAAAAAGGCTGGGAAATCTGGGTGTGGTGGCACATACCTTTAATCCCAGCACTCGGGAGGCAGAGGGAGTAGGATCTCTGTGAGTTCAAGGCCAGCCTAGTCTACAGAGAGAGTTCCAGGACAGCCAGTGCTACACAGAGAAACCCTGACTTGAAAAACAAGCAAAACAAAAGGCTGGGGAGATGACCCTCCCTGGCAAAGCACTGGCCTCACAGTGCAAAGACCCAGGTTTGGAACCTCAGAACCCATGGAAAATTCAGGAGTGGTGATATATGCTTGTTATCCCAGGGTGGTGAGATGGGAGGAGGTGACAGATGGATCCCCACAAGTGAGGCCAGCTAGGACAGCCTACGTAGAGTTCCAAGTCAATGTTTGTCTTATCCAAACAGTAGAAGATACAGGAAGAATAACAACTGAGGTTCTCCTCTAACTTCCAGGAGCCAGGAACATGCATCCTTGTGTGCATCCACACATGCATGTATAGCATGTGCATACGTGCATGCACACACACACACATAAAAGGAACTTAGTATGGCTATAATTTATTAAATAGAGAAGGAAGCACTATCTGGTTCCCAGGGTAGTAAAATCATTTACCCAGAGCCATCAGAATAAGAAGCAGGTTTTCTGCTTACTGCGTTTTTTATCCTTCCTTCCTACCCGCCTTAACTCCTCCACACACAGGGGTGGGAAAGACAGTGTCACTCACATAGCTCAAGCTCTTCTAAGCTTCCAGTTAAACATTTGCTTGTAGCTGACACCTATTAATAATTTAAAGGGCCTGCTCTTCTGAACAATGATCAAAATTAATCTATTAGCCACTTGGGGATGTTTACATACAGTCTGTTGGTGGCTCTTTAACAACCTTTTTTTTCTACTCGAGATTTCTTGTGATCCTCACGTACCATTAGCAAGCAGGATTTGGGGATTGTACAGTCCCCCCCCCCCTTCTGTATATCTGACAAACCACCACTGGGAATCGCTCAGGAGGTAGATAAGGTAATTCCTTCTGATTTCCACAAGCTGCTGAAGTTACAGAAGAAGCGCAATTACTTTCCGATCCCTCTACATGCAATTTACTAATAAGCTACAGAGTGGGGAAACGTGTAATTAGTGATTACTCTAGTATGTGGTGATCCAGGGCTTACCCAGGCATCTGTGGGGCTACAATCTACTGGAAGAAAAGCAAATGAACTCAGTATTAAGAAACAAGTCGGTCACACATCCGCACATGTACACTTCATTTGTTCTAAAATTTCTGTTGCCTTCGTGTGCATGTGCAAGAGTGTGTGTGTGTTTGTGTGTGTGTGTGTGTGTGTGTGTGTGTTGGGAGAGGGTGTTGCATGCCATGGAGTGCATATGGCTCTCAGAGAACAACCTGTGGGACTTGATTCCCTCCTTCCATCATGCATATCCTTGGGAGTCAAACTTAGCTCATCCAACTTGGCAGGACGGACCTTTATCTGCTGATGCAGCTTGCTGGTCGTTGGGAGGGATTGCTATTGTTTATTTGGAAGACAGGGTATCATGAATCTCACACTGACTTTGAACTTCTAGTCCTTCTGTCTCCAACCTCCCATGTGCCAGGATTACAAGTGTGCACCACCTATGCAGTGCCAAGGATGGAAGCTAGGGCTCTGTGTGTGCTAACCAAGGGCTCTACCTACCGAGCGGCTGCCCCTTGACTGAGCTTGGTATATCTGAAAAGAGTTGCTGATGATGAATTTACTACTCTGCATATACTTGCTATGGGTTTCCAAAATCATAGCTACATCACTAGAGCAGTATCCTCATGTCTATGTATTCAAAGTGTGGTGGTTTGAGTAAGAATGCCCCCATAGGCACATATATTTGAATGCTTAGTCACCAAGGATTGAGACTGTTTAAAACGATTTGAAGAATTAGAAGCGGTGGCTTTGTTAGAGAAAGTATGCCACTGGGTGCTGGGCTTCGAGATTTCAAAACCCACACCAGGTCCAGTCGCTCTCTGCTTGTTGGTCAGGATGAAGCTTTCAGCTATTTCTCCTGCTGCCTTGCTCTTTGCCACCATGTTTCCTGCTAAGATAATAATGGGCTCTGAAGCTGTAAGCAAGCCCCCAGTTAAATGCTTTATTTTGTAAGAGTTGCCTTGCTCAGGGTGTCTCTTCATAGCAAGAGAACAGGGACTAAGACACAGACCTATGCTGAACTCAGCATCCAAAAGGTTATTGAAAGAGTAAGGATAGGCAGAGAAGGAAGGGGACAAACACAGATAAAGTAGATGCCTAGCTCTGAGGGTTGATCATAGTGTGTTATGCATATTATTATCTTTACAATAAATGGTTGTGATTATGCTTTTTTGTAGCAGGAGAAACAGTTTCACTGAGACTAGGTCCCTGAGTTTCTTGGCTAAGATCATTCTCAGTGTCAGGAGGCCAGAGCTGGGATTTGACCCTGGAAAAGTCTGACTTCAAGGACAATAAACTCCTAGTGTACCAGTGGGTCCTTCTTGTGACTGTGACTCTACTCTGGACAAAATGGCCTCTTGAAAAGGGTGGTTTGGCATCACCAGCAACAAAATCATAAACCATTTTGCTTTCCCTAAGTCATCTCAACTTTAGGAATTTAACATAAACAAACTTACCCTCCCCCAAATACAGATAAGAGTTTATACACATATATGACCAACCACAACCTAAGGAAAGAACTCCAGCACACCCTGACATCACACTGCAGAAGAAAGACGTGACCCCGGCTATGTGGAAATAGCGACCATGGAACACATTAAGAAAGAGATGCTAAGAACACAGAAGAGCTTTGTGACAGAAAGCAAGGCCAGGTTCCAAATTTTGCATATGGTGAAGACTCACAAAAGTGAAGTGATGTTATACAAGAGAGATACAGAAGTAGTCTCTGTGTGGTAGGTTCACAGGTAACTTTAACATTTAAGGAACAATTCAGAGAGGTACTTCATATACAAAGATCCTTGCTCCTTCGCTGTGCAATACTTATGATTTAGTGTATTCCCAGAACTCTATAGTCCTCATCACTATCCAATGAAAATTTCATAATCTCTTTCCTTTCCCCTCCCCCAGCCCTTGCTGAACATGAATACATTTTCTGTCTCTATAAATCTGCCTATTACAGACACTTCATACAAATGGAATCGTGATATGTAGCTTTTTGCGACTGGCTTCTAAGGCTTAAGATCCAAGGTGGGGAAGATTTACAGACGTGCGCTCCTCTAATGGCTCCACAGGTTCAGATCTTACATGCAACTCCTTAATCCAGGTGTGTGCAGTGTGAGGTAGGGACCCAGTTCCGTCGCCTGTGGATTTTCAGTTGTTCTGGAAGCATTTGCTCACCAGCCTGCTCTTTCCTGTGTCTTGGCCTACTTGGTATAAAAAAAAAATCAATTGTCTATAAACATAATAGTACATAAATGAACAAACATAAATGAATGCAGCTCTTGTCTATGTCATAGTGTATGCCATTCCTTATTCAATGAAATAATATCCAAACCTATGGGTTTGCAGGTGTCAGATCTTTTTTTCCAGATAGATGCAGGGGATTGAACTCAGGTCATCAAGCTTGCTGACAGGCATCTTTACCTCTCTGGTCCCGATAATGAATATTATTAATGCAAATCCTAATGAACAGCATGCATCCAATCCTCTGGGTCTATGATGAGAAGTCGGATTGTCACTGTTGACGTTTTAATGTTGTGGATAGCTGTTGAAGTGTTTGCACTCTCTCCTCATTCGGTGATGCAAGGAGGGTCCTGTTTGTCAACATCCTGCATCCTGACAGCACTCATCAGCTTTCTTTCTTATTTAAACCATACCAGCAGATGTGAACTGGTATCTTTCTATGATTTTGATTCACACTTCCTAATAACTAACCATTTTGATCACCTTTTGTTCACTATTTGTATATCTCCGCTAGAGAAACATCTCTCGAAACTCTTTGTATTATTTTTCTATTTGTTACTGAGATTCAGAAAGTACAGAGAAGATTCTAGAGTCTTATCAAATACACAGTTTTCTAATATTTTACTTTCTTTTTTTTTTTTTGGTTTTTCGAGACAGGGTTTCTCTGAATATTTTACTTTCTTAATGATATTGTGATGAAATCTAATCTGTTTTTCTCTTTGGTGCTTGTATTTTGGCCCCAGATATAAGAAATCAGAGACAGGTTGGGCGGTGGTGGCGCACGCCTTTAATCCCAGCACTGGGGAGGCAGAGGCAGGCGGATCTCTGTGAGTTCGAGGCTAACCTGGTCTTCAAGAGCTAGTTCCAGGACAGGCTCCAAGGCTACAGAGAATCCTTGTCTTGAAAAACAAACAAACAAAACCAAGGAGAGAGAGAGAGAGAGAGAGAGAGAGAGAGAGAGAGAGAGAGGAGAAAAATGAATTCGGAGCCAAGTCTAAAATTGATAAACTTTTCACTCAGATATTCCTCTAAAAGATTTTTCATGGGCATGTTTGCAGACACATATCACATGTTCAGACATTCCTTAGCATGTAGTGTGAGGTAGGGATTTGATGTCATTATTTTGTTTGTGGATACTCAATCATTCCATGGGCATTTGCTGATTGTCTTGCTCTATTTTGTTGCATTATCTTGGCGTGCTTGTCAAAAACCAGCTGACCACAAGTGGGACTGCGGCTTAGTAATTAAACTGCTGGTCGTGCAAGCGAGGGGACCAGAGTTCAGGTCCCCAGAGCCCATGTATACACTGGCTGGGTGTGGCAGCCTGTCTCTAATTCCAGCTTCAGTGGGTGGGAACAGGAAATCCTGGGTCAAGTTGGCTGGTGAGATCGCTGTGTTAGCGAGTAATGTGTTCATTTAGTAAGAGATGCTGCCTCAAAAATAGTAAGGTGGACTAGCAATCAAGGAATATCCCTGACATCCACCTCTGGCCTCTACATGGATGTACACACGTGAGCACAGGCGCTCACTCACACATGTGTGCCTACACACATGTGAACACAGATGCAAACCTGAATGTATACATACCACATATACAAACACATGCAAAAAGAAAAAAATTTCAACCGTGTATGTAAAGATTTTACTTACGGGCTCTGAGATCTGTGCTACGGATCTATATGTCTATTCTTGTGTCGGTACCACACAGTCTCTGTAGTAAATTTTGAGATCAGGAAGTGGGAATTTTCCTACTTGATTCTGTCTAGAGATCTTTTTTGGCTCTGTTGAGGGTCTTGTGATTCTATATGAATTTGAAGATTGGCTTGTCAGTTTCCACTTAAAAGGCGGATGTGATTTGGAGAGGGGTTTGCTGAATGCAGACATCTGTTTGTTGGGGACTGCCAGCCTGCTAACAAGCGATGGCTATGCCAGCATCAAACCCTGTGTCTTTTTCCGAGCTGTACGCGAGCGCCTTCTTTGCCTGGCAAGAGCTGCATAGCGCTGTGGAATGCCGGGGCGGGCTCGGAAATTACTTCTATTGGAGACGACCTATTAGGGCACAACAGCAGCTCCCCTGAGGCCAGTTCTCAGCCACTCCACACACCACGCGGCTTCTATTACTTAGTCCAGCATGGCTTTAAATACCTCCGGGCGCCCCCTCCACCACTTCCTGTGGAATACTATTTCACAGCCTAATAGAGTTTCCTAGGGGAATTTTCTCTCTTACTTAGCCACATTTCTTTCTACGTTCAAGTCCACTGCTTCTTCAACGCTCTACCATTCTGGATGGATCTGTCTGCTTGGGGCTCCCATGTTTCCCACCCTCAGAACCCGCCTCTTTCTGAGTTGTGGGGCAAGTTCTGGGTGTCACAGATTAAGGCTTGCTAAGCAGACCCGCCGCAAGAATGGCCACTGTATTCTTACGCAAGGAAATACTGAATCCAAAAGGTTCCATGTCAAAAAAATTGGAGAGCCCTCCCTGTAGCTTGGGATGAACGACCGGCCGCCTCGCCCCCTCCCTACTTATGTTATATAGAAGGAGTCTGGGGATAGGATCTTCCTCGGCTCTAGTAAGAAGGGTAAGGTGTCACACACCAGCTCGGTAAGCTTCTAGGATCTCCAGGACTGGGGAAAGCTCACAAGCTTGTCTATGTGTGATTCAGGGGAGACAGGTGGAGGCTGGGGTCTGTGTTGCTGGTTTGCTCATACCTCACTCCTCTTTACCTTTAAGGGTTGGGTTCTAAGACAGGGACCCTATCTAGAGAGGAACAGTCCAGGCTGAGCCACAGGGCACACACAGCAGGCGGGAGCCTAGGCCCTCTTTGGTTCACTCTGGTGTACAGCTGAGGTTGGTTTTCTTCATTTGTGAGATGGAGGGAACATTGCAGAGCATCAAAGACCTGGGTAGGCGACGGTAGGTGGGAAAATCCCACTCCATAAATGTTACATTGCTTCCTTTCTTTCAGCTCCCGGATGGCTGATCAGGGCCATTTCTCCACGCGATTTAGAAGGCAACTGTCTGTGGTCCCTCTCCTCGCGGCCTCCTGCCCCACACTGATAAGTTTTATTAGCAAAGGGGAAAGGGATTTTCAATGACTGAACTTCTCCTGAGCTTTCCTAGAGATATGGAAGGAGCTGCCTGTTTCCTGAGCTGGTACATCAGCCTTCTAGGATGGCCTGGTGTGCTCTGGGCTGGGGCAGAGAGGAACAAAAACCTCACTAGCTGGGGAGTGAAGAATGGGTGGTGGTGGTGGTATTCTTCTGAAAGGGGAAGTCTTTATGTGGGCACTGGAGAAGTAGTTGGAATTGGCTTGGAGGCCACAGTGACTGTTGTTTGTCGTCAATAAGTGGCTGGGGACAGGACCTCCTTTGATGGACTCTCCTGCCTTGCTGTTTTTCACAACAGGAACCAGCTCTGTGGCCTTCCAGTGCTCCACTGGCCTGGTCTAGGATAGGCTTGTGTGTGAATGGGGAGGAATATACGCTTGTGTGGATATGTATGTTTGTGTGTGCTTGTCTGTGAGAATATATATGTACATATAGGGACATGCATGTGTATATTCATATGTATATAGGTATGATTTTTGCAGGTATGAATGTATGCAGGGTTTACACTCCTCTGTGTGTGTGTACCCAGACTGATATGCACGTGGTCATGTTTTGGGACATATGTAACTATGTAAACATGTATGTACAAGTATACAAGCATATGTGTTAATGTGTGGGCATCTTTGTGTGTGTTTGAACACAGTACTTATGAATTTTAGGGTATTAACCCTAGAATTTTTTGTGTGCATTTGTGCGTGCACGTATTTGTATTCATATTGTTTGTTCCCACTTCCTTCTGTGCGAGGTCAGGTACCCCACGGAGTTAAAGTGTCAGGAGTTTGAGGGACACATATGTGGCTCCCACACTCAGCCAGCAGCCTCACCCTGTGAGGTACATTAAAGCTTGCATTGTGGGTCTTCTGCTTCATATGGTTTTATATCTCCTTTCTGGTCATTGAAAGGAAATTTCCCATTTGTGCTCTTGGCCCCTGCCTGTCAAGGAGTTCTTTCTCCAGGCTTCGGTCAACGCCAGCGTTATGGGTTCCATCATGGCCTGGCACAGGTGCTGTCTTCATCCTGTGCAGGAGTGAGAAAGCTGTCTTGTCTGGCTATGAAGCCACGATTCTAAGCTTTCCTGCCTCTTCTGTTACTGTCCTACAGCTGGCAAGACCAGCGGTGCAAAGGTGGCTTTCAGCTTACAAGGAGTTTCACATGACCCTACCGGGAAGAAACTGTATCATAACCAGGGCTAAAGAGGAAGCGGTGTGTTTCCATAGTGTAGCAGAATGTTCTAGAAGGAGGAGGTTGGAAGTAGGTAAACTGGGGCCATGGGCAGCATCCTTGAGTCTCCCACCCATGGAGGAAGAGAGGAGATCATGATTGCAAAGGCTCCACTAAGCACCAAGCACTTTGAATTCCATGTCTCACTGAGGCTCAGAGGATGCCCTTGATCAGTCTAAGGTCACAGCCCCAGGAAGTTGAGGTAGAAGCTGGAGTTCAGAGAGCCCTACTATACCTCCCAGTCAGCTGATCTGCCTGGAAGGGCACCATCCCAGCAATGCCCTGCCTAATTCAAGACCATTGCTTTCTATCTGCTTTTCTTGACTGAGAGATGCCAAGTGCCAAGGCTGACTTCCAAGATGTGATTCTCCTGTCTCAGTGCTAGGATCTGTTTTATAGGGATGATCCACTCTGGATGTACTCCTGAGAATGAAGGAAACAGGCTCTTCATATCCCACGTAGGTCCCAAAGGTCAGCCCTGCCACAGCAGAAGCTATGCCTTACTCATGACCACACTGCCAAGCCGAGAGATGCTCTCAGATAGTACATGATAGTCGCTAAATATTTGTTCAAAGGATGAGGGAATAAACCCTTGACTCAAGGGAAACTTAACTCTAATATCAAAGCCAACTCACTGCTTTGAAAGTACATCCGCACAAAGCATCAGTGAAGTCCGGGGACGATTCTGCCTGCTTCGATCAACTGTCTTCTTCCATGCCTGTGCTGCTGGGTGAAATGACTCACGTTTACAATAATGGCTAAGAATGTTCGTGCACATGACGCCTCAGAGTCTGAGAGAGAATTAACCCGTAAGCGCTGCAATCAACCCACAGGTGAGGACCAGTAAAGACTTGGCTGCTTTTTTAACCCCTACACAAGGGCGTACTGCGCCTGTGCTGGCTCTGGAGCCTGTGTGATTTGTGTAGCAGCTTCGGTGAAGCAGACTCGTGGGAGGGAGTTCTTCAGGCAGCGATGGTGTTGATTACCGGCTCACCTTCATGCTCATGCAGGAAGCTCTGATTGCAGCCAGAAAGGGACTAGAGGCTGGGCTTCCCTCCCTGCTGTAAGGGGGTGGAGGAAGTCTGACAGCATTTGCCACAGCATCTCTTCTGATTAATCAGGCTGCTCCAATCTGTGAGGGGGAATAGCTCCAGGAAGGAAATCTGACTGGAACAGTCATTCTATGTCCCATGCCTGTGCAGGTGAACTCAAGGCAGAGGCAGGGTCCCTGTGAGAGCTCTTGGGATGGAGACACTCCTCTTGGTGAGAACAAAAGTAACAAATGGTTGCACAGGAGATTTTGCTCCCCAGGGGTTCTCAGGAGTCAGGAAACCCAGGCCCAGCCTTTGTGCTTTTCTTTTGAGGGGGTCTTTTTGAGACAAAATCTCACTAATTAGGGCAGGCTGTTTTCCAACTTGTGCCTCTGTGACCTACGTGTTGGGAGGACAGTTCTGTGTCATCATATTTGGCATCAAGGTGATTTTACGGAAGAGCAAACATCTCATCTTTGAGCTCTCTTAGGTTCCTTTTTGACACTCTTTCTACCACTTACTAGCTTGTGAAGCTGGGTGAGCTATGCACACATCATGACCTTTTATTTGCTCCCAGGACCTCCGCAGAGCATGACTGGATCCTTTAGTGGGTTCTGGAAGAATGGTACCATCTTCCCTCACCGGGAAAACCCAAATAATAGTAACAAAGGGCAATGTGGTCTTAGTGTGGTCTGATCTGAGTGTGACCCCACATTTGGGTCGGAAATGTGATTACTCCGCACAGCAATAATGGGAGGAGCAGCCACAGGAAGGTGCCCAACTTATGAAGGTTACACCTCTCTTTGTGGGTGGGTCCATGGCCACTCTTAAGGGATTTGAGACCACAGAGCATCATTGGCTCTCTCTCACTATGTGATGCTGTATGCCATATCCCAGTGTAACAAGTGGGGCCATACCAGATGCCACCTTCCATTATGGGCTTGCTGGCCTCCGTAGTAAGTAGCAGACCTCTGTTGCTCATATGCTACCTGATCTGTAGTGCTGTGTCCTAAAAGTCTGTCTTTAAAATGCTGCAAATATTTATATGGGAAACGTACAGAGCTATTCTAGGCAACCAGCAATGAACTTGATAGCTTTATCAAAAATACTGGAGTTACGTGAACAATCCCTCCATTCAGGCCATGACAAAATGGAAAGTCCTAGGGTTGTGGCCTTGCAGAGGAACCAGATTTGAGTAGAAGCAGAGGTTGGCTTTTCACAGGAGAAAGCCACTGGCTATAGAGAAAGAGCAGAGACACGGCAGGGCCACTGCCCGCTCTGGACACCACGTTACAGACAAGCCTTTTCCTCACTTGTGCTTCTGCCTTCTTGCATTGTGTTTGCCTTTCCTTCATTGACCTTAATCTCGGCCTGCCACTTGTGGTATCATTGCCCCTGCCCTTTGGGGGTTCTCCCTGCCACTCTGGACCAAATCACTAATACACTGGATCATTCCGGAAAAATATTTAAAAGGAGAACATCATTCTTTCCATAGGTCAATATCCCCTCTTTCTTTAGAAGATGGATACAGCACAGATCCCAAACCAAGAAAACCAGTGAGGCAGAGATTCTGTGAAAGGCAAGCTCCCTCCTGGCCTCCGACATTCACAGCAAACCACCCAGAAGCCTGCCAAGCAACTGAGGAGTTTTTAATCATTGTTTCTCTCTTCTGGGGGAGGAAAAAAAAAAGAGTCATTTGTAGCCTGGCAACAAAGATCTGTGTGTTCTTCCCCCATGCCAAGCCTTAAACACCACTTCCCCTCAGCCCAGCATAATGGTGCTCACAGGACCCAACCAGGATGACTTGAGATGGCACAAGAGGGCTGCAGACACCAGGCAATGCGAGTAGGCTGGAGGGCATGCTGCAGGAACTGACAGAGGAGTAGAAACCTAAGAACTTATCAGAGAGTGCCATACTTCACCCAGCACAAGTGCTCCGTGCAGGTACAAGGCAGGGTTTCCTGTTAGGCACCTGTGGAATTGGGAGTCCAGGTGGCATGGGGTGCTGTGGAGAGGGTTGGGGGTGTTCTCTGGGATGGATGAGGCTCCTTCTCCCTACTGCTCAGGCTATTTTGTTCCTCTCACTCTCTGCCTCTGTCTTATTTCTTGATGCAGGTAACCAAACACCCTCATCTCAAGAGCCATCATGAACTCAACTGGTTGCTGGAAAAAAGGCTATTGAGGCAAAAGAAGAAACAGACAGGAAACACTCATTTGGAAGCAAGTGTGCCCTCACTTCTCGGCGCCCCCATATCAGGATTAGGTGGAATAGAGGTTAAGGATGTGCACCTGGGGTCGGACTTCCTGGACACGAATCCTACGGACCAATGGAATGGCCATGACAAGATAATTCACATTCTAAAATTATAAGTCCTAAGACCAGGAAGTCTCCCTAGTGCTAATATAATGACAGTAATAATAATAATAATAATAATAATAATAATAATAATAATAAATATTTGACAGTAGGCAAATAAAATTCATATTATAGCTATTACTTCAAAAGAATGTGGATGTGGTCAGGTAAGCTGAAAAGTTTAGCTGAGATACCACACTGAATCCATTTAGCTGAGTTCCTGACACCTTGTTAGTTCTATATCTAAAATGGGGCTGGTTTGGTGACTCACTTGCCTGGCACATAGGAGTCCCTGACTCCATTCTCAGATCTAAAAAATAAATTAAAATATCATCTCTGTGTTCTCTCTGAATGAAGGAATAAAGGCGTGTTTAATTCTAAGCTGTTGTACGTGGCAGATACTCAGCAAGAAAGGAGAAAAAGCAAACAGGCACAATTAGTCAGGGGTGATGCAAACTGGGCCAGCCTGAGGACAAGCCGACACCACGAGCTCCTTGCTATACTGTACCTAGAAAGATGCACCTGTGTGCCGTGAGATCCTGTCAGAAAACTGCAACCTGCTCCCATGTGGGTCTCTGTCTCAGTCTCCTTTCATCGCCTGATGAAGCTTAATATTCAGGAGGATGCCTATGTGTTTTTCTTTGGGTTCACCTTCTTATTTAGCTTCTCTAGGATCACGAATTATAGGCTCAATGTCCTTTATTTATGGCTAGAAACCAAACACAGGGCAGGGAACCCTGATTGCTCTTTGGGCTGACGAGGGAGGGGGACTTGATCGGGGGAGGGGGAGGGAAATGGGAGGCGGTGATGGGGAGGAGGCAGAAATCATTAATAAATAATTAATAAATAAATTAAAAAATTAAATTAAATTAAAAAAAGAAAAAAACCTGCAACCTGAGAAATGGATGAGGATGACTGGGGGGCCCTCCAAGACACGACACCTGAACACAACGTGTGAAGCTGGCCCAGTTGACTGGACCCAGGGCTGTAAAAATGGGCACTACCAGATTACTTGGACAATGGGTAAAATTAGAACGTGGTGTGCCGTCTAGATCATGTTTGTATATTGTTTTAGTTTTAATTCGAAGCACTGCCCCATGGTTACTAAAGTGAACATCTCCAGCCTTCCAAAACATATGGACACAGTGTACTTGGATTTATGTCCAAATTAGGGGAAAAGATGTCTTCACATTCTCAAATGTTTCAAAAATTGTATATAATATATAATTATGTGCAAATACAGGACATTTTCTGGGCCATATTGATTCAAAATGTATTGTACACATGTGTCAATATTTTATAATTATGTATACATAATTTTCTGTAATACATGGGTGGGCATATATATGTAAATCCACAGACATACAGTGAGAGGGAAAGAGATGGAAAGAATATGCCTCAGCTATGTTATTATGTAAAGGTAACAAAGCTACCACCATTCTGGCCCTTTCCAAGTTTGCCCATTTGGGGAGATGATCGAAACCTTACAGAGTATATTTCTTGGTTGGTTCAGCATACAGTCCTGAGATTCATGCATGCAGCTGGGAAGAGAAGTGGTTTGCTCACTTTCATGGTTTTGTAGAATTCTGTTGCTTCTGTACCCGCTTGCATGCATATGGGTTGTTTCCTCTTTTTTTTTTTTTAACACTTCTGAATGCTGTGGCAGAGAGCATACAAACATGCTTGCATATAAGCTTGTGTGTTGGTTTGTAGGAACAGAGTTATTAGCTGAAGAATTCCATTTGTTCTGCACCCTTGTTAACACTTAGTCTTGTCAGCCCTCAGAGTTTAACCGTTCTAGAATGTGTATGGCAGGATCTTATCACAGACTTAATTGGCATTTCTCTACTGACTAGTGAAGCTGAGTTCCTTCTGCCTGTTGACTGTTTAGGTTTGCGAAGTGGCCGTTCAAACCTTTTGCCCATGCTCCTGTAAGCTGTCATGTCTTATTAAGTTGGAAGGCTATATATTCCGGTTAGAAGTCCTTTGTCACACGCATTGTGAATGTTCCCTCGTGTTCTGTGATTTGCTTTTCCAATTCTTCATATTTCTTGGTAAGTTTTAATTTTCATGACATACAAATTATTAGGGTCCCTCCCCCAAAGCCTACAGTTTAACCTTTATAATACTCTTAAAAGATAAAAGTGAAGAAACTGTCAGATGTAAAATCAGGTGGATCCTAATTCTAGATTCCAGTTGGAAGGGTCCTGGAGTCAAACCCCATGATCTCTCTCCTGCTTGAGCCCTTGAGGGAAGAAGGTACTTGGGGACACTCTTATAGGACCTTGGCTCCTAGGATTCTAAAGTCTAGCCTCCTCCTGCTGGCTCCTATCCTAGGACCACAGGACCCTTTGTCTAGGCGCAGGTGCAGTCCCAAACAGAGAGAGTTGTACTCTGAAGGACAGAGATGCAGGCATGGAAACAGTATTTCAGATCAGGCTCCAGGTAGCTGCAAAGGTGGGCTCCAAGGGTGACAATCACTCTGCTAGGAACTTGAGAGAAAGTTTGTGGTGGTGTCTCAGAGGAGTAGACTGTTAACATGAGTTCCGTTGGCTGCAATGGGAGCCTTCCAGACAGACAAGGTATAGAAAAGCTTTTCAGCCGGACCTGGAGACTTGGTAAACTACTGTGTAGGGTTAGATGTGAGAAAAGGCCCAGCTGCTTCCCATCCCAACCCACAAAGTCCAGGCTAACATGTCCTGGTGCTGGTGATGATTCACGGGTCCTATCATGCTGAAAGATGGGGGTGGGGTGGAGGTAGCAAGCAGTCCAGGAAGGTCCTGTAGAGGAGGCGGCCTGGAGGCTAGGCAGGAGTACCTCTGTCTTTCAGCTGCTGTTTCTAGGTAAGCACAGGCCTGCTCACCCCTATGTCTCTCACATGTGGAGGGAAAGCTGTGCAGCATCCAGCAGGCCAGAGCCCCAAGTTGTTGTAATTTGAAAAAGTGGCGCATAAGAGAAAGATGCCATGCAACAGAGCTCAGGTGAAGGGTTTGTTTTGTTTTGGTTGGGGGAAAGTGAATAGGAAAGGGGGGTAAGGGAGAGGGGAGACTGGCCTCTGGGGACAGGAGTGGCAGAAGAGGAGAGAGAGAAAGAGAGAGAGGAGGTGGGCAGGACCCTTTTAAAAGGGAGCGTAGTGAATGTGCACAGGTAGTGCTATTAGTGGCTACTGCTGAGAGCGGATACCCCAAGGTCAGGCCAGTACAGATGCCTGAATATGAACACAAGTGACTGTAATGGAGTTTAATTTCAACTGCAGATTTTCAAGCAGCTTAGAGAATTTAGAGGCAGGACAAGTTCTGGGGAAACAAGAAAGGATAGAGAGCCCAGAAGACACCAGCTCCCTTTTCTCTGAGCAACTCCTGATCCAAGCTCAGAGTCTGACCCGGATTCCCACACTCCATGCAGCCCTCACAGGATCTTTGTGGCCAGTGATGTGCTGTCCCCTAAGGAGACAGAGAAGAAGGACACCCCTTTGGGGCTCTTTGAGCTCAGTCTTCTCTACTCTTGGAAACTTTAAGTTGTCCTCTGATGCTGGCACATCCATTCGTGGTGCAGGCCTCCTCTGGCCCTCTGGATTTCCAGGGATGTCCCAGGCTGTATACACACACACACACACACACACACACACACACACACACACACACACCTGGAGGTGAACAGATATGTACAGGTACAGACAGACACACAAAGTCACATATACACAGAGATATATACACAAACACACACATGCACAAGGGGATCACACATAGGGGATAGGGTGGGACCACACAGACATACACACACATACAAGGGGTCACATACACTAAATCACATACACAGACACACACACATACAAAGGAATACACACACATACATACATACATACATACACATACACAGACGGGGCAATGGGATACACACACAGACACTGATATACAAGAGGGATGTGTAGACAAACACACTCACATAGAGATACATTACAGACACACACAGAGAGGGATACATACATACACACTGACAGACACACACATCTACACTATACAGTGCTATTCAGAGACCCTCAAGTCAGCCCTTCAGTGGTTTCATCTTTGCTGACTGGACCCCTTCTCTCCTAGCTTCTCGATTCTGTATCATCTTGAAGTTGCCATGCCTGCTTGGGTGTCCTCAAAGGTATAGGAGAAAGCCGTGGGGCTCATGGCCCCCACTAGACCTTAGACTGGGCAATTTGCTTGGTTCTGAAAGCTGTATCTCCTGAATCCTTTGGTGTCAGCGAAGCACTGTAGTGGGATGAGCACACTCCTGCCCAGGTGACAGCCACTCAAGGGTCAACGTAGCTGAGATCTGAGCCCCAGGTGCTCTGTGGGTGCAGCCACAGATGAAACCTCCAAGCCTCAGTTTTACCACCTGCAAAGAGGGATTTACACCCAGCTCTTAGGTGTGCTGAGCCTGTGGGGGGTGGAGGACAGCCTCTAGATGCCCACTCTCATTCAGTAGGTACTCTGTACGGTCTTATGCCCGGCCTGCCTGGGGCCCTTTTTCCTTTTCTCTATCCAAAGAGACTTCAGAGACCCCAGGAAGGAGACTGCAGGGAAACTGTGGCTGAGCTCTGGTGTGACTCCCCCCAAGAACATGCGTGCAAAACAAAGCTTTAGGGGCTGTGTGGTCAGGTGTGACACCCTGCGGTGGGAATGAGACTCTGAGCTCAGCAACCAGCTGTGGGGTCACAGCCACAGACTCCTCAAAGGTCTGAGACGTTGGCCAGCTCCTCACCAGTAGGGCAAAGTCTGATGTAAGCTCAGAAGAGAAAGTTCAGGCAGGTTCCAGTGGAATCAGGGACGGTAGGGCAGAAGGCAAGTGAGCAAGCTCACAGCTCCTGGACACACTTGCAGACTTATGTGGGCACAGAGAGGCAATGGCAGTGGTGGAGTAAGGTAGGGTGAGGTGGCAGGTAGGAAGTGGAGAAGGAATTGACTTGTAGCTACACTGGGCCCAGGCCTGAGGGCTGGAAGTTACAGTACACTAATTTACCCATTTCTCTCTGGCCCATTTTATAGATTAGGAAACTGAGGCTCAGTGGAGTCAATGTCTTATCTAACAGTTCCTAGGAGCAGAGGTGTGGTGAGAACCCAACTTGCCTCTTTCTGTCTCTTAACTCTGGCCCCACCTGCTCAGTAAGTATTTTCTCGGCCTCTTAAAAATCTGGACATTGAGTTCAAATCAGAGACAGTTCACATCTAGGGATGTGATGTCAACAGAACCAGGTCCTGCTCTCCCCCTTATTTCGCTGGACTGTGGAGAACCGCACCCAATTTTTGTTATTTACCTAGCAAGTCAATGTTTCTAATGTGCAGTGGGATGGGGAGGTCCCCTCACCTCTGATCCTCAAAGAGCATGAACATGGTCAGTAGACGCTCCTGGAGAGTGGAGTGGTCAAGAGAAACTCGGAGGACGGGGAGGAGGAGCCATAGAGCAGGGATATTAGGTTCAGGACCAACCAGCTCTGGGTCCAAATGGGGCCATCCTTAGCTGATTGACAGGCCTGTGGGCGCATGCTCATCTCATCCAGAGCCTCCTGCTGCCTGTTTGGTGCCCTGAAACCCGACTGGACTGCTTTCCTGCTTCCACTGGCCCTTGTTGTTGGAACCACAACAGTAGCCCCAGCCTTGGAAATCCCAGGTGGATCCAGATCAGAAGCAGGAAGACAAAACATTTTCGGGGCTGTTCCCTAGCAACCCTAGCTGCTGGCTACAGCTGCAGGTCCACAGCTGATGCCCTTCCATCCATTTGCAGAAGACTTCGGTTTTAGGTGCTCCGGAAGGATTTTTAACGCCCCGCCAATGATCCAAGAAGCCATTTGCTTAGAAAATCTCCCTCCTCTCCCTTTCCTCCCTCCTCCAACCCCCATCCCATCAGCCAGCTCTTAGAGCACCGTGAATCCTGCCACAGAGCACCAACCGGAGCCCTGGGTGGTGCGCTGAACAAAGCCAGAGATTCATGGCAGCAGCAGCAGCAGTGTGGGGTGACTTTCTCGGTGGCAATGCTGCCCACCCTGAGCTGTACTGGGAGAGGGTGGGAGGGATGGATTGGAACCAGAAGACAAGATGCAAAACAAGCCTGGTGCCAAGCAGAGTGGAGGGGGAGGGGAGGGAGAAAAGGCGGAGGGGAGGAAGCGGCGCAGGGGAGGAGGAGAGAGGCCACTCATTTATTTATTATGATGCCAGTTGTAGCGTTGGTCTCATGTGTGGGGAGCAGACTGTATTTTATGTTTTAATCCTCCAAGCTGTGTGTGTGTGGGCTGGGGATAATTACGTTGAAAAATGTGGCTAATATGTGGAAGGCTCTTTTTGTGGGGACGGGAATGCTTCAGTGGAATATCTTCCTCGTGGCAACCGAGGCCTTTTCCATAAGCTGCTCAGAAGGTGCCAGTAATTGGGAGCGTGGTGGAAACCTGCCCCTGCCCCCAGCGGGCTCAGTGCTCTTCTGCTATAGTGAGTTCTGGCTTCCAAGGAGGAGGGGGACTGCACTCCCCCACACACTCCCAACCTGCCACACCACCAGCCTCCGTGGGTGACAGACAGGAGACAAATGGGAGGTCTGATTGCATTCTTGGCTGCAGCCTTAGTGCCTCTGCTGCTGAAGAAAGCAGGAGGAGACACAGGTATTCAGTCCCCGTGCCCCCACACACAACTACCTATCTGTCCACACATGAAACACACAGTGCAGGATACTCACATGTTCACACACAATCCATGCATGTGCATACAAACATGCACGCACTCACTCGTGCCTTCTCATATGTCACACTCATGCATACACACATGTATGTGCTCACGAGCATGCTCCCACACGTAATCACACCACATCCATGCAGCCTCTATTCACACACATGCAGATTTACACCCACTTACGTGTTTTACTCACGGTGATGCATGTGTGTCCGAAAACTTTTTAGGTCCTCTCTCGCACACATCCTCATCTATATTTGTATCCGTGTCAGCATGCGTACTACAGCTTGCACGGGCTGATGTTTGTGAAATGCTGTCAGAAATATTGCCAGGGACATTTTTATTTGGAATTAAAAAAAAATTGACATCTGCCTCCCTTAAAAGGCCACAGAAAACATCCCCATTCCTGCCATACTGGAAGTTTGTTTTTTAGCACAGAGGCCTCGGTGACTACAGCACACTCTTTAATTCAAGCCACATGGCCGGTGTGCAGACTTTCCCCTGGCTCATGCATTCTGCTCATTTGATGCCTGTTTACTCAGAAACTGCAGATCCAGTGGAAAAAACACCCCAGCCTGCTGTGGTGCCAATTAGTCCCTCTTCCCACGGTGGGCCAGTCTCCCTACAGGAGCAGATCCACAGGCGGACAGTGAGGTCCTTAGTGAGGCTGGCTGTGATGAATAAGGCTTTGGTTCCCTGGGGACTTGGCGGGTGATTTTGTAGAAAATTGAATTTCTTGGTAAGTTAGAAGATGTGCTAATGAGTACTAATGTGAGGCCAGGAGGGCCGAGGGTAGGCTCAGGCTTGGGCCTCAGCTGGGTCAGCTCTACTTCTGCCTCTGGGACTCCCAGCTCTACACACCTGCTGCGTCCTCCTGGTTCAGGTACGAGTCTACCCGCCAGCTTGCTATTTGTCCCTGGCACTGCCCTAGTTCTTGTCCAGGACATCCTGTATCTCCCAAGTCCACAATGACCCTAAATTGTCCTCTCTGCCTCTGTCCATACTGAAGCTTGAGACAACCCACCCCTTACAGAACTCGGCCAGAGTTGTTCATGCTGGGGAGGTGGATTGGAATTCTTGTCTAGAAAATTTTCTCATCAGACACCTGAAAAACTTATTTTCTACCTGGCTAAGATGTTTTTAAGATGTCTCTCTAGTGACGCCACGCCTGTCCGTCCTCCACTGAGTCTCTGGTTCACCCTTGCCACCCCTCTTGGTGGCCCTTCCCACCACCAAAGTCCTGACCACATCCTTAGACAATGAGCTATAGAAAGGTCGGTGCTAGGGCCCCGTGGTCACTGCTGCCTCTCTTGCTGCCTCTCTTGTAGCCAACACAAGATCACATGTGGGGAAGTCACACCACATTGTCTGCCAGAAAGTAAATGTGTCCTGATCCCACCCTCCACCAGATCATCCCTCTTTCCCTCAAGTGCTAGGATTAAAGACATACTCTGATTAGCTGGGTGTAGCAGTCCACGCCTTTAATCCCAGCACTCGGGAGGCAAAAGCAAGCAGATCTGTATGAGTTTGAGGCCAACCTGACCTACAAAACAAATTTCAGGCTCGTCAGAGCTATATATGAGATCCTGTCTCAAACAAAACAAAACAAAACACAACAAACATACACTGATGAGACTTATTAAGTATTTATATTTGTGGTTGCAATATTTGTGCTTCCATTGTACAACAATCAAATCAGGGCAGTTAGCATATCTATCCCCTTATATACTGGCCAATTTGTTATAAGCAGAAAACTCAAAGACCTTTCTTGTGGTGGTTTTGAGACAAGCAACGTAATTATTAATTATGATCATCCTACTGTACACAAAAACAGAGTACACAAGAGCGCACTCCTCCAATCTAGGAACTCTCCTTTCTTTGCTGTCTAAATGTGCTGTATATAGACTCAGAATTGCCTTCTTATGGTGCTTGAGTTCTTTTTTTTATGTTATTTTTAAGGATTTATCATGTGTATTATTTTTTGATGGGAGAGTACATGCAGTCACACATGTTAATGCATGCATGCATGCGCAGGTGTCTGTTTTTGAGGGAGAGAGAGAGAGAGAGAGAGTTAGTTTAGAGGTCAGCAGCCAAAGCCAGGCCTCCTCTCTATTGCTCTCCACCAAATTTTGAGAGTCTTTCGCCAGCTCACTTAAGGCCACAGAGCTCCAGGGACCCCTCTGTCCTCTTCTCCTGTGCTGGGATTGCAGGTGCACACCCAGAACACACAGCTCTTTATGTGTGTGCTGGAATTTGAACTCTGGTCCTCCTGCTTTTACAAGTGCAATACTGACCTAAGCCATCTCCCCAGCCCCTAGTCATGTCTTTTTTAAGTATTTTAGATGTATGTGCTTCTATGCAAAGAATGTGGCAATGGTGCCATCTCCATGGCTAGATGAGCAAGTTGAGGCTCAGAGAGGCAGAATGACTTACCTGGCTCATATAGGCTCTGCACGCAAGCGCTTCTGCCAGATGCTCACCCTGCCCCTAGAGGTGGGATCTCTTTTCTCCAGCCTGCATCAATTCTTCACGGTCTATCCAGGCAATGACTGAAGTGTGAAGATATGGCACGGCACCACACTGTCCCGCAGAAGTTCTTTTCACTGAAAAAATGGGTCTTGAACCTAGCACCTTAGCCGTGTGACATTAGACACGCATTCTTCTCTTTCTGCCTCTGTGTTCCTATCTATAAAATGGGTTCTTATCCTCCCTCTAGGGATGTGAGACACTAGTTGATTTTTTTTCCAACCCCCTAGATCAGTGAGTCTCAACCTGTGAGCCTCAACCCCTTTTGGGGGTCACATATCAGATATTTACATTGTGATTCATAACAGCAGCAAAATCACAGTTATGAAATAGAAATAAAATAATTTTATGATTGGGGGTCACCACAACATGAGGAGCTGTATTAAAGGGTCGCAGCATTAGGAAGGTTGAGAACCACTGTACTAGATAATCTTCCTGTAGGTGGTTTGTGGATTTCCAGTCCAGGACGGTCAATTCTCTTTACTACTGCCTAAGCTCACTTTTGCATTAGTATTTGACAACCCCCCCCCCCATCCTGAAGACCTCCACACAGATATTAAACATACCACACCTTTTTCTAAGAAGCTGCCTTACAGCACATTCAATTCCCCACCTTGAATGTGGCTATTGGGTTTCAGGAGCAATGGGAGGTTTTCTACAGCCCCTCCCAAAAAAAGAGAGAGTTGGGAGGCTATGTGCAATCAGAAACAAAAACAAATGTGCATTGCAGTGCAGGCTGGGGTGGGGGCAGCAGCTGGCACCGCTTGTTTTGGAGAGGGGCTGACAAGGGCTCTCCCCCTGCGGGAGGAGATGCTGCATGTTAAGGCGGAGGCTAGTGGGACGTGCATTGCTTCTGGCCCCCAGTTCGGTATGTCGGGGATGCCTCTGCTTTGCAATCTCCATCCCTGAGCCTGGATCCTGTCAACGTTTATCTGCCGCAGCTTCACAGCTACTGCAGAGCAAACAAAGGCAGAGGTGCTGCTGTAGACAGTGCGCCGCGGCTGGGAAACAGGGCTGTCTGTACCTTTCGATGCTGTCATCTCATTAATCTTGTACCTCTGCAGCCCTTCTGAAGAGTGCACTCACAGCGGCCCATTCATTATGGCTCTAATAACAGCGGCGGGCATGAAAGTGCCAGGCTGTGGAGGAGCCGGCCTCTGTAGCCGCACAAAGCCAATACTTTTTAAATACATTTACACAGCAATAAATAAAAGCGGTCTCAGTTTACCTCGGTATTAAACTCTATTTGCGCGTCAGAGTTAAGGGCCGCATTTGTGTCTCGCTATTCAAATTTATTCTTGCGCAGCTCGGAGCCCGACTGCATTTATTTCATCATGTAGTAATGGTGGCTGAAGCTTAAGGGGCCTTTCATCACCAAGTCGCCCTCATTAAGGGCTCTGCTCCAGGCTCCTGGGCTCAATTCGGCCACCATGAAGACCACCCCATTAACCAGAGGGAAGGGCAAGGCAGAGAACTGACAGGCCTTCATTAGCCTCCCCGGCAACTGGTTGGCCAGGAGCCAGGAGCCAGTAAGGTCCGTGTCTCCCAAACTCTCACCCCGAGAGATGATTCCCTAAAGGTGTGGATGAATCTGTCTTCCACTCACCCTTCTCTTCTGCAATATTGGGTCCCGCAGGCATACTGGAGCAGGCAAGGCTCTGAGAAAGCAAGGATCCATTCAAGATTATTCTGGCCTTGGATGGTTTGCTTCAAGGCCACATTCTGCAGGTCAGTTTGAGGGCATTTCCACCACTGGAAATTTGGCGCCACCACTGTGGGCAATTTCCTGCCTCCACAGGCAGCTCAGCGTTCAGCAGGACCCTCTACCTCCTTTCAGGGGCTCTGGGACTAGGAAAAAGAACACTCTAGATATTCAAGCACAGTGTCTGGCAATGGATCTCTGCGGAGAGTGTCCAGGGGCCTTCTGATGTTAGTGACCCAAAGCCTCAGAGCCCCAAAACCTGAAACATTGTTCTTAGGTGGAGACCAAGGCAAGTGGGCACATGAAGCAAGCTGGTCATGACCAGAAGACCCTCCAGGGTGGGGTGGGACTCTGTGTAGGTGACAAGCACAGGATTCACACATGTGTTTGTGGGAGGGTTACATGTGCCTGTTTGTAGGCAGAGACTGCTTGTTTGTTTCCCGGCCACTCAGACCCAAATGATTGCACAGAAACTGTGTTAGTTACAACACTGTTTGGCCTATTAGCTCGGGCTTCTTATTAATTAACTCTTACATCTTAAATCAACCCATTTGTATTAATCTGTGTATCACCATGAGGCTGTGGCTTACTGGTAAGGTTCTGGGGCGTCTGTGTCATTTGGATGTTACATGGTGTCTCTTCAACTCTGCTTGCTCTCTCCTTCTTGCTCTGTTCTGATTTCACATCTAGCTTTACTCTGCTAAGCCATTCGCCCAAACAGATTTATTCATCAATCAATAAAGGCAACACATATACAGAAGGACATCCCACATAATCTCCCCTTTTCTGTCTAAATAAAAAAGAAGGTTTTTAACTTTAACGTAGTAAAATTCCGTATACAAAACAAGTTTAAGCAAGAATTACAGTTACAATATTTAGTCTATTTGTATCTGGCAAAATTAAAGAAAATATACTATCATCTATTTTATCTTTGTGAGTCTAAAGTTTTATACCTAATTTATCTTTTATTATAACTAAGGAAAACTATAAATATCTGTCTTCAACTCTTCAAAGCCTCCAGAAGAATATAATATTACCTAAGTTAACAGGAAGTGAATTGTAAAAAACTTCCAAAACTTTAGAATTGACAGAGACATCTTGCTGTCTGGACAGTTACCCAAAGTTCTTCTGTAACATTGGGGCATCCATCTTCAACCTACAGGCCCAATATATTTGACAGATTTTTCTATGAAGCAGGAAATTTGAAGATCTGTTTTGCCTTGTAATTGCAAAGTTCATCAGTTGCTTTTTTTCTGTGTCCTGTAGAATGTCTGGCAGTTTCCTCTGTGAAGCAGGAACCCTGGAGGACCATCAGTAACTTTTCTGTGGGTGCTACATATCTAGTTCACATAGCGTACGTACCATTAAGCGGTAGAGGCAAAAGCAGTTTCTTGCCCAAATGGCTAGCAAACTCCATAAGGAGCTTCTTTGATGCCCATCATCTTCTTGAAGTAGATTGGTGCTGCCAGAAGCAGACATGTCTCACTGTCAAGAAAAGTCTAAGTTCTTAAAAAGTTTTAAATGCTTTATTTTGTAGGTCTTTGGAGTGTTGAAGATCATCTATCTAACTCAAATATATCTCTATATATCTAGAAAAATCTAACAAGACTACAAGTTTAACTATTATAAATGACTACCTATTAATTTGCAATTTTAATTATGTATTACATTTTTAAATGAGCTAAGCATGATAGCTTAAACAAGAACTGAAATACATATACACAGTGTAACAAAATTGACTTTAAATTTATACCAGGGCAAAGTATTCATCGCTAGTCATAGCGTCCTTATTTTTTTAATTTACTGTGATCATTAATCACCTATAATCAATCCCCTTTAAATGAAAACAAGCATTTATAAACAATCATTTTGGGAGTTTGGACGTGGAGGCCAGAAGTCAATTCATGGTATCATTCTTCAGGAGTCCTCTATCTTGTTTCTTTGAAACAGAGTCTCTCCCTTGTACTTGAAGCTTTACGATTTCAGCTCTGTTGATTGGCCACAGAGCCCCAGGGATCTTTTTGTCTCTCCTGCCCAGTGTTGGACTTACAAGTTCATGCCACCATAACCTTTTCACACGGGTGCTAGGAATACAAACTCAGGTCCTCATGCTTGCACTTTAGTGACAATGTCAGGGTTTTGCAACAGCAAATGAATAGAGCCAAGAAGGTACCCTGAGGGTGCCTGCCTGTGTGGATCCTATTATCTATGTCAAACAGTGGTGTCTTATTTACAAGCAAAATCTAGTTCTTGGTGATGAATTCTCAAATTCACCTGGGGAATTCTTTCCATTGTGGTTCATTTGCACTGAGCCACAGAGAAATACTGGGAGAGCATTATCTCCACTAGAACAGCATAGCTCAGTGTTTCTCAACCTGTGGATCACACTTCACAAGGGTCACCTAAGACCTTCAGAAAACATAGATATTTACATTATGATTCATAACAATAGCAAAATTACAGTTATGAAGTAGCAATGAAAATAATTCTATGATTGGGAGTTACCATAACATGAGGCTCTGTATTAAAGGGTCACAACATTAGGAAGGTTGAGAGCCACTGATATAACTCCAAGGAACAGAAAGACTGTTCTTACACATGAATGGTGTAAGTGGAAGTTTCTGCCCTGCCCAGTCCCACAGCCATTCAGTCACAAATAAACACACAGAGGCTTATATTAATTATAAACCTGTTGCTCAGGTTTATTACTAACCAGCTCTTACAACTTAAATTAACTCATTAGTATTATTTATGTTTAGCCATGTGGCTTGGTACCTTTTCTCAGTAATGCCTTCTCATCTTGCTTCCTCTATGTCTGGGTGGTCACTAACTCTCTGCCTTTTCTCTTCCCGGAATTCTTCTAGTCTGGTTGTCCTGCCTATAGTTCCTGCCTGGCTACTGGCCAATCAGGGTTTTATTAAGTCAATATGAGTGACTAATCTTTACAATGTACAAGAACATTATTAAACAGCAGAATGAAAAAGGGGAGCACAAGAAGTTGTCTGCCTTGCCAAAGGCCACAAAGCTGGTCAATATTGCAGTGCAGAGACTCCATTCTGGCTCTTCATGGCTATATGGCAGAAACAGTGTCAGTAATTATATCTCCAGATCTCTAAAGTAATCCTGTGGGAAGAATCGAGGGGTTCTCTATTTGTTCATAGGATCATAGAAGCCCCGAGATCCTACAGCTGGCAATAGTTCCAAATTTTGCAAGCTGTGGTAGTCTTTCTCTAAGATTTTCTATGCATCTTGTCCATACCCTTCTCCATGCATCTTCACATTCTGGGCACAGGGAACAATGAATGGCAGATGCCCATAGGTGAGGGTTCTGACTCAAGCCTCATAACTTCTGAATGCCAGGCTTTGGGTAGGTCTTGTCACCTATAAAAACCTATTGGAGTCAAACGTGAGCCTGTCATAGTCTCAAATTGGTCAAGGATCCTACTTTACTATCTTACATCTATGTCCCTCCAGACCAGTTGTGTCACCTCTGCAGACCTCCTTGAAGAAAGGCTGAGAAATACATACTTTGCATAGCCCACAGGGACTCTGTAGTAACTGGACATGCAGGAGGAGCTCAGTACTTAGGAAATAACAGGTACACCATTTGTACAATAAATGCAGGGATCTAGTTCCCTTCCTTCATTGTCTCTTGGGTGCCTATGGAGTATATGAATTAGCTCTCTGTTTCTGTCACACAATACTTGAGACACCAATCTATACAGAGAAAGAGGCTAATTTGGCTCATGGTTTTGGAGGTTTCAGTCTATGATTGATTGGTCCCACTGCTTTAAGTCTATGGGAAAGAAGTTCATCATGGTGGGCCTGCATGACACAGCAAACTGTCCATTGCATGTCTGGGAGGCATGATTCTCTGGAAGGCCATGGCTTCAATGAACCAGGAATCTCTTACTAGATCCCTCCTCTCAAGTTTCCACTATCTCTCAGTATCACCAAAGCAGGTAGCCCACCAAGATAGATTCCGTTGCAATTCAGCCACGCTAAGAGTGCTGCCACCAACTGCATGGCCAGAGAGTCTGGTTGCCCAATTCTCAACTCTTTCTGAGACCAGGGCAGTAGGCAAAGCAGACACACTCATCAGTAGCCAAAGTTGACTTTCAAGCTTCTTACTCCCATGTGTCTTGGTGATCAAAGCCCTGACTTTCCTGGGTGTTTTCCAAGTTCTAGGTGGTTACCAAAGCAAGTTTGGACAACAGGGCATGGTTAATTTCGTCTTCCAAGTTGCAGAGCGGAGGGCGTGCTTCTGGAGAAGATATTTTGTGAGAACAATTGATCTCTGGACTGTCTTGACTGAGGACTTCATCAAGGTGGATCAGATTGTGTACTCTAAATAGGTACAATTTGTTATAGTCACTTCTCCCTTGGAGATGTTTCTAAACACTGCCAGGGATTTCCTGGGAGAGATTGGCTTTCCTAACAAGAGCTCTCTCCTCTGTGGGAGGCTCCTGCCCAGGCTTCTGTTCCTGCAGGGAGGCAGGTGGATGTGTGCAGCCTGGGTGGTCATTTAACCATCTCAAAGAACAAAGAAGTCTGCAAGGAAGTGGGTTCTAAGCCCAACCTGAAGTCACTTTCTTGTGATGGGAAGAAAATGAGCTGTTGAAATCTCTCTCTGTGAGACTTCTGGTTTCTTGAAGCCTAAAGACTTTCTCTGTAAACAAGTAAACCTGGGTATTTGATCTGTATTTATTGGCTCGGTCACTGGGGAAGCCAGGTCTGCACAGCTGGAGGTCAGGAAGGCTTTTCTTGTGAAAAGTAGAAATGGTTCAGGAAGAGGAGGGTGAGATCTTGCTAGTTCTGGGCGGGGAGGGCCACAGGAATGGGAGCCATATGGCATGTTGTCTTCTGGATAAACCCACTGTCCCATGTGAAAGCAGCCTTCCCACCCTCCCTCCATCCTGGCTAATAAGCCGGCTCATATTTTGTTTTCCTCCCCACATTATTTTTCCCCGGTGACAGAAAATTACAGCTGACAAGTGGCAATTGATCTCTCCACATTATTTTGAAGCAATTATATTGAAATGGGAAACAATGCTTCCAAGAAAATGGCCGATAGCAGGCTAGCACACAAAGCCTCCTCGAGACAGATAGGGGAAGCCAATTTGTCCCACATCGAAACTGACCAAATTTTCTTTCCATGAAATTACATTTAATTACTGCCTGGAAATCTTCAACCCAAGGTGCAGAGGACATGCTAGAGAGCTTGGGTGCCCTCTAGAGGGTATGGTGGCCCTGGGCTTGCCAGGGTACCTCCAACAGGTAACCTTTAAATGCCTATATACCAAGAGGGGACCTGTGGACATGTGGCCTTAACACAAGTCAACCTCTGCAGGAAGCATGGTGTGACAATCTTCCAAACTCAGGAACTGACAGAGGGAAGCTTGTTTCCACAGCTTCCTAGTGTGGGCTTCAAAGATCATAGTGGAAGATTGTTTAAATTTAAACAAAGCTACATCCCAACCTCTGCTTACTTTCCTCTGATGGGACGCCAAAGCACCATTGCAGATTTACTGCTGGTTTGTTTGTTTTTGGAATGGCAAGTGCAATAAGCTGTCTTTGACCTTGAACTTCTGGTCCTCCTACTTCTACCTCCCCAGTGCTGGGATATAAGCTTGCAGTATCACATTTATATGGTGCTGCAAAACAAACCTGGGGCCTCATGCATGCTGGGCAAGTGCTCTCCCAACTGAGCATGCCCATCCCTCACTGCAGTTTTAAAGCTAGCAAAACAAAAGATGCCGCGTTACACCAATGGCACAACAGAGCCTTTGCTGTGTGTAATCCATGTAGCATGATGGCTGGTATGGCATAGCCCCACTGTGAATTTTTCCTGCTTCTCCCGTGATGGTGAGATTTGACAATTTAAATTTCCCATTGTCTCGCTCCTCTGGAACCTCAACAGCATCCATTCATGCATTCGCCACCATGCCATAGGGCCTCACCTCATAAGGGCCATATGACTGGGCTTGCCCCTTGTCTATAGGCCTTTAGCATACCTATAAGACCAACAGGATATCTAACATGTGGTCACTATGGGCAAAAGTATGCAGTATCTCAGTCCTCATCCTCTGTTGCCCACTGGGATCTCAAGAGGAAAGGTGAAAATGTCCGTATCCAGGCCCATCTGAGACCCATGAAACTGAATCTAGGTGTGTCACCGTGGAGAACCCATGATCTAAGCCAGCCTTCCAAGTATGAGCTTGCGTCAGAAACGTGTGGTAAATCTGGGAGGGTCATACACAGATGACCCATCCAGGCAGTTCCTAAGTCTGGTAGGTCATGGGTGAACACAGACAGCAGTAACCCTCACAGGTGCCCTGCTGCTCTTGCTCAGGGGACTTCAGTTTGGAAACCAACAACCTCAATGATTTGCACATCTAGAGAATGCATTTAGATCCTCAGCAGGAGACATGCCTGCCCATGGTGTGGGCTCAACATGGGACTCAGGTTCACCATCTCATTACTTGCTATTTGTGACCAATCACTAGTCCCGGTGATCACGGTCTTTGGTGAGTATGCTATCTCACAGAGGAGCTACAGTAAGGAACAGCATAGGAGTCAGGCTTTGCTAAGACAGCTTGGCTTTGAGTCTAGTTGTACTGCTTGCCTTTCTCCATGGGTCCAGCCAAGGCCTTTATCAGCATCTTGATGATTAGAATAAGGGGAACCACATGCTAATACACTTTATAACCTGCAAAACTGTGAATGACTTACTGTGTAAATTGAAGCTTAAGTCCAGGATAGGGACACCTGGAAAACAGTCTCCAAGAGAAACAACTACATATCCATCTCATCTGGCCATAGCAGGTGGGGTTCCTAAAAGCCATCCTGTGGGAAATAAGCCCCTATGTGTGCAAGCCAAAAGATAAGCTGAATTCTCAAGATGATGTTAGCAGGTGGTTCAAAGGAGGGGATCTAGTCAACCTCCCAACAGTTACTCACAAGGGTAGCAGGCTGAATGGCCGCTTCTCCATTGTCTTCTGGCTTTCTGAGAGAGCTCAGCATTCAGTTGGCCCTCTAGACGTCAGGGGGAGAAAAGATTAAAAAAAATAAAGGAATGTAGGCCAGAGTGAGAGTTTGCTTTTTGTCACTGATAAAACACCACAGTCCAAACCAACTTGGGGAAGAAACGGCTTCTTTCATCTCCCAGGCCACTGAGGGAAGCCAGGGCAGGGACTCCAGCCGGGGAAGGAACCTGGAGGCAGGAGCTAGAGAAGAGAACACGGGGAACTCTGTCTATTGACTTGTTCTCTGTGGCTTGCCCTGACTGTTTTCTTATATATTCCAGGACTAGCTGTCTAAGGGTAACACTGCCCATAGTGAAGTGGGCCCTCCCACATCAATCATTAATCAAGAAATGCCTCACATAGTGTTTGTAGGCTAATCTGATACAGGCATTTTCTCATTTGAGTGCCCCTTTCCCCAGATGATCTTAGTTTGTGTCAAGTTGCCAAAAATCTAATCAGTACAATTAGCAAGGAAAGTTTTACCAGGACAGACCATTGGCCACACTTTTTTCTATGCTTCAACTGCCCCTTGGCCACCTCTGTCATAACCCTCAGCCAAGATGATGACAGTGATATGAGCTTTGTCACAAAAAGCCACAGGCTCATTGAAGGCAGCTTTTTATTGTGGTGTTTGTAACCTGGATCCTGTCCTTGCACTTGATCCATGACTGATGATGAGCATACAGGTTGAATGAACTCTTGAGTGAAGGAGACATGGGGTGGGAGAGGTGGAGCTCGGCTAACTGCCTGGCACTTCAGCAGTGAGGAGATGGTCCAGGGGCAGGAGTTTGATGAAGAAACCAAGAAGGACCTTGGAAAACCGATCCACTGAGTAACATGATGGAAGCTGAATTGGAGGCAAAAGCAGCAGTTTAAAGTGACCGTGAGTTGTGGGTTTGGAATTAGTTACAATCTCGGGGAAGAGAAATAAAAAGGAAGAAAAGGGTTTTGAAAAGTTTTGTGCAACTCAGTGAAGAAAGGTGCAGTGGCCCGTGTTGTGGGAAGATCTTCAGTCAGATCGGTGAGGAAAGGAAAGAGACGGGAACTTCTGAACCCCCATCAGAAGGGAAAAGGGGCGGCCCACCCCATCCCATTTGTCTTACTTTACTCGTCAGAAGCCAACATCCACAAAGCATGAAAGGTTCAGATCTGAAGCAGAAAGGAGACTCTTAGGGTTTTTTTTTTGTTGTTGTTGTTTGTTTGTTTGTTTTCTGGGCCTTGTGTGATTTAACCCTTGGAGTAATATGGTCATTTTGCTTTTTTTCAATTTCTCACCTTGGAGGCCTCAAAAATAGAGATTAAAGATTGTTCAGCCACTGTTATTCTTACCAGGACACGAGGAGAGGAGGCCGTCAGTTTTGGTGCTCTAAGGGGCCAGGCAAACTGATCGGATACTCTGCTTAAATGAGATACTCTAAGGTGCAGTGTGACAGTCAATGACAGTCAATGATGCCATAGCTAAGGATTCCTTTGCAGACAGAGTAAGTTCCATAAAGGACAAAGCATGTGTTCAAAGCCTGTTTGGACAAAGTGGTCCATAAGACCCCTATTGCCCATGGAATGACTCCATGACAGCTTGACTCTTTGGGTTGTGTGTGACACACTTCAAAAACTGAGCTTTATTGGTGCTGTGGGACACTGCAAGCCAGCTTGAGTAGCTGCAGTAATACAATCAGATAAGGCTTGTTAAAGAGGGCTTCACATGATATTCACACGTTGTTGTGGAAGTTCCTGGTTGGAGACAAAGGAGAAATTCACTTTCTAAAGGGCCATGCTAGAACAATCCGAGTGAGCTATATGCTGAGGCATACAGGGTTCCAGAAAGGTGGCAACCCATATACGGTATACAATTGCCTCAACCTCCCAGTTACACAAACAGATGTCGACAGAGTCCTTATTTTACAAAGTATTTTTGATTGTTATGAACTGTGGATCTGACTTGGTAGTGAAGCTGATGGGGAAATATTTTTCTTGATATGTTATCACATGAGCATATGTGTGTGACAATCACATTGTAAGGTATCCTGTGGGAGCCATGGTACACAGAGTTGGTCCCAAGGGAAGCAAGACTTTTCTATAGAGATGGTTTAAATTTTTCAGTCAGAACCAAGGATGTAGAATAAACCTGCAATTCCAGTACTCAGGAAACAGAGGCAGGCGGATCTCCCCACGAATCTGAGGACAGCCTGGTCTACATAGAAATACTCTGTCTCAAACATTTTATTTTTCAGTCAGAAAGATGAGGCTGGGTGCAGAGGAATGATGCATGGGGACGGGGGGGGGGGGGTCCGAAGACCACTCCTTCCACCTGCATTCCTTAGTTCACCTGGTAAAGCTGGGTGATGGTGTCTCCGTGACCCATAGCAAGAGGAAAACTAGCCACATACAGGTTGCCAGCCCAGGGGCTTCTTACGAAGACACCTGGCTCCCTGTTTTCCAGGATGTGCCACCTAAGATCTCCCAACCTAGACAAGAGGTGATTTTATGGTGGAAACAATGTGAATTCTTCACTGCACCGTTTCAAAGATTATAGCGTCCTCCACAGCCTGAGGTGTGATCTTGACTTGCCTTTGGAAAATATGGTTGGGATCACACTGCATCCGTCAAACGGCATCGGTGTGCCACGTGCAAGGCTGAACACACGAGAGCGGGAACGTCCCTTTGAGCCTCCTCTAACAGGGCGCCCCTGTGCCCAGCCCTTGGCCTCCTGGAAGAGGCAGCTTCAGTGCCCTTCAGGATACAATTAGAGTCATCTCAAGGAAAGCTGAATTAGAGGCAACGAGCCTCCATGGACTCAAGAGTGTCTTCGCTCCAGCATCCCTTATGTGCCTCATAATGGATCCTTTCTTTAAACATTACACCCCTCAATTAGCTCATAATTGCTGTCCATGCCCTATGAATTATGCATTGTGTAAGGCAAATCCAGGTTCCTTGGCACTGGACAAATCATAAGCTGTTGAAGGAGCTGGGGTAATTACCAAAACAATCCTGGGACCCTGGGGAAGGGGAGCATTTTCTGACTCTCCTCCCTGCCTTCCTCCACTTTTGGCTGGGGTTCACCTCCCCATCCCCGGTGGCTTCAGTCAGCACTCTCAAGGGAAGAGCCTGTACTGAGCAAAAGGCTGACATCCACCCTGCTTTAGCATCCTTGCTGCTCACAGCCTTGCCAGCCAGGCCTCCTCTGAGGTGCAGCACACACACTTAGCTTGAAGCATCTGCTCCCTCTGGAGTTTGTGGGTTTTGTAGGACTGGATTTGGGTAAGGATCACCTTTGTGGCAAAACAAAAAATGTGGCTTGTTCAGGAAGTGACAAATGCCATGACAAAAGATGGCTTAAAGCTATTTTTTTAAAAAAGGACAAAGAGGCCACTTGGGAAGCCCTCTGTGTTAATTACAAGGCAATTTCCATTTATTGAAACTACTTCTGAAAACCTCTAAGAGAGGGTTAAGATATATACTCAAAAGCGTTAGGGCAGCAGTCCTTCCCCTATGCTCACATGCATGCACACTGGTTCTCTACCTCTACCCTTTCTTACAAGTGTCTGGAGTCATTTGGTGATGCTATGAGTTCACACACAGTGCACACACAGTAATGTTTATATTGAGTTAATGGTAAGCAGACGGTAACTGTCTTCCTATGGTTCCCACCACTATTTCTAGATGTTAATTTGAAGAATAGCAAATCACTACAATTATCCTTCTATCTAGACAATTTGAATATCTTTAGACTTTTATATTCAAATCTTTTGATGTAAAACAAATTAGTTCTTATAAGTTCATTTGACCTAAAAGAGTGAAACGTTTATCTCCAGATACTACATGTTTTGATCACCCTCCTCTCTGTCTGTCTCTACCTTCTTTCCTTTCCTTCCTTCCTCCCCCTTCTCCCTCCCTCCCTTTCTTTCTTCCTTCCTACATGCCTGTCTTCCTGTCTTTCTACCTTCCTAATCACCCTCTTCTCGGTCTGTCTCCCCCTCCTTCTTTCTCTTCCTTCCTTCCTTCCTTCCTCCTCTCCCTCCCTCCCTCCTTCCCTCCCTCCCTCCCTCCCTCCCTCCCTCCCTTTCTTGCTTCTTTCCTTCCTACCTGCCTTCCTACCTTCCTGCCTGCCTTCCTTCGTGCCTTCCTGCTTTCTTGTCTTCCTGCCTGTCTGCCTTCCTGCCTTCCTGCCTTCCTTTTTCGTGATTGCTCCTAAGGTCTGGTGAATGCTAGGTAAACACTCTAACACTGAGTGCTTGCAAATTTTTTTGTTATTAATTTTGAAGCAGTGTTATTAAGTTTCCCAGGCTGGCCTTGCACTTGTGATTCCTCAGAACTTCAAGACTCTCTGACTTCTTCATTTTGCACATCTTTCATGGGACTCACGCTGAGCTGACTGCTGCGACAGCTTTTAATATTTCTGTTATTCATCTCGATGTTCTTTATGTGCCATTATACTGAGCTTGGGGTTGCCAAAGAGAAGTCATGACCCCTGCTTTTAAGTAGCTCATAATCTTGGAGAGGAGACAGGCAATCACTGTAGCCTGAGCTGATTAGCGGAGCTTAGGGCTCGGTAAAGAACTTGGGCAGCTTCACTTCCTAACTTCATGATCATGAGGGTCTCAGTTTCTTCATTTGTTAAGTGGGAGGAGGTAGCAAGGCCTTGAACATTCTCTTTGCAGAATCTTAGAATCCATTTATATTTTTCAAAACTCAATCATGCATTGGTTTGAAGTTTTGCTTAGAAATAAATCCTAACCAAGTAGGCACCATTTTGAAACTAACACTGTGACTTTCTTCATGGGATAAAAGATAAAATTGAGCAAATGTCCTTTAGTATAGCTTTGATATCAAAAAGTCAATTATTTGTAGATCCCCTCTCTGTGGTCTTCCCATTGGTAGGAAACATGATTGAGCCTGTGGGAATGGGAAGAGGGGGAATGGTGAGCCTTATCTAGCAGCTTAGGGTCCGTGTCAGTGGGGAGCTGAGGTCAGGCTATGAGAGGAAGGTCAAGTTTAAATGAAGAGAAATATTACAGTTGCTAGCAAAGGCACCTGACTTTGGCGAGGGCCCAGGCAGACAAGGCTGCTTCACAGAACAGCTCCTTCATTTACTTACTCAACCAAACGTTCTTCCGCACAGTCTGGGCAGATGGTGGTCACATAGTGTGAGCCAATAGGCGTGATCCCTGTCCTTGGGAGATGTGTGCTCTAGTGGAAGACCAGGCATTTGCAACGAAGCCCTCATATGTGTGATCACAAAGGCGACAGCTACTTGCAGACTAGTCCAAGTTGTCACAGAAGGAGAAAAGGGAACCAGATCTGGCCTGCAGTCAGAGAAACTGTCTGTGAGCAAGTGGCAGAGGAGCTGTGAGACAGAGCCAGGGCCACTGAGGAGTAAGGAAGTCCCCACACAGACATGGAACCAACTCACTTGCTACAGCCGAGGAACAACATAAACAGACTGTAGGAACCATGAGCCACAGTCTTGGGTTGAGAGTGGGTATTTCCTCACTTTGGTGATAGAAGAAGACTGCCCCGTAGAAGGAAGATGAAACCAGAAAAGCAACCATGTTTTGTGCTCATCCATGGGTGAAGGTATACAGAGAGCATGAAGATCCTTCTAGTGCCAAGATTTCAGAAGCAGCTTCAGTGGAATGAGTTTCTTCTCGAAGGGTTCATACGGGAGCCCAAGCTCTTCCTTTTTATGAGTAAGCCACCTGTGAGCTCTAAGAGCTGTGGGAAAATTGCTCCTGGAAGCAGAAGCTGGGCATGTTAATCTTACACAGACACTCTCCCCAGCCCTCACTTCTGACCCCACTCTTCTCCCTAAGAACTGCTGGTCCCCTGCCCACATGGAGAAGGAAGGAAGCCAGGAAAGGAAGGAAGTAAGAACCCTTGAATTACAGCCATTGCTGCCACTGCTGTTATTCTAGTCTCCCCAGCAAATGACAGTAAGTGTTATGTGGGGAGAAAAAGGGGGATTGAGAATACAGTAAGTCTGGGAAAAAAATGAAATTATTACCGAAGCTTTTATTGCAGGCTTTGTCAGAGTCTTTGATGCTATAAACATGCTTTGTATGTTCTCTCACTGGGAACACAGTTGTTTTTTTTTTTCAAACACATTTGATTAAAAAACTTAGGTGTCTTGGGCAGACCATGTTTCAAAGTTTGATTTTGGTAACTGCTACTTAAGTAAGCACCTTACATTTGAGACTTCAAAACCAAAATGGATCTCAGAGGTCACTTTGCCCAAACCTTCCATGCAGCAGAGGAATGTGACTAGAACCCACTTCCCATGACTCCACCTTGCTGCTATTACTGCAGACACATCTCTTCCGCTGGATACTGTGATGCCAGAGAAGAGGAAAGGCTACCAAGAAATAACAAAGTTCCCACACAGCATGGTAGGGCCACTGGCCAGTTCCTGCTCTGGTCTTCAGTTTCAAGATGTGTTTAACAAGTACTGAGCATCTGGGAAGCTGAGGACTCAATCCTACCTGACAAGTACCTGGTATACCAGAGGAGCTTAGGAAAGTTGTCAGCTAGCCTGTTTCCCACCCTGAGAAACAAGCATCCTCCTTCACATAAGTAATTATATGCAAATATTATATGCATATCTGTATGATATGCAAATACTCATGGCATTTTCTATAGTGTTGTGTTTCATCTTATTTCTAAGGAAACATCCTAAATTTAAGGATTATGAGAAACATTCTATTCTTTCCTTCTGATGCACCAACCTCCAAGGAAGTGCTGTGATTTCATAACCTAGTGTTAATTTCAATAAGTACAAATTGTACTTTATCGTCCTTTAGAAGAACCAAGGCTTCAAAATAAGAGCACTGCACAGTGTGGGCTCATTTATATGTGTGTGTTCATGTTTTGTGTATGTGTTTGTGGTGTGTGTGTGTGTGTGTGTGGAGTATATGATGTGTGTGTGGTGTATGTGTGTGTGATATGTGTGTGGTGTATGTGTTGTGTGTGGTGTGTGTGTGTGGTGTATGTGGCACATATTTGTGTGGTGCATGTGGTGTGTGTGTGGTATATGTGTTGTGTGTATAGTTTACGTAGTATGTGTGTGTGGTATGTGTGTGTGTGTGTGTGTGTGTGTGTGTGTGTGGTGTACGCAGTGTGTGTGTGAAATGTCGTATGTATGTGTGCACACATATGTGGAGGCCATAGAGTGATGCTGGGGTCTTCTTCAATCCTTTCCCAACTTATATTTTTGGTGCAGGGTTTCTCATTGAACTTGGAATTCACTGATTCCCTCTAGACAGACTGGTCAGCAAATACCTAGGACCCTCCTGTCTCTGCCTCCTCAGAGCTGGCTTCTTGCAGGCATACAGCATTGTATCTACCTTTTATATGGCGTTTGAGGCTAGAACTCAGTTTTTCTTCCAGATTGAGCCATCTCATTGGGTTCCCCTTTACATTTTACAAAAATGGAAGTAGGCCTCACAAGGGGAGGCGATGTGCTCAGCATTCCTGCAAGAATCAGGAGCCCTTCTGGTCTCAGGGAAGTTGGGTCCTTCTAGTTTCAGTCTTCCCTTCCCAACAGAGGCCCCTCAACACGTTTCTTGGACATTAGACCTAATATGTGAACTGTTTTATTGTGGAGTCATTGTGCGTTGGTAAACCTAGGAAGCTCCTCAGGACTCTTGTCTCCTCAGTGGTCTGGGAAGATGTTTGCTAAAGAAAAAAAAAAAATCAACCCATCAGCTATCAGGCTGAGCTGAGTCCCTGCTGAGCTCCTCCCCTTCTGCTTCCACAAGCAATCAAGAAGAAAGAGAAAAATACTCCAAGAGCTAGCTAGTCTCCTTCTGCCTTGTCCCCTGGGAGAGCAGGTGCCAGACCACAGCCCAGATAGTTATGCAAATCAGATATACGGACTGTTAAAACAAAAATAAAGGGGAATAAAGCTCTCTGGAAGTTCATTTTAGACAGCAGCGAGAACTGCAGATGATAAGGTTTGCTCTCCCTCTCTAGTACTGATCTGGGGACAACCTGGCCAGCATTACACGTAGGACAATGGCAGACTGAGCTTGTGGCTTTGGGTTCTCCTGCCCCTTTTCCCGCTTCCTGGCTATGTGTTTGCTTATGTCAAATATGTAAATGGGTGTGACTCTCAGTAGGCCTCAGGACCTACTGCCAACTGTGGCCTGGGGACTTGAGGCAGCTGTTGGGGTGAAGCCATGCTGGAGTTAACACTAGGATTGCTGGATGATGTCCCTAGCTTGTCAGATGGGTTCAAAATGTCCTAAGTACCTCACGTCTATGGCTGCACCACAGAAATTGGATAGATAGTACCAGCCTTCTCAGGGCTCAGATAGTTCCATTGTCACCCACGGATTATCTAAGAACTGCTTGATAAAGTTGAGGAAAAACCCCAACAGAAGCAGCACAGCAAGTGTGGGTCTTAGTTATCATCTGGTCCATCTCTGATGTCACGGACAGATACAGAAAATGATGCAGGAGGCTTGCAGGAGGATGCACAGTTAACAGCGAGGTAGATCCTGAACCCTAAGTTCTTTCAGGTCTCTGGGGCAGCCTGGGGAAAATCAACATAGGTTAAGCTTTCTAAGAAGCACCTCCTAGGGGGTGTGTGCTCTGCAGCCCAGTGGGACTCAGAGACTCCGGCAAGAACACTCTAACCGACCTGAACTCCTCACCTTGGATCCTCGAGGAAACCAAAACAGTATAAAGGCCGGGTGTCTCTGTCTTCATTTTGTATATGTGTCCTGTATTTCATGTCCCTTACCTGTTTAATTTTGCAGACATGTTAATGGGTCAAGGTTCAAAACCTAGAGATACACAGGTTCCCTTATCTCCCTTCAAATCTGAAGGAATGAAGAATGACTGAGACACCTTACTGTCAGCGTTCCCATTATCTTTTCTGTATCCATCCTCCTAAATCTACAGTCAAGTTGGATTCCAGCAATGGAAGAGCCTTTCAACTGACCACCTCATCGTGATGCTGTCTTCAAACTAGAGCAACCATCTCATGGGAACTGGGCTGTCCTCTCAAGCATTGGGGCCTTCTATAAACCTGAGGTCAGATCAACCAGACCACCCTTTGACACCTAACTGCCCCCCACTCCGACACTTCAGTTGCCCTGGTTAAACTCATAGCTTGTCAGTACCCCAAAGATGGACTTTGAGGTCTCTGACACCTTTTTATTGTGGCTGTGTTGATTGAATCTCTGTTTTTCACCATTGCTTAGCTCTTTAGCTATTGTACTGGGGCCTGCGGCCAGGCAGAGTTCATTAGGATTTGGGTGCTGGGCTTGGCCCTAAAACTTGATACTAATATCTCTTCCCTTGACTGGGAGGTGACTTGAAAAAGCTATATAATGTCCAAGGTTGGCATGTTTGACCCTGCTTGCCTGTCCCTTTGCTCTGCAACAGTCTTGCTCCCCAGCTCCTCCTGGTCTCCGAGTGGCCTCAAAGATGATGTGGTTTAGGAGGATGCCTATATGTTTTTCTTTGGGTTCTCCTTCTTATTTAGCTTCTCTAGGATCACTAATTATAGGCTCAATGTCCTTTATTTATGGCTAGAAACCAAATATGAGTGAGTACATCCCATGTTCCTCTTTTTGGGTCTGGCTTACCTCACTCAGGATAGTGTTTTCTATTTCCATCCATTTGCATGCAAAATTCAAGAAGTCCTTGTTTTTTACTGCTGAGTAGTACTCTAATATGTACTAACTTTGTGGGAGCCTAGGCAGTTTGGATGCTCGCCTTACTAGACCTGGATGGAGGTGGTGGTCCTTGGACTTCCCACAGGGCAGGGAACCCTGATTGCTCTTTGGGCTGACAAGGGAGGGGGACTTGATTGGGGGAGGGGTAGGGAAATGGGAGGCGGTGGTGGGGAAGAGACAGAAATCTTTAATAAATAAACAAATTAATTAATTAAAAAAAGATGATGTGGTTCAAGATGAAGGCTGATATTTTCTAAAACCGGTCTGTTGAGTTTGCTAATCTTCACTGGGACCACAGAAGTGGGCTTTCGAGAGGACACTAGTGGGGCAGCTTCTACAGGGAAGGGATGGAGTAGGAGGAGAGACAGGGGCCCTGAAACCAGAGGAGTCCACCCCATCACCTTTGCAGGACCTGTACTAAGCACCTAGGATGAACCAGGCTCCAGAGAGTCACCATCCCAGACAACCAATCAGTGCTATCTTACATAGCCTTCTTCCTGAATGTCAGCTGTCCATTTCTGGGCTTTGTGCTGGCTCTCTCTCTCTCTCTCTTCCTCTCTCTCTTCCCCTCTTTCTTTCTTAAGCCACCAACAAGACTCTGACCTCTCCTGGAACACACAATGCAGGCAGTCACTCATGCATTAACAACCACCGGGCCCCAAAGGTCGTTTCTATGACAACCCCGGGGTCCTTAATGACCCTGGCAGGCCAATGATTTTGTTTTGTTTGAGAGTGAAGGAATAATAAGTCAGGCTGGCTGGCTCAGGCGCTCCCTCGCCCCTCTCCCCCTTTGCCCCCCTCTCCACTGCGCTGATATACTGTTCATTATCTGACTGCCGCATCAGCCCGAGAGACAGTGGCAGTCAGCTCTGAAAGACAAGAGCCAGACTGCAGACAAAGAGCTGCAAGGGACCAGAGTATGCCCCGCATCCAGGGCTACCCCAGCTTCATTAATTCTACGGCAAGCTGGGGAGTAAGAGCCAGGACTTTGGGGTCCCAAGCTCCTGTAGTCCAGTGGTGATCAGGTGAACCCCAAGTCCCTGTAAGGGTCCTGCGGGGAGACCTTTCTACCAGGAGGTGTGCCTGATGCACAGACAGCTAGTGCTGCTCCGTTGGCAAGACCTCTCATTTTAATGATGGGATGAATAAGGCGATTGATGATCAGCCTCACTAGCTTCTCTGTGGATGTTCGGTAACTGAGGAGGCCGGGCCTGACTGTGAAGACAAAGGCAGCTGCCAGGTTGCAGCCGACTCTTGTCCGGGTCCTGGGGTGGGGCCCTGCCCCCTTGCTTCCCCAGTTTCGGGTCTCTGCTTCTACCTTGAGACATATCCTGCAGAGGAAGCTTTCATTGTCTTCTGATCTCAGGGCAAATGGGCCTCCAGCTTGTCACATTCATTTTCAAACGTGACGTTCAGCAGCCTGGGATTTTACTAGCAGACACTTGGAATGATTTTTTTTGTTGTGTGTGCACAGCTAAAATCCCCGGGAATAAGAATAAGTCATTATCCTCTAGCAGGGGGAAAAAAAAAAACAGCTCCTACTGGCTGCCCTGTGGCCCAATCAGCTGACTCATTCTCCATGGCTTCTCCTGAAGTAATTAGCGTTTTCATTTTTCCCAACCTGCCTATTAGATAAACTCCAGGTTCTCCTTCAGTTGAAGCACATTTTTTTTTTTGAGTTGGTGTGCCTCAGCCTCTCCCCAAGAAACAAAAGAAGGCACCTGGAGGAGAAGAGGACAAAGAGATGGGTGATTTGGTCTCGTATGGTCCTCCATGGATGGTTTTGTTCCCACAGAGAGCAGTCATGGGAGGAGTTCAGCATCTAATAATGACGGCATGGTTTGGGCAAGGGATCTTTAGGGAGCAATTCCTAAGCACACAAAGCGTCGAAGGCATGTGATGATTGTCTTTCGTTGCCAGCTTGACACAACCTAGGAATCTAGGAAGTTTCAATGAGGCTTGGTTTACATTGGGTCAGACTGTGGGTATGTCTGTTAACTAAGTTAATCGATGTGGGAAGACCCAGACCACCAAGGGCATTACCATTCCCTAGGCAAGGGGTCCTGAAGTGTATGAGAGTGTAGAAATAGAGCCAAGCACAAGCTAACAAGTAACCAAGTGAGCGTGCGCGCATCCATTTCGTTTTGCTCTTGACTGTGGAGGTGCTGTGACTCCTGTCTTGACTCCAGTGATGGACTGGAGCCTGGAGTTATAGGCAGAATTAACTCTTTCTTACCTAAGCTGCTTTGCCACAGCAACAGCAATCAGACCAGGACAGATGTGGTGTAGAACAGCGTGTGCACCCTGTCTCGCACCCTCTTTGCATTTTGTCTCCTTTGTCCGGTGAGCGGCTAACAAAAGAAGAGGAATGGAAGGTTCTGGGAGATCACAGAGCCCAGGGTTGCCTCAGTGAGGAAGCAGAGTCAGTCTGGGGCAGAGCTCTCTGCAGAATGGGTGGAGGGCTCCTCCCTGGTCCCAGATGGGCATCTGTGGATGTGTTCTGCACCAAGCTTCTCCTCTGACAGGCAGATGCTAGCCACTAAAACTCCAGGGGTTCTTGAGAAAAGATAGACCATGGAGTCATTTTAACGTAAAAGTTTTAGATTTTTCAAACATAGTCAACAAATTCTAATGTTTTAGGACCGGTTCCAGTAAAGAATAACCTCTCCAGGAGATTCCAGGGACTGTCAGTTCACAATCTGTCCTATAGACCCTTGTGTAGATGACCTCTGGCTGGATAATCTGACACTTTGACATCCCTTCCTCTTGAAAATGATGATCAGATGGTCCCCATATATGCCAAGGTGCAGGAAATGACAACAGCACGATTGTTCATGATTGTGACATTCACTGAGATGTTCTGTGGCATTTTCCCCAAGTACAGGTTGCTCATTGTACCTTCCTATACACCTTTGGTTACAGGACAGAGTGTAACAAAGGTCCCCCAAAGTGCAGGACAGCAGACCTCAGATCCATCCTATAGGTATGAATCCTGCCTGGTCCAAAGTTCTCCCTCAGGCTGGAGAGATCTGCTGTCCAGTGCAGAGGGAGGGTTTTTTACTCTTCTCATAACACGTGTGTGCTTTTCTGTTCTCATTTCCCAGAATTCACAGTGGTTGACTCAACTGGTCACAGTTCTCTGCTGACATTGTGGTTCCCAGTGGTCCCCAACCTGACACCAGCATGGCTCGAGTATCCCTTGTTCTAAACCTTCGGTTTTCCTGTGCTTTTCTCCCTTCTCTTGCATTCTAGGTGTGACTGTACCAGGGGCTCTGTCTGCTGCTGCTTTCACTGAGTGAGTTCCTCAAACCCCCAAATCCATGCACTCATCTTCATCTCTCTGGCAGGCATGGACACTTTGCCAAATTCATGGTGTCATTTTGGGCTCAGAAAATCTGAAAACTATTTCATCTTACTCCAAACTCACTCTACTTTCTTTTGCAAGCTCACTTCTAATGACCTCATGCTCAGAACTCAAACTGAGCAGCAGCCTTGACTATCAAAAAGGAATGAAGTTTTGGGTGTAATATTAACTAACTCTTCCAACTACATGTCCTCACCCCCAAGGTAGGCCTGTTTAGGAGGAAGTGATTTAGAAGCTGACAGTAGCAAAGATTGTGTGAGTGTACCTTGTTGTCTAACATTTGTATCCCGCTCCTGATCACATCCAATGGCTACAATATTCAGTGGATCTGAACTCCAGGAACTCTCTTGCCACCTCCCCATCCCTGTTGACCTGAGATGCACCCTTAATGCTATAGTTACTGTAGTTCCCCTATATTTCTGTAGTCACCTTGTCGTTGGGGACTCTCCCAATGACCTTTTGGTCTCTCTGCCAAAGCACAAGACTCAGTGAAACTTGTCGAAACTCAGTAACATGGGTTGCAACTCCATGTTTCTACCCAGACTTTCAGAGTCTTTTATGGCACGAGCCCAGAGGGCCTTGTGCTTGCTTTCCTACTGCCCGCCAGCCCTCGGTATATCCTTTAGCTGGAATGGTCTCCATCAATCTCTCTTAAATCTAACTGTTTGCAGGTGTTTCCAGGCTCAGTCAGGGTTGCTGCCTCCTGCAACTAGTTCTAGCTTCTCAGTAGATAGGAATTCCCTCTCCCATCATCAGGCCCCCGATGGCATGTTTGTGGTGATTGTGGTAGTCAGCTCAGGCTGCTTCACCAAATACCACAGTGATGGACAGGGTCCTGGCTCATCACCATGTCCTTACATAACCTTTCTTTGGTGTGTACTGAGGGAGGGGGCGATGGAAAGCTCTTGGTTCTTCAAGTTCACTAATCCTGTGGGACTAGAGCACCACCCTTATGACCATTTTAAATTCCAGCTACTTATTTAGAGGCTTTGTCTCTAAACACAACTTCATTGCAGATTAGGGCTTCAATAAATCACCTTCTCTAAGGGTAGGGGTGGGGCCATAAACCTTCAGTCTAAACAGATACCTTGGTCTGGTTAATTACTAGTTCATCTCTCCTCTTCCTCCTCCTACTACCTTGAACCCAAGAAGGCAAGCACTTTGTCTCTGAACTGCATCTTCAGCCCCCAGGTACACATCTTATTTCCCCCTAGAAGCCAGAATCTTTCCAAGAATAGAGTCTACATTGTATTTCTGGTACCCTCCGGATGATAGGTGCATATCTGATATTCCCAGGTAAGCTTAAAAACATAGTCTCCACCCCCGTGCATCACCGGAGTTCCGGCATGACCTGAAATCGCCCCAGGTCTTTCTCCATGTTCCTCCTCTACTTAAATCTGTTTCTTTCCATCTGACTGGTGCATAGAGGGAGGTTATCTAAAGCGTTTGATGGCCTACCGAGGCCTGGCAAGGACTTTCACCTGTCACTACCACTCATGCGCACTAGCACAGCCTGTAGCTCAAGTCGTGATTTCCTAATGTCCTCTAATGGGGATTGTTTATTTGCTGGTGCTGGGAACTCAACCATATTGCCCACCTATGGGCCCACTTCCCAAGTGACTTTGGCTTTTTGTTCCTTATACCTAGCCTCTGACATATTGCTTGATAACCAATAATAGCATGAGTAAACATTATTGAAAGAAGGAAAAAATAAAAACAGCAATTTTCAACATTCCCTATCATTCCAATACCTGAAATGGGAATTGAAAAGCAAACGTCGTAATGATCCAGACAATTGCTTTACGTAGATGTTCATAGTCTCGTCTCAGAGACTCAACAATGGGGAGACAAGATTAGTCTACAGAGGAGATGAAAGGCCAGAAATTGGAGCTCTATATCAAGCTCTATATTAAATTGGAAGAGAGAATTTCCCTACAACAGTAGTTTCTTACCATTCATGAGAAATTTGTTATAAAACATCATGAATACCCAGTCACAGTGTGGTTTCTATGTGAGAGGATATGAAAAAGCAGACAGGAAGCCATCCGAGCCAAAAGGATTCTTCTAGTACCATGGGGCGGGGAATGCTCTGAACAATTTTGGAGCCCCAGAGCCCTATAGAGCACTATGCATGTGCAGCAATTATAAGAGCTCAAAATGTTTATCCCAACTTTATAGTTCAAAAAACTGAGACCCAAAGAGGACACATATCCTATACTTGTCCACTACAGAATATAATATATATATATATATATATATATATATATACACACACACACACGCTCACATACATACATATATATGCACACACACACATCAGTGATCAATAGGCCATCTGTCTCGGATACAAGAATTTTAGTGGTAATACGGGAAAAGCCACTGTGCAAATGTCAATATCTGATGCCAGAACTTTCGTTATTAAATGCCATTGGGTACCTGTTTAGTAAAGATTTCTGTTATGGTGGTTATGAACTAAGGTACAAAGCTTGAAGTGGTCCATTTCAAAGTGTCCCTTAGCCATGTAAGGTGCACAGACAGCATTCTGAGACTGGAATCTCCACCTCCACCCGGAAAGCAGTGACACGATGATCTCATTTCTCTTCCTTCATCTCCTGGCCTCAGCATGAGTCTTTGTGAAGGACAAGTGTTCAGGAAGACCATCAAGGTGAATGAAGCCTGTCCTGCCACCAAAGGACACAGAGCAGGTAAGTGATAACCTGAGTTTTCATGCGCCACACTCCATTTTGCTTTTGCCCACACCCCTTTCCATGGACACCACCTGACTGCAGCTCCTCTGCTCCTGCTCTCAGTTCCATAGCTTTCCTGTGACCTACAGAGCATGTGACCCAGAGTCATTCTGCTCTTGCTCATTGCTCTGTGTGTGTGTGTGTGTGTGTGTGTGTGTGTGTGTGTGTCTGTCTGTCTGTCTGTCTTTAACACTGTCCTATTTCACTAAAGCCAAAGTTGCCCAATGGACTTGGAGGGCAGGTCAATCAGTAAAGTGCTTACTTTATAAGCACGAGAACATGAGTTTGATTAGCAGAACCTCTCTTTAAAAAAAGTTGGACATGGCAGTATGTACTTGTAATTCTAGCACTAGGGATATGGCGTCTGCTAGATAACTGGGACTTGCAGACCAACCAGCTTCTCTTACCTAGGGAGTTCCAGACCAGTGTGAGGGGCCCTTCCTCAAAATGAACAATAAAAACAAAAAGATGGAGAACTGTACCAGAAGAATGAGAACTGGGATTGCCTTCTGTCCTGTAACCATTCACATATGTACCTACATACACAGGAACACACACACACACACCCCTGTCCATTTGCCTCCCTGGGACCCTGTGATGGGCCACCCTTTTTAGTTCCTGTGACAGAATCTTAACTGCAATTGCTAATCATAATGCAGTTCAACACATGATAGTGTCTTTACATTTTCTGTAATTTAGGACTTAATGTCAGAGAGTCATTAAGGTGACAGAGATCTGTTGTAAGGAGAGCTGCTTGTTGGTTCTCAGTCAGTAGAGCATGAGACTCTTAATCTCAGGGTCGTTGGTTTGGGCCCCACATTGGGGACCAATCTGTTGTAGCTCTAGCTTCTTATTGGCTAACTCTTATATTAATTTAACCCATTTTTATTAATCTGTGTATCTCCACATGTCTGTGGCCTACTGGGTTAAGTTCCCAGCATCTGTCTCCAGCAGCTCCATGACTTCTCTCTGACTCTGCCCTCTTTTTCCCAGCATACAGCCTAGCTTTCCCCGCTTAGTTCTGTTCTGCCCTTGCCATAGGCTCAAAGTGATTTTTTATTTGTCAGCAAATAAAAGCAACACATAGACAGAAGGACCTCCCACATCAGTGGTCACTAGCTGATTTTAATATCCATTTTCTCCTCTTCCACACAAGCAGAGTGTTATCAGAGTATATGACTGCCATACCTTAAGACAGTGCTTCCCGCCTGCCTGTAAACCACTGTACTTTGATTGTTAGTCAGTCACATTTTAACCCCAAGAGACATAGCTGAACGCATGGCCATGGGATTAAGCTGGCTAAGCCCTGTGAGCAGGAGTGTTTACCTACAGTTGGTCCGAGGCCTTTTAGGAAGAGACCAGATATGTACCTCCCTGCCCCCATTATCTGTTCTTTCTTAAGACACACATGTTCCTTTAGACTATTAGAATATGGTTTGCAGTGCAGGGGTGGCAAAAACAGTGGTCTAGAAGCTTCCAGGGTCTCTGGTGTCCCCTTCTATCAGCCTTTTGATCTACTTGTAAGGTCTTTGTGTGTGCATTTACACACGTATGTACATCACAACTCTTGCAGAGGTAGAGGACAGTCTCAAGTGAGACAGGGTCTCTCTGTTGGTCCCTTACTCACACAGGTCTACTGTTCCCTGAGTTTCTAGGATTCTCCTGTCTGGTTACCATCTTGAAGTAAGAACACTGGGATTATAGACTCAAGCTACTGCACCCAGCCTTACATTGGTTCTGGGAACCGGAACTCAGGTCCTCAGGCTTGGGGAGCACTTTGCCTGCTGAGTCATCTCTCCAGCCCATCCAGACTTCTATGTTAATAAGATAATGCATTTAAGTCACTGCTGTATTTTGAATTTTGGTCAGTCACATTTTAATCCCATTTCACATAGTTGAGAAGGATTATGTTGCTGTTTGGGGTGAGACTTGTCAGCTGGGACTCAACCTGACTCAGAAAGTGCAGGCATCGCTTGTCTTTGAAGTTAATATTTCAGAGAAAGGAGAACAAAATGCCTTAGGTGGCCATGGGATTGTCAGTTTCCTGGCTTTTGTTTGGTGCCATCCCCTCATCTTCAGTCCCCCAGTCACCCCATCGTCCCACTGCTTGGCCCTGGAATGCTCACTGTTATTGTATTGCAATTCAGACAGCTCTTCATCTGAGACAATAGTTTACAGTGAAAGCGAACACCCTTCCTGCCTGATGTCTTTCCCTGCTTTCCCTGTGCCTGTCAGTTTGCTGACCACTAGATGCTGGAAGCAAGAAGAGCAAATTCCATCAAGTACCTCAGGCTTTCTCTAGTCGGGCACCCCTGTGCTCTGGACACCTGTGCTCTGTGGCCCTCCAAAGCACACCACCCCTGTGCTCTGGACACCTGTGCTCTGTGGCCCTCCAAAGCACACCACAGCAGGAAGAAGCATTTTGTATTTGCCTAGTTTCCCACGTTCCCCTTCAAGCTGAAGCAACTTCTAGGGAAAATGTAAGCCTGAAAAGGCTCTGCAATCTGCAGGAAAACATCCCTGTCCTCTGTCCCCCCAAAAATCTCTGTCCTGTGACCCCTAAATGAACAAGGGAAAAGAGACAGCAGCTTAACCTGAAACGGTGAAGTCAGCTGCATGTGTGTCCTGGTGTGGGCCCTCCTGTACCTCCTCTCTCTTTTCCTCCCTCGGGCTTGCATGGCCTCTTACCCTTTGTAAGATAAAGCCTATATCAGCTTTCCCCAGCAGTTTGTTATATAAAATGTCCTACATGACAGCTCAGAGGCGCCCTGGCTCTCCCATTTCCGGCAACCCTTAAAGATCTTTCTTAATGTCCTTGCTCTATAATCCATTAATTTCTATTTTATGAGTAGAAACTTCCCTTGATACTTCTTTGCTCTAGTCATTTTTCCTCCTCTTCTTAATCTCCCCCCTATCCTTCTTGGCATTTTTCTCCCAGCCAGCTCTTCTCAGTTTTTGATCTAACAAAGCTCTTTTGTTTTCAGTGAGGCCTGTTTTCCAACATTTCACCTTCCCTGAAGAGAGAAAACAAAGTTAGGACAGCTTTCTCTGTCGGCTGGCACTGTTGCTGTGTCAAAATACCTGAGGTAACAGTGTAAGGGAGAAAGGGGGCTGAGGAGATAACACGGCCTTTAGAGCGCTTCCTGCAGAGGCATGAGGACCTGAGTTTGGAACTCTCACACCCATGGAGAAGCTGGCCAAGGCAACCTCTGGGCTCCACACTCATGTGCACAAGCAGTCTCCACAACACACACATAAACCACATAAAGCAAAGAAGAAAGAAGGAAGTAAATAAATAAAATGAGCGAAAAGAAGAAAGGTTCGTTTGTACTCATCGTTTCAGCGCTTTCTGTCCATGGTGCACGATGACTGGACTTCAGCTTGGTGCGGGTAGTCCACCTCCTGATGCCTGGGAAGCGAAGGAGAAAGAAAGCAGGGGCTGGGATCCCAATAATGCCTCCAATTGCCTACCAGCCTTCACTGGACCCACCCCCTGAAGTTTCCTTCAGCTCCTCATAGGACCATGGGTAAGCAATGGAGCCTTCAGCATGTGGAGGTATTTCAAACCCAAACCTCATACTTTCCCACAAACAAAACTACCTGAAGAATGGGTTTTTACCCACATAATTTTTTTCTTACTTCCCCTTGGAATCCCATTACCCTCTGCTCTTCTCTGACAACGTTGATAATGTTGTCATGGTCCATGAGTCGCCATTACCCTCTCCTCTACTGGTGACTGAAATCAGGTACTGGATCTCATTCCTTTTTCTCTTTGGAGTCATACATCCCTGGAACACAGTGGGTTTCCATTCCCCAATACACAGTAGGTTCTTAGTTCTTGGACCAGAGTAGGTTCTAAGTTCCTGGAATACAGTAGGGTCTCATTCCCCGATATGCAGTAGGTTCTTAGTTTTTGGAAGATAGTAGGCCTTCAGTCCCCAACACCAGTTCTTGGTGCCTAGTAGGGTATTAGCTCCCGATACAAAATAGGTTCTTCATAAATGTTGACTGATGGCCTCCAGAAGCTTTTTTTTCAAATGTTTCGATGAATCCTTATGCCATTCTGAGACAACCAATGGATGTCCTGACCACCCCGCAAATGAACACCTCCTGCTTTTCAAAAGGCACCATTGACAGAATGAAAACACAAGCTCCATTCTGTGAGAAAATAAAGAACTCACATCCAAATATTTAAGGAACTTTCAAAAATCAATCTTAAGAAAACAGCACAATAAAAAGTGAGCAAAAGACTTGAATAGAATCTGCTTTACAAAAGGTGGTATTGGGATGGGAAACCACATGAAAAGATGCTCATTCGCATTAGTAATTAGGAAGATGAAAATTAGAAGCACAATAGCACCCCACTGTCAGAGCAGGTACAGCTTAAAACCATCTTAGAGAGGGTGGAAAGGAAGCAGAAGGCTTACGTAGCTGCCGGATATGTGAAAGCTCCCAGCTACACTGGTAAACATTGTTTCTCAGAGAATTAACTCTCTGCTTCCTGTGTGAATGAGCCTTTCCATGTTTCCTAAGTACCCAGGAGAAAAAGAAAACATACCCCATTACAGCTGTTTCATTGTAGCCCTGCTCAAACAGGACACAGCTCAAATGCTTATCAGCTAAGAACGTTGAAGCAAACTGTGGTATATCCTTCCAAAAGAGTATTACTCGGTCACAAAAAGGGATAAGCAACGGGTATATACTACAATATGGATGAATCTATAATAATAACGGGCAAGAGAGGCTAGATGGAAGTGTGCATTCTCTGACTCCTTTCCCATGGGAGCTAGGATAGTTGAATGAGTTCACAGTCACAGAAAGCACAGTAGTGACTGGAGCTGGGACCCAGAGTTGCAGGACAGTGAAGGAAGATCTATCAACTGGAGAGCCTTAGGGAACAGGGTATGCTCACTGTTGTGTGGTGTCACGAGGTGTGTGACAAAACGTATGAAATTGTGTGGTTTGAACACATCTGGTTTACTGCACATCACTTTGCCTCCGAAAAGCTATTAAATCAATGGATAGACAGATAAATAAAGTAGTAAGCAGGTGCTTTTGATTAGATTCCTTCAGTTCTCTGCCATGCCCCTTCTCCCTGAAAATAAGAAACTGTTCATAGAGCTAGAGACCAGAGGCAGACTTGACCTTTTGTGACCTTGACTTCTGGCCAAGAGCTTCTTGATTTTGTTGTTGGAAGCTATATCTGGGTTGGACCAGGCATGTTGATAACTCAGTGCTTAGTCTGCGTGAGCCCTTGGATTTACACACATGGCCACAGACACACACACACAGAGACACACACACAGAGACACACACACAGACACACACACACAGACACACACACAGAGAGACACACACAGACACAGACACACACACAGACACAGACACACACACAGACACACACACACAGACACACACACACACAGACACACACACACAGACACACACACATGCACGTGCATCCGACAAGTAGTAAAGTGGAGGTCCCACAGATTTTTTGCATTTGTCCTTCAAGCCTCCAGCTTTCAGTCACACTCAGAAAGAGGAACCAGGGAAAAGCCTGCAGTGAGGGCTCATCCAGAGACTGTAGCAGAGAAGGCAGGAGGACTTAGGGAAATGGAGCTGGCAATGGAGGAAACAAGGGGAATTTGCTGTAGGGTGTGTTGGGCATTTGGGTGCCTGAATGCCATACATGCAGCTAAACCCAGAGCTTCTGGTGCTGATCTAATATGAGGTGTGCAGTGTGACTCAAGGCTCAGTTCTCCTCAACAGCCCCCACGTAATGCCTGTGATGGAAATGTGCTCAAAGCAGAGCTGGTCTGCATAGCTGGAACAACTACCCGCCTAGGCCAATGGAAATGAGTATGGGCTTGAGAAGGGGTAAACCAGGGTTAGGGGCTGGGACACTGCCGCAGACTAAACAGCCCACAGCAGTGAACCATGCGATGGTGGACCCTGGTGAGAGAAGTGGGGTGGCTGGAGAGGGGAGGGAGTGCAAATCAGGGAAGGGATTACTGTAGTGTCTGTGGGGACCTGGTGGTGAGGGGTCCCTCAGCTTGTTCTGGAAAGATGGGAAACCTTTCCTGTGTTGAAGGTCTCCCTACTGGGCCACACTGCCAGGCCCACTCAGGGCTTCACAGGCATCTTCTCCTGTCCTTGGCACTTGCCTCCCTAGGCACTGACAACACACAGGTGACAGATGGAAACCTAGACCGGGAAGCATCCGGAGAGGAAACAGCAGTGAGCGTCTAAACTGAAGTTTGCGTCAAGTGGCCTTTTGTTCCAGCTAGCTGTAGAAAATCTCTTCAAGAGGTTCCAGGAAAACTATCCCCAGTCCCAGCTCATCTTAGAATTTGAACTTGAAGCCAAGGCACTGCAGAGGCCTCAATTCCTTAGAAGTCAATAGGGACATGGGGAGACAATAGGATTCAAGCCTAGTCATGGCGCTGCTTTGCGAAGTTTCTGGTGACGAGCTTCTCCTCTCCATCTTCTGCCCCTGTGCCGTGGTAGAAAACAGTTAGCATTAGCGATGTCTCCTGATGTTATGACAAGAACACCTGTCAAAAGCAGCTCAAAGAAAGGAGGGTACAATCCATCATAGCAGGGAAGTCACAACAGCAGAGCCAGGAGTTTGAGGTGGCTGGTCACTTGGTGTCCCCAGCCAGTAAACAAAGAGAGATGAATTATGATGCTCAGGCCTCTGTCTTCTTTTTATAGTCAGGAATCTCACACTGGGATGGAGTCAACTGTAGTGAGGAGGATTCTTTACCCCGGCATTAACCTAATCTAAAAAACTCCCTCAAAGACATGCCCAGAAACCTGACTCCTAAGTGACTCAAAGTTCTGTCAAGTACAACCATTCTTGACCATCACAGGACCACAGAGTACAGTACTGGTTCCTACTAACCCGCTGAGCTGCATGTGATCGGTGTTTTGCAGGGGCTCAGCAGGAGTCCACACCTGTCAGTGAGGCTGATGAAGATCCTGTGGGGATATATCTATGACAGGGAGATCAGTGAGGACAGGGAAGGCCAAGAAGATGTCCTGAGGCAGTGGAAATGTTGTTAGGAGCCTTGAACATGGACAAAAGGGTAGAAGAAAAAGCCCCCTACACACACACACTCCAGAAGACACCTAGGATGTTGGCCTAGGTTGGAATCTCACTGATTCCAATGAGTGAAGAAAAGAACAAAGCCAGGATGCTCATCCCTGGACACCTGGGAGCACTGCACTAAGTGTGGTTATGGCTCTCTCCATGCCCACTTGCTGTCCTATCTGTGACCTTGACTTTCACGGAAGATACTTGCAGATGTAATCGGTCCAGGTAAGTCTCAGGCTTTCCAGAGGAGCTTGAAGGCCAGTGACATTTTCCTTATAAGAAAAAGGACAGGGAGAAGACACAGATACACAGGAGCAGGAAGCAGAGACAGGAGTTCAATGCGGCCAGTGAAGAATGCCAACAGTAGCCAGCTAATGTCAAGAAAGGCCTTGAGCAATGCTCCCCTGGATCCTCAAGAACTGCCAGCCTTGCCAACACCTTGAACACTGTCTTATGACTCTCTAGGGCTGCGGGAAGATACTTTTCTACCATTTTAAATTACCTAGTTTATAGCAACTTGCCACAGTGGTCCCAAGAAATAGTGAGCTTAACTGTGGAAAGCAGGGAGCCACCAAAGGTCCCTGAGTTCCAGGTGAATAGAGGCAGACTTTCAGAGTACATGTGGGGCTGACAGAGCTCAGAATTTCAGCAGGTTGGAGTATCAGAGTCATAAAGCCTGGCGACATCTGAAACATCATCCCATCATCTCTCCAGGCCCAGATCTGGGCTTTTAGTGTCAAGGCTGGAAAAAGTAGCATAAACATCACAGAACAGATGCAGAGGCAAGCCAGAAGCCAGGCATCTTCCTTCCTCTTTCCCTCAGCCTCTGAGTCGCTGAAACTCCTTTCCTCTCATTAGGGCCTCCTCTTAGGGAACAGGTGTAAGGGTGGCCTTGAGACCAGGTGCCTAGCAGTGGGGACCAGGCCTGAGAAGACCAGGCCTGGGGAACCAGGTCTGTCTGAGGCACAGACCAGCAGGAGAGCTACCTATTTCTCACTGCCTTGCTGTTGTTTGCACTCTCCAGAATTTTTTAGTGATCCAAAGATGCGGATAAACCCACGCACCACTTCCAACTCCTGTAGGACTTTTGTTGTTTTGGTTTTTGTACAACTTCTTTGCCCTGATTCTGTATTGGTACAGACTATCTCAGGGCGATGCTCCTACAAGTTTCCCTGATGACGGATGCAAGAGGGCGCGTAACTCTAATTCCAGAGTTTGAATGCGAGGCCAGTGAGACCCCATCCAACCACACAGAGAGTGGTGTGGGAGGTCCGCATGGGCAAGGTACTTCCTATTTTTCAAATGCTTGTCTAGTCATTCTTTCATGCTTATTATTCCAGAGTCTGTGAGACCGTGCAGACCAATTTCAACCAATATGATAAAAAAAAATTGCCCAGAGATATTGTTAGTTGTCTGCTGCTGGAATTGAGTGGGTAGAAGCCAGGGATAATGTTAGTCATCCTATATTACACAGGATATCCCCCTCACCTCATTAAGGAGTCACCAAGCTCTAAGCTGAGCAACCTGGACACAACCTGGACACTCAGTAAGATCCCCTTGACAGATGCAGAACCTGCAGTTCAGCCTCATGTGACTACAAACTAGAGGTGAGGATTTTTTTCCCCTTCAAACACAGGACTGCTGAGGAAAGTCTGAAGTTAGTCAACTTGGCAGAAGTGGCGGCTGAGAGCAGAAATGCTGATACTTACTTGTAAACATGAGTAAAAAAGAATTAATTATGGCCAGTGTCTCTGTCTGAATATGTCTTCAAAGCACACACTGATGGTTAACTGTCAATGTCAATGTACAAGGGAGGGCCTTGTAGAAGGCAATTACCTCATGAATGGGATTAATGACCTTATAGAAGAGGACAAGGGAACTGGGCATCCTTTTAACCTTTCATGCCTTCCATTGTGGGAGAATACATGCTGTCTCTTGAGAAGACACAGCAATAAGCTCCCATCTTTGAGGCAGAAGACCCAGCCTTCTTTGTACTCAGCCCACCAGCTGTGAGCAGTGAACTTTTGTTCTTTATAAATTAGCCAGTCTATGGAAGTTTGTTACAGCTGCAGGCAAGTACCAAAACACCAGCATCCGTGGATAAAAATGTCTCCTAAAAATAATTGGTTCCTGCGTGGTACTTAATAAGGTTTATAAAGTTCTTCCCCCAATTTTGTCAGAACCCATGGAAACACTTTCTAACTGAACAGTCTGATCAACAACAAAACACTCAAGCTAGGAGGTATAAGTTTAGTTAGATTTAACTGAAGCATAATTCAGAGAAATGGCATATCTATTTTGGAATTTTATGTATTTTGAGTGATGGGGGATGATTTTCTAAAATCACTTTGTCTAGATGAGAAATTTTTCTTTATTTATTACCCCCTTAGCTATTGGTGGAGGATCTTAACAAAGATGTTACATAATGCTTGCAAGATAAACAAACAAACCAAAAGGCCCATTTTAGTTCCACGTCTGGAGATAGAGACTATGCCCATTTTGATGGATACAAACTGTTTCATTGTAAATACTTGTTTCACCGTATTCTGACATCTATACTTAATAATGTCTCACCAGCTGACTAAGGATTTGAAGACAATATCAGTTTTGATGGCTAGATGACCGGATGACTGAACTCTGGGCTGTAGGTTTCCAGATTGTAGTCTGTGGTGTGAGGAAACCCATCACCGCCTTAGATAATAAGAATGCGAGAATCTGTGATGCTCCAGGAAGATTCCTGACACTGTCATTGTCTTCTGGAAAATCTTTCAAGTTTAAGCATGTCTCAAATAACCTCCAGTGTCCCTGGATGGGAGGCTTATTGGGAGGGATGGCTAATCTCATGTGTCAGCCTGGCCAGTCCCCAACATATGGCCACACATTATTCTAGGTCAGTGGTTCTCAGCTTTGTGTTGTGACCACTTAATACAGTTCCTCATGTTGTGGTAAGGTCCAACCATAGAATTATTTTGTTACTATAACTGTAATTATGCTACAATCATGAGCTATAATGTAAATATCTGCATTTTCCAATGATCTTAGGCAACCCCTGTGAAAGGGTCATTCGATCCCCAAAGAGGCTGCAATCTACAAGTTGGGAGCCACTGCTCTAGATGTTTCGAGGAGGGTGCTTCTCCATGATGTTCACCTGTAAACTAGTGGACTTGAAGCAAACAACCTTTTGTATGCAGGTGCTCTTATTCATTCTGCTGAAGGTACCAAACAGAACAAAAGCTGACCTCCCCTAAAAGAGAACATTTATTAAAAGTCTGTCTTGGGCTCTTTCTGCTACCCCAAACCTCCAGCATGTCCTTCCAGTGTCCCCCCAACTCTGTGTATGTGTACATGTGTGTTGACATGGGTTGTTTGACTCAACCATTCTCTACCCTGTTTTTGAGGCAGGATCTCTCACTAAACATGAAGTTCATTCATTCCTCAACACTGGCTTACCAAGGAGTCCCCAGGGTCCTGCCGTCTCTTCTTCCTCGCACCAGGAGTACAGTTATGTCTCCACATTTCCAGTGTTTTAAAAAGATTTATTTTATGTATATGAGTGCTCTATCTGCATGTATAATTTTATGTGAGAAGAGAGTATCATATCTTACTATAGATCACTGTGAGCCACCATGTGGTTGCTGGGGATTGAACTTAGGACCTCTGGAAGAGTAGCCAGTGCTCTTAGCTGCTGAGCCTTCTCTCCAGTCCAACATGTCCTCCTCTTTTACTTGGGTGATAGGGATGAAACTGAGGTCTTCATGCTTTTGTGGAAGGCTCTTTATTGACAGCTATCTCCACAGCTCTCAGTCAAATTTTTAAAATCATATTACCTGACTTCTTAACATAAATTTTGGCACACACACAAGCCATTGGCTCAGCTTTTCTGGAGAATGCTAGGGCACTGGATGGTGGCCCCTCTACGACTTCTCTGTCGTAGCATGACTTTGAGGAGTGGACCCATAAGCCTCATGTTTCTGGCACTGTTACCCAAAAGACAAATACATCTCATCTTCAATTGTGGCAGTGGAGAACTGGTGTCAGTTCTCATTAATGTAGGACCAGATGCAGCCCAGTGTTCTAGGCTTACTTGAATGACAGCATGTTACTTAGGGTAAGTGGATTGTGCATTTCCCCAGTGGCGAACAAGCTCCACAGAGGACTAACTGTGGGTGTGGGTGACTGTCCCAATCTTGTCCTGGAATCTGCAGACCGTGTCAGACTCGATGGGGGTCCTTGAGAAGGATTGGTTCCTTCTGAAACAGCCATAGAGGGGAATCCAGCATATGATGGGCTAAAAATTGGCTACATGAAGACAGTTGCCAAGTTAGAGCTATTTGACTTGAAGACAAGAGACAGAGATAGAGATGGTGTCTTTCCCAATGAGTTCTTTACAAAAGAGACTTTTATTTTGTTTTTTCCTCTTTTTTATTATTTTGAAAATAATATCAATCAAAATTCCCACTTCCTCCCCTCCTCCCACTTCCCTCCCGCTCCCCCCCACACACCCTTTCCCCCACCCCCTCCTGTCCTAAGAGAGGGCAAGGCACCCTGCCCTGTGGGAAGTCCAAGGCCCTCCCCTCCTACATCCAGGCTTAGGAAGGTATGCATCCAAAGATAATAGAGTCCCAAAAAGCTAGTATATGCAGTAGAGACAAATCCCAGTGCCATTATCATTGGCCCCTCAGTCTGCCTCAATTGTCAGTCACATTCAGAGAGTCCAGTTTGATCCCATGCTTGTTCATTCCCAGTCCAGCTGGAGTTGGTGAGCTCCCATTAGCTTAGGCACACTGTCTCAGTGGGTGAACCAACCTCTAGTGGTCCTGACTTCCTTGCTCATATTCTCCCTCCTTCCGCTCTTCAACTGAACCTTGGGAGCTCAGTCCAATGCTCCAGTGTGGGTCTTTGTCTCCATCCATGGCTGGAGGAAGAATATTCTATGGTGATATTCAAGATAATCATCAGTCTGACTAGCTAGTTCAGGCACCCTCTCCTCCACTGCCCAGCTTCCTAGCTGGGGTCATCTCCGTGGACTCATGGGAACCCTTCAGGGCCAAGCCTCTTGCCAACCCTAAAATGACTCCCTCAATTAAGATATTTCCTTCTCTGCTTCCATATCCATCCTTCCTCCATCTCAACCATCCCACTCCCCCAAGCTCTCCACAACCCTCCCCTTATCTCTTCTCCCCCTCCCCTTCCTTCTACCTCCCTCTTTCCCCATGCTCCCAACTTTTTCTTGGCGATCTTGTCTGCTTCCAATTTCCAGGTGGATGTATATATGTTTTTCTTTGTGTTCACCTTATTACTTAGCTTCTCTAGGATCACGAACTATAGGTTCAATGTCCTTTGTTTATGGCTAGAATCCACTAATGAAAGAGTACATACCACATTCATATTTTTGGGTCTGGGTTATCTCACTCAGGGTAGTGTGATCCTTTGCACACAAAATTCAAGATGTCATTGCTTTTTTACCACTGAGTAGTACTCTAATGTATAGATGTGCCAACTTTCTTTATCCATTCTTCCATTGAGGGGCATCTAGGTTGTTTCCAGGTTCTGGCTATTACACATAATGCTGCTATGAACATAGTTGAACAAATGCTTTTATAGTATGATTGTGCATCTTTTGGGTATATTCCCAAGAGTGGAATTGCTGGATCCTGAAGTAGGTTGACTCCCAATTTTCTGAGAAACTGTCACACTGATTTCCAAAGTGGTTTCACAAGTTTGTATTCCCACCAGCAATGGATGAGTGTTCCCCTTACTCCACATCCTCTTCAGCATAAGCTATCGTTGATGTTTTTTATTTTAGCCATTCTGACAGGTGTAAGATGGTATCTCAAAGTTGTTTTGATTTGCATTTCCCTGATAGCTAAGGAAGTTGAACATGTCCTTAAGTATCTTTTTGCCATTTGAAATTCTTCTGTTGAGAATTCTCTGTTTAGATCAGTGCCCCATTTTTTAATTGGGTTATTTAGAATTTTAATGTCTAGTTTCTTGAATTCTTTATATGTTTTGGAGATCAGTCCTTTGTCTGATGCGGGGTTGGTGAAGATCTTCTCCCATTCAGTAGGTTGCCTTTTGTCTGATTGACTGTGTTCTTTGCTTTACAGAAGCTTCTCAGTTTCAGGAGTCCCCATTTATTCATTGTTGCTCTTATTGTCTGTGCTACTGGGGTTATACGTAGGAAGTAGTCTCCTGTGCCCATGCATTGCAGGCTATTTCCCACTTTCTCTTCTATCAGGTTCAGTGTAGTCAGATTTATGTTGAGCTCTTCAACCCATTTGGACTTGAGTTTTGTGCATGGTGATAGATATGGATCTATTTTCATTCTTCTACAAGTTGGCATCCAGCTATGCCAGCACCATTTGTTAAAAATGCTTTCTTTCTTCCATTGTATAATTTTAGCTTCTTTGTCAAAAATCAGGTGTGTATAGGTGTGTGGATTAATATCCAGTGAAAGAGACTTTTAAAGTAGCTATACCTGGCTGAGATTGAGGCAGAAAAAAGGAGCAAAGCAGATTCCAATCCATTGTCAGCTGTTTGGATCAGGTAGTGAATTCCTTGTAATAGAAGACATAGAAGGGAGATAGATGCAGAAAAAAAGTCTACATTGGACAAGATTGTCTTTTGATGTTGTCCCACCCCAGACAAAGGGACATATTTGTAGCACGATTAATAACATCCCAGAGACAGATATTGGGGTTCAACCCGAAGGTTGGAAAAGCAAAACAGCTCTCTGACTCTTACCTCTACCTCAGTCTAAAATGGCGATTCTGCCTCCAAGAATCTCAGAATAAGACTGTTTCTAAAAGCTGTCTCCTCCCATCTTTTATTCCTCTCTAAGACTGGAATTAAAAGCGTGCACCACTACTTTTCGGTTTCTATGGCAAACTAGTGTGACTACTGGGATTAAAGGTGTGTATCACCACTGCCTGGTCTATAAGGCTGACCAATATGGCTGTTTTAATCTCTGATCTTCAGGCAAACTTTGTTTATTAAAATATAAATGAAATATCACTACACATGTTAAGAGATGCCTGTGTGTTTTTATATAAGGATGTTCCCTTCCCCACTGTCTCTGGATGATGGAAGAAAAACAGCTATTGTAGAAAGGGCTTAAAATGACCTCCCCTCAGTTTCTCAGGCACGCAGTCCTATTTTAGTTTGACAGTCACTAGATTCCTGGTCCTGACACTGGGAAAAAGGCCTTTACTACTCACAGGTACCAACCATGGATTTGGTAAACAAGGCTGTGCTCAACTTGTAAGTCAAATGGCTTAGGCCAGCACTCTGTGGAACTGCAGGTGCCTATGATCTGTGTGCATTTGCAGGATTCCTGGTCACTGGCCAAGTAGCTGATGATGAGGTTTTGTCAGGGATGAACTGAGCAAATTTCTCTCTTACCAGGCCCACCCCAGCTCACCTCGCAGCTGAATCTAGTCCTGAGAGGATCCATCAGTTCAGGGAGAAGAGGCTTTGAGGCAAATAGTGCTCAAGCAACTGGACAGAGCACGGCACAGCCTTCAGTTCCCAGCGACCAAAAAGCTTCTGAGAAATCTTTCAGTCATTGCTGCTGACTGCACTGCTATTTGGTCTAAGTTCCCCTCCCTGAGGGCTGCTATCTAGGGCACAGGATGAGTGCTCTGTGACTTCCGGGGAGCTCACACTTCTTGAGTTGTCTGAACTATCTAGGGAAAGGATGGTGCCAGCCGTCCACTGCAGAGGAACAATATTGCAAGTAGGAGAAAAGAAGGACTTTGAGGACCCAGGGTTGGTTATGGTGACTTCTGCTTACCATCCAGGTCCCATGACTGACACCAGATAAATGTGCCTAACTTGGGAATGCAAGGAGGAGCAAAGACCTGGGGCCAAGAATGTGGTCCACTATGTAGCCATGATGGAATAGGACAGCGGGAATGTGAGCGAATACGGGAGATACTTTAGATTGAGACTAATTGTCCCAAAGTAGAAAACCAGTGCTTCAAGGAGCATGGGAAGCTGTTCTGGGCCCAGGCTCCCCAGTTAGTTTTTATGCTGGAAATTCTTAGGAAAAGAGTCCCAGGCACCATCAAATCTAAATACCACATCTCACACTGAAAACCCAAGACCAGAAGAGGCAGTGACTTGGGCAGTTTGTCTGTTCAAATCCAGCCTCCCAGTTAGGGCTCCTTTTCTTTTCAGGAAGGGGGTTGGGCTTCTGGGGAGAGTCTGGTTGCAGGAACTGAAGACATCACTTGTGTATTCAGCTCAGAACAACCACTGAGGCTTCTGGGCAAAACTGATAGCGTGTGGTAGAAAGGTAATTCCAGTTATTGACTTCCTGGTGGATAGTGCCAGTGTTGATCAATAAAGAACCATGCGTGCTCAGGGGAAGAAAAGCAGCATGGGTCCAGCAACAGGGGCTGAGCCTGGCATTCAGGCTTCTTTTTCTCCCAGGAGTTATATGGGATGCTCTGGTTTTTAGGTGCCCCATAGGGTCACATGGCATCCACTGCCTTCTTATAGAATGGCTGCAGTTGGGCGAGCTTGCTGGGAATGATGTGGTCCTCTAGAGAGGGAGGCAGATTGCTCCAGATGGAGGGACTGAGGTGCCAAGGTAATCTGCCAGTGTAGCCAGACTCAACAAGCTGCAGGAGTGTGATCCTCTCCATGGTACCTTCCTCATTTGCTACCTCCCTAGAGAAGGCATGGGCCATGGGCCACAAACAGCCATGGTTTCTTCTGGAAACAATGAAGTCTTGCTTCCCAGACCTCCCCAATGGGTCCCAGAACATTTCAGTCCCTTTGCATGTTGGGAGTGAGAATGTAGAATATGGACTTCAACATCCACAGTCTGACAAGGCAGAGAAAATGCCCCAGCAATGAAGAGAACCAAGTGTCTACTGGGCTGTGAGGACCCAGGGAACTGATTTGTTCACTTTATTTCACTACTTAAGCTTCTCCGTGACACTCACTGCCTAGTCCACAGAAGGTACTTAATAAATCTTTGTGGATGAGCTAAGTAACTCATTAGTCTGGAGCATTACTGGTCTTCCTGGGAACTAGGATATGGGGAGGTACAGGAGTTGGGGATCCATGACTGTTGCCTTCCCTGGTCAGCACCAAGCATGGACCTCAGACAGCTTTCTCCTGAGTGTCATGGAATTCTGCTGTGGTAGCTGGCCAGGTGAGTCATCTTGTAGCAAATGGTGTGCCACCATGGGTCAGGCCAACAGACTCTACTATGGTCTCTTCTTAAAGCAACTGAAGCTCCTGGCAGAGCTCAGGCATGGCTTCCACGATGTGAAGTCCAGCTTCTCAAACTGTAGACCACGACACCGTCGCTCTGGGATTGTGCACCTGATGTGGTAGTCTTGATCATTTAGGCAACAGTAAAAGTTTACTGAAGGTGCAAAGACCAAAACTGAATTCCAATCCAAACACTTAACGAACGTGAGGCATTTCTGGAGCCCGCACCCACTTGCGTTGAAGGACTTCGCTGCACCTTGGGTCTGTATACATAACACACACACTTTGCGTTGAGCATGTTGTCATACATGCAACCCCAAACAATGCACCTCCAAACAGCCCGCTCAGATGGGAGGTGATCATATGGTACAAAGTGCAGTGATTCTGCTGTCCATGTAGAGTTTCCTGCTCTTCTAGAAACATAACGGTTTAATTACAGAAAACACTTCCACTGTTTTCCAACTGTCATTCCTGAGCATGCAAAAAATTAAATTAGTCTATCTCTGCATTGTGTTCGAATGTTTGATTTCTTTTTAATTGCAGTTTTGGTTGTTGATTGAAGCTTCATTCTAAAAAAAATAAATCATTAAATAAATTTTGATTTAGGAATTAGGTTAAAATTTCTAACTATTTCTAGAGTAGCCCTAGGCACGGTTTTGCCATTTTGTACTATGTATTTATGCCAAGTGGCATTTGTGGCATTGATGATTATAAAATCAAAATATCGGGCTGGAGAGATGGCTCAGCGGTTAAGAGCATTGCCTGCTCTTCCAAAGGTCCTGAGTTCAATTCCCGGCAACCACATGGTGGCTCACAACCATCTGTAATGAGGTCTGGTGCCCTCTTCTGGCCTGCAGGCATACATGTAGAAAGAATATTGTATACATAATAAATAAATAAAAAAAATAAAAATATCGATCAACTCTGAAAACTGTTGACAATGCTCTATGGGCCACAGTATCAAATAGTCAGCCAAGATTTAATTCTTTAACTAAACAAGCGCATTCATTTCATTAGTATGCAAATTTGCTTTCATTTTTAATGAATGCTAAAATTATATGTATAGCAAAGAATTGTTTTATTTTAAAAAATTGTGATTTATTGACAGCACATATTTGATTTGCATAGCTATTTTATGTACCTATGTTATATGACTTTTACTGGGGAGAAATGAAACAAATGTCAATTCTCCTCACCTAGGACACGGACAGACAAAGACACTATTTCATCCAAGGCTAGCTTAGTGAACTGGTGTGTTTACTGGGGCTACCCATAGGAGTGCAAGTTAGGGGTTACTCACAGGAGCATGGAGACTGAGAGACAGCATACTGTGAAGGAATGTACCTCAGGATCAATGATGACTCAGGAAAGCCGCTCCTGCCTTGTAGGCAGCTCCATCAGTGGGTTGTAGAGACTTCTCTCCCAGCAACTCTTACTGCTTCTACGACTCTGGGGAGGGAGCCTTGTGAAGTTTCTGGAGCTTTCTGAGACTTCTACTTGCAGACTGCTTTCTTGAACCTTTAAGGAAGGTTTCAAGTTGAAATTTTTGTCTAGTTAACAACCTATACTCTCAGGATTGTATAAACTTTCTCCGATGCAGAAGGGCTCTGAGTATAGAATGTTAAGAATCCCTACTTTATCTAACTCAGCGTCTGGTATGGCATGCTGCCATTATCAGGATATATATGTCCTGAAACAAAGAATGGAAGCAGGGGTGGTATCGCCACTTGTACCTTGAGTTGTTCCTCACACAAGGCTTGCTTCTTGTCTCATCATCTCAGGGTCGCCCAGCCTAGAGGCCTCAGTTCCTGGGGCAAGATTGTTTCAGTTACGACACACAGCCTCCATGTCACAGAGTTGGGTGTTAGACTGCCACCTGTCCACCTCCAACTCTTCTAAACCAGCAGAGGACACAAGGCACTGGGGTGACATGCCCTGATCTCTGCTTAGAGCAATGGGAGCTGTGGAAGAGTGGGTCTCAACTACTGCACTCCCTTAGGCTCTAGAATCTCCATTCCCTTTAACCAAAGTCATTGAGAAACTTCAATGGCTGATTTAGGCAGCAATGCTCATAGCCTAGACCCTTCAGGAATAAAGCTCTGAGCCACCTGCCTCACCAGGCAAGGACGCATGCCCAGCAGAAGCTCTTGCTGAGGGTCACTAGAGTATGGGATGCGCAGTGAAGGAAACTATACTGGAATGTTCTTTGTTTCTTTGTGTTGCTTTCTGGTTAATGTTGTATACAGGAAAATACGTGTGTGTGTGTGTGTGTGTGTGTGTGTGTGTGTGTGTGTGTTTGTGTGTTGCTAGAATGTATATCTAAGCACCAAATGTATCCATTGTCCCCATAGAGTCCAAGAGAGAACATCATTTGGCGGCTTATAGACAACTATTGTGAGATACCACTTGGGTACTGGGAATCAAAGATGAATCCTCTGGAAGAGCAGATAGTGCTCTTAAGTGCTGGTCTAGCTCTCCTGCCTTTAAGTAAATATGTTTTAAAAATATATTCATTCTTTTTTGTTTTATTTATATGAGTCTTCTTTTTCTTCTCCTCCTCCGCCTCTTCCTCCTCCTCCCCTTCCTTCTCCTCCTCCTCCTCCTTTTGGCTTGCATGTATGTGTATATGTACCACCTGTGTGTGATTCTGCAGAGGCCTGATAAGGAGACTGGGTCCTGTGGAACTGGAGCCATAAACAGCTGTGCAGCTATGGGTGCTAAGACCTAGGTTCCTCTGCAAAAGCAGTAAGTGCTTTTAATCACCAAGTTACGTTTCCAGCAATATAGGTAAATCATTTTGCTTTCTTTCCTCTCATCTCCTTATCATTTCATATCAGATGCATTACTAAAAGTTCAGTCACAGATATCGAAAGAGGAGAGTGACAAGTACTCTACCCACTGCACCCCCTGCTTTGGAATAGATTAGTAGACCTGCCAATGGACACAGGGTAGTCATGTCATGTGAAGCAGAAATCCACTTTATTATCATCTTTAGTTGGACGTGAATGAGATTTCAGGAGATGTGTTTGGGTGTCAAGTTGACAATGGATGGGCTGGTCTATGTGGTGCTCAGCTTATGAGTCCATTTGGCTCAGCTGCAGCCACAGTTACCCTAGTTGTTGTGTTCAATTCTGTAAGCAACTGACTTCCCATAGGACCACCCTAGCAAGTCAGGATAAGCCTGATTTAAACAGGTTGAAGCCTTTCAAGTGTGGAAAGTCTACCTGTGGATCTAGCTTGTACCTGTGGCTGGAATCTCCAGCCTGAAACCTTGCTGATGGCCGCCCTTCAGATGGGAGCTTTGTCTAGCCAGACCTTGGAATTGCATTGTGTTTCTTTATCTTTGCAATGAGTTTCTTTATCTCCTGATGTTTAGATTTTTCTAGATCTGGACACACTGCAACCGGCACACAATCTATGGAAGCCAGCCAGTGGAAGCCTGGGGAAAGGCATGGTAAACTATGGGTATATTATGGGGTTGGGGCACAGACCAAAGTGCTCTTTACCTCTAATCCATCCTTCTCCAGCCCTGCTTTGTGCCACTTTTCATATTAATCTGTAAGTTGCCTAGCATCATGCTGAGCCCATGGGTTGCCTGTTTTTCTGTCTGTTGGTTTGCTTAGCCTTGTGGATGTCTCCTGGCCAAGACAGTTCCCAGACGCTCAGAGATCGCTCAGCCAGTATGCACACCTGTGGTTGTCTCTCCAGGGTCTACTTTTCCCCTCATTTCCCAGACTCATTATTTGTTCATGTATTTAGAAGTGGTATCAATACTAACCTAGGAGTGAACCTCCCTCTGGCTATGGAGAACAGAGAGAGGACCTAAACCAAAGTACTCCTATCCTTGATCCTTTTCTACAAAAACTGAGCATTTGGGAGCCCTGAGGAAATCTAGAGTCTGAGTCCGCTTGGGTCACACAATTTAGAGACAAGAAATAATGACCTTTTACGAAGGTTTGCAATCTTCCCAGGACCCTATCCAGGGAGCTTCGAGTCCAGAACAACTCGATCGCGGGGGCAGAGCTGCACTACTTCTCCCAAGGCCCTAGAGAATACTGTAGGTGCTCGCCCACTTCCACTGTGGTTGCAGGTTTTGGAAAACAGTGCTTAGTGACACCCCACAGGGGACTTGAAGCTATAAGACACACAGCCTCTTTCCCATGTGCCTTCTAAGAAGCCCAAGGGAACCACTCATGCTGGGTATGCAAGTACGTCAAGATGTCAGGGGATCTGCAGCTGAGGACCAGCACCCAAGCCAGACAGAAAGCCTCAAGCACACTATGGCATAGCACTGCACAAAGCTTTCCCACTGGGGGGATAAACCACAGGGCTTCCTCGTCTCCTGGAGAAGAGGCCCAACCATGGAACCCATATGGCCAAGCTTGTCCTAGGTTTTTTCTCCAGGCAGCTCTGGACAGCCACTCACAGCATCTGAGCATCTGAAAGGAAAGACACAAGTTTTTATCCGCTATTGGAAAGGCATTTGACTTAGATATACCATGGCATCTAAAACAAATGATAGTTTCTGTTTGCACTGGGGAGGGGGTAATCCCAGAGGTGTGAACTATAACTCTGGTCATCTATAGATTAGGAAGCTGAGACTCTGAGAAGCAAAGTGGTCAGACCACAAGCCATCTAGATCTAGAATGGGACTCTCATGGCTTCCTATAGGGCATTCTTCCCACTTTCTCTCTGACACTCAAAGCCCACACCCAGCCAGGAGACATCCATGAGGCTAAGCAAACCAACAGACAGAAAAACAGGCAACCCATGGGCTCAGCATGATGCTAGGCAACTTACAGTTCCTATCACCCACACTGTGGCTCACAATTATCTGTAACTCCACTGCCAGGGGATTTGGTCACCTCTTCTGGCCTCCTCAGATACCAATGGTGTATCAATACATACATAGGAAAATACTTATAAAATAAAAAAATTCTAAAAAGAAAAAAACAGTAGTGCACAGTGGAACTCCAGTCCTTGGGATATGCCATGGAGTTGGGGAGCTAAAAAGAAGCCAGAAAATAGAGTCAATTGAGTTTTCTTTGCCCCATTAGACTCCTGCTTTGCTCTTTGCAGTGAAGGAGCCGGGGATTATAGTGTACTGAACAGTAAGGACATGGGAGCTCGCGGAGAAGCACAGAGGGGAAAGGCAGGTGTTCTGGCGTGGGGTTGGATGATGTTGACAGTTGTCAGGGTGACCCATGGAAGGAACCAGAGGCAGCAAAGAGCAGGCTCAGAGGGTAGAGAACGGGCAGGGTGGTCACAAGAGGACAAAATGCTAAAGAATGTAGACTCCAGGTAAAAGACCATCCCCCCACCTCCCAAAGCTCAGGGATCATCATGGAAGGAGGGGGAGAAAGAATGTAAGAGCCAGAGGGAGAGGGGGGAGTATTTACCCCGATTCCAGATATGCCATGGTTAATAAGCCCTAGAATCGCTGCAGCTGTGTTTATCTGCTCATGACTTGTACAAGACATCACTATTCTATAATGGGAGAAAAAGGGTTCATGAGGCCTGGCCTCTGCTTGGACTATACAGTTGGGTAGCAGTAGCTGGGAAAGGAAGGAAGAGACATTGTCTTCCGTTGTGTAGCAGTCACCTGTGCTCCGGTAAATAACCACTTCCTGTAAATAACCCTCAGTAAACTGGGTCCCACATGCATAAAGTCATGAAAGAAGAAATCAGTGAATACTGCCAAATACTTTATAAATGAGTGAAATGTAATTAATTAATTAATTATACCCATTAATATAATTAATAGACACTAATAATTTTTTTAAATGAGATCAAGTAATAGGGAGCCATGGAAGGCTTTGGAGTAGGGGTGAGATGTGTCACTGAGGTTATTCTTGCTACCATCCTTGGTGTCTTGGCACAGTCGTTGACATCCCCATCTCAAAGGCATGCATGCCAAAAGTACCAACAGAAATATGCAATGCTATACATGGTGCATAAACTAAACATGGTGGGAAGTATGTGCATATAATACAGGTATACACACATACATACGGAGACATTATAATGCCAGCTACAATGCAGCGAGGACACGTATGTTCTGAGCGCTCGCAGCATGCACTGCTGAGTATTCCTGGTTAATTAGCCCTTGTCCTATAACAACGTTCCCCTCTCATGGCTCAAGGACTGAGTTAACAAAGTATACGCGAGCAGCAGAGGTAGGCACTAAGCCCTGGTTAATGTGTTACCGGTGCTCATGGCTCAGTGGCTGAATGGGTGGCAACTATGTTTCCTTGTTCCTTTTTCTACATATCTGTCCTTTGCAAACTGTTAGGAAAGAGCACATATACACACTTTAAAATTTCCTCTAATCAATCTCTGAGCTGCGGGACCAGAGAAGTGACTCCCCCAGCTGCCACCTACATCTGTCAGCTGCACGAAAATCAAGCCTGCAGAACTGGGAGATGCTACGCTGGAGTTTGGAATTACAAATATTGTCATGGCACCCGGGCCCCATTTTGCCATTTCCTTCCGCTTTTAAGTCACTTTTAATTACATAAATAAAGGTAGGACATTTACTTGCCTCTTAAAAACAAATGAACAGTATAACTAGGGTAAAAATCAGACCACTGCTCCTCACACGTGTGGTCACTGTGAGATAATGACAGGGAGTGGTCCGATCCCAGCTGCTGCTGCTGCTGTTTAGCTTGTTATTTTCCACGTATGTGTACGCCTGAGTGTATGTACATTCACTACATTCTTATAGATGCTCTCAGAGGCCAGAAGAGGGCATTGGATCCCCTGTAACTGGAGTCAGAAGTGGTTATAAGCGCCCAATATGGTTGCTGAGACCCAAACCCTGGTTTGGTTCACTTGAAGATCAGCAAGAGCGCACTTAATGGCTTTGCCATGGGTCCATAGAGACCTCAGCTTCTTTCTTTCGGAAAAGGAAACTGTGGCCCCATTGTAGCAGGGGATGCCCTTCAACGGAAGAATGGATGAAGAAAGTATGGAATATATACATATTAGAGTATTACTCAGCAGTAAAAGACCTCAGTTTCTTAAGCTTGGTGTAGACTTTAGATGGGGCCTGTACAGGAATACAGGGTAGAGAAAACTTCTAACTAAATTTAGAAAAATTAAAAGAAAGATCTGAAGACTTCAGAATGACCAAACACTAAGACAGAGGCAATTACGAAACGTATCCAGGTGATTCTGGATGATCTCCAGTGTTCTATCGCAATATGCTGCAGCTTCTACTGGGACACGCCACATGTGTATTCTGTGCTGCTCATGTTGTCACACCTCACCCTGTCAAGGACCACTGCCTGAGACACTGGGCTCCGCTGCCTGAGACACAGGACTCAGCTTCCAGATACTGTATGGTATGAAGTGCAGTGTTTTCATAGTGCATAAAGGTCCCTGCCCTTAGAGAAACGGACCGCTTTAATTACATACAACGAAGACTACCAACTTCCTCCCAGAATCCCTCAGTATGTATCAAATTAGCATATCTCTAAATCACATTATGTTCCAATGTTTGACTTTAAAAATTACTGTACCAGTGGCTGAGAGTTAGGGTGTGGCCATTAGTCAAGGAGACCCTATATAAGCTGCCCTGGAACACAATAAAGGGGCATTCTTGGCGTTACTTGTCTGTCTGTGTGCATGTGTGTTTCAATCTTCAGGCCCTTGCCCGACTTGCGAACGGTACCTTAGCCTGTAGAGCAGGCATTGCGCTAGAGAGAATGAGGAAATGAATGCTTTAAAATCCACTGAGAGGCAAAGACTGAAACAAAGAGGAAGATAGACGCACTGCCGATAGACGACCCCGTCCTGAGACTTTGCCTTTGTAAGAGACCGGAAAGCTGACTCAAGCTAGCCTCCGGGACTCCAGAGGCAGCCCAAGGGAACCCATTCCGGGCAACACCTTTGTTCCAGTCACTTTTCTGTTGCTGTGATTAAACACTGTGACCAAAGCAACTGATCAAAGCAAGAGTTTATTTGGCCTTATGCTTCTAGAGGGATAAGTGTTCATTGTGGCAACAAGCAGCAGGCAGGAGCAGGAAGTTGAGAGACAACTTCCTCAACCACAAGCATGCGTGCGGGATGCCCTGGAAGTGGTGTAGTCCCAAAGCCCACCTCCAGTAAAGCATTTTCTCCCACGCAGCACCACCAGCTGGTGACCAGCTATTCAAGCATCCTATCCTATGGGGGACACTCATTTAAACCACGGCAGTCTATAGATTCCAGGTTTCTGTTACCAAGGGAAATTCCTTCCTTCAGTAGCTTCCAGCCTCTAGATATCGAGACCAGCCACCACTTCAGCCATTTGGGAAGTGTGTAAGGGTGGTGGCTCTTCTCAGAACTGCAGGCTTGCTTTGCAAGAAGCAGCATTTGATTGGCACCAGGAGGCCTTCGAGAACTTTGAACTATACACTTCTCTGGGCTGTATCAGCCTCTCAGGTAGCATCCTGCTGCTGCCAAGAGTTCAAACCAATTTTAACCAAATCCCACATGGCGATCTGTTTGAAGTTTGTTTGCTTGTTTACCTCCTTTTAGGTTGCTGATCCCAGTTTGACAATAGAGCACCTCCCTTTTGAACTTTTCCCTGTTTGTTCACTTCATTCTTGGAGGAGGATGAGGCAAGAACCCAGCTAGGCACAGGAGAAAGTCTCCAATCACAGCCTCTCTCTGACTTCTACATTTGTGTATAGCATAGAGGCACCCCATCACCACCACCACCACCACACACATACACACACACACTAAATAAATAGCATAATAAATAAAATATGTCAATTAAGTCTAAAAACGTTTAGTATTTAGCTATTATTTTATTCCTTTTGTAAAACTAAACAAACACATCTATCTCATTAGTATGCAAATTTGCTTTCCTCTTTAATAAAGGGTAAAATTGTATGCATACTAAAGAATTGTTCTAAAAATTTCTATATGATTTATTACCCAATGTTTGATTTGTATACCTGTTTTACATATATAACTGAGGTTGTGTAAAATGTTCTTGGGTGAAAAGGGTTTGAGAGTAGAAAACATTTAAGAAACCCTGTTCTAGACCTTTCTCTGTGGATTTGCATATGTAAATGTGGATTCAGAACATATGGTGTGGTTGCACACATACCCAGTGTACATGTGTTCTCTTTTACAGAATTATGGTAGCTGCTTCTTCACTTCTGCAACTAAATACAGCCTAAAGCAATGGAGGAAGTGAAGGGTTTGTTTCGGTTCACAGGTCTCGAGGAGGCCCGTCATGTTGCAGCAGGCATGGTGACAGAGCATGAGGCTGCAGGTCACCTTTTGTCCACAGTTGGGAAGCAGAGCGAGGTGAGTCTGGTGCTCATCTTCCTTTCTCTTTCTCCTTCAGTCCTGGACCCCAGCCCTTCAGATGCTGCTGCACATGGCTAAGAGGAGTCTTCCAACCTCAGTCAGCCTAATGCAGACAATCTGTCACAGGCACACCCAGACCCTTGGCTTCTAGGTGATGCTAAATCTTGTCAAGCTGAGAATCAGGCTTACTACAGCGATAGTGATCTGCAACCCGTTGCTTCCTTTGGTACGGCTGCTTCTCTTGCCCTGCAGCATAGATATGAACCATGGACACCACACAGGTGGCATTGTATAGTCCAGCAGGAGGGAAAAGGCTAGCACCCAAGTTCACTGTCAGCTTTGTGTCTGCCGCTGGTGAGTTGTCACCCTCGTTGACTGGGTGACAGTGAGCTGAGACAGGAGTTACAAACCCCTTGTGAAGAACACAGTACCATTAGTTCTTCCCATAAGCTAGAAGACCTGGCTTGGAACCATAGACATGGAGTTGAGAGCCATTCCTTCAACCCAGGGTAACAGAGGGTGAAAGCAGAGGTGGGAGGGGCCGTCTTCAGATTGACTTTCCTGAAAGGATGTGATGTAGCCATGGCAAAGACATCAACATGGTGGAGGCAAGAATAGTAATAGGATGAGGAGGTGGGGCACTGTCCATAGCTGTAGTAGCACATATGTGTGGATAGTCATCACTCCATCATGACTCCTCCCTGAACCAGGGAACAGGTTGAGGGGTTCCCAGAAATAAACATTGCACTTCTCTTGTCCTGAGTGAGGTGGGACTCTGCTGGATTCTGTTACGGATTAAAAATATGGTTGACTTGCATTTGCAAGGACAAGGTCATGTGCACACTTCATTTTGTATTTTCTGGAAGAGTCTGGAACAGCCAAGGGATGATTGTGAACTGGTTGCTCACTTACTCTTGGGGGTCATACACAGGAGAGTCCATACCCTTCTCAAGGATGTCCTTAAATGGGGACTTCTCAGGGGACCTGGATCAATGCAGAGGGTCCCCAGGGTATTCTAGAGCAGCTTCTGTCTGAGAAAGACAAGAGGCAGCAAAGAGGATCACATTTAAAGAGTTCTACTGAGGTGCAAGCCCTTCCTTAAACAACCCCACCTTGGGGTCATTTGCACCTTTGACTGTGCCTCCCTGGCCTCACCAGGTCATCGTGACAGACAAGCAGGAAGTGTGGATGCACAGATGTGTCCCACCCAAGGTTCAGGCTGCCTCTGGCTGCTCACAGCTAAGTGGCTCTCCAGCGGCCTGTTTCTTCCTATACAAACAGGAAGTAATAACATTCTTCTGACACTCTGCCCAGATGTACAAATGAGACTTATGTCAGTCCTCAAAGGACACAGGCATCCCTCAGTTGGTTCTCTGTCCCCTGTGACATCTCAGCCCCATGTCTGGAGCCTTGCATGGGACACTGGTCTGCTTGAGCCTGGGGACCCAACCACCTGTTGGTGTCTCAGGCCTCTCCTACTCACCCCGGCACCCTGATGGGACAACTTCAGGAAATGACGGAAGCTTCTGGAAAGGAGTGAATCCCTGTCTCTGAGCAGCCATTTTCCCTGCTAATCCATCCCTCCCCCGGGGTTGGAGGATGGACATAGTTATTTATCGTGAGATGAAGCTGAGAGCTGGTGTCTGGCGGGATCACTTAGGGTGATTTTGTTTGTTTGTGTGGCTCATAGTGTTACTGAGCAATGGGTCCTTGAGGACCAGCCGAGTGTTCACAGGGGCCCATTGTCACTTGAGGTGATATGCATCATTCAAATGCCTCTCGTGGGCCTTGCTGCACCAAATTTCTGGAATGGCAACTTACACCCAGTCACCTCACCCGAATGTTTGCACAGCTGGGGAGGCTGAGAATGCCAGCAAAGGAGACCAGAAGCCACAGTCACCGTGAAGAGCCCTGGGAAGATAGTTCGGAAAGTGTTTCCAGGGAGCTGACTCCTTTTCTTCAGGCCCCATGCACTTGTCAGAGATACCTGCCTTTTCTCACCTCACACAACATAGAAAGGGATACCCCATTCTGGCTTCCCAGTTCTCTCTCTCTCTCTCTCTCTCTCTCTCTCTCCCTCCTTTCTGCACTATCTTTCTCCCCAGGGCCCATAGGCCTATATCTGATTTAACTCTACTGCAAGGTACCAAACACATGTCCTGAAGCAAGATCTATGGTGGCAGAAGACAGCAAGACAGAAAATTAAAAAAGAAATAATTGTGTGTGTGTGTGTGTGTGTGTGTGTGTGTGTGTGTGCACGTGTGTGTGTCTATTTGTGAAGGCGGAGTTCACCAATTCAGCAAAGTTAGTGATCCACTGACCTAACAGTCTTATGGGCCTCACCCTTCAAGCCCCAAAGCCTCATCTAGATGTTAGGAAAAAATCTTCCATTTTGTTCTAAATCCAAAACATAAAAACAAAACAATAAACAAACCATCTCCTGGAGACAAAGCTTTTCAGGTGGGTGGGAATGGCTCCGTCTGTAAAGTGCTTGTTTTGCAAGCTCGAAATGACTTGAATTTGATCCAGAACCTGACATGGTGGTTTGCTCTTGTAATCTCCATAGTTGCAAGAGGTGGGAATAGGTAGATCCCTGGATGTTCACCGGCCAGCTAACCTAGCCAGGCCAAAAAGAGACCATGTCTCAAAAAGTATAGTGTGCAGAGAAAATGACAAGGGGAGTTGTCCTCTGACCTCTACAGGTACACACATGTGGATGAATACACACACACACACACACACACACACACACACACACGCACACATTCCAAACCCAAACAACATTCCAAGGCTTAAATATCTTCCTTGGTGAGGCTGGAAACAGAGCAGAAAAAGCCTCTGGCATCCCATGTCACAGCTGTAGCCACTGACCCTGAAAGGGACAGCAGGGATGCTTTCTAGTCACATCAAAGTCCATCAGAGACCAGTTCAGATGCTGAATAAGGTTTGGATAGTGGTGCATGGGGAGAGAGCTCAGGACTCACATTATTTACTCAGGGATCCCAGCTCAACACATCACAGACAAAGCCTTCACAAGGGCAGCCGCCCTCCGTGTAATGAGCAAACGCGCCTGGGTTTAGCACTCAAGAACATTGCTGTTGTGCTGATAGAGACAAGGAGAGATGGAGGCCTGAGCTTGTCCCACTGTGCAGATTGAACCTGGACTTCCTTTGAGTGCCCCTTGTTCCCAGGCAGTAGAGGGTGCGAGATAGAAGGAACAGAGCCATCCTGCAGTCCTAGAATTCACCATACCAACTTCAGCAGACTGGTGAGGTTGGGATGTTTCCAGGTCCTCTTCCCCACACCACGGGAAGAGGTGGTGGAAACCAGGAAGTTAGAATGTGTTTAACATAAACCTTACTTGTGGTTCTGTTTGGTTTTGTTGGACTGAGCTGTTGGAGAAAGCAGAGAACTTGGTCTCAACGCAAACCCTTGTCAACAGCCTAATGCTGCAGGGGCCAAGGGGGCTGAGGTGGGGTGTGGCCAAGGCAGGCTAGGGGCAGAATCGATGTGGCCAAGAGGGCCTAGGGAAGGGAGAGTAGAGACTGTGCAGTGGGGGGAGTGAGACTTGGCTTCCCTCTAGCTTTCACAGACCTAGTTTCCAGATATCACTGTCCGATAGAGAGAGGCCCCATGGACAGAAGCTGAGGTTAGGGTGTTGTAATTCAATGCAGTGATTCTCAAACTGTGGGTTACAACCTCTTTGGGTTGAATGATCCTTTCATGAGATCACATGATAAATATTCTACATATCATATATTTATATTACAGTTCATAGCAATAGCAAAATTACAGTTATGAAATAGCAACAAAATAATTTTATGGTTGGGGGTCACTACAACATGAGAAACTAGAAGGGTCTCAGCATTAGGAACACTAATGAACCATTGCCCTAACGCATGGCAAACAGGACAGATATCAGGACACGGGTCTCTCTGCCTTAACTGGTTCATCCTGGGATCTCAGGCAGGTCTATGGCTGTCTAGCCCTGTGGCTTTTTGATTTAGGTTATCAAAAGACATCAAGAGAAGCATGGTGGCAAAGAAGCCTAAGGCCTGTTTCCTTCTGGGGGATAAAACAAAGAGATGGGAGGAGGCAGACACCAATCACATTCCCAGTGACCTCACTTTCTCCTGTTGTGTCCCCAATACCTCCCAATAATATCACAGACCGGGAACCCAGCTGTCAGCTCACAGGCTACTGAGGAACATTTAGCATCCAAGGCATGACAGTCCCTTGCTCCAGGTTAGGGATGAACATGTGACGTGCCAAAGCATCCTTGTGGCCCTGGTGACATCTGTACCCAGAGCAGCTTTTCCTTCCCTAAGGATTTAGCACCTGCTTGGTACTAACTGTCACACTGCCTCTCCCAGGAAGTCTTCTAACCTGCACATCACTGTCCCGCCAACTCCTTTTCCCTACACCATAAAATCTGCCACTCAATTTTTCTCCCATCATCCTCCAAACACATGTCCTTCCATGGCCACATCCCCACTCTATCCACGATCTGCTGTGAAAGGGGGCATTTGGAAGTCACCAACACGTGGAAAGAAGAGTCTAGTTTTCCTTCCATTAACAAAAGGCTCTAGGATTGACTGCCTGTGATCTAGTGTTTCCATGGAGGAACTGGGAGAGGGGGATATAGATGGGAAAACTGAGACTCAAAGGGACTATGGCCTCTCCCCAGTGTCTACCTGTGGTTGTACATCAAGTCAGTGATTGGGTTGGGCCAAGAGCCTATAGCACTGCAGCTCCAGCCTCAGTCAGTTCTGAGTCTTTTCAGGAACCTTTTTGACAGATGGTTTCCCTCTGCATGAATGCTTCTAGTTCCTGGAAGCCCAGCCCTGTGAAAGACAGCTTCGTGCTTCTGGGCAGAGCCCCAGCTCCTTCCACCCAGCAAAATGTGTCTTCATGGCAACCACCTTCCACCGACACACCTTACCTTTTATTTGTTGGATCATTCATTTAACTCATTCATTCATTCATTTGTTAAATCAAGTACTGATCCCTGCCTGTGGCTAGGGAATTATAGAAGCCTGTCTTGCCTCTCAGAGCTGAGACAGCAACAGCACCATCGAGTACAACCCACTTAGTGTGGAACTGAGTTCTTCTCCAGACTGGCAGTGATTGCATCTGTGTTCCCTCCTGTATCTTCAGGACCAACCACGGCAAAGGTGCCCACATAATGAAAAGGATATTTCATAGTGAGAAATATGAACGAGCTGACGTGGACCGGGAAGATGTTCAGAATGGTGGCAACAGACAACACAGTTAGTGCTGATTTGGGGTGGGGGGACTTTCCTGAGCAGATGGAAATTAGGAGATAAAGGATGAAGTTTCCAGAGACAGAGGGTGAGGATGGCTGATCGGAGCAGAGGCAGAGCCAGTGGAGGTGCTCCCCCAAAGCCCGCCTACATGGTGCAGTCACAGGGTGAGAACGGGGAACAAGAAGAAACAAGGTAACTAGAGACCACTGAGTCACAAAAGGCTTTAAACCCTTAGCAAAGGCTTCTTGATATTGCTCTGAGGCAAAGGGAGGCAGCAGTAGGTCTCTATGAAAGTGATAGGTTCCAAGTGATGCCTTGTAATGACGGTGCTCTGTGCCTGTGCTCGTGGGCGCATGCCTCTGTGTGTATGCCCGTGCTTGTATATATCTGTTTCTTTGTGTGTTTCTGTGTGTATGCGTCTGTGCGTATTTGTCTGTATTCGTGTGTATATGCATGTCTGTTTGTGTGTGTGTCTCCACGTGTGTCTATTTACGTCAGTATGTGTCTCTATGAATGTGTCTGTGTGTATGTCCATGTGTGTGCACAGTTATATCTATGTGAAATGTGTCCGTGAGCTCCTGTGGAACCCCAGCAGGAAGCCTCACAATCATTCAGGTGAGACAGGATTACGAGGCAGCAAAATGACCAGCCGTTTCCCAGCTGAACAGCAACTGGGCATTCCCGACTCCAGGGTTTTGGTATCCTCAACCACAGCTGGATCCCCATTGTGAGAGTGACTTAAGCTACTTATGGGTAATGCTGCTCGCTGCTCGCTGCTAGAGCCCTCAACCCTCCTCATCCACCCCAGCTGCCAGTCCCTTAGTGTACAGAGCTGGGTCTCTGCATGAGGCCACCAATGTCTTCTCCCTTATCCCTTTCCATCTTGGGTTATCACCAGCCTCCATGCAGACCCAAAGTCACGCCATCAGGCCCCAGCTCATCATCCCTCGTCATTCTCCTGAAAGTCTGGGACTGGCAGCGTCCTCACCAAATTGGCTTCCCTAGTTCCCTGGCCCAAATTGATTAATCATCAGGCACTTTCAGCTATCAGCCCTGCTGCAATTGGCATATTTATTTCTAATCAGCTCTTAAAAATGGCATCATTCAGAGGCGCTTAACCACATTACTTAATTCTCAGCCTGTATTGCTATTGATTTCAAATATTCTCCTTCAGATATGGCTCATCATTTAATGCAGAAGTCTGTTTATATAATAATCTTATCTGGTTACTAAAATCTGTGAAATCTCTTCAATTGCCTCTAATGCAAGATTGGAGGCTGGTTGCTAAATGAGTCAATTTTACTTTAATTTGGTTTATTTACAGTACATGTTTTAATGCTGCACATTCCCGTCTTCCGCAGCAAAGCTGAAAAGAAAGGCAAATACAGGCGCAGAGAGAGGCATGTGCTTTTTCCAGTCTGTTGGAGTGGAGGCATGTTGGCAGGGCTCTGTGAATGGCATTACACTTCTGGCCTTGGATGACCATTGGGGCCCACAGTATCAGTGCAGTTCTGTCAAGAGTACCTGGACAGACTCAGGTGGTCCTGGTTCTTCCCATTCTGTACAAGTGAGCAGGTTGCTCACAACAGAGTCTTTCTTAGAAACAGGAACAAAGCCAATTTTTTTCAGGGATCTTGAGAAGACACCACCACAAGACTCCGAGGCTGAGGCACATGCAGCAAAGGTTCTAGGTACTCGTTCCCTGCCGTTTCAGCTCTGACAGCAAGGCCTCAACAAGTGCCTTCCACTACTGCACCCACATCTCAGCACTGAGGGTGAGTAGAGACTCGTGGGAGTGACCTTTCTAACTATGAAGGCCAAAAACCGAGGTCAACAGTTCTAAGTGGGTTGCGTTTGCTAAACTGTAAACTCTAGATTCAGAGTGAGGCAGTCCGTTCTCTTGGAAAATCAAAGGCAGGTCCTGAGCCAGGAAGTCATCCTGAGGCTGGTGGACCCTCCCCACTCTGTCTTGAAGTAGCCTTACAGCATCTCTGTTCTCCGCAGAGGGTTTCTGTGTCAGTCTCCCGTCACTGGGCTCCATCCTTCCTGCAGGCGTCTGATGCCTTTCACTTTATAGCCACAGTGGAGGACAGGCCCTCATTATTGGTGGTCTGTAGAACATGTCCTTTGGACCAGATGTCCATCCCTGGTCCTGTCACCTCTATCAGTGGTGGGGAAACCAGTTATACTTGTAATGCAAAGCTGGAAGCAGCAGTATCTGCAGAGGACGCTGGGAGTGAAGGTCCCGGTCCTGAATCGCTTTTGCTTTTCCAGAGACACAATGGGCAGATGAATCTGGATGTTACCTCAGGGTAAGTGGATCCCATCAGGCTGGGGGAAATGACTGTGGGTTGCTAAGTGAACTGGACACTTGTCTATCCTTCCCGCCTCTACAGCGGCAAGGATAGGAAACCGAGGTCTATCTATCGCCTTCCCTCCTTCCTTCCTGGGAAGTTCTGGGGAGCCTCCTGCTTACAGCAGACAAGGCCCATCCTCTCTCTTGGTCAGGTGTGAAAGCTGCCATTTCATGCTTTTCTTCCCCAATTAACAACAGCTGGCCCCCTATAAAACCAACTGGTAAGATGGTTTGTTATCAGAAGACAATGCAACATCATTAGGCCTTAATGGCTGCAGCCTCGTTTACTGTGCTGAGTTCGCAGGGTTAATGTGGCGAGATGTTGGGTCCCACCCTGCTGGGCTGCTGGGCTGCTGGGCTCTTTGGCTATTTTTAGTCATCTTTTTCAAGCCTCATTTTCTGAATCATGGAGCCTGGAGGTACTGGGGAGGTGGATAAGGGTCTTGATTTCCTGGAAGGGAAATTATTCGGGAGGTGGTTGAAGCCATACTTAGAAGAACCAACTTACCATTTGAAATCATTTTGAATTAAAAAATTAAAAAGAAGAAAAAAAAAACCTAAACCTGTTTTTTGGGCCTGCATGAATCAGCCTGTTTCTCTCAGTAGCCAAACAAGCGAGTGTTCCCCCACCTCCCCTCCCATACCTACTAATCACTTCCATTGGCTCACGGAAGACCCTAGTCCTGCTCCTGGGTGGAGAACAGAGGTAAGCCATAGGCTCTGCTTGTTGAAGGTCACTTTCCATGGCAACCAAAGAACCGAGCACATGCCTAGGGAGAGATAATCTCCTACTGCCTGTGACCCGGAAGTCACACTCACCGATGGTTCTGAGAATAACACTACTTGCAGTTAAAAATGGCCTCCTATGGGACATGTCACCCTGGGACTTAAACCTGAAGCTGGAGTCTGTGTATTGATCTTACTGATGGTGATTTACAAGACTGCAGGAGAGTTCTGCTCTTAGGTAAACAGATTAGAAATCATTTTTTTTCACTCAGTGAACAGGACCACTAGCTCCTATAGATGCCAGGCGCCACTGGCAAACATGTCTGCCTGGGCAATCCATGCAGAAATACCAGAGAGTCTTGTAGATTTTGTTAAAAAGAAATTCTATGTGCATCCCACTCTGTGCCTCTTTCCTTCCTTCCTTCCTTCCTTCCTTCCTTCCTTCCCTCCCTCTCTTATTCCTTCCCTCGCTCTCTCCTTCCTTCCTTGCCTCCCTCACTCTCTTCTTCCTTCCTTCCCTTCTTCCCTCTCTCCCTCACTCCCTTCCTCTTTCCCTCCTTCATTCCTTTTTTTGTCTTTAACCTTTCCTCCTTCCTTCTTTTTTCCTCCCTTTTCTTCTCCTTTCCTCTCTTTCTCCTTCCCATCTTCCTCCCTCTCTTTTTTCTCCCCCTCTCCTTTTCCCTTGCTCTTTTCCTTCCCTTCCC